>NC_084852.1:26435696-27868637 GCF_951802175.1 Populus nigra | reverse complement strand
TATTTATTTTTTGTGTTTATGATCACCACAAAACTATATATAATTCCTTAAAAAAGAAATTATGAACAGCTAGCAGGCCATTAATTTTGCTATGATCAGGAACTCTACAACCACAACAGCTGATAGCTTGACTTCGATTTTTATTCCCTATAATTACATCTTTTATAGAAAAAAGAAACAAAAAAAATTGATATCTTCATGACTTACCTCAGAACAAATAATATTCTCCTAAATTTATTGAAATATTTTAAAATTGAAATGCATAATTATTCAAGTCATAAACATAGCCAGCCTCGACCTTTAGAACTCTCCCTTTTTATGTTGGAAGGAAATAATTCCCTCCAATTTTTCCTTATTTTGGATATCCAGTTTTAGGCTCTAATTGTCTCAGTGAAATTCTTTAGCATTCTAATTTTTTACCACCAATGTCAACTCTCAGATCACAACTTAAACTCAGCAGGAAAAATAAAAATTGTACGTAAGCACACGTCCAGGCTTGCTGCAAATCATTGAGACAAGTGCATGTTCTTCATACAATTTTTCTTTCTCCCTTTTTTGGCATATCGATTCCTTTCTCATTCACATAGCTTCTTCACCAACTAATAACTCTCTGTCACCTAACATGCAAATCCATGTTACCATGAATACCAGCCACACCCCCCACCCACCCCAAAAACAAATTACTTGGAAAATAAAGAGAGTTATAGAAGTAAAACTTGGACTGACTCAATGGGTCGATCACAACCCTGTTAACCGGGGGTCTAGACCAATATGGACTAAAAATAAAATAGAATGAAAGTTGACCGGGTTAAAACTCGATCTTCAGCCGTTAATTCTTTTAAAAGAAGAGTTGATCAAAACAATAATGTTTTGACTAAAAAAAAAAAAGGGGTTGGCTCATGAGGTTTTATAACTACAAAGAAAATTTAATAATTTTAGAAGCACTTCGTATGCGCACGTGATTGTTTAGTTGGTGAAAGTTTGGAGGTCGTGGCTAGACTATAGCTAGATAAAATTTTATTGGAAACAAAATCCATTGTGGAACCATTATTTATACTTAATAATTCATTAAGATGACACTACCGGGATTTTTATATTTATCAACGGAGTATTCTGTTGGCAGGTGGATATTAAGTCTGTCGGGATGGTTTTTACTGAGAGGACTACGAACGGTTACTGTTGGTTGTAAAAACTTTCTTGGGTGATTCCTGATTTATCTGTAATTTTATCTGTAAAATATTCACCGATAAATTTATAGATGAAAAAAACATGTTAAATAAAAATCTAATAAAATAAGTAGAAAAACATTAAAAGCAATTACATTATAAAAAAGAAATCAAAGATTTATTATAGATTTAAAAATTTATTAGTTCAAATACAATTCAGCTAGAATAGAGGAGTTGGAGGTGGAGGCGCACGGGTCTTCGCTAAAACCGTGGAGCCAATAAGGGGGAACACATGTACCACTGATTTGTGATTTCAGCTCCATGTACATTCTCCAGAGTTCAATCGTTTCAGCACTAAGTTGTTCTGTCTTAGCAGCAAAGGATAGGTCGTCTGAGCTTTAACTCATTGGTTTAAAATCACCTCGAATTTTGGAGTTTGAGTGCTCGGAATTGATTGCGAGTATCCAACTGTTGAACACTTCAGGTCATCTACAAGTCCTTGGTAGTATTGTTTGAGATACCGTAAGCCCGATTTCAATCGGATCCACCGGACGATCCTGTCTCCAATCACAAATCTGAATCGAGTTCTGGATGGGTCGAAAGATCATCCCTATATCTTTTCTGCAATCGGGTGTTATATGTTTTCTAGAAAAAAAAAGTCAGCAAATTCAAAAAAATAATAACTTAAGAAAAGAAATTGTTGAAATCCAACAAGCCACGAAGTACTGAGCTTGATTATCCACAGGTTGTTGCACCCTTTTCTGATTGTCATCATTCCACACATGTCTCTACAAAAAGCTTCTTCGGTCTTGGTTCACGTCAGGAACCATAGTTGCAAGAAAAAAACTATTGTTAGTTAAATATGTTCATATAAAACAACAATTTTTTAAAAAAAATGGATGTAAAAAAAAAATAATATTATCATTTGTTGCAAAACAAATGGAATGGATCTACCAGTATGCGTTGTAATGAAACCATGAATTTGTTTGTTCTAGTTCTCCACACCAGATTGTGACGGTTGCATGAAACACTCGGATACCACATGCTGAATATATTCTTTCCATGCAGCCTTCGAGACATATATAGAGGTCTAAAATTTTTCTGACCGCCACGTCCTTCCAACCTCAAAGCTTTATTTCTTTAACATATTTTTTTAGTTTTTTTTCTGGACTTATTATTGGTTAATAAATAAAAATAAAATTTTAATATTTAAATACAAAAATATTTATCTTAATTTTATTTTTATATAGTTATATCGTGATTCTCCCGAACCACGTATACTTAATAATTCATTAAGATGAAGAAGAGATGAAATGAGAACCACATAAACATAAGCAGAATGTGAACCAAGTGATACGGTGGTCCTGGCAAATCCAAGCTGGGTTCATGTACTATATATGGTTCTGCAACTATCATGATATATAGTAAGGTCACATCTTGCACAAATTTGGAAAGAGAAGTCATGTGGTCCACTATATTAATCCAGCTATCATGGAAAGAAAGTGGGGAGATTTTCTTCAACCTTTAGTCAATGAGTTATGATTGATTTTTCCTTCTTTCTGTTTTCATTTAGTGTTTTTTTCTCCGTCTGAATCCTATAATGATTCCATCGTATTTGGTTTTGTGTTTTAAAAATGCTTTTTAAAAATTTTAAATTTTTTTTAATTTTTATTTACTTTAAATTAATAATTTTTTTATATTTTTATATTATTTTGATATGATGATATAAAAAATATTATTTTAATATATTTTCAAGCAAAAAATATTTTTAAAAACAAATGCCTTAAAACTACCGAACATCACCGAAAAGTTGTCATGATGTTTTTCTACTCCTCTTTAATGTGAATTGTTTTTTGTTATTTCATAAATATTGATGAATGAATCTTTTTATGTGAATATATATATATATATATATATATATATATATTGCAAGAGTTAAAATTAAGTATTTCCGGACCAACTTTCTCATATCGAATCCGTAAGGAAATATAATAAAAATGTTTCTTCAGATTAATATAAAATTTTAAGTTGAGTGTTTTTAATATGATTGTGGTATGTGTGCTTTATAAAAGAATTTATGCTTTAATTTTTTTTCTGAGTTCCTATACTTTTTTAAAATTAAAAGAATTATGATTTTGTTATGATTTTGGTGTGTTTTATTAAAACTTCTATGCTTTAATTTTTTTTCTAATTTAGTTCCTATATTTTTTTAAAAAATTTCATGTTCCTTCATTCTTAGAAAATGATCAATCATACACATTTGTTTCAAAATCACCTTCTCGAAGGTATTTAAATAATTTTTTTTTATTAACATGGATATCTGAGCCAGCTTGTGTTTATCTCGACTAATCCTACGGGCCCTGAAGTTAACGACCATATAAACCTCTAGTGGTTCTGAGATTTGTGAGACTCAAACTGGTAACCTCTAGGAATCAACTCTAGAGCTTGACCAATTAAGTTACACCCCTCATATTTAAATAATTAAATCACTGCCAAATTAAAAAGTCTTTTTTTTAATAATTGTACTCAATTGATCCACTTTTAAATAAATAACTAAAATGTGGGACATTAAATAGAATTTTCTAAAAAATACAGCCATAAACATAGGTGATTCCCTCTTATTGCCAAAATTATCGTAAATTACAACATGGGAAATTTGCATGAAATACAGCTTTAAAATCAATTGTTATCACATACTCAATTGATCAACTTTTATATATTTCATTGAATTAATATTGTTAGAGCGAGAAGTTGCTTGCCACCTAGATTTTGCTTCACACTTCATAGGGTTAACCTATCATTTTGCCTTTTGTTTGTCTCATTTACTCAAAATTATCCTCTATTAATAATATACATGTTTGTAAAATTGGCTTAATTGTGTTAATTGTCATCCATTTGCTCTGTTATTTGACAACAACATTAAAAGTCAATTCACACAGTATAAATATTGTTCTTACATGTCAAGTGAGTTATGCCACATGAACCATAGAGATTCTTTTAATGTTGGATGGGTCAGGGCTATACCATGATTTTATTTAAGTTTGGAAGGATTTATATTATTTTAGTTTTAGAGAAGAAATTAGGATTTAGATTATGGGATCAATGCAGTTCATTCATAAGAATAATGAGAGATTTTTTTTACCATGCACATGCCATGTAAGATAGTTTTCAATTAAAAATTTATCAAAATAATATTTTTATTTAAAAAAAACATAAAATCATCTAAAAACACTTAAAAAATATCAATTTGAAGTTCTCCAACCAAAAATACAACTTATTTGGAGCAATTGGATGATTGCCAAACAGCAATCCAAATGAAACCAATTTTACGAACACAAAGTGTTAATAAACCAGTTGTTAACATGTTGACTTTGAATAATAGTTCACACATTAAAGGTTAAACGAACTCTTTGATAAAAACAGCTGCCTACAACAACAAAGGTGATTAGCAGCAAGATTATACCAATGATGGATGCTGGCCTGCTGTAAGGGGTAGTTTTCACCCAATTGATAGCTTTTTTCATCCTAATCATGCCAAGAGTTGAGTAAGACAACACAGCAGCAAAATTCTGAAATCAAATTTCAATTGATAACCAAGAATTTTCCAATTAAATAATCAATATTTCTGATCACTAGTAATGGGAAAGTTACATGAAAGTTGGAAAGAAAGAAAAAAAAGGGAAGAAAACCCTCTTTGGAGAGGTTAACAACTTGAAATAAACCGTTGACAAAACTCACTGATGGTCACAGGTATTCATTAAACTCCCTTTTCAGTATGCTTCACTGTCATCTGCTGCTGACCTACTTTATGCTATAATCTATGCTGGAAACTCTTAGCTGCTTTGAAATAAATTATGGGGAAAAAAACAAAAGAATGAGACCCTTTGATATGATACTAGTTAGACAGACTAATAGGCCAAAAATGCTAACGGATTCAACAATGATGTCTAGCTTCTATATTGTTCCTCAAGATTAATAACTCTACTTCAAAACTCTTCTGTAGAAAAGAACATATGCAGCAGAAGTCTTTATCTTCTCCTGGCTGATTGGGGAAACATGACTATCGTCAAAGTCATACCACTGATCACCCCCATACTGCATCAGAACAAAGACAAAAAATAAACATTCTACACAGAACATGAGCTCACTTAGAAACACAATCATTTGTAATAATTCTTATGAGAAAGGGCAGAACAAGCCTCCAATTTCATACTAATGTATGAATTACAAATACAGCAGACATATTGCCCTTTTGCAGTAGCTATGCAGTTTAAGACCAAGCACACACATCCACATGCAGACAGCCAAACTAAAAGGAGCATACTTTCCTGGCATGCACACTCCAGGTTAAAAGGAGTTTGTTTTTACTTTTAAGCCACACCCACATGCAAACCTGAGTAAGTGTTCGAGTAAATGGTTCGGTGCATCAATTCTTGTGAATTTCTTAGTAATATCATCAGATGTATGTTACATATTTGCAGGCTTTAAGCCTCCAGTTACCCAAAACATAAAAACTAGATGAAATCATAGTCTTTGTTTGATTGGAATCCCTGTTAACAGTGCATCCAATCTGATGGTTGACTAGCTTGATTTACATTCCACATAAGCAAAAGTAAGGTTTTGATATCAACTATGAGATAGATTCAAATGTCACTAAAGCAATACATGATATAGCATACCACAAACTATGTAATATGTCATTAGCTGTCAAATTCTACGAAGTCCAGGATGAGAATGAAATCCCAGTCATTAGCTACAGCTGGGGAGAAGGAGGGAAGAAAGGGGACGGTGAAACAGAAAAGGGAGAAAATACATCACTTACATGGATAAATGCTGTGTAGTGACCGCCTCCCATGCTTCCATAGTGATTACTGATAGCATAAAGCATGTAACGATGGGATAACTGACCATTCTTGTGGGAAAGATGCGTTGACAAATCAAGATCATCAACAGGGAAGTCAACATATGTCTCTAGCTTGTTCTTTGCAGAATGCGTATACGAGAATCTCTTTAAATGAATAACCAGAATCTCTGGCAGTCTCCAGAGATCTAATTTTTTACTGGCTTGACGATGCTGCTTGCAACTTGGACAGTACCTAAAATTGCATAAGACATTTCCTAAGTTACAAGAATAAAAAAAGAAACACAAGACTACATTTTACAGCAGGGAACCTCCAGGTTTAACAAGTATAAACACACACACCCTACTTGATCACTTCTCAAGTGTGCAAATCCCCTGCATACGTAATTCACAAATATAATGAGCAAATATACACTCACCAATCCCAGATACACATAATTCCAATAAAGATGCTGAGGTTAGTTAGTGGCATTTGTTGAGAGCAAAAATCCATAGCAAAAAGAAAATTGCACTTTTAGATGCAAAACATAGAGCCATTTGATTTTTTATTGCTTGTGCAACTCAAGTCATATTAAAAAGGAGGATAACATGAGTTGACTTAGAGAAAAAAATTATTAAAAGGGATTTCAGAGCTAATACAGAGAACCTGATTGCTACAGCAAATGTGTATATAATGACAAGCCCCTTCTACCAAAAGGTTCCTTAAGCTGTAAGACGATATTGAAAATCTTTGGACATGACTAAAACTCCTTGTTTATCTACCAAAATAGAATGTCAATGCTAATGGGATGTTCGCAAATGGAAATAAGGAGCTATAAAGAACAAAAAACTAACTGACAATAGCATTTCTGCCAAAAAAATCACACCTTCAAATACAAATACTTTCCAAGTTATAATTATGAGAAACGAAGTGCACTGACCACATGTCTTCTGGTCCAAGAGGTTCCTCCTTTAAAAATGCTTCTAGGCAGTTGTATAGAGAAACAGATTCCTGAGGTCTCTTTGCAAAAAATCCAGACTTGAAAATCTCAGGCAATGAGCTAAGAAGGCTTGTGTCATACTGTTTAGTCAGTTTTTCTGGCCAACAAACAAGCACGTTAAACCGCTTGTGTAATCCTATCTTTGGTACAGGCTCATTCATTACTATATTTTCATCCTTGACCATTCCCTTCTCATCTGTTAAATAAAACTGTAGTTCAGAATCTGATGGTAACTCAACCCCTTTTGCACTACAGGGTTTTGCATCCCCATCAGGAGAGGAACCGGTGTTATCCACCATCCCTTCCACTTCTTCAATTGTAGTGCTGTCCAAGTCATTATCCAAGGTACCATCAGGAGGTATCCGAAATGGAGCAACCAATTGCAGATATAGATTATGAATGTCAGACCCAGTGACAAAATTGTGGACATTCCCTACTAGAGGGATTCCAAATGCCTTCCAACTTGAAGTAAGTTTCCCATGGAAGTAATGCCTGATAATATAAAATCAATCAGAGACCTTGGATATGGGAAACTAAACAAAGAATGAAAATTATTCATGTATCAATCAAAAAAACTCACAAGTACTTGTGAGTACACGTTTTCATTGAGAATCACAGATTGTGATAGCAGTATTCACAAACACACTTCTCCATATACTGATGCATAAAAAATACAAGCAAACTAAGAACTAAACATAAGAGCATGAACATGATCCAAGAACTAGGAATACTTACTCCTCCATGTGCTGATGCATAAAAACAACCAAGGGAGAATTGTCAAAATCTTTTTTTAACCGATAAGCAACCAAGCGGTCATTATCTCTGATTAAGGACAAATAATCTGCTGGCTCCTCTAGAAATCGTATAATGCGATTGTTGTATACCTGTATAGAGCTCTACTGCTTAGTGACCAAGTTAAAAATATATGAGAAAATTAGAACCCACCAAAAAGATTCAGATTTCATAGCTCCAAAATACCTCCGCCACCAATAGGGTCTCATCAATCCCTAAAGAACATGCAATGCTTAGAGCCTGGATAAGATCTTCACATTTTCCAAACTTCGGCACAGAAATGGTGTATGAAGATGGTGGAATACTGCCATCGGCACTAACAACTGTCAAAGTCATAGTCCGGGTATTTGTTGACGGTAGAGGTAGTGATAGGTACATAAATGGATCAAATGTAACAGAAACCTTTCTGCAATCAGGACAAACTAGAGTTGATTTATATTGACCCTGCAATAAAATAAAAGATATGATATGAGTGAACATATGGCTTAAACAGTTATCATATTAGCATGCAAAAGCCACCAATTTCAATCTCAAGCAAAAGAGATAATTAGGAGCGATCTAGAACCATAGAGATACCATATTCAGATCATTGACTTTAAATAAGGAGATCCACACTAGTAAAAAATTTCAAATCAATTATACATCAAGTTACATTAATCTAGCCATATATAGTCAACTTAGTCTTGAATGTGGTTTTGGTTCTCTGTAAGGAGCACAAGAGGCTCCCTTATGCAACCAAACAAAAAATAAGATTGATCTGTATGTAGGAATAGAAGCCAACTGTTAATGCAAGAGAGAATCTAACAAAATACATAGAAATTAAAAACCTGAAATTTAACTCATTAGTACATAAATAGTAAAAAACTGAAACTCAACTCATTAAGAGCTCACAAATTAAAACATCTTAATAACCTCTATCAAAGATTATTCCAGAAATGGAAGTCTTAACTGACCATCGAAAATGTTTTATGCTTGTCTGGCATGTACAAACAAATTTGTATTCCATAAATATTACTATCAGCAAATTGCAAATAAAACAAGGAAACAAAACACATACCTGGCAAACATCGACAATAACAGAGTCATTGCGAGCCACATGATTCTGCCAATATTCATCAGCTACTTCTTCATCTGGCCGACTCTCCTCATCTTTGGCTTCTACATAAGGTTTGGATTTCACACGATTCAGATCCTCATGGAGCCCATCCAACAAAAAAGCAAGGAGTTCCTACAGAAAATCGTGTATCAAAATTCAGAATACATATATATGTTATACTGTGTCCCTTGAACCATTCTTAAGAGAGCGAGAGAGACTTAAAATTTTGGAGCAAGAGAACCTAACAAACCTGAGAATCATGCTGATTAAAGCCACTGAATTGAGGAGCAAAACGAGCAAGCTTTGACTTGAATGTTCTTGGAGCCACGGGAGTTGCTCCAGGAGCCCACAATCTCCTTAACAAATCCCCGAAAGCTAAGGCAATCTCGCCCTGGAAAAGGCAACAAGCTATGACTGATAAGAAAACAGACATGATGGGCGATTTGAAAAGAGAAACAGTTAGAGAATCATCAGGTATGATAACCCACATTCATCCCCAAAGGGTTCTTGTGGTTTACTTCTCTACCATAATCTCCAAGAAAATAGTCTACAAGCTTTGGTGTGTGTGCTAAGCACTGAATGGCACTATTCATGAAGCAAGTATTTCCAAGATTCTGTAATCCTGTCAATCCCAAGGAACCAGCTTCTCCAGATCTGCCGAAAAACGCTGAAGAATTGCTGCGGAAAATACTGGTGCTTGTATTGCCTGCATTTCCATTCATAGCAGTTGAAGTTCCAGAAGAATGTATTCCGTTATAATTTTGTACAGCCATATCAGCTTTCTTCCCTTCTCTGCACTTAATGCTATCAGATAATCCATAAATTTGCAACTCCAGGAGAAGCTGTAAGGGAAAATGATGTTGATGAAACGGAATCAGTTAACATGCATAACATGTCATGGAATGGCCAAACAAACTAGTCTGTGCAGACATGAACCACAAGATATGTAATTTTATATCAGATCTGTGTATGACCAATAAGAGATTCCAGAAAACCGAACAAAAGAAAAGTACATGAAATCCAGCACTAAAACAAACATTGAATTACTGAGGCTTGGACTCTCAGTCCATGTGTTTTTCAGGTTGCACGCACGCAGCTTATGCAGCAGAGTATGTTGGCTACCAGCTATTGGAATAGATGTTCTGAGGGTAAAGTTTTGTGCATTATTCTAAGTGTCATGCAACTAGATATAATTGGAGGATTCGAGTGCCAAGCTGGGATCTCTACATCGAAGTATCTTCTGTATGGACAGCAACCTGTCCAGTATTCTGACTTGAGAAAATTTCTTTATCAGAAAGAAGTGTCCTGAATAACTGCTAGATGTGAAAAATAGGCATGGAAGTGGATTACGATTTGGATTGTACCTAAATAAAATAAAATAAAAAATGAACAGGAACAGGAAACCCTTAATTATTGGTCAATATGATGCAGCCATCCACCCAAATTTTGAACTTTTATTTATGGAACCCTCAAATTTTGAACTTTGTCATCTGAACCTCTGTCCTTGTTTTAAACAATCAGTTAAGCATGAGATGAAAATAAATTAGCAAAATGATGACGCTGTCAAGCTGGAGATGTAGCAGAGCAACCAGGACGGTTCCACTTTATGTCTAAGATCTTTGACCACAGCCACAAGAATCAAGAGCTATAGATGGAATAGAAATTTCAATTAATGACAACAAATCTGGGATTTTTATAATTTCACTGGTTCAGTCCTTCCAAAGGAGAATTCTTCAGATTCTTATTGGATTTTTTTTTTCACAATTTATTGAATCTGTCAAATTCCACGAAGCAGCCATAGACTTGTCACAATCAAGATATGTCAATTGCACACTGGTGAGCAGTTTCCCAAAAACCACCACACCCAATATCACTAGAATCACACCAACTTACAGCCAAGTCAATGCAGCACATTGTCTAGCTTAATACCTAAAACTACCAATCATGAATCCATTCAACATTTCAATCAACATGGTCCGCAAAAGTCCATGGCAATTTCAAATAGCATTTGACAAAGTTGAAAGGGAATGGCCAAATACCAGTCCCTGAAGGATTTAAGGGTATATTTTTTATTTTGCAAAGATCTATGTGCATGCAGCATAATGACCAAAAGGTTACAAAACAGCTACAACATAATTTACATTTTTTTCTAGAAAACATTCTTTTTCCTGGTAAGTATACAAATCTACTGACACAGACACCAAGAGGCAAGAAGAAGCACTCATTTATAGAGAGAACCAAGTTCATTGACAGTACAGCACATGAAAACACAAAAATTATGTGATTGATAAAATTCAAGAACCCTCTTCATTAACAAAAAGTTGTCTAGCTCGCCAAAAGCATATAGTTCAACCCAAAAAATCCAAAAGGAGTTGAGGGCTGACTCTTCATCCTCAGGTATTTACTTGCTTTACTCCTTCCACAATACCAAAAATATGTTGAGGATAAAACCTGAATATCATTGTTCCCTTCAACAAAACAACAACTTCTTCAAGCATTTAGCTCCTGGTCAACTAAAAGTGTCATAACCCAGTGGAAGGCATGCTAAGTAAGCATAAAATTGCCATGTCACATGTTGACACCATTACACCATCTGAAAACTTATGTGTGGCTTCAAATAGATGTTACATCATATTTTCTTCTTGTCTCCCATTTACTCGTACTTTTCATCCCCAAACCTAAGTTTTACCTAGGTAGATGATGGCAATATTTCAGGACATTGGCCGGTGAATGATGCCAAGGTTAATTGCATACAAGTCAAACCAGAATGTAATATCTATGTTCACACCATCCCATCAATGCTCATGTGCACATGTGTGTGTGAGCAAGCGCATACACAAGCATACGTATGTAAAACAAAAGAGCTCTACATCAAATTTAGGAATATTAAACTTGGCATCTCTTTGGATTTTTAGGAGACGGGTGGAAAAGGAGGGGGGCAATATATATTCTTAATTCATTTTGCATGGTAACTTCACAATCAACTGGTGGAACATTACAAGAACTAATTTATACTTGGTTTCTTTCACTGAAACCAACAATCTATGAGAATTAGAGATTGTATGAAAGCTTAGACATCATAACTCACTCAAGTACATTCAGAAGGCACCAAGAGCATCATTGATGATAGAAGTGAGAAGCTTCCCACCAGAGTTCTCTTGAAAATTGTATGACAGGTTTAAAAAAGTTTTCAGCGTTAGATAAATTAAATATTATGGAAATGTGCAATGGGTGCGGTGCTACCAAGCTTAGCTTAGACCTTAGCAAAATACTTAACATTAATTCCAAGTGATCTAAGATCAAATCCCACTGACAGAAGGGATGGCAAGGATGGGAGGAAGACTGCCCCCCTTGCATGGCTCAAATCTCAACATGCTTCCCAATGAAGCAAAAATAATGATGCTGATGATGATTACAACGACTGCATGCCCAGGATAATTGATGTAAACATCATTTTCAGTCTCTCTTGGAAACCTTAATTGCTGTGTACGGGCATAGTTAGTAATTCATATAGCAGGAATTTGATCCCAGCACTTATGTCTACAATCATCCAGGCTCTAATATCAATTATAACATGATCTAGCATATATTCATAGTAATCATGATTTCTAAGATAAATTAAAGAATCTAAAAAATAAAATAAAAAACACTTACCTCCTGATCAGACTGCTGCTGACAGTCCTTCGGGAACTTAGTTTTGTCATTTATGAAAAAAAGAGCCGTCTGCCCCGAAAAGTCCCAGATGCGAAGCTGTACAGCAGCAATAGTTGGACTCATTAGCCATTCATAAAGTTACCACTACACCAGCTGGACGAAACTCTATCTTACCATCTCAGAATCAAGACTGAAAATCTTGCAGGCTCTTCTGAAAAGCTCAGTTACATTGTCCTGGAAAAATTATAATGAACATCAGGTATGTCGTTGAACCAAAGACATCCTCAACAAGCTTCATGGCCAAAAAATTGCAAGCACAAAAGCACCAGAAATTAGATGCAGGCAACATTGTTGAAGCAAAACCATTCCTCAAAGAGTAAGGAAACCCAATTGTGACTGGAATTCTTAAAATGCTTGTATCAATTATATAACTATCATGATGTCAAGAACACTGACACAAATCAATGTCCCAGATTTAATTGATCACCAAAGTCTATTCACAGAAAGTAATTGCAGCATAAAAGATGTGCCAATAATTACACTCAACTCAATCTTACACAGTTGAAGAACATACCAAATACAATACATCTAAGAACGTATAGAAAAGCATGAAGAGTTGACGGACCTACAGATTCTCAGAAAATTGATTAAATAATACACACTTTGAATTGGAAAAGTGTAGGGGTACGATGTCCTCTAGTTTCAAAATCATAGGGTCCCTAAGTTTTCAATAGACTGTTCAGTACGACTACAGTATGAATAACCAAAACCAAGATTACAAAATGGATAATACTCCTCCGAAGCTAAATACGTTTCTTAATTAGTTTCCTGTCTGCAGTGCAAAATGAAATTAGGCTCAACACCGCTCAAATAGGTTTGACTTCCAAGTACTTAACATTGAAAGACAGAACCCAAGTGATAATAAGAACAAGAATAAGAATAAGAATAGTTTGGATTCTCCACCTGAGCTTCTATCTCTACCTGCTTCCAACAAAATAAGAAAAAAGAGGGGCTTAGTCTTGCAAAGTAGAACTTAAGAGCCCCTTCAGATTTACAAAAGTGCAAGAAAACAGGTAGGTAAAAAAGCTCAGATATTTTTATATCTAAACAACCATGTACCTCAAGTGTTTCAACTGTTTTTATTTGAGGATTTAAATTTGACCTAAAGACAACTGGTCCTTTACTCGAGTATTTG
Source organism: Populus nigra (assembly GCF_951802175.1). NCBI lineage: Eukaryota > Viridiplantae > Streptophyta > Magnoliopsida > Malpighiales > Salicaceae > Populus > Populus nigra. The sequence goes on along the minus strand of NC_084852.1, from coordinate 27,854,893 downwards.
ATCATAAGAAAATCCATGGCCTCCAAGTCAAACTAGGCCACTGAATTGATGATGCAAAATCACTCTCTTTTGCAGCTCATATCTAGTCTTCCACTCCTATATATGTTTCTCATTAAATAGATTTTTGTACCATAAATTTAAATCCATTGACTAGAAAAGCTAAAATCTGGACTTTAGATTGGAGATCCATGCTTTCACTTCTCTTTTCCATTAGGCTTCAATAGAAACAGTCAAAAGTTAAGATCATTTGAATTCAAGATTGACATTGCAAAAATACCAGCTTATTTGGTACAGGTTAATCGAAGAAATTATCAGAGTCCAGACACTATAGTACTGTAAAATGTAAGTTTTAGGAACCAAAGTAGCCGAAGCATGGATAAATTAAACTGACCTTTTTGATAACTTTTACTCCTAATGAATTTGTCTCTCGCAATACAGAAAGCCTGAGTTGTAAAGGGTAGACATCTGACATGTCATCTTCTGCAGCTGAAAAGGTTTTTCCACACTTTGCTGCAACTTTAGTGTCACTGTGCCTGAAGACAGAATTAATATAAGGAACTCCAGTTTTATAGATAACAAAACAAAATAAAGCAACCAATAGGGCTTTACTTCTTGCATGAGAACAATAACCAGTATCCTAAAAACCAATATGCATTTAAATTTTTAATCAATCACATAAAAGACATACCATCATTATAATAAAGAGCAAAAAAGAAAAGGTAACTTCCATATTTATCAAAGTTCAAATAATAAAAACACTCCAACAGGTCTTTTGCTAGCTTCCAAAAGATTTTAGGCTGGTTGCAATGGGAAGCTTCAAGCTAGAAATTTCTAATTCATATGGATGTAACCATCACTTATGTTTCTCGAATGAACTTCATTCAAGATGAATAAAACTTTCAAAAGCAGAACAAGCTGCATTGAAATAGTTAGCTGCCAGACAAAAAATTCCAGTTGATTTTTGTTGCCCCACATTGCCAAAACTGGCAGAGTAGTTTCTCATGAATTTACTCAAGTGTAACATAGGGAAAAATAGTTTCAACTGCACTTGGAAGACTGTAGAGTCCATCCCTTAATTACAAAAAAGCATCCAACAAATTCATGAGTGATCACTAGAAATTAAATTATAACTACAGCATTCACAAAGCTTTGGAATTGAAGGCAAATGAGATATTGGGAGAAAATGCACAAGATTGCAACAGGATAAAGTCTCCTTGCAAATATCTCAAATACCAAAATTGGAAGAACTGGCATGGTGCAGATTAAAGTCATTATTTAGTAATTAAAACAATGCAATGTATAGAACAAATAGCAACAGATTCGTATCATAGCAACAGATTCGTATCAAAACCTCATTTTGGCCTTGAAACACATTTATAATGGCAAAAAATGATCAACTACTCCCATGCAACCCTAAGACAAAGAGTTGTTTAACTAATTATTAAAAGCTTTTATGGTGAGGCAAAAATAAAAGGGCAAACGCTAAGAGGATTAGGTGAAATGAATTATCAACCATAAACAAAAGGCTATAACCGTATTAAAAATGGAAAAGAATAAATTGATGAAGTGAAGCAACACTACTTATGGGATCTTCATGGAATCATTCCAATAACTACTTCAGTAATTAGCATGCTAAAGAATACCAACAACTACTAAATGATATTAAAAGAAAAAAAGAGGCATCTAAAGCATAAGTGCCGTCATGCTAAAGAATAAATTGATGGAGTGAAGCAGCACTACTTACAGGATCTTCAAGGAATCACACCGATAACTACTTCAGTAATGAGCATGCTAAAGAATAGCACCAACTACTAAATGATATTAAAAGAAAATAAAAGCATCTAAAGCACAAGTGCTGTCATGCTAAAGAATACCTTCAGTACATATTTACATAAACCTTGCCAAATTCTCACAAAACTACCAAAAACTTAATCTAAAGAACTTACCATTTAAGTGCCTGCAACCACATTTCTCCCGAAACCAATGCAAAATCCCGCCCGGAGATACCCACTTCACCACTTTCACCATTCTGCAAAGAATTCTCTTCTCTCCTCAAATTAAACGCAAGTTCTGGATTGAAGATGCTATTTATAAGCTTCATAGGACCTGCATACGATGAAGGTGGAGTTGCCATAAACAGAACCCCTCTATTCCCATCTGATTCATCCGACGTCGTTGCATCTTGTGCATCCTTCCACCACCTAATCACCCAAATCAAATTGCAAAATGCAGGCCGGCCCACGTCATGAAAACATTAAACAAAAGAAGAAAAAAGATTCCCCTTCTTCTCTTCCGAAAAATCATATCTAAAAAGCAAGCCTCGAGATTGAATCCTTAAACAACTCAAATCCCAACCCAAACCAAACCAAACCCATTTCATAAATTGCATCAAACTCAAAATGGAACCAAACCCACTCCATAAATCAACGAATAAAACCACAAAAACAACCTACTTAGTAACCCCACACTGTTTCCCAAAAAAACAAGAACAGAATTTGAATCCTTTGATCTTGCATTCCTTCCTATTGCTACTTCTTTTGAGATTCAAAATCAAGATTTCTATTCATTTATTCCCTCTTAAGTTTTGAAGTTGATTGATTTAAAATTTAAAAAAAAAAAAAAGAGATTAAATTAAAAGGAGGTTGGCACCTCTGTTTTGGTCTAGATTTGTAAAATGTAGAGCCTTCAAAGTATCAGATAAAGTAGTTGAGAGAGAGAGACCTGTATGGAACAAAGTAGACTCGCTGGTCGTTGTCTGATTCGGGTAACTGAGTTGAATCGGAGAGATCTTCAGAGAGACCGTTCTCCATTGGAAAGAGAGAGAGAGGGAAAGAGAAAGAGAGAGATTTGAGTGATTTTAAAAATGGATAAAAGAGAGTAATGCAATGCAAATCATTTTTTTTTAATCTCTTTTTGGTAATAGACAAAGACAGACGAAGAGCATATAGCGGTAGTGGATTTTGCCGGGAGAGAGCTGGAGCTTTTTTCTGTGAAGAGGATTCAAGAAGGGAAAATAAATAAATAAAATGCTATAATAATAATAATAATAATATGTAATTTAAACTCTAACAAATTAATTTATTTTTTATCTTAATAGAAAGAGTGTTTTTTTCCGTAGTTAGCCTTGTTAAGTTATTTTTTTTGTAAGGAAAGAAATCAACAATCTCAGATATATATAGGAGAATGACGAAGGTTATTTTTAAAAATAATATTTTTTTTATTTTTAATATTAATATATTAAAATAATTTAGAAATACCTAAAACATTAATTTAAATTAAAAAAATTAATTTTTAGAAAAACTATAGCATAGCCGTAAAGATAGACATAACCTTAAATCTCATAGTTACCATTTAAAAATATTTTTAAAATAGTCTAAAAAATAAATTTAAAGTAAATTAATATAAAAATACCTAAAAATATTTTTGACAATAAAAAAAATATAAACAAATTGATAAGCCCGGAGATAGCATATGCTGGAATCTTCACATCATTTGAAAAATAAAAATAGCTTCTTATATAGAAATAAATTTGATAGCTTATTTTTTTCTTTTCTTTTTTCATTCAACATCACAAAAAAAAAACCCTTTAAACTTTTTTAAATTAGGATTCTTCAATATATAAACTAGGTGTGATCATTTTCAGTTCAGTTGGATTTTGATAAAAAAAAATAATCAAACTGAAATTTTTAAAATAAAAAAAAAACCGAAACCAGTTCAAACCGATCGATTTTGGTTCAATTCGGTTTTTTAGGACAAAAACCAGTTCAAACTGGTTTGGCTTGGTTTTTTCAGGCTTTTTTTTATTTGGGTTCGGTTCGGTTTTTCAGTTTCAGGTTTATAAAACCGAACCGATTGGTTTTTTTAAAATTTTAATTAGTTTAATCAAAAAAAATTTCACAAATCAATCTTTTTAATTATTATTTTTTTATTTTTCTTAATTTAATTAATTTTTTGATTTTTTTTTCTCACACCTTCAACGTAAACTTTCTTTTACAATCATGCATATGGTCTACTCTTAAGCTAACTTTCTTGTGCCTATTGGCTATTAAAATGAAAATGGATGGAATTGATTTGATTGGATTAGACTAGAAAATACATATTATTGTCTTGTATTTAGTGCACAAGGTATATGACAGGATCAGACGAAGTTGTGATGGAAGTTTATGCTGCTAGTTCTAAGAATTTTTCAAGAAATCATTTTAGTCTCTATTTTATTCTTATAAGATTTTAATATTTATTGAAAAAAATCCGGCCCTTGAATTTTATGGTATGTCCAATTCAGTACCTCGGGGACAACTTTAGACGAAACAAGGATCGATCTTTGTTCAGTACTCCAACACAAACACCTTGCAATTTGTCATGTCTTGTCCAAAATATGCACCAAGCACATCACAAACTTGTTCTATCATATCTTGTCTTGACTCTTGTGGATTATCTAACATTGATCTAATTTCTAAATCTATTTTTTATGTAGTTATACAAAATAATAGATGTTTTGTTTAATCTTTAAGAAATTAGGTAAATTCGTTTTTAGCTTGATAGTCTTGTTAATGGTAAAATATCAATTCGTCTCCTAAAAATATTACATATACTATCCCGGGACACTTATAGAACTTAATATAATCAGATCCTACTTGAATATTTCTAAATCTAAAATTGTAATCTCTCATGTTAATTATATTATAGCCTTTAATTTCTAAAATTTATTTACAATCAAATCTCATTTGATCAATCATTTTAGTTTAATTTCTTATCGATGATTATTATTGCGTGCGACCCATTAGGTTGACTCAAATATAAACCACAATCCTAACCAAAATATGATTAAATGAATTAAATAATTTAATTTATTGTCAATTCAGCTAATTAATTAATTTATATTTTAACATTTCAGTTGTCAGTTTTTCAATGTAATTATTATTTCTTCATCAATAATATTTCAATTTAAATATTTGAGTATAAAGTGTATCTATTATGTCAAATCATATTTGTTCTTAACACCATAATCATTAATTCTTTGAATAAGATTTGAAACTATTTTATAATTTTATTCAACCTTGAAAGCGTGTCTACTCTATCAAATAATATTTGTTCTTTACATCATGGTCATTAATTTTTTAAATAAGATAATTTCACCTTATACAAGGATTTTATAATTAATATTATTTGAGAACATGTTGAATATTTTCTTTACTTCACATAGGTTGATGAACTATTTTTTAATCACTCAAATACCTTAATATTGTTTATGGTATGCCCAATACGTATATATTTATTACTTATTATTAAAGCAACATGTAGTCATAATCAAAACATAGCATTTCCTAATATAAAATACTTACTGATCTCAAGTTCAATAATCATTTTACACAATCTTCACATAAGTCTTTTTATATACTCGTGTGACCTCTTCATATGAAATTCTCATGTGAGTTATTTCAGTGTATTTATCATTTAACAATCAACTATTTATTAGTTTCATGTATTTCTTATATTCAGCTTATGAGAACAGATGATTCCTTTCATAAAAAAAAATATAGTATATATTTGTCTCAACAACTTTAATTAATGTATCGTATTAATAGAGCATTAATCATAAATATTTTAAAAAAATACTTTAATATAATAAAAATTCTCAGTATTATAATTATTTTATAGTTTTATTTATAAAATATTTTTCTCAAAAACTTTACACTCATCCTAGACTCGCTAATTAATCATAAATTAATATTAAAGATAAAAATATGCCTTTATTATAAAATATATATTTTTTATAATTAAACTCATTGCCACATCTAACCACGTGATTGACTAAAGGCATACTTCGATGATATGCGTTAGCGTGGTTAGACTATTCGTGTCATAGAGATGGTTGTTCGGTTAAAGGGCATTGTGTGTCAGGTTAGAGGGCTGCTAGTGCATGTGAAGTTTAGAGAGAATTTATTTTTATTTTATATTTATTTTTCTGTGCAGCTGGAAGATTTGACCAAATAGTAGCCTCTGTTCAGCTGGAAGGGAAAAAAATGTATTTATAATATAAAAGATTTGAGCAAATTATATTTGGGTATGTTCTTCTAGGATATTAGTGGAGGACTCAGATATGGTATACCAAAGAATTACAATGAGTGAAGACCTAAATTGATTATCCTGAAAGAAATAAAAATTAATTCATAGTTCTTAACTAGAAGATTTTTAATTAGAAGAAGGTATGGCCTCTATTTTAAGCAGGAAAGCAAATAATCTAAGATTAACAAGAATCTGATTCATTTTACAAAGACCAAACAAGAGAATTTTTTTACATAAAGTCTTCTGGAAATTAATGTGTGGCTATAAAATCTTTTAAATCCACTCAGTTTATAAATAATTTAATCGTATAAAATATCAGTATTTATCTGTCATTTGTCGCCTGTCAGTTTTCTATTTTATCAAAAGTTCATGAATATTTCTACTTTATTTGAAATATTTATTGAATCCCCTGTTCAAGGATGTTACCGAGCTCAATAGCAAGATTGCACAACGCATCAACTAGCTCTGTCTGCAATTTTTGTTTCTATATCATGTGCTGTTTACTTATCCTGACTATTTCTGACAACATATCATGTGCTGCACTTGCCTTGTCTGTTCTGCGAAGAAGTCCATCGTTTTACTGTCTGCTACCTTCTTTTATACAGCTAAAACTGGATCAACTTAAGAGACAATTCTGGCTTGTCTTCTGGGACTTGCCTGCACTTGAAATGTGTAGAGATGATGATTAGTGGCGTATATCACTTAGTCCAATTCTCAGATTTTCAACTCCAATATCGCCTGCTATCTGTGCAGAGCCACTATTTACCTGTTGCACAAGTCTATGCTATAAACTCTACCCATTTTCTTATGTTATGTAGTTTGTAAACAAATGTGTTCCCCTCTTACAGGTGCTCACATTGCTGACAATCTTGGCAAAACTCTAGTATCTGAACATCTTTTGGTGTCTTCTGTTGGCTTAAAGATTCTCTTCCGATCATAGCCTCGTGGGTCAAATGGCAAGCTGCTGTTGAATCTTGTGCATTTTCTATCCTGTATTTCTTTGATTCCCCTGTATTTCATTCTGGAATTGCTTTATGTTTCCTATCTGGTACGGTTTCATGTTTGCAGGTAATTGTAAGGAAACTTTTGGATGAGTTGGATAACAGTCGATATTAGAATTTTTTTTGTATCTGGATCGGTCCTCTAGTAAAGACTTTTCTTCCTACGGCAGCTCATCTATATCGTGTCCAGATAGCTCATATTATTCATAGCCTGTGACAGCAATCTCGAATTGAGGCAAACCAGATAGTTAACTTTCAATCAGACTTTGGAGGTGAAAAAGAATCACCATTAAGACCCTGCAAAGCTCAACATCACACTATTAAGGACCCTTGTAAAGGAAACTTTTTGTTGATTTTTTTTCTATACAATAAAAGATTTTGGTGAATCATATTTCAATCACCAGCGACGCAGTCCCTATTTCATAGGCAGTTCCTCATTGATTGATTGAAATTAAAAATTTATCCTGACTCGTTAAACATATTGCATGAGTTAATTAGCAATGCCTGCAAGTCGGCAAATAATGCGGGAGTTAATTAGCAATGCCTGCAAGTCAGGAAATAATGCAGGAGTTAATTAGCAATGCCTGCAAGTCAGCAAATTTGCATGCGAGGTCTTGAGGCACACGACAGTATTGTTATGGAAAGATAATAGAAACCCTAATCTTTCTTCAAAAAATATGTGATTGTGATTCACTTCCATAAATGGAATGCTAATCTCTCCTTGTATATACATATGGCTTGAAGCTATGTTATTGTGTGCTCATATTGGAACTAACTACAAGGTTGGAAACGCCATTAAAACCTAAGGTACTTTCTTAATTTTATTGCACTACTCTCCTCTTTTATACTTGAAAAGAATAATTGTTTCTAAGATGAAGATTGTTTTTGTCTTCTATTATATATTGTATGTCTCTTATCTTGTTTTTTTGCTAGCCTTCTACAGTGTTTGATCTTAATGTACATGTCCTTTACTTCTTTGAAACAGAAGAAGAAACCACAGAATATGGCTTTAAGGCCAGCTTGTTAATTTCTTAATAGGGTTTTTGTGTTATCTGTTTTGTTATGATCCCTTGCTTAGTGTCTTCAGTTTTCTACTAGTTAGGCAATGGAAGATCTAGACATGGCTAGGTAAATAGAGTATATTGACGATAAACTCTTGTGTTGCTAGGTGAATAAAAACGGAAAAATGGGTCGTGGTAAGCTAACCATGGAACTCATACGCAATGAGAGATCTCGGATGATTACTTATCACAAAAGAAAGAAGGGTTTGACAAAGAAAGCTAGGGAATTCCAAATTCTCTGTGGTGTAGATGCATGTGTTATTATTTTGGGGCCAAAACTGAATAATCATCCTGTTGATGTCGAAACCTGGCCAACCGATCGCATTGAGGTCAGACGCATTATCAACAGGTTTAGGTCGGAAGGTACAGACCGAAAGAAAACACAAGATTTGTCTTATTTTTTTGAAGCTCGGAAGAAGAAACTGGATGATGAAATTGCTAAACTGCGCAAAGCCTGTATGGAAGCAAAGTTCCCTGCATGGGATAATCGTCTCAACTTGTTATCACTCGAGCAACTCAGGGTACTTGCAGGAGTTTTCGAATCTAAACTTGATGCTGCAAGAGGTTGGATATTGAAGCTAAAAGGCAACCCCTTTTTGATGGAAGATTCCAAGTCAGGGACTAATGCAGCTGGCTCCATTAGTGATAAATCAAGCTTTCTGGCTTCTAGTACTCTTGCTAATGCCTTACTTCCGAAGAATATTGAATTAGAGGCTCAAAACCAGCAACCCTTTTCTTGTGCCAAACCAATAGATATGCCACTGGCTACATGCTACCCATCTCATCAGCTGCAACAGATGCTTCCATTCAATGTCAATCCTATCAATAGTCCCATGTTGATGATGATGAACCATGAAGATTTCGGTCAGTTTGGCGGCCTTTCTAGTAGTAGCACCATAAAATCCACAGTTCAATACAATTATGATCCAGCCACAGAGATGATAGGGAATATGATGTTCAACAATCCCAGCTGGGAACTCTCAGCAAGCTATCATGGTCCAAGCAGGCAACCGATTTTTCCCTACAGGCAGGGTCCAATGACGCAGAATGTTTCTTCTCAACTGTGCATCCCTCAGTTCTCTTATTTTTTTGATGTCAACGAGCTTGAGATGAACAGAACAGAAAACTTCGGATGAAAACAGATGCTTTTTGATTGAAACGTAGACGCATGCATAAACAAAACGGGCACCTAATCACTGGTGATTTTGAATGTTTATGTTAGAAATGTTGTCTCCCAATCAATAAGCCTTTGAGAAGCAGTCTCAACGAATAAGTTTTTTGATAATATCAATTTCTATACAGCCCTTTATTATTCTTATGATTATTTTTCTTGAATTTTATTTCTTTTCTTTTCTGTCGTATGTCTTTAAAAAGGATTTCGAAGAATTTCCTGCGACAATACACAATTGGGGTGTTGTTTTTAATTTTTTTAAATATGCTCAGGTTAAAATTATCAAAATGTTAACTTTTTTGTATATATTTTTTAATTGAAGAGATAACTTTTTTGCTCTTATTTCAAATTATCTATATTGTTTTAATAAATATTCCAATTGCTTTTGGTTTTTATCAAATTAAGACTCCAAAGCAAAAAAAAAATATTTTTTTTTGTTGAAGAAAAATATATTAATAACGAAATGAGAAATTATACAATAATTGTTTTTTTAATGGAATTTAAATTATTAATTTTCCTAAAAAATTGTTATTTATTAAAAAAAAAACATAGAAATTCCCACATCACAAAATTATATATCTTGATATAAATCTTCATCTTAATATTCCTACTCAATCATTGGTTAGCGTGCGTTTATATATATATATATATATATATATATATATATATATATATATATATATATATATATATATTTTATTAAATATATATATAAAAGAAAAAAAATTAATCAGCATATGATTATTTATTGTAGTGAATCACAATTCACACAGTAAAATGTAAAAATCAATTGCAACAGTGCTAATCAATAAGTATTCTAAATTCATTATAATAAATAAATAAATATTTAAAATTAGATTAAATAACCTATAAATATATAAATAAGATTTTTAGTCTTTAATAAAAGATATTTCACACTAGTTTTTGCACGCCTAGACTGAATTTCATTTTAAGCAAGTCAACCATCATGCATGAGTGCATTTGAAAAAGGAAAAGTAATTTTCTTGGGAAATTATATTTGAGAATATACCAGGCTATGTCTTCAATCATGAAATTTGTTGAAGACTGATGAAGGGGTAAGCAACCACCATGAAAACAAAGAAATAAAGAAAGGTGTACGTTAGGAAAAGGGAGTAACTAACTTAACGTCAACAACAGGTTGGTAGAGAACCAAGTTGCCAAGTTGCAGTACTTGAAAAGAAAAGCAAAGAATCTTCTAAAGATTTTGCAAGAAACCCATGTCAATAAAACATTAATTAGTAAGATTGGGCAATGAAATTTAATTTGCAGTGAACCGACTAGAACTACTGTTCAAGAAGACAAGAAAATATCAACAATTACTGTAGATAGCATTCGGCAAGAAACTATGCATCGCTTGATCCAGAAGATGAGGCCTTACCTTCTTGCTTGGCTTCGCCGATCTCGATCTGGTACTACTTCACTTTCTTGATTTCCTGTAACAGCGTGAACAATTCTCATGTCTTTTGAGCTCTTCCTCAATTACTGTGATCATGTGATTATGATTTGACCACTACCTCGTGATTTAATTAGTTAGTTCTTGAGACTTGATCTTTCTTGGAATTGATAATCTGTTGAAACCCTTAACTCAATTTTGCAGAATCTTTAATGGGGGCAGTACTCAAGTTTTGTATACTTCTTGAATTGGAGTTGTAGTGGTAGGTATCTAAGCTGAGAGTGAAAAGAAAAGGAAAAAAATTAAGAAATGGGTTTTCGCTGTCTTAATGAGAATTGAAGCCAAGCTTTTCTCTCTAGTGTTGCTGTACTCTCTAATTTTACTGAATACAAGTAAATAACCATCTTGACATGCTGGATCTTGTTGAACGGATTAGTATGGTAGATTGAATGGTATTGCTGTTGATTGTACATGTAATGTTTTTTTGGTTTGATTAAGATTTTTTGTTCTCTCTCCTAAATGTTGCTGTTGCAGGTCCAGCATCGTTAGTGAGGCGCTTCTCGTACAAAGACATGAAGAGGGCAACGGATGGTTTTCGCCGGATAATATATAGCAATACTCATGGGGCAGCCTACAGGGCTAGATTTCAAGATGGCGAGGTTGCGTTGGTGAAGGAAGTAAAAGACTTGAATCAAGGAAAGGACAAGTTTTTCAAGGAAGTTCAACTTTTGGGGCAGTTGCATCATCGCCACCTTCTTCCACTTAAAGGCTTTTCCATAGGATGTAAAAGGTTTGATGCCTGACTTTTGAATTAACTTTACTTCATATGTTTTATTTTTCAGAGAAAAGATTCCAGGGGACACTGCTTCAGTTTTCTTTAAAACACGGGCAAGATTTTAGAGTATATATGGTCTGTTTGTTTATGTGACTCTGCACCAGTGCATGTGTGATCTGCGGAGCACATTTGATGAACACCAAGCAGCAAACTATTTCCTGGTTCAGGGCAAAGAGATGGGCAGACATAGGTTTTAATCTTACCTAACAAAATTTTGAAGAGCATCACTGGTGCTTCACATGATGATGTAGCCTTAAACTTGGCTACTTATGATCAAGTGATGTGTGAATTAGATTGAAGACTGAATCCAAACTTCAACTTGTAATGTTGGGGCAATGTACCTTATAATCCTGGTCAAATGTGAATTTAGAGCTATTAAAAGAGTTTTTTTCAAAATATTTTGAGATTACTAGCTGGAAATTATTGGTTTATGTTTGTTCTAAAGCAAATCTGTTGTCATGGATTCGCTCTGCACTGGAGCAAAGACTGCTCTAATTTTTCACTTTGTGTATTAACACATGTTGCAGGTTGCTAGTGTTTGACAATGTAGAAAATGGAAGCTTGAAGGAACATCTCAGTGGTAATTTTCAGGGAAGAACTTGTAACTGATGCATGGTTGCAAGCTTTAATTCTTAACAAGTCTTTGGCTTTTGGCAGATCCTCTTAAAACTCCCTTAAATTGGAATACAAGGTTACAAATAGCCATTGGTGTAGCAGCTGCATTGGTAAGTCATGAATCATGATGATATCATAGTTTCTGCATAATTTATGAATTAGGAGGATTGAGATCTGGCTTAACCTAAAAACGATGCTGCCCCAAAAACTTGATTATCAATCGTTTGCTAAGTAATTTGTGGAGTCAGCAACTGGATGTGTGAAATATTCCTAGCTTTTAGCCTAGAATCTACCTGGAAGTTGACCCCAGTTAGAAGCTTTGTGCTCATGTTTATTCGATACTGCAGGAATATTTGCTTCTCTTCAGCAACCCACCAATATATCATGTTTCCATCAGCGCAAGTAATGTAATGCTAGATGAAAACTACACTGCAAAGGTATGTTTATGTTTCTTTTCTTTATCTTGATAGTATAGGAGTCCAATATAGTTCGAATTTCTTGTGTTTGAGTTGTGTTGGTGTCAAACTTGAGAGATGTAGCCAAAAAGATCGTCCCTTTTCTCATGACAGATCTCTGATGTCGGCCTTCTTAATTCCATTGGAGATTATGTAACAATGCCTCATTCCTCGAATTCAGAAGGTTCTTTCCAACCATCATCCTCGCGAGGAATTCAGGATGCTTTCTTAGAATTTCTCGTGACTGTTAATTCTTGTCTCACGTTGCAGATTGTATGGACCATGCATGTGGAAACTTAACTTTTCAGCTTGGTGTGCTAATCCTGGAGCTGATAACTGGTCAATCATCAGAAAAAGGAAGCACAGATTTAATCCAGTGGATCCAAGAGTCCCGTTTCCGCAGTTCGATTCAAAAGATGATTGATCCTGATCTAGGAAACAATTACGACTCCAGAGAGCTTAAAAATCTTCTAGCTGTAGCAAGATTGTGTATTAAATCTGGGGATAAGCCAAAATTCTCTATTCCCCAGATATTTAGGTATCTCCAGAAGGTAGAAAATACATGCGAGTAATGTCTGCACTCTCAGACACCTTTTAAATGAAATTATTTTATTGGTTGAAATCCAGAACCATTGTCTGCCTATACTCTGTTTGTTCCTTTGAACCAGAGTTTCTTCTCCGAAGATATTAGATTCCACAGGATGGATATCAAGCAACACTCTCCTAAGGCTAAAAGATATTGGATTCCCTCATTGAATTCTGTTGCTCTACTAGAGGTATTCTTCTCATGGCAATTGAGGTAAATCCAGACCTTAAATTCAACACTTAACAGAAGCTGATTTGAAACAGAGCTCTGATTTTTACAGCCTATATGTATTCCATATGTGGTGAAAACTTGCGAATGCAATCTCTCCAATACTTCTGCACGAAAACTATATGGAACAACCAAGCACTTTTAACATTTATATTTCACTGTCAAGAGAAACATATTGTGCCATAAGGAAGGCCGTTCCTGAAAAAATTTCGAAATCATCCATCTTTCACAAGTGAAGTACGAGTGTTGCCACCCAACAACGCTTCCAATCCAAAGTTACTGACAACCCTTAGGTTTCCTCCTCATTCCTACACTATTCAATTCAGTTATCTCACTGCTGAGCGCATTGGACCCTCTGACCACCATGAGGCATGCCCTCATCCTTATCATATGCTTCCTCGCGAGCCTGCTGCTTCCTTATCATTTCCTATTCAATGTTAACATCATGCAGTGTAGTCTCCTCACACTCATCGAGCTCCATATCTGTCAACTGACTTAATGGCCTAAGCAGAATAGTCCCCATTGCTTGAACTTGATCAGGAGTCAGAGAATCAGGGAAATCCACGGTGAAGTGGGTGTACAACTTCACTTTCACGAATGGCCTTTGGTACATTGGCATACCCTCATCATTGATTGCCTTTTATGAATCTGCATGTAGCATAAGCAAATGTCAGTTATACGGCGGGCATCAAGCAGAAAATTGACTGTGATTTCAGTTTATCCCATTCACATCACGTACCAGGTTTGACAACCTCCCCAGGGTTCGATTTTATAAGAAGCTGCCTGCCATCAAGATGTGTCAATGCAAACTTGAAGCCACAGAAAGCCTCAGTGAGCGACAGAGTATGTTCCACAAAAAGATCATCTCCCTTTCTTTTAAATTCTGGATGTTCCTTCTGCTTAAGGACAAAGACGATATCACCAGTGACTGTATCCGGATGCAAAACATCAAACATATTCATTCAGTCAATGATGCTCAAAATAACAGCACAGTCAAAATTAACAATGAGGATATGCAACACAACGCTTCGTAGCTTCACCAGGGAAGGTAATCTTCTGTCCATTCTGCATCCCTTTCTCCACTATAACTTCCAAAACCTTGTTCTCTGGAACATCCTTCTCCCCCTTGCACTGTGGGCAACGATCCTTATCTCTTATGGTCTCTCCCGATCCCTTGCATTCATTGCAAGGACGCTGCATCTGTTGAATCATTGAAGGCCCGAGTTGCCTTATCGAGACCTTCATGCCACTTCCTTGGCAGACACCGCACTTGATCGACCCTCCAGATTTCGATCCCTTTCTGTTATTCAAAATGCATTGCAGAAAATCCCATGTCAAAAACACCACGAATAGAGAACAATTACTTACAAACATACCGAAATACTCACCCATTGCACTTGGAGCAAGAGCAAATCACATTCCAGGTTAGAGAATGCTTCTTTGATGTTCCAAGGTACAGATCCTCCAATGACACCTTCAATGAATGAACCACATCCTCTCCCCCGTCGTCTCTGCCTCCTCCCTCGGCTACTACCACCAGAGAAAGATTAAAAAAAGTCAAAAGGGTTTTTCCGGCCAGCACCGCCAGCACCCATTCCTTCCTTGAGTGTTTCTTCCCCATAGTGATCATAAATTTCGCGTTATTCAGGCCAGCTCTTTAAACTGCATTAATTTTCAATGCAATCCATTATAATTCTATCTTTTATAATGATAAAAATAAAAGAAAGATGATAGTATACTGTACCTTGACAGGATCACCACCTTTATCAGGGTGGTTCTTGATGAATGATGGCAGCTTTCCGGTGAGCTTTCTTTAAATCATCTCGGCTGGCATTCTTTGACACCCCTAATATCTCATAGTACCTTGCGTTGTCACTCTTCTTTGGTGCTCTCCCAACCATCTCTCTCTTTGCCTTTTCTTTTACAATTTTACAGTGCTCTGTCTATCTCTCTCTCTCAATCTGTGGGGAAGAAGAAGGGGAGCTGGCTCCGGAGACGCAAAGAATATTACATATAGTTCCTGTTGTTGGTGACGGTTATGATTTTGGGTGCTGTTTTTTTGAAGAGAAAGGCTCCAGAATCTCCATTGTTTTCCTGCACTCTATCCTCCAACGTATAATTCGCGCTTATTTAGGTGGTCCTACTCCTACCTCATCCCTTGCCCAATCAAACCTTACCCTGAAGCATCCCTTATCTAACCTTCAGGCGTCTTTGACTAGATACTAACGTGATTTGAAGGCTCTATCTTTAAACCTCCATTATTAAAAAATTACAATTTATTTATTTTTAAAATTATAATTATTTTTCATGCTTTTTCATTGCAGCTTTGTAAAAGTGCCGACAGATGTAGATGTCATTCCATGCTCTGCATATGCTATATTAACCATTGAACAACAAAAAAGAGAAAATAAAAAAACCATTAGAGAAATCCTTTGCATAAAACCCATCTCTTCAATCTTCAAAGTTCAAAGTTATATCACTATTAGTTGCAATTCGTGAAAAAGAGCGGAGGAGCAAAAGACTTCAAGGCAACCCATACCGGTTCAGATATGCGAGCAAGTAGATAATCCTTCCTCCAGCTCCTCATGACTCTCCTTCTTTCTCTTGCCCTCTTTATTACATTGTTCATGTCGATTGTGATCTCTTAAACCACAAACAAACGAAGCAATCTCGATCTAGGAAGAAGCCATAAGTCTAATAATGAGACATCACGACATGGAATAAAGTAAATGCAACAATTTTGTGCAGGCCATAAACGAGATACAACCCATATTTCCAGAAAAAAAAAGGATGTATGGGGGACAGGAAAAACCCAAGCGGTAATTGTGGACCACAAAGAAACATATGAATCTTGTTTTTAGGATGCTAAACTAACCAGGGTTAGTAACCAGTGGTTAGTAACCACCACCAGCAATATAAGTCATGCCTTGGCTTTTATTTTCTAATTTTAGGACTTTATTGTAGAAAACTGTTGTGTTGCCTTAAAAACGAATGGCATGCCTTCGTTAATTAATTTTAGCAAGAGAAAAGAAAGATTGGCTTTTAAATTCTATTTTTTAGGTTGACCCGGATTAACATATCTAACTCGTGACCCGATCACTGTACTGAGTTAATCACCTGATAGGGTTTAAAAACTATGCTTGAGAACTCTAACTTGATCTTAACCTAACCTTAATGTGTTCAAGAAATGTCTCAGTCTAACCTCACACGCCACGTACCCATTCATAGCTCGACCAACATGTCGGAGACCAAGTATTAATTGACCTCTTGACTCTCCAACCAATCCTAGGGTAAGTGTGGATGCCAGAGCTCGGGTGAGTGGGTATTTATTTTTATGTTACAGTTTATTGTTTAAATTATTTTTTATTTAAAAAATATTTTTTTTAATGTTTATTTATGGTTATAATATGCTAATACTAAAAATATAAAAAACATATTTTAAAATATTTTCAATTAAAAACATTTTAAAAATATACTATATACTAAAAATATCAAAAACTCAATCAAACCTCACCGTCAAACTCTCTGAAACCTAACATGGCTTGGTCACTAATTTGGCAACAACAATTCCAGTTTAGAGAAAACACTAGACAAGCGCCCGTTCTACTTTTTTCATTAAATATTTAGATGGCACAAGTTTGCTTAAAAAAAGAATAAAAATTAAATAATTTGAGTTATAGTTACAACCAACCAATTATAGCCTTGGAAAAAACTAATCAAAACCTGTTAACTTTTTTATTTATTTTTAAAAGAAAAATGTTGTTTTTACATATGAAACACATATCAGCAAACTGACTAAATAAACTCATGTCCAAAAAAATATATTATACAGGGCCAAACATATCAGCAATATTATTTAAAAATAAATATATCCTTTTATTTTGAAAAATAAACCTTATTTATATAAAACCCAAAAAATATTCTAGATAAATTAGCATAACATCTTGAAAAATCAAACATAAACAAAACAACTTTAAAAAAACTTATATTAAAAAATGACATGCAAAACCTGTGACCTGTATTATGAGATCATGATAAACTTATAAAAAAGAAATTGAAGATAATTACAAAACCAATATTAAAAAAAACAAATTTAGAGTGATAATATCATATAAAGCTGAATCTCCAACAAATCAAATGTCGAAAGATGAAATAAAAAAAAATCAATTACACAAAAGGATTTTAAAAATAAGAATGAAAAAAAAAACATTAATTAGAAGGCAACTAAAAATTTGATTTGATCTATACTCCGTAGCGGGTCATATTTTTTTTGCATCTATGTAGATAAATAAAAAATTTATTAACAATAACTAAAAGAGAAACTGAAAAAATTAAGAGATGTAGGTAGATCAATATATTTGATCTCGCAAAATGAAACATTTATCCTTTTGTATCCACTAAATTTATTTATTAAAATCAATAAAAGATAATAGAAAAAAAACACATATGAAACAGAGTGAATAAAATAAAAAGGAAAAAAAAGTATGCATGGTCAAACGTATTAGAAATATTATTTCAAAATAACTATTTTTTGTATAAAACAAAACCTACTTGTACAGAGTAAAATAAAAAATCAGCAAGAGTTAAACACAGAACATAACAGTTTTTTTTAAAAAAAAATTTTATCCAAAAATAGCTTTGCAAAACTCGTGGTTTAGATAATGAGACCAAGACAAACCGATTGAAAAGAACATGAAGGTAACCATAAAACAATTTTTTTAAAACAATATAGAATGATAAAATCACAAAATAAAATGAGAAAACAAAAAAAGAATTCCTAACCGTATTAATACTTAAAACTTGTGATCCATGTCATTAAATTGGAAGTATGACAAATAAAAAAACCACGAAACCCAATCCTAAATAAATCAAACGACGAAGGATGTAACCGGGAAAAAAATCAATCACATAAAAAAAATTGAATTAAGAAAATAAGCGTGGAAACCGAAATAAAAAATAAATTTGAGGTCATTTAAAAAGTTAAATTAGAGTGTTAAATCGAAAAGAAAAAAACAATTAACAAAAGGAAAAAAAATCAAAAGAAAGAAGGCTAAAATTAAAAAAAAAAACATAAACTTTGATTGAATGATGAAATTGAATACTAATAAAACTTTAACAAAAGATCCAAGGGTAAAAATGACAAATCAAAAGAATAAGGATCGAATTGGAGAAAACAATATATGACAAATTATAATTTAAGGACTGAATTGAAAACATAAAAAACTTTTGTCAACGGGCCAATGATAAAAATAAAAAATCAAAAACATAAGAACTGAAATTGAAAACAAAAGGAAAAGAGGACAAACATGTACTTTAATTGGAAAAGAGAGAAAAGTAGGAAGAAGAAAGAAGAAACGACAACCGGTGACTAATAATCGATTCACCACTGACACGCGCCACACTTAAAGGAAAAGCACATAGAGGCGCTTCTAGTGACACGATGGAAGATCATTTTCTGACAAATGGTGGCGTCACACACGCCGTTGAAAGAACACGAACGCCACCAATGCATAAGCGCATGAACAACACAGGCCAATAGATTTTTTGAATTTAATATTAAAAATAAATATTAAATTACTAAAAAGCCTTCCATAACTCTGGAAATAACAAATAAACCATTGTGGAAGTACCAAAACACCTATGAATGCATAAAAGCTATTTTGTCTTATCTAAGAGCAAAGAAGAATTTTACTTAATTTAAAGTTTGTGCAAAGTAAAAAAAATTCTTGGTCAGCAGGTTTAAATTTCGTTGACCTTGGGGGTAGAAGAGTGTTTTTGCTGTACAAAATACTTTGCAAAGACAACAATATCCATGTTCAATCTTTTAATGATTAATTGGTCAGTGTAAAAGATCAAAATAATCTATATCCCAGCTTTTAAACTTTTCCACCAAGTGATATAAAAGTGAATTCACTGTAGTAATTAACCAGAAATCATGTCTATTTGAATTCATCACACGTTTTAGAGTTTTGTTAATGTTAATTAAATAAAATCTTATTTTCTTATTTAGTAATGCACTATAATAACTGCATCTAGTATAAAAATATCCTTATTGTTAAACAAACATTAAAAGAAAATTCTCTCTATGCAATTGTCACGTCCATTTAATGGTATCTTAATTTGAGATTTTTCATTAATTAAAAAAAAATGAGAAAGTTTATTCTATCCATAAACATAAAAAAAATGCGTTCCACTACTCTAATTTTATATCGTTATTGCTATACCTTTGTCCACTAATTTAATTTCGTACTATATTACTTTTATTTATTGTTGGTTATGTATTACTCATAATGCAGAATTCCACTTCTTCCCCATAGTGTATAATTACTCAATTTTACTCTTATAATTTCTTAAGAGTTTCAATTTTATCCTTTATTCTATAACATATAATAAAATATCACTTTTAATCTCAATTTATTTCAGTATGTCTTGATTTCTCTCATTTTTCCTCTTAAATCCCTGTAACTATTATAATATCTCGTATAAGCACTCAAAAGGGTAACATTGGGAGATTCTAAATAAAGGGATATAAATGGAGCATTGATGAATTTATAGGAGCAAAAATGAAGTTTACCCATCACTTATCAACAATGAACGGTGCCGTTTACGTGTGCGCCAGTCATTTTCAAAATTTCAAGCATGCGACCCCATGACGGGGATTCTGTCGTTTTAGCCACTCGCCGAACGAAACACAACGACAGTAATGCCACGTCGCTATTGGCCCTCAATCCTCACGGCCTTGTACAGTAAGGGGCGGTTTGTTCAAGTTGAAGATTAAAATATATTTGGAAGGAATAAATAAATAAAGTTAATTAGTTTTAGCAAGGAAAATACATGTTTGGTTAGATAAATTCTGTTTATTTTTGCATTTTAAAAATATTTTTTAAAAAATTTAATAATTTTTTTAATTTAAATTATTTTTTTAGTATTTTGAAATTATTTTGATTCGCTGATTTTAAAAATAATTTTTTAAAAATAAAAAATGTTATTTTAATACATTTCTAAGTGAAAAACACTTTAAAAAACAATCGCAATCACACTTCCAAATAGGTCCTTCACCGTTGTTTGTTATTGCTACGAGGATAGGTTTTTTTAGAAAATATTCAAGAATTGAAAATGTATTAAAATAATTTTTTTATTTTTAATATTAATACATTAAAAATATTAATTTGATATTTCTTTTAAGATAAACATACTTTTAAAATATACTCAAATGAAATTAAAATTTAAAAATATAATACCAATAACAGAAAAATCAAATGAAAAAAAACTAGGATTAACTTCATTTTTAATTCATAAAGGTTGCTTTTATAAACGAGAATAGTGGTAACATAATCTATATATATATAATAATAATAATAACAAAATTGTCTTGAAAATAATTTTCCCTTTGATATTTTAATTTTTTCTATCTCCACTACTATTACCTTTATAATTTTCAATTTCATATAATATCACCTTTCTAGCTCCAATGAAATTCTCATATTAACCAAGAAATGGTCATTTTATATAGTTAATATATAATTTTTCTAGAGTTTCGAGGATTGTTGCGAGTAATGTAGCTGAAATGTTGGTTTAAAAAGAATTCTGAATGAGAGAAAAATATATATAAAAAAAGCGAGAATTTCGGTAGTTATTTATAGTAAAAAGTAGATTAATTATCAAGTATATATCAAAAGTGAACATCTATCTTCTATGAAAATAATATTTTTTATTTTTTAAATTTATGATTTATGATGGATTCCATTAGGGGTGTTCACGGTTCGGTTCGGTTCGGTTTTTATCAAAAAAAGTAACCAAACCGAAATTTTTTTTTTTTTAAAAAAAAACCGAAACCGAACCGAAATCGGTTCAAACCGACCGGTTTCGGTTCGGTTCGGTTCGGTTTTTTAGAGCAAAAACCGGTTCAAACCGGTTTGGCTCGGTTTTTTCGGTTTGGCTCGGTTTGGCTCGGTTTTGGCTCGGTTTGGCTCGGTTTTTTGGGTTTGGCTCGGTTTTGGCTCGGTTTTTTTCCGGTTTCGGTTCGGTTCGGTTCGGTTCGGTTTTTCCGGTTCCAAACTTAAAAAACCGAAACCGAACCGAACCGGTCGGTTTTTTCAAAATTTTAATCGGTTTAATCGGTTTTTTTTCACGGTTCGGTTTTTTCGGTTATTTTTTTTCCGGTTTTCTCAGTTTAATCGGTTTTTCGGTTTTTTTGAACACCCCTAGATTCCATGTTCATGTGAGAAAGATGAACATAGCTTCATAAACACTTGGTAATTTATTTTTTTAAAAAAATTATAGGAGTAAAATTAAAAAAAACTACAAGTACAAAATTTATAGTCTTGACGAATCTATATGAATAAAAATGAAGTTTACCCAATAATAATCCACCACCCCGGCGTATTTTATCCTACGCTGGGCCTCATTCCTCACTCTCTTCCTCTTCCTCGCCCGCTCATACTCTTCCTCCTCCTCCTCCTACTTTCCTTCTCCCTTACACTCACTGACGCTCCTGATTCTCTACTTCCCGCGTCTTCCTATCCCTCCCTCCCACTCAGACGAGCAGGTAAATTCTGCTCTTGCTGCGTCGTGATCTGTGCAGGATCTGCATTTCTGTAATATTTTTTATTTTTTTCCCTTTCATGGATTCTTGCTGCATTTCGAGCTTCAATTGCTTTGATTCGGTTCAAATTCTCTAAACTTAGAATTTTTTAAGGTTTATTTATTTCTTGTTTTTTTGGATTTTCAGATAATTCGTGTTAAATTGATTTCCCCCTTTTTTTGGCTATTTGGAAGCAGGGTAGTGTGCTAAAGTGACCGGCAGGTCCGGCACCATGGGTGTCTCAGGGAAATGGTTTAAAGCATTGGTTGGTTTAAAGAAGTCTGAAAAGTCACAGTCTTTGGACAAGGATGAAAATGTGGGTTTCTTATTTTTCACTTTTTTTTTTATTATTTCTAGTTTGAATTTGATATATGCTGTTTTTTTTTTGCCTTTAATCCTCACAGAGGACGAGTGCCAGCAAGCTTCGGCATAGGAGGAAGCATTCGGTTGAGTTTGACGGTGATAAATTTGAAGAGGAGTTTGATAATCATGACAATGTAGCTACAGTTGGTGATACCAACGTTGTTTCCGTTCCAGATGCGTCGGAATCTCCTTCCGCTTCACTTCAAGTTCAGGATGTTGCTCATAATCAACAAGTTCTGAGAGAAGAATGGGCTGCCACTCGCATCCAGACAGCTTTTCGAGGGTTTTTGGTATGACTTGTTTATGCTATATCAGTATCTGCGTTGAATAGGATTTATAAGCCCACTGCTTGTGACATCACTAATTTTTAAATGAAAGGTGGATTTTAAATGTTTCTGCATTATCTCTGTACTTAGAAGTGTTTTGAATTCTTGCTTGTGAAGATTGCCCAGGGAAATTATGCAGAATGCAAGTTCGATTGACCATTTGTTGTGAATAAGGAATCTTGGCATCTCAATTATGTGATTCATTTACTATTTTTAACAAAAACATGATAATCCCTCGTGCTTAAAATGGAAATATTGGTTTAAGCATGCTTTATACCATTATTGTCTAATGCCATTAAGATTGCTCTCCTTGCTGAGTATATGGAATGTGGTTATCCCATAGATATTGTATTTTTTTTTCCACCGAGGATGGAAATAGATCGTTTGTTAATCCTTTTAGGGTAGGGGGCAGATAGTAACTTCTTGTCTAGCATTTTGGTCTGTGAGGTAGGAAATCTGTCCCATAACTTGGGTCTCCCGTTGAGTGCTAATTTTAAGGATACAATGACATGAAATACTGTTGAGAAAACAGGTTAACCTTTAGTGGGGATTATGATGTGATCGAGATGGAAATTATCAAAAGAAGGTAATTGATGTGAAATCTTTCTGTAGAGCTGTGTGGAAAGATCACCGCAATGAAAGGAAGAGTAATTTTCTTTGGAGAGCTATTTGAATGACTGACACCTTCTTTGGAATCAAATCACATGCTGAATTAAATTCAATTTTTAAGCAAATTTGAATTCAATTGATAACATATTATAATTCTTATGTTTGAAATAAAATATTAAACCACACAATTGAATTGAATTATACTGTTTGGAATAATTGTGGAAATAAATTGAATAAACAATCTTGATTATTTTGCACTTAATTTAGCAATCATTTTTGTTACTTAAATTATTATTTTTTTGTTATGAGGGTCCTTATATTTATTTAAAATAACATAAAATATAGGCATTTTAAAGAAGATATAAATAGATTTATCTCATATTAATTGTTTATTAAATATTTGTTAAAAAAATGAAAAATATATGTTTGTTAAAAAAAATTCGATAAAAGTCTTTTCATTGGAATGTTGAGAAAAAGAAAATTCTAGAAATATTCCAATAAACATTCTTACATTTTACTCTAATCAAACTTGAATAAAATTAATATCAAACGAACACAAATCACATTACCAAATAAACAAGTTAATGACTAAAATATTTTGACAATGTTAATAATTCAAAAAAGCATGATGTTTAGTTCTAATAACTCAAAAGATATCACCATACAAATCATGCAATAAGAAGTTTCAACTTCAAAATGAGTTTTTGACAATTGGATAAATAAGTTTGTGGCAATTGTCTAAATATTAGTTCTAACTTTCATGCATATCTTGAACTCTTCAATAACATATTACCTACTCATTTTTTTTGCCAACCATTCAAAGCGTAGCTCTTCTATATATCCGAAAAATATTCCAATAAGATTAGAATGATATACTATGATGGCAATCTAAGAAATTATTTGAGTTGGGTGTTAAGACTTTATCTATCGTTACTCCACCTAAAAAATAGGAACCGATAGTTATACTATTTTTGTTACTATATACTAGCTATAATTTTAAATACTACTTTTCAATCTTTACTTATTTTTAATTTATACCCATTCACGCACCACTCAACCATCATCCATGCATATTACCGAAAACAAAACCCCATCATCTACGTATAATTGGCTGAGCAAAACCAAAAAAAGAAAGAAAAAAAAAGGAAAGGAAAGATTTAGGCAAAAACCAAAAAAAAAAAAAGAAGGAAAAAAAGAAATGAAAGATTAATAACATCCCTTATGAGAAACAAGAATATCTTAACGAGGATTGATGTCAATTAGAGAAATAAAGGATATTTTGTTGCCAATGGTTTTTGGAAGGAAAGAAAGAGGTGTATGAGAGAGACAAATCAAAAATAGAATTTGTGCTAACATGGGGGTATTTTTTAAATATTTTTTCAACGTTAATTTCAAGAGAGATTACTGTGGCAAATCAGAGGGTCTCCCCTCTGATTTAATTTTGCACCTTTTTTTATAAATTGAATTCCAAACACTAGAATTCATTTAACACTCTGAATTGAATTCACAGGATTCCAAACAGGCTGTAAAGTAATCCAGATTATCTTGGTGTTATTTGGGAAAATGACATTTTAGCTGTCTATTGTGTGCCTTCATTTGTTCTGATTCATCCACCTTTTATTTTGATTCATTTTTTTTTAAATCATTTCAACTGCATTCAAGTTTCAACTTACACTTCTGATAAATATTTGAATGGTTTTGCAAACATGCAAGGCAAGAAGAGCTCTTCGAGCTTTGAAAGGATTAGTGAGACTGCAAGCCCTTGTTCGGGGCCATGCTGTGAGGAAACAAGCTGCAATAACTCTTCGCTGTATGCAAGCTTTGGTGAGAGTTCAGGCTCGTGTCCGTGCAAGACGTGTTCGCTTAGCATTGGAGAGTCAAACAGCTCAACATAAACTTCAGCAACAACTAGCTAATGAGGCTCGCGTTCGAGAAATAGAGGTAGCAACAATGAGTTTTTTCTTATTAGTTATAGAAATATGTCCACGCATGTGCAATGTACTTATATCATGCATGCGCATGACTGGTAAATCTTGTTCTTATAGAAAAAACTTGACCTTAGTTCATAGTGTCAATTGTGCTAGTTTCTACTTTTACTGCCCCTTTTTTCTTCTAATGTCAATGTTCTTAAATTAGTTATTCTATCATTAATGCGTCAGAATGTATATTTTCTTTGTTACTCCATTTATGAAATGCTGTTCATTACATAAATGGCAAAAGGTTGTGAGGCAGTTACATTGGATGGATTTAGACAACCAGTCTGATATATTGTATATTTTTTCTCCATAGACTTGTGAGCTTCATGATTTGTTTTAACTTATATGTTGAATAGCAGTCCTTTATACCTGCCAGGATGTTATTGCAATGTCTTTTTCAATAAAGGATTGTTAGGTAAATGGCCTTGGAGCTCTAGCTGAAATAATATGGTTTGTGTCACTTTGGCCTTCATCTTTGAAGAGTGATTATTTTATCATGGGATGAATTTAAAATTAATTCATCTGAAATAGGGTGAAGCTTATTAACAAATTTATAGTTGCAATGCCATGATACTATAGTCAATGAAGTTCTAGTCAATTTGGAGTTGCAAATCACAAGAAATAGTTCAGAGGCATTTTATCACCCCCTTAGGTTGAAAGATGTGGACAGATGCATTAGATACAAACATATTTCTCAAGTGCTTCTCTCTCTGTTTTTTTTCTTTCTGTTTATGATTCTGTCAAATATATGTCATTGGTGGGAATCAATGGATTGCTTTGCTTCTACAGCTTGGCTATTCCTTTGCTCCTGTATTAGGTTTTGTCATGTTCCTGGTTTTTTGGAGTTTGATGCTGTAGTTCTCTGGGTAAAAAATGGTCATGATGCTTTTCTTGGCCTGTGCGGCTACAGCATTACACCTTTGGGTGAAATGTTAGTCATCCACTAGGGCAGAGAAAAAACAATGCATAATGAGTTTTAGACTTTAGTTTTTTTATTTTTAATGATATATGTTGATTGTTTCCTTTAAGCTTTTTCTATAATCAGCTTCTGTAAGGATTAAGCATCTTCTTGTCTGAATGCTTAATCTCCAATTGACATTTTCACATATAAACAGCTATTGCTAGCATGGGTTGAAATGCAGAACTGAAGATTTTTAAATTACTACCATAATGATAGATAAATTTATGGTTTACATCAAAACATGGGTCATGCAACTTTGTCTTCTGTGGTGGCCAAATAGCTGGTAGTTGGAATGTTGGATAGATTTCCAATTGTGTTTGCACAGCAATTCCCTTTTTTCTGCTTGTTTTTCTTTCCACCTCTATGTAAACAAAGCTAAATAGGACTTCATCACTGTCTATTCTTATGTAGTAACAGAAAGGATTGTGTGAGATGTACCAGTGCAAAAGAGTAACATCATACAGAACAAAAATGTTATATGCTACAAGTGTTGCATTTTACCATTCTAAGACGGTGGTTAAAAGATACTTCATCTGCTGAACTGCTCGTTTCTTTACACTAGCAGCTTTAATTTTTGTTAGGCTTGCTGAGTGTTTCACAGCAATTTCACTTTTACACAGGAAGGATGGTGTGATAGTGTGGGATCTGTTGAACAAATTCAAGCCAAGTTGCTGAAGCGGCAGGAGGCTGCAGCTAAGCGTGAGAGAGCCATGGCATATGCTTTGGCCCATCAGGTAAAAATATGATAGCTTCATGGGTTGTGCTTACAGTTCTTTGCTTTTTATGAATTTGATTTTATATAATCCTACATTCTTTAACTTAGAGTGCAGACAGAAATTGTGCCTCTGAGTGATCATTGATGTCATTTAGGGGTTTTGAGCTAGAGTGTAATGTAAAATCTCTCCTTAAAACGTGTTTTGGAGGACACTTGCATAATATTAGCTCAATGGCATCGTTTTCATTGCTAGAAAAGGTGAATAATTTATTTTTTTTGCCTTTTACCTCTGCATGGATATTTATAACCATCATTTCTGCAAAAGCTTTGTTACCCTTTCATATATCTCTTCATTGATTGCTGGTACACTTCTCACTGTATGTGTGATTGATGGTTTATATGTACCATCTAGTTTCTTTCAGTGACTGTTACTGTGGTATAATTTTATTAACACCTAGGTAGAGTGTAAGGCTTCCGATCCTATTTATGGCTTTGTGGAGAATTAATTGCAACCGAAGTAATTCAATCACAATGGCAAACACTAGCCTGATCTTCTATCTACCTGAGAAAAGGGGGGAAATGTGGCAGATACTTTTAACTTCATTTTTGTTGAGTTGTGCTGCTTAGTTGTTTATTATTTGAAGACTAGTACAAAGATCTTCTGTTTGCACAGTGGCAGGCTGGGTCGAGACTGCAGGCTGCTCCCTCTGGATTTGAACCTGATAAAAGCAGTTGGGGCTGGAACTGGTTGGAGAGATGGATGGCTGTTCGCCCATGGGAAAACCGCTTTCTTGACATAAATCTCAGAGATGGAGTGATGAGTTGTGAAGATGAAACAACTGCTGAGGTCAAGAATGGCAGCAAATCCCAGCTAAAAACTACTACCAAGAAAGGAGTGGCCTCAAACCTTCAATCAACCATTTCAAGTCAGAAAACAGGTCCATCTCATTCTGATGGTGGCAGTTCCTCCCCTAGTAAGTCAGCAGGCATGTTAGATGTGCCCGACACTCTTTTCACCAAACCAAAGCCAAAGCTAGTTCTTGAAGACCTGGTTGAAGAAGCCAACTCAAGACGTGCTATTGTTACAAGATCTCACAGCAACCCAAAGGAGAGAACTACCCAACTAGATAAACAGGCAAGGAAGAGATTGTCTCTGCCTAACAGTGGTTAGTTTTCTCTCCCATCAATACTCACATTCTCACGAACATGTACATAGGTTCAAAAGTATGCAATTGCCACACTGCTTGTCACAAAAATGGTCACTAGACTGAAAATTCTGAACCAGCTATAGTACATCAAAGCCATGGTGCACCTTTTTTCTTCTCTCTTTTGAAATGCCTATTAATTTAGCCTTTTTTCCCTGTCAATTGTCAATAAACATTAAACCGGGCAAAAGATACCATTGTACATCTTCTTAAGATTGTTCAATGTTTTGGAGAAAATACACGTAATATTGGTGACTGTTTTCACATGTATTAAGGTAGTTAATCATATCTTCTTCAGCTTCTCCTTATGACCAAAATCACTACTTATGCATCAAGCATAGCCTCAAGGCAGACTTGATGATGGATGGTTACTTGCATGAGCATAACTATGATACTGGTCCAGTCCTTCAGGTGTTATTGGTGTCTATGATAAATAGTAGCAGCTTTTTCTCTTCATTTATGACATAATTTGGTTCAGCAGGGGGGGGTACTGGCGCTCAGGTAGCCAGGCATAGCAGAAACACTACTAGAGGGGCACCTAGCTCCCAGAAGCCCGTCAGGGATAGATCCAAGTTAAACGGGAAAGGAGATTCAAACACCGCAAAGTCTGTTGCACAGGCTGTTTGATCTGTAAAGTTGAGAAACCATGGACGATTTGACTCATTGAGGCTATTCTCCTATCCTGCTGCGGTATCACTTTGTATATATATTTCCACGTTGCGAAAAGATGCAGCCAAAATAGCTTACATTGCCTGTTATAAAAACCTGGGTTGGTTTTGACACGGCGAAGTCGAGGAGGTTGGCTTGGCTTGTCAGCGTAATAAGATAATCAGGTTTGGTTGATGAATGTTGTAATCATGTTTATTTATTGTTTTTAATTATGTCATTGTGCAGTATTTATTTTTGAAATATATGATTTTCAGAGCAGTTGCGCCGATGTAGGATTCTTTCCCGGTTCCCCTGTTTGAAGAGTGTGTAAGCATTAGTTATGCAAGAAGAAAGTAAAAAAAGGAAATAATGTTTTTTTTAAGTTATTTTGTAGAATATTCCATAAATTGGACCATAGTTTTCTTAGAGTGTTTTTTATTCTTTGTATGGTTTTAATATATTGATGTCAAAATCATTAAAAAATAATTGTAAACTCATAAAAATCAAATGCATTTGTGTAAAAGCATTCATGTTGTATTGATCCCAATTATCTTATGCATAATTGTAAAATTTAGATCAGCCTAGCCCTAACCCAGGTCTAGATTGGTTTAAGTTAAAAAAAATAAAAGAAAAAACTTGGTGTACTCGGTTAAAACCTGAGTTGATTTACTGAACTAAATTTAAGCTTGACTTGGTTAAAATTCAACTTAAAACTTGTTTTTTATTAAAAATAATTTTTGAAATTGATTCATGACTTAACCTTTAAGTTAGGTTATACAATTATAAACTCATATTAAAATAGAGCTTTAAAGGATATTAAAATGGAGCTTCAAAGGAGATATATTAGAAATTTCTTTTAGGAATGGTTAAGTCATGGACCCATTAGGTTAGGTCATGGACTCATAAAAATAAATATAAGATGTGGATAACTATTTAGGTGGTGGTCTAGTGGTAAGAGTTTAGTATCAAGAAGTGTGTTTTCTCTGTGGTTTCAGGTTCGAGTCCTGTGGTTGCTCATATGATGGTCACTGGAGTTTTATATGATCGTTAACTTCAGAGCCTGTGGGATTAGTCGAGGTGCGTGCAAGCTGGCCTGGACACCCACATTAAATTAAAAAATATATATATAAAATGTGGATGAATGTGAACTATTTTTTAATGGTTAAGATGTGGATGCATGTGAATTATTTTTTTTAATGGTTTTTTATTGAAAGAAAATCTTTCAATGTTTGTTGGAGAGGGGAAAAAAATTCTTAGTTCTACCATCTATGAGATAGGTTATTTGACAAAACAACCTTTTACATTTGCTTTATCTTGAATTTACATGATCTCTTCATTGGGTTGAAGTTATCATGATGCTTTTAGATAATGATGTTTAATCATTTGTTTTATTATAAATTTTTCAGCATTCAAGAGAAAATTATTGAAATTTATTGATAACATAGTGATTAATATGTGAAGTTGTAAAAAAAACTTCAAATAAAAATAGATTTTCACTGCTAATGAGTCTGGGATCCATATTGATCCTAAAAAAAAAGTTTTAAAAAGTTTTTTCGTGGGATGAGAAATACTTCAATATTATTTTAAAAAGAAAAGTAAAAATTATTTGAAGGATGAAAGAGATTTTTCTTCTTTCCTTCTTCTTTCATGTTTGGGTGGTCGAGAGATCCTGCTTTACTTGTCCATAGCAACTCATTCTTATAGAAATTTTTCACAGCTCATCTTCTCCAAGACAGGAGTCCGGGGCAGCAATGCAAGTGGTTGTGCTTTTCCAAGAATATATAATTAAAGGCGGCAAGACACATGGCTATGCTTAAAAATCTTCCAAAGTGAGCTTTCATTGGTTTAGAAAATAATGCCTGATCCGTCGCGTTTCTCTTCCAGTAAAAATGTTGGCGTGAAGACATGTAAGATTTATGGAATTGTGTATATAAGAAAATATCGAACTCTTTGGTGGAATTCATGGGATTGTGGACAGAACAATATAGAAAATATTTGCTTAATAGGAGAAAATATATATAAAACATGCAAAATAAAATAAAATAAATGCACAAAAGAGCCAGGATTATTCTAGTGTTGGCTAGAGCTACACTAGAGGGCTAAATTAAGCCTTTTGCCTTTTTGTTTTATTGGCACATCAAAAATCTATCTAAAATAACATATTTTTTTTGCTTTAATCTCCCAAAAATAAAATTAAGAATAAAGGAACTAAATTTAGCCAGTGAAATTGAATTTTCAAAACATATAAGTTGTGGATATTTATTTTTCCTAAATTAAACTAAAAATATATTAAATAAGATTTTCTATTTTTACATGGAGCATTGAATTTAGTCTAAATCTTGACTCAAATGAAACAAGCAATCTCTAATTCTCTATTATTGGTATGATTAAGTAATTTAACTTTACTACTCAACATATGTTCTCAACTACATAATTAAGTGTGTTTGGTATTATAATAGCTTTTATAGTTGTAATTTGAGAAGGTAGATTAAAAAAACTATAAATTGTAGCTTTTTCTTAACCAAATTTTCAATAAAGAGTTTTTAGTAGAGCTTGTGCAAAACTATGATGTGTGTTGATTAATTAAGGTCTCGTTTGGCATTGCGGTCTAACCATGCTTTTGAAAACTTTTGATTATTTTTAGATTAAAATTAATTTTTTTGGTGTTTTTGGATTGTTTTGATGTGTTGATATCAAAAACAAAATAAAAAAAAATAAAAAAAATATTTTGATGCATTTTCAAGTTAAAAGCATTTTGAAAAACAACATCTACCACACTCTCAATTAAGCCCTAAATACTTTCAAATATATGGTTAGGGCAAAATGCAAACTACACCACGCCTAACACCGATATAAAAACACATCACTACTTGGGAGATGAGAAAGCTACAAATATGTCTCCTATTTATTATATACTTTTCAAATTGATCTTTATCTTCTTTGTAGTACTTCTATTTCCCTCGATCCATCAATTTATGTTAATTTTTTTCTTCATTGTTCTATATCATTTTACCATAAAATTCATATTTATCAACCTGCTAATTTAGCTATCCTAATTCATTTTTAAGGCTAACTTGAAGACTTGACATTGGTGAGTTAAAAAAGAGAAATTAAAAGTACATGGATATGTTTTGAGTGATGGATTAACATTTTTTTGTTTTTCCTGAGTCCTCCCTTCTGAACAAATAAATAAAGTTTAGGGTGATAACTCCTCATCTCTACGCTCAGTCACGTGATGAGCCCCCATATGTCTGGGTTTGGCGATCTTCCAGACCCACCGTCTTAGGGCTCAACCAAGCATTGAGCTCAAACTTGTGTGGGTCTAGAAAATCGCCAGACCTATAATCTTTAGGCTTATTCAAGCACTAAGCTCAAACATGCATGGGTGTGGCGAACCGCCAGACCCACAATCCTTGGGTCAGCCAAGCACCGAGCCTAGAGATGTATAGGTCTGACGGGTTAGCCAAGCGTTGAGCTCAAACATATGTGGGTCTGGTGAATTGCCACACCCACCATCTCTAGTTTTCACTAAGCTCTAAGCCTAGATATGTGTGGGTTTAACGAATCGTCGAACCCACCATCTTCGGGCTTTGTCAAACGCTGAGCCCATGCATGAGTGAGTTTAACAAACTATCATAACCACCATCTACAAGCTCTTCGAAGCATTGAGCCTAGGCATGTGGGGGTCTGGTGAACCATCAGACCCACCATCTCCGGGCTCGGCCAAGCATGAAGCCTAGGCATATGTGAGTCTAACGAACTATCAAACCTACAATCAGAGATATTTTACCCTGACAAGATAGATATATTTAACTAATATGTGAACCTTTTTCCTTTCTATGAAAGAGGGGACCTCAATTTCTATAAAAGGAACCAATGTAACCTCCACAAGGCAGGTTTAATTTTTCTATACTACAAATGATATATATATATATATATATATATATATATATATATATATATATATATAAGGGTTTTCCTAAAAAAAACTATTTTTTTCTCTCATATGATTTTGACTTAATCATTAGAGAGTCCTCAAACTCTAATAATGGAATCTTTTACAAGTTTTAAGCATAATTCATTAGCATAGACTAGATTATCAGAACTAAGAGATTAATAATCTTATCCTAGACATTGGCTTAACCTTCAAGCCCATAAGATAAAATCAGACTTTATTAGTGGTTTTGTCTGTAGGGTAATAATAATAAAAAATTTATCGATAACTCCTCTAGGAGCTAAACCGTTATCATTCCTAATTACCATTAGATTTAAAGCCTTGATGTTTTGGAAGATTTTCAACAGGTACCAACGGGATGTTAGTTCAAATTGTGTAACTTCAAGAGTTATTTCAAACCAGTGATTTCATTGCCATTATCATTCATAATTACTATTGAAGTTGGAACTTTAAGATTCAGAAAGGCTTCAATAGCTACCAACAAAGTGTTGGTTCAATCCATGCAACTTTAGGAATTATTACTAACCAAGGATTCCTACCAAGTTTGAAGAGCTGGTAGGGTAGATGATCCCTAAGTATGGAGGTTACCTTTTCTTCCGTCAGTCATATTCTTACAATAACTAAATGAATTATGTTTATCTGAAAATAGTTTTTTTTATGACTACCCAGAAAATCTTCATCAGAGAAACATAATTTCCTCTTCTTTTAGGTCCCAAAGTGGGATAAAAATGTATTATGATCAATGACTAGAAATGCAAGTTTGTTTTATATGAATTTATTGTTTAAAATAACAAATACTTTCTACTCTCCAGATCTCAAATCTTCCAAAAATAGGATAAATTTACCCTTTTTGGTGCGTTAATACATTTACTTTGAAAGTAATGAATGTCTCTCTAGTGTTACAATACATTTTACCTTAAAAAGGATTAACATGTTCTTTCTAGTGCGATTGCACTTTTCTTCAAGGATAAGATAAACAATGCATCGGCAATGAGAATGGATACAATCTTTTTAGGGTGCAAGCCTCTCAAATCTTCTAAATACAGGATAAATTTACTCTTTCTAGAGCGATAAAACATTTATTTTGAAAGTAATGAACATCTTCTTAGTGTTATGATATATTTTACCTTGGAATGGATTGCCATGTTTTTCCTAGTGCGATCATACTTTTTTTTTAAGGATGGAATAAACACTGCATCTATAACAACCAGATGCCTGCAAACGATATCCCTTCTCGATTCCCAGAAGGCATAATCATCATATACTCTCCTAAGGTTAGATGATTCATCGCCCATCACCAGAAATTATCTCATAAGTATGGGCATTGAACCTAAAAATGATTTTCTTAGTATAGGCGTTGGATCTGAAAATAATTTTCTAAGTATGAGCATTGGACCAAGAAATGATCTCTTAAGAATAGACATTACACCAAAAAATAATCTCCTAAATATGGGTATTGGACCCATAAATGATCTTTTAAGTATGGGTGTTGGACCCGAAAATAATCTATTAAGTATGGGTGTTGGACCTAGAAATGATCTTCTAAGTATGAGTTTTAGACTAGAAATGATCTCTACATAAGGACTCTAAGCTCGTGGAAAGAAATATGGAGATAAAAGACTTATATTTAAAAAATGACACACACACACACACACATGTACAAAGAGATCTAAAAATCCAGTCTAGACTTCTCACTTAGATACTCCCCTCGCTGGGCTGCAGCGACTCTGACTAGGAATACATCTATGATATTAGGGAATAGGAATGGATGGAAGGCTGCACTAAAATTCACCTACATTCCCCTTGAGAGATTGAAAAGGTATAGGTTAGACATTGCCAAAAAAATCTTATCTCTCATCGTCCCAGTTAAAGCTGTTAAACCCCTGAAAAGTTCTTGGAACTCTCCAAAAGAGTTTTTTAGAGCCTTTAACTTCATCTAAGAATGTTGGGTTTCTTCCCTGACAATAGCAAACTTAGTTCGTATGGCAACAATCTCAACCCACAAACGTATTTGGAAAGCCCTAATTTCAAAGAGCTCTTACTTCAAGGGAACCACCTGATTATAGAAGGCCTCAAGTGCTTTTTCCTGGAACTCAACTCAAGGGCAAGGCCTTGTGTTTGGTCCTTTAGCGTGGTATAGGCCACCTCGATACTCCACAACTTAGCCTTCATGATGACTTTTTTGACATATTTGGTTGATATATGAACCTTTTCCCCTGCCATGAAGAAAGGGACCTCAACAACTATAGAAGGAACCATTGTAACCTCCATGAGATAGGTTTGATTTTTCTCTACTACGAATGACATATATCTATTTCCAGGGTTTTCTTCTAAAAAAAGACTATCTTTTCTCTCATATGATATTGATTTAATCATAAAAGAGTTTCCAAACTCCAAGAAAGGGATCTTTTGCAAGTATTGAGCATAATTCATCATCTATTTCACCAAGAAAAGATAGATCAAATTGCTAGAATCAAGAGATTAATAATCTTATCTTATGCCTCGGCTTGGCCTTCAAGTCCATGTGATAAAATCAGACTTCATCACATATAATTTAATTGGATTTATTAATGTTCAATTGATATAAAGGGATGAAATTTGAGTTTTTAAATTAATTATATTGATTTAAGGGTTGACATCATCGAGGTTATGGAGACTTTTACAATAGATATATATATTGTATTTGGAGGTGAAAACAATTTGAAATTTGAGCCCAAAAATACTTGGATTTTGATTTTCCAATCACTAATGTTGCTCAAAATTTTTATAGGGGCAGCACAACATGTATTTAGTTATTTTTTTTAAGGTTAGGCGCATAAGCCTAACTTTCCAATCTTAGACATGCATGATCTCAATGTTCTCGGTTCTTTACCCTTTTTTATGTTTTTATTTTATTTTATTTTAAAACAAATTTATTTTTAAATAAAATAATTACAATGATATTTTAATTTTTAAATAAAATTAGAGCTTGGAATTATTAGCAATTATCTAATATGTAAAAAAAAATTCAAAAAATATCTCTTATAAATATTTAATAAGAATAAAATATCTATTTTATTATTTTATAGTTATATTATTTTTATATAAATTAATAATTTTGAGAGATTTTAATTGGAATCACATCAATTTGTTTTTGATATTTGTGTAATTCCTTCGACATCGTTGACAAATTTCATAAAAATAATTTAACTTTCATAATGATGAAGATCTTCGTACAAGTAAAATAAGTTATACACATACATCATATTTTTATTTTACAATAAAAAACTCAATTAAAATAACACTATCAGCAAATGATGACGACAGCATGTCCCTAAGCTTTTGATCAAGTCAAATGTTTGTAATACTTTATTAGCTAAAGTTACCACTCTTTTATCATTAAAAAACAATAATAAAAAGCACTACGCAGTTAAGGTGTTGTTTGGAATGGTTTACTTTAAACAGTGTTTTTAATTTAATTTAATTTATTTAAAATTAATTTTTAATGTTTTTGATATTAAAAATAATTTTTAAAAAATAAAACAATATTATTTTGATGCAAAAATTATTTTAAAAAATAATCAGTATTATATTTTTAATTTCCCTGCAGTCCATTCCCAAGCCACAAATTTTGGTTATGAGAATTCAAAACGACTTGCAGTAAACGTATTAGATGGTCTCTTGGATTGTCGTGTTAATTTACAGGTAATAAATTAATATATAATTTATTATTTTTATTTAAAATAATATTAAAATTTAAAATAAATTTAGTTGCATAAATAGGGTCGCTAATTAACCAACGAAGTTAACTAAATCAATATCAAAACTAGTTCAATTTAAAATCTGACTAGAATCATACTTCAAGTTACAAGTTTTTCAAATTCATCCATTAGCTGGGCTCATAAATAATTAAATATAAACAAAAACAATAGAAAGGGGCCAAATTGAAACATTCCCAATAGATGGAAGTCATTTGCAGTTTTCCAAACAGCGCCATTTACAATTACACTAACACCCCCAATCAAATGACAAAATCCCATCCAATGCCACCTTTGACATTGATGATGATATAGCCTCTGCCTCCCTCCCCAACAAAGCCACCCCACTTCCTTCCTTCAACTCCATGCCAAACCAGCAAGAACACCCCAAATCTCAAAGAAACATCATCTCTCTCATGGCAGAAACATCATCAACAAATTCTATCAAAATTGGTACTAAAATGTTCTCAACCCAATTTGTACTCATTTTCTCTCTCTTTCTATCCCTTCCTATCCTTTTCCTTTTAGCCCCGAGAATCTTCCCTTCTCATAACCCCTCCATCCCCATCTCCCCTTCTGATGAACTTGACGACTTTGTTCTTTTCCGCAAAGCCATCTCCTCCGCATCCGCCTCCGCCTCCGCCGCCCACTACCCCTCAGCCCATTCCCATCTCACCTCCAAATCTAAAAAACTCAAAATCGCCTTCCTTTTCTTGACCAACACCGATCTCTTCTTCGCCCCTTTATGGGAACAATTCTTCAAACCCGCTGACAAAAACCTCTTCAACATTTACGTCCACGCCGATCCCCACTCCAATGTTACAAAGCCCACAGGGATTTTCTTCTCCCAATTCATTACTGATGCCAAGCGCACTTATCGCGCCTCCCCCACCCTGATCTCCGCCACCCGACGCCTCCTCGCCAAGGCCATCCTTGACGACCCCACCAATACCTTCTTCGCCGTCCTCTCCCAGTACTGCATCCCTCTCCATTCCTTCAAATACGTCTACAATTCGTTGATCATTTCCAAGTCTTTCGATTTGTCTTCCCCCGAGTCAGACCCCGAATCGACTCAGTACAATATGAAAATCCAGTACAAGAGTTTCATCGAGATTATATCGAAGGATCGGCGGTTATGGAAAAGATACATGGCTAGAGGGAAGCATGCGATGATGCCAGAGGTGCCCTTTAAGAAATTCCGTGCTGGGTCTCAGTTTTTTGTTCTCACGCGCCGACACGCGCTCATGGTGATTGAAGATCGGAGGCTGTGGAATAAGTTCAAGCTGCCCTGTTATCGAGAAGATGAATGTTACCCAGAAGAACATTATTTTCCAACGTTGCTGTCAATGCAGGATCCAGATGGTTGTACTAAGTATACATTGACAAAGGTTAATTGGACTGGAACTAGGAATGGACATCCTTATACGTATAAGGCTGCTGAGATTTCTCCGGTTCTGATTCAAGAGCTTAGGCAATCAAATTATTCGAGTTCGTATTTGTTTGCCAGGAAATTTGAGCCCATTTGTTTAAACCCTTTGATGAAAATTGCTGATAAAGTCATTTTCCGGGACTAATGATGTGGTAAGTTTCTAGTTTCAGCTTATATTTTTTTTCTTTTTGTTGTGTTTGAGTTAGTCAGCTGAGTTGACGTAGTGAGTTTGAATTTGATGTTAGGATAGGTAGTGGGATGGTTTGGCTTGATCAAACCTAGAAAAGTTGCTTATTAGTCGTTGGTGTTTGGCTAGAAGTCAGCCAAGATGGAACCTTTTCTTTGATACATTTACGAAGATTGGTTTAGAATTTTAGAGGGTTAGATTTTTCTCTGGAATAAATCTTTGCCTCCCAACTTGGTCATCATGTCATTATCATGCACAATTTAACCCACATTTACTTAATTTCACCCCTATCACGAATTGTTTATTTTGTATGATCTTGGGATAAAATTTGTTCAAGATGGAAGTATGGAAGTTTTCGGCATTGAAAGTGTTTATTCGAAGTGCTTTTCGTCTGAAAAAAACACCAAATTGATGTTGTTTTAGATAATTTTTTATGGTTTTGACATGAATTCTAACCTGGGTGGGCCTAAACCTTAATTCTTTACCATTGTTTTCTTTGGCTTAGTACTTCATTGATTATTGCTGATGTAATTGAGGGCAAGATAGTGGGATATTCCTTGGTGTGATGAATTTAGCAGCAAGTCGTGTGATTTGTGACAGAATAGCATATCCCTGCTTTGAGGGAATATTTTTTAGCTAAATTTAGGTTTCTTTGTCTTGAAGTCTTTAGTTGTGGCAAATATCAATCATTTTAGCCAAATTATACAAGCTCTGTTATTAACCAATGTTTTTCAGTGCTAATGATCGTATCGACCAAATTGTATTTGACTGTGCCTTGAACTTATGCCTGTAGTGCTTTTGAGCCTATTATATACAACATTATCATATATGCAGCTTAGCTAGAAGTTTGCTTGCTTTGTTTTGTAACTTCTGAACCTTTTGAAGTTGCCAAACTCGTTCTGCTTCGTTTGTTATTATTTGGTGTCTGATTGTTTTCATATATACGTGTGTGTGTGTTCATGAGTCGCCACTGAAGCTGACTCATTCATGCCATTTTACAGGTGAATAAAAGAGTTTCGAAGATATGAAGAAGTGTAAGGTATTGTTGGAGCAACTTATGTTGTGGAGAATGGTTTTGAAGAGGCGTAAAGTGCTCTCAAATCCTTAAAATTTAACCCAAAAAAATGTCAGCTCGGAGCGGGCCATTGGAAACATAGAAAGGGATAGAAATAGGTACTTCTAGTGGGGAGGAAAGCAAACGAAACTACCTCTGCTAAATGTATCTACAAAAGTCGAGAATTGGAGTTTTTGTCATCTTGTTGTGTGTGTTCTGTACATAATTGAATGTACTTTAGGACAAAAGGAGGCAGGGAAGAAAAGGCTGTCAGGAATACCGCAAGGCAAAGCAATGTAAGGGGGGCAGTGATGGGCTCAGATTAAAGAATCTAGCCAAAATCAAACCCCCTTCCTTCCCTCTCATTCAAATTTTGATGTTTTATTTATTCATTTCTGGGCAAATTCTTAGTTTATATAATAAATTGCGTATCCAATCTCTTCCTAATAGTGTTATTTTTTTTCTCTTCCATTACTGTGGTGTCCGTGTGTGACGAAGGATCTGGTTGCAATGGTATTATTTAGACATGTTGCCTGTTATTTTGGTAAGGTTAGGTTACTGTTCTGGGATAAAAATGAAGTTTTTCTGGTATTATTTTATGTTTTTATTTTTTTCTATCTCAAAATAATAATTAAATGTTATCGTTAAAATTATTTTAGAAATAAATTTATTTATTTATTCAACTATATATGTGTGTTTGATAAAAATTTATTTATTTATTTTTATATCTGCCTCTAAACTCGTGTTTTTTTCTGTATATCCTTATGCTAACTAAACATTAAAAAAATAAAAAAAGGTTTTTATTATTTATGGAAGCTTTTTATGAGCTGTTGCCGACAATTCGAAATATGGTTGGTAGTGGATAGATGGGTGCTGGCTAACCACCGAGGCCTGTGATCGCCGCCGAGGCACAAGATTTCTCGAAATTGTTTCATTTGGATACCACGCTGTCCTCCTCTAGCCATAAAAGCTGCTTTGATTATTTTGTCTTCTATTGAAATCTTAAAATAACCTTCTTTTTTTCTTAATTTATTAGTATTAAAAGCACCATCTCTGACACTCCAATGGCGTCACCCAGATCCTCATGTTCTTTTCTAGATGAGTGCTGACTGCTCTCTATCTAGCCTTGAAAATAACCCGAGCCGAGCATCTTCTTTGAAGCGATAATAGATGTTATTTTATTTAAAAATATATTATAATAATTTTTTTATTTTTTTAAAAATTAATATTAATATATTAAAATGATTTCAAAATATATAAAAAATGTTAATTTACAGTAAATAAATAAATAAATAATTTTTTTAAAAAAATACTTTTGAAAAAGGAAAAACAAACAGATCTTTCAATTTAGAGCACCCTAATCTTAATAAAAATTGATTTTTTATTTACAATTATTTTTTATTATTTTAATATGCTAATATTAAAAATAATTTTTTTAAAAATAAAATATATATAATTTTAAAAATATATATTTAAAAATAATAATTATCACAATCTCAACCACCAAAGTTTTTGATGTGTTGCATCACGCTCAAAATATAATAAATTCGCTTGAAAAAATAACCCTTTAGATTCGTAATCTCCACCTTATATCTGAAGCTTCAACAGCCCTTCAAAGGACAGTGGCAGCTGGAATAATATAATAATTTAAGCTTCAAGGAGTTATTTCGGTAATTAAGTCCCTCGGCCGTTTAAGATCTTTCCGAGAGAGAGAGAAAAAACATTTTCCAAGAGTAAATGCCAACCTTCTTCTTCTTCTTTTCTTTCAACATGAGCAGCCCTAGGATATTCAATATCATAGGCTTTATTTGTTTACAAGGTGTGGTGGTGTGTTGCGGACTGTACTTTATATATTTAAAAATATTTAATTGATCAATATCTTTTATATCCATTTAAAATTACAGTCAAATCTTGATTTATTACATAGATTCTACCGAAAATTCTTTCAAAATCTTAAAAAACTAGAACTTCTTTTTCCGACCACAATCACGCAAACTAATATAACACTATTAGGGAAACATGTAATTGTTTATATAATAACTACCGGAAACTTATATGATTGTTAATTTGAAGATTCATAAAATTAATCAAGATACACATAAACTAATTTTAATATACGCATTAAACTAAAAAAAAAATACAACACTACCAAGGACACGTAGGCTTATGGGTATGGTAGCATCTACTTCTTCCTACAAACCAGTTCGAGAATAATGTTATAAAAACAAAAATGGTGGTCGATGGATATGGAAGTAAAGAAAGGCTGCCATGCTCTGACTCCGTTCAAACGTCTGAACATCCACACTGCTTTGGTGCCTTGATTTTGGCCCTAAAGCCACCGAGTTTGAATTGATTGTTCTGAGAGAGGGACCTTTTTTTACTTAATAATTAAAATATTGGTGTTGTCTTTCTGCCTGTCTCTCTCTATGGCCTTGAGATGCTTCACTTGCTCGACAAAATCAAGGACAGTACTTGGATCTTACCATTATAAGAACCAATTTCAACTATAATAAATGCACCTTCATTATTTCATGGAAACGGACCCTTTCCCTCTCCTGGGTCCTATCGCGGGCCACCCGACTAGAGTTGCTCGAACTTGTTGCTGTTCTTTTCAGCACAAAATGACATTGGTGCTGTGCACTTGTTCACGAAACAAACATGGAAAATTCTACGGCATGGATGCCCAGAAAATTTGGGGGAGAGTGACTGAGAGATCCACATTAGCATGCTAGTGGAATATCACTTGCTTGCTGTGGAATTGTTTCATACCATAACAGAAACAGTGCATGATTTGCAGTCTCATGTTCCGTTGCCTTTTTCTATGTGAGAAGGAAATCAGCTCCGTGGTTAAAAAGAATTCTATAGAGATACTTTTAATTTCTGCTCTTCATTCTTTCTTTTGGTCTGTTCTGACCAAACTTGAATTTCAGCAGGAAAAGAAAGCAGCAGATGTTTCCTACAATTACTCTTTGGTTTCGCAACTTGCAAGATTACAAGATTTGCTTGGAAGTGTAGGTGGACAAAACTTCCTGATATTCGCAACTGAGAAAAGGAAGCAGCTTCTTTTTTAGCAGCCGGAAAATGTCAATGTTCCTTCTCATTCCAAGTTCCACAACTAACTTTTCTCAATAATCATCATCTAAACCTTCCGGAAAGCCATGAAAAGTCGACCATTGGGCTTATGGAATTTATCAGATGAGATTGCTGATGCCAAAGTAAACAGTTCTTTGTTGGAAATCATTGACGGCATGGTTAACCATAAAATGACCAATCGGGGACTTGAAACGAAGGCCATATCCAAGCCCAACTCCGGATCCCGGTTTGCCCTGCCTCATTGCTGGATTTCCTGAAACTCCAAAATTGAACTGTATCATGAGGCCATTAACAACAACAACAACAACAACAAAAAAGATGGGGTGCTAACAAAGAAGAAATAGGAGGGAAAAAAAAGACTTCAGAGTTCTAGAGGCGAAAAGTGCAAAATTCACAATGGTTAAGAAAATAACATGAAGCAGTGGTAGTTGCCACACAGAGGGTTGTGGAACATGGTCGAGTGAAAACACTGAGCAATTGCAGACAAGATCAAATGAGGGGTGCTCAAACGGATCCATTGATGTAGGATCAACATAGACAAGATGGCTTAATCAGGTTAGCAAAAGAAAGGGAAAGCATTATACTGTATACCACTAACAATTAATAAACACCAAGGCTTCATACTTGCTAGTGAAAGGACTAAATCCTTGCCTTCATTCTCATCCAATTACAAACCAGACTCCTGTTTAAATTCCTACATGCATATGTTTATGTCCTGGGAACTCTATAAAAAGTTGTTTTCTTGTTGCTCCTTGAACCGAGCCCCTTAGGCAACTAAGAACAAAATGCAGGTTCTTTTGAATCTCTAAAACATTGTAACTACTTTTGCTTTTCTTTGCCATTATATGGAGAAGCAGGATGTCACTAGTCCTCGGCAACATAAATACTATTGGACCTCGCAATAGAAAAGTTCAACTGAAAATGATAAGAAAAACTGTGAGTAGAGCACAATTTCTAAGCAAGTGAAAGAAGTCAATTTACCAGGTACAAGACAAGCAGATCTCAAATCGGTTCCACAGTCCAAGAAAAAAGCGCCGTCCAACATCTTATTCTGGG
The DNA here is from genome assembly GCF_951802175.1 of Populus nigra. Lineage (NCBI taxonomy): Eukaryota > Viridiplantae > Streptophyta > Magnoliopsida > Malpighiales > Salicaceae > Populus > Populus nigra. Next base: position 27,811,563 of record NC_084852.1, on the reverse strand, counting down.
TACAGTAAGAAATGCATTGAAAGTAAGTTGACATGCATCGGTTCATCAAAACTCAGTTATGGTAGAAAAAATATTCAGAAGGCAAAATAGCATAATGGAAGTGCAGCTCCAACAGAATTTTGCAGTAAATTTTAAGAATTACTAGTGCGATGATGTTAACCCACACCTTCTAACTACATGTCTAAGTTCCACCAATATAAAAGCTAGAGGTGCTAGGCTCGAAATATCTAACAAATCAGGAGAGGACATGAAAAGATGATATGGAAATAAGGAAATGACATATGGCATGCAATGATCCTTTCTGACCACCAATCTCATGGTAGAAAGAAAAGTAAAAGCTGGTTGATTATTTTAAGTCTAGAGGTGTCTTAGGATTGCATCACCTAGAGGCAACCCTTAAAAGAATATACATATTGCCATAGCATTACCAGATCTCCAACAAGTGCTGTGCAAGTTGAGTGGTCATATAATTGGCCCTCACCAAACACACACACACACATTATTATTGGACCCTTCAATGTCCCTGAACCGAAGATTAACTTCATCTTTGACAGTGATACAAACCTAAAGGACTTATTACATCTTGCGTACTCACTTTACCACAGTTCCAAATACATTGATTTTGCATATGAATCTCAGAAAACCCTGTTGACCATACTGTAAGCTTTCATGTAACAGAATTAACGACCATGGTAAAGATAGTGTTGCAAAATAGCAATGAGTACCAACAGCATCTAAAATGCATCTATACCAAATAGCAGGTGTGTTAGAGAATCTAATTTATCTAGAGATGACTCGAGCAATAACTCAATTGAAGATGACCATAACACCAATTTCCAAGATTCAAAACATAGAGATTTCTCATTTTTCTTTGAGGGTTAGTAAAATTTTTCAATTCTACTTCTGCTCTAAGAAACTCTTACGATACAGAGGAAAAAAGATCACACACTCTAGAATCTTGTTTCTTCTCCACCAACAAAGAGCACTTCTTGTCTCTTGCAAGAAACGACCACCTTTTTTTGTAGCCAAAGATTCAAAACTAGGAAATTGTGGTCTACACAGTCCAATCTAATTAACATGACCTTGCTCAGCAAAGTACAGATTATTTAACCTCATCAACATGCTGCCAGCACTAAAATTTTTTTTATCATGCATTTCAAAACAAACCTTGAAAGAGAGAGGCGAGAAGGAAGGTTTTAGAGACAAAACCAAGTGGACAGGTGATGCAGTCATGGGAAATGACCATTTCTCACTATTCCTTAGTTCAACCTCACTACATTTTTTGTGTTTTAGCTACCCAACTACATATGGTATTAGGTGGCACCGCATATTTTCTCCTAAATTGTCAACTTTTCAATGTTTTCCTAAACAAACTACAATCACATGGCAAGACAAACTACTGTATTCATGAATTATGAAGATATATTAGGGGAATCAGATAGAGTAATCAATTCATTGCTTCTCCTCTTCTACATTCAACATCCAACACAACGAAACACACAACATAGCACCAAACCAGATATCTTGTAAGGAAACAACAGCTGCTTGCATAAAAATGAAACCTGGTTATAAAATGGTGTCTTTTTTATTATTAAATTGTTGAAGGTATTCTAATCAGTCCAGGTGCTGCTGCAACATAAGTATTTAGACCCAAATGGGTCTCTTCCTTAAGATTTCTGTGAAGAATTAATGAGCTGTAAATTGCAGCAGTATGAACCGGAACAATGTGCGTCATATAATGATCTGTTGTCCTCAAAGTATGATGACAGCATTACATACCAAAGGAAATGTCAATTCACTATTTGCAACCAGACATGATCTCCCGGATCCAACAGCACCCTCACCATATCCTCGTACACTACCAAGCCCTCCAATTGCAAATGCTTGGTAAGGAGCCATGTCCCCTACAATGGAACCACCTGCCAGGCTGTCAGAAGAAAAGAGTAAGAGTCATGCAAAGGAGAAAGAATGAGAAGCATGACTGTCTATTTTCTTCCAACAACCAAGATGCTCGAGAGGATAGCAAGAATTGCAGCATGCTTCCAGTGAAAAGAGCTGAATAACAAGCATAGCCAGTGCTCCATCTCGTTTCAAGCATTATTTTACTAAATTTCAGATTAAGATTCTGTATACACTCTATCAACCATGATATCATTTCCTTTTGTTATCTCCAGCAAATCACTAGTTCCTAGAACCATGACCTTTATGCTAGTGTGACCCTTGAAAAGACTTGTTATTTACATCTTGCTTCCCAGTTCCCATTGTTTTCAGGGTCTTCCCACTTTTTTGGACCACTATGTCGTCACTTGATCTAACAACCACGGAACACCTACTCAAGACAAGATAGAAAACTTGCTCACCTTGCCAATAAAAATGCTGGTCCAAGTTTGACTCCTTTTGTTGCAATAAACTTGAACTTGTTAAAGATTAGCCACTTTGATAGAATAGGAATCCCTTGTTCAATTTGCATTCTAAACTGGATATAAGAAAACTCATAGTTAGTGAAAAGCAGCACGACTGGCATGTAAAGTTTATGTATCAAGACTGAGATTGGAACTATTGTATGAGAGAACTGCAGCTCAACCTCAACCTCAACGAATATGAATATGCATACACAATTTATATACCAGCAAGAAAAGATGGTTTACCCGATAAAAACTGTGATCATTTGCTTTTGTATATTGAGACTCTTGCTTCAAAACTACCATGTTGTCATGGGGACTGCCACTGTATTACAAGCATTTTACTGACCAATTAGGAAGCTACATGTTAGAAAACACTTGAAAATTGAAATAATAGAAGTGCAGGCTACCTGCGTGTCAATGGGAACCCATCAATGTCCCTGGTTATAGAGCGCCAACTATCATTCACTATTTGTACATGCTGCACAACTTAAAACATTTACGTTTCTTAATAAATCAACCATAGATGACAGGAAAAAAACTATGCAACTGAAAATAACAATACAAGTATAGGTGCTTATTAAGCATGGCCAGAACCTCAAATTTGATACTGGTGGTGCTGCTCCAATCAGAAGTTGCAGGCTCATTTCTATCCAAACCAACAGATATTCGAGACAAATTTACACCTCCACTCCCAGAACGAGAGAAATTGTCAATTGGTGTACCGTGGACCCCAATTTCAGGTGAAAAAGAATGCTGGGCCAAATAATTCACAAATCAATAAAAAAAAAACATGTGAATTGGAGAAAGGAAAATATGAATCCTTTTCGTTTAAAATCCCAGTGGGGTGTTTTCTCTGAAAAACCTATTTTTTTTAGATTTTCTGTACCAAAAAAAAAATGGAATTAAAAGGTTCTTTAAAACCCAATTTTTTAATTTTCCATATGCAAAACACAATAATAACCAAAGATTGATCATAGCTTAAAGCAACTGACCTGAATAACAAAACATTTTTGAGAAAGCCACTTAGGTCTTGGCCTTCTAAAAGCTATTATGACATTTGAATCATAGAGCCCCTTATCCCATGATACATCAAGCTTCTCACTTCCACCAAATAAATTGGGGTGTTTGATGCAAAGACTGCAAAAAGCCAATTGAATTGATTGTCAAACAAGTACCCTAATTTACTATTACTTTTTTGCAAACAGGCACGAATGTTAATCTTGTTTTGCTTTTCTCCTTGAATTCAATCACATAAAAAGATTGTAAGACTTAAGAATCTTTCCTTTTATTTTCCTACCATTTTCTCAGACAAAGAAAATTCCCACAATAAGAAGAAAAAAGTAAGAAGATACGCCATAAAAATAAAAGCTCGGCACCCAATAAATGAAATGGCAAAGATTATAAAGAAAAAGGAAACGACCCACCTCCCAATTATCAGAGAAAGAGGACTTCCAGTGCTCCTGCAGTTTTACATAAATAGAATCGGTGACTGTGAGTGAGTGAGAGGGAGATGTGGATTACTAGTAATTATTTAATTAATTAAATTAATTAATTAATATATAGACAAAATCAAGAACCTGAGAGAAGGAAGCCTCAAAGCAGCACATAGCTTGTGAGTGAAATCAACATTCGCATCAATCTTGGCTGTAACATGTCAACGTTTCAAGAACAAACTAAAACAGGTAAACAACAGAAAATTCCCAAAAAAGAAAGAGAAAAAACATTGGCCAAGAAATATATAAAACAAAAAATGATGCTGACCTTTTCCAGCATGGACGCTGTTTTGAGCTCCCATGTGTATTATCTACTGAAGAAGCATCAAAACGTTAATGAATGATGATGATGGAGGTGTAGTAAGCAATGCAGCAAACAAAGGAGAAGAAAGGAATAATGCAAAGAAGAGGGAGACGAGACAAAGATTTTTGCATGTATAGAATGTTTTAGTCCCAAGTTTGTTATCCCTGTTTTATGCTTGCTTCTATTAAGGGGGGATGGATAATACCCGAACCCAAAATAACCATCAAGCCCGACTTGGAACCGCTTAGGTATGGGTTTTTATACCGAACCCAATCCAATCAAGTTTTAGGTATTTTTGGGTATCCATAATCTAAACTTAAATGTTATAATTTACGATTACTTAATGCTTAATTAGTTTGATATATATATTCAACTTCCAAGCCAAACCAATATTTTTCTTCTATTACTCCTCTTTTTAAGTTTTTCACTATACTTATTTAATTTTGAATATTAAATAATGTTCTCCTTTTCATTTATTAATTATTTTTAAGATATAATAACTAACAAACATCACAAAAAAAATCCATTAAAAATATTAATCAAGCTAATTACAGCTCAAGAGTGAAGAAATTAAGTACTAATAAGTATAATTTTTAAATTAGCTTTTACATCGAACTAAAATTTTATTAGAAAATTTAAAAAATTTTATTTTATAAAGAGTTAAAATTTTATATTAATGAAAGTTTAAAAAAACCTTATCATAAAAACTAAAAAAGAATTTCTCCTATTTATAGAAAAATAAAAAAAATTTATCACTATAAATACTCTCTTTCTGTATCACAATTTAATCCAGTAATTTTCTTTGGATAGTTATATTATCCTATGCTAATATACAAATATTGTTAAGTTCAATTCAAATCTAATCCATGCGTGTATAATATTCATGTTTTTTAACACAATATAATAAAATGTATATTAAAGTAATTTGTAGATATTTTTTTTAAGGTGTGGGTTTCAATTTTAAACTCAAGAATCCCACAGTATAAATGTATGGGTTGCATCCCGTTAATTGTTTTAACTATTTATTATAGTGTAGAGTGCCTAAAGTTGAATTTAACCAATCCCTAACTCTGAACACTGTAGTATTTGAATTTCAATCGATTTAAAAAATTAAAAAAAAAATAATAATAAACAATAAAATTACTGTAGCAATAAAAAATAATTTGTTTTTTTAAGTAATCTTATTATCATGACATGAATCCTGAGTTAACCCGGTTAGCTATGTTTTTTTTATTTAACTTTTTTTTTAATTTTATCCTTTAATATTTGATTAATTAGAAATTAGACTTCATGATTTGTTTTATTTATTTTCTATTAGATTAATCCGGTCTCATAAACCTAGAATTAATAATTTTTAAAAGGTTAACATGAATTGACTCGGATTGTTTTTTGTTTTTTATTGATTTTTTTAAAAAAAAATTATCATTCAATATTGAATCGGTTGATAATTGAGTTTCATAATCTGTTTTGATTGTTTTTTATAGGGATATCTTGATCTCATGATCAGAATTGCAGGTTTTGGTATTTTAATCTCAATTAAATTAGGTTTTTTTTTTGTTTTTTTATAAAAGGTTATCTCAGTCTCATGTCATTCAACGTTGGATTTGCTTTTTACTGAGTTGTCCCCATTTTATGACTCGGAGTAAATGTTTAGTAGGTTAATCCAGTTGACTCAGTGTTTTTTTTTAATTGATTTTTTTTAATTTCATCCTTTAATATTATATTTTATTGAGAATTAAGTCTCATAAATCGAAAATAATGCTTAACGGGTTAACCCATATTAACTTGGCTTAATTTTAGTGTTTTTTTTTAAATTGATTTTTTTTAATTTCATCATTTAATATTATATTTTATTGAGAATTAAGTCTCATAACTCGAAAATAATGCTTAACGGGTTAACCCATATTAACTTGGCTTAATTTTTATGTCATTTTTTTAATTAAATTTTTTACAAATTCCATCGTTTAATATTGGATCCAATAGGATTAATTGAAAATTAAGTTCCATAATTTGTTTTCATTTGCTCTTTATGAGATTATTTTAGTCTCATGACCAAAGTCATGGATTTGACAAGTTAATCCGAGTTAAATCATGTTATTTTTTATATTTTTTATATGAGGTTATATCAATCTCATGACCTAAATCATGAGTTTGGAAGATTGATTTGAGTCGTTTTTTATAATTTTATAATTAATTATATTTTTTAATCTCATCCTTCAGAATTAGACTAATCAGGAATTGAACTTTGTAATTTATTTTATTTTTTTATGTGGTTATTTTGGTCTTATGACCCAAGTCGTGAATTTGACAGGTTAACTCGAGTCGCTTTTCTATGTCATTTTTTAATTAATTTTTTTTCAATATCATCATTGAACATTAGGATAATTGAAAATCAGGCTTTTTAATTTGTCTTGATCAAGTCATGAATTTTACATGTTAACCCAAATTAAGCCAAGTCAATTCAATATGTTGTTATCTTAATATTAAAAAAGTTGTCATCTTGAGATTCTTTTTTTATCAAATTATATTTTTACAAATCATCCGGTTTGTTTTTGGACATGTAAAGTTAACTAGGTTATATCGAGTCAACCTCCACATAGTTTAATTATTTTTTCACTAGAAAAACATTAGCAATATCTGGAAAAAAAAAATTTACGTTCAAGAAAAATTTATTCCGGTCCACAGCGTTTGCACGGATCAATAATCTAGTTATCAACTATAACCCATATATGTATATTTTGTTAAATAAACATGAAACAATCATTCAAAAATGAGCAGTCCTTCGAAAATTATAAAGTAAAAGATTCAACATCACTAGGGAGTTATTTGCACTCCATATTTTATTGAAATTATAAACATAACCTTCTCAATATGTTTCTTTAATTATAAATAAATTGTACTGCTAAACATAGAAATAGAAGCCCTCTCTCTTATATTTTTATATTAGCATATTCATGATGCACGTAAAATTAAACCATAAAAAAATTTGGATAAATTTATTCTATAAAAACAATCAACTAGGTACCAAAAAACTTTTTTTCTAATCTTTTTTGTATCATGATTTTTTTTATTCCGGTAATAAGCCAAAAAAAAATGAAGGATAGATCAGGGGTGATCATTTTCGGTTCGGTTTGGTTTTTATTAAAAAAAATGATGAAACTAAATTAAAAAAAAACCAAACCGAACCGAAACCGGTTCAAACCGACCGGTTTCAGTTTGGTTTTTTAGGACAAAACCGGTTCAAACCGATTTGGCTCAATTTTTTTGGTTTTCTTGGTTTAGCTCTGTTTTTTCCGATTTGGCTCGATTTTTTTTGGTTTCAAGCTTATAAAACCGAACCGAACCGGTCTGTTTTTTCAAAATTTTAATCGGATTAATCGATTTTTTTTTACAGTTCGGTTTTTTCAGTTATTTTTTTTTATTTTTCTCAGTTTAATCAGTTTTTCAGTTTTTTTTTCATCCTGATATAGATAATCAACTTTCAGCGACAAGCATCTATTGCCTAGATTATAGTTAAATAGTTATGATCATGTTCAATCATTTTCTTTTGATATGCCTAAGCTCTAATTAGGCGTTAATTAAGATCCTTTTACATTTATACTAAATAGTAAAATAATAATACAAGTTAAAAATATTTTAAAAAATATATATTAATTTTAGAATTTATTTGTCGTATGGTATCCCATTTTTATTCCCCTAATGTTAAGGATAATTTTATACTTAGTTTTTATATATTCAAATTAGTTTTTTTTTGCCAACTAGATTTTAAGCAGGACATCAATGTATGAACCACTGCATTTACAAGAACATGTTTTCTTGCGGCCTCCTCTTCAATTTGGAAAATATGGAGTATAAACTTACTTGTCAATGATGTAATTAAACGTCTGTTTATTTTATAAAAAATAATTTTTAAAATAAAATTTTTATAGGAAAATTTGGTTTTGTTTTCAAAACTTATTTATTATTATTTTGGAGATGTAATAAAAACATTTAAAAATATTTTATTATTTATTAACTATATAAAATTTGATTATTGGTTTTTTAATTATTATTTGATTTTTAAAAAAATTTCAATTTTATAATTTCATAATTTAAAAGAAGAACCGTAAAAGACTCGTAATTTTAAAGAAAATAAATATATTTAAAAGATGCGCGATTACGAAGATATACACGTCAAAGGTGATATCCGTAAACGATCCGCGTAGCTAACGCGGAAGAAGTAAAGTATATTTATATATTGAATGCTAAGATAAAAATAAAAATAAAAACCCTGAAGTGGAGGCTTACACCGAACCGAGGAATCTCGGTAATTTAAATTATATGGGACCCATCCTTCTCTTTGAAAGCAGCTTTCCAACGACCCCTTGTAAAAATCTCTTATTTTTTCATTTATCCGAAGTAAAATTAATCTCCCATTTTTTTATTTATCCGAAGTAAAATTGTGAGTACTATACAGATTCTAATCTTTTAAAAGCCAACGTCCAAACAGTTAAAAGAAAAAGGAAAGAAAGAAAAGTAATGAAAAAAATGCCCAAAACATGCCCAGCAAATATACCGAAGGGCGGAATGGAGAGCGAATTAAACCACAATGGACGGAACCGCAAGAAAAAGGAGCCAAAAGGAGCACAAATAAATCCGAAGACCCGAATCTTTTGTTTTTTTTTTAATATCACTTTGCCATAACTAACTATATATACCTCCCAAATCTGCCATACAATATCTACACGTTCTTTGTTCTCTGCTCTTTGTTTCTGCTAAACAGTGCCGCCCTCTAGCCTCAATATTTGAGTAAGTATAATATTATGAATCCTATGGATTTATGATCTCACTTCGAGCATTACTAATTGTCTCTTAATCATTCCTTTTTTAATTAATTAGCTCAGGTATGGACGACTACAGCGAATTCCCACCTGCGCCAGACCCCGCCGATGGAATCCACTCCGCCGCTGTTAAAGGAGGAGTTGCTGGTGGCATCATCCTTCTGCTTATTGTTGTCATAATTTATGTGATCCTTAGGAATGGCGGATGCTCCATGAATTGCGGGGTGAGAGTTGGTGGTGCTTCCAGGAGTGCAGTGGAAGAGGCCTGAAACACATACACACGGCAGCAGCTATGGAAGCAGAATTACCTATATATATTACGTGTCATTAAGATTTCATGCAAATGATAGAACTGGAGTTCCAAAAACTCCTCGAACTGTTTTTTTTTATGGTTGTGCTGTCATGTTTAATCTGATTTCTCGTAATAAAATGATTTGATCTTTTGTCTTTATTTATTTATTTATATTTGGAACTCTTTCTCTAATTCTCTGCTACTTCTATTTTTATTCAAGTACATATGTTCCTGTCGTCTCTTCTCTTTATCTTCTTTTATCTATTCTGTCTTGTCTCATCGCTCCAATATTAGGGTTTTTCCTGTGGTGAAGGGCTTAATTATGGCTGATTACGAGTTCTATACATATTTTCTTTTTTCTTTTTTGTTGTAGTGTAAAGTTGCAATAAATCTTACAGAAAGTGTCCAAATTAACCGCAACAGTATAATCCTTGTCCCTTGCCAGCAGGAGTCAAGGTTATACTTGGATGGTCAAATGGAACCGCCAAAAATATGCAAAAAAGTCATGATCCGAAAAGCGGTGCTTTCTCTTTCAATGGGGCCTTTTTCCCCTTCTTACTTTCTTTATGATACTGGGGAATTTGTTATCTTGGTCCAGTAACTCCATGAAGGGCTGGTGGGTGGCGGTAGAGCCTCTAGCGCCGATCGAAGTAGATGAATGGTGTCTATATCTCATAAATAATATCAATAAATAAGTGAATAGTATTTCATGAGTATATATATAAACTCGCCATGCATTGTTTAAAAATTCTAAATCATTTAGTATACAATGGTAATGCTAGCTAGTACTATTGATTGAAGTTTTGACCATTGATTAGTTTTCTCAAGGTTTTTGATGCGGCCCCACGTCTGTGTCCACTTGATTCGGTGTTAAGGAATTTAACCTTTGCCTCAAGACGGCATCTCAAATAATAATAATAATAATAATAATAATAATAATAATTGTGTGGAGTATATATCGTTCCCTTCATTTTCTCTTCTCCCTCCCAAATAATGAAAAAATATTACATTCTTATACATTTCTTTCCTTCAAAAACCCTCAGTGCCTTCCTTTTGCTTTAGAAGATTACTACGTACTTATAGCAAAAGTTTGAAACTTTCCTTCTGTTTTTTTGTAAAAACTTTTACTTGTATTAGAATCTGATGATTCAATCTCGGAATTCAATATAATTAAAAAAAAAAACATTCATACAATACTAAATTATTAATAATCATAGTTTTGAAAGCTCGATTTTAATTAATATATAAATTTACACGACATTAATTGAATTCTAAGAAAGACGGTAAAAAAAATTAATTTTTTACATCATTGAATAAAGGAACGGCTAGGAAAAGCACGGTTCTCCTGTGCCTGCATATGCTTTCCAAGCCGTTAGATATTTTCTTAACCTCATCCAACGTGGGAGGTTTATAAACTATTTTCTTTTTATTTCTATATATTTGGTTTACACTGAGTCTTAATTTTAGTTTAATTTATATACATATCATTTTTTCTATGCTTCTGTTTTCACTATATTTTTTACAAATTGTTCTATAAAAACTCAAATTAAGATTTTTCTCTGAGATTATAGGAACTAAAGTTTTCAATCAAAAGGCAATTATAGGAACTAAAGTTTTTCTATGCAATTTGATAGTCGTTTTGGTTGTGAAAGAGAGAATCTTTATTTGTAAAGTTTTTTTTAAGATTAATTTGAGTGTTCAGATTAGTTTGTGTGTACTTCAATTAATTTCACGGGCCCTAAAGTTAACGATCACATAAGCATTTAGTGACTCTGAGGTTTATGAGATTCGAACTGCTGATCTCTATGGATAAACCTAAAACCTGACCAGTTGAGCTACACCAATCATAAGTTTTTTTTATTTTTTTGTAAAGCTTTACTGTTATGGGATGTAAAGTTGGCTGTTGAAAGTTTACTTTTTAGTATAGTGGTGGAGTTGTTGAGAAAATTTCTCCACTCCACGTTGTTAATGAAGTTAATTTCTTGGAAAAAAAAAACAATGAAAATTAACATGCCTACCCGTAACTCATACGTTAGTGTAATGCATTCGCATTTCCTTTCGTGAATATGCAATTTAATGTTGAAAACTAGTCCTTTCAACGTCGGCATCTGGCCCCGTCTGGTTTCGGCGTGGCGTTGCTGTTGATGGTTGTGGCTTCCTGATGTGGATACTCGGGCTCGACCGTGTGGCTGGTTGTTGTTTTTTTTTTTTAGGTCAAGTGATTTTTATTTATTTATTGCCTCACTGCTAGGCTTTTGCTTTGATGTATCAAAGATGAGAGTACTAGAAAAAAGAACAAAAATAAATTGTATAGATATCATGCCTAGCTAGCTAGCCGCAACTCATGCGTGAATTCGTATATATATATGCTGGCCATTGATTAGTTTTGTCAAGGTTAATTTGTGATGCCGCCCCACGTCTTTGTCCAGTTGATTCTGTGTTTAAGGAATTGAACCCATGCCTCAAGTCGATCGGCACCACATCAAAGATTTTGCAGATTTTTACTTAATTTCCGACTTAAGATATTAAAAAAAAAAGGAGGAGGAGGTTGGTTGGTTGGAAGACTCAAGATCATTAACTTATGATGATTATCAACTGGTTATTCTTTTTACCAAATCCTTGTTTTGTTTTTTTTTTCTTTTATTATTCATCGAGCAATCACGAGCTATTATAAGACGATATGGAAGATGCAGAGGATTCGCTTAGGAAACCTTTGCTCCATACAAGGAGCTAGGTGGTGTAAACTGAGCTCTAGCTAGGCAGTCAAGCACAGCGAGCTCCTCTGCTCAGATGCTCCGTGATGGTGCTTTTTATGGGATTGGACTAAATTTCAAACTTTCAATGCTGAATCTTGACTTCATTCTTCTCGCCCGTCTTCTCCTTGATTTTGTCCTGGGCAGAAAGGTTAGAACAGGACCTAATTAATGACGATAGAAGATGACGATTTTACCCTACTTCGTCCAATACTACAACTTGGATGGATTCAAGACCTAGCCAATATTCCTGATGATCGATTTGCTTGTATGGGGGCTAGCGAGGGGGAAAGGGCCAAAAAGAGAGAGACCCCATTTTACCATGGGAGGAAGACAGATGTTATAAATGCAAATGTCCTCTCATTTGGCTTTGGATGGTCTCTCGTGAGTCAAGAGTGGATGATAAATCTTCATCATTCTTCTTTGCCGCCCGCACCGAGCATGCTTGAATCTGTCATTTAATTGCCGGCTGTACTTACGTTGTACTCCATGTAAGGACTCTTGGCTACAAACTGCAATTTGGTTGTTAAATTGCAACAGAGAGATGGAGAAATAGATTTTTAAAAAAAAGAATTTTTTTAAAAAATAATATATAATTTTTTAAAATAATGGGATCAGGCATTGTATGCATGACCCATATAGTTCAAACCTACACGCGTGGGTTTTTTTTTAAAGTTAATAGAAAGAATGCCACGTCTTTTGTCTCAACAACAATAGATCAAAAGATGTTCAATTTATTTTTTATTTAAAATACTTAGAAAACACATATAAAATCTTATTTAATCAATTCATAGACTTAAAAAATACAAAAACCCACCCCAAAATCCATATACAACTCAAAAACAAAAAAAAATCTTCTAGAACTCAAATCTTGTTTTTCGTGTTTTCAATGCAAAAAAATATTTAATATCAACTCTCATCATCATATAAAAACATTTAACATAAAATATTGATTGTTTTAGTGTTTAGAATTGTTACAAAAAACAATTTTTTCTTTCTAAATTTTAATCCGGTGACCCATCTGTCTCTCCTACTGAAAAATAACTAAAGAAAAGAAGAAAAATGAAGTATGGTATCAAAATAAAATGTTTAAAAATTATAGGAATCGGTTAACAAAATAAAATGAAATAATTTCTTATATGATGTATAATAAAGAAATAAAGATGGTTATTATAAAAAACGTTAAAACATTTAAGGTGGAAAACATTGTCTCCACCTTAACTTTATTTTTTTTATTCAAATTCTTCTTTTCTTATTGAATCTTTTTTTTTTCATTCTAAGTTCTTTTTTTTTAATTGGGTCCTTTTTTATTCTCATTTAACAAATCTCAACTATTTTTTTTTCATTCGCGTCATTTTTTATTGGGTCTTTTTATTTAGTAATTGTAGTGTGGTTTTGCAAAATTGATGTTCGATAAACCATGAAACGATATTTAAAATTATTAACGCGTGAGACAATATAAGATGAAATAAACAATTTCTTATATATTGCAATATTTATCCACAATATTTTTTATTTGCTTGACTTTTTTTTATTCACAACTTAATTCTTTCATGTTAAGTTGATTTTGAGTTGTGTTTGATGTTTTATTGTTTTGTTTCGGTTGGTTTTATACAAAGCTCCTGCAATGTTAATAATAAGTTTTGATGTCAATTTAATGCTCAATATAACAAAATAAAATTTATTTTTATTGATTCAGACTAATTAAGACTCTTGGGACATAATTTCAAACTAAAGCAAATATTAAGCCTTATTTTTTTTATAAGAAATAACATTTTTATCTCAGCTCCCAGCTTAATATAAGAGTGTAATCAACAAGTTTGTTATTATATATTAGCAAAAATAATTCTTGATTTGTTATATTAAATGCATTTATAAACTTTTTTGTTTGTATTAAAAACTTTTTTGATAGTAAAAAAAACACTAACAGCATCAATACTTATTTTTTGTTGAGAAAAAATATTTTATCCTACAACATATCACGGAGAATCAAAATAGTAATAATAAATTGCTAATGGCATAAAGTTTCACTTTGTAATAATAATTGTTTTTACTTTGATAATTTAATATCCTTAATTGACGGGAGTTTTTACTATAACAGATTATTGTAAGAAATATCACATAACACATTTTTGGATGTGATAGATTCATAATTAACACCTCCAAAGCTTCAAATATTTTTTAATTTTAATCTTTAAATTCTCATAATAACTATGCATCTTCTAGAAATAACATCCCCACTTAAAATCTTCGACTACATACCCACATAATTGCTGAATCCACTGGTTTTGTTTATCTAAATCAAAACAAATCATTAATAAAACCCTTCAAGTATAATGCATGTTGTGCTAGAAAAAAGAGAGAGAAGGAAATAAAGCTTTTTGCATGCAGGGGTGGCTGGCAGAGGCCCGGCCCCTGCAAATTTTTTCCCGTTTTCCCCTTGAATATTTATAAATTTTAGTTATAAAATTAGTAAATTTTAACTTTTAATCTTCTCTTGTTTTTTTTTTTATTTTAATTTGGCCCCTCGGACTTAATATTCTGGCTCCGACCCTGCATGTATGATGAGTGACATGATAGTTTGCTCCTCGGGGATAAGAAACAACAAAATATTTGTTCATGGACGTGCCATCATCACAGTCTCATCTGGAACATCACTTGCCCACGTGGCTTTGTCTAAAAGGTTCCACCTCATCTATGCATCATAAAATAGTGCATTTTTCCACATTACACCATCTTTAGACTATGCTTCGCATGCAAACCGTTTTCTTTTAAATTTTATATTTTTTTTGTTAAAAATTATATTTTTTTAATGTTTTTAAATTATTTTAATGTGCTGATAATAAAAATAATTTTTTAAAAATAAAAAAAATATTATTTTAATACATTTCTAAGCGAAAAGCACTTTGAACCACAACCACTACCAGAATCTCAAATACACCCTAACTTCTCTCCTTCTCAACCATGGTTATATAACTTATGGTGTTGATGGGGTGATTATCTAACCTAAAATCTAATATGGGGTTGTTTTTTTTTGTTTTAAAAAAATCAAGTTAGATGTTAACTTGGATAAATTTGGATAACCTGATAGTTTAATTCATGATCCGATTAAATATAGATGATCTAGAAGGTTAACTCATAATCCAATTGACCCAGTTAAAGCCAAATAAGACTTGACTAGATCAACTCTAAGATTAAAAAAAAAATGAATTCACTCGGCTAATCTGTTATTCAAACCCTGAACATACAAGTCATTACCATGATTTTAACCTTGAAACTCACCAAGACTTGTGTCAGCCACCATGCATAAACAAATTATAACAAGAGTTAAATGGTGTGAGAAAATTATTATGGATCAAGAGATATTTTATTGTGGATTGTAATAGTAATTTCACTTTTAATTTCTCATCTTTTTACGAGCAAAAAAACATTGATTTGGCTTTCCTTTTCTTTTCTTCTCATTTATTGCTTCTTCTCTCTCATTTTCTTTTAACTTTGAATCAGATGAAAGGAACATACTTGAGTCTAATAATCATTACAAGCCCAAGAGTCTTGAGTCTAACAACCATTCTAGATCCAAAGCCCCCTGAGTCTTGCAACTACATTAGGCCCAAACGTCAATGCCAGACCTAAGCGTTATGGGTCTAGCAACAATGTCAGACCCAAGTAGGAGGATTAAAGATGGGTAACAAAAAGTTTGATCAACAGATTAATAAGCAGAATATGAGAACTTTGAGTATGTTGAATCAATATTTTATTAGAGTACAATAAGTATATCCCTACATTGTCAACAAGAGAAGCTTGTAAGAATAGTTTTTCTTTGTTCTTGATCAGAGTTTTTTAAAGTTGCAAGAGTGCGGACATATATTTAACAATTGGTATCAACATAACAGATTTTAGCTTAAATTCTATATTTATTTATTGAAATTTAGCAGTGTTTTACAGAGATATTTGTTATTTTTTTCTTAACAATACACCAGAAGTTCACAAGGAATTATTAGTTAGATGTCCTAAAACCATTCAAGATATTTGTATGAATATTTTGATCCTTAACAAAACTATTACCTTTGTTCGGCTCGCGAAAATTATACAAATCCTAGATACCAGACCCATGCTACTTGGGTCTGGCAACCATGCCAAGTCCAAGAGCCATGAATTTGGAACGCTAGACCTAAACGACATGAGTCTAGGAACCACACCAGACTCAAGCTACTTGAATCCAGCATCTTAAGTCTGGCAAGTATACTAAATTCATGTGATGTGGACTTGGCAAAAATTGCAAGGGACAAGTTTTGATATTTATTTGGATTTTATTTTTGCTGTCATGATTGTGTATTAACTCCTCTACAACTTAAAATCTTTTTATCTATGTTATTATTTATGATTTCTGTTAATTTCTTTTTATGTTATTATTTATGATTTCTGTTAATTAAAACATGAACTATACAGTGAAGTGCGGGCAAGGATCTAGTGTTTACAATAGGTTGTTAGTAAAATGCAATTCAATTGATATTGTTGTTCTAATTTATTTTAAAAGATTACCCTTCTCGGAGCATAAAAAATCCAATAATTTATTGAAAACAGTGCACAATATTGTTATATACCTACCCATCATACTTTACATTAAATTCAACCCTTTTTTATATTTTTTTAAAAAATCGATCCGGTCATGTGGAGGAGCGCAGGGCAATAGAAAAGCTTTCTTCATGAGGAGTGACATGATAGTTTGCTCCTTAGGGACAAGAAGCAACAGAATATTTGTTCATGGTCTCATCTGGAACATCACTTGCCCACGTGGCTTTGTCTAAAAGGCTCCACCTCATCCAGGGATCATAAAAGAGTGCATTTTCACATAACACACACGATCTTTATCCTCTCCTTCTCAACCATAGTTACGGGGTGATTTGCTAACCTAAAATCCAGTATGGGTCGGGTTTTTTTTTTAAGAAAATTAAGTTAATATTTACTCCTTAAATTTGAATGACCTGAGAAATTAACTTATAATTCTGTTAAATTTAGTTGATTCAGTAGAATTTGACTAGATCAATTTCAATAATTTCAAAAAAACATTTATTTAAAATAATATTATTTCAATTAAAAAATTTTAAAAATAGATTCTGAATTTACTCCACTAATTACTTGAACACATGGTTATAATAACCATAGTTTTTAGTCACAGTCGGTTCAAAGTCCGGGTTTCAGGTTTTAACCGGATCACCGAGTCATCCAACTTAATTTTTAAAAAAAAAATTAAAACGGTGTCGTTTTAGTAAAAAACAAAAAGTTAACTGATTGCAACTGAGTTTTTGAGTGGGTTTTACTGGATTAACCGGGTCGTCGGGTCAATCGGGTCACACCAGATTTTTTTTTTTATTTTTTAATTCAGTCCAATTTCAACTCTGAATCAACTAAATTTCAGACTAACCTATTAAGCCGGACTGAATTTTAAATCTATGATATGTTTTTCCAAGACTTGTGTCAGCCACCACGATGCAAACAAATTGGTATTCCGATATATTTTAAAAGATTACCCTTCTTAGAATAAAAAAAACCAATAATTTATTGAAAACAGTGCACTGTATTGTCCTAAACTTACCCATCTTATTTTACATTAAATTTAACCCTTTTGAAAGTTTTGAATGCACAAAATTTGACCGAGTCAATATGAACAGGTCAAATTAAAATCTCTCCAACCCAGTTTACCCCTTTACAGATATTTCCATCGGTTTCAATGTCGAATTAAAAAAATAATTTGCTCTTATTGTATCAGTCCGACTCCAACAAAGGACAATAAAAAAAAAAAAAAAAAAAAAAAAATACACATGGTTGTAAATTACTAAAGATTCATGACAGTACGGCCAAAAATAATCATAACTTTATTAAGACATGTATTATAAATTCCACCATGATTATTATAATATCTTAGCCAAAGCCAGCTCTCACCCCGTCCGTATTTGACAGGCCGGGTGATACCTCCTATCTGCTACAAGTTTAGATTCTGTTTGATTTTATATTTTAAATAAATAAATTTTATATTTTAAATAAATTTTTTATATTATTTTGATATATAAATATTAAAAATAACTTTTTTTTATCGTGAGTGGAAATTCTTTTCAGAAGTTATAAAAAAATATATATCTTTTTATTTATTAATTATATAAAATTTGATCATCGATTTTTTTATTAGTATATATTTTTTTTATTTTATTCTTTATAATTTGATTTTTATATCAATTTTTATTCTTGCTCTTTTGATTGTTAATTGTTTTTTTCTTATTCTTTTTCTTAATTGAAATTTTTTATTTATCAGATTTGGTTCTTATTCTTTTTATTGCTATTTATTCTATTTAAAATAACTTATAAAATTAAAATTTTTCAATTTTATCCCATTTCAACTTTTTTATCTGTCATATTTGGTCTTTATTTTTTTATTATTATTTGTTTTGTTCAAAATAATTTATAAAATTAGATTTTTTTTCTTCAATTTCATTATCTTTCAACTTTTTTATCTGTCAAATTTGATCCCTGTTATTATAATAAACTTGAAAAAAAATTAAATATTAATAAGTTATTTTTTTAACTCATTTACCATGACACGGTCAAACATTAGAAAAAAAAATTTAACTCGTTTTCCATGACACTGCCAAACATAAAAAAAAATAGTTCATTTTTCAGAAATTCACTTTTCATAGAAATCATTTTTCAAAAGAAAATTACTTTCCGACACATAAACAAGGTCTAGATTTGCACTTGCGCTCCACCACAGGGTTTTTCAATAAAAAATTAAATGTTGAAATGAGAACAAAAAACACAAAGACCAATTCTATAAAAAATTAAATGTTGAATGATAAAATTAAAAAATTATTATGATATTTGATTGTGCAACATGAGTCTTGTACTAAGTTGTTTTTAATAACTTATATATATATATATATATATATATATATATATATATATATATATAAAATCAAGCAATTATTTGCGCAATAAAAACAAATCACTAACAAAAGCAAACTGAATGAAACCATGAAACTCAACTATAAAACAATTCAATGTTTAATAATAATAAAAAAATGGTCAATTCGTGTTAATCTGCTAACCTTATGACCACAGGTACATGATTAAGATAACCTCAAACAAAAAGAGAGAGAAAAAAAGCATAGAGACCAACTCCCAAAAAATTAATTGTTGAAAGATAAAATTAAAAAATAATAATTAAAAAGGATCTAAAAAGACAAAAGTCAACTCATATTAACTTTCAAAAACTGTGACCAAGATCATGAGATCAATACTTAACAAACAGAAGGCAAACAAAGAAAAATAACAAAGAAAAATTCTCAATAAAAAAATATTGAGACATGGAACTTTAAAAAATATATTCTAAAAATAAAACCAATAAAAAAATTGAATCAATCAGGGTTAACCTACTAACCTCGTGACCATGGAGACAAGATCGAAATAACTCCATAGAAAAGAAAGGGAGAAAAAAACACAAATATCAACTCTTCAAAAATAAATGTTGAATAATAAAATTGATTTTTTTAATAAAAAATGTAAAAATAGACTGAAGTTAATTAATGTTAATCTTAAAAAATCATAATTGTGGTCATGAGACCGAGGCTGACCACATAGAGTGTGTTTGGTATTGTGGTAGTTGTTGTGATTGTGGTTTGAAAAAAGTTGTTTTATAAAAAGTACTTTTAATTGAGGTTGGTTTGGAAAAATATATGTTTGGTTAAAACTGTGGTTGAAATTGAGGTTGAATAAAAAGTAATTTAATGTATTTGGTTAAAAGAATGCTTTTCAAACTGAGTATATATATATTGTAAATTTAACTAATATTATTACATCATGAAATAAATAATATTGATATCAAATATTTTTTATTGTTCCATTAAACTATATGCAATTTCATCACGTACGAAATCTATCCAACAAGGACTATATTTTTCATGGTTTCTTAAGCGCGCAACAACATTAATAAATAAAATTGAGATTGCGATCAAATTCTGCAAATGCTACGTTATCAAATGATCTTCTTCTAATTTTTTGAATAAAACACAATTAAAAATAAAAATAAAAATTGAATTTTTTTAACTGGATCGGACCCGGCAAGAACAAAATTGGAATTGCGATCAAATTCTGCAAATGCTACATCATCAAGCGATCTTCTTCTAATTTTTCAAATAAAACACAATTAAAAAAAATAAATTTTTTTTTCTGGGTCGGACCAGGTTCAATGCATTGCTTTGAACCGGACCTGGTCCAACCGGAAACACGCCATTGTTCACATAAGTGAACAGTGGAGAGCCAACCCCACTGTTCACTTATGTGAACAGTGAAGAGTGCAGCTCTTCACTTTTGAAAAACGCAAAAGAAGCATGGAAATATTGCTTCTGCAAAACCGCAGGTAAAACATCAAATTTTCATGGGTCCCATGGCTAAAACACAGCCGCTGAAAATAACCAAACATTATGTTACTGAGTTTGACAAAAAACGCAGAAGCTAACGTATAGCCAAACACTCTCGTAGAAGGCATGCCCAAAAAAACAATGAAGCTAAATTATCAATAAAAAAAAGGTTGAGGCATGAAACTAAAAGCAACAAAAAATATGAGTTAGCATGGGTTAACCCGCTAACCTTGCGACCATAGGCATAAGATTTGAATAATCCTATAAAAAGAAAAGCAAAACAACAAAAAGCTTGAAGATCAACTCCACATAAAAAAAATATTGAAGGATAAAATTGAATTTTTTTTTACAAAAAGACCTAATAAAAACAAAAATCAACCCATGTTAATCCTCGAAACTTGTGTCTAAATAAAAAAATATATCGAGGAATGAAATCTAAAAAAAACAATAAAAAAAGATCCAGAACAAAATAAACATCATTAAAAAAAGGGGGCCAAATTGGACATGAAAAAAATTAAAATCAAATGATGAGGGATGAAAATAAAAAAAAAATAGTTAAAGGATATAAAAAATGTCAAAAAAATAAGAACCATATTTGATATAAAAATCAAATAAAATCTAATGATTATGGATAAAATTGAAGGAAAAAAACCAAAAAAATCAAAAGAATAAAAACTAGATTAGATATGAAGTATAAATGATAGGATATTCTCATCATTTGATTAACCACTTTCTATTTTTATTAATATTTTATATATGTGAAAGACAAAATTATTTCAAAGTCAACTTTATTATAATAAACAAAACAAAAATAAAAAGGTGAGAAAACCTCTACTAAGAAAGCTTTATTCTTGTCTCTACCTATATACCTATATGAGTAATTTAAATATACTTAGAAAATCAAAATATCTAAGGCGCCCTTAGATGTAATTTTTTTTTTTTTTTGCTTATAAGACTTATCAAGTCATTGATTAATAAGAAAAGTCAAAAGTTAGGTATGTTCCTAATCAATTTATTGATGACTAATGTGTTCCTATAAAAAAACTGAATTACCTCTCATTTATTAGGTTAATAAACCTTTTTTGAAGGGCAAAAGCGGGAAAGTACTGTTCATTTCTACAGTACTTTGCCCATGTAGTTTAGTTTTTGTTATTTTACCTTTTCATTGATAACATCCCTTTAAAATTGTTATTATTATTTATTGGTTTTTTTATATGAATTTTTGCTTTTTTTTATCATTGTTTTTGTTGTTATTTATAAAAAATTGTTAAATTCAATTCAGTGAGTTGATTTAAAAATAGATTTTAAGTTAAATTAGTTTGGATATTGACATGAGTTTTTAATAACTTGTTCAATTTAAACTTTTTTGAAACAACATCTGAAAAAAAATAAAAAAATAATATTATTTTAATAAAAAATATTTTATCGAGATGGACATAATGAATATAAATTGCCTTGATAACCTTATAACGCTATTTTCCGAACTGGTTGCCGATAGGTTCCGACAACTATGAATTATTGGTTTGAGGTGAATTATTTTTGTCTTTTAACTATAAGTTTTAGTCAATTTATCTATGTTTGTTTTACATGATTTGTGAATTTCATTCTCGTACGTTTGTGCGTGGTTTTCGCTTGATAATTACCATATCAAGCATTTAGCTCACCTTTAATATAAATATATATAAAATCTATTGAAAAATACTCAACTCAAGTTTATTTAAAAAAAAGCCGTGAGAGATAATCAGGATGAACATGGGATTTTTTAGCCTGATTTCATTTCATTTCAAGCTTGATTCTTGACATGTTTTTTCTAATTTACACGTGATTTTAGTTATGAATTTTATCAACTCATAATTTTCTCGAGTGTATTTAAAGTAAAGCTCTCGAATGATTTAAATGAAATTAAAAAGCTTTGAATTATTGAATAAATATATTACATTATAAAATAGAGCTGTTCTGTCACTTCTTTTATACCAATTTTCACTGTGTATTTAGTGTTACATACTTGGTATTCCGCTAGACAATATTATGTAGATTTCATATCCATCAACAATTATTATTTTTTGAATATAATAATTAATGATATATACGTGTATTATTCCTATATGCTATTTGGTATGTTGCTAAACATTAATTTGTAGATTTCGTTATTAGTTGTTTGATTATTGACAACTTACGAAATATAGATTATACACTAAATCCTTAGCGGGCACTGTGTAGCGAGTTAGATATTTTCTTAATATAAAATGAAATATTCATGTGTTTTTAATGCTTTTCGAATAGAAAAAATAAATAAATTATACAAGAGTTAATTCAATATAATTTGATTTATTTAGCGAGTTCAAAGACAACTTATATTACTGATAAAAATATAGTTTAACTGACAGAAATTTAATACAATATATTTTTAAAAAAACATTGAAGTGACAACATATTAGATTGACCCGAGTTCATTTATCAAATCCATGCTATGGGACATGAGACCCTAATAATCTTATATAAAGCAAATTAAAATAAATTATGAAACTTAATTTACAATCAACTCAATATTGAAGGATTTATTTGGAAAAAAAATAATTAAAAAGAAGAAACCATAACAAATGATCTAAATCAACTCGAGTTAACCTGTCAAACTTGTGACCTAGTCGTTAGACTAAGATAACTCCATAGAAAGTAAATTAAAATAAACTATGGAACTTAATTCTTAATTAATCAAACGTTGAATGATGAAGTCAAAAAAATAAATTAAAAAAAAATAAAAAAAATAACTTGAGTTAACCCAACTCAACTTGTCAACCCCATAACAAGGGTCATTAAACCGATATAACTTCGTAAAAAAACCAAAAAAAATAATGAGTTAACTTGCTAGACTCACAAACCAGGTCATCAAACTGAAAAAAATATCATAAAAAACAAAATAAATTATGAAGCACAATTTATAATAAATCAATTATTGGAGGATGAAATTGAAAAAAAATCAATTTAAAAAAAAAACACAATAAAACGACCCGAGTTTATCTAGGTTAACTCGCAAAACTTGTAACCTAGATCATAAAACTGAGATAACATTATAGAAAGCAAATTGAAACCAATCATGAAATCTAATTCTTAATTAACTTAATATTGATAGATAAAATTAAAAAATATACTAATTAAAAAAATTTTTAGTCAATTAAGTTAACATGTCAATTCACGACATATGTTCTAAGACTAAAATAATTATATAAAAAGTAAAATGCAGCAAATCATGAAATTTAATTTCTAATAAATTAAATGGTAGATAATAAAATTTGAAAAAGAAACATGAATTTAGAAAAACAAAAAAACCAATGGAAAAAAACTATTACATAGTAGTATTTTTGTGAGGATTTCGTTTTTTTCTTTTAATAATAATAATAATAATAATAATAATTAATAGTTAAAGTATATTTTTTAAGCTAATGTTTGTTTTACTCAATTCTTCTACAAATAGAAAAAACTCCACGATTAACTATTTAAGTGTAGCCCACGTGAATTTTTAAACAGATATTATTAATTTGAGTATAAGTTTTCATAAATCTATCTCCAAGACAATTTTCCTTACAGATAAATGATATATAGCCTAGGCCTCCATGCACTGGCACTAATATCATAAAAACTTCAACACATTATGTAGCATAGTTCTTAAACTTGGTTTAATTTAATTTGATGCATCAATTTAAAAAACTTGAGATTTAAAACTTAATTAAAATTAAATTTTTAATTAACCACACAAAATAATAATTTGACGAAACCTTATTGACCCAATTATTTTTTTTAAATGACAAGGCCAACTTGATTAAATTTGATATAAACTTGACATTTTCAACATCAAGAAAAAAAAAAGATTAAAATTGCAATTGTTTTAATAAAAATAATTTAAGTAACTTAATGATTCAAAGTTTTTTTTTCTATTAATCTCTAATTGATTCGATCCATGCTAACCTAAATTTTTTTAAAAGATAAAAAAATTATTATTTTGAAAAACATTAAAAAAATTATCGAGATAATATTCAGGTTCATTAGATCACCGGTCAACATGAGTTTTTAAGCAGATTAACTAAGTTAATTTTTTTTTTCCTAAAACCTAACTGAATAAGTTCATGCCTCACACTAACTGATCTCATGTTGACGTACGAGGTTTTGGGTTTTAAAACAATAGAGTCTCGAAGTTGTCCGTGACAATTATCATATTTAGATAGTAGCGCAATTATAGAAACTAGCACGTGCATGTCGCAACTTAAACATTCCATAGCTAACATGTACAAATGGCATGCATAATCTAACGTGCGCGTGATCACGTGCTTTGCTCTCGAGTGTGATTCTTTTGTTACTCCCACAATTAGATGGCAACCAAAGCAAAACTCCTTGCAAATAGGAACCGGTTATTGCCGTTAATAGTTAAATCCTCTCCCTGTTACTTCGGTAACTCCGTCCCTTTCTCCGCTGTCCACCCCCTATTCGACGGCGCTCCTCCTCCTTTCCGTACACACCTTAACAGGTTGATAACGGTAACAGATACCAGAGTCAATCACCTCTCCTGTCATTTTCCAGATAAAATAAATCCCGAAGCAGAAATAAACTAATCATTATTTTTAACTAATCATTAAATAAACTAAAATAAAAGGAGTAAACTATTCTCCAGTCCTTGTTGTTTAAACTCAATACAATTTAGTCCTTCATATTTGAAAACCTATAATTCAACCCTTTTACTCATGTTGACCGTTGTCCTGCCATAAAATGCTTGTTTTTCTTTGCTTTTTTTCTTGTAAATTTAAAATATACCCTTTTGAATTTTTTTTTTATAAACAACAAATAATAATAATAAAAACCTTTTACAATATGTCAAGCAATACATTGAAAAACATTTTAATTTTTTTACTGTTAAAAAGTAATATTTTTTTTTATAAATGTTTTTGATTGTTTTAATGTAAAGACATTAGAATTATTAGAAAAATCTAAAGAAGAATCGATTTACTATCTTTTTAAAGAAAAACACTATGTAAATACACTTTTAATTAAATTACCAAACATATATTAACACATTTTTAACAAATTATTACTTCCTCAAGTGGATTATACTCTAAAATATAAAATTCATTTATAATTGTTATTTTTTAAAGGACCGTGCATATATAGTTGTATTTATATTTTTAAATAAAAAATATTAAAATCCATATTTTTAATTCAGAAACAAGGATGCAATAACAGCCGCGCTTGCATTTTCAAACGGGCATTAAGTAATTTCTTCACCTTTTTAATAATTAATAAACAAGAACTAAAACCAAGAGACAAATTATAGATTTTAAAAATAAAGGATTAACTTATAATATTGCTCAGACAATAGGGACTAAATAAACAATTTACTCAAAGCAACAACAAGCATTTGCTTCTGATCGAGAGAGAAACGAAGATAGATGCCAACACACGTATATACAATTTTTAGAGAGAGAAAGAGTGAACTGTTTCCGTTCCGTTTTTATTTTTATTTTTAATTTATAATTTCTTCCTGTTCATTTTGTTTTCTCGACCGGCTCGACGTTAGAGAGAGAAAGAAAAGCGAGAAAACCTAATCGAAGAAAAAGAAAAGAAAATTCAATAACTCTCTCTCTCCTTTCTATTTTAAATTTTTTCACTGAAAATTGAAAATCAGCGATCTTGAGCTAGGGTTTTGAATTGATAAAGTCTAAATATAATCGAAGTGAATCTTTCAAGAATGTTAATTAGAGATTTGAATTCGTTTGAATTTTAGCTCCGATCTTGAAATTAGGGCTTGGTAGATTGAGAAATGGACTTGGACGCGTCGATGGCGGCGACCGATCACGATCCGGCGGTGCAGAGCGCTAGTTCTGCGCCAGCAGAAATGGACGGGGAACAGATAGGGGAGCAGTCGCAGCAGCCGGCGGGATCTCAGGATACGTCAACGGCGGCGGTGACGAGTTCTAGTACCACTACAACGGCCCCGCAGCAAGTAGCGCAGGCGCAACAGCAGAGTCCGGTGGTGGGGCCGAGACATGCGCCCACTTATTCGGTGGTGAATGCGAATATGGATAAGAAAGAGGATGGGCCTGGGCCTAGGTGTGGGCATACCTTGACTAATGTGGCTGCTGTCGGAGAAGAAGGGACGCCTGGGTATATTGGACCAAGGTTGATCTTGTTTGGTGGTGCCACGGCACTTGAGGGAAATTCTGCCTCTACTGGGACCCCTTCTTCGGCTGGGAGTGCTGGAATCAGTATGTTTTTGGTTTTATTTGTTATATCGGTGGTTTTAATTTCTTTGGTTGTTTGATTGTTTCGTGCTCAGTTAATAATCTTTTGCTTGTTTGGTTACTAGGTCTATTAAGAACTTGGTCATAGCTTACTGAATTCTGGTTAAATGGGAAGGAACTGGCATTAGGATTAGGTGGTTATGTGAACTCCAGGGTTGTTTAAATTCAGTGCAATTTAGATGTGGTATTTTGCGTAGTTTGTTTTCCATTTTGGTGAGATTGAACTAATTTTTTCTGCTATTGGTTATGAAGTTGTTTTAGGTGATATGTGGTCCATATTCTTTCTGGTAATAGTAAGCAAATTTCTTTATGGTTCTGACCTTCCCAGTAGCCCGGCTGTTCTTTCACTGAGAAATTGAAGCTGCAAAATTATGAGTGGAACTGATTTTACTGTTTCTTTTAGTTTTGCTATACTAGCGGCATTTGAGTTCTACTGTTGTTAGAATTCAACAGGCTTGTGTAATTATTTCCTTAGTCTGTGCTGTGCTCAAGATGCTCATCTTGTCGTTGTCTTGAATGGCAATGCTTTAATGGTGTGTGAAGCTTTTAAGTTGATGCCTAACTCAAAGTAATTAACAAGTATTTCCTATAGTTTGCTATTTGAAAATGCACAAGTCTAGTTGAATGGATATTTAGTTTTCCTGTTGTATTTGTTTTGATATCCTAACTCGTAGGGTATCCCTATACTCAGTACTAATTTTCTTGATTCCGAGTAGCATATGGTTGCCATTTCATTCTTTGTGTCAGTCTGATAACCATCGTTGGCATTGAACTGAAATTGCATCCAGAAGAAATGAATGAACACATGATAATGGATCTTTTCTCTACCGAGTCTCATAGTGATAATGTGTCATGAACTTTCATTACCTTCGTGATTTGTTATTAACGCAGGACTAGCAGGCGCCACCGCTGATGTTCACTGTTATGATGTGTTAACAAATAAATGGACTAGGTAAGCCTAGCATGTGGAAATCTTCATTTCATGAGCCATTCTACTCTAAAACACTGCTTTCTTCGTCCTATCTGTTACGGGGATCATTTACTACAGAGTTATTTTTTCAGGATTACTCCATTTGGAGAACCACCCACACCAAGGGCTGCCCATGTGGCAACTGCCGTGGGAACTATGGTAGTAATTCAGGTGAACATATGACAAATTATCTTTGAAGTTCATATCTTTACCAGATCATGGTTATTTTTTACTTTGTCATATTTTAACTGTTCAGTTATAACTTGAATTTTTTCATTCAACACAGGGTGGAATTGGTCCAGCTGGTTTGTCTGCTGAGGATCTTCATGTCCTTGACCTAACACAGCAGCGGCCGCGGTGGCATAGGTTGGAGTCCTTACAAATGCTTGCTCATTCTCTTGTATTTAGTATGTGATTTTGATCTATATGAATGTTAATTTCATGTAGAGTGGTTGTTCAAGGCCCGGGACCAGGCCCACGATATGGGCATGTGATGGCTTTGGTGGGTCAAAGGTATCTCATGGCAATTGGAGGGAATGATGGTAAGTGGCTTCACAGTCGAATCTTAAACCTCATGTTTTGTACATGGAGTTAAACTTAGCATGTTGGTTATCACTGCAAGCATGCATATGTGCGCACATATCAAGAAGATCTTCAATGTATTTTTAAAATTTTTTGGTTTATGCTTTTCAGGAAAAAGGCCTTTGTCTGACGTATGGGCCCTCGACACAGCTGCCAAGCCTTATGAATGGCGTAAACTAGAACCAGAAGGGGAAGGCCCACCACCATGCATGTAAAACTCTCTCTTTCATGCAAACGTAATAAATGATTTAGACACACTGTTACTACTTAATATGTGCGAGCTTATCCATGCGGTTATGCACTCTTCGAATAGGAATCCATTTTCTGAAAGATCCTGGCTTTCATGCACCTATTGACAACGTTCTTGTACAATCTTTCCATGTTATATATATGGAAAAACTTGAGCGTTAACTTCATGTTTGTTTGGATGTTGGGGCTTATCTAATTGTAACTCCTAACATTTCTACTGTTGGTAGCTATTGATGAAATGTTGAATTCGGCAACTATCATTTCATAATGGACAATATCCATTTCATGCACTCTTTGCAAATTGACTCCTCGATTTAAAAAATGCGATTTCTTTTCTGTCAGTTTCCTTTTCAGTATGTTAATTTGAGCTTGAATCTTTTCTCTTGGAAAATGAAAGATAACAAATGGTGGAAGGAGAGATGGAGACAGAGCATGGTAGAAAAAGATGGAAATGAATATCCATGTGCCAATGACAATATTTGCAAGTACTAGTAACATGGATCGCAGTTTAGAAATTGGAGCTTTGTTTTTTACATGTTTGAAATATCAATTGATATCACTAATGGCTTCATCTATTTTTTTTAGTTGGCTTTTTTCAGTTCCCTTTTATTTTGTAGTTCATTCATCATATCTGAAGGCCTAGCTCACTTGTCCTTTATACTTGGCTAGGTATGCAACTGCAAGTGCTCGTTCAGATGGTCTGCTTCTGCTTTGTGGTGGGAGGGATGCAAACAGTGTGGTAAGCTGAAAACTTGACATGGTAATAGATACATGTCACAATATTTTTTAGTTCTTAATTGGCTCCTTTGTTTATTACATATTGATTGCTTCAAGAGATGTTCTCCAATTATTGTCCTTGTCATGCAACCTCAGAATGCAAATTGTTAGAACTTTGCTGGCAAACAAGTTGCATGGTGTTGCTAATCTTTCTAATTCATGAAATTAAAAATGGAAACAAAATCCTCTGCACGAATAATGACAATAACTGTATCAGCTTTTGGAAGAAATTTGTACATTTACACTAGTGATCAATAGTGGATATCTATTTTATTAATCTAAATAAACAAATTAGTATTGCTACCTATCAGAGAGAACAAGATGAATTTCAGAGAACAAGTGTCTAGGTTTTGTAAGCATTTTAAGGGAAGAGTGAGAAACTTTTTTTGTTTTGCTGTTCTTTCCCTCCATAATAAGGTGCGTTGTGCAGTTGAGGTTGTTTGGATTTGGAAACTTGTCATATGCATTCTCTAATTCTTTGGTATTTGGAAAGTTGTCATATGCATTCTCTTATAGTCAGTAGTCAATTCAGCGTGATTTTTGTTTCTAAAGTTTTGAAACTTTTGATTAATGTGGTTTCTCAAATTTGTTCTTTAATTGCCTGGAATTTTTCTTATCTTCTGAGTCAACTTTTCCTGGAATGGACTGAAGTGTGTTAACTTTATGTTCTCTGCATGCCTTTTACTTAGATAATAACAATGTTACAGGAACAATGATATTTTTCAATGAAGGAGTTCATAGTTTTGAAATCATGGCCTTCTTCATTTCTTCCAAAATCTTCATTTCATTTGGAAATTTTCATTTTGGGAAGAACATATGGAAATTACTTTGTTTCTGATAATGGCGACACTTTTTTTGTTTGTGATGTGAGATTTTGTTAACCTCTTTTAATGTGTTGCCTGTGTCCTTGCCGCTTGACCTTTTCAGCCACTTGCAAGTGCCTATGGACTTGCTAAACACAGGGATGGCCGTTGGGAATGGGCAATTGCTCCTGGTGTCTCGCCATCTCCAAGATATCAACATGCAGCAGTAGGTTCTTTTGCTTGAATATATTGTTTCTTGATTGACTTCTTCTGTCCTTAAAGATTAATCACTCTTCAATTTTGTAATTTAGGTCTTTGTAAATGCAAGGCTCCATGTATCTGGAGGGGCACTTGGTGGTGGTCGTATGGTAGAAGATTCATCAAGTGTTGCTGGTAAATCCTGAGTTTGCAATCTTTAGGACTCTTACCTCTGGTATTTTATCAGATGGTTTCAGCCCCATTTCTTAATAATGGGTTTTAGGATAAGAAGGCATGCAAAAACGTAGCCATCTAGTCAGCCTAGGTGGTTGAGGTTGCCTGATTTTATGGTTTGATACCTGATTTTACCTGCTATATGGTGTACATATAACTATGAGAGAGATGCTATTGAGCTGAGTGCTATGTGTGAAATTCCTAAAGGATGCTGGGCTCTTACAGCTGAAATTGAAAATTATGAAATATTTGTGCCAAATAACTTATATTTGATGCCACAAGGTTTCATGGTTTTTCTTTTGCCCCTTTCGCGTTGCAAGTTGCATTTAATTGCGTTTATCCTATTTTCAATGTCATCAATTTGAGCATTCAGTTTTATTTAGCTCAAATTTAGTGTTGGGTGGGGGACAATTTAAAATCCAGTTCCAGTGATCTAAGTGCCACTAATAAGATTGTACTTATTACTGTTTTAATTCATATATTGTCTTCATAGATGGTTCTGCCCAGAATTCCAACAATAACCTCATGCTTTCCCATGTATAGTGTTGGATACTGCAGCAGGAGTTTGGTGTGATACAAAATCTGTGGTCACCAGTCCAAGGACTGGCAGGTACAGTGCCGATGCTGCTGGTGGAGATGCTGCAGTTGAGTTAACAAGGCGTTGCCGGCATGCAGCTGCTGCAGTTGGTGACTTGATTTTTATTTATGGCGGCTTACGTGGCGGTATGCGATGATCCTATTATATTATAATTGCTGCATTTTGTTTATAAGTTTTCTTTTGGCCTTTTGGCCATCATGAGCCAACACTACAAAATAGCTGTATAGTTGAATTCTGTTGCGATGAGCAAAAATTATCTGGATGTTTTGGAAAGATAACTGAGGGACACCTGTTAGAGGATTATACTCGACGTTTCTCAATTGGTTTTGAAATGGAATTCTGTGGAGTATATTCGACAAGATATGGACACATTGTTAAAGCTCAAGCAGATTTTGTAATATATCCTACATGGCTTTAATTGGAGTAATGCGCGTTTCAGTGCATTAAATGGAGAAACCAATAAGCTTAAACATGCACATCATAGAGCAGGTCAAGATGCCTTCATGGAGTGATGGTTTATAATAATCCTTAACTTGTTAGAATGTGAGCATAAATTATGGTCCTTGACTCAGTCCTTGTTTATCTTGTCCTGAACTAGTTCATTTCCTTTCTACCTTGCAACCGCCAGACCTGAACCCTTAACCTGATGGTTCACATATGAACACGCATTAACAGGCTGCAATGGAGTCTGGTCTGGTGTCATTTTGCTTTCTTTCTGAATGTAAATGATCAATCAAGAGGATTGTTGATGATATAGAGATGTATTCCTTGGAAGAATATTATAAAAACTCAAATCTTGCAGACAGTTTTTTGAAGATTTTCCAATGAGCTCCTCTTATCCTAACACTATAAGTACTGTATTTTGATACACGCATTTATGCACAGGGGTGTTGCTTGATGACCTACTTGTTGCTGAAGATCTGGCTGCTGCTGAAACAACAAGTGCAGCTTCCCATGCTGCAGCTGCAGCCGCTGCATCCAGTGTACAAGCAGGTCGGGCACTTGGAAGATATGGATTTGTGGATGAAAGAACTAGGCAAACCATGCCTGAAGCAGCACCTGATGGTTCTGTTGTGCTGGGCAATCCAGTTGCTCCTCCAGTAAATGGTGACATGTACACTGATATAAGCACAGAGAATGCCATGCTTTCTGGACCAAGGTAAGTCAGCCACTGCATTTGGTCTTTTGCTTTCATTTAAGTAGATAATAATCATCATTCAAAGAGTTGCTGGATGTGCGTTGTTGAGCAGGAGGACAAACAAAGGTGTTGAGTATTTGGTTGAAGCAGCAGCTGCAGAAGCTCAGGCTATCAGTGCCACTCTGGCTGCTGCCAAGGCACGGCAAGTTAATGGAGAAGTTGAACTACCTGATAGAGATCGTGGGGCAGAGGCTACTCCTAGCGGGAAGCAAATATCTACTTTGATTAAGCCTGATTCTGCTGGATCAAACAACATCGCTCCTGCTGGAGTTCGGTTACATCACAGAGCTGTCAGTATAAAATATTTATGGACTTTTTAAATACGATCTGAAGTCAATTTTGGTATGAAATGTGCACATTTACACCAGATGTTATACCTGATGTTTCACTACTGCCCTTTCAGGTTGTTGTAGCTGCTGAGACTGGTGGGGCTTTAGGTGGCATGGTCAGACAGCTTTCAATTGATCAGTTTGAAAATGAAGGCAGGCGGGTAAGTTATGGGACCCCTGAGAGTGCAACTGCAGCTAGGAAACTACTGGATCGACAAATGTCCATCAATAGCGTGCCAAAAAAGGTATTTCAGTGCTTAATTTGAAGTACATGTGCATTGTGGTTATGAAAATGCTTCATGTAGAGACATTTTTATACAATGTAGACTATGTGGGCATGCTGTACTGCTGACCTGAAATAGTCTGGAAATATTGCTATTGTTAATGCTCTTGCTTTGGCATTTTAGTCTGTATACTGCCAAGGTTGTCTTTAATGCAAGTCTGATTATGCGCATGTGGATTGATAGCTGAGATAGGCATATGCATTGTGGATTGAAGTGAAGATTCAATTTAACTAATCTTGGGCTTCATTGACGTGTTCCAAATTGAGATGAGTATAATAATATATCTGTGTTGCTGGATACTAACATATTCGCATATGTAGCTGAATACTCTACATTGTAAACTACTTCCTGTCTACTGATATACTATTTGGCATAAATTTTAAATAGACGTGAAACCTACAGTGTCAAGGTCCATATAAATATTCTTTTCTGCCTTTTCACTAGATATCTTTTTTTTCTGTTTTATTTTTGTGTCATTGAGGGATAGTTGTGCCATGTTAGAACATTAGCACCAAGGTCTTGGATATGTCCATCTTATATTCAGGATAAAAGAACATACTATGTTGCTTAATTCTCCTAAATCTCTGAATATTGTGTGTTGTTCTTTGCCCCCCCCTGAACTACCTTGTGGTCAAGCATTTGTTTTTGGTTGTTGTTTCCAAGTATATGACCCTTCTGTTTTGCAGTGTCATTTCCAACATAATTTCTAGTATCCATCAAAGTCATTTTGTTTTTATTGGATCAAGGAAATGGCTTGGAATCAAATCAGTGCTCCTTAGACTTGTTTGATGTTTAATTCCCCTCTTTTCAACTCAACCCTTTTACTTGGGTTCTTTAGTTGCAAGAGGTGAAATTTTTTTAGATGTTGTATGCTTTCAATGTTCATGGGTTGGACCTATTCTTGGATTCTTTAGTTGCAAGAGGTGAAGTTTTGTTAGATTTTTGGCATTTTAGGTGAATCACTTGCCAAGACTTAATTTTCTTGCCCAAATTCTCTGTTTTGTAGCTTAACGTGGTCTTTTTCTATTTTATCAGGTTGTGGCACATCTCTTAAAGCCTCGTGGTTGGAAACCTCCAGTTCGCCGGCAGTTTTTCTTAGATTGCAATGAAATAGCAGATCTTTGTGACAGTGCTGAAAGGATATTTTCAAGTGAACCAAGTGTTTTACAGCTTAAGGCTCCTATCAAGATATTTGGTGATTTGCACGGGCAGTTTGGGGATCTGATGCGCCTTTTTGATGAATATGGTTCACCTTCAACTGCTGGTGACATCGCGTAAGCATTTTTGTGAATATTTATAGGTTCTTCTACATTGTGCACACTGATTCATGTCACCAAAGCTTATTTATCTATGTAATGAGATAAAAGTCTGGAAATATTGATCATGATGGATTTATTTATTTATGTTTCTATATCCAACAGAGAAACCTTTCAATTTTTCAGAAAGCTAGTCTCCCACAATTTCACTTCATGAATACTATCAACTACTGAATTTTTTATTTTTAGATCCCTTTCGCATCTAATCCCTAACTTATGATGCCAAATAGTTCAAAATGTACTTTGGAAACCATTTTTTGTTAGCAATCCTCTGTTAAAATGAAAAATCCTCACCTATTACCTGCCTAACTGAAAAGGACAAGCAACAAATTTCCCATGCACCAAATGATGTATGAACTCCATACACAAACCCTCATGAAAGGATTGCTTTGCAATCTCTAAATCCTTGTATGAAGTAATGGGTTAATCTGTGCAAAGTTTAAATGCATGATGTCAAGGATCAATTTTGGTTTGGATTCAAATTGGCTGCTGAAAATATTTTTGGATCACAGCTACCCGTATTTATATTGTAATGATCTCGGATGCCTTATGGACTTTTCTTTTCCATTTGCCAACCTTGAGAGGTTGTCTTTTGATTATTCCCTCTACAAAGAACTTGTTGGTTGCTGTTGAGAATAAAAAAATTGGGTATTTGTTTTTAAATTATAGGAGAAAGGGCTTAAGGACTTGTAGGTTGAGCTAGTCTAAAGCCATGTAGTGGTGATCTTTTTGGCTGTTTGCTGCAAGATGTGGTGGCAGGAAGAGGGAATTGAGGTTTGGATTAGAGTAGTGAATGGGGGTGGGAGTTGGAAGGGCTCAGTTATCATGTATCAGTAAACTTTTTGTGCGTGAATGTATATGGAGACATGAACATGAACATTCACATGTGGAGATTCACATTTTGTTCTTAAGTTTTTGAGGAGGCTGATTTTATTCTATTACTGTCAGCTATATCGACTATCTGTTCCTAGGAGATTATGTTGATCGTGGCCAGCACAGCTTGGAGACCATAACTCTTCTGCTTGCTCTGAAGGTATATTGGCGTGCCTGCTTCTCTTCCTCTCTTTGAGGGTGGATAGATATTTGTTTCTTCTCCACAAATAATCCTTTTGATTTCCTCGTTAAACTTTGCCTTGGATCTTGATGGGAGCTTTCTGCAAATATGTTTGACTGTTGTAGGTTGAGTATCCCAACAATGTACATTTAATTCGTGGGAACCATGAAGCTGCAGATATCAATGCCCTTTTTGGATTCCGGATTGAGTGCATTGAGCGAATGGTATTGTATTATATACGTTTTACATCTGTATCCTATCTTAACGACTTGTTAGCTACAAGCTAAAAATGGCTTGATGAACAGGGTGAGAGAGATGGAATTTGGGTTTGGCATCGGATAAATCGATTGTTCAATTGGCTTCCTTTGGCAGCACTAATTGAGAAGAAAATCATTTGTATGCATGGTGGTATTGGTCGGTCAATAAATCATGTGGAACAGATTGAGAATCTTCAACGTCCAATTACCATGGAAGCAGGTTCAATTGTGCTTATGGATTTGTTATGGTCAGTGCTTCTGCTCTATTGCTCTCATTTGCTTATCTATTTGCTTATTTGTCTGTAATTGCATTTTTTCCCTCTTCTTCTATAGGTCTGATCCAACAGAAAATGACAGCGTGGAAGGATTGCGACCAAATGCTAGGGGTCCAGGGTTGGTAACATTTGGGGTAAGATCAGTTGTATTGCTTGTGTTTAATTCATTCCAGTAGTGTAGCTTCCTTGGTTTATATGTCTGTTGCCTTGCAACTTGTTTTCCTTGATGGTCTGTTTGAATTACTAGAGCTTTTTCTAAAATAATGATAGCACAGAAGCAGGTTCTTATTTTTATCTACTTGATTATGCTTACACTGATTCCATGTTCTCAAATTCCTTTCGGACTATATGATGCAACAGGAGCTTTTGGATTTCATTCTTCTTAAAATTGCAATTCAAGGATTTGTAGCCATTTGGCTGGTTTATTTGATTCAGCACTGGTGTTCATGTCCATGATGGCGGTGTTTGTTAACATGGTCATTAAATATTCTTTTTTCCTTTGCAGCCTGATCGTGTTATGGAGTTCTGCAATAACAATGATCTTCAGTTGATTGTACGTGCCCATGAATGTGTGATGGATGGCTTCGAGCGTTTTGCTCAAGGACATTTAATTACACTTTTCTCTGCCACCAATTATTGTGGTATTTTCTCATCGACTTAACTAGCTATTTATTTTTCATGAGAGTCATGATTAGTAAGTTTTAGCGATTCTATTCCTGCCTGTTTCTACAGGTACTGCAAATAATGCAGGGGCAATCTTAGTTTTGGGAAGAGACCTTGTGGTGGTTCCCAAACTCATTCATCCTTTACCACCAGCAATTTCATCACCAGAAGCTTCACCCGAACGTCATATCGAAGATACATGGATGCAGGTGCTGTTACATTTCAAAATTTTCATGTTTTTGATGTATTTTCTTTATGCTGACTTCTGATCTTTAATCCCGTTTCCATTGCATTTCTTATGAGACAGGAGTTGAATGCTAACAGACCTCCTACACCAACTAGAGGCCGTCCTCAAGTAACAAATGATCGTGGCGCTCTTGCTTGGATGTAATAGATGCTTCTGATTTTTACACATACTCATTCCGAGCTTGTGCATTCACCCTGGGTTTCTGTCATCTGTATAGAGCATGATGCCACATCCAGGAATTCCCACACTTGCGACTGCCTTTCCTGAGAAATTTGAAGGCTTTCTGATTTTTGATTTTAAGGCAGAGTTGCTAGGCCTTGAGATGGTTACCACACAAGTTTGAGAACCAGGTTGCAGGCGCGGCGGTTAGGTTCACTTTGTTGTGCTAAAAGGTTGCAGATCTGAACCACTTGCCCATTGTAAATTGAGCCACAAACAGGTAGAAAGTCTTCCAGGTTTATTTTGACGGGTTGGTAGTGCTGGGTATTTTCACATTAGTTTTTCTTATATTTTTTTTTATTCCTTGTTTTAGGCTTAATATTTATTTTTATTTTTTCGCTTTTCATTCTGTTTATGAGGGCACGAGGTCCTTACATTGATGGTGAGATATATATTGTCTAAAATCTTTGTATTATAGAGGTGTTATGTAATTCTCATTTCTGCTCTTTGTACAATATAATTTGTGCGAGGACAAGAAGCTTTTTTGGTCTCCGAGAGTCTGAGATTTTTTTTTCCCAGATTGGCCTTTGGTGATTTATTTAATTTATTTTTTTTTCTTGAGAATTAGAACTAGAGATAAAACCTGGATTTTCTGAGAGGAGTTGGTTTCTGTTATTGAATAATTTTTGTTAAAAGAGTTGCAGAGAGGCATTTGTTGGTGTGGCCTCGCAGCTGATTGATCTCCTGCTGTCTCTTTGTACCAATTTTGTACTGTCATGCTTTTACCCGTGAAGGCCTGGAATGATTTTCTAACAACCGGAATGGCCATCAGCGAGTAGAAAAGCACGAATTTCATTCATCAGCAGGGGTTAGAAAAGGCCACAAATAAATAAATAAATAAAGTGAAGGAAAAAAGAACAATGACACAATGAATTTGCCATCTGAAGGACAACCATTGGAGAACTCCATGTCAGCAGCAGCAGCAGCAGCACTACCTAAAGCTAAGCTGACATCAAAGCCAACCAGAGACAAAATGGACTCCTTATTAATCAAGTTATGACCCTTGCAAGGGGTTGGTTAGAGGCGAGTGTTTTTGTTTGAATGTATTAGCAGATTGTCGAGTCTAGCGTGTCATATACTACTACTACTACACTACATAAATCGAAGTCATGACTGTCATAGTTTACCTCGTGGTCGTATAGCTTGCACAATCTTCAAATACTTGGTTCTTATACTTGTTTCAAGGAATAATAATTCTATATTGATATCACAAGTTTATTTTATTTTTATTTCAAAAATATTTTTGAAAATTTTTTTTATTTTTTTTTTCAAATTAATATTTTTTTGATATTTTCAAATTATTTTGAAGTACTGTTGTTAAAAATAATTTTTTAAAAATAAAAAATATATTTAACTTTTAAAAATAATAACAACTACTCTTCCAAATTCCCCTAACAAAACACAAGCCGACAAATTAAACCATGGCCTAAGGTTTAGATTGGACTAGATTTCAAAAAAAATAAAAATAAAATTAACATGATTAAGAATTCAAGTTGCCTCGTGACCAAGTGAAAACTCATTTGACTTCTTTTTTTTTAATTTCTCTCACAAAATAATGTTATTTTTACTTTTTATATATAAAAAAGGTTGACCCGGGTGACCCCCCAGACTTGCCCCCAGATTAAGTCTAAAAACTATGCTTTCAACTTCATCATGAAGTAACCCTCTTCAAATAAGCCTGGCATGCCAATCTAATCCTACTTAATTCTGACATTCAAAAGAAAAGCACACCCAAGGCATAACCATGTAAAAGACGGTTCTGATAATTATCTTTCAGGGCAACCATTATTGAAGATTTTCAAGCATGGGTGTTCCACATCCACATTACCAGCGTTGTTTCATCATTCAGTCAAGCAAATGCCGCAATAATTATAATTTCACACAAATACCGTAGTAATTCTAATATTCACAGCAGACATAGATGATAAGCATACGCCTGGCACATGTTTTCATATGCTCAAGGGAAACTAAAATACATTAATAGCTAACCATTTAGTCTTCTAAAATCAGTAAAGTGATATATTGTATCTGTAATTTTATCCTCTGAAAATCGAGATCTGAAAGGCCTTACTGAGGATTTGGTTTCAACTGAAGGTGCAAGACAATGCTCCGCGAAACCCTATTATCCACTTTAATCATGTCCTTTATACAGGCACGACTTGGACTGATACAATTTTAGACCTACTTCCAGAGCTTCCTTCAACTCCCAGGAAACTCTGTTGTTAATGTCATAGCTATCAAGAGTAGATGATATCATACCAATTAACCTCGCTTTACTGGCCTTTGAACATAGGACTTGTTGGGATCCTCGGTCTTGAGTTTAGGTGGTCGAATCTCTCCCTTTTTGCCCTGCAAACAAATTAAAAGGAAACAAAGTTTCACCCCTGGTTTTATTGCTTGCTTAAAAAAAATAGCCGAAACTATTTCTCATCTAGGCTCAGCAAAATCAGTATACATTCTCACCTTCTTTCCTGTCTTCATAAAATCTCTCCAGCTTGAAACCTGAGGATGACCAACAATGGCAATAATAATCAATGTGATGCCACATAATGATGTAAAGCTAAAAATCTCTAATTGGCAGAGCAAACACTTCTCAATAGATACCATTCTACTTTTGAGGGGAGGCAGAAGGAAAAGAATAAAAAATGTGATTCAAAGTATATACAAGGAAGACAACAACAAAAGCAGTGGTGTGCACGATTGCATGTAGTTACCATAAACATCCACTTATCAACCAGGGAAACTGCAAATTTCTGATATTTTGTATTTGAGTTCTAAGACTTCAAAATGAATCCTTGTAAATTTGCTGCTGATGTGGTTTAAATATGGATGTAGACTAAGACATGAAGATGAGTATGAATAACAAACTGCGTAGCCCCTTTCTCATCTCTAATGGCCATGGTATGCCCCGTAAACTAAGTTTTAATGGTGAAATGAACAGAATAGAGAGGTATTTTAAGATGGCCAGAAGCATCATTTAAATGGGTAAAAGTGATGCTCTTCGCAGGAACCACAACATGCCAAATCGCATATTCTTTTCACTTCTTTGATCTAACAACTGGAGGACCTTATCACCTATGCCCGTCCGCATCCAGTTTTACAGTATAAAAGTTAATCAACCTTTTCAATTTTCTTTCACGAGTAGATCTACCAGCTAACAAGTGAATTTTATAGAAAGTTGCTATCAAAATTATTCGATTGGAAAAGCTCTAAACATTTTACTCTCCTGATTAGTATGTCGTAAAAATGACAAGGGGAGATTTTCAAAAGACAAGAGAAAAGAATGGAGAGGATGACATCTTATATATGAAAAATCCAAACAGAAAATCACTTTTTGTTGTCTAGAAAACCTGTTTTAATTTTCAAAATTGTTCATGAAAAATAAATATATAAATAAATAAAGACAATAATACAACAAAACTTGTTTTATTTCTTTTTTTTCTAGAAAAAATAATAGAAAACCGCAATGATACAAAACAACACCTTAGAAATATGAATTCAAATTTTATATGCAACAAGAGATTCCAATTCATGCACTTGTTGAACAATGTTAGTCAAAGAACTTGGATCTATCAGATATTGTAGCCCTTAGGCATTGGAAAATTGAACAAGCATATAATCAAGGAAATAAAAGTTTAAACTCATAAGTTTCAAAAGTTCACCAAAGGAAATTAAATTTGGAAAAAAAAATGTAGAACAAACCCTCTTTTCTCTTGTTCCTTCCCACTGCTCCTCATGTTCACGCTTTCTCTTCCACATCTCCTTTTGTTCTTCTTCATCCTTCTTCAATCTACCTTCCTCTTCTGATATCTAAATGACAAGAAAGAGGATCATGAAAATGCACAACTTTAAACAAGAACACAGGTAGCAAAGGAGAAAATAACTGATCTTCCAACATACCCTCATCTGCATTTTCCTCCTCCGCCATTCTTGATCAGTTAATATTTCTCGAACCTTCAATTTGAGCTCCCGCTGGAACTCCTCTGACTGTTCGTATTGTTGATCATATTTTCCCTGTTCACATAAGAGGAAAGAATTCATCATATGACCCTCAAAATAAAAGGAGAAAATAGAGGCTTGGTTCCATGGATGGGCAAGTTGTGGTTGACAACAAATGCCAGTGCAGTAACTACTTTCTTTGAACCAAAAAAAAAAAAAATTCCTTCAATAGATACCAGGAACTCCAAACAAACATGGTAAAATTATTAAAAAATATTTGAAAGTAAAGGATGCTAACTCAAGATTAATGAAACTATCAGATAGAAATTTTCTTCAGTGTATTCACAAGGAATTCAGTAAATGTCGATTTGAGAAGATAAAAATTTAACTCAATTTGACTTCAAAATGGCAATAAACAATACAGGTAACACAAACAAAAGGTTTAAGAGATGGAAGGGGAGTAAGTGGTGAGAAGGAAGACAATATGGTAAGATGAGAATCAGCACTCAAATGAATACCAGCAACACAAATTCCACACTAAAAAAAACATTGATTGCATGTCAATTTTTACCTTTTGATTTTTGAAA
Organism: Populus nigra; assembly: GCF_951802175.1. Lineage (NCBI taxonomy): Eukaryota > Viridiplantae > Streptophyta > Magnoliopsida > Malpighiales > Salicaceae > Populus > Populus nigra. The sequence continues at coordinate 27,770,019 of NC_084852.1, read as the reverse complement.
GAAGTAATTTGCAAAACCATTGTCAATTCTCATTTTTGAAGCTAAGGCAATCATTGTTTATTCTCTACAAGTATTGTTTTACCTTGAGAAACTTTAGCAACAATGGTAACATTTTTTTTGGTAGCATTTTATTTAAGGTAAATGCTCAACATTGCCTAGGGCATAGCAAAATTACAAGAGCTACCCACAAGTTTCTGGCTTTGATCAACAACTCTTCAGATTTTCAACTGCCAAGTAAACCTTGACAGAAACCTCTCATTTTAAGTGTTCGACAACTAGAGGGACTTGAGAAAGTTTTGCAGTGACTGTAGTTACCAAATCTTCTCTGTTTTTTTTTTTTGGGATAAATTGGGGAGATGGGGTGTTGAATATGTAATTCAACCATTTGCTCGAAACCTCTAGGATCCAACCTAAAAGATATTTCATGTTAATTCTACATCAAGAATGATCCATTGGCACGAATACAAGAAGCAATCAATGACAAATATATAATTAAAACCTCACAGACCTCGTCAACCAATGACTTTATTTTGGAGGCTGTATCTTTCTTCAACTGCTTCTTCCTCTTTGCTCGAAGTTCTTCTGCAAATTCACATTACATTATTTATAAGCTCTTCATAAAAATCAATTTCAAAAATGAAAAAAAAAAAAAACAAGAAGAAGAAAAGAAAGAATAGACAAAGTGAACAGAAATGCTGAAATTCAACATCAGGAATGCACTAATTCAGCATGCAGAGGACAATAAACATAGAAAACACAATGCCATGCTTTTGGATATTTCAGCACATACCCCTTCAAATGCGGCTACAGAAGTAGCAATTCTCATATCAACTTGGAAAATGCAAATACATCTTAATTAAGGACCAAATGTGTCTGCCACATAAGATGGATGATACATACACGATATATGCTCTAGCAACAAAGAAAGGGGAATAGGAAAATAAACAAGATGCATAAACAAACATGAAATCACCATTAACATTTGCCTTTTTGTTTCCACAAAAAATCATCTGCAATCCATTAAAACATTACGGGGAAAGTAAACCATCAAATCTCTAGCACTAACCTTTTGCTGCATTAACCTGAGTAAGAACATAATCTCTTTCTTGTTCTTCAAGTAAGAGTTGCTGGGCTTTTGCCAATGCTGCTCACAAGTTAATGATGCCATGTGAGTGAGCCATTAAAGTATGCTTCCAGAAGAAAACAATTTCCAAGTTATGTATCAATACTTAATGCACACATATGGCTATGATTGTTATTCCTTATCTGTTCACTGATATATGGATTACCAATCAAAAAGACATCCGGAAACAGTTCATCACAAATTACAAACAACCATCATATACACAACACATTGGAATGATAGTCTCCTTAAAGATCAGAGTTAAGTCGAGCATTGCATAACCAAAGTCTAAAACCTGTAACAGTGCCATTGAGGTCATTCTTCAATTTTCTGATTTTCTGCTTTAGAACAATGCATATCACTTGTAATCCTTTAAGTCCTCATCCAGAAAGTCTGCTTTCTGGCACAGTAACTCTCTTGCATCACTGTGGCTAAAAGACAGAAGAATATTTTTGTGGGGGTAGATCACAACTATCTTAATTTAATCTCAATAGGAAATATAGTTGATCTTTTTGAAGAAGGAGACTTATTGTTTGTCAGTTGTTGTGTTTGTCAGTTGTGCATATAGCTTCTAAGAGCTTTACCAAAGGTCCAAAGCTAATCTTCCATAAAGCAATAAGTTTATCTGGATACAAAATCTAACATTTTCCAGCCCATTTTTCAACCACAACACCAAGGGAAAATCAAATTACCATCAATATGCCATCATTTACTATCTCCTCTTTACTTCAAATCATGATGCACCTTCACACTGCCAGTTTCATTATGCCGAAGAAATCATATCACAGCGAATTATAAAAATTACAACTTCCTGTAATTTATCTACACTTCATGTCTGGAAATAGCAGTTGCTATTGCGTTAGCCAGGTTTTCTCAATATGTACAGTTCTACTAATATGATGGATTGAGATAAGTTCACGCTGGGCTGGATCTGGATCTGGATCGAGTTTGGTTTAAAATATTTGGCCAGATACAGTATTTCCAGGTCTAAACTCGATTTGTCCAAAACATGGCAGAAGACCTTAAGTTGGAGTTGACATCTTTTCAAGTCAACGCAAAAGTTCGTATTTCCATTTTGTGAATAGAAAATCAATATGATAAAAGATAACAAGCCAGTCACAATATTCATGTTCTCACAAACCATGCAAGATATAATGAATAGAAAAATTTACCACCAAAAGCTTCTTTTGCTTGTGGATGCTTGCACTTATCAGGATGAACCAACAAAGATAACTGCATGAAATTACACGCAAAGCATGTAAAATTGTGAATAAGTTGCTAAATAATGAACACAATAGTAAAACAGTAAATCCCATCACCTAGATGAGAATAATTACCTTGCGATACTGCTTTTTGATATCCTCTGGAGATGCTTCGAATGGTAAATTTAGATACTCAAATGGGTTTAACTTGAAGCATGAAAGAATCCTAACGAGTTTTAAAATTTTTCCAAGGAGACAAAAATAAATTAGAACAGAAATCGAATGAGAAGTTTGCATTTTAAACATTACACAAGGAAATAGTATCTAAATAGCATCAAATGCTATCAAATGGATTTCCTTCCCTTCCCTTCCTCTCCAATGACATATTTGCTTCTATGATAATGCAAATCAGTATAACTTATTGAGATGAAGGATGGAGATGAATCAACCAATGGATACTTATCAAAATACTGAATAAAAAAAAAACAAAGAAGAAGAAAACTTTACAAAAACCCTGAGTTGTTTCAAGGGTTTCTCAATGTAGAAGATTTCAACTCTTTTTTGTTCAAATTCTCCAAATTTCCTAAACCATCTCTTTCTAAACATTCCAATGGAGCATTATTTTACAACAGATTACGATGATATGATTAACTGTTCAAAGATCATTCAATCACTCAAATAATATCATCGATCTTTAAAAATTAATTCAATGAATTCAAGTAAATCAAATGTTTATTTCTCAAAAATTAATATTATATGAGTGAATAAATAAATTGAAGTAAAAAAATAATATTCAAGCACAAAATTCACAATTTAATCTCTATAATTAACACATCAAATAATCAATCGATCGAAAAGAAAAGAAAAGAAAGGCAATATCCAAATCACAGGCAAGTAGATAGATACAGTTTTGGTTCAAAATCATAAACCCTAATTAAAACGCCAATTACGATTCAAATGCATGTATATATAAATAAATAGAATTAATTAATTACAGAGAGAGAGACCTGGTGACTTCGTTATCTCGCTCGACTTCGCTGACTTCGGCGAAGAAGCTCTTGAGAAGCATATCATCGTAGGCGGTGGTGGAGCTTGCTTCTCCCATAGCGCTCGCTTTTAGCTGCTTTTACTCTCTCTCTTTCTTCCCCGCTGTATGGTCGTTTTCTTGTTTCGTGCTTCTCTATCAATCTTTTCTAGGTTTTTCGTTGGTGGAGGTCCCTGTGATTCAGTGATTGAGTCATATTGGACCCTATGGTTCCACAAAATGCAATTGAATCCTTTTAATTTTAATGCAAAATTAGTTTCTCCTAATAACATTTTTGAAACCTTGAATTCCATTCAAAATGGAGCCTAATGTTTGGAATTATTTTGAGGGTTAAGAATTGAATTTCAAATAAAATTTAATTTTTAAGAATTATATAAAAATAAATTAGAATTTAACCCCTTTGATCTATAATTTTAAATAAAAAAATTTAATATTAAAACTAGTTTTTTCAAAAATACTCATCTACCCATATATTTTTTTAGAGACATTTGAGAAAATAAAATGAAGGGTATGGAAGTAACATAAAAAATAAAATTATTTGAATTTTATCTTTTCTAAATATATATAAATTCAACTTATTTATAAATTGAATTCAATTATAACAGGGAATTTATTGCAAACAACCTCTAATAAATATAAATCCAATGAAAATTCTTTATTTTATATTAAATATTAAATAACAAATAACAAATATATTAAACTCAACTTAGTACTAGTTTGAGTCATAGGTTAGGTGATTTAACTCGGTTGATCAAATGATATTTTTTCATAAAAAAAATTAAAATAATATCATTTAAAAAAAATTACACATGAATTTATACTAGATCGGTTGATTTATTGGATCAACTCCCACTTAGCTTTTTTAAAACCTTGCCAGGATTAGATCTTTGATTAATCTACCAGCTAAGTCATGCCAAGTTTAATAATACTAATAAAAATTATTCAAATACTAGATAAATCCAGTATAAATATCAAAATTAGGTAATAGTTAGTGTAAGTAAATTAATTTTGGTTTCCAATAAAAATATACTAGAAATCTCTGACACATGAATTGCCATCCATAATTCTCTTTTCAATTTTTTTTTTTAACTAATCTCCGTTAAGTTAACGGTCAACATCAGAAATTTAGCAAATTATCGTTTTTAATAATAAATGACCTAGGGAGAGGTTGAATTTGTTATAAATCCAAACTATTAAGGACCCAATTGTGGTTATAGTTTAAAATGAGTGACTCAATGAACAATAGGGACCTCTTAATTTCGAAAATCCAACACTTCTATTTTCTTCCTCCTCCAAATATTTTGATGACTCGTATCTCGTAATTCACGGCCGTGAAAAAAAAAAAAACTTCATACAATATTATAATTATTGGACCGAACATTAATCCAATGGCGGTAGCGGATTTGCTGTGGAAATCTGGTGTGCGGTTCCTTTTGTAGAGATGGCAGCCAGTAGACATTGGTGGGGTTTATTTATATTTATACCTTATAAATTATTTATGAAGTAAAAAAATTAGATATTTATATTTTATTCATAAGAATTGAGGTATTTTTATTATTATTCATTGTACAACTATTAATTATTATTTAATAAAATATAAAATAATAATATATAAATTTGAAGTGTGTATATATATATATATTAAATGATAAAATTACAAATATTACACCCAAACACACACATGTGTGTGTATTATGTTAATGTTAAGATGTAAATAGCATATTGAATTAAATGAATATAAATGTTTAACATGTATATTTATATAATATAAATATATATTTTGGATTAAGTTTTTATTAGATTTGATAATATTTACTATCTATTAGATCAATATCTATTATTTATTATCCCGAGTTAATTCATATATTTGAATCAATATCTATTGAATAATATTTATTATTTATTAAGTAAAATAACAAAAAAAACTCATATATTTTTAGTTCAGTATTCATGTTAAAATTAAATTGACATTCCTATCTTTTTGGGTGCATGGTTTTTATTTTTTTTATTCTAATATTTTTACAAGTGCTTGACATGCCATAAAATTTATGGTGGATGGTGCACAACCTGTCAAGGTTTAAACCGGTTGGATTAGTTCATTTACATATATATGGATACATAATTTTAACAAGCACCTGGAATTTAACATGCATATATAAATATTTGATTTTAATAAATATATATGATTGGGTATAATTTCTATTTAAAATATTTTTATAAAAGAATGTACAAATCTCTTATTCTTCCCTTGAATTTGATATATGACGATTTAATTTATTTGTGAAATCAAGGCAAAATTTATGCCTTACAAGAACGTGAATTTGAGCGTGTACTGTGAAGTGAGATTTGATATTTTAAAAAGTACATTTGATTTGTCTTCAAAATATTGTTAAAGAACTTTTATAGAACTTTTAAGCTTGACGCAACAGAACTTTTATAGATTTCAAGTGTAGATGAAGAAGGCTTGAGAGCTTTCGAGTGAGCTTCCTTGTTTAAAGAACTTGTCTTGAAGAAAATTTTGTATCCTCAAGAATCTTTCTTTCTTTTTTTTTGTTTTTTTTTTGTTTAGGTTGAGACCCTTTATTTATAATGGTTTGTCTCCCAGGTTCTTTTCTAATGCTATATTTATGATAAAATATTTTAAATATCTCATTGCATGTAATAACCTTTCATTAATCAAGAAATATATATATGAAGGCCCATTTATTTTTCATGTTATTTATTTTAGTTTTATTTTATCATTTCATGTAAAAATAAAATAAGAATGACACATTCTAAAATTTGATTTGTAAAACTTTTTTTTTTGTTTCTACATGTTTTCTCGAAACAATTCATTTATACTAAAAATTAATTGGACATATCTAGAAAATATGGTTGATATAGTTTTATAATTTGAATATATTTTTTTTACTAAAATTTAATTTCATCATATTAAATTTTCATAATAAATTAATAAACATATTTTATCATGAAAATATAATATAATTATTAAAATTGAAAATTTAAGGATAAATTTTGATTGAAACTTATCAAAGTAAATAATTGAATTAAATTAAAGTTCAATGATAAATTTAAAATAATTACATTAATAAAATGGGTCCTCCAACAATTTGGACCGGACTGCATGTTTTTTTTCCCACTAGAAATGGTTACTAACTTCCTGTCACATCTTGTATTGAAGGCTTCGTCATTAATTCTTTTTTCTTCCTTCTCTTGATATGCGTGAACTGCTATTCTTTGATGATTTGTTTTTCTTCATTCTCATTCAAATGTTCTTTCCCGTATGATTCTTGTGCTGTCGACTGAGAATCCTGCCAGAAATTAAAAATTGTTCGCACAGGTTAGGAAAGATTGTTTGCCTTTATTTTAGAAGAGGAAAGAAGCGAAACCATGCATGCTTTCACTGAACAGGAATCGTCCTCTTTGGCTTTCACTGTTATGATGCTTTGAATAGGAATGCAAATTTAACTCTCTCATGAACCCGTTTCAGCAGAGGAAGAGAAATTTGTGCAGTTATGTTGCTTTGAATGGGAAGGAAAATTTAACTCCCTTATGAACCCGTTTCAGCAGAGGAAGAGAAATTTGTGCAGTTATGTTGCTTTGAATAGGAATGCAAATTTAACTCTCTCATGAACCCGTTTCAGCAGAGGAAGAGAAATTTGTGCAGTTATGTTGCTTTGAATGGGAAGGAAAATTTAACTCCCTTATGAACCCGTTTCAGCAGAGGAAGAGAAATTTGTGCAGTTATGTTGCTTTGAATGGGAAGGAAAATTTAACTCCCTTATGAACCCGTTTCAGCAGAGGAAGAGAAATTTGTGCAGTTATGTTGCTTTGAATAGGAATGCAAATTTAACTCTCTCATGAACCCGTTTCAGCAGAGGAAGAGAAATTTGTGCAGTTATGTTGCTTTGAATGGGAAGGAAAATTTAACTCCCTTATGAACCCGTTTCAGCAGAGGAAGAGAAATTTGTGCAGTTATGTTGCTTTGAATAGGAAGGAAAATTTAACTCCTTGTGTTCCTGTTTCAGAAGAGGAAAAGAAACAGCAAACCGACCTTATTTTCACAGAACAAGAATCCTTTTATTTTTTTTGCTTTTGTTGTACCATATACTTCTTAGAGCCCCTTAAACCAAGGTTCTCAAAAACACTTTTTTAACATGATACGAAATATATAATATAAACTCAAGTCGTAAACTCGAATCATAAAATTACAAGTAAATTATTTTAACTAAATTGCAAGATCTAATCAAATAGTAAATATAATATAATACAATTAAAATAAAAATAAAATAAATAATACTTTAAAACGGTAAATACCTTCACTTGAAATTTTTAATCTAGAATTGTGCAAGGATAGGAGTTGGAAAGTGATATGTACTTAGCTAGCAATTTTGCAAATCTTTTCGAGAGAGATATACTTGATTTGTTTTAGTTTTAAAATCACGTGTTCTTTCAGATGAATGTTTATTACAATTTCAGGAAGACCATGAAGATGAGGTTAGGAGGCTAAAGAATGAACTCAAGCAAACAATAGATATGTGTCATGCAGCCTACAAAGAAGCACTTGCTGCAAAACAAAAGGTTTTAAGCATTAGTGATTCTACCCCACCTAATGCCATAGATTTACTAAGACCTAATGTTCATTACAGGCAACGAAACTTGAAAAATGAAAAATGAGAGAGGAAAAAAGAATACAGGAGGCTCATCTAATCGAGGAAACTGCATTGAAGATAGTGGAGTGGGAGAATGCGAAGGCCAAGGCTGCAAATGAAGCAGCTCAGAAGCGTGAATGTAATCTGTAACTGTGTTCTCTAATTCTTGTAATATCCTTGGATTTCTTCTGCTTTCCTGTAAAACAATTTTACTGAATATCTGTCAAGTTTTAAGGCTACTCGCAGATTTTAGCGTTTCAAGCATAGTTTCCTTTTCCAAACATAACAGACTTGCATTACAGTGAAAAGGTGTGAATATCATAATCATCACACATTTTCAATCTAGCTACAACAAAAACATATTACGTGTAGCTTTGAAAAAAAAAAAAGAAACGAACTCAATTTAAAAATGTATAAACACCTGAAGCAGATAAATTCTTTGATTAATAATTATATCTATGAATTCTTTGAAAAATTCTTTGATTAACAATATCTACTCTTCATTATGCTAAACTTCTCAAGAAAAGAAACTTATAACGATATATGAAGGGTCAAAGAATCTTGCAAATAAAAGAAGATGGAAAGCCTAAAGAATGAACAAACAGTACAAATAAAGAAGTATATTAGTACTTGATATCAGGATTTTGGACCTATAATCTGTCATGATCTACATAAGTTTGCAGTAATAGTTTCTTCTAGGGAGAAGAATCTGATAGCCTTTGTCACAAAAACATTTGCAATGTATCATCAAGCATTCCCCAGTTCTCTCGTCGTCATAGATTCTTCACAACCTGTCACTACATCACTTTCCATCAAACCGACAGTCTACGTATCAAAATTTTAAATACATCCTAGGAAACAAAATTCATCACAGAGTTAAGGTCAATACAATAGCTAGGTAGAATGGAACACGTTACAATCTAACTTTGATTTTGATCCAAATTTTCATGGAAGTGAACAAAGTGGAAAATTAAAGATAAATGGTTGTACCTCAAACAGTTTGATATAAATACAAACATATACACAAGCACCATTAACGCATGTCAAGCATTTCAAGTTAAGCCTACGGTTGTCATGTTGATGCTTTTGCTGATTCTTTTGACCGCCTCCGCTCGACCACTCCTTCTATGGCAACTACTGAACCCCCTCGATTCTTGAGCGCCAACTTCTACTTTTCCCAGTAATTTTGCACACACGCGTAGACACTGACGAGAGGACCAAGGATAAGGGTGGCGCTGACCTAGTTCTCAGAGAATTTGTGGTGGATCTTACCAGGTAGATCTTTCCATACACCAGACAACACCTTCTGCTGAAACAGCAACAAAACTTACACCAATGCTTGCATTCTTCACTGGTTGCTTTCCACGGCTTTAAGTCACTCGAATTTTTTCTCTCGCATAATTTAATGCTCATATTTTGATATATTGCTATGATTTTTTATTATGCAAGTCTTACTTTATGACCTTCATAGACAAGCTCAACTTTTTTTTTTAAACACTTTTTTTGGAACTTTAATATAGTTCAACCATCTTGATTCGGAGGTTGTTTTTGCTCATCTTAACCTTCCTTGGTGTTTGGTGATACCATTTCTCAACAGTTGCTCCTTTTAACAAACTATAAGTTGTGACAATGATCAAAACCTCCTTTCAATGCCAAGACACTTTTTTTTAGATGGTAATTTTAAAGAATTTTTCTTCTTCTTCTTTGTTTTTTTTTTCTAAAAGGTTTTTAGTAATTAAGGACAAGTTTCGTTGAACAAGCCTTCGTATACACGAACTTGTTATTGGTCCATTCGCTAAGAAGTGATTTTCCAAAAACATTAATTAAGCATTTAATTTCTTGGTCATTAGAGACTTCTTATGAACTTTATAGTCGTGGTGGTTCGCATTAAAGACTTCTTGTGAATTTTACAGTCCTTCTTTTTATATTTGATAGCCTTTTCAATTGATCTACCACTACTAGATTATTGTAAACGGGTTGGAGACGCTAATTTCAAAGATTACTTCCTAATCTCTAATGAACTGAAGTATACTCTCAAGTATTGGGAATGGACATAAGATGTTTTGAAACACTATGAGCTGATCCTCGATAGGACATATATTCAAGACACCATTTTGCATCCTTTTTTATATATGATTGGCAGATGAATACTATCTGTTTTTTAACAACCATTGGAATCCTTTTACTAACATGTTATGTACCCTGAATGATGAGGAGTCTATGTCATTCTGGGAATTGAAATTATCTAGTAGCTTATCTATTTTTGGCACTTTTTATGATGAAGTCATCCCTTCTGCTAATGAACTTAATGAAGCTGATAAGAAAGGAGATTCCTTTCTTCTAAAAAGTTGTATGAACTTATTTATTTCCTTTCATAAATAATATGAGATTGTTAATGATGTTTATACAATGACTCTTCAAGATTGAGTAGATTTCTAGTCCCATGATGACTTGAGATATAAGATGCCTTTCTCTATGAGTAAGTCCAGTAAATCCAATAAGATTACTTATCCATCAAGTTTAATTGACAAGTCTCATGTTTGCTCTAGCAAATTCACGCATCCTTTTACAGAGCTTAATATCCATTTTCATATTCAAGATAAAGTTTTTTAAGCAACTTTTCTTTCATGTTGGCTATGCAAATTTGTACTTTTTAGCAAAAATGGTGGTTTTATTTATCCTAGTAATTTTAAAGTAGCATCTATGATAGTAGCTGAAAGACAATTCTCTCTTGCAATACCAGTTCTAACAAGTATTTTCAAGGGTATAAGCGAGATCCAATTTGCATTAGGTGAGATTGCACGAGACATCCTTTTTCCTATTAATTTTCTCAGCAGTTAGCTTGCAGAAAAAAATGGCACGCATCAAACAACTACTAGCCCTATCAAGGTAGTTGGGATGACTAAATATACCGGCGAGGGATTGGCAAAATATTCAATGAATTTAAGAAAATGATATTTTAAGAAATCCCAAAAGAATTATATCTCCTGCATCATGTCCTGTGGCAAACTTATCGGTTTTCAAGAGTGACTACTTTATGTGTATTTGATCCGACTATTTGACTCTTTATTATGATGATACTTATATTATTGAGCTCTATTTTCCCGATAGATTCAGTAGATAATTAGATTTTACCAACAAATTCCTCGTGACTTTGGAAGGAGAACTGAGATTCCAACTTTGGAAGATGCATTTCAACTTTAGCATAACTTTACAAAACTTAACACTCATTCTCAGCACAAGTTTCCCTTGCTTTCAAGTGTTGGACTTTCTTTGGTGACTAAACACTACATGAATTGATGAACTTCAAAGTGGTCCAAAGTTTGTTCTCAAGAGATGGAAGTCATTCTCAAAAGTCTTACCAATGTTGTTACAATATCACGGAAGGGAAAAGAGAAGGATGATTCTATCTTAAATAAGAATAAAAGAATTTCTCCTACCCATATAAGAGACAAACAAGTAGTTGATGTTGATTTAGACAAAGATGATGATGCCTAAACATATGCCTATATAAAAAAGACACCAATTGTGATTCATAGGGTGAAAGAAATGAGTGTTTTAAAAGATTCTCTTAAGAAGAAATCCATTAGCTCAGGGGTAAATTAAGGGAGGTCTAGCCTTACTTTTTATGGCTAATTGATGGACAACAACCCTCGAGTCTAAACCTAACGTTTCATTATAGGACCAAACAAAGATATGTCAATAATCCATCAAAAGTTACATGTAATCCATTTCTTCTTTAGGTGATAAGTTTATAATGATGAAGGGTGGGCGTTGGTTTTCAATGGTGTCTGTTAATCTCTTTAAATTCATCTACTATAAGCTTATTTTCTGATTCAAACATAGGCAAATCCTCCTCAACATCTTCTTCAACGATAAGCTCATCATTATCATCATCTTCAATAGTGATATGATTTGAAGTGAGATGTATTATTTCATCTTTTTTCTCTTTATTAGAGGGGTTCGTGATCACTATTGTGTGTTTTTCCCCCCTTTCAATATCACCTTTAAACTTACCACCCATTCACATTATCTCTTCATGTGTGAAGGTATTTTGATATGAAGATCCTTTAAACCCTTCACTAAATTTGGTTGATGATTGAGTATATGCTTATCATCTTTTAATTTGGGTTATCCAAGTCTTGTGAAGATTAACATCTATTTTAGAATCATTTCACTCTTTTGGGTTCCAATCCTATCAAAGACTGAAGCACGAGTCATAGTCACACCAAGACGATCCCAAACTTAAACTCTAAGAGGTGTAGGATGACTTTGTTATTTATCCTTCACTTTTTCTGCATTTATATATTATGAGGCCTTTTTTTTAGTTTTAAAATAAAACAATGTAGAAGATTCGTATCTAAGACCAATTCTTGAAGTTTCTCTAGAAGTTTTCTTCTTTCTCCAAGTCTTCATAGTCTTTGTAGAAACTTGTTTACCTTCGATTCAAGTCATACCACTATCCTTTGCTAATTTACTAACATCTTCACGATTATAAATAGCCTTGGCTAGAAGCTTATAAGCATTGAGATCAAAGCCATTCAACCATTTATTAGGGAGTTTTTCAAGATTTATAACCACCAACTTAGTTTGATGAACAAACCCTTTTAGTAAAGGTTCTGAGACCTTGATCAATGCGAGATTAGTAGCTAGCAAGGTCAAGTTTTCAATCCCCTTAGTGATCTTCTATTCATCCTTGGTAAAATTAGAATGACCCTCTTTTCTTGTTGATACTAGGATATATCATAGCACAATGGCTTTGCATGATACCTTATTATCAATAAAGTTTTCTACTACCTTTTCTTTTCCTTTATTCTTTATTGGAGGAGTCACTTCTTCATTTGTCGATGACTTATGCCCTTTTAAGCTTTTAGAGTCAACTCTTCTCTCACTTTGATGGTCAGATAAAGATTGTAGTTCTTCCATCATAACTAACTTAAAAAAGAACTTTGCATTGGCAAAATAGGCTTCAACCATAGTAAAGAGATCGATATCCGCCACTATCTTTCTCACTTATGCATTTTGAAAATACTTAAAGCATTGATGGAGTGTTGAAGAGACAATACCATTTTCATGTATCCATGGTCGTTCAAGTAGCATGCTGTAAGTTGTAAGTAGTTTTGACATCTATGATATGAAAAAATACATTGGACTCCATACCTTCAATATGTATCACAAATCTTATCTTTCCCACAATGATTTTCCCTGATTGATTAAAACCTTGAATCATCAAATGTCTACTTGGTTTGTCTCTTTAAGACATTTTACCTTTGGCAACTCGATGAGATTTACCTCTAGCAAATCATCTAGTATGCTAGATATGCCTGAGTCAGGAAATTGATACACCTTTTCTTGTCATTCTTTTTGGGATGATTTTTTTCTTTCACTCTTTTGAAAAGTAGTGAATGTTGCACGATCATTCCTCTTAACTATAGTTGATACCTTTTCGGCAACAAAGTTAATTAGTAAAGACTGCTTTTCATTGACCTTTGGAGCACTCTTTCTAAATCTATGACCTTTAAGCTTATTTCTCTTCAGCTTTTGCATAGGTAATGACGAGCTTTCAACTGCAGCAATACTAAGTTCCATGTTGTGTGTTTAAGTAGTTGATTTTTCAAAATATTTTGGTTTAATGCCTTGTAAAATATAGCGTAGTCCCCAATGTATCTTTTGAATACACACATCTAACATAAAAGTTTCAGTTAGTCAATCCCTATAGCTGAGGCTAAGGTTTCTCTATCGATGAGTGTAGTCGATGATAGACTTTTTTTTTTCATTGACATGCATTAGTGAATTCAATCATGCTGAACACATGACGAGTGTTGTAGAAGCGATTAAGAAACTCGCGTACCATTCAAAGGCATTACTTTTCAAGGAATGAACAAATTTTTTTACCATGAGATCACCAATGGTTCTTGCGTTGTTACAAGTCTATATAAAGTGAGCCATATGTTGACTTGAATTCCCTTTACCATCGAATTGTTGAGACTTTGGTGGTTGATAGCTCAAAGTTATCCTTAGTAGGTTGATCATTTGGGTATATGGCTTTGTATAAAAATATAAAGATTGAACTGAACTTTCTACTTGGTCCGTGATGGCTTCCTTGATAAGTTCTTTCAGTTGATTTGTGGTGAAAATGCTATTAGTAATACCATGAATATTCCTTATAACTTTGATTATAGAATCGTCAATGATATCTAGTTGATCTACTTACACAACCTTAGTTGCCAAAGTTTGGCCTCCCTTGTTCATGCTTTCGAGTTTGTTCATCAACTTTACTATCTTATGGTCTTTTAGCTTAAGTGAAGTCGAAATCCCCTCTATGAATTTTGTCAAGTTAACCATTTAATCCTTCAAAGATATAGTCTTAGTCATCATGATTAACATGAAGCCAAAACTCGAAGCCTTACTTGGTGATTGACATAGAGAAGTCTTCATAGGTGAATTACCAAAGTAATCACCTTGAGTGTCTAAGAAAAGTCTATACGCTCCCTTTGACTTTTGTGGTAGAGTTATTTGTAGATATTAGCTCGAGAATCAACCTAGTTTGCGCATACAACTCTATGATAGATTTTGTTTTCAATGACGATGTTGAAGACTCTTTAATGGTAGGTCGACGACTTGAATCAGTAACCTTATTGCTTTTAGAACCGACAATGATGATCATGTTCTTTCTAGTTGTCATTGAAAGGTCATTGAAAATTCTTGTTTGAAGGGAATATATGAGAGGTAGAGATATGCCTTGTGGAGTCGCCAGAAATTTGTAGATATAATTTTGAACACCTAAAATTTGACAAGCACACATGTACAAATATTTGATTTTATTAAATATATATGAATGGGTACAATCTCTATTTAAAATATTCTTACAAAAGAATAAACAATCATCTGATTCTTCCCTTGAATTTGATATGTGGTGACTTAATTTATTTGTGAAGATTTGTGCCTTATAAGAACACGAATTTGAGCGTGTATTGCAAAATGAGATTTGATAATTTGATGATTTGAAGAATATCTTTGATTTCTCTTCAAAGTGTTGTTCAAAAAATCTTTTGAGGCATTTTAGGTTTGATCCAATAGAGTTTCGTTCTTTATAGACTTCAAGCGTGGATGAAAGAGGCTTGAGAATTTTTTATAGAGCTTTTTTGCTTGAAAAACTTGTCTTGAAGAAAATTTTGTATCTTCAAGAATCATTTGTTTTTTTTTTTTTGGTTTAGGTTGAGACCCTCTATTTATAGAGGTTTGTAGGGGCTCTCAGGTCCTTTTCTAATGTCACATAACATATTTTATTTGTTGATCTTTATTTATGAGATCTTGTATTTATGACAAGATATCTCAAATATCTCATCTCATGTATCAACTTTTTATTGATCAAGAAATTATGAAGTCCCATTTATTTTTCATGTTATTTATTTTAATTTTTTTTATCTTTTAATGTGTAAAAAAAATATATATGACACATTGTGGAATTTGATTTGTAGAATTTATTTTTGTTTCTATAATATAATTCAATACAAAAACATCAAAGTAATTTAAGAACTTGATTCATTGATTTTCTGATTAGATCATTTGGTTTAGTTCGATGTTTAATAACATTGGTATTATAGTTATTATTTTTTGACAATTAAATAATATTTTTTCAAATAGAAAATAAGAAATCCCATTGAATTTTTAATTAAAATTATAAAATAAATATATAGAGGTTATAGAAAAAAGGGAAACAAGTGCATGACATTTGTTCTTTTAAGTGATAATGTTAAAAAATGGTTACAGATATAGTTTTTTTCTTGAAAATTGCGACACAAATTAAAAAAAACAAATTTTGTTTTCTATATAATAGATCTACCACAAGTTTTTTTATTTAAAAAGTTTTTAATGAATAAATAACACTAACATTAGACATTTTAATAAATTAGACAACTATTGCCAACACACGCTGCATCACTAGAAAGAGGATGCAGTGATGCTTCTAACCAACATGACATAAGTGTATTTTTGGATGTCGGGAGGCGCGCACGTGTTGCCTGAAGGGCACGAGTGTCTCCCATGCGCCGAAGAGTGTGCCACATGTTTATAAACCTTTTGTTTTTATTTTTATTTTTTTATATTTGGTCAAATACTAAATTGCCCATAAGTTGACTTGATAATAATAAAAACAGATTAGTATGAAAAGATGAAAAAGCCGTATTGACACCAATTTTAATTTTTTTTTTGCTTTTAAAGGTATTTTGATCGTTTCATTATGGTTTTTATTTATTTATTTTTATATTTTATCAAATACCAAATTTCCCCTCAACTAACATGATAATAACGAAAAAACCATTATGAAAATACAAAAATGCCTCTTGACACTATTTTTAATTTTTTCGCTTCTAAGAATATTTTGGTTGTTTCACTTTGCAATTGAAGTGAGAAGATATATATTTTTTTTATTTCCAATCAATTTGATAATAACTAATAGGCCTTATAAAAAGACTTCAATCCTCCAACTAGCTAGGGTTAAATGTTTTGGTACGAGGAGCAAAACCGTGAAACACTATTATAGTGAATAATATTTTCACTCACATGCTACAATGTTTTCCATACTTGGTTTACCTTTTGTTAATTATCTAGTTGTAAAATCAAGTGTTAAAACTTAGATATCCTAGTTATATATTGCTCTCAAACATCCATTTTCTTACTTCTTATAGTTACCGACTAGATATGTGGCTTACACTATGCCGCGGGCCTAGTAAATTTTTTCCTAACATAAAAAAAATGTAAAGGCGATGTTAGTGTTTATAAAGAAACAAGAAAAATATGAGATCCAGATTATTGATTTAACTAGGTTTAATAAACTCAGTTAATTTAATAATATAATTTTAAAAAATACATTGCAAATAACATGAATAGAAAAGGCAATAATTAAACATTAAAAACTAATCTTCTAGTATTATAATTGGAAGAAGAATAAAGAAAAGTTTGTTGAAGACCTACCATTGCTCTGATGTGGACATTGCTTAACTATTAGAAAGAGTTTATCAAGATGGTTCAAAATTCATTGCGAAGGCTTCATGATGACACCAAGAGAGGCTGCACCGCTATCAGAGCAATGACCCATAAATCAAACTAAATAAAATATCATAAGATGAACATCTCATGCTTATATTTATTCAATCAATTTAATATAATTGAAAAACAAAATTTCTAAAAAAGTTAAAATTAACAGAGAATGATAAATAAAAAGATCCAAGATAACCCGAGTTATTATTAAAATTACTGAAAAATCCTTTAAAAAGCAAATAAAAAAATAACAGAGTTCAGTCTCCAATTAAATAAATGCTAAGGGATGAAACTAAAAAAAAACTTCAAAAAAGAAAAAAAAAGTGAACCTGGACGAGTTTTCTAAACCTGGGTTAATCTCCCAAACTAACAACTTGTGAAATCCTAGACCTGAATTCAATTTTCAACAAATTCAATGGGGAAGCATGACATCGAAAAAAAATATCAATTTTAAAAAATTTCAAGGAAAAAATTAGCAATTAAAATAACGAGGATCAAATAGGTAAAAAAAAACTTCAAAAGGATAAAAATCACAAAACAAAACAATTAAAATCATCTCAATAAAACAAATATAAATTAAAAGAATGTAGAGCAAAATTGGAAGATAAAAAAAATTGAAGGGGGGTGAAATTAAAAAACAAAATATACCAATTTCATAAATCATTTCAAATAAAACAAAAAAGTAATTAAAAAAACATGGACCAAATATGAAGAAATAATAAATTGAAGGATTGCTTTTAAATTTTGCAGGGTTAATATGGAAATCAATGGGGAGAGATGGGAAAAAAAAGGGGTTCATTTCAGCCATTTGGAAAACACACCGCATGATGAAGGGGAGGCCGAGACAAATTAAGTGTCTTTCTAGAAATCACTGTATAACCATCATACGACATCTCATACGCCATCCAAAGACCACGAAGGTAATCCACATGGCAGGAGCTAGCCATGTTTTAATAATATCTATATTAAATTAATTATTGAAGAGCTCCTCAACAAACTTTATTATTACAAAAAAACAATATGAAAAAGTTATAAAAATTTTGCATTTAAGGTCAAATTAATCATTTTACTATTTAAAAAATAAAAACATGATAAAGCCCCTCAACTAGGTTTAGAAAATTTTGCTTATAAGGACAAATAAGTCATTTAACTATAATAAAAAACCATGTAAAGTCTTTATTTTCTTTGTTCAATTTGCAAATAACTTTTTGATTTTATTATTATAATTCATAGTGTAATGACTGACATGTCACAATACACACACTGAGCATCTATAGTATTTTTTTTAAAAAAATAAATAAACTGTATCAACTCGAAAAACTGCTAATCTAGCTTCCATAGTGCCATTAAGCCATAAAACTTAAATCACATGCTCTCGGACCTCCATTTTCTTTAGTGAATTGTTGAAAGATTACATAACCTTCAATGATTTCGTATCTGCTCAAAAAGAATTGTGAATCAATTAAGTTTTTGTTTGTTTCTATAGATTCATGTGTTGCGATATAAGTTTTTTACTTTTGGTTGGTTAATTATAATTTTATATAAATTTTATTTGAAATTCTCTTTTAAAACTTTAATTAAAAAAATTATAATTTATATATTTTTTTTTAAATTTACTTTCAAATCAAAATCAAAATTATATATGCTATAATCATTCCAAACACAAGTTAAGTAACAGGTAATAGGATTAAAATATGCAAGTATTATTAATTGATCAGAAATATCCTTCACAATGATAAGCTTAAGCCAAACAACAACATCCCATATCCAAGGATGATCATGATGTTCTAAAAATTAAGAACTGTTAGGGCAGACAAGACCAACACTGAAAGCTCACTGGCTAGCTCAAGAAATGGAAAAGCAAGGAAAATGAAAAAAAAAGAGAGACCACCCACCGTGGTTTATGAGAGACAGACAAGACAGTCCACCAAGGTCAAAGATGATGCTAAGATTTTGTTCAACTATTAACAGCACAGGCTGATAAAAAAAGGTTGTATAACAACACTGTCAAGTCATCTCTTCTTTTGTTTCTCTTTGATCTGCTAAATCAAAGTATATATTCTGTCTCCCTTGAGTACGCTTTATTTGACTACACAACACCTCCCCTCAAGAAGTGGAAGTGAAAAATAGGGAGACAAAGGGACATCATGGAATAATACATCTATAAAGTGATAATTATAGTAATAGTAGACTGGGATTTGCATTTGGGGATTGGGATTAACTCTTGGATTATGAGGATGGACCATCAGGAGGTGGCAATGCAATGGGGCTCCCAAAACAATAGTGACTTCCTTGGCTCCTTGCAACTCTTTAACAAAGGAACTAAGTAATCTCCCTTGTTCCCTCTCAATACCACCAATTCCTGCTGTTCATTTGGAACAAACTTCTTCGAAAGGGCCAATTTGTTGTCATGGATTCCTAATGACGATGCTTGTTTTTGGCTAATTGGGTTAAGAGCTGATGTTGTTGTTGTTGTCATGGACTTTGGCTTCCAAAAGTACTCACAAGCATTAAAAGACGCAGCTGCCTTTGCTGTGACTTCGGTGGTTGCCATGGTAGCTGCTGGTGGAGAGGGTATCATCCGAGCCACCGGGGGCCGCGGTGGGAGTGATTGTGTCAGGGAGGTGATTGGCTCCACCTCACCAAATTTGGAAATGTCATTGAACTTGTTAGGCCATGTTGGGTTTCTATTTGCGAACACCAAGGACTTGTTCATCATGAGCGCTAGCCTATGCACACTTATGACCCCACTTGACAGATTTGGTGCTTCCTCCATCACAAACCTCGCCTCCTTGTCTCCTCCTCTCTCGTTCTCGCCATCCTCCACCACATCTTCCTCTATTTCTTCTTCCACTTCCTCTTCATCTTCTTCACACTCCTTTTCATCTTCAGAATTCTCAATCTCGACATCAAACTGTTCCATAACATTCATTTCTTCATTCTTTTGTCTCTCTTCTTCGTCTTGATCAACAGTATTGGCAAAGGTGAGCACAAGGCGACCGTCTTGGCGCTGAGCATGGAAGTTTTTCTGTGAAGGAACAGAAACAGCTTCAAGAACCAATCTACCATTATCGCGACGAGACTTCATGAGTACAGAAGCCCCATCACGGCTAGATAGTGAAGGGATTGGAGGAGGGAATGATCTTGGTTGAGATTTCTTGCAATTTGCTGCTGCAAGATTATACTTGGCTACTCGCAAATCCTCCGTGTCAAACTTTAGTGTCACTCTCTCTTGTCTTTGCTCTTCTTCTTTGTCCTCCTCTGCATCACTAGTCTCTGATGGTGGATATGACGAGAACCCATCAGAACCAGTTTCTGATCCAAGACTTTCAGTGCATATTTCTAGGCTCTTCTTGCTTAAAGAACTTGCTGATCTCTTAACAAGAGGGTGGACATAAGGTTGAACATTCTTGGAGTCCTCTTTTGTCTTCTGTGATAAGATTGAGCTCCACACATCAAATTGCCCTGGCTTTTCAACCTCTTTCTTGTTCTTGTCTTCTTGAATTGAGCTCCAGATATCAAATTGCCCTTGAGCTTCAGTCCCTTTAGGCCTGTCTTCATAATCCTCATCTTCTGAAGATGAAGAGTCTGTGATATTACAGGCTGGGAAATGGTCAGACGATGCAATTTTCTTGAGGGGATAGAACCCATGTTGTGCCTGCCATTTCTTGGAGGACATATCAGCTGAGAGAGTTCTTCTTAGAGAAGCTGCAGCAGACTTGGTTCTTTCAACATCAGACCCAAGAATGGAAACTATGCCCTGCCTCTTTGGGAGAATCATGTTCTCTTTTTCGAGAGATGAAGAAGATAAGCGAAGGCTCTTGCTAAAAGATGACATCTCCAGGATATAAATATATATACACTGAAAGATGATGATCAAATAACAGGAATCACAATCTTCTCCGATTACCTGTACAGAATTGTTGCAAACAAATTATACTACAAGAAAAAACTTATCAAGCATGTATAGCACAAGAAACATACACTAGCATGACATAGCTAGGCTGTTAAGGGAGTTGTATTGTTACCTCAAGCAAGGAAATGAATGCAAAGCAGCAGCAGCATCCAACAGAGGTCTGCAAATAGACAGACCACTGGGTGCTGGGTTGCAGAAGATGTGAGCAAGAGGAGGGTGTGGTGTTTGATAACAAAGAATATAAGTAGTATTGAGGGCTGCTCGCTTTGATGGCACTACGAATGGGGGAATGCGGGTATTTGTAGGAGTCCAAAAGGCCTTTCGAACCGTGTGCTGAAAGGGACCCACCAGCATACGCCACCATGAAAAAGCCCTTTCATTGGCTTCCAGTTCCTTTCACTTATCAGTAAAGTGGTGATACAAATGAGGAGAGAGAGAGAGTGAGTGAGTGAATGGCTGGACGGATTCCTTCATTTTTGGTTCCTTAATTTCAGCTTAATTGCTCTCAGCTTTCTCTGCTTAATTATCTGTTTCTCTGATTAGAACCAAAAGCTAATGACTTTAACTTAATTTGACAGGATGCTATTACTATAGTTGTAATTGCTAAGATTTTTTTGACATAGTATACGTACATAGCTCAGAATAATCCAAGAATATGCATGCAACTAAGTGGGTATTCGTTAAAACCAGGTATTTGATTTGATATTTTTCATGCGGCTGAAACAAATCATTGAAAATCATTTCATGGAGGAGGTTTTCACTAAACCCGAATCGAAATTTAATCCAGTAACTTCTAGAGTCTGAACTTTGAGATCAGCACTAAAAATATATTTCTTAAGAATATATTAAATCAACGTGGAGGATGATCTCTTAAGAAAATCAATGGGGTAAATAATCTAATTTCAATTGAAGATACAAACTAATAATTCAATTAATTAACGAGAAAAACATCATGTAAGAGCTTGATAATTTAAAAACAGTTGTGTGGCAGATATACAATATCGCAAATGAATTAAAACTTAATTAAAATGTCTTTCTATGTAGTTTAAAATCATAATTAATTAAGATGGACCCTATAAGACTACAGGCAAAGAAAATAACGATTCTGTTGGCAATACACAACCAGGCTAGACGGCTTTTCTTCCTTGTGTGACACTAGTGAAAGAGAATACTCATACCCCAAAAATAAAAAAATAAAAAAATGTGAATAATTAATTAGCTCCCACTACCATGGCCTCACTCAAAAGGGGTAAAGCATGACATGCATATGTGTGTAATATTACCATTTAGGTAAGGCATAATGCAGACAATGACACTTGATTGAGTGTGAAAATGGCTTAAGGTGGAAGCAAGGGAATCCCTTTCAAAGAGCAACATGATTGAAGGGCCAAAAACCCATGATCACACAAACAACCTAGCTAGGATAATCCACATATATACCTAAATTGTGCATAAATGATAAAAACTAATATTACATATAATTACAAAAGAATAATAATTGTACATAAATGATAAAAACTAATATTACATATAATTACAAAAGAATAATAGATTTATATGGAATCAACTTAAGGCGTCACGTATGGATTTTGGGTCCCTGTGTTGTTGAATAACTAATTGTCTTTTATATATATAATATCTGATTATTGTTTTGAGATAAAAAAACAAAACTAGTGGAGACAAAAAAGATATATATCTTTTTATTTTAAAAAATAGTATAAAAATTCACTTTAAAATTATTCAAGAGATAGATTTATTTAATGTCTTTATCTCTGTTTCTTCAACTAAATATATTTTTATATCTATTTTTTTTTTAATTTCAAAAACCTAATCCTACACAATTTCTATATCATGTGGTTTTTCCTACATAGGCTGCTGCCATGATATGCACCACTCACACAAAAAGGTAATGATGTTGATGAGTTCCAAGCATACAAATTAATTATTTTGAAAGAGAAAACATGAATAAAAACCATCGTTCATGCTTTGCCACAAACCGAGGAAGGGCTAAAAGAAAACAGGATGCCCTTTGTCTCTCTATAAAGCAATAGCAGTACTCAACAGTCGATACCTCCAATATGCTTATCTTTCTATACACGAGTCCAGTTCTCAATGCGTATTATACTGGCTGGAAATGTGTTACAAACTGTGTTTTTATAAAATTTTAATTTTTTTATATGTTTTAAATTATTTTGATATGTTGATCTCAAAAATAAATTTTAAAAAATAAAAAAAATATTATTTTAATATATTTTAGCACGAAAAGTTATTTGAAAAATATTATATAAACTTGTGCTGATTACTGTACTTGTATATTTCTTCTACTTCCACTTCTTGGAGATATTAGTGATTTAGAACAAGCTAACTAGGATTTATTTATTTAATTAATATATATTTGATGAATGATCGAGATTGCGTTAAACATAAAGATCTTGCCTAGCTTCTGAAAAGATCCAGGAGAATATTTCAAATTACAGTTTAATGATATTATATATTAAATTGAATGCATGCAAGTATGCCTCTCAAGTTAACTATGAGGTTAGTGATTAACAATTGAGTGCTTAATCAATAAGTTTTATTGATTGAATCCTAACTTTACTAAAAATTCATACTTTGTTTGCTCAAGAATTGTCTCTTTTTTTAATATTTTTTAAAAATAAGAAATATCATTTCTTACACTTTTTTTTTAAAACCAAGCTATACGAATTAATTAATTATTTCATCCTTGAATTTAAAGGCAAAATAGATCCTTGAATTCCGCACTTCTAATTGGGAAAATAAATAAACCAACTTCTTACAACTTCAATTAAGGTAAATTTTTTTTCCCGTTGAAGATATATATTTTTATTTTTATATATTTAGGGTAAGATTTGGATTTGGAAGGAGATAAGTTTATATAATTGTAGTTTTAAATTATGAAATTGTAAGAAAATAAGTTTTATCAACGTGAAACAATTTTATTCTTTTCTTTTCAAACATTATTTCTTAAAAAATAATTTTTTTCATAAATTAAGAGTGAATTGAGTTAACATTAAATGGCTTAACTAAAACCATGAGGTAATTAAATTAAGTTAATGATCAATGGATCAAAATGATTGGTTAGGGACTCAAATTAAGGTAAGGCCATCGAAACAATTGCTTAGGTAAAAACTTTCTAGGTGGTCTGAAGAAGTTAGAAATTACTCTGATGATCACTAGAAAAAAAATGAAAAAAACTGTTGTCTTGAAGGTGATTGTTGTTTTGAAACTGCATGGATAAATGATGTTGAATAATTTGAAAAATAGTAAGTGAGTGTTTGGAAACACGGTTGTACTCGTGTTTTTTAAGAAATTAATTTGTTTTTGCTAATAATTAATTTTTTTATGTGTTTTAGATATGCACTGATCTCAAAAATAATTTTTTTTAAATAAAAAAAAATCATTTTATATATATTTTAATATAAAAAATATTTTAAAAAACAACAACAACTACACTTTTTATATTATCTTTTACACTCGTTTAAAATTCTTTCCTACCATAATATATCTTTTCGGGATCCTGCGTGAGTGAGAACGTTTACCAAGAAAATTTCTTAAGAGTATTAATTCAAGGAATAACTACCTTACTATAGATGTTTAATAATTTCTCAAAATATTTTATTTTCATTAACAAATCATCAGAATGTAAGCTTTCAACAATCTTTTTTCAACACTAACAAATAGTCAATGAATATAATAATTATATTTAAGATCTTAAATTTAATAAATTGCGTGCCTGATGCATGGAAAGGTGATTTGGTTGGAAGAATGATGCTTTCAATTAGAATATTTTACTTATTTATGGAAGGAAAAGAGAAAAAAATAACTATTATTCGATATAATAATAAGCTTAAAATGCAAAAAAAAAAAAAAAAAAAAACTCATGAGTTTTAAGAATATTGACTTCACGCTGATCAAAGTGATTGAGCCCACATATATTAGATGCAGAGGAATGTAGTAATTATTTAGACAGATTCCGAAGATTTTTTATGCAATAAAACACAGAAAATACAAAAGCATTATCCCTCCTTTAAGTATAAGGAATTTGATAATTAAGAAATCTTAATTTCCTGCCCAATTAAGTCAACCAACGCCCTAATTGGCTACTTGATCACACACTAAATTTAAAAATAATAAATAAATTTAGAATACCAACGAAGGCAAAGATACGTACCAATTTACATAAACAATGGAAAAAAACATTATTGTATAAGAATTTGGACTATATTTGTTTAGTTATCCTTAAATTTAACGTCACCAATTGGATGGATCAAAGTTGACTAACTGCACTATTAAATGATAGCTTGGAATCGGAATTTCACTTTGGAAAGCTCTGTTTTATTTATTTAATAATCATTAGTACTATTGTTGTTTCTTCTTGAGGGATTCACCACTAATATTATATTAAGAGTTGCTATTAGTATTATCATGATAATAATTATTATTATTATTATTATTATTATGGTGGTCATTAAGCACTATTAGCAAATAACATAGTTATTAAATATAATTTATGAGTTGTCTGATGCAAGACTAGAGTTACTAGTAAGATGAAGTTTATCTAAACTTTTATTTTTTAAAATAATTATTTAATCAGGTCGATCCAGTCATAAATTAATTTGAATTTTTGATCTAGAAAGTTCTCTTTACTTTTATTTTTTATACATAAAATTTAACTTGAATTAGATTTAGATTGACACTAAGTTGATTTGATTTTTTTTTTCTTATCCGAGTATCCTTACATCCTTTTAAAGGGTAAGACTAGTCTCGTTTGGGGTTCGTGGCTGCCCTTCCCAATAAATACACTTCTGAGGATCAAACTTGTATTCTCACCCTTGCAAGGATATAGCAGTGATTCAATCACTAGACTAACACTTTATTGGTAATACCAAGTTGATTTGGGTTTTGTGGCAATGATACAAAGACAAATAAAACCGCCCCATGCAGATTAGGTTAATGGGTTGACAAAATAACCCATGAGCACATGAGCAAGAGAAGCTTTTGGGAGCTGGCGTGGACCATGATTAATACCATGCTTAGTTTTATTTTCGTTATTAAATTATAATGATGATTTCGTCATCCTATAAAACCATCTTTAGTAGGTATAAAGGGAATCGATTAGGATGCATCACTAGCTATAGTTAGGAGATCAAATTTATTAATTACAAAGCATTAATGTTATTGACCATTGGCATAACTTTTTTTTAATTTTCTTTTTCCTCTTATAAATAAAGATATTTAAAAATATAGTGGATACTATTTGACCTACATTTAAAATTGCATTAGAAAAATGGGTGGTGGAGTTTGGATAGCAAATAGAATCATATCCATTTGCCTCAATTAGTCACTTTGAAGAAATGCTTTCCTAGTTACTAATCATTTTCCACTTCTTTAAAGGGTACTTACATTTTTATTGCTGTTTTTTTTGCCTTAATTGCACTGTTAATTAATTAATTAATCTACATAAACGACAACAATACAAAGCGTGCATTCGGATTGGAGAATTACGGGTGGGAATTAGATCTGGACGGCTTAATTACAATTTATAATTATATGTTGGGGTCCAAGCGTTTGCCAGGAATTAACCACGTTCAAGAATCAGAATTTTATTTGTTTTTAAAAAGGGAATTAATGATATTATACTGTGTAAAACGTCATTAGCATATTTTAATCACAGGAATTAGCAGCTGCAGCATCCACCGCGCTTCACCACCTTCTCTTTTGATTTGAGAACAAATTAAGGTCTTACCGTCCAACTTCATGCATGATACCTTCGTATCACCTCATTAATTTCTTGAGGGTGCGTTTCGAATTTCAATCTTGGAAAGCACTGAATAAGAGATTTCACATTGAAGAGCTGTAGGCTAACTAGAATTCTTATTTTGGATTTCCCTTTAAAAGAAATATATATTTTTATTGATCAGTGTTAAAAATTAATAAAAAAAATATATTGAATCTAACATAACTAAATATTACCGTCCTTATTTTTTCTAATTAAATTAATAAAAATAACGATTATCTAAAGATGGACCCTATAAGACTACAGGCAAAGAAAATAACGATTCTGTTGGCAATACACAACCAGGCTAGACGGCTTCTTCCTTGTGTGACAGCAGTGAAAGAGAGTACTCATAGCATAAAAAAAAGTGAATAATTAATTAGTTACTAATTAAAGCTTTTAAGAGCAGTAATATCATGTGAGATAAATTTTAGAGTTTATATAAAAATTATTTAAATATCATATATTCTTTATGGATTTAAATAATTGCTTTAATATTGAGTTATCACAAACAATAAGTTGTTCAATTGTCTGGTCTTTAACGGTAATCCACACGAACCACTAATAAAAAATTAATTTCTTAAATCCTTTTAAAAAGAGGTGTTGCTATACCTTTAAGTGATATTTTTTTTTGTATTTTCAGGTGTTTTATACTGTATTGTGTACTTGTGTAGAAAATAAAATGCATAATATTATATTTATAGGAAAACCTAAAAACCCTATAAATAGAAAAATATCAATTTTCCTCTTCAATAATATTACATATTATTTGATGGATAATTTTATAAATTTATTCAACCAAATTCCTACTTGATTTTTCTAGGTCTAGAATTGTAATTATCTATATAAATTAGATTTTAGTCCTCAATTTCTAAAACTTATTTACCAAGTAGCACTTGATTAATCATTCTCATTTTAATTTTTAACCAATGGTTCTTATGTGTGTGATTCATTAGGTTTTCTAATAAGTTGGCTCAAATATAAATTATAATCCTAAATAAATTAAGTAAATTAAATAAATTAATTTGGTATCATTCAACAATTGATTAATTTATATTTAAAGATTAAGTATGTATCATTCTCAACAAATCTAATTAATATCCAGTTTTAATAGAGCATTGATCAAGAACACTAAAGAACAATACTTTGATGCAATAAGAATCTCATAATTATAACAAGTTTATAATTTTCCTTACAAAATATTTTTTTGTCTCAAGAACTTTATCTTTACTCTAAATTTATTAATTAAATATTAGATTTATTAATTAAATATTTTATGAATATTAAAGATACAAATAAAATCTTTATATTAAATATTTTACTGTATTCTTCTTTTATATTTCAAGATAGCAATCAAATGCTATCTAATCCATTACCAAAAGGAATATATCTTCTGTAGGAAACGTTGTTGTTAAAAATATCATAGAATATCAAATTTGCAAAAAAAAAAAAAAAAAAATCCATGAAAATCCACCTTCCATATATTTGATCATCAAGTAACACATGGCCACTGTCCACACAAGAAAACAAGGAAATATATAGAAGGGCCATAGTGTCCAGCAAATGAACCAATGGGATTATGCTACATCATCAGAAGCATGAAAATTCCTTATGAACTTGAGAGTTGAGACCACTGCCTTGCTTTTTGTCCATTAAATAAATGTCATAAAAAGGGAGACCAGACGTTATGGAAGGAGAAAGCACATGATTCTCTCCACTTTCCCCTTGATTTTCAATTTCATTTTATTTATTTTTCCTTTTATATTAAAAAAGCAACCCAAGCATTATTGAGGTAGCCGAAATTAAAATAACAAGTAATTTTAAGTATTCAAATATAAATTTATTATAATTAAATAATAATTTATATCAAATAAATTATGTGAACTACTTAACAAATATTAATCAATTACACATATCTATATCTAAGAAAAGAACTGGTCGCTTCATACTATAATGATGCCTTAAAAAGGTCATTATTATTTATCCGATTAATGAATCAATCTCAAATTTTTATAAGGGTTTTCAAATTAATTTTTTAATTATAGCTTTTATGACGCTACACGAATCGTTAGATTTTAAAATATAAATATCGTCTTGGAGCTTTGATTTAGACAATTTTGTTATTTTTCTTATTTAATTTGGATTTTATCTTTTGTTTTGGATTTTATAGTTATTTACTTAGTATGTTTGGATTTTTTTTTATTTCTTAGTTGATGTATAGTTTCTAGCCTATTTAAAATTTTATAAATCTTCTAAAAACATAAATTTTATTATTATTATTTTAGAGAATTTTTTCATTATTATTTTAAAAAGAATAAAATTATAAATTTAGAATAAACGTAACCAATTTTTTTACTTATATTTTTTTTTATTCTGTGTTTGTTGTGTTCCATACGCATCAATTACTCATAATTTTTGAGATTCCCACCTGCATTTATAGATAGAGAAAGGAATGGACAGTGGATATTGGGTATCTAGTAGGAGTGACTGCTTTGTCGCCTATATTATTTAGTATCATTAAACCATTAGTGTTGCTCTATCTAATTTTCTCAAGTAATACTAGGGAAACTAGAGATTTTTTTTTAATCAAACTAAAGACTTGGGAAACTTGATCAAGCTCCACTCCTCTATTTTCTTTTTTGTAATTTCAAACTCTCTCTCTCTCTCAATTAGATCTTTGTATAGTCTAATGAAATGAAATTGAACTTGAAATTATGGTTAAAATAGTAAATTAAAACATAAAAAACTAAAATGTAAAATATAAAGAGATATATCGCACCATTATAGTTGTGACAATTTTCATTTTCACACACAAGTTTATTTTTTTTATTTCTTGATCTCTCGATTAGAGATAGGAGAGAGATACGTGTTTAAAAATAATAAGGAGAGAGAAAGTTGTCGGTTTTTCCTATTCCAACAACCAAAATAGCCAAGCTTGGTTCTTAAAAGGTTGATTCCATGATGAGCGAAGTTCAATGGTGATGGTTTTAGGTATTTTTATTGCCTAAAAAAGTAGATCGGTCTCAAGAGATTTATTTATAAGATTTGATTTTGTATTTTTGAATTAATTTAGGGATGTTTTAAGATGAGAGATTAGTTTATTGAGGTGTGTAGGGTGTTGTTGAGTGAAAATAGGTTAAGCAATGAATTTTACAAAAACAAATTCCCATCTCCCTAATTTTCCAGCTATAATAGTGGTAGCCGGAATATAGATAGCTGCCTAGTAAGTAACAATTACTTGTTACTGTGGTGACATGTTGTCTGCTCTTAAGGCCAAAGTTAAATAAAAAGAAATCCCAGATGAGGTCCAGGTGTGCCTAGGCTTTTTAATTAATTCAGGTTAAACCCGCTCCCATGGCCTGGCTTAACATGTTTGTTTCTTAAATTTTAATTTATTTTTTTATAAATTAAATTATTTAAAATATTATAAATAAATAAATTTATAGAATTTCTAAATTAATTAAGAATGGATTTGAGTTATTACCTCAGAGTTTAGAATTTAGAAATTGAATCCAAAATATCTTCATTTCCACATTTTATTAGATTCGAGTGGAGGAATTGATTGTATGAAGAGTATTTGAATAATACCCTTTTAATCATAATCAAATAAATATTTTAATGATTTATGTGTTCATATTTCTATTCTATTCTATTCGGGTTACATGTTTGGCAAGATAGCTTAGGTTGGCTCAAGTTGATCAAAGATGTTGTCTTCTCGATAATTGAAATATTTTTTTTTTTTACTTCAGATCCATTAGATTTTTAGTTCATAATTAAAATTTTACTTATAAATAAAAAATATATTGGCAATACTTGCACATTTTTCTTTATGTATTTTTTTTTAAATTATGAATCATAACATAGCGCACTTAAATAAACTAATTAACAATACACTAAAACATGTGGAATTTTTATTGTAGCAAATTTTACTGTGCACCTTCTCACAAATCACTGTGAATTGAAATAGTTAATTTTTTAAAAATTATAATTTGATCCTTAAATTTTTTTTCCTGCACAATTGAGCCATTTTGAGCTCAAATACAATTTCATCATTTGTTATCGATGATCTATTTTTTTTATTTAACTCAAACCTAAAAGAATATAATTTCACCTTTTGTGGTCTACCTTTGCTATCTTGGCTCTACGCGTGTGACATGGTTTTTTTACTTTTAAAAAATATATTGTTTCGCACAAAAAAATAAAATAAATATCATGCGCTTTATTGTCATGTAATTAAATAAAAAATAATCTATGGGATAAAAAAATTATTTAATTTGGTAACATGCATAACTTTCATCGCGAGTTTGTTTGGTTGACTCAAGTTCATTATATTTTTTTAATCAAATGTTGTTTTTCACCGATTTCATCTTTTAACATTGAGTTAATTTAGAATTGATTTTTTCAATTTTTTTTCTCAAGATTATCCCTGCGAGTTTAGCAGGTCAACCCAAGTTAACCAAAATGGATTAAATGCTTTTCCATCTCAGTATTACATTAAAATATCGTTCAATTTATGATTAAAATCAATTTTTTTTTTAGTAGACACATTACCAATATACCTAGATATTGTTTTTGGCCTCAAAAGAAATTTTATTACGACCCGTGGTGTAGCGTGGGACAATGAGCTAATTTGTTACTAAATAATGTGTCATGTTATTAAAAAAAATGTTTCTAAAATCATGGATAAATCTTCACAAATAATATAGTATTAAATTTATATACATCTATCACATACTACTAAGTACTAGATAATTTAGTGATGAAATAGCTAGTATAGTTATTTAACATCAACTATTATTCAATTTAACATAAAACTAGGTGGATACCAAACTCAACATAAAATTATTATATGACATGCCCTTACAGCAATAAAAGCAGATTTCATCACTTGCGATCTAGCTAGAAAACCCTAATTGAGGAGCCCAAGAAATATTATTAGCCAAAGCAACCCTACATATATGAATATTTAAGCAATCCCGAGACGTCCAAGCAGAGAAGGATATTTTTATAAGAACGATATCCATGTGACCATGTCTAGCCTTAGATTGAGAGCATGCATAATCTTGGCTAGCCAATCAGATCTAACAGTGGCTGCATGCCTTTTCATCTAACTTCAGCCTCCTCATTTGGTAATGGAACGGCCTCTCTCTGTTGGAATATCTGCAGTTTCTGCATCATCCAGCCTGGGCTATCGCAATATTCTTGTTTAGCATATATATATATATATATATATATATAT
Organism: Populus nigra; assembly: GCF_951802175.1. NCBI lineage: Eukaryota > Viridiplantae > Streptophyta > Magnoliopsida > Malpighiales > Salicaceae > Populus > Populus nigra. The sequence goes on along the minus strand of NC_084852.1, from coordinate 27,738,003 downwards.
ATATAGACACACACACACACACACTGTATTATATATAAATACGTTGTATTTTCTGCAGACATAATAAGGTTTGCTTTGTGACTTTGGGGATTTGAACAGTTGGGACTGTCTCTAATCATTTGGCGTTGAAATGGCTTCTTCTTCCATTTGGAATCTCTGCAGCATTCAGCAAGTGCTAGCTAGCTAGCTAGCTACTACATGTTAACTACTTTGTTATGAGACCATGGATCCACGTGTTGTGTATAGCTGGATTACTTGAATTCTTCCATTGAATTATTTCTTCTTCTTCTTCCTTTTTTTTCCCATTAATTTGGGGAAGCCGGGTAAAATACATACTTGTGAGACCCGATTTAGGAACTTACCAAAAAAAAAAAAAAGCTTAGGTTGGGTTGCAGGGTCGGTTAATTATTTTTATTAAATTGATATCATTGTGTTCCTTTTAAAAAACAATTTCTTGAAATTAATTTAATCAGTTTGGTTAACTAGAATATATTTTTTTAAAAAATTAAAACTTAATTTGAGTCAAATTCTAGATTACTCGTTGGATGGATTGAGTTTAATAACTATAATTTTTTTTTTAGATTATACAATTTAACTTTAGGGTCTGATGTAGAACTTTTGGCTGAGTAGGGGAGAAAAATATATTTTATCCTATTTTCTGAGCCAAATCGATTTAATTTTACTTAAACATAAAGAATTTTAAGTAAATTGGAAAAGTAAGAAAAGAATTCACATTGAATAATTAAATTTCTGTCATGACAAAAAACCAAAGTTTTAAAACCTAAATTAGCCTAGTCGGTTGATAGAATTTAACTAACTAAAGATTTGGACTGGTTCAGATTAAAAAAAATAAAAAATAATGGTTAATTCGGTTAAAAACTCGGTCTACTTTAATAATCTAGCTAAATAGTGTCTAACCTGGTTAAAACCTAACCATTAACTTATTGATTTATTTTTTATTTTTTTTATATAAAAATAACATGATTTTAAATTAATTTTTTTAAATCAATTCCCTAACCCATGACTTGAGTTATTATTGAGTTGTACTACCGTTATGAGTTTTAAAATTATGCAAAAAACACAAATTCATGAAGAAAAATTATGTGAAAATTAGCAAGGACAAGCTTTTCCTTTCTTTGGCATGACATCGGGGACAAACTTTTCCTCTTATTGAAACAAATGGAGGGTGAAGTCACGGTTCAATAATAATGCAATTAATTATATTAATACAGCTGCTGATGAATTAGAAGAAAAAAGGAACATCAACATCCTTTTTCTGATGATGTCGCCAATTCCATATTGGACAGGAAATGAGAGCTTTAAATATTTATAAGCATAAAAAGCATCTCTTTTCTAATATTTCTTCCAGTATTTTATTTAAAAAGACAAATTAAACTCACTAAATAATTTCAATAAAACAATATTTTTTAGGGTCTATCATGCACGGGTACAAATATATATATATCATTATTAACAGTACTGTTTATAAATACTTAATATAAAACAGACTGATATAATGATGTCAAGGCAACTTTAATTTGCGAATTCTTAACCAGTTCATCACATAAGCTTAAGTTTCCAATTATCTTTTAAATAAAACATTATTCATTTTGGGTAATGGCATTTTCTCCTTTAACTTCACTTTAACTTTAACTTTAGTTTTGGAAAAAATAATCTTTGCAGTATCGGTCTGTTTTATATTTATTCAGATGTAATTAATAAATAAAAAATTAGTAGAAAATATAGCTATCTGGCTGATAGATCGATGGATCCTTCGTTAGTATACATTTAATTAAATATGAAACTTACATTGTTGGTTTTAAAAAAGAAAAAGGTATAGATGTAGCCATGTAATTTAGATATATAGTAGGGGTTTTCAATGGAAGTAGTGTTTTTTGTTTTTTCAAATTTAATGGGGAACTGAGAAATACATCTCATTTAATATACATTTATTGCCCGTTTGCACTCGTGTTTCTAAAAATTTTAAATTTTTTTTTAAATGATTTTTTAAATATTTTTAAATTATTTTTGATATGCTGATATCAAAAATAATTTTTAAAAATTAAATAAAAACATTATTTTGATGTATTTCTAAGCGAATAACACTTTGAACACAACCGCTACAACAATTCCAAAATAAACCCTTAATCATACATAGAATTAACCACATATATAATTTAGATAATAGAGGTTTTAAACGAAAATGGTTTTTAAAAAAATTTAAAAAGGAGAAATTATTCTATATATATATATATATATATATATATATATATATATATATATATATATATATATATATATATATATATATGCGCGCGCGCACCTCTCTTTCTCTCTCTTAGTTTTAGATGAAATGATTTAAAAAAAAAGATAAAAAAAGAAAAAAGAAAAAGAAAAAGGTACCAAGAAAATATTCTTGATATATATGTGTGTGCCAGAGAGAGAGGCACACACATATACATCAAGAATAATTTCTGAGAGAGAGAGGCAGACATATATACCAAGAATAATTTGTCGGTTCTAAAATTATAATGTTTTAAATATATAGAGTGTGGCTGCATGATAAATAATACAATTATCTTATACGCGTGTTGGTACGAAAGTGAGTTTTTTTTATGGAAATTTCGTGTGACAAATAAAACCTTATTCCCTCTTATATATTAAAAATAACTTCGTTTTTTTAATGAAAGGTTAATTTTATATATTATATATTTTATTTATTATTTATTTATTCTATATGAGATTGATGGTTCTAACATATTTAAAAGATTTAAGCCTTACAGCAAGTGGTTGATTCTCAATTTTATACTTTATTTTTCTTTTGCTTACTAGTATATATTTTGTGACACATGCATGCTTTGCATGTGTATTAAATATAAAAGTTGGATAAAATGTTCAAATTAATCCTAAAGATTGAAAAGTTTAAGAAAAGAGTTTTATAAATATTAAAATATTTAATTTAAGAACCAAAATTAAATACATTATAAATGAGATTTAAATCAAATCATATTATTTTATAATACACTCAATATCATTGTCGAATATGAGTCATCAAAACATAAATTTACTAAATATAATGTAATATGTCATTCTTTTCATTATGCGTTATTGGTCTAAAAATATACATACATGAACAATTAAGGACAAGGACAATAATACAAATTAATAATAATACATCAACAAAATGTTTTGTTTTGATTTCAATATTAAATCATGAGTACGTATATACTTTTCACTATTTTTATATAAAAAAGAAGAAGGTATTTTCACTGTATAAAGTCGGGAATGAGCTATTTATCACAAGATTTAAAATTCTTGAATAAAACATAAATCAATATAAAAAACAGAGTTTTAAAGAGATTCAATGATCTAACAAATTAAGATCTTAAAATCAAAGTTATTTAAGAATATTAAAATTAAAAGATGGGTGCATAAAATAAAGTGGAAGCACCACTAGAAAATTTTCAAAATAAAAATAATGATAGAAATAATATCGTTGGTAAATTATTACAATGATATTTATTGTCGGAATATTACATCGCTATTTTCTAATAAAATAATTATTAAAATACAAAGAAATATAAAATAATATATAAAGTTGAGAATTACATGCATGAGTATAAAGCTTAAATCTTTTTCAATGAAACTTAAAATCAACAACGATCAAATGGAATACTGTTGACACGTACGTCGTTTACATTGCATATGAGACCCATGCGCGCATGGATAATTAATCCCTAATTAACTCTTTGATTGAAGATTATTCGACCATAGTTATTTGTGTTCTGTCTTTTACAAATGGTGTTTCGACCAAAGTACGTACCAACATGCATAATGGGACATAAATATGGGTGCCCTACAATATAAAGAGAAAAATATTAATTTTCATATAGAGTCTCGAGTTTTAGTTTTTTTTTTTTTTTTTATTTACGTGGAGTGTCCGGGCCAGCTTGCGCGCACCACGACTATTCTCCACGGCCCACTGGACATCCTGCAAGCCTAGAGACAGGTTAGGCACCGCGGGGTGACAGACGTGCACATAGAGGGTCGAACCCAGGACATGAACGAAACAAGTCACACAGTTGACCACAGCAGGTAGTCCCTCGAGTTGCTACCTGTATCTTAGTTAATGCTACTATTCCCCACTCGAGTTTTAGTTTCTTAATCCTGAAGCAGGCTGGCTCCAACATTTAATGCTACGTGTATCATACTTTAATTTTGTCTAGAGCTAGCTACCATTAACGATTAGACAACACCTATGGTAGGTTGGTCTTTTTTTAACCAGTTTCTTTTTAATTTTTAAATGTTGGTTTTAGGGTGGGGTAATATTTAGTGGCCAATCATATATTAAAGAAATATATACTTAAGAACTAGGTCACTAGAAGCTAATGACTTGTCTACTCAATATGCACCAAAAGAAAAAAGGCTATGCTTATGCAATATTTATATATAAATTATATATATAAAAATCATATTTTTTTTAGTTTAACGTGGGTGTCTGGGCTAGCTTGCGTGTACCTCGACTAATCCCATGGGCCTTAAAGTTAACGACAATGTAAACCTTCAATGGTCATCATATGAGCAACCATAGGACTCGAACCTGAGACCATATAGGGAACAAATCTTTTAGTCTCAAACTGTTACCACTGGATCACCATCTTATAAAAATCATATTTAATTATCTCAAAACTATGGCCCTCTGGTACGTCAGAAAAAGCAATACTTCTACTTTCAGAAATAAGCTTTCTTGGAAAATTAATTACTTTTTTAAAAAAAAAGGACGTAGGAGAAAATAAATAAAAAGATAGATATTCTCCTCCAACCCAACAGTAGTTGCTGCTTTTATTTATATATGAAGCTTTATAACAAAGCCTTTTTAATATCTTTATGAGTATTCTCCATCACAAGATCTTGTCCCATTACTACAGCGATTGGATTATCCATCTGGGAAGAAAGTTAAATGAGAAAATGGCAGAATATTTCTGGAAGAGTACTTTCCCTCTGTTCTATAATTCCTTTCCACTTCAGGCCACGACATTGGGGTGCCAATATTGCGAATGAGGACATGCCACTTGTCAACATAAAAAAAATACACGTATGTAGTAACCATACTCTATACATCAATTACAAAATTTAAATATTCATCTTATATGTGATTTAATATAAAATCAAATGATCATAATATATATTCTTGAGGGGTGTGTGTATTTTTACCTTGGGTTGAGTTTAGATTACTTTTAAATCAAATGTATATTATATTTATTATCCATCAAATAAAATAACGATCCAAAAAAATCTTACATATTCGGATATTGGATTCAGTTGATATTTAACGGGCCAGAATGAAATTATCATCGCTACTATTACATGGATAGTGCAAGTGTCGGCTAATTAGGCAGAGGCTTTTATTGTGGTGGTCGTGGTCCAAGCCATGACCTATGGAGCCCTTCAGGGCTCACTTTGGCTAGCCGGTGAATCAATCCGTGATGGTGAGACCAGAGGTGGTCGTGCTTTAGCATTTTTAAGCGCTACACCCATTTTATTCTAAGTATTAATGGTGGCCAGCCTTGCAGGATCTAGGTATATTCCCAGGGCTTTGTGTTTGTACGTGTGATTTCATTAACACGTGTGCTTCTTTATGCCCACCTTTAATTTTCCTTTTTCCTGTTTATTTTAATTGACAGAGTGCAAGATCCTCTGAATTCTCCAGGAAATTAAAGTTAGTTTACGCACTCATAAATCCACAACTTTATCATCCAGACTGTTTTCCAATCATAACAGTGCATACCCTCCATTTCATAGTTGTGTCTATATATGTGTGTGTGTGAATTATTAGATAAATCTAGTATAAAATAGAATTATAAAAAATCATTCAATTCTTCCATATCATTGATATTAATTAATGATAATTTGAATGCAAATCTTTTCTCGTTTTAATAACATATATATAATTATAGAATAAAATAATTCATAAGGCATCAATATTCACAAAATTATGTGAATAAATTTAATTATTAGGAAATTTGAAAGATAAGGGTTTTTTTTTTAACTTTTTAAAATCTGAAAGATAGTTTTTAGAATTTATTATATACTGAAATATATATTTTTAAATAATAAAATAATATTAAAGAATAATATAAATCATATCCTGAAACCTCACTTAACAACTTAAAATATTGAGTTGAGATGGTTATTTAACATGGTATTAAAGTTTTGATTACCAAGCGGTCACGAGTTTGAATTTCACCATCCCTATTTAATGTTAAAGAATAATATAAATCATATCTTGACACCTCACTTAACAGCTTAAACTATTAGGTTGAGATGATTTTTTAACAAATAATCATCTTACTTTTTGTTAATAATTTTTTATTTAAAAACTTTTATTGAACTTTCTTTGGTTTTAATCTAAATTGTATTAAAAAAGGATATATTTGAATTTTGCACTTATATTTTTCCTTACATTAAATTAAATTAATTTGTTTTTGGTAATTTTAAATCATTTTAATGTATTGATTTCAAAAGTAAATTTTAAAAATTAAAAAACTAATGTATGTCTAAATTAAAAATATCTTGAAAAATAACAGAAAAACAACTGCTATCATAATATCAAATAAGCTCTTGGAATGATCATCTTCGCACATATATAAGCATATCCCTAAAATTTTGTTTAGTGGATATCCTCAAATTGCAATCTTTAAAAGGAGGTGGAAAAGCATATAACATCAAGTGCAAGCCTAAGATTAACCGACCAAATGGAAGGTACCATGGAACATATGCTTGCACTGTCTGGCATCTATATAAATACATGATTAATAAAAAAAGCAAGTGAGCATGGCTATGTTGCACTGTGTCGAGGTTGATGAAACAAGATGGTAGATGGAAATCATTACTTTCCGAAGACAAGAAATCTGTTCAAGTCATATCCAAGCTCTTCGGTGTGCTACTTGCTTGATGTCCCTTAATTTTGGGCTAAAGCAAACTGCAGTTCTTACCTTTAAATGATCATTATGTTGGTGCTTTCCTGCTGATATTTAGCTCAGGTCGTTCCATAACTAAAATGTGAGAGATTAAGGAAAGATACCAAGTTATTAATGTCCAATATTTTTATATCCTTGCACAGCAAAGCAAGCATAGCATAGCATAGCACATCAAATTTAGAAAGCACAGAGGAGGGCGAAATACTACTTAAATATAGGACCAATATGTTTAAATTAATTATGTTTTCTAAATTGATCAATGACCCTAGCAAGTAAAACAACAAAAATGCATCAGTATGTGTGTGTATATATATATATATATATATATATATATATATATATATATATATAAAACCAGAAGGATGCATTATATCCTAGCAATGTTGAAAGGATTTGCCACGCTCGCGGTTGAAACTGTTTTTAAATTGATCATAACTTTAAAAGATTGTTTTTTTTATTGTATAAACATCCTTTTCATATTAAATTATGATAAAATTTTAGGTTTTAGAAAATTTATAATTTGAATATGTTTTTTCAAATCACAAATACAAAAATTATCCATTTTTGTTTAAACATTCAGGAAGGGTAAGCAAAGAAATACATTTTATTCGCCAGTTTTTTTTTTTTTTTTGCTTGAAACATCAGTCACTGAAAAAACTGTGTTAGCTCACAATTATTAGCAATTAACTTGCATGCAACACTACTTTCTCGTTGTGGATTGATCAACATAAGAATCTATTGTATCATGGAATTGGATTGCACTACATCATTAGGAAAGGTGGCCGACATTAGGTATGAATGCCTCTCAGAAAATTTCTAGAAAAAAAAAATCATGAACATTAAAAAACAAACTCTGATCAATTAAGATACCCTTTAAATTTTAAACAAAGCATATTACATATGGCCAGCAAGTACGCTTTCACACACCACAAAATAAAAGTTGAAATCAGGACACCTAAAATAGTTCACTCAATGAGAACCACCTATTTGTATGCCTCGATCTCAGCACTAAGGGTACCAATCCAACTATAAGAACACTCAGTGCAAGTGGTAGATCGACTACACCAGCATGTCTGTGCTAAATCCACGGAAAATCTAGTAAAACACAAACCTAACCCCAAAAAGAATGAGTGGGTACTGAAAAAAGAAGAAGAAAAGATTACGACCGTACTCAAGTCTTGAAACTTGCAAGATTGCATCTTGGAATCTTAGTCCTATGACATTTGACTATGTATCGATCGTAAGGAAGCCATAGGCAAAGTGAAAAGTTCTAAAGGACTGCTGCAGGTAGAATAGGAAGGTGTGGGGGCACAAAACCAGAACACAGAGGTGATACGCTTGGATCCTGTCTACTAGCTAGTCCTGCCTACCATACGCTAATCGATTCCCACAAGTAATTGTAGCTCATAGTACAACTGCCTGGGCATTGGATGAGACATCACTTGCTTTGGTTTTGCTGGGTTCATGGCTCGCATTATTAGTATGTTTCTTTCTTTATTCAACAGGATGTTCAATGAGCTATGAAACTAAATAAGTAATTCCTCAAATTCCCATCTATTCCTCTCAAATTTTCACTTTGAGATTTCCTAGTAAAATATTTTCAAGTCTTAAACGTTAGGCCGTTCTTCGAGGGTTTTCTTTCTTTTTTTTTTAATAAACAATAGATTATATTAAAACATAAAAAAAAAAGCGAAAAAGAGACAAAAGGAAATCCGTAAAATTTAAGAGTCAAAAGATAATGAGATTAAAAAACTATGTTATCTGGGATATCTAGCTGAGGCCACAAACTAAAGACTTCTAGTCACATCTTATTCTGCAAAATCATCTGTCAAATGGTTAGCATTGCACATAACATGAGAGAAAAACACCAAACCTAAATGTGAAGAAAATCTAGATGCATAGAAAAAAAGTTCTTAAAATTTGTATGACCTATTAAATGAGTACTTATTCATCCAGTTAACCAAAATATCAGAATTAGATTCAAAAATAAACTTTACTCCAATAAAATCATCACAAAAAGAAAATAGTTGAAGAGCATTAATCACATCTAGTAACTTAACTTCATTTCAGTCTTTTTAAACCCTATAGAAGCATAGAAAAAACCCAACACCAAGCCTTTATGATTGCAAAGAACCTCTTCATTACCAACTAGTCTAGGTTTGCCAATAAAAAAACCATCAACAATTCATTTCAATATATGAGATTTAGGGAGAGACCATGAAATGGGAGCTCTATCACTTTTGTTATTTGACAATCGAACCAAACCATCACCAAGAGATTAACAAATCAAGAGCACAATAATAAAAATTAGAGAATAAAACCTTAATCCACACAGAGTCTAATTAGAATTTGGATATATATAATATTATAGTCAAGCTACTTATGATTGAAGAGTAGTTCCTTTCAAAGAAGTCAAAGGGGCCATGATATTGTAAAGAACAACACAAACTAAACTTTCCTTTGGAATTTTCCATGAATACGAGAACTTTCTTTGAGGGTGTGTTGTGATTTATAAATTATGTTTGTTATTAATTCGAAAGGGTTGGTCTTATAATTGAGAAGATACACTAATTTTCTTGATTTTCAGAGTTTATATCTCGGTTGATACCTAGAAAATTTATTAATTTTTTTTAATATATCAAATATGGTGTGCTCTTTGAATTGCTAAAAAAATAATTTAATCTTAATTAATATATTAACTAGTATGAAGATATTACTTGTCATTGAGATTTTTTTTTATCAGTGCATTTCATGTCCATATAGTTCTTATGGTAAAACCTTGAAGAAACTTTAACATTTAAAGGCTTGGACGAGTTGGAAACCTTCACACACACACATTTCATGTTGACAATGTATGTCATAACTCAATTCTGGGTTATTCCTTAAAAATAAATTTTTTTTAAAAAATAAAAATCAAAAAATAAAATAAAGGCTGGCAATGTGGAGAAAGCAGACCGGGAAATCAAGCTGTAATTTTTAAAGGAAATTCAAGGCCTAATTATACCCCATTGTGCCCAAAAATGGAGAAAAAAAAATACAAATTCAAGGTTAAATTAAATGATTATTGGATGAATTTACATAAAAATAAAGTCTAATGACATAATTAAATTTTTAATAGGCCAATTTGATTTAATCATGGGCCAAATGAAATTTTAATTATGTTCAAGAGTTAATTTGGGTCCAATTGAAGGATTTAATTAAGTGCAAGGACTTAATTATACTTGAAATGGGTCAAATTAATTTTATTTGGGACTTAATTGGTGAAAAATTAAGTTTGGGAGCCTAATTTAGGTTTAATTGAGAAGATTGAAATTTTAAGAGACCAAATTTAATTTTTATCAAGTTAATTGATTGAAATTAGGGACCAAATTGTAAGAAAATTAAAGTTTTGGAGTCAATTAGGGGCTAAATTGAAGAAATCTGAGACCAAGAACCATATCGCAATAGGCGTGTAACTTCGAGGCTCCAATTAAAGTTTATCAGGGGCTTAATTGCAAAAGTTTAGGGTCAATTAGAGGTTCAATTGAAAGCAATTTAAAGAGGGAGGACTGAAATGAACTTTGGCCAAAATCAGAACTTTGGTACTGTTCATCTTCTTCTTTAAATATCTGAAATGACTGCTCAGGTTACCTACTTTGCAGGTGCATTTAATGCACCTAACGTCCACCAAATTTAACCAAATGTGCACGAAAATGATCCTCTGAAGTTCCTCTACAGCTCCATGTCAATTGTTCAGTGTGAATGACAATTAATTGGCGTCGACGTCGGCCTAAACATGCGAACTCAGGCAGCTTTTTCTGCAGATTTGACAATGCATCATGCCTACTTTGAGCCAACGGTTGGGATCCTTCCCAACAGAATCAAGGGCTGAAATTTTACCCCGGTGCAGACGAGATTACCCTCTTCCACCGCCTATAAATAGAGGCTGAGTTTATGGCTTGAGGGAGGAGAAAATCGGGTCCAAAAATCATAAAAAAAACCAGCCTCTCCCCTGTTTCCATTTTCCTTCTTTCCCTGTTAGCCTTCTACAACTCTCTCCACCTCTCCACATCTGCCTTCTCCGGCAAGAATACCAACAAACCCAGCTTATACACCACCACGAACACCAGCTCCACCACAGAAAGCCAGCACAACCACCAAGCAGTCACCACGACTCTCTCTCTCTTCTCCTTCCGGCCTTTCTCTCTCCTCTGCAAACTTCTTCTTCCTACGCAGTAGCAACTCCGACAGCCAAGCTCTCCATCAACGCCGCCACTAGCCTCTCCACCAGCATGACCACAGGCCCTCACCACCTCAGATGGTTCCCCATCCCTGCCTTGCATCAACCGTCCCCGTTGTTCACTACTGCAGTCGCTGCATGCAGAATTCATTCTGCATGCAGCGACCAAAATAATTAGCTTCCCACTTTGAGCCGGGCCAATTCTGGCCCAGCCTAAATGGCTGGGCTGGATCCGGCCCAACCCCCATTTAAAAAAAAAATTCAAAAAATTTCAAAAATTATTTTTTAAAAAAAATATGATTTTCTCAAATATTTTTCTGCTAATTTTGCATAATATTGGGTTGTATATTTACACTATAAAATACAAATCCGGTATTAAAATACCTGGTTTTCTCCGAAACATTTAAAAAAAAACATTTTAAAAAAAAATCTCAAAAACTTTTAAATCAATTTCCCTTTTCAAAAACAAAAAAATATTTTGTTTTCATGTATACGGCCAAATCCTAAAATTTTTCCAAGCATGTTTTTCATAAAAAAACAAAAAATGCATCTTTTTCATGTTTAAAAAAAATCCAAAAATGGATATCGTAACCAGTTTATGATTATCCATTAGGATTTGTCCAATATATCAAAAACCTTTTTCCAATCTTTTTTTAGGATCCATATGTAAACTTTAATATTTGTGGGGTGTAAAATTATACAATAAAGTACACTCTCAAGTATTAAAGATACAAGGTGTAAAAATGAGATACTAAAATTTAGACTTTAAAACGGTTAGGATTTAACCCGATAAGGTAGTGACTCTCTCATGAAGAGAAATCTATCTTGAGCCTTAGAAAAACAATCAAACAACAATGTAACTTACCTTAGATAGGGTGCACTGGGGGGTGATGTGTTTTTTCCTTGCACAACCAGTCCCTTACTCAGACTCTCGCAGACCATAGGTTCCTAGTGACCATAATACTAGGTGGCGACTCCTAAACTTTAATCATAATTTTATGATTAAATTTAAAAAAACTTCCCAACACACCACACCTCACAACAGGAGTCGCGACGGAAGCCTCCGCTGTCCCCAGATGACGTCGCGCACCCCACGACAATATATATACAAATTAAAGTTTATATGGAGTTTACTGTTTATAATGACCATAATAACAAGAAAAGAATGACAATAACAAAGTTATAATGACTATAAGTTAAGAGGACAAATTTCTATTAAACTTTAGGAAAATTCTCCTTGATGTTATGAGATAATGAAACCATGACATTTGATGATGACTCTTTCTGGATCTTTGTTGTTGATTGTGGTCTTTAAAAGTGTTAGATTATTAAATTTTTTTCAAAAGTTTTAAGATCTTGTTAGACAGATCTAGAGTTGTTCAGAGTTTATACGAAGATTACTTGAATAACATATGTTTTTTATAGCTTTGAATAATTGCTTGAAGGTTTAATTATCATAAACTACAAGTCGTCCAAGTATCCGGCCTCTAACGACAATCCACATGAATTACCAGTAATAAATCTCTTAAAACCTTTTAGAAGAAAGAGATTGTTATGCCTTTGAGTGCTAACTCTTTTCTTTTATATTTTTCAGGTTTTTTATAATGTAATGTGTACTTTTACAAAAAAATAAAAGGCATAACATTCTATTTATAGGAAAACTTAAAAACCCTATAAATAGAAAATTATCAATTTGCTCTTTAAATAATATCACTATATTATTTCAGGATAATCTTAGAAATTTATTCATTCAAGTCCATACTTAATTTTTCTAGGTCTATAATTGTAATTCATTGTATAAAACTTATTTACAATCAAGTCACACTTGATTAATCATCCCATTTTAATTTTTGACCAATGGTTCTTGTGTTTGTGACCTATTAGGTTGCCTAATAAGTTGACCCAAATATAAATTACACTAGTATATGTCTAGTAACATGTCATGATCCCCCTAATATTATGAAAGTCATAAGTTGTTTGGCTTAACCTTTCAGTTACCAGTTTCTCAATGTAATTAGTATCCCTTCATCAATAATGTTTCGATTTAATACAATGAATAAGATTTGAAATTCTTTTCAACATCATAATCTTTGATTTTTTTGAATAAGATTTGAAATTCTTTTCAAATTTCATTTCACCTTGCACAAGGATTTACAATCAACACTATTTGAGAACAAATGGAATAATTTTTTTCAATTTACCTAAGGTGATGAATCCTTTCTGGAAGTTAATGTTTGGTGGTCAAACAACATTGTATGCTCTGTCTAAAAGGCACAGGGTTACCCATATGTTGGCACGTGCATGTTTTTTTAATAATATTTAATATATGAGAATTACTATAATACCACTGAGCAACATCAAGACTTACAATAAAACTAATGTAAAATGACCAAATAACCATTATGAGAGAGTTATATTGTTTTTGTCTCCAAGTGTATGAAAGTTATTACACTATTTCAAAATAAATAAAATTACTAAAACACCCCTGAGTGAAAGGTTGAAAACAATTGTGACATGGTGAAAAGATAACCTTGCCTTGAAAGCCTAATTCAATGTTTTTTTTTCAAGGGAAAATTTGTAATTACACTATTACAATGATTTTTGCACAATAATTTCTTAGGGAGAATTAGTTTTTTTTTTTATTAATTGAAGATGATAGCAAATTAACACCAATTTGACACTGAATGTGTCCTTACATGCCAAGTAAATTTTTATAGTGATTAAAGCTATACCCCACATAACACACCATATGACACTGCTTATATTTTCTTCTCAAGCTTTATTTATGGAAAAGACTTTTAAGTGGCAAGTGAGCTTCAAGCCCTAACAACTCCATCCTTCTTAATTGGGTTCAACAACCCCATACCAAATATGGTGAGAGGCTGAGATTATTTCAATATTTATATAACCTATTTTGGAACTTGTTAAAAGAGTCACATAATCAAAATTCAAATATAAATTGATGCATCCTAAAATCCAAGATACGCAAATAATAGGTTATTTAGTGTTTAGGATAATGGTTAATTGTTATGTTCTGATACTTAGATTTCTTCTCTTTATATTAAGGAATTACAGACTTGTGATAAAAGCTTGAATACCTACAAAAACAATCTTAACCAGGGGAACTTAAAGACCCTCTAATGATAAAGTCAATATATTTATAAGAAATGCAATAAATGACTTAAAAGAGCTTTATATTCAAGGAACATATATGTTTGTTGCTGAGTTTTAAGTTAGTTAATGCTTTAAAATCTATGAATTTATATTAAGAGATAAAATTTCTGAACCCTAACCTGGATGGTTCATGGAGTATTTATACCTCATAAACCTTGTCATTTTCAAAGAATGTAAGGGCTGGAAAGCGCTTTGATTTTGACAACATTAATAGAAGATAAATATCCTTTACATATCATTAATGAGATGGTATGTATGAGAGGTCCATTAAGAGACCTTACATACACCTATGAGCATAGAAAAATCATTGCATCAATATGAATGATTATTCTAGATGGAGAGACATCATGATTTATCATACCTTCAATACTTTTATTTTAGGGGATCGTCTAAGATCAGGTATATAGCTTGAGAACTTAGTAATAGTTGAATTTAAATGTTTTGGGTTTGAGATGTTTGTTAGATTCATATTGCCTTGGGTATGTCTAACTGCCAAGGCCAAGTTCTTTGGGGTCTGACATGGTTATCAAACCCCCGCTACCTTGAGCTTGGCTGACTACTAAGTCAAAGTTCTTTGGATCTGACATGCTTTTGAGACTCTCATAACCTTGGGCTTGGCTGACTTCCAAGTCCAAGTTCTTCGGGTCTGGTATACTTTCCATACCTTCACCACCCTAGATTTGGTTACTTACCAAGTCCAAATTCTTTGGGTTTGGTAAGCATGGTAGACCCACGCTACCTTGGGTCTAGTTAACCGCCAAGCCCAAGTACTTTGGGCGTAGCATGGTTGTCAAACCACGCCATCTTGGACTTGGTTGACTACCTAGTCTAAGTTCTTCAGGTATAGTATAGATGCAAGACCCACACTACTTTGAATTTAGTTGATTACCAAGCCCAAGGCTAATTGTTAAGTCAAAGTTATTTTAGGTCGTCAGACGTATACCACCTTGAACTTGATTAAATACTAAGCCCAAGTTTTTTGGGTCTGATGTACTCGTCAAACCAACATTATCTTGGACTGGACTTGGGTAATTACTGAGTCCAAGTTCTTTGGGTCTGACAAACATCCATCTTAGGTTTGACTGATTGCCAAGCCCAAATACTTTGAGCCTGACAGGCTTGCTAGACCCACATCATCTTGAACTTAGCTAACTGTCGAGTCCATGTTCTTTGGGTCTAACATATTTGTGAAACCCACGCTACCTTGGGCTTGGCTAACTGCCAAACCCATGTTCTTTAGGTTTGACATGTCTTCTAGATCCATTTTGATTTTAAGATGATTTTTATTTATAAAAATCTATAATAACAAAGTGTTGACTCATCATAAACACTAACAGACTTAGATAATATATTTGTTTAATTAAAAATAAATGCTAACCTTGTCGAGGACACACTAATGCAATCATAGTCTTTTTTAGTTTTATAAATAACCATTTAACTAGGACTCCTAGGACCAATTAGGTTTTTCTTAGTTTTACCTTTAAAAAAATTATTTTCAAAATATGAATAATTTTTTTCATTTTTTTTTCTAAGTATTGGGTATGACAAGGTAGTCCACAACTTAAAAAACAGAAAATATGAGTGTTTTATCTTCAAACAAAACTTCCAAAAGGAATTTGATTTGATTTTTTAGTACTATACTATTCATTTACTAGACTATAGGGTTTGGAAAGAAATGGCAGAATTGGGTTATAAAGTGCATCACAATAGCTTAGATGGCGATTCTCATCTATGGTTCCTTTATAAATGAATTTATAATGGGTAAATGCATTGATGATGTTCTAAAATTCAAGATATTTAGTAACAAGGTTCTTTAGTGGTTGAGTTATAGGTTAATCAAGTGTTCTTATAATTACTTCCATTCTCCACAGTAAAGGAAGGTAATGACTTGATGTAATGCTTCTGATACCTACAAAAAAAATCCCCTATTTATGGATTAGGGACCTTCATATTCTTAAATCAGTATCTTTATAGAAAAAAAGTGTAATAAATATGCAAAAGAGCATTAAATTCTAAGAACAAAGTTGTTTCTTCTTGTTTTGGTATGAGAATAAGGGTTATGTAAGAAAATAATATATATGTGTTAAGAATAAAAATTGTAAACCTTTTTTCCTGGATAATTCAAAGTGTATTTATAGCATATAAACCTTGTCTTTTTGCTTAAATGGAGAGACTAAAAAGTTATTTTATCCTGATAACATTAATGAAAAATAAATATCCCTTACACATGTATTAATAGGAGATAAATATTTCTAACATAAAGATTAACGAGGAACAAATATCTCATATATACATATTAATAAGAGATAAATATTAATAACATAAACATTAATAAGAGGTAAATATCTCTTACATATGTATTAATTGAAGATAAAAATAGTTGAGCTCAATTCATAAAATTAGGCCTAAGGAGGGTTAGGACTCGCGTTGAGCCAAGATGTGCTGGGCATATGCCTAACATATAGGCTTAGGCGAAACTACCTGAGCCCACGAGGGGCATTGGATGTGGGTCGAGCGCTAGGGCTCAAATGTAGCACTAGAGCTTATATGGCATTGGGTACACGCCTTGCGCTTGGGCTTAGGCTCCATGCCTATGCTAAAAGAGTGTTTAACATGAGTTTAGCACCTGGGCTCGAGTATGCTGGCCAAGCCCACATAGCGTTGGGTGTATGCCCAACGTCTGAACATATGGGAGTCAGGTATGGTCCAAGTGCCTAAGCTTAGGCATGCTGCTCGAGCCCTCAAGGGTGCTGGGTATAGGCCTAGTAACAAGGCCCACAATCATGGTTTAGGTCCAAACCATGTTTCAAAGTTCATTTTGGGCTTGGACCAATTAAAAACATGTTTTCCAAAAGTAATAATAAATCTTTGGTCCACAAAGCATCACACAATGTGATCCTTTATCACCTTTTCTTTTTGATAATATAAGAGAAGGACTTTCTCTTTTAATGGGCATCATTTAAAGGCTTGTTTAAATGGACTGAGTTATAAGATAATATGCTAATTAGTCATTTTTAATATGTAGATGACACACTTATATTTTTCTCAAATGACTTGAATGCTTTATTGAATGTAAAGAGAATTCTTTTATGGTTTGAAGATAACCGATATCCTCGTTACAATGGCATGTTGAGTAGATTATGGCACATTTATAAAACTCTGCTTGATTTGACGGGTTGACTCAGGACCGGAATGACCTGGAGCCTTGGCTAAGTTTCAAATCATAAAAACCTGGGCTTATAATTGGCCTAATCAAACACAAGTGACCTATTGTGTCAACCCGAAACTCGATGAGACCCGATTTGTTATAACATTTTTTAACAAACCTTAAAAAAGCAAAATCAATTTGTGAACACTTAGCCTTATATTTTTTTTTATAGCCTACATCCATATTTCATGGATTGCTTCTTAACCTTTTGAGGGATAACTATACTACACTTTATTTTTTTTATAACCTATATTCAAATGAATTGTTTATGAACTTTTTAATGTTGGATAATTATATTGCACTTTATGCGTCACATTTTTTTATAGCATACATTTACATGCATTGTTTATTAACTCTTCGATATGAGATAACTATACTACACTTTTTGTCTCACATTTATTTTTTTTATAACTTACATCCACATGCATTGTTTCTTAATTTTTCGATGTTAGATAACTATATATAGTCTACATTTACATAGATTGTTTCTTAATTTTTTGATGTGAGATAACTATACTACACTTCACAATTTTTTTTTATTGCTTATATCCACATAAATTATTTCTTAAGTTTTCGATGTGTGATAAATATACTACACTTCACATTTCTTTTTTATAGGCTACATTTACATGAATTGTTTTTTAACTTTTAATATGAGATAACTATACAACATTTTATTTCTCACACTTCTTTTTTTATGGCCTTTATCTACATGCGTTGTTTCAAAACGTTTTCAACCTCAAATATAATTTTTATTTTATTTTTCCGGGTTGAACTGAGTCAACCCATATGACCCAAAACTCAGCTACTTGAATGGGTCAACCCTAAGCCTAGTTTTAATAAATATGGATTTGGTCTTCTTATTGTACACCCAAGCACCTAAGAGAATGGTTAATTAATTAATTAGGTGTCTTGACTGAGCCGTAAAATTGCTTCTTCAACCGCTCGCGATCCGGTCCAAAGTGGTTTTTTAAGTGTCATTTATTCTTTAATAAGATTTTTACTCTAGAAAAAAATTAAGTTCACGCGAACACTCAAGAAAAGATACAGCATAAAAGTTCTAAGTCTATAGTATAGATAATATAACTCTTTAAAAAATGAGATGAATGCAGTCAATGAAAAATGTGAGAAGGTAAACACGAATTTATATATATTAGGCTAAAATTACAATTATTGTACAATAACGAAATAAATTATAGTAGCTGAAATTCAAAAAAAATTCAGTGAAGGAAGATATCAAATAAACAATTGCTAAATTATGATTACTTATATACAGTTGTTTGTTTTTTAGCTATTAAAGCGTATAAAGGGAACAAAGCTAGGTTTATTTTTTAGAAAAACAAGTTGATGTTTACTGCAAGATTTAGTCACTGTTAAATATTGGAGTGAAATTAGAGGCAGCAAAGTGAAATAAATAGTAATATTGGGCAACCGTAGAACTAATTAACAAATTTTGCTTAAGTTTTTGTTCGGTTTTGCTAGACTGAACGTTGGAATTGGTGATTATACATATCGTGCGAGCTACTTGAGGGCCTTTGGATGTGTGCTTTTGTGCTTCGGAGTCCACTTGGTGTGTGGATTTGTGCCTTGGATAAGGGATCCTTTTTATGTCCATACCAGCCTACTTTAGATTATGAAATAACGCCTTTTTTACATGTTGGAATTAGAAAATATCATATTTAAATATAATTATAAAGAAAAATAAATCATTTTTTTCTTGGGGTGAATCTACAATGTTATGTATTGTTCCCTAAGGTAATGTTTAGTTATTTTCATGGAAAAAAATGAAAATAAAAATATATTTAGTTGCAGAAATAAAGATAACTAGAGACATAAAAATAAATGTTTCTCGGATTATTTTAGAATGAGTTTTGATACTTTTAAAATAGAAGGTATAAAGATACATGTCTTCAAAGATAATATTTTTTATTTTTTATTAATAAATATTTTTGTAAAAAACTCTTAATTTCAAAATTATCCAACTAATAAATATAAGAATAAAAATTATTATTATTATTATAGTTTTAAAACTCAACTCAAGGGTTGATCCATGACATAACCCGGGTCACGGGTCAGGAGGGTTAAATCGAGTCATTGTAAAAATAAAATAGTTATTATAATAGTTTTAAAACTCGACTTGGGGATCGACCTAAGGCAAGACCCGGGTCACGAATCAGGTTGACTATTGACCAAGGTCAATATAAAAATAAAAATAGTTATTATCATAATTTAAGAATCCTACTCGGGGATTAATTCGGGGTAAGATTTAGATCACAGGTTGGGATGCTTAACCTAAGTTAACTAGGTCAATGTAAGGATAAAAAATAATTATTATTATAGCTTTAAAACTTGACTAAAGGGTCAATCAGGGGCAAGATTTAAATCACTAGTTAAGAGGGTTAACATAAAACCAAAAAAAAAAAAAAACTAGAAATTAAGGTAACCTTGTCTTGACCAAAAAATATTTCAAAAATAAAATTAATGGTTTTTTTACTAGTGTTTTATCACGGTCAAATGGGTAACAGGTCAACCCAAGTTTTTTACTGGGTTAGATTGAGTTAATCATTCCTTTAGTTTTTTTTTACTCACATTGGTCTAAGCACCGGGTCCCGAATCGACCCGTTTGGTCAATCTTGATTTTATAACTAGGGTTATTATATCATTATTAATTTTAAAACTCAATATAAACTAAGAAAAAATATTTAATTATTTTTTAATTAATATGTAAATTTAACAGTAATACATATTAAGAGTAAAATATATTTTTTTATATTTTATTTTATTTTATTTATCATAATCAAATATGATACAGAAATAACCACTTTGTCATGATCACCACTATCTTCGTCATTTTCTATCTTATCTCTCCTGCCCCCACTATCTTTATTTCTTACGTTTTGGAAAGTAATCAAATGCTACCCTATAGACTAAATATCATGGATTGCATGTAGAAACAATGTAATTTTTGCACATAAAAGTACATTTTGGTCCTTGAATTTTTTATTTTTTCATATTTGGTTGTTGTAGTTTTATATTTTTATGTTTTGGTTTTCCAACTTTATTTTTATCATGCTTCATCACTGAGTTCTAAGAGATGAGAGAAAAAATTATCAAAATAAAATAAAATAAAGAGAAAATTCAGTTAGATACATTTAGGCCATGAAAAAAAATCTGTGTCAAATGGTTTGGCGATGGGAGTTTAATGAGAGTAAGGTTGGCCTTTAACTATCTAAAAATAAAAGAAAGATCTAGGTTTGTAAAGTTTTTTAAAATTTGGTTTGATTTTTAGGTTTTAGAGTGATTAAATGGTGTTTCGATATTGTAAATGAGGTTATTGAAATTTGAATGATATTTTAAAAGTGTTTTCAAGTCAAAAACAAATAGAAATTTAGGTTTTTGTCTAAAAACTTCGCCTTGATTGTGTCATTTTTAAAAAAAAAATTTAAAAGAAAAATGTGAAATGTATATATTTGACTTGCTAGGTTCACATGAGCCTGCTTTTTTTTGTTAAAAGTCAAACACTTGAACTTGACCTTCTAGGTCAAGAAATAATTTTTTTTATTAAATTAATAATCATAATATTATTTTATGCCATACATTTTAAATAACATTAAAAAATTTTATATTGCAATAAATTTGTTAATAATTATATATAAATGTAATATGAAACCACTTGTAAAAAAGTTGCTTATGAATATTTAATGGGAATAAAATAGATATTTTTTATTGTTAATTTTTTTATATAGTCTTAATGAATTAATTATTCTTATATTTTTTCATATAGACATTGTTTTTTTATTTGAAACTTGCCATTTAGATTATGATAAGTTTTCATTTTAAAAAACATGTTATTAATAAAAAACAGAAAATAGGATTTTTGCCTCGATAAATGAATTTTTTCATCCTTAATTTAAATGATTGAGATTCCTACTAATATTTTGTTAGAAAAAAATATAAATCATATTTTAGGACCTCACCTAACAGTCTAAGCTATTGGGTTGAGATGGTTCATTAACATGGTTTTAGGTTGAAATAGTTCTTTGACATGATATCAGAGCTTTAATGACCAAGCGGTCATGAGTTCAAATCTCACCATTCTCATTTATTTAATAAAAATTAAGCACAAGGCAATATGAGCTTGTGCAAGTTTCAAGCCCAAAAGGCTTTTACTTGAGATGGTGTATTAGAAAATAATATAAATTATATCTTAGGATCTCACCTAATAACTTAAGCTATTTGATTGAATTGATTCTTTGACATATTTGTCTTAATTATCTTAAATTGTTATTAAAAAAATATTGTTAATAAAACAAATGCCATTTTTTCATCAAAATGATAAATGCATAAATAAGGAATGTGGACTTCAAACATTTCTCCTCTGGAATGCAAATTCTTTGAATTTTTATTTTAATTATTGAGTAATTAAATAAAAATTAACATTGAAGTTGGCCTCACAGAATTGCTTGGGTGTAAAATATAGTATAATCACTATTTGTCAACCCGCGTTCTTGTTAAGTAATGTGATTAAATAGAAATAAAATTATCACGGAAGTACATAATAATAGAAAAAAAACTAAAGCTAAAGGCAAAATCATTTTCGGTAATCAAGAATATTTTTCTCTTTTAGCATCAATTAAATATTGATTAATTACATGGGAGGTATCCATACATTTTAAGCACCGCATGCAGTGCCTTCCAGTGGAATTAAATACTCTTATGTCGTGTTATTGGATAAGTCGTCGCATCCTTCTTCTCCTGATACGATGCGTATAGGTGGCGATAGAGCGATTTCTTGCTGGTCCGTTTTTTTTTTTTTAATCTTCTTTTTTCTTCCTACCTTGAAAAATATAGGTTGGACCTCTTTTGTTTTTGATATTTCAACTTCAATTTTTATTTTTTTATTATTTATTTTTATTCTTGATCCTTTTATTTATTTCCAATTTAATTTTTTAATTCTAATTTATCATATATTTTTCTTTCCAATTTCAACCTTCTTCTTTCACAAAATCCTATTCTCTTGAATAAAACTCAAAATCAACTATTAAATTCAATAAAAAATATATAGATATACCCTATTTTTAAACACACAGACATTAATACGTGTGCACGTATATTATGTTGAGAGTTTCCTACAAAAAGAAAATGTTAAATGCTACACCATATAAAATAAATAAATAGATTCGTATTCTATTTGTAAGAATAAGAAGCTCATAACCATTAAGTTACAATTCCATTTATGTAATGTGTCATATATATTTCATATTTCTTTCTTAAAATGTCAATGACTAATTTCAACTAATTTTATTAAGGAAATTTAAGATATTAAGTGAAAATGAATAATTTTATATTACTTTTTAATATAATTTTTTTAATGAAAACCTTTTAGGATTTTAAAAATATCCACAATTATTTTATATTTAATTTAATTAAATGGATATAAAAATGAAATTCAAATTCATAACTATTTAATTATTTGTTATGTGAAAATTAATAAATGAGTTAATATTATTTTTTTATTATAAAATATCTTTAAAAAATATATGGAAGGTTTTGTACAAGTTCGTAAAAAGAGAAGCATGCAGGAATATCTCCCAGCCAATTAATTAATTGTCTTACCCGGCACAACATTGAAGGTGGAACAAGTTTGTGATGGACTTCACAAACTGGAGACTAAGGGGATGGGCTTGCTACTCTTTAATTGTTATGGACTTAGTCATTATAAAAGTTATGAATTAAAAGATATATTTTTTAGTAATTTCAGATTCAAGTTTTATTTTTATTAATATTTATTAATATGATAGTCGTTGTAGATTTATATGGTTGTTAATTTTAGAATCTGAAAATTAGTCGAGGTATACACAAGCTTATCCGAACATCTATATTAATAATAATAAATTTTAAATTTAAAAATATTAATTAAAGGAGAAATATGATGGACCGCTAGCTAGTCGCAGATGGCAGCAATGATTTTATTTTCCTTTTTTGCAAGTCAACTGCCCCAGGAAGCGTGCCAATAAGCCATAGTCGATCCAATTGGTTTGTTGTCTACGACTAGTAGATTTGAGATCGTGTCTTTTTGTAGACCGATTATTTATTTATTTATTTATTAAAAAAAGTGATATACATTTTACCATAATATATGCATACAAGTTTCAAACTATAAATGTCAGTGTCACAGATTAGTAGACAAGCAAAACACTGTAACAGTGTGGTTAGATACAGTTGACAGATTAGATATTAATTTATCTCAAAGATTTGATATATAATTAATATCTAGATAAGTTACGTGCTCCGCTTGTTCAAGATTTCTAATACATCAATTCATTGATATTTATGCGATCTCAGCTTCTAAAAACAAAATCCAAAACATGAACTCTTCCGGATCAAGCACTGCATGCAGAGACTCAAAATCTATATATATATATATATATATATATATATATACACACACACACACATATATATATATATGTATGTATACACACACTTGGTGGGGATAATTATATGAGCACCATTTAGTTCTTTGGAAGTAGTATTTTTTTTTATCAAATAATTAAATTAGAATTATTAAAACTTGAACTTATTTGGATTTTTTTTATATTAGTATAGTAATTTAAATTTTTTAATTGAGTAACATCATTAAAACAGTTTTGACGAAGTAACATATTATCATCTTATCACGCTTCACATGATATTTATTAAATATTATTATTTTTAATTATGACGAGATAATCATTACGCTTCAAATAAATAACAATTAAATATATCATGATTTAGAGGCGTGATAACTTCATATACCTAGTTTACCTTAAAAAAAAAAAAACAAAATAAGTTGGTTGTATTGGCGAAGACCTTTTCTCCTTACCATTATTCTCGCACGTATGTGTTTAAATTACAAGCAGTAGTAAGGTTTTAGTTTTACACTCTTACCTGCAAAAAGAAGACTAATTTGTTGCCGAAAATAAAGAAGATGGGTAGCTTAAAGGTTGAATCCAAGTTTTGAAAAGGCTAAAATATGTTGAGAGAAGATTAATTTGTTGCTTAAAATATGAAAAGGCTGTCATTTGTGAGAGAGAGAGAGGCATTGAAATTAAAAATTAGCAAGTGATTAAACAGAGGAGCTGAAGCTTGTGATGATGAAACTTGGAAGGTGGTTCACAACTAAATATTAAAAAATAATATAAATTATATTTTAAAATTATATTTAATAATTTAAATTATTAAATTGATATAATTTTTTAATATGATATCAGAACTTTAATGACTAAGTAATTACGAGTTCAAATCTTATTATCTCTATTTATTTAATAAAAATTAAATACAAAATAGTATGAGTTTGTGCAATTTTTAAGTCCAAAAAACTTTCACTTAAAAAAATATATTAGAAAATAATATCTAACGATTTAAGTTTTTGAATTAAAATGGTTTCTTCAAAGTAAAATCTAGAAAAAAGTGATACATATAATTATAAATAAATAACAATTAATTATATGTCAACTTTCTGAATCTTGTATATTATTTTATCAAAAATTTTTATTTTTGTGTTTATTAATTTTTTTTAAAAAAATTCTATACTAATTACCCAATTTGTCCACCTTATTTTATCATAGAAAGCTACCGAATACAAATCATCTAGACTATAACTACTTGTGTATGATATAACATACGGTACCAACCCTTTTACAAAGGAAAGGACAATTCACGGAGCATCACATAACAAGGATAGATCAATCCCATATTCTGGAATGTTGTATTGATTGATGACGAGGTAAAATCTGAAAATATAATGGTCATCAAGGTCCGGATTAAAAAAAAAATTAAGTTAAAGGATCATTAGCCAGGCCATGTCAAAAATTTAGGAAGACCATACATTGCAAGACCATTTCCCTAACTGGTACATTTTTTTTTATTTTTTTTGGGTCAGAGTAAATTTATATCTCAAAAAGTATATTTTATGGATTTAAGTAAGCGAGTAAAACTCTGGTTATTCTAAATTTTTATAAGAAATATACGTCCTGACTTGAACTCGAGACCTGTTATGTAGATTTCAAATTCTTTACCATCACGCCATGTTTTTTGAGGAGGCGGCGTATAATAGCATCCCTCAATTACTTAGGCATAAAAATTAAATATTTATTATAAATTTAAATATAATAGTTATTAAAATCTGTTTATAATGGGGTGCAGTCCGCAATATTCCAAACAAAAAACATCAACGCGACGATGCTTTCTGATTTAGAAATGCAGGCAGGCTGCACCCTTCTCCATACCTAAAGGTTACTTAGTCAAACAATAGGTGTTTTTAAAAAACACTTCAAACTTCCCTAAATGGACCAGATCCTTGGAATATTACCTGTCTTGTTAAGAAACCAGAAATAGGAATCGAAAATAGGAGCAATTAAGAGCTAAGACAGCAACACGTGAAGTTAATGCGTAGGAAACCCCATGAGGCGCCTGAGAAGCTGCCGGCACCATCCATGCATCATCCACCACATCTAATGATCTGGACGCCTTCTGTCATTGAAAAATGATGAAAGTCAAAGGCCCATCTAGGACACATAGAGCACACATTGCAACACCGACTCTTGTCTCAATACAAGGGAATAGTCTCCCATTCATTCATTTCTTTATTTAAAGCTAAAGTCAACTCTTAGTTTTTGAGCCTTTCTTCTTCCAAAACCTTGGAAAAGGTCCAAGATTAATGCCCTCTCGGATTTTCCGTGTGCTGACTTTCGTGGGCTTCAACAACTTCCACACACATATAAAACCGCATCCCTGCCCCCCACAACTTTGAATAATAAAAAGCTATCTTGCAACTCCCAGTAGACAAGTTTGGAAGTTAAAAAAATCCGTTCAAGAAATTCCATTTTCCAGCCTTTAATGGTAGAGTTCTCTCCTTACCTCCTTCCGGCCATTCAAGTGCTATTTTTGTTTCTTGAGTTTTGATATTCAGGTTAGAGCCCTTTTTACTATAATTTTTCTATATTCTCATTTATTGATCAAGAAGATCAGTACTCTTGGTACGTTTGATCATATTCTTTCAGCTTCTCTTTTTTAGTTTTGTTTGTGTATTGTTAAGTTTGCTTCTTCTCTGTTCTTCAAAATGGATCAAATCGATGTTCCTTATCATTTTCTTTGCCCAATTTCCCTTCAACTCATGAGAGATCCAGTTACAGTCTCAACTGGGATTACCTATGATAGAGAGAACATTGAGAAATGGTTATTTTCATGCAAAAATAAAACTTGTCCTGTTACAAAGCAAGAGTTGTTTACCAAAGATCTCACCCCAAACCACACCCTTCGTCGTTTGATCCAAGCATGGTGCACCCTCAATGCCTCGTTCGGTATCGAGAGAATCCCAACTCCAAAGCCACTCGCTGACATAGCCCAGATCTCCAAACTCCTTAATGATGCTAAGAAATTTCCACACTTGCTGCTCAAGAGTCTACGAAGGCTTAGATCAATCACGCTTGAAAGTGAAAGGAATAGAAGCTGTCTAGAGGAAGCTGGTGTAGTTGATTTCTTGGCTTCGATCTTGAAAACTGATAATTCTACTTCAGTTGAGATAGACAGCGATGATAATGAATCGGAGTTCACAAGGGCAAGTGATGAAGCATTGGACATTCTTTATCATCTCAAAATATCACAGAGACAATTAAAGAATCTGATAATCAACGATGGCGATCGGTTTCTAGAGTCGTTGCTGCAAATCTTGAAGCGTAGTAGCTATCAATCTAGAGCTTATGCGACAATGTTGTTGAAGTCCGTTTTCGAAATGGCAGATCCAACGCATTTGATTAGTATCAGACCGGAAATGTTTGTCGAGATACTACGCGTACTTGATGATCAGATCTCACAACAGGCCTCAAAGGCAGCATTGAAGCTTCTCGTGGAAATTTGTCCATGGGGAAGAAACCGAATCAAAGCCGTCGAAGGTGGTGCAGTTTCTGTCTTGATCGAGCTTCTTCTTGATACATCAGACAAGAGAGCTTGTGAACTTATTCTAGCTGTTTTAGAACTGCTTTGTGGTTGTGCTGATGGACGAGCAGAGTTATTGAAGCACGGGGCAGGACTCGCAGTTGTTTCCAAGAAAATACTTAGGGTCTCTCATGTTGCAAGTGATAAGGCAGTGAGAATTCTGTGCTCCATTTGCAGGTTTTCTGCAACTTCTAGGGTTCTTCAAGAAATGTTGCAGGTTGGTGCTGTGGCCAAGTTGTGCCTGATTTTGCAAGTGGATAGTAGTTTAAAGAGCAAGGAGAGAGCTAGAGAGATCCTCAAGGTGCACTCCAAGGTCTGGAGGAGCTCTGCTTGTATCCCTGCATATTTGATGTCTTCTTATCCATCTTCCTGATTGGACCCTTTGTGTTCTGCGTATATAATGATCAATGAGGCAAGGTTAATTTCACCTCATGCAATACAACTTGAAATATTATATTTTTTGCAAATTTCAAGTCAAAATATTTTTCATTTGAATAAGTGTGGTCGACTAATATAAAATTATTTATTGTGTTTGAATCTTATCATCTTTCTTAATTAAATTAAATACAAAATGATGGTAAATTTGTATAAATTTTAAATTTAAAAAGATTTTGAAATTTGAAAATGATGTACTAGCTTAGATAATATATAATAAAAAAACTATTCATTTACATTATTAGATTGAGATGCAATATCGTAGTGAAAGGATTAAGTTTGAGTCTCCAAATATGAGTTAAGAAACATTCCTTTATGCATGCAATATCGTAGTCAAAGGATTAATTTTGATTTATTAATTATAGACAGCATGCTGGACTTGGTTAAGCTTTAATATGTATTTTGTGATTTATTTGGTATTGTGATGTAGATTGTTTTTTTAAAATATTTTTTTTATTTTCAATATTAATATATCAAAATTAATCAAAAATGTTTAAAAATATATTAAATTATTTTTTATTATATAAAAATTTAAAAAATACTTTGAAAAATATATTTTAATGAAAAAAAATGTGGTTGGTTTTTTCTCCTGAGCAAGTATGCACAAGTCATTAATTCTATGAGTGATTTTGAGATTGTGATAGATATTATTATTTAAAAAGCAATTTGTTTGGAAATGTATACAAGTTATTTTTTTAAAAAAATTTATTTTTCAAATTAATACATCAAAACAATTTAAAAGCACATAAAAAATTAATTTAAAATAATTTTTTTTTATAAAAAAACCACAATTTTATCGCAAAAATAATCACAATCTATGTATATACCTTGAAATGGTAAGAAAATGCGGCTGCTTCCAAATTCAATGAAGTGAACCTGCGGCTCTTGATTCAGTATCCGAAGAGCAATTACTTCAGACCATACATTGCTATTTAAAAAATAAAAGCATACATTAATGATTTTATTAATATATGAATTGAACCACGCCCATTATTGGCTATCTAAGCTGGCTTGGTAGATGCAATCTCATTATCAGTTTTAAACTGAATATATATATATATATATATCCCAAATTTGAGGGTTTTAATTGAAATTAAACCGGTGTTCTCCCTGCGCAGGTAACACCCTCCTCCTATTACCATGGTCTTCCTAGTAGAATATGTAATACGTCCCTAAGGACGACGTCATCATTTTTTTTTAGGTTTAAAATGGATTTGTGATATTAAAATTTTATATGCATGGTTGAGAGAATTATTTCAATGGTCTTTTTTTTTATTTTAATATATAAATTTTTACAGGTCTTTCTACAAAAACGTGGGCAATACAATACCAATCGACAATAAAAAAATCAAGGATTAATTGCTACAAATGCCTTGTAAAATAGAACTTTAAACTGTCTCAGCGAGCTGCTTCGACAGTATAATATACAAACCATCCATGAAACGGGAGATAATCAAGGCTCATTTCAGGCCTTCTCAGTCACCCGCTGCCATTTTCTTCGACAGGGGAGCCTTCTAGGAAAGATTTCTCCTCCACTTTACCAGCAGTGTTCTCGCTATGATTTGCAAGATCATTGTACATCTTCATAGAAGCCATAGAGAATTCAGTTAAGGACTCAAAAACTCTCGAAAATCCTATCTGAAACCCACTTAGTGTGATCCTTTGTGTTTCTTTCACGTAGTTGTGGTGTTTTTCCTTCTCTAGATCCAGTTTCTTCCTAAACATGTCCAACTGATCTTTCTTCTCTGTCAAGTGTTCGCGCCGGTTTTCTGCATCTGGCTCAGGTTTATATTCTATAAGTTCAGATTCAAGAAACCTGGTCTCTACCTTCTGGAATGACGTGGTTCTTCTGTCGAGTTCTCTTGCTAGACTGTCAACTTTCCTCTTCTGTAGCTGTTCCTCCCCTTGCTGAGCCCACAAAGCCTTCATATCTTTCAAGAAGCTTTTAATTGCAAAGGATACTGCCTTGTCTGGTAACTTATCCATAGAAGACAACCAATCATGGCAAGTCCCAAGGAATGGTGACATCAAGAAATATATAATCAACACATTAAAATTTATATATTAAAATAAAAAAAAGATATAGAAGATGCTTTTTTTTAAAATGTTATGAACACTATTTTTTGAAACAATTTTTTATGAACATTTTAAAATACGATTAATTACCAAAATCTTAGATTTTTCAACCGCACTTCAATTGAAAGTTTTTGAGCTTGAAACTTGCATAGACTCGCATTACTTTATGCTTGATTTTTGTAAAATAAATAGGGATGGTGAGATTTGAACTCGTAACCACTAGGTCATCAAGGCTCTGATACTATGTTAAAAAACCTTCTCAACCTAATAATTTAAACTGTTAGATAAGATTTCAAGATATAATTTATTTTATTCTCTAATATACTAGATTAATCTTTATTCGAATCAGTATCTCAAATGGTAGTGCTGAATTAACTAATTAAATGTGTACATTAACTAAAAGGTTTTAAACTCAAGAAATTGCTCTTAAAAATCTTAAATAATTTCAAAAGTAATTAATTTAAATAAATGAAAAAGAGCACAGATCAATGCGATTTTCTCAGTTTGGCTGGAGACTTGCAAGAGAAATGCAGATGCATAAATACTTCTTGAGAGTTGATGGGCTTCAAGACTGTCCTGAGAGCCGAACGGAGGTCGACAATTAGCTGACAATTTTAATGGAATATATTACTCCAATCTTTAATACCTTAGTAAACTCTTGCAAATACTTTCTTTCCTCTTCTCCTGGGCTACTCAGTCGTTGAAAATCCAAACTCCTCTTATGAATTATTCTCATTAATACTCTTTCTAAAGCTTAAATCTAATTCGTGAGTGACTTTACTTTTCTTCGTTACTATCATCCATTTTTTTTAAAATGGATATTAAAATTAAAAATAAACTAAAACGGAATGGTGATTTTCAGCAGTGGATATCATTATTCGTATATTTATAAAACACTATTTATTACAATCAGTAGTAAAAACTATTATGTGGGGATGGAATTGTCTTTTCATTTTTACAAAGAATGAAATGATTTATTTACCCTAAAAGGTAAATGTTTTAGAGCTGGCATCAATGAGTTTTGTTAGTCGTTTTTTGCACAGTAAAATAATTCTATTATCCTTATAAAATTGATAGAGGGAAATTAAGTTTTTTAATAAATATAAAAAAATAATTTAATAAAAAAATTGTTAGTGCATGTGAAAGGTGTCTAAGCCTTTATAATGATACATGCAACATCTTCTAGTAGTCAAAAACTCCATTTCACCTTCTTGTTGGAATTCACACGGCTTCCGTTTCTTGTTTGGAAAGCACGTGGCGACAAATGTGGCAAAGTTTGTCACTGAAAATGTTTTTTTTTTCCTTTCTCTTTTCTCCCCCCGCCTCTTAAAATTTAGGTTGATAATTTAAAATTTTAAAATTATTCTCTTAGTTATTGATATTTCAATTTTAATTTTTATTCTTTTATTGAATTTTAATTTGTTTTCAATTTCATGCTTCAATTCCAAGTTATTGTATATATTTTTTAATTTGGTCCTTATTTTTTTTATTTTTATTCTTAGTTTTTTTATAGAATTTTTATTTATTTTTAATTTCACCATTTAATCTCAATTTATGATATATTATTTGTTTTTGATATTGTCCTTATTCTTTTAATTTTTATTTTTTCCCCTTCCATAAAATCTTTATTTGTTTTCAATTTTATCCTTCAATCCCAATTTGTGATTTATTGTTTTTTTTTTAATTTGGTCCTCACTCTTTTGATTTTTTTTCCTTTTGTTAAATTGATTTTTTTCTTTACAACTTTACCCTTCAATAAAAAATTTGTGGTTGTCCTCTAATTTATTTTTTGTTTCAGTTTTGATCCTCTATTTTTTAATTGCTATTTTTTTTTTGTTTTGAATTCTTTTAAATGATTGACTTTTTTTATTTTATCTTTCAATATTTAATTGGTTGGGGATTGGACTTCGTATTTTTTCAAGGTATGATGTTTCTAGTCTAATGACCTAGGTCACAGATTTGAAAAGTTAATGTGAGTTGATATTAAAAAAAAACTAATTTTTTTTTTAATTTTATCATTCAACTTTAGTTTTTATATAAAAAAATAGTCTTTTTGGTTTTCTTTATTTTTTTATCTATTTATCTTGATCTCATAATTTGGGATGCCGGGTTGACTCACTCCTTATTACACAGATTACAAGTTTATCATGCTAATTTAGATTAATTTTTTTTTTGTTATAAATTTTTATCTAATTTTGTCCTCTATATTTCATTAGTTAAGAATTGAGATGCATTGTTTTTTTTTTTTGAAAAAAAAGGTTTTCTTCCCA
Source organism: Populus nigra (assembly GCF_951802175.1). Lineage (NCBI taxonomy): Eukaryota > Viridiplantae > Streptophyta > Magnoliopsida > Malpighiales > Salicaceae > Populus > Populus nigra. Next base: position 27,705,663 of record NC_084852.1, on the reverse strand, counting down.
AGTTATCATCATTTTTTTTTAATTAGTCTATTTATTATCGTTATTTTTTTATTATTTAATTAAAATAAAACATATTTATTTTACCTAATTGATTTTATAATTCAAATCATAAATTGTTTTTTCTTTTTAAAACATGGTTGAGACAAAACATTATTTTTTATGCAAAAACAAAACTGGCTCCGCAGAATTACACATCCAGTATAAAACTAATCTTGAAATATTATAGAAAAATTAAGCGAACACAGTAAACTTTCACAAAAGATAACAGAAAATATTGGAACCTGATAAAAAAGAAGAAGAAGAAGAAGAATGAGTTAAGATTTGCAAAGGTCATACAAGAATTTTAAGAACTATATGTTTGTGAAGGAAATCTTCGGTTGCTCAATATCTTCAAAATCTGCATTATATGGAATGGCGTTCGAATATATTTTGTTCTTTTTCTACACCAAAACAACTTATATATATATATATATATATATATATATATATATATATATATATATATATTAGAATTAAGAGATCAAACAAACAATAAATAATTTAAATACAAAATTATAGTATAAATAAAAAGGATAGTGCTTTTATATATGCACCATTTCACATAACACTATTTATTTCAATTTTTTTTTGTTTTTTTAATCTATATTTTTTCTAATTTTATACTTCAATATTTATTTTATTAGAGATTGAACTTCATAATTTTTTTTATTTGCTTTATATATGGTTAACTTGATATCATAACTTGTGTTGCAGGTTTGGTAGGTTAACTCGGTTGATTCGAGTTTATTTTGTCTTTTTTTCTAATTGTTTTTTTTTTCAATTTCATCCTTTAATATTGAGTTGGTTAAGGATTAAGCTTCATGATGTATTTCGGTTTGGTTTCTATAAGGTTATCTTAGTCTCATGACTCGGGTCATAGGTTTGGTAGATTAACCCAGTTGACTCGAGTTTTTTTATCCCTTTTTAACTGTTATTTTTTCAATTTTATCCTTCAATATAGAGGTGATTATAAATTAAGTTTCATGATTTATTTTGGTCGCTTTTTATGAGGTTATTCTGGTAATATGACTCGAGTCATGTGTTTTGTGAATTAATTAACTTAAGTAGACTTAGATCGTTTTTTTTATCGTGTCTTGTTTTTAGATTGATTTTTTTTTTCCGATTTCAACCTTTAACAATGAGTTTATTGAAAATTCATGGGCTTCATAAATTTTTTTATTTTCTTTTTATGTATTACAATCTTATGACTTCGATTACGAGTTTGATATGTTAACCTTGGTTGACTCAAGTATTTTTGTTCACTTTCTGTAAGGTTATCTTGATCTCATGACTCGGGTCACAAGTTTGATAGGTTAACTCGGGTCAAATTCTTTTGTTATTTTTTAATTAACTTTTTTCAATCCTATTTTTCTATATTGGATTGATTGAGAATTGAGTTTCATAATTTATTTTGAATTGCTTTATATGAGGTTATTATGGTCTTATGATCTAAGTCGTGAATTTAGCAAGTTAACATGAGTTGACATATATTGTTTAAATATTATTTTTTTAAAAAATTATTTTCTTGAATTTTTATGAAACAAATTATATATTTACTGGTCGTCTGGATCACATTTGGATTTATTAAGTTGATTATGTCATATCAAATCAACCTACATATAGTTTTTTTCACTAAAAAAAAATTAGTAATGTCTGGATTTTTTTTATATTAAAAAAATAATTTAACTATAACATAGCACGGCAACAATATAGTTTAGATCTAAAATGAGTAAAGAAAGTTCAAAGAACACCTTTTAATAAAAAAAAGAAAGTTAAAATAAACGAAAAGATGCCATCAAGGGAGAAAGATGGACGGTATGGCTAACCCCAGCCCAAAATATTGAGCTCGTAACATTTTGAGTAATGGGAATATTTAGATAGTATTTTGATTTTGTATGTGGGAAATGAATCGAAGGATTAATTCGAAAGTTTTTGTTTTTCCAAAATATATAGAATGATAAATTATTGTCATTAGAAATCAGTATAGTATGAGGCTTGTTGGATTTATAATAATTTTAAGATTCATTAATTTGTATTTTATGATTACTAACATATGTTTTTGTCATATATATTCACAAACATCATTATACAAAAACTTGACTAAAGTGGTTCCAGGAACAACTTCCAAGTCCAGGATAAATGAATCGATATATTTTTCTTTGATTAGATGTGTTTTCAATATATTTTTACTTTTCTTTTCTTTAATATATATATCTCTAAATTCCTACTTGTGTTTATCAACTCAATTTTTTATTTTTTTACATTTATTTTAAAAAATTTTTATTTTTAAAATTTTATTCAATTTTAATCATTTTTGTTGTTTTGGTCCTTTTTATTATTTTTTGTGAGGTTAGAAATAATCATAAAATTACAAAAATTAAAATACAAAAATTAAAGAAAAAAGAGTACACAGATGGGGTTTGAAATTAGATAAATAATTGAGTATCAGGTCCAAAAATTGAGTTTAGAAATTTTTGGGTCATAATCGAGGGTTGAATTGAAGAAGAAATTAAAGAAAAATGGCTTAAATTAGTTTAATTTGGATGAAACTAAAACAAAAGGAAGTTCAAGGATGATTTTGAAAGAAATAGCCAAGTTAGAAAGTCAATTAAGGTCTTAATTGAAAATGAACGTTGAATTTAGGTACCAAATCAACTTAAAAAAGAAAATTGAAGACAGGGGGACCAGATTAGAAGAAATAGAGAAATCAGAGGGGTTGTCCTAATTCGTTTAAGGGCGGAATTGAAAGAAATCGAGGAAAAAAGGTGAAATCGACCCAAATTAGGAAAATTTAAAGACCAAGAATGGAAATGCGAAAGGCGCTGCAATGGAAGGACGAATATTAAGTTTGACATGATTTTAATTAGGAAAACCTAATTGGGACCAAAACGACATCGTTTCACATTAAATGAAACAATGTTTTTTGTTTAATTTGGGGAGGAACAGGCTTTGAAGATTCAAACAAAACAACGTCGTTTTGTTCATGAATCTGCATATTTTCTAGGTAAGGCCAAGACGACTGATTCTCACATGATCTTAGAGCTTAATTTATGATCCTGATTGATTCTCATGACATCATAAAAAGCAAGAAACATGTTCTCTCATAGATTAGCTACAATCATGGTGCAAGGAATCGCAATTTAATTACTTGAATCCTCTCCAAATTTCAGGCCAAACACACACCCTCTCCGTCAGCCTCTCTTCTAGACCATAAGCTCAGACTTTCCATGTATGCTTAGAATCCAACTTTTAACCCATGATTCTCTCCTCACAAATCAAGTGAAGAGGGATTGCTGGTCAACATCTAATTAAGTTGATTTCCAATCCAGATTCATCAGGACAATTTTCAAGGATTCAGTTTCCATGAAGTTGGTGATGGTTTCCTTTCATAAAAAGATTTGACATTCACGTATAAAAAGCCACTCAATAGATATATAAAAAAAAAAGGGAAAGAAAAAAAAGAAGAGAACAAAACAAAAAAGAAGGAAAAAGATAAAAGAAAAAGAAGAAGAAGAGGAACTTAGAGAGTTCAAAGATTAGTGTCAATGCCATCAACTGTCCCAATGTTTACAACAACCAAAATCTGGAAGGAAGAAAAAAGAACAAGAAGTAGTTTCTTATCAAAAAGAGAGTTAGAGAAGAGAGGAAGAACAACCTCTTTTACTGAAAACTTTAAGCCAGTCGCAAGACCGGAACCATGTCCTCTCGCCTTCTCCCAAAACCCCACCAAAACCCTACATGTCACAACCTGAAACTTGCTCACACTGCTCGTCATAGCCACCGTCACCACCATCTTTTACCCACAGCACGACACCCTTCCACCTCTGACCTCCCTAAACACATATCCCAACCAACCCCACCTATATACCCCGCATCTACCTCCTGCACCTTTAACGAGTTTGGTTCAGTTATATTTTGAGCGTTTCCCAACCTGTCAGACTATTCCTCCTCGCGCAGCACTTTCAACAAGTATGGGACAGTCGCTAGTCTATTTATTTCGCAAAGATTGAATCGCAGGCAATGGCTGTTTGGTTGTTACAATGACTGCAGGATCACGAGAACAGGAAGTTATTGACAAGCTTAATGGAATATGGTTTGGTTCGTTTAAGCTCCATGCAAACATACAAAGTTATCATAAGGAATCGAAAGCGTCCTCATCAAGGAATTTACCTAACCCCAGGGTTCCTAGTGTCTCCGTTCCTATTCGGTTGCGAGATACAAGAAGTTATCCTGTTGTGGTGTGCACAGCTAATGGTACATATGGAGATTTAGCTATTCCTAAAAATGAAATCAAGTCAGACTCTATGCCATTGATTACTCATGATCCTGACGAGGGGGATATTTTATGGATAAAGAATAGCTTAGTCGAACTGATCAACGAAGGAGTAAATTATCAGGATATTAGGAAGTCTTCGGTATTAGGTGGAGTTCAATTTCTAGGATTTCAGTTTATGGGTGCATCACAGGCTTCAATCTCCTTCTCTTATGATTCAATGATGGAGGCCTTCGAGAACTTAACAACATGGTCTGTTTATTTTGACGAATTACGGCCTTCTATCGATTCAGATGGTCCAATTGATCGGTATGCTTGGATTGAGGTAATTGATTTTCCACTTCTTGGTTGGTCTGCTACAACAGTCACAAAGATTTTAGCGTCTTTTGGTAGAATGGTTTTGACAAAGTCAATTTAGAATTGAGCAACCTTGGTTATATCAATTCCTTAATCGGTACCAGACATCATAGATTCATCAAGGAGACTATTTTAATCAGGTTAAATGGGGCGGATTATCGTATTAATCTCTAAGAACTTGATCCACTGCATTATCCCGGTTTTGAAGCTATTGAATACAACATGGGGGCTTTTGATTTGATGTTGCCGACAAATTTACTTTCGTTTGATTCTAGCACTGAACACACTTCTGATGTCGCCAGCATTGATGACGTTGATCGTGTAACTGACATGGAACCAGGTGCCGACCACCTTGTTTGTTGGCGTAATGGATGGGATTCGCGGTTCTGTTACGCACCTGTTTCTGATACTATCCTTTTTTCTGGAGTCCACTCCTATTCAAACACTTCTCTATTCCAATAACTTACCTGATTCAGAATCCCACATGCAAGATAGAGGCAGCTTGAGCCCATCTACCAAGCATGCAACCGGCCCAGCCTAGGTTGACAGCCCACAGTCACGAGTTCCTCTCAGCCCAGATTTATACGATGATCAAGACTCGTCAGTAGATAATTCTTCCACGATACATGAGGAAGAATGGCGTGGCAGGAAACCACATAGTGTCCACCGTATGGTTCTACAGAAACGCAAGACCAAATTTAAAATACTTACTTCTTCTGGTAGTCTGCAGCCGCTAATGGCTAACAAAGATGATGATTTGTCATGCTCCATGAATTCTGGCATTCCTAAAGGCATCATCTGCAACACTCAACCAATCCTTGCAGCTGGCATTCCGGATAATGGCAAAGCATCTGAGATGGAAGGAATGTTACAAGCAGGACAGACTCTGGGCTTTGGCAATACAACTGAATTGATGATTTTTGAAAATGACATTGACCACCAGATTGATAGGGAGATTGCAGACTGGACAGCGAACTAGAGGCTGCAAATCTCCATCTATCATGGTATGATTTTCATCTCTATTCCTATATGGATTTTCTTTTGGAATTATTGTGGTCTGGACATGTCTGCCAAACGGTTTTCTATCAAGAAGATGTTGTTACATAATACTGTTGACATTTGTTTTATCTTGAAAACTAAGAAGAGATCTTGTACATCTGGTTTGTGAATGGAATTTGGAATGGCAGGGGTTAGGGGGTTAAGTGGTTTACGGTTGATTCAGTTAATTGTGCTGGTAGAATATAGTTGTCGCACCTAATATCGCGACGACCATAAAAAAACTTAAAAAGAAAAAAATAGATTTCTGGTATCTTGTTCTTAAATAGAAAAATGTCTTATTTAAGGAGTTGTCACCTAATATTATGGTTACTAAGAACCCTAATTGGTCAATAGAGATTCTATGGTACGAGACTAATTGTGATTAGAGAAGGTATTAGTACCCCTAACATACCCTACCTGAGATAAACTGCATTGTTGGTTTTGTCTTAAATTGCTAAAGATATGTTGGTCTATGTTATGATAGTTTACTTATAATATTCCTGACTCTAACGTTAGTGAATATTCAAATGAATGAATAAATAAAATAAAATAAAATAAATTTAAATCAGTATTTTTATTTCTGAATCTAGTTTCAGTTAATAAACAGATAAAATAAATTTATTTTTATGTATGCATATATTTTTTATTTTTATTTTTATTTTTATATGAGACGAGGCCTAGCTCAGTTTATATGGGCTGGACTAGACCTAGCCAGCCCGGCTCAAACCAGTAACCCGGTTAGGCAAAGCTTGAACAGTGTAATGTTGATTAAATGAAGCAAAGCGGGAGGGGATGAAGAGAAACTTACATGTGGTCTCTTGCTCCTGAGGATAAAGATGAAGTTGAGCGCTTTTCTAGTTATTCCTCTGTTCTGCTCCTTCTCCTCTCCGTGTCTGCTTGGTGCTGGAGTTAGATGACAAAGACAATGGCGCAGATGTGTTGATTGGACAAAGCTAACTACTCTCATTCTCTGTTCGTTTTTTTTTTTTGTGAAAAGCCCTCTGTTTATGTGCTCTCCTTTGTTCTTTTCTTTTTTTTTTTTTTCGATCTTCGGTCTCTCTCTCTCTCTCTCTCTCTCTAGTCCAGTCTCCTCCTGTTTTCCTTCGCGTCCATCTATTCGAGAGGGGGAGGTGGTGCAACCGGAGTCGCGGCTAGCACTGGTCTGGAAGAAGACGATGATTAAGGTGTAGAGGCTGGCCAAAATTTCCTCTCAACTTTTGTTTCGTTCCCTCATTTTCTCTTATTGTGGCCTTTTCTGGCTTTTATAAAGCCAGAGGATGCCTCTGTTCATGTGTTGGTGCCTCACAATCGTGAGGCACGAACGCCTTAAAGAAATAGGGGAATAATAATCATGCAATTGCAGGACTGTTCAACGTGGTCTCTAGAAGATAATGGGCAACTGAGGAGAGGTTCATGGGAGACGTGGTCTAAAACGGTTTGGTTTCCTGTTGAATTGGTCCCTGATCTGAAGAAGGTGATGAACAGTTGCTCAAAATGGCGCCGTTTGTATCTTGGAAATGACTATTTTTCACTTTGGTCCCTAAACATTTTAAACTTAATAGTTGGGATCTTAATCAGTAATAATCAATTTCTAATTGTGCCCTTTGATTAATTTCAATTGAATCCCTGAGTTATAGTGCCATTTACACAACAATCCTAGGTTTCTAGACTATACAATTTGGTCTTTGGACTATAATTTCCTGCATTTTTGCTTTAAATCAGCTCCAAACTTTGTTGTTTCTTCAATTAAACCCCTGATTTCTTTAATTAATCAAATCAAAGTTTAATTAATTCAATAAACTTATTAATTCTTCAATTAAGCTCATGATTTCATTAATTAAACTAATCCAAATTTTAATTAAATTCTCAAACTTATTAATTCTTCAATTTCTGACCAATTGACTCTCAAATTTAATAATTTCATCCTTGAACTTCGAATATGTGTTGTCTTAACCCATTCTCAACTATATTCGATTTCAATGAAACTTTGAATCAGAATGATAAAAGTACTAACAACCTAAATCAATTAAGAGCAAAGGAATTTAGAGACTTTATTAGTGAATGTAACTTACTAGAGTATCTTTTAATTGGTCATCAATACACTCACTTTTAAGAACAGTTGATAAGTCATATTGATAGAGCTATTGCTACTCCACAATGTCATTTGCAATTTTCAAAACTAGCATTTTATTGATATCCTAGAGGCTTGTCAAACCACTATTAACTATTATTGGGAATGTAGAATCAATATTGGGGGTGAAGGCCATTTTTATTTCTCAAGTATTGGTTGAACCACACTTTATTTTTTGAGAAACTCAAACTTTCCTGGACTGAAGCCTGTGTTAAGCATGCTAGCAAATTCATATTGGTAAGGAAGCTCAATTATTTGGCATAAAAAATTCAAAAAAAAATAAAAAATCTTTTAGCAATTAGCATAAGAAGCTTTTTCATATTCAAAACCGACTCTAGCAGCTAGAAAAGGAAGGGGAGAAATGTTCTCTAAGTCAGTAGGAGATCTCTGAATGACGTTAACTTAGCTCTGAATAGTGGATAATGAGTAAACATGTTGAAGCCATTTGGAGGCAAAAGACTTAGTGTAAACTTGGAGATTAAACAACAAATTCTTCCACTTAACAGTAAATATCAGAAGAGAAAGAAAAAGCATAACAAAGAGTCTATCTAACAGGGTCATACTCACTACACCATATGCAATTAAGGCTATTACTGCTACCATTTATTTTTCAAATATGTTCAAACAATCAGGTTCAACAAACCCACAGATGGGTTTGGTTAGATTTAAAAAACTCTCTCATGCACTGCTAGGTTGGAACAACCGGTGACAATAGATGAAGTTAGAAGAGCAATGTGGGATTATGATTACTCGAAGGCTCTTGGGCTTGGTAGATTCACATTCAGTTTCTATAAGACAATTTGGCTGTTGATTGGGAATAAGGTATTTCATATGGTGTCTGAATTTTTCAGAATAAGAAAACTAACAAAGGGTTTTAACATTTCCTATGTTACACTAGTGCCTAAAAAAACATCTAAAAAAATTCATGGAGTTCAAGCCAATCAGTTTGATTCATGGTTTGTACAATATTGTTGAAAAGTTGCTCTTGTCTAAGCTACACACTGTCATGAATACTCTTATCAATCCTCATCAAACAACTTTCATTTCGGGAAGGCAAGTTTTAGATGGGTTCATAATAACTAATAAGGTTATTCATTGTATCAAGAAAGGTTGTTAGAATGGTTTTCTGTTGAAAGTTGACTTCAACAACACCTTTGATTCAATTATTTGCACTTACTTAGAAGAAGTGATGATGTTTATGGGATTTGGAGATAAATGAATAACGTTGGTTCATGAATGTATTTCAGAATCATAAATGGCAATTCTCATTAATAGCTTTCCAATCCAAGAATTTCAACCTTAGTGTGGTTTACGCAGGTGGTCTACTATCATCATTGTTGTTTAACATTGTTGTTGAAGACCTATTAGTTCTTTTTTAAAGGGCTTTGACAGAACAATACTTTCAGGGCATTGGGTTTGGAAATGGTTAATCAATCAGTCACCTCTAATATGTAAACGACACTTTAGTGTTTATGCCAAACGAGCATAACTCTTTAGTTCATGCTAAATGATCCTAAGGTGGTTTAAGTTGACATCAGGACTGAAAGTTAACTTTCATAAGAGCTCTCTAGTTGGTATTAGTCTTGATGAAGATTATACGACTAGTATGACTAATGTAATTTATTGTAAATAAGACACATTTCCAATTAGTGCAAATCCAAAATGAATTTCAACTTGGAAGCTGATTGTTAATAAATTTCGCACTAGATTAGGAAAATGAAAGGGAAGCTTTCTAAGTTTAGTAGGATGGGTCTGCCTTGTCTAGACTATTCTCCCCCCTGCCATTATATTATATGTTAGTGTTTATATTGTCATAAGGGGTTACCAAGGTGCTTACATCAATTCAACAAAGGTTTTTATGGGGTGATGTTTCATATGAAAAGAAACTGTGCAAGGTGGCTTGAAGTGTTTGGGATTACAGTCTTTACAAGGGAAAAACAAAGCACTGTTGTTCAAGTGGCTTTAACGTTTATGGAATAATCATCCAGATGGGTGGTAGGATTTTATTCATATAACATACTATCCTAGTTTTGAAAATGGACTTCCTCTGTTCACTAAATTGTTGTCAAACACATGAAAAAGAATTTATTTAATCATCAATTTAGACCCACCAATATTGTCATCCTTAAAGAATGGTTGTAACTACACAATTGGTAATGGGAAGACAATCCAGTTCTGGAATGACAAGTGAACAGTAGCTAGCACTCTTAACACATGTTTCTCATCATTATAAGCAATTTCAACTTAACCTTCCATATGCTTAGCTGCAATGCCAGAGAACACATTAGGATATAGTATGTGGAATTTTGCTTGGATAAGGCCACTTCTACCTTTTGAGAAGTTACAACTTACACAGCTACGTGCTTTATTGCCATTCGTCAGCATGAATACAAGCAAGGAAAATTCAAAGATACAAAAATATTTTGGTGATGAATTTTATACAGTTAAGTCTGCTAGTAATTTAATTGACCTTCTAGAATTTCCAGGTTCATTTTCATTTACAAACTTGCTATGGAATAGTATTGCACCTCTTAAGATTAAAATATTTATATGGTTGGTTTTGTAAGATAGAGGCTGTACAAGAAGTCTCTTGCAACGTAGGAATTTACTTCTACCAAATCAAGCTTTATATCCTCTATGTCAAATTAAAACAGAGCATGTGAATCATTTATTCTTACATTGTCATGTTTCATGGATGTTTTGGAATCATTTCATAATCTGGCTTGGATTCACTTGGTGTATGTTCAATTCGGTAGAGAAGGGACTACGACAATTTACTATATTGGCTACAGGTAAATTTCAGCAAAAAACCCTGACTCTGTAGCATATGGTATCTTGTGGACTCCATGAACTACTCGAAACAATTATATTTTTTAGGATGAGGTGATGAACTAGACTAAAATGTTTGACTTCACACTTCACGGACCGTCGGTTTGGTTAAAATTGATGGTACCAATGTTTCCATACACCTGAAATGATATTTTTGGAGGACTTGAAGGAATACTAAAATGGACAAACTAGTGTAACATCTGTAGCCTTAAATTTTTATTTTCTTTTGCAAACTGTTTATCTTTTCTATCATGTATATCTTTTTTTTTCTTGTATGTCTCCTTTAAATATTTTTCAGGTAGAACTTCATATACTTAATGAAGTTTTGTAATCATCAATAAAATTCAATTACATACTAACAAGAAGCTAGTATGGTCGAAATGATACAAGTCTTGGTCAAACATGTGAAAATCATTTTGGCATAATTCGACACAACATTGAGAATTGTCATATCTTCAAGGATAAACTCCTCTTTTAGATTGCAATAGTTCCAACACTAATGCTAAAGTGTAAATGAGTTGACTTTGAAAGCTTAAGATATTTGAGTTGGGATACTTGATGTGAATAAGAGGCAACTATTGTAACATTGCTTTTTCTATTTAAATTTGATGAATAAGGTTTTTGAGACCATATTTTCTACAATTTGTTCTTCACATGTTTTTGGAATTTCATTATAGTTTTAATAAAGTATATTTTCATATGTCATATTGTTGTTTTGAAATCTTGAATGCTTTTATGGAAGTATTTTGACATTTTATTTCAATCATATTTTACAAACAACATTATAAAAAATTTGATTAAAGTGGTTTCAGGAACAACTTAGAAGTTTAAATATATAGTAAATGTATTAATCTATTTTTTTTATAAGTAAACAAGCTGTTTTCAATATATTTTTACATTTCTAGTCTTTATTGTTTATTTAATTTCCTACTTATGTCTACGTTGTTACCAATTTTTTAGTCTCCACACAAAAAGGAGAAAATACAAAAAAGTCAAAAAAAATATATTCGAAAGAAAATAAAAAAAATAATAGCAGTGAGAAGAGGATGCTAGAGCTCCTAGAAAATAGAAAAAAATTAGTTGAGGAGATTAAAAAATATAAAGACTGAAATTTAATAATATATTTTTTACTGATGAGAGCTCTGTTGATAAACAAAATTCAATTTGAGAAAGAAAAGTTCAAAATTAGATGTTTATGGACTCAATTAAATTTTATTCAAGGTTTAATTGAATTTATAGAGGGTTTGATTGTAAGAAAATTGATTTTTAAGTTCAAAGGTCAAATTATAATTTTTAAAAGTTGATTCGGTCAAATTAGGGGTATAATTGCATAAATATTGAAATTTGATGGCCAATTAGGGACTTGATTGAAGAAATCCAAAACCAAGTACCAAACTAGAAAATTCATGTAAGTAGAGGGACTGAAATTGACTGAATTAGGGGTCAAATTGAAGAAATTGAAAGTTTGTTGATCAATTGAGGGTTAAAATGCACAAATTCAAAATCCAAACCAAAGTGAAAATGGTAGCCAACTTCCAGGTTGACATTTGAATTTGGTAGGGATGCATTGAATTGATTTTTAAAATTAAAATTGCAATTGAGGACTTGATTGAACAAATCACAAATTGAGGACTGATTTGAAAATTATCATGTTTTAGCGCCATTTCGATTTAAATGAAACAATGCATTTTGTTCAAAACGATGCCATTTTACTCACTATTCATAGAAAAAAATCCAAAACGGTGTCGTTTTGAACAACACTATGTATCTTCTTCTTCCCTGACCCGCAAAAGGCAAGGGAAGAAGGTTTTTCTTCTCCTTCTTTGCAGCACCTGTTTCACCCTCTCTCTCCCTACCACTTGCCTAAAAACCTGAACCCATACCCCCCACATGCCTTGTCATTATGATGAAGAAAAGAGAGGGGAGCTATGCCCTGCGAGCGGCTTCGGTGCGGCTATAGATAGACCGCGTCATGCCACCTTACCCTGCGCTGTGACTGGATAGGGCAGGGTGGCTCCCTCTCCTCCCGCACTTAAAAATACCAGACGAATACCAAAAGAAAACAAGGAGGATAGAGGATAAAACATTTTTTAAAGGATGAAAGAGAGGAGAGGGGGATAAAAAAACAAAAGGCGGCCAAAGAGACAAAGAAAAGAGAGAGGGAATTGTTTGAGCAGAGGAGATGAAAAAAACAAAGAGATAGAAGGGGAGGTCTAGAGATAGAAAGACAGAAAAAACAGAAAAAAAAGAGAGCAAAGAGACTAAACATAAGAGAAACGAAAAGGAAGAAAAACAGAGGGAACAAAGAAAGGGAAGGGAAGAAAAAAGAATAAAAAAAGAAGAATAAAAAGGAAGGAAAACAAAGAAACAAAGAGGAGTAGAAGAAAACAAAGGAAAATCACAGAGAGAAAAAAGAAGAAACATTGGCCAAGCAGCTTTCGGTGCATCGTCACATCACTTGGAAGAAGAACCACCGCAAAGCCACCGTCCGCAGCAGCATTCTATCTCCATCGCCACCAGCAGCACCACCACGAGACACTGCTGGTTTGTCTTCCCCCGCCCTTCTCCTCCTTCATTTTCTACTTATGCTTCACCATCTCCACTATTCTGCAAAGTGAATAGTAAAGAGCAAATTAATTTACTCTTTATGTTACATGTGAACAATGAATAGTTGCTCCACCGTTCATTGGGTTGGACTAGTACTGGCCCAGTCTGAAATGGTTGGATTGGGTTTGGCCCAGTTCAAAAAAGAAAAGAAATGTCTTTGGGCCAACACTGACCCAACACTTTTCTAGCCTGATGTGGCCCAACATATTTGGGTCGACTTCGGCCCAACCCCAACTCCTATAGGCAGATCTCATCCCAGTTTCTTTTGGGCTGAATGTCGGCCCAGCCAGGGTGGGCTCAACCCATATATTTGGGCCAACCTATCACATTATAATATAATAATATTATATTATATATTTTTTAAAAAATATGAAATTCCAAAAAAAATCCAAAAATCCTTTCAAAAAATTTATGATTTTCTCGCGTATTTTTCTACCAATTTTAATTAATATCAGTTTGTATTTTTATACTATAAAGATACAAATTTGCTATTAAAATACTCAATTTTCTCTGAAATAAAAAAAATATAAAACAACAAAAAAATCTTTTTTGTCTTCATACATATGGTCAAGTCTTTCAAATATAGAAATTTTTATATAACAAAAAAATTCAAAAAATATGTATTAGCATGCATTTTTTACTTTAATAACCATTTTTTAAAAACCATGAGAACTAGGCTAATATTTCAAAAATACCAATAAAATTATTTTGTTTTCTTTTAAAAGTAAGACGTATTCATAATATTATATAAAAGTTATTTTTTTGGTTGACATTATAATGATTAGATTTTACCTGATAAGATAAGGATATTTTTACTGAGGATGACTTTTTTTAAATTTTAGACATATCAAAAATTAGAAAGCACAATAACACCTTAGTTTTTATCAGATAATTAAACAATATAGTTTATCTTAAGTAGGATATATTTGGGGCGCTAATTCCTTCTCTTTATGCAACCAATCCCCGTACCCGATCTCTAAAACTAGTTAAGCTTCCTAGTGATCAAAATATTATGTGGCGACTCCCATTCCCTCTTTCCACCGATAAAAGACAAGAATTTCTTGTCTCCTCTATTTTCTCGATTTTCGAGATACCATACCAAGAATGGACGCATTCACCACGATACAGCACACGTGCGACAATCTATTATATTTTTATATAACTTTAATATGCTATTTAGTCAATTTTTATTGTTCACATTGAAATGATTATATTTTTCTAAAAATGCTCTTGAGTTGTATTAAAAATTGTTTTAATTTCTTAAAAAACACTTAAAGTTTTAATTCTTAATATTTTAATGGTTAAGAAATTTTGAAAGAAAATATATTAGTTTTTATATAACTTAGGGGTATTTTTTAAATGAAAAATATAGCTATATAAATTTGAATAAAAAAACTTGACAGAAAAACATATTAAATAATTGGTTATATTACAAAAAACATGATTCATAAAATTAAAATTATAAGGAAGATTTGACTAATTATATAATAAGAATAGATCATTACACCATTTATCTTCGAATTTATTTGACTAGGAGAAATGTTAGGTATACCACATACACAAATTTATTGTCAAATAATACTATATCAAGGTTCCTATCATATATTGTTATACAGTCTATTTAAAACCAAATTATATATGAAATTAAATTTAATTTCACCTATAATTTAAATTCATTACAATTCTTATGTTTGTAATAAAGCATTAAATCAGATAATTAAATTCAATTATTCTATTTAAAATATACATGGAATTGAATTGAATTAGTAATCTAGACTATTTTACCATTAATTCAGAAATCATTTTTTTCTTTAAAAAATAAACATTTCTTTTTATTAACGTGGAAAAAATAATTGTGACTCATTTTGAAAGGAAATCAAACACTTGCGGAATAACCTTTGTATGCCAATGGTCATATATATGTCTAATGTCTGCAGAGCAATTCTATATGGAAAGTTAAGTGGTGGAGATACTGAAAATGGGCCCCGGCAATATGGTGTTCAAGAGTAGAAAAAAGGAACAAACCAAAAACATTTGGAGAGAGTGAAAAAAAAACATTCTAAAGATTTAACATTGCGATGCGTTACCTGAAATCCTGATTGGGCGCGAGGGAGAACCCAACTTTAGCATGATGAAAGTGCCTTCACCACCGAAATAATTATTGATAAAAAAAAAGTTGTAGGGTAATATCAGATAATAATATAAATTATATTCTAAAATCTTATTTAATAGTTTAAGTTATGGAATTGAAATAATTATTTGATATGATATCAGAGCCTTGATGACCAAGCGGTCACGAGTTCGAATCTCACCATTCCAATTTATTTGATAAAAATTAAGCAAAAGGTAATGTGAGTCTGTGCAAGTTTCAAGTCCGAAGAGCTTTTACTTGAGGGGATGTGTTAGAGAATAATACAAATTATATCCTAGAACCTCATCTAACAGGTTAAGCTATTGGGTTGAGATAATTTTTTGCTAGGTTCTTGAGAGAGAGAGAGAGTTTTAGAATAATTTTTTTTTATTTAGAATTATTTTAGCAAATAAAAAAGTTTCATTTCTGATTTGTTTTTTTTATGATTTGATTTCATTTAGAATTCAAATCAATATCATTAAAAGAGTTTTAAACACAAAAATTGATTTAATCCTAGAAATTAAATTACATTTTAAAAATTTCAAATAATCTGATAAACAAATTCTTGCATGTTTTGTTGATTATATCATCTTTATTGATAAGTCATTTATGAAAGTAAGGAGGAACTTCCGAGTAGAGAATGTTAAGATCCTGTTTATTTTTGTATTTCAAAAATATTTTTAAAAAATTTAAAAGTTTTTTTATTTTTTTATTTCAAATTAATTTTTAGGTGTTTTCACATCGTTTTGATGTGCTGATGTTAAAAATAATTATTTTAATGTATTTTAGAATGAAAAAATACTTTGAAAAACAACTATTATCATACTTTCAAACACCAACTAAGACCCAGCAAAATAATCTTAAGAAACATATTGAAGAAATAATTTTTTTTCTTTTAATCAAGCAATTAAACCTACTAAATTCAAGAGCATTGAAAGAATGTAGAAGGCCTCCGGTCCCTGTTTACCAGGCAATTAGTGGGAAAAGTCTGAAAGCATCCATAGATCCCATTTATTTCAGCCCATTTTAATCAAATTAACACTCTGAGATGTCAATACAGATACAGTGGCGACCTAAGAAGCCCATCTTCACAAAACACAAATATTTGTAATTTTTTCTTTTGTCATGGCATTGAGAGTAAGAGCTCAGTTAACTAAGACAACTTCAGTCACTGCATAGACAGAGAGACTAATCCGGATCATGCTATATGTCCTACTTCCTATGAAGAAGGTTAGGAGTACGAACTCTCCCTCCTTTTACAGGGCATGCCATATCCTACGTAAATAGAAAAAAAAAAAAAACTAACACAGTTTCAAACCAATTTCTTCATTAATCATATCAAGATGAAGATTATGTAAAGAATAAAAAAAAACCTTGATGGTTAAGATATTGAAGAATACTATATGATTTGGCTTTCTTGTTCCTTTTCTTAATTTTCTCAAATATTGAAAAACAAATTGACGTTAAGCTAAAATGTTCTACCCTTGCATGTTGAAGCAGGGAAGCAGCCCGTCGCAGATATGGGAAATGACTTTTATCTTCATGGCCCCTTAATTTCATAACGGAGTAGGACTAGCTAAATGTTTTGCTTGATGGTCCTTCGGTAATTCCTCAACCTAGCATCAATGGCAGCCAATCCTCCATGGATATAGCAGTTGCGTCGTTTGTATTCTTTTAACTAGATCTGGGAACAAGGAAGGGCACACTTTACAAAGTTATAGCGAAGACTTTGCTGGTATAAGAGTTTGAAGTTGACCTGAAAAAGCCTTTGCTTTCTAAATTCTGAATGAAACATCGAATTTGGAGGGTTGAGTAAGAAGCTCTTCATTCGTTATGTTATGCGAACTTACAAGGCCGAGAACTCTTCTCCGGATTTGGAAAGTGGAGGTGAAGAGAAAGGAAGGCAACAACCTACCATGTCGGAGTTGGTATTCCAGAAGAGAAAAATAAGAGAAAAGGTCTGAATTTAGATTTTTTTGAAAAATAAAAACTAATATAGCTGAGAAAGGTGTGGTGGTTTTTTATCAAAAGTACAATATTTTTTAAGCACACACCACACCTTTAAAAGCTATAAAAACATACTTTTTACTTAAAAAAACACAAACTACCTCTAAGCCAAACACCCACTAGCGGCTCTAACTAGCGGCGAAACCGCGTTGTAAGAAAAGTATTTTAGTTGGTCAACATGAAATCGTTAATTTCTGCAATATATGATTTTAATTCGGCAAATGTCACCCATAAATATCATAATTGGCAAGAGTCAATATTCAACACAATACGTAGGATGACTTGAATTATGGAAATAAAGAATGGAGACTATAATGGAGTTTCTATTTTTATTATTCAGTAAACGCTAGCTTGGAATGAATAATAGTTATAAGATTTATCAAAAATATTGAAATTATATATATGTCTCTATCTTCATGACTCATAATGACTTCTTGACTCATAATGAGCGATCATATATGTGAATAATAATATTATTTAATTGGATAAATATCATATATAACTATCATGGTTGGCAAGAGTCAATATTCACCACTATATAAATGAACATGTGAGTTGGTAACTCAATTGATAATAATTAAATGATAAAAAGTTAATTAGAAAACAAAAAAGTTTAAATTTTATCATTTATATTTCTCAACTCATATTTAAGTATATGATCAACTAGAGATCTTAAGTTGGCTAGATTTTTTTAGTTTGGTATTTAGAGGCATACGTACCTACCCGCAGTGGCAGAAGGAGGGGGGGCTGGCAGAGGCTGGGGCCCTACAAGAAAGTGCCTCTTCCTTGTAAATATTTGTAAATATTTAATAAAATTAATTGAAATTTTTTTTTGGTCTTCTAATTTATAATTTGGTCCCTTCTAAATTTTTTTTCTTACTCCATCCCTGCCTACCCGTGGATCATGTCGAGGATTGTATGTATCCTTGATATACAAAAAAAAAATAATATAAAATAATTTAAATTATAATCATTCTTAGATTATAATAAAGTTTCTAGTTTTACTATTCAATAAACGATAGGTTGGAATGAATATTAGTTATAAAATCAATAAAATATGGAAATGATATATATCTCTTTGTCTTCATGAATCATATATGTTAGTAATGTTATTATTTGACTTGAAATCAATGTTGACTAAACATTTAGACAAATCAATAAGAGTTAAAATTATTAAAAAAATTCATTTAAATTAAAAACTTAAGTAGTGGTTAAATAAGGTAATTTCGTTTTTTTATAAAAAAAAAGTTTTGAATTAGCTAATACTTCAAAAGAAAACATTCAGTCGATGATGAATTTGTTTTTTCCAGCCCATTGATCGATTAAGCTCATATCCCATAAGATAACGGCAACTTTAAGTTCTCAACCATCAACATTAGTGAGCAATATTCAGATGCAATGAAAATAATGTAATTTTAAATTTCTTTTATTGACGCTTCCATTAGGTACATCTTCAAATATATACAAAAAAATTAGGTCTTCACCCCTCTTAGCCTCTCTCGTTTCATTAGTGATTCAATTTAAAAATTTTCAAGCTGCTATTTAGTCAACTATACTCACCTACTCACCTTTGGAGAAATTATATATATATATATATGTTTTGAATTTTCCAAATAGTAAAATTGGCAGGTGATGCTTATAATTAAACCAATTTTCTTTGTATTTATGACATATGCTTCACCTTTTAGATCATCATTCCTTGTTGAAGTAAGAGTTCCCTAGCCAGATGCAGACAGGTCTAAAATCCGGTCATCTACGCAATGGCCATTGGCTTCAAGATACAAGAAGATCCTACGACTTGCTTTTATTACAAATAGCATGTTCAGGATATAGTAAGAAATATACCAGAGAGCATCCAAATTGAAGAAAAAAAACCGAAACAGGAAATAACTATTTACGATTCTTTTCACACAGTAGTGACTTGTTTGTGTGTGCTGCACGTGGAGTTCATTACCCACATTTTTAATATTTGATAAAAGATAATATTTGTATCAAATTAAACTCCCTTTTATCATTTATAATAAATGTTCATTGGTTTGGATTATATATATATATATATATATATATATATATATATATATATATATATATATAATGACAGAATGTGTTATTAACTCATCATACTCGAAGTTTATTTTCCACATTTTTAATGATGCTTTATGTTCAAATGATATTATAACAAATCGATGACACTATAGATCATAAGATAAAGGCAAAAGGCTACATAGTAGTCATTAGTCAAGCTTTGCTGCTATTACCATTGATTCAAGGTAAACGCATACCGTACTTAGAACGCATATCACATAAAGAACTCCATGAAAATTAAAAATAAAATTCTTTTATATTATTAAATAACCCTGTCAATCAAAAAACTTCAACAATTATATGAGATTATAAGATTTAATTTATATTATTTTTAATATATAATTTTAAATGAAAGTTATTTACGTTTAAAAATTATCTAAACTCATAGTACTATTTTATATTGTTAATCGATTTTAATTAGAAAACAAAACAAAAATGATGAGATTCGAATTTATTATTGTTTGACTAGTAATTAAGATTTTAATATCATTTTAAGAATTTATCTTAACTTAAAAGCTTAAATTATTAGATGAGATATTAAGATTTGATTTATTCTACCTGCACAATATATATATATATATATATTATTCAATAGTAGAAGTTATTCTAAAATCATCTTATACATTAATCGGAACTAAGCTTTCTTTCTTCACAATTTTAAAGGCACATATATTTTGTACGTAAGTTTAGTGCATTTAAAATACATCAATCCTTTCACATTTGTCTCCAACTTATCCCCTTTAGTTTTAGGTGAAACCAATCAATAAAATATCATGTCAACAAAACCACTTCAATCCAACCGACTTTCTCTAAGCATCATGTATACACCATCATATTTACTTAAAATAAATAAAAAAACTTATATATATATATATATATATATATATATATATATATAGGTTACTTGCTATTATTTGTTTGGAATAAAACTCATTTGAACTATACAAACATGATAGAACCTTCATTTTAACTCCAAATCTAAATTATTCGTTCAATATTATACCTCATGTGAAGGGTTTAACAAGCGTACTTCGTCTCCAGAGAACTGCTAATTAACATATAAAGCCATTTTGAGCCTGCCTAGTGCATCGTTAGCAACTAGAGTTGTGCACCTTTTCCCTTGGAATTATACAGTTAAAAAACTTAAAAAACATTTTTCCAGCCGACCATGCAATTTTTGACCGCTCATAGTTTGTAGATAAAAGATTATTGTAACTGTAAACTTGATAGGTTGATATAGTAACTCGTTAATCTATCATTGACTCAGGCCTGGTATTCAAGAAAAATCAACTTAAAATTGAGTTTAACTTGATTAACCTAATCAAAATATAATCCAACTTTTAAATAAAATTCAAAATGATATAGTTCTAGCTTAAAAATTAAAAACCTCGATCTGAATCAATCTAATCAACTTGTAACTTGAATTTTAAGTCGGGAGCCAGACCCGGTTTCATTACCATACCTGTAACCTCTAAAACTTGATTTAGCACCGGCATCCCTTCAAGTGTTTTTGGATTTTCCTTCTAGCGTTCATGTAGGCAGAGTTTCACTTTCCCATGTTTGCAAATGGTGGTGTGCAGGTGAGAGCATATAGAAGTACAAATATGCATAATAATTTACTCAAATTAGTTTCCCAAAATAAGAAAGTTTCATAGTTTCTGAAAATTCAAATTTTGCCGCGATTACTGGTCTCCTACTTAAGCAGAAACTCACAAAATAGAAGTAAAATCAAAGACGGATCAAGATAGAATCCAAAATAAAATCTCACTAAGTTACGAATGAATATTACAACATATACTAGGTCAATATTCCTCTCATTGTTTATCTAGATACATATTACTATAAATTGAAGTAATATAATAACGGAATTGTCCTTACAAAAAAACTTGTTAAGCATGGTTAGAGTAGAATTGTTTTTTTTATTGGATACATTTGGTATTGAAAGAATGATTGGAGACAAAATGCTCCATTAAAATTTTTTGGGTTGCAATACAGATACTTCTTTTGTCTTTTCAAAAAAAAAAACAATGAAGATACAACCATATCCCAGAGAGGGTGAAATATGTATATATTGAAGGGTTTCACTATCTTTTTCTTTTATTGAAACAGTTCAAATACAAAATTATTCTTGGATTTCAACAAAAATAAGGTTGCATGTATGGATGTTTTCGTTGTTTCCATATGGTTGCCAGATCCAAACGCCTAGGTCTAACATGGTTGTTAGACCCATTCTTTAAGGTTTATCTTAGGTAACACATTGATCTTGCAGCACCACCCAAACAATTCTAAGTAAATCCCTTGTCTTTTTTTCTTTTACTTTTGAACTGAAAAAAGGTAATTTTCTTGCCCAGGGTAGAGAATGGGGTGAAGGAAGTTTCGGGACATGATTTTTTTTCCCTTATTCTTTTCAGCTCTACAATATAGATATTCAATTTTTTTAGGATAAATATTATATATACCACTAATAATTTTATATCCAAATTATTTTTATATCAATCTTATTATTAAGTCGTGCATTTGAGATTTTACATTGCCTTGCTAGACTTAGGCACCCGGGTTTGGAATGGATGTCAGGCCCAGGCGTCTTAGGTCTGGCATTGTCATCAGCCCAGACACATGGGTCTGGCGTTGTCGCCAGGCTCAGACAACTTGGATCTGGTGTGGTTACTAGGTGCCGTGGATTTAGCGTTGTCGCTAGGCCCAAGCACATGAATCTAGCTTAGTTGCCAGACCCAGGTGCCTAGATCTGGCGTTGTCGTTAGGCCCAGACACATAGGTCTGGTGTTGTTGCCAAGCCCAAGCATTTGAGATCTAGCCTGACATGTTTGTTAAACTAAGGTGTCTGGACTTGACAATTACTCAAGTTCATCTGACACTTTAACCTGTCATTGCAATAACCATTTATATTGTTTACTAATCGGCTCTCAATGCTTAGACCATCTATAATGCTTAGACCATCTATCTAATTTATATACAAATATGCATCATGTTTGATTTCTTTCTTGAATTCAAATTTGAGAAATTTGGGATATATATATATATATATAATAGAGATAGAGACATTTAACAGTTTTAAAATGAATTCTTATGTTTTCTAAATAAAAAATATAAGGAAATGTTTTTTTATCCCTTTTTTTTTATTTTAAAATAATAACCGAACACTATAGATAAACCATAAGCTCTTCTGCTTGTTTATCTAATCTTGAAAGTGTTTTATATAGGTTATACAAAATATTTCAGGAAAAGAAGGAATTAAAGGATTAATTAATTATGGATACCTTGTTAACAAATATACGGCAATGCAAGGAGAATTGTTCCACGTATTGGAGTGCAACCTGAGGATCCCTCTTGCTTTCTTTTTTAAATAGGGAGCACAGTCTGCCTGAATAAGCATGCAGAGTTTTGACACAGCACCAACTCTCAACATCTCTAGAACAGCTTCGTCTCCAGCAGAAAATTTTGAGATTAAATCAAGAATGTGCACTGCTCGATCATCTGTTGCTGGAGAAACCCTAAGGACCCTCTTTGAAAGCATGGCAATGCTTCCTGCGTGCTTTAGAAACTGTTCTCTCCCAGCTGCACATGAACACAACTGAGCCAAAAGATTAAAAATGAGCTCTGTGATGTTCCTCTCGGGTTTCTCTAGCTCTAGTTCAATGAGCTCAAAAACCGCATTAGCTTCAACAATTTTCATTCTGTTTCTGCCCGCAAAACACACTTCTGTTAGGACAAGCAAGGCTGACTTTATGGCTAGTTCAGAGATTCTCTTCCTAAGAACCCTTGTTACGATCTCTTTGAAGAAATCAACCTTTAATCTCTCCAATAGCTTTTGACAAACAACGCATATTGTTCTGTGCAATACTAGCATTGCGTGAGTCTTGACAGCAACATGATTATCTATCTTACAACGTAAGATCCATGTCAATGAATCGATGAATTCTTGGTTCTCCCTGACAAGAAGCTTGATTTCTTGTGATTGGTTCCAAATAAGATAAAGAATTCTCAAACCTTCTTCAAGGCCGGTTGTCTTTCCTTCTTTGAAACATTTTATAATGAAAAGAACCATAGCTTTTGCCACGCCAGCTTCCACCATGCAAGTCCTATTCCTTTCATTCTCTGCGGCCAGGGCTTCCAGTTTCATTAATGCTTTAGTACAGGAGTGATCAGGGACATCAAGATCCTTGATGAGTCTAAGGACTTGGCTCTTCTTGATAGGAGATTTCGGAGTGGGAATTCGATCGATGCCATCGATGGCATTCAGAGTGCACCATGATTGAATTAGCCGCCTCAATGTGTGATTTGGTATCAACTCAGAATCTCCTGGCAAAGGCTGCTTTGTTACTGGACACGTAGGGTTTCCTTGGGCCGTCTTCAACCATTGTTCTATGCTTTGTCGCTCGTATGTGATGCCTGTTATTGTTGTTACTGGATCTTTCAGGATTTGTAGCGATATGGGACATAGAAAATATTCAGGAATTTCTATATCAGCCATGATAATCAACAACAACAAATTAAAAAAAAACCCAAGGAATTAACAAGTTAATTAGCAATGGGACAATCAATTATTTTTTTCTGTGTCGAAGGGATAATTGTTTTTGGAGGATTTAGAGCAATGGAGAGAATTTTATTTTTTTTAATTTTAGGGATGCAGCTAGCATATTTAATAGTAAGGTTTGAAAGCATTCAGATAGATAATTCCAGAAACAAAAATTTAATGCTCTTTTTTTTTATTATTTTCCCTGTTTTACAAGTCTTACTTTTCTTTCTTTGGCCTTTCCATGGTCAAAGCACTAACACATAAAAACACGTTGGCAAGAATTTTCTTCTAGGAGCCAACCAAAAGTGGTGTCACTTGGCACAAAATGAGTGGGTAAATATTAATGATGATGGCCCCACCATTGAAAGGGCAAAAGGATAGAGAAATGCACGTCTCGAGACTGTGGAATAGTTTTTGAGGGTTGAAAATGAGAATGAGGGCAAAGTTAGTGGGCGCCTG
Organism: Populus nigra; assembly: GCF_951802175.1. Classification (NCBI taxonomy): domain Eukaryota; kingdom Viridiplantae; phylum Streptophyta; class Magnoliopsida; order Malpighiales; family Salicaceae; genus Populus; species Populus nigra. The sequence continues at coordinate 27,681,170 of NC_084852.1, read as the reverse complement.
GCATCGACTGCCTGCCGTGATTCTGTGGGTAAAGAGACGAGAGAAGAGAAGAAGAAAATACGACAGGGGCCTTAAGCAGTTGCTCGCTTGTGTTCATGCATTCAACCTTTGGCTTTGAGTTGACCGTACCATTTATTTTTAAGCACTATTTTCCATGGCTGAGTTAATCTGATCAGCTAATTATTCTAATTAACCAGACGACTGAGTTATTTTGATGCTCTATGTTTTTTTCTTTTTCATATAATTAAAAATTATGATAATGAATTAGTGCCACTCCTCTCCTCAAGGATAGTTATAGCAAGATAGTTATTAATAACTTTATAATATCCTTCTCTCATAAAAAGGGCATAATTAGCTCATCATTAATGATTAAACCGCCATGGAATTAATTAGTATTAATAGTTATAGTTCACGTGATAACAAAAACGTATTAACATAATAGATTGAATTAGTCACCGTTATAGACTACATATATTCTCTGAGTTTCTCTTATAATAAATCATTTTTTAAGATCAAATATTCGGAAAAGGATTTGGACCAATAACTTTATTATAAGGACAAAGAATTCATTATTAATAAGTCAAAACCTGTTGATAACACGATCAAGAACGTCAAAAAAAATCATAGATTGGAATTTTTACTGTTGTATAATATTAAACAATCCTGCCTGTAATGCTGAAGCCACAACTGGATCTCTCTAAAAAAAAGCAAAGAAGAGAAAAGATGAAGGTTGTTAATTTAACAATTGATGCGACCCAACGTGAGTGCAGTTAGCCTTGCACTTGCAGTAAAATAGATAGATAGCGGTTTCAAAATCCTTTATTATTATAATCTGAATTCGGACACTCACGCTCTTCACTTTCAACCTAAATAATTACCATCCACTTCAGATGGTACCAAATTATAGAAGTTTAGATGATTCAGTGATTCTTTCTTTTTAACTTCATTTTTAATATTAAATTTGCATTTAATTTTTATTGATTTTATTCTTTAATATTTATTGATTTTAAATTAGTTTTCATAGTTTGTTTCGATTTTTTCCTATCAAATTATAACAATTTCAAACAAACATCTTGATATTTAGTTTGTATTCCATTTTACAAGGGTGAGGGCTGGCTGCACAAATTATAGTAAATTATCGGTTGTCACACAAGTATTCACTATCAAGTCCGATTATGGGTTAAATGAGGCCGATTATGAGAAAATTATCTAATGGACGAAAAGCATTTTACCTGAAGGAAACAGACTAAAAGAGAACTTTTATACTGCTAAGTTTATGACGAAACCCCTCGATCTAAGATATCTGAAAATTAACATGTGTCTAAATTTCTGCATGTTGTACTATCTTGAAAATGCTGAGCTGACCAAATGTATAACATGTGGGCATTCCTATTAGAAACCCAGAACTGGCAAGGGAAAGGCTCTCATAGCATATAAAAACTTAGATACTTCTCAATCATGCCTAGACTGTAGAGGTTATTCATGTCACCAAAGACTGTTGAGCATATACCATGACACCAATCATATGATGCGGTTGATAGAGTGAAGGTGCATCCTTCTGACGGTGAAGCATGAAAACACTTTAACAGTATGCATCCTTACTTTTCAGCTGAATCAAAGAACGTGCATATTAGGTTGTGTACAGACGGATCCAACCATTTTGGGTCATTTATTGCTTCTTATTCTTGTTGGCCGGTTATACTCACGATTTACAACTTGCCACTAAGGATGTGTATGAGTCCGAAGTTCATATTTTTATCTGTGGTCATATCCGGTCCTAACACTCCGAACTGAAATATTGATGTTTATCTTCAACTGTTGATTGATGCGTTGATACAATTGTGGTCCTCCAGGGCTTTGACTTATGATGTATCGAGAAAACAATATTTTCTTATGAGAGTAGTTTTGATATGGACTATCAATGATTTTTCAACTTATGGAATGGTTTTTGGTTGGAGCACGCATGAAAAACTAGCATGTTCATACTACATGGAAAACAACAAGGCATTCACATTAACAAATAGGGGTAAAACGTCTTTTTTTTTACTGTCATCGGCGTTTCTTGCCAACAGATCATAGGTACAGAAAGAGCAAAAATGATTTTTTTGTTGGCAAAGTTGAAAAGGATGTTACATCCCCATGTTTTTCTGGTGAAGAATTCCATGACGTGGTGTCAGAGTACGGTGACATTGTGTTTGGTTTGTAGTCCAGTAAGTAGAAGTTTCCTGGTTTTGGTTTGACCCACAACTGGGTAAAGCGAAGTATTTTTTGGGAGCTTCCTTATTGAAAGACCAATTTCCTTTGCCATAACCTTGATGTCATGTACATAAAAAAGAACGTGTTTTAGAATATTTTTAATACAGTCATGGACTTGAAGGGAAAGACAAAGGATAACATCAAGGCTAAAATGGATATAGCGTTGTTTTGTAACCATAAAAATATAGAGTTCGTTTTTGATGGGTTGCGGGTCACAAATCTCAGTGCAAGCTTCGCCTTAGAGAATAATACACAACTGTTAGTCTATCAATGGCTTAAAAGTCTGTGTTTTTTCGATGGACATGCCTTAAACATATCAAGGTTGGTTAATTTGGAGGAATGTATATTGTATAGAATGAAGAGTCATGACTATCACGTGTTTATGTTAACATTCATTCCATTAGCTTATCATGATTTGTTGTCAAAAGGGATACGAGATGCACTCACAAATATCAGTCATTTCTTTTGAGATATATGCTCCAGCAAGTTGTAGACACATCAGATTAAGAGGCATGAAATGAATATCAGCGAGACAATATGCAAACTTGAGATGATATTCCCTTCATCATGTTTTGACTTGATAGAGCATTTACCAATACATTTACTATATGAGGTAAAAGTTGGAGGCCTAGTCCAGTATAGATGGATGTATCCATTCGAGAGGTTAGATATTACAGTTGCAATGTAATTATTAATGTATTTTCATTGTTTTTTTAAATTGAAAATATTTTTTTAATTCGATTTAGGTACTTGTTCAACCTTAAGAAAAAGGTTAAGAACAAAGCACATGTTGAGGCTTATATTGTTGAAGAGATCTCAACATTTGTATCATATTATTTCGAGCCTCATTTGAGAACGAGAATCAACCACGTTCTACGACATAATGATAGTGGTGAAGCTCCTTCAAGTGGGAACTTATCAGTATTCTCATATCCTAGATGACCCAATCTAAAAATGTTGTTAGGGAAAAATATTTTTTTGAAATAGAATTCAAACAAACACATAATGATGTGCTATTTAACTATGATGAACTAAGACCTTTTATTCAGTAAGTATATATACTACTTATACTTTATTGTAAATGGATTGTTTTTCTATTTCAATATCACAAACTCATACATTTTTTAAAAACCTCGTAAGCAACATCGACAATATTTACTGTTTAATAACTCACAACTGATGGAATCCCAAATCTTTCATTTACAAGATGAACAATTTACCACGTAATTTAGAACACATGTAAGTACTATCATAAACTCATCATGTATCATTGTATTTAATTTCATTATAGAATTCTTATTTACTGTTCATTGTTGTACTTGATGTATAAGGTTTATATTGGGAAGGAATACTAGTGCTTCATTGTCTTTACCAAGCCTGGGTCCTGAATGAAAAATGAAGTGTTACAACGGGTATTTTATCAATGGATATGTGTTTCATACTGAAGAATACGGGCATGGAAGAAAGACATATAACAATGGTGTTTATGTTAAGGGATCGACTAGTAATGAGTTTGAAGTTGATTATTATGATATATTAGAAGATGTTGTTGAATTGCAATATCATAGCAAGCATAATAGGTTGTTTTTATTCAAATATTATTGATATGACACCACTGATAAAGAAATCAGAGTAGATCCCCACTATGATCTGGTCGAAATTAACTCAAAAGCTAGGCTTTACAATGTACATGATATTTTTGTTTTTGCCAAGCAATGCCAACAATTTATTACACATACACACCTTCCTTTAGAAAGGATTGTTCAAGAGTTGATTGGTTATACATTTTAAAAACAAAACCCATAAGTTATGTAAAGGTTGTTCGGGATGAGAACGAAGATACAAGTGTGGGAGATGATGTCTTTCAAGTTAGTGAGTTGGTTGAACCATATCAAGTTGCTCCATCAATTGACTTAGAAGAAAATTCAAATTTTTCCGTCTTTGATAGTAGTCTTGTTGATATTGACGCTAAGGAGTTTAATATTGTTTTGAGCTCTAGTGGATAAGCATAAATTGATGAAAATGATGATACCAATGTTATCATTGTTGAAGATTGTGGTAGAGCTGATGACAATTCAATTGAAGAAGAAAAAGAAAAGGATAATTTTATCTAACTACCAGAACACGAAAGTGTAATGCAATTTTTTATAATGTAATATTTATGGTTGTAGAAATATTTCTTTCATAATTCATTTGTGAACTGTTGTTATTGTGTTGGGCTTATAACTTTTAATTTTAGTGTTTGTAGGAAGGATAAACATGAAAACAGATGTAACTTGCCATTCATTGTGCACAACACTAATGGTTTTTGATCCATTGGTGTTTTCTAGAGGCGAAAAGAATTGTTCACACCCCGAATAGGTGAGCAATTCCCATATCATCGATGGAAACACTGAGGGATCAAAAACCGTTAGTGTTTTCCATAAGCGATAGGTACTATTCACATATCATCGATGGAAACACCGATGGTTTTTTTATTTATCTGTGTTTTCTAGAGGTGAAGATAACTACTTCCCATGTCGGTGATGTCAATTAAAGTGCTTTTATTCATTGATAAAATTACCAACATACTGCGAATTCCAAAGCATGGGTAATTAATGCACCTCTGATTGTGTGTGCTATTTCATATTACTGAAGGAATTACTGACACAATATGAAAATTCTGGAGGGTTTTTTAAAAAATTTAGTGCAAAATGAAAATTTTAAAGTGAATTCACCGAAGTAATCACTGACGGATTAAGTAAAAAAAATTATTAAATATTCTGTCGGTGAATCCATCGGTAAAAACACAGTATAAATCCCAACAAGAGCCCCTTCAGTTCATTTTTCTCTCTCCTTCATCTTCATCCATTTTCAATCTCAAAGCTCTCTGTTTTTTTTTTCCTCTTGATCTCTATCTATAGTTATATCTTCATCTTCAAAGTTTAAAAGGTATGTCTTGTGGTTCTCCTCACTTGTTATAATTATCTATTTTTCATTTTTTTCAGTTTATTAACAATATATTTTCATTTTTTTTTGTCTTTTGTATTGTATGTAGATAAAGTTTAAAAGTAAACACACTACTAAGGTAAACATTTTTCATTCCTAAATCTATAGTTTTTTTATTATTAATTTGTTGGCTATTTTATTGTTTTTATTGCAATAATGATTGATTATTTTGTTGAATTTTAATTGCTATTGTTATATTTTCTGTATCAATGTTAATTGAATATATAGGATTAAATTTAATTGTTTTATCTCAATTTTATTGTATATATTACATAATAGAATGTTTGATTGTTTTGTTAAATTTTAATTGTTCTTATTGAATTTGTCATATAAATGTTAATTGAATATATAGGATTAAATTTAATTGTTTTATCTCAATTTTATTGTATATATTGCATAATAGAATGTTTGATTGTTTTGTTGAATTTTAATTGTTATTGTTGAATTTGTATAGATGTTAGTTGAATATATAGAAATAAATTTAATTTTTTTTCTATATTTTTTTGTTAAATTTGTATAGATGTTAGCTTATATATAATTTTTTTTCTCTATTTTATGATTAGAATCATTATATTATCACGTTGAAAATGAGATGAAATTGAATAATCTAAAATTTATGGTATAAAAAAAATAAAATCAATTGGTTTGTGGCATATATCATATCCATATTTGTAGGTTTGAACAATTTGGGTAGTCTTTAGTATTGGGGGGGTGCTATTGATTTTGTAATTATTCATTAAATTTGTGTAAATGAGTATAACAAAATCAATAGAATGTCATGAGCACATGGTCGCAGCTAGTTCTTTTAGCAGCGATGATGACATGTCATTAGGTGCGCCCCTGCAGTGACTCTTGACACCACCTCTTCCAATAGGATTCCACAACGTAAAGGTGGGGTGCCTTTATAGCAGGGTTAATTCACCCGCAAGTATAAAGCATATTAGAATGACGACCTTTCAATGTAATTTTATTTCAAAGTTTGTATTGATTTGAGTTTTTTTCTTCTTTTAATGTAATTTGTGAACAACAAATTAATATTATTTTAATTTTATTGATTTTCAGGTTCACAAATATTGAGGCTGCCCAAGTAATAACATCGACGTTTAAATCGTCGATGGAGATTTCATTGTTTCAATGGAGTCAGGTGTCTAGAAATCTTGATTGGAAACCTTATATCGATTCATGGTTTAGAAGATTTCATGTTAGTGTTTTTATTAAATGTTAACTATTTTTAAGTTATATTGTAATTATTGATTTATTTTTAATAAATTATTTATACACAGCACAAATTCGAGTGGATTAGCGTGAGTGACTATTGTGAGGAGGGTATGGGAGATCACGTAGCAATTATGTAACATAAAAAATGATATGATATTTTTTTAAAAAAAATATTATATATTAAAATCTAATTTTTCATTGATTAATATAAAATTCATTCATAGATGTAGGTTGCGTAACTTTTAGTATGAGGCACATAAAAAAAACATAAAAATACACTAGAGATAACGATCTACAAGGCTGAAATGAATATCCTGGATGATATATGAGCACAAAATACCCAACACGTGATGTCTGAGCAGTTCACAGGATGCTTACAGTCCGGTGCCGAGAATCAAAAACAGAAAATTTACGGTTCGGTTACCACGTACACCGGTGACTCCGTTTCATTTGTTACCCACGCAAAGAAGATGGTAAGATTAATTTTATTAACATCTAGGATTAATTAATTTGTTGTTCTTTATAAATATATTTAACTTGCAATATTTTTTTTTCTTAAAAGCCATGTCTCTTGGACATGAACCGAGCCCAATGGAGCTTTTTGTCGAGACGCATGCGGAGTGAAGACTATCAAAAGGAGATGCAACGGTTCATCGACAACCGCGCTCAACATTTTATGGTATGTTCGTTGAACCATTTTCTTTCATAAGTTATTATTTTCTTGAATTGAATTTGATGATTTATTTTTTAATTTCCAAGAGACATATAATAGCCGGTTGAGGGAGAGATACGGGGACGATTCTTTGACCCACCAGGGTTTCGATTCAAATTTATGGATGGAGGCAAGATTGTCTAGTGGACCCAATAGAAATCGGGTGTACGGACTCTCCAACACTATGACCGAAAACTTGCAAGCGGCCCGTGGTGTCTCAACCATTAGGAGCTCTCAATCGGTACCAAGCACCCAGTCTTAGGAGTTTGTGGCTTTGCAACAACACACGACTCGTCTCATCAGAAAATACGAGCAACTCTCGCCAGATTATAAACAACTTTGTCAAATGATCATGGACATGAGATCACAGATGGGTGGTATGTATGCACCCCCTTTTTGGTGGTATAGTCCTGGGAATGACTAGCCTCCTCTTCCTCCTCCAGTGCCTCCATTGTTCTAGTTTAATTCTTATTTGTACAAATAAAATTGTAATGAATATTTGGATTTTATTAATATAAAATTTAATTTTATTATTCAATTTTATTTTTACATATTTCAATTCTATACAATTTTATTTGTTTAATTATTTTCTTTTTTTATCCATACAATTTTATATTAATTATTTTATACAATTTTATTTTTTAAAATATTTTGTTAATTATCACGGATGGATTTATAGACGGAATTCTTCTGTCGGTATTTTCCAGAGAGTTGGAACAAAATTACTGTATATGTTACTATCACCGATGGACATATACTAATGAAATATTTTCGTTGACATATTTCCAGTTGGATCTTTTTTTGGCGCACATTGTTCGTTTGTAAAATTATCAGTTTTTTTTTTTTTGCCGACAGAATTAGTGACAGATGGATGGAATTATTGATGAACAGTATACTGTTGGTGAATTAGTCGGTAAAATTTTCACCCGACAGAATTAGTTTATTCATAATGGAAAAACAAAGATTAAGCTCAACCTTAGGAGGAGCAAAAGAGGACCAGAAATCGAACTAAATGGTTTATATCCTGGAAACAAATGAATCAATAAAGGTTGAGCAGGTTTTCACTGTACACACAACATAAAGACTAGAAAACTTGTGTTTGAGAGTAGAATCTCTTAGTAACTTTAAAGTTCAAAATGAAATTTGAGCTACATTTGCAACAACCACCGAAATAGAATTATGTAAGCCATTAGAAAGTCATTCACATCATTGAAAGTAGCTCAAATACAATTCCAAACAAGTGAAAAAGCTCCTACAAATCTTGAAACCACTCCAATATTGTTAAATTGGTATTTCATATCCAAAAAAATCCTCAAGCTACTAAAAATCATTATTATAACGTTATAATCATTTAAACAACATTGCTTCTTCCATTAATTATTATTCCAATGAAATCAAAGGTGTTTATTCTTTAACCTTGAGGGGTTGGTTGAAACCTTATCCATTATCTATTAAATTTTATTAAATTAATTATTTTATGTTATTTTTTAGCACATATTCTCAAATAAAAGTTTTTTATTTGAAACTTGTATAAATTTATCATTATTTTATTATGCTTAGTTTTATTATTTTAATTATAAATAAAAAAATGGTAAAAATCAAACTCGTTTTATAATGAATATTTTATATCATCTTAAAGGAGCATGTCAATTAAAAAATTTTAAATTATTAAGTGAAACTTTGTGTATAGTTTTGATATTATTCTTTAATACTTTAAATGCAATAAGTCGGTATAAAAAAATATGCTCTTATCTAAAGAAAAGATTCAGAAATGGTTAGTGCACAAACTGGTCTATCAAATAAAAAAGAATTCTTCCTCGTGTGCTTAGTTATGATAGAATTGTAATTATAATGAGAAAATAACAGATGAAGAAATAAATAGAAAAATAGACATAATATTTAGCGCTGAAGAATATAAAATCACCTGCATACCTTTCTATTTTTTTTATGAAAGAATAAAAATAAAGAACGCAATATTGGCCGGTTTAATTGAACCTTTCAGTGGTCGTCTTGACTAATTAATTACTTCGCCGTTTTTGCATACTTTTTTAAAAAAATCTATACAGTAATATACGGCTTCCAGAAATATAGTGCATGATCAAAGTATACAATCAAATTGATATATTTTTCATTAAATTAACAAAATGATACGATTAGTCTTCTTATTTACCATAGTTAATCTGACACCTGAAACCGGTCTTCAGAAAAATATTTTGACCAGAATTTATGTAATTATGTTAATTAATATTTTATTTATTATTTAAATGTGTATAAGATGCTAGATATCCATATTGTGTATTAATTTTTTTAAAAAAAAAAACCCTTTGAAAGCTCAAGAGTAATTTTATGACTAAATCTCTCATTTTATGATTTTAAAATAAAATTAAAGTTACTATGAAAATTGATGAAAAAGAAAACTATATTATTTATAAACATTTAATTTAAAAACTGAAATTAAAAGTCAAAATCTTTTATAAATATATAATGAAAAGTCATCGTGATGATTGTTGGTGGAATAAAGTTGTAATCTTTAAGAACATTTACAATCCTTCAAATTTGTGTATAATGAAAAAATTACACGATCTTTTGATACAATGGACTCATGGGTTTCTTTCCTTCTCCAGCGGGCTGGAACATCAGCCCAGCCCACGCGGCTGGGCTGAGTCCAGCCCTCTTTCTGCTTCGGGCTGGAACATCAGCCCAGCCCACGCGGCTGGGTTGAGTCCAGCCTTTTGGCTGGGCCAATACAGGCCCAGCCCAATTCATTTCATTTTTTTCTCCTGTTTTTGTTTTGTGTGTTTTTTGTTATTATTTATTATATATATTTGAAATTGGGATTTTCCCAAGGATTTTTCTACATCATTTCGACTAATATTAGTCTGTATTTTTATATCTTAAAAATACAAATCCGGTATTAAAAATACCTGGTTTTTTAAAAAAACTTTTGTTTTCATGCATACGGCCAAGTCTCTCAAAGCTAAAAAACTCATATTGTATTTTTTTATATAACAAAGAAAACTTCAAAAAAAAATATTATTTTAGCATGTATTTTGGCTTTAATAACCAGTTTATTAAAGTCATGAGAACTTTGGCTAATATTTCAAAAAATTAAAAAAAATGTTTTGTTTTAATGTCTGGGATTACAAATTTATACGTAAAACGTAATCCTGTTATTAAAAAGGTAGTTCTTTTATAGACATTAGACCGGTTAAGTTTCGCCCCATAAGATAAGAACTTCCTTACTGAGGAGGCTTTTCTTGAACCATAAACGGACCAACATGATAAGACCTTAGATTTTTTTATCAGACAATAAAACAATGCAGCTTACCTTAGGTAGGACATATTTGGGGTGCTAATACCTTCCCTATACCCAACCAATCTCCGTACCAGTTAGGGTTTTTAGTAACCAAAATACTTGGTGGCGACTCCCATTCCATTTTTCACCGCTAAAAGACAAAGAATTCATTGTCTCACCATATTTTCCAGAATAGATAGACATACCACACCTGATGATGAGGGTGATGGGCGATCGCCGCAACGCTGTACACGTGCGACAGTTATTATAAATCACAAGTCGTTCAAGTATCCAATCTTTAACGTTAATTCACACAAATTACTAGTAAAAAATCTTCTAAACTCTTTTAGAAGAGAGAGATTGTTATGTTTTTTAGTGCTAGCTATTTTCTTTTATGTTTTTCAGGTGTCCTATAACTTATATAGTTTCTCCACATAAAATAAAATACATGACATTCTATTTATAAAAAACCTAAAAACCCTATAAATAGAAAAATATTGATTTTCCTCTTGAATAATATCACATATATATATATATATATATATATATTATTTAAGGATAATTTTAGAAATTTATTCAATTAAATCCTTACTTGATTTTTCTAGGTATAGAATTATGATTTTGTGTGTAATTACATTTTAGTTTTTAATTTCTAAAATTTATTTACAATCAATTCATGTTAGATTAATCATCACATTTTCATTTTTGATCAATGATTCTTATGTGAATGACCCATTAGGTTCCTTAACAAGTCGGCCCAAATATAAATTTCAATCCTAAATAAAATAGGATTAAATAAATTAAACAAATTAATTTATTATTAATTCAACAATTAATTGATTTATATTTTAAGATCAAGTATAATGTCTAGCAATATATCATGATCCCCTAAATATTAGAAAAATCATAAGTGATTTGACTTAACCTTTCAATAATTAGTTTCTCAGCATAATTATTATCTCTTCATCAATAATGTTCTAATTTAGATATTATAGCATAAAGAGTGTATAGTTTGTCAAATCATGTTTACTCTCAACCCTATAGTCATTGATTATTTAAATAAAATTTGAAACTATTATTGAAATCTCATTCCACCTTGTATAAGGATTTATAATTAATATTATTTTAGAACAGATGAAATATTTTTCTTAATTTACCTAAGGTGATGAATCATCTCTTGATTACTCAAAATCTTTTTATATAGTTCATGTTATATCCAATAACTATTTGTTTGTTACTCTTGATTAGGACAATGTGTAGTATGATCAAAGTATAATATTATTTATATAAGACAACTTAGTGATCTTAACTCTAAGGATCACTTACATAATTATCACGTGAGCCATTCCATGCACATAATTAATCTATCTATATGAAATTCTCATATGAGTCAATTGAGTATATATGCCATCTGAAAAACACCTATATGTTAGTTCTATGTATCCTCTATATCTCGACTTATAAGAATAGTTGCTTCCTTTCATAAAAAAAAAAAACATAATATGTACTAGTCTTAAGAGCTCTAATTAATATTCAGTTTTAATATAGCATTGACCATGAACATTTAAGAACAATTATTTGATGCAATAGGAACCCTATAATTATAACAACTTTGATAGATGATAAATCAATTATTAGATTTATTAATTAAATATTTGATGAATATTAATTATAAATATTAAAGATAAATAATTTTTTTATTAAAATTAAATATATTTACATGAATAAACATCACATGTAATCAACCGATTGGCTATACGGCATATACACTAACAATATTATCTCATGTTTAGATTAATAGCTTTGCAATGAGTTTTGTCATGAAAAACCATACTTGAAGAGATTATATGGTACTTGGAACTTATAAGTTGCATAAACTTTCAATTTGTAAAGGATGTGAGATATTGGTGTCATCACTAACAATTTAAGAACTCAATCAAGGATGTTGCAACTGGAAAACTATAAGTTTATATCCAAACCGCAATGAGAAGAACAAATGAGTTGAAATGCAAAAGGGAACGCCTGTGCCCTTCCACTACACAGGCATGCAAACACACACATTCAAATTACGCATTTCACGACTATTTAAGTTGAAATGTCAATAATAATAATAATAATAATAATAAAGAACGTCGGTTGATGTCACAATTCTCAGGTAGAAGTAGAATTGCTTAGATGCAAGTAATTACAAGATGAAAAAAAAGTTCTTATTTTTAGTTAAACAATAATTTATAATACTTTTTTTTCCTTTCATAATATGCAACTATATATTAAACTATTAATGGAGTAAAAAAGTCCTTATTTTTATTTTCTATTTGAAAATATAAAAAAAAACTTATTAAATAAATTATAATGTTTTTTGGTTAATTACTTAATGAAATTGATATAATTACAAAATATTATATAAAATAAACTATAATATACTTTGGTTAATTGATTTTCTTCTAAAAAAATCACACAATTAATCATATATGTAAAAAATATTTTCAATATATATATATATATATATATTGAAAAAAAAAGAAAAATCTAATAAAAAAACTTAGATTAACTTGCTAAACTAGTTGACACGAGCCTACAAAATCTCTCCCTTAACTCATTAACTTTTTTTTAAATGGAATTTTTAGTAAAAAAATTTTGCTTTTTTTTCTTTTAAAAAAAATCTTGGATCAACATATAACTGATCTAGTCGATTCCAAGTCAGGTTTTACTGTTATAATTTTTCCACAACATGATCCATTTTACAACTTTATTCATATGACATGCCTTACCATTTTCAAAAATAGAAATCAAAATCAGAATGAATGTTTATATTCTTACGTTCATGTCATTCTAATTCCTGTGTTGTTACAGCCATACCGTCTCTTAACATCCATGAATGAATTGATGAGAAGGTCAGCAATACAATTGGAGACACCTTCAGTAGCATGTTTGTAACACGAGGGATGAAAATTAAACCATATCAATAATTGGAGAGTGTATATGTAGCTTGGCCAAAAACCTAAAACAATGTTGTGACAAAAGAGAAGGAGGCAATGAGAAATTTAGTGACTACTTACTCAAACTTTCTAATCAAATGTCTTGCTTTAATTTTTCTCAATTTTAGTGTCGACGGTTCTATTTTTATTTTAATTAGACTTATTTTTCATATTTTTTTATTCAAGTGTGAACCTTTAGCCTTGCGTTGTTGGGGTCTGATCTTGTTATGAGCGTATCGGTCTGGAAATGAACCCACGAACGGAGGAAGCAACTGGGTAGAGAAGCCCTTGTTGTTGATGATGATGATTGGAAGGGATAATTGGATTTGGGGTTTGTGTTTGAAGTCTGATTTCTGGGTAAAAATGTTGGTATTGTATTGTTCTAGCCAAATGGAGAGAGTCCATGAGCCCTTTTTGTACAGTACTATTAATACAGGAGTACCAAATCACATAGAATTCAGTCTCAAATAATCTCATTTTAAAAAAAAAATTAAATTTGTTTAAATTTAAAATCAAGAAGATTAATTGAATACCCTGGTGATTTGTTTCAACTGAATATCAGGACAAAAAAAAAAACATTCATTATTGCCTTTATTCTTCTACACATTATTAAATTGCACCATCAGTCAAATTGATCTCTAATTTTTTAATTTCTAATTTAAACCCCCTTAAAAATTAAACTAAAATCAAATAGAATTAAAATTAGAATATGATATACACATTCTCTTTATAATATTTACGGTGAAAAGACATTGAAAATTTTATTTTCTATTGGCTTTATAAAGTTTGTAAAGATCATAAACATGAAATCAATTTTTATTTATTTTTGTTAACCTTGCAAAACTTCAAAAATAGTCATTTAAGAGGCGAATATCCTAGAGAATCACTAAAATTTTGAAATTGCCTATTTAAAAGGTGACCTACCTCATCAGTGAACAATTCAAAATATTTTTTTTCAAAGTGGTCTAATTATTTTAATAGACCTTCCTATTAGTGAAAATATCAAAGATTATTTGAAAATGATCTATTTGTTCCAGGCAATTGATCTATTTTAATGTGAGAAATTCAAACATTTTAAAAAATGATCTAATTGTCTTAGGTGACATGTCCGTCATTGTGAAAAATTCAAAGATTTTTCAAAAATGATCTAATTATTCTAGGCGACTTGTTCATCATTGGGAAAAATTCAAAGATTTTTCAAAAGTGATTTAATTGTTTTAGGCAACCTGTTTATTGTTAAAAAATTCAGAGATTTTTTAAAAGTGGTCTAACTATTCTAGAGGACCTGCCTGTTGTTGTGAAAAAATCAAAGATGTTTCAAAAAAGTATCTAATTATTCTAAGCGACCTGCATGTTAGTGTGAAAAAATCAAAGATTTTCAAAAATAGTATAATTATTCTAGGCGACTTGCCTATTATTGAAAAATTTAGAGATTTTAAAAAAATGATCTAATTGTCCCAAGTACCTTTCCTATTATTGTGAAGAATTCAAAGATTTTTTAAAAAATAGTCTAATTGTTCCAAGCAATCTGCCCGAAAATAAAAAATCTTCAAAAGCATTTTGAAACTTGGTCGTTTCGAGGTGGTCTACCTTTTTATGGATCCAATCAAGGATTGCTCTTGTGAATTTTCTATAAAACACTTTGTTCAATGCTTTGAAGTTTGATAGCATGTATGCATATTTATCTAATTTGAAATATAGTCCCCCTTTCTTTTACTATCTCTTTCTTACTTGATTGGTGAAGTTTGTTATTTCTAATATGAGTGCCAAGTTTCCTCATTGCAGCATGTTAATATTTCAAGTTTTGAAGTTGAAAAGCATCACAACATGAAAATATCCTCTCATTAATACAATGTCGGTATCATAAAAGACAAGAGGGCTTACGTGGGGTCTTCTTTTTATCACAACCTTTATACTCATTATATGTCTTTTATGCTATTCTCTTTGGTTATAGTTTTCCATAACCCACAACTCTATAAAACTATATTCCTCATCCATGCAATTTATGGTGAGTTTTCCTTTGTATTCAACAATAATGACATCTTTATTGCAATCGTTTCTAAAAGTAGTGAAGGAATCGAAAATAAATCATAGCTTTCCTTGTTCATGTCAAAGATGAATAGATTTCCTTATCATGTGAGCTAGTGAAGTTAACCATTTATAGACACCCTAATTATGTGGAAAAATAATTCTTATTGTTGTAATTTGATTTTTTTTAGTTGCCTCAACTAATAAACTTTTGAATCAAACATCTCACATTCAATGCAATTATATGTATAAAATTTTTTTGTCATGATGATGAAACTTGGTCTTTGAGAACCCCATGACCTTGTAGTGCAAGGAATTTGATCTAGCCACCATCATGCCTACTTCAAGAGAGGTATCGTGTTTTTGGGCTTGGAATTTTCTGTCATTGTTTCATAGCAAGCTTGCACATATAATACTAGGTTTTATTATGTTTGTGACAGAGCATGTGTTAATGCCACAATCTCCATACAATTAAGGTAGATCATTAAAGGGTAATCTTGGGTTAGATGTAAAAGCATAATAATATTCACTTCTGAGTATGCTTTGTATGAAAAACCCATAAACAATATTGGTTCTTTGCCTGTGTAATTTATAAAAATCAGGTTCACATGTAAGTTTATTGCACTCTTTGGAAAAAAAAAAGCATGCATCTCCCCAGGGTTTTTATTGATGCTTATGTTAGGATCTCATAAATAGCATATAGACATAAGTCATAAGTCACATGTTATTCTTTAAATTGGATTGGTTTTTGGTTGGAAGTCTCTTCCTTTATTTGTTGGCATTCATATACCTCATTGATTTGCTTCTAGGATGCTACCATTTTGAATTCAACATTTCTCCCAATGTCATCAATTATTAGCATTTTAAGACTCATTAGCTTCTCAACTTCATCATAAGATTCTTCATAATAGTTAATATCATGACTAAAATGATGATTATATTTGCAAAATTCACTTATATTCCTCATGGGTTGTGTCTTGGATGGTGTCTTGAGATAACCGGCTTGCACTAACATTTTGTGTAGCCTTTTCATAGTCACATTTGATGTTGTTTCACCTTCCTTCCTCGTCTCAATGGCATTAAGTCCTCCATTTTTAGAGGCATGATTTAGAAGTGGGTTTGAGTTCACATTTCATTATTCATCAAAGGTAATCCATCCAACTTTAATTGGACTTACGAGTGTGTTCTTAAAGGCAATGCAATTAACAATGTTATGACTTATAACACTAGCATAGTATTCACAAGTCTTATTAGGTTTGTACCATTTTGGTAAGGTGGTTGTAAGAGGTTTATAAGATTAGGGGAAACTTGACCAATGTTAACTAGTCTTTGGTACATTTCACTTAATGGTATGAGTAATGCCGATAAATCTTTTTAGTTCTTATGAAAGTTTTTTTAAAAGTTATTGATGTTATTAGTTTGGTTATTGATGGATTGGCTATTTTTTTATGACTAGGTTGGTTTTTAAGGAATGGTGCGGACAAGTTAGCTATAGGAGGGGTTGGTGTTTGAAAGTTGTAGGTATTTTTGTTTTGGTAGCTTTTTTCCTTACTTTTGTAGCCACTTTAACATTGTGAACCTCAGTTTCTTTCCTTCTTCTAGTGAAATCTTTCTTCACAATCAAGTCAGTAATTTTACCTATTCGAATAGCTTGTTCGATTCTATTAGCTTTAATAATCAGATCAGTAAAATGTTATGCAGAGTTTTCAACCGAGTATTCGAAGTATGAAGCCTTAAAGGTGTTTGGAAATAAGCTTACCATCTCTTTTCCAACAAAGAAGGATCAACCTGCATGGTTGTTTCACATCACCTTTAGGCATATTCCCTTACATAATCTTTGTTATCCTTATATATGGCTTCTAAGTTTGATATATTAGGGGTCATATCCATATCAAACTTGTATTACCCAATAAAGGCATCAAACAAATTTTTCCATCTTTTCACCTTGGAATTGTCCAAATCACATATACTAAGGGAGGGTAGCATCACTCAAGCTATCTTAAAAGAAATGAATCAACAACTTCTCATTATGAATCACATCGACCATTTTGTTCTAGTATAATTTGAGATGGGTTATCGGGCATTTTGTTGTGATATATTAATAAATTTTAGCCTTCTAGACTTTTTTTAAATGAAAATATTAGAAACCAAACATATCTCAGCGGCTTTTATAGGATCATAAAAACTAGTTCCCTCAATTTCTCTCATTTTTTTCCTCTAGGGAAACCAATTTCTCCAGGCCATCTTCTTCTATTATCTTGTCTTCTTAAGCTTCTTCCATTGTCAAGTCTATAGTGGGTGGCATCCTTAAAGAATACACTACTTGAACAGATGAAAATTGTGTAATATGTTGAGACTTGGACGACATTTTGTTTATCCCTAAATTATATGGATTGAAGGGAGCCGCAAGCATAGGTGTAAGCTGAGATGTGACTACTGTCTGGGCGGATGTTCCTTCTCTAGATTTAGTCCTCAAAGCCTGTTCGAGTAGACTAGTAAACTTGCAACGTCTCCCTTAAGACTTTTCCAACTTTATTTGGTGTTGAGCTTCTAATAGGGCTTTTTTTTTCATTTTTCATAGTTGAGTATGCATCTTAATAGGAGATTCATATTTCACCTAATATATATATATATATATATATATATATTTGTGTGTGTGTGTGTGTGTGTGTCAAATGCATAAGTATGGATTCATGAGATTTAGGTTATGACAATACATATAAACATTACACCTTGTAGTTAAGATTTTTCTTGATGGTAAAAATAATGTTAACAACACCTGCACCTTTTTTTTTCATTGAGAAAAAATGCTTCATCCCACACCATATCATATATAATCAAACTAGTAGAAACTCTTAATATATTGGAGAAAAGGATATTCTAAGTAAAAAATTAATTGAAAAAACAATGATGATTTAGACACTCAATTAGAAATAATAAAAGTTGGTACAATTGATTAGAAATTTTGTGTAAGCACAAGTACTAAATCTTTTAGTTTTTTGACATCCTTAGTAAAAACTAGTTATTTGATCTGCGCTTCGTCGTGAGTTGGATATTTGTTTTTCAAAAAAAATATTAAACATGCAGGCATTTGCAACATGTTTTTTCATATAAATAATATCAAATGTAAATAAAAAAAATTATGCACACATCTAATTAAATAAATCAAGAATCATCTAAGTCAATAAATGAAAAAAAAAGGTCAAGAAATGGATATATATTAAGATATTTAATATCACAACACAGTTCATTTACTTGATTGTATTTAACAACTTTGTTAATTAAATTTATTTTTTTATTTAATTAAATGATAGTAAAAATAAATACACACATAAAATTAATTGAATAAATTCAAAGAGAAAAAAATATCTTGCAAGGTTACTTATTAGAAATACTATAGAAAAATAAATATTTTTTGTATTTAAAAATAAAGTTCAACTATATAAAACATATATAAAAAAATTAGATGAAGTAGAATAGTCTCTTCAAAAATTAATAAATAAAAAAATAACTAAAAAACAACCATTATTTTTTAAAAAACGTTTGTTGCTACCTAATTTTTTATCCCATTTTTTAAAAAGTTTCGGAAAAAAACCAAAAATAGCAAAAAATAATAAAATCCCAAAAAATATGTTCTTAATGTATTCGTGTCGTTTTCAGCATCTTTTCCAAAAAAAAAATTAAAAAGAATAAGAAAAAGAAAAAGAAAAGGTTGATTTAATTTTTAGTGATCTAATTATAATTATGGGAGGGAAATGACCAATTTGAAAATTGGAAACTCTTTTACTAAGCAACCTTTTTTTTCTAATCATATGATTTATTCTTGAAATCTAATGGTTGATCTTGATTTACTTTGTCTTCAAGCCAAAGAAAATTTTCACCTATAAATAAATAATTACACACACACACACACAAAAGGGTAGATTTTAGAAAGACCAGGAAAAGAAATTACTCCCACATTCTCTCCCCACACCTACACCACACAAAAAAACCATAGACCTAATATCCCTAAGCCAGCCTTCAGCCCAAAAAGGAACCAAAACCAAAAGTCATAAACCTGAGACCTTATCTTTTAGCACAACTCTCTCTCATAGCAATTAAAAAAAATCAAATACCATCTGGTAGACCTTCTTTAGTCTTGATCTGCTTCCTCTAGCAGTGGTAAGGTACACCGTCAGTACAAGAAGAAAGAAGAAGATGTTGTGCATCTCATAGATTGGTCTACTTATCCCTGGGCCCCATCGTCATGTGTACTAATGTGCCACTAGTTATGAACCAATTCAAACGAGTACACTCAATATGCCACCAGAGACCGACCCACCACAACCAGAAATCACAACCTCATCCTTTTCTTTTCATTGCCAATGACTGCTCAAGTTGATTGAAACAAATCAAAAGGAAGATTGAATAAGAAAATAAACAAAAGAAGAAAGAAGAAAAATAAAACCAAGTGCTTATGTGATTTTCTTTGTTGCAAGTCACAATGAGAGTCACCGTTAGCATATGGAGTACGAAGAGGGAAAACCACTCCAGATCCATTTATTCTTTGGGTTTTGCTTGCGATCACACGCGCCACCATAAGTCCTATAATTTCAGGATATTTCATTTTGGTTATTGAGTTTCCAGAAACCTCCCTAAGCTATCTTCAACATTTGGTTCTCTAGTCTTGAATTGCTTCCTCTGGCAGTGGTAAGGTACACCATCAGTACAATGAGAAAGAAGAACACATTTTGCATCTCATGGATTGGGTTCACTTACCCTTGAGCCCCATCATTGTTTGTATCAACGCGCCACCAGTCACGAACCTCTTCAGACGAGTACACTCTACATACCACCGGAGACCAACCCATTATAACCAGAAATCATAACCTCATCCTTTTCTTTTTACTACCAACAACTACTCAAGTTGATTACAACAAATTAAAGAGAAGATTGAATTAAAAAATAAACAAAAAAAGAAAGAAGGAAAATAAAACCATTTGCTTGTGTGATTTTCTTTGTTGTAGGTCATGATGAGAGTCACCACCAGTAGAAGGAGTAAGAAGAGGGGAAACCACTCCAGATCCATGCATTCTTTAGGTTTTACCTGCGGTAGCACGTGAACTCACGTGCCACCAGTGGCAGTGGTGCATGCAGCACTTATGCCACCAATGTTCCTACAATTTTAGGATCTTCCAGTTTGTTTACCGAGTTTCCAACAACCTCCCCAAGCTATCCTCAGCCTTCGAAAGGTCTATTATGGGATTCATATGACTTTTTTATGATTTGCGTTTAATTACAATGTTGTATAAATATTTATAATTGAATGAGTGTGTAGGTTGAATAGTAAAAAAAGATGAGTATGTGTGTTTGTATTTTCTTATATGTTTTTTGATGTTTAAAACCAAAAGGACAAAAAGAATTACACGTTTTAATTGCATACGACCAAGTTTCTCAAAAATAAAAAAATCATATATTGTTTAAAAAATAAAATGTGTGGTATGTTTTATTTTTTTAGCATGCATTTTGGATCTAATAATTAGTTTATTGAATCCATGAGAATTTGGCTAATATTTCAAAAACCAATAAAATTTTAATTCATAAGAATTAATAGTCAATATTTTGGTATAAATAATGGACCTACAGGCGACTGATATTTAAATATTAGAAATTAACTAGAAAATTATCAGAATTATTCTAAATACTCACCAATTTTAATTGGAAGTATTTTTCACCACAACACACGAGTTGTGGAAAACCCTTCCACCTTCCAAGATAGGTGAAACCTATTAGGACACCTACATGGATCCTCTTCATCAGAATTTATTTGGGCACACGAACTCATAATAAATTCAAAGCAACAGATTTATTTACCCGAATAAATCATCATCTTAAGCCATAGACAGACTACCAATTAAGAACTCATCAAAACCTTTAAACCACATTTTGGCCATACAATATAGCTTACCTCAGGTAGGGTGCGTTAGGGGTCCTAATACCTTTTCTAACCATAATTAGTCTCTTAACCTTAGAATTTCTGATAAAACCAGTACACCCAGGTTTCCCAGCAACTCTAAACCAAAAAACTAGGTGGTGACTCCCATGAACCCCTAATGTCGCGCGTCCACGTGTGATAAAATAACTACTCCACTAGGGATGGTATTGTTTTTACAGTATTGGACTAAGCTTTGGGTGTTTTGTGGTTTATTTATTTTGAAGTGTTCACATTTTTGCATTTGACTTATTTTATTTTATTTACGCTTCAACACATTTTATCTTGCCCATGCATGTATGTTCTCATGCATCATTAGTTTATTTGAGATATATTACTCTGTGATGCGCATATGAAAACTTCAGGTTAGGTAGGGGAGTAACAGCTCACCCTATGACTTTCAATCAGGGTTTAAGCTCATGAAACCATCCGCCTCTTTGTCGAGTGCTAGGACTGGTAGTAATTGGTATACTTTTCATCCCATTACCTACTGAACCCACATATTACCTTCACAAGGGTGATCACTAGGATAGCAAGATACCCCTTTTAGAGACCAAGTAGTAAACCTACCTCCTGTCTCACATAAAAGGATTAGAACATGTCTTTAAGGTGTATGATCCCTACACTTTGTTTTGCATCAAGGCAAGCCCTTCTTGAAGTATCTTGAGTTCAGGATTTATAAGTGACACAATGGCCATCACTTAATAAATTTTCATTGTAAAGTTTGGGCGAGAATCAAAATTCTTGTTCATCATGTAAGAGTTATAACCATGTGTCACCCTTTGAAGGGCGATTTCATCATATAAATACATGTTCATACATTTAGCAGGCATTGAAATGTAGGTCCCCCACTAAAGGTCTACTACATCTGACTGAGAGAAAAGATAAAAAAATAATGAGAGAGCTTATCTTAAAGCTTATTATCAGAATGAGTTAGAGTTTGTAAAAAATAAAGTTGCTTGGATGACAAATCTACTCAAGCAATTTTTAAGAGCCAAGAATAGGGAGGGAATGTCTATATGACCTCCTACAAAAGCACCAACAACCCATATCCCTCATACATCTCAGAATTTAGGGGAAAACTTAGTAAATAGGTAGCATTTTATCCCTTATACCCTCATCCAACCAACTCAAGCTTAAGTCACCGTGGATCTAACAATGGAAGGACCTTTTGATGATAGGTTTACCAATCCCATAGACCATGATCAATGGGCTATTTTAGAAGAGAGATTGAGAACAATTGAAGGAAATAATCCAATTGACCTTGTATTAGTAGCTGAAGTTTGTTTGGTTTCAAACATTTTGGTTCAATAAAAGTTCAGAGTGTCGGACTTCATCAAGTATACTAAATTAGCTCGAACACCTATCTCCGATCATACTACAAAAAAAATGGTTGAAGTGGTCTAAATGATAAAATGCTAATCTATTTCTTTCAGAATAGTCTTACATAGTCTGCCTTGAACTGATATATGAGACTGGATAATACCAAGATTAATAAGTAGAAGGATCTGGTAGACGCCTTTTTAAAGCAGTATAAATTCAATTTGAAAATTGCTCCTAACAGAACCATCTTGATGGCCATGAAGAAGGGAAACCATGAGTCTGTGAGGATATATACTCAAAGATGGCGAGATAAGGCAACACATGTCTAACCTTCACTGATAGAAACAAAAATTGTGATGTTGTTCGCCTACACCTTCCAATTCATTTATTATAAGCATGTGATGGGAAGCTCAGCTTAGCATTTCATTAAAGCTATGAGGATTGCTGAAAGAATTGAACAAGCTATCAAAATGGGGAAAAAAATAGAGGTCCTACCATGGGTTCCAGAATAATGACGAGAGATGAATCTGAAGATGTCTCTTAGGTGGAAAATTTTAGTTGTGTAATCTAGCCAGGTCTTGTTATGGCATTAAAATACATTTGTCAAATATTGAGATACATTTGCCACTGGAGTTTGTCTACCAGCAACTATTAGACTCTAGACTTGTTGCCCCGACTCCATTAAATCCTATACAACCATTGTTTCCTATGTGGTATAATCCAGACAAGAAATGTGAATATCATGATGGGGTCCTGAGCCATTAGATTGAAAATTGTAAAAATTCCAAGTATCAAGTTCGGAAGTTGGTGAGCAACTGACAGATTGAGTTTGTGAAGAATTATGGTACCTACCACATAATCACCCTTATCTTAAACATTGACCAGTAGATTGCAAAGTGCTAACAAGGCCTAAATAATATGCAGCTACCTAAAGAATGAGCATTTTATTTTGCTTCAATATGCTTTTATATATCGTGAGTGCATCACGTACTTTCAATGAATTATTCTTTGTTCTTTGTCTTATTATAGTTGTCGCACGTGTGCGGCGTTGCGACGAAAATATCCACTCTCATATCTTATCTTCTATCTATCTAGCAAATATGAGGAGACAATGAATTATTGTCTTTTATTCATGGAAAATTAGAATGGGAGTCACCACCTAGTATTTTGGTCACTAGGAACCCTAACTGGTCTCAGAGATCGGGTATGGGGACTAGTTGCGTAAAGAGAAGATATTGGCACCCCAAACACATCATACCTAAGATAAGCTGCATTGTTTATTGTCTGATAAAATTTAAGGTCTTGTCGTGTTTTCTAGTTGTTGGTCCGCCTATGGTTTAAGAAAAGTCCTCGGTAAAAAGATCTTTATCTTATCGGGTAAAACCTAACTGTTCCAATATCAGCAAAAGAATTTAATATCTGGAATGTGTCTTACGTATAAGTTCGTAACCCCAGATACTAAAGGAAAACAAAAAAAAAATTGAAATATTGGCCAGTTCTTGTGACTTTAATAAATTGGTTATTAAAGCGAAAATGGATGCTAATACATATTTTTTTGAATTTTTATTATATGAAAATATGATATGATTTTTTCCTTTAAGATACTTGGCCGTATGCTTGAAAACAGAAAAAAAAACATTTATTTTTTTTTATTTTTCAATGTTTTAACGGAAACTGAGTATTTTAATACTG
The DNA here is from genome assembly GCF_951802175.1 of Populus nigra. Taxonomy (NCBI): domain Eukaryota; kingdom Viridiplantae; phylum Streptophyta; class Magnoliopsida; order Malpighiales; family Salicaceae; genus Populus; species Populus nigra. The sequence goes on along the minus strand of NC_084852.1, from coordinate 27,656,709 downwards.
GATTTGTATCTTTACGATATAAAAATACAAGCCAATACTAAGCAAGAATCGGTAGAAAAATCTGCAGAAAATCACAGATATGTTTTTGAAATAATTTTTGAAGAAAATTTCCTCTTTTTTATTTTTTTAGAATGGGCCGGACCCGGCCCAAAAAAGAAACTAGGTCAAGATCAGCCTAATAAAATGCAAACTATCTCCTATTGAGCTGGATTCAGCCCAGCCGCATGGACTGGGCTGATGATCCAACCCGAACTGGTTACTGTGCCCGTGCACAGTAACCAGCCCAAATACAATTACCCGATGACTGTGCTCAATCACAGTAACAGGGTAATTATTTTTCCTTGCTTGCAGAAATGTGTACAATGCACGTTCTGCATGCAAGAAGATGAAATGGGAAACAAAGACAAAGGGAAGAGAATTACCTGGAATGGAGGCACTTCGTTCACGGAGTTGGTGGCTCACGATGGTGTTGATGTCGCGGCAACCGGTTGTGGTGGCAGACGTTGGTTCTCTTTCTTCTCTCCTCTACTTCAGTGTGTTGTCTTCTTCCTCTATTTTTTTGTCCCCCCTGTCAACAGTGTTCTTGCCTATCTCGATGGCTTCGTGGAGGTGTTGTTGGTGCTAATGGTGTTGCTGGTAGCGGCGAAGAGGAAGATTGGTGGTGGTATGCTGAGGATGTTGTTTCAGTTTCTCTGTATTTTCTTCTTCTTCCTCCTGCCTTCTGCTGGCGCTTCTTTCTGCTTTTGGTTTTTTTCCATCCGTTCTTCGTTCACTCCCTTCTTTCTCTTTCTCTCTTAGCTTTTTTTTCTTTTTCCTATTCTCCTTTGTTCCCCTCTCTCAGTTTTTTTTCTTTGTTCCACTCTCCCTCCTCTGTTCCACTCTCCCTCTCCTCTTTGCGCCCGTCCTCCTTTTCCAAAACTCCCCCCTTACTGTTCGGTCCCTTCTCTGGCTTTTATAGCCAGAGAATGCATGCATTTTCTTGATAATAAAGAGACCATTATTGCTGAAGTAATGGTAATGGTCGACGATGGTAGGGGTGTCTGTTTTTCTCTAGCTTTATAGTCGAATAAATGCCATACATTTCAGTAATCATATTGCATCATGGCAGCTGAGGCTAATCATTTTTTCTTCTTCCTGCTAAAACAGCTCCCTTGGTGTAATGAAGAAGGTGATGAACAATGACGGTGAAATGACCATTTTTAGTTTGGTCACTCAAGTTCTGAAATTTTATAATCAAGTCCTTGGATAAATTGTAATTAGACCCCTGAACTTTAATTTCTTCCTAATAAAGCCTAAATTGACTTAAAAACATTTTTTTATTACAATCAAATCCTTCATAAATTCAATTAAACCTTCAATAAAATTTAATTGAGTTCATAAACATCTGATTTTGGACTTTTCTTCCTAAAATTGAATTTTCCTTGTCAACAGGGCTCTCATCAGTAAAAAATATACTGTCAAATTTTAATTCTTGTATTTTTGAACCTCCTCAACCAACTTCTAGCCATTTTATGGGCATTCCAGCATCCCTTTCTCGCTCCTATTATTTTTTAGATTTCTTCCGAATATTTTTTGATATTATTTTTTTTATTTTATCATTTTTTGTGTGGGAACCCAAAAATAGATAACAACAATTGTCTTGAAATAAAGAGATGTTTTTTTTTCAAATAGTATTTTGACAAAATATTTTGATCAAACTCTAAGATATGAAATTAAGGTTAATCAATCCTAAAAGATTAAAAGTGTTTTGATTACATAAATGACTTGACATTTGTTAAAATAACATGACAAACAATATAGGGTGACCAAATAAATTTTAAGCTTACTTACAAAATTGAACCACACATCATAAAGCGAAGTTTTAGCGGTATGCATAATGACTTATAACAGATTTTATAGTTATAAACCCATAAATCATGGTTCTTGCAAGTCCAAATTATTGTGCTAGAAGAGGTCAAAATTTATCAGTTTTAACCGACCTTGCTTAAAATGAGAAAATGTCATCTTTGTTTATTCCTTTCACAATTCTTTAAAAAATTATATCCTTTGCAATCTCATTTTGAGTCTGGTGGATTATTTCTTAAAAAACAATCTTAACCAAGATCACACCCTACACTGAGAGGCAAAAAAATATGTGCAAACTGCAAAAATACACATATGGATCTATGAAAGTTAGAACCTAATACTATGGGGCATTATCATAAAAGAGAAAGGATAGGAAGCAAAAAGAAAGGAAGAAAAAAAGAAAGGGAAAGAAAAAATAAAATAATGGTTAGATGACGTTTTAAGACTAAGGCAAAAATCATGAAGCAAAACTCTGCATTAAGAAAGAGAGTTTATCCGAACAAAGTCCATGAGATGAATTCACAAGAGAAAAGAGGTAGAAGAAAAGTGATCCTAAGTCTTTGAAACCCTCAAACACCTTTTGAGCCTATGAATTTCCCTTTTTCTTTTATAACTATGAACCATAGCCTGCATTACATGTTTTTAAAAGTTTTTTTTAATCAAGCAAGATTTGGACTGATAAATTACTCTTCAATACATGAAGAGCTTTTTCTATAAGGGTTGTGACTTCATAAACTAAGTCACTGGTCATTATACATGCTGATAAAATAGGTGCTCAAAAGAGATAATCTTTCTTGATAGAGCTTTAAGTTTTGACTCGAGCCTTCTATTTTTTTAAAATACATAAAAGGTCACCTCGTTACATACCATCAAATGACATACCTAAAATGAAACATCCAAAATTAACATAAAGAACCATAGAAAAACTATTTTAATCTTACAATGGGTCAAGTTCTTTTTTCAAAATACAAGACAATCAAAGGAATGCATATATTGAATGTCGTGTGTTGGGTTTTTGAACAAAGAAGCTTGATTTTCAAAATACTTTAAATCTCTTATTTTATTTCAGCAAGTAAACTTGAATAGACATGATTTTTCAAAAGGTGTGAGTTGATTTCATGGATCGAGTTCGCAAAATACTTGACAAAAATGATATTGACACTTCTTGATCATCCTTGAAAAGTTGAGCAGTCAGGAGAAATACAGTAGACCCTGGGAAGGAAAACAAACAATATTCAGATTAGTCCGCGAGAAAAATCAAATGATGAATTAATGAAATCCATTAAAGCTAAAGCAATGAGAAATGTCTTTTGATGATAGACTAAATAATAAGCATGACCAGATCAGCTAAAGGCAATACTGTTATACGATAGCTAATGATTTAATAAACTTTATCAGTAGTTGAGAGTAATACCACACTTGGAGGCATGATCAAACTTGATAAACAATGAGAGTAGTAATCATCGTGGACAGTCCAAGATGGGCACTACACTTATATTTAAATGGAGGACTGGCATATAATGAACTCATATGAGCCAGTGAATAAAAATAACTTAGAAAGCTTTGGATAGCAAACAAATTCACCTTATGGCGATGGAGCATCAAAGAAGAGGGCCTACATTTCAAACCAGGTAAGGAGTATACATGTCATCTACCCTAAATCATTGCATACATGTTTAAATTTTTCAGGAAGATCCTCATTGAAATCCCATAAGATTTTGATAAATCAGATTGAACAAAGAAAAAATCCTTAAACTATGATAGTAAGGAATTCAAGTTCAAGCCCTAAAATTGAGAAACATCAGTTAGACCTTGTAATCAAGAAAGAAAGAGAGAATAACCCTACTATTAGGAAATTATTAAGAAAAGAAAAAGATCAACCCTACCATTAGAAAGAGTCTTCAAGTTAACTCTAAAATCAAGAAGCACCAAGTTTGCAAACCCTGTGATCGGGAAATTTTAGGTCAACCCTGCAATCAGGAAACACCAAGAAATTTAAACACTGTAATTAGGAAAGAAAGTGAGAGGAACTCTCTTATTAGGAAATTCTCAAAGGAAAAGATTAATCATACCATCAAGAAGAATCTTTAAGTCAACCCTGCAATTAGGAAACACCAAGTTCAAACCCTGCTATAGGGAAGTATTAGGTCAACCCTGTAATTAAGATTTACCAAGTTCAAACCCTGCAATTATGAAATTTTAGGTCAACCCTACAATCAGGAAACACCAAGAAATTCAACCCTGCAATCAAAAAGAAAAGTGAGAAGAACCTTGCCATTAGGAAATTCTCAAGAAAAGAAGAAGATCAACCTTGTCATCAGGAAGAATCTTCAAGAAGCACTAAGTTTTCAAAACTCTGCGATCAAGAAGTAACAAACATTTTAGTTCTGGTTAAAGGAGATCACCAGATGAGATTTCAAGTTGACCAAGCTGAAGACAAAGACCAAGGTTCTAGTTAAAAGGGGTCTCTAGATTGAGATTTCAGGTTAACCCAACTGAAGGCAACATTTTTGTTTTGGTTAAAGGGGATCGTCAGATGGGATCTCAGGTTGACCAAGCTGAAGATAAAGACCAAGGTTCTGATTAAAGGGGGTCTATAGATTGAGATTTCGGGTTAACCAAGCTGAAGATAACATTTCAGTTCTACTTAAAGAGGATTTCAGAATAACCAAGTTGTACACAATTTGATCGTAGTTCTAGTTGAAAGGGATTGCTGCGAAAACAGAGTTTTAGGTCAACAGAACTAAAAGATTTAAGAAGATTAATTTTGGAAAAACAATTCATTTGTCTTTACAAACTTACTACATCAAGCACTCAACAAGTCTTTGCTCTATAAGTATTATAAAGAGGGGTCATCTATCGCTACCCAATTTTTTACTCTATTTTTGAAAAAAATAATTGAAAAAAAACCAAAAATAGCAAAAGACAACAAAAACCCAAAAAAATGTTCTTAACGTATTTGCATCATTTTCAGCATCTTTTCAAAAAAAAAGAAAAAAGAAAAAGGAAACATGTAATTAATTTTTAGTGATCTAAGTATAATTATAGAAGGGAGATGATCTAAATTGAAAATTGGAAACCTTCTCACCAAACAACCTTTTTTTTAATGATATGGTCTACAATCATTCTCTTAATCCAGAGGTTCATTTTTCTTTGCTTTGTCTCCAAGTTATCAAATAAATAGTTGAGATTTATTCATGAAATCCAATGGTTGATCTTGGATTGCTTTGCCTTCAAGCCAAAGAAAATTTTCACCTATAAATAGGTGATTACACACACACACACACAAAAAAAGGAATTTTAGAAAGACCAGGAAAAGAAATTACTCCCATATTCTCTCCTTACATCCACACAACACAAAGAAAAAACTCATGCCTATTTTCCTAAGCCACATGCCAACCCCAAAAAAGAACCAAAAACAAAATTCACAAACCCAGGACACCACTCTCAGCACAACTTTCTCTCATTGCAATTAAAAAAACAAAATACCATCCTCACAGACCAATCATCTCCAAAGCCTCTCCCCTTCATCTTCAATCAACACTAGCCTAACTCACCAACAATCCCTATCTCAACCAAGCCAAATCAACACAATAGACAATTTTTAGTGCTCCCTCACTGTCTTTCTCAAAGCTAAAACTCAAGCTCATCTTTAACAAGTCATCAACCACCACTAATTTTCTATCCTTATTCACCATATCGCCAAAAATGGCACCCTATTAACAGCCTCCCTCTCATCTCTTTCAGTAGCCTACGGTTGCTTACCACTCAATCACATTAACGGCCCTCTCATCTCTTTTCTACAACCAACAAACCCATCAAATCATCATCAACACATACCTATAGCCGGTCTCTGAGCTCTTCTCAAACCAATACAAACATGTCGCCTCTCTTTTCACTCTTCACCTTCCTAGCTCTAGCCGATTAGATCTTGTTCTTATCCAATCGAGGACCTTCGTGATGAGCCATTGCTGAAATTTTAGTAGGGAAAGAGAGCAACAACAGACCTTCACTAGTCTTGATCTACTTCCTCTTGTGGTGGTAAGGTGCACCGCCAATACAGGGAGAAAAAAAAGGTGTTGTACATCTCGATACGTTACCAGAGACCGACCCACCAAAACCAAAAATCACAACCTTATCCTTTCATCTTCACTGCTAACAACTACTCGAGTTGATTGAAACAAATAAAAGAGAAGATTAAATAAAAAAATAAACAGAAGAAGAAATAAGGAAAATAAAACCAATTGTTTGTGTGTTTTTATTTGTTGCAGATCACAATGAGAGTTACCACCAGCACAGGGAGTAAGAAGAGGGGAAATTGCTCTAGATCCACCTATTCTTTAGTTTTTTTTTTCTACAACGGCGCTTGAACCCACACGTCATCAGTGACGATGGTGCGTGCATCACATACGCCACCACTATTCCTGCATTTTCAGGATCTTCTAGTTTGGTTACTGAGTTTCCAACAACCTCCCGAAGCTATCCTCAGCCTTCAGTAGGTCCATTTAAGATTCAGATGATTTTTATGATTTATGTTTAATTACAATGTTGTGTAAATATTTGTAATTGGATGGGTATGTCGGTTCATTAGTAAAAAAATTGGTTGTATGTATTTGTATTTTTCTTATATATTTTTGAATGTTTAAAACCAAAAAGACAAAAAGAATTAAATGTTTTAATTCCATACAACCAAGTTTCTCAAAAATACAAAATCATATCTTGTTTAAAATATAAAATACATGGTATGTTTTTTTTTAGCATGCACCTTGGATCTAATAATCAATTTATTGAATCCATAAGAATCTGGTCAATATTTCAATAACCGATAAAATTTTATTTCATGAGAATTAATGGTCAATATTCTAGTATAAATATTGGACCTACATGTGAGGCTGATATTTAAATATTGGGAGTTGACTAGAAAACTCTCAGAGTTATCTAAATATTCACCAATTTTAATTAGGAGTATTTTTTACCATAGCACATGAGTTGTGAAAAACCCTTCCGCCTTCCAAGATAGGTGAACCTTGTCAGGACACCTACATGAATCCTCTCCTTCAGAATTTATATGGGCACACGAGCTCATAATAAATTCAAAACACTAGATTTATTCACATGAATAAATCCTCATCCTAAGTCATAGACAGATTACTAGTTAAAAACCTATCAAAACCTTTAAACCACATTCAAGCCACACAATACAGTTTACCTTAGGTAGGGTGCGTTAGAGAGTGTTAATATCTTTACCAGCCACAACCAATCTCTTACCCTTAGAATCTTTGATAAAACCAGTACACCCTGATGTTCTAGCAATCTTAAACAAAACAACTAGATGACGACTCCCACGACCTCCCGATATCACACATCTACATGTGACAATGTTAAATACAAAAAATAAAAAAAATCAAAGAGAATGGACATTAATTTCAATAGAAATTAAAAAATTATTTAAAAAAGATAGGAAAATTAAAAAAAAAAACCCTGACTAGCACCTGATCCATTTAGAAAGGGCTTCCGGAAGGGCCCTATTTTCTTCTACCAATATTTTTTGAAAAAGGAAACTTCGGACAACACTTTGTATGGTATTCCTTAGATTTTGATAGGGTCTATGCTTTTTTAACCCAAAAACTCATTTTCAACCCAATTTTGATCAAAAACCCATAAAATAGCCTTAAAAAAAAACCCTTGAAATCAACCTAAAATAAAAACTCTTCTCGAGCTTAGATTTGGTTTTTAAAGCAATTTTAACTAGAAAACACTTAAGTTGAACTCCCCTCATCAAATGAAATTTCTTGACACCAAAATCAATAATTTTAGTGGTCAATATTGATATTAACATTAATTTTTTCTTTCTATAGCTAGAATCCGACGTCCTCTCTCTTATTTCTCAAATTAAAGACTAAAAATAAATAAAATAAATTTTTATACCAAAATTAAATTGAAAAAATATTGAGGGTTTGAATAGGTATAATTTATAAAGTTTGAGAATTAAAGTAATTTTTTCTTAATAGCTTTAAAAGCATAATTTATTTGTGGCCTTTTTTTCATTTTGATCCTCCTTTGAATTTTTTTTTATTCAACAAATTTTTTTTTTAATGTGCCCATAGAAAGATGTAATAGGGAAAAATAAAAATTTGAGAAATAAAATAAAAAACAGTAAATCTATAATAAAAATGTTAGAAGGTAAATAATACATCCAAAATGTTTATAGTCTTTGTAATTAAGCCGGCCCTCCTTTAAGCGGGTCAATAATATGTAAACCTGACCCGTATCCACAAGAAGAAAGATTCAACAGCTAGGGTTCTGGCTCACGGCTAAACCCTACTCCCGGATTTCAGTATCAAGAAGGCCTTCAATCCACTCAAGCAAAAGATGGGGAAGGGAAGCTACAAGAAGCTAAAGGGTAGCCAAAACTTCCGTCAAAGACTGATATTAGCGACGCTCTCCGCCACACCTATCATTATCAAGGGCATTCGAGCCAATGACATGCTTCCTGGCCTCCGCCTCCATGAGGTTTCTCTTCTTCGCCTCCTCGAGAAGATTTCTGATGACTGTTGTCAAAATCAATGAAACAGGTAAAACAAAGTACCCTACTTGTGTTTTTGCTGGTAACTTGTGATGGGTTTGATTTTTGAGGAATATATTTTATCTGACAGGAACAATGGTCCAGTACAAGCCTGGGATTTTGATGGGTGGGAGACATCTTGTGCACGATTGTGGTGAAAGTCGCGCTGTTGGGTATTTCTTGGAGCCATTGCTTGTTCTTGGGTTGTTTTCGAAAAAGGCCCTTTCGATAAGACTCAAAGGTATTGTTGCTTTCTTTGTTGGGTTTGCTAAACTTTTTGGCCTGTCAGCATGTGCTTACAGTTTGTTCAGTTGTATGTTCTTCTGTTTATGGGGTTTCTAGTAGTTGAATTACTCTTTTATTTTTTATCAGTTATGTCCTTGTTGTTTTGCTCAAAATGATATCCTTGTGAGTGATTTTAATTTACTGTCTTATGCTCTTGATGAGGGGAAAAAATTGGGGGTTAGGAAGTGAACTAGTTTAATGTTTTTCCTAGATGGGTTCTAGGAGACTTTGTTTTAGAGTAATCGATGATTGACTAGGATTTGAAAGAAGGCTGTTACAGAAGCCAGAACTGCCACCATTTCTACTTATGTTGATTTCATCTGCTCTCTGCGGGAACCAAAATGGGAAACAGAATTCCATCATATGCTGTTGTATATTTGATGCCCTGCTTGTTGAGGGTTCTATCAATGTGCAAATCTAATTAGCTTGTAAGATGTTCATCCATGCGGATTATTCTAGAAATGATCAAAGATAGATATCCAAAGGCTCAGCAGAGAAGCTTGCTAGAAGGCATGGATCAGTCTTTTATCTTTGTGCCAAGTCTACAAGAGGACATCTTGATACCGAGTTCTGAACTTCTTGTGTGGTAACATGAGGAGCAATCGGGAATGTAAAATCTTTAAAGCATGCTTTGCCTTTTGAGAGTTTGGAGAATGATTGGTTGTAGGGGCTTCTACCATTCTTTTGTATCTTCACTGGCAAAGGCAGCCATTTTCCCCTCGAATTCATATAGATCACACCTAGTCCACAACCTAATGTTTAGAAAAGATCTATAGGGTCTGTCCCAACCGTGTTGTAAAACAAATGATTTTAGGATGCTAACTTTACCTTGATGATATCAGCTCTGACTTACCTTTAAAGTATCCACACACAAATTTTACATAGCATGCCTTAGTTTATGATTTTTGCATAGGGAAACATAACTGTAAAGGGTTATTACTTTTCCTTTTAAGAAGTTGTAATGAGCAGTGCTGTCAAGAGGCTCTGAGGCACTCGTCTATGCGCTTCAGGTGAGGCAAGGCAAGGCCCTAGTGCCTTTATTACCTCAGGCATTGGATTTCAGTTAGGCGCCACCTAGGCGAGCACCTTGTGAGTGGGTGCAAGGTGCTAAAGCTAGCGCTGCTGGAAGTTCTTCCTTTTCTGTTGGATTTTTCTTTTTTTAAAATGATTTATGTTTTGACCTATTTGTTCTTTTTTTTTAATTTACCACAAGAAACAACTTAGGGGTATTTTTGTAAAAAACAAAGATTAGGGTAATTTTTTTTTTTTAAATCATTAAAGTGGGAGACAAACAGACAATGAAGGACACTTAGAAGACCAACCACACTTTCTTTTTTCAACAATGGGAGTCAAAGAACAACACATCTGTATAGTTAATACTTTAATTTTTTCTAAACAAGTGCAATATAGTTTGGGAGATGAGGATTTCAATTATAATCATGAAATGGAGGATATGGAGGATTCAAGTGAATGAGAGGAAAGCATGGATGGAGATGTTTTTGAAGATTAATGAATAATGATGATGATATTTAATTTTGCTTTTTAATCTGTATGGCTACTTACTACTTTAAATTATTTTATTTTGTTTCAAGGGTGAAAAATATAACTTTATATGACTATGTTATGGTATTTTATATTTTCTTTTGATTTTCTAAAGATCTAATCTTAATTGGGAAGATGCATATTTTAGATTTATCTAATATAATATAATATAATATGTTTTTTAATTTATAGCATAACGCCTTGGTTCATTCGGGCGAGTGCCTAGGCGTGTGCTTAGTGCCTCAGGCATTTTACAGGCTTGGCACCTTTTAGTGCCTTTCACCTTTGACAACACTTGTAATGAGATAATAAATTGTTTTCAGGAATTACAAATGATTCTAATGACCCATGTGTTGACACTTTTCGTTCCACTACCTTACCATTATTGAAGCAATTTGGAGTTCCATCAGAAGGATTGGAGCTGAAAATAGAAAGTCATGGTGCTCCACCACATGGTGGCGGAGAAGTTCTTTTATCAATTCCCAATATTCAAAGTTTAACGGTGATATTTTTATTCCTGTGGTAGTTCATTTGTCTGGGATTCTTTTTTCCCTGATGTTCTTATATGTTATGCTCAGCAGGCAGTCACATGGATTGATGAGGGAATGGTTAGGAGGATTAGAGGGGTGACTTTCTCAACCAGAGTATCTTCTCAGTTTGAGAATACTATGATACATGCTGCTCGAGGAATCTTTAATCATTTGCTTCCTGATGTCCACATATTTACTGATCATAAAGCTGGTCCACAAGCTGGAAAGTATGTTGTCTGTTAATAAAAATTTGTCGTCTCATTTTGTTTGGAATGTTGTGGAGAGAAATGTGAATTGCTGCTTGATTTTTTTTCTTTCTATTGTTTTCTTCCTTATGTTCATATATTTATGCTTAATGAAGTTGGTCTACCAGTTGGAAAGTATTATATCTGTTTATAGAATAAAAAATGTTATCTGTTTGTTTGTCGGCATCTTTCAAACACTGTAGAGAGAAATGTGAATTGCTGCTTGGATTTTTTTTCCTTTCAGCTTGCTGCGGATAGTATAGCTCACATATATATTCATTTAATGGCAGTTCACCTGGTTATGGAATATCCTTGGTTGCGGAAACTACTTCCGGTTGCTTCATCTCTGCTAATACTGCAGTTTCTTATGCACGAGCGGAAGATGGTGGAATGGAAGATGAGAAAGGAGAGCTGATGCCTTCAGAAGATGTTGGTGAGCAAATTGCTTCTGTTCTCCTTCAGGAGATTGAACAGGGTGGAGTTGAAGATACAACACACCAGGTTCGTATTTTCTCTTCTCTGTAATCTTTTTCTAAGTCGAGGTTGGTTAAATTCATTAAAGTGGGTCTTCAAACCCCATTCCTTCTTTAATATTACTTTCCAACAAGCAGGGTTAAATGCAGCAAAATGAAACCTTTGTGATGACTAATTATCTCCTTTAGAAGACCACGTTAATGATATCTTTCAAATTTCTACTTAGGAGGATAGCATGACAACCTTTAGGAAAAGAAGCGTGAAATCTTTTTGGGTTTTACAATGATAACTTCTTACCTTATTTATTACTGTCGTTGCTATTGACTTGTTCCAGGGTTTGTTGTTTCTTCTGTGTGCATTATGTCCACAAGATGTTTCAAAGATTCGCGTAGGGAAGCATATACCCCATGGAATAGAAGTACTAAGGCTCATCAGAGATTTTTTGGGTGTTAAATTCGTCATTAAGCCAGATCCATCCAAAGGGACAGTCATACTCAAATGTGTGGGAAGTGGATTGAAGAATCTTTCTAGAAAGAGTTCTTGATTGCCAAATGCATCACTTGAGATCTCTTTCGATGATGTGCTTTTTGTGGATTCGAAGGTTTTATAGCAAAGGTCCACTGGAAGAGGGTTATGATACTGCAATTTCGTATGGTCTTCTCGGCTTGAATTTTTCATTTATATCATACTATTACATGCACTCTACGAGAGATGAGAGATGGGAGGGATAAGTTTTGGTTCAATCTTGTATGTATATCCGACTCCTAGCAGATTCATGCTCAAATGTAAAATGGGTTCTTTGGCAAGCGAATTTGAGTTTTCTTTTGTCCGAGCAGAGGTCATTATTTTTTGGAAAAATAAATAATTAAATTGCAACAGAAATAAACAAAGGACAAAGCTATAAACAGAAGCAGAAGTATAAGGATTCAATCTTTTTTTCTTTTTTGCATCAGGGGAGCAAAATGCATGCATCTGTGTCTTGTCAGTTTAATGAGCAAATTAGAACAAGCAGAAACGAAGACCAATCTGTCAAGAATGAAAATTGTGTCTGAATAGTCCTCTAATAAAAGATGATGTCAATTTCCAAGTAAATGGTAACAATTAATGTCATGTACAAGAGTAAGAAGTACACATGGAGGAGACCACCACTCTCGCATTGCAAATCATGAAGCTACATCCATATTTTCCATCAATCATCACCCCATGCATCGTCTTTCATTTTCTGCCTTGTAACTATCCGATTCTTTCTGGTTTCTTCCTGGCTCTTCAGTTCTCTCGAACCAAAGGCCATTGGCAATTTCAATCCCATTCCATGAGCTATTAGCCTTTGGGCAGTTCTTGCTGATGTCTTTGGCCTTTGACGAGGAGGCTCCAGATCTGACAAAAGGAATAACACAAGTATAGTTAAAAAGGAACAAGACAGAAGGTTAGAGAACTGCTTTCCTCCTATTTCCCAATAAAATAACAGCAAACTGGTTAGGATTGCTAAATATTTGCATATCGCTTTATGCTACATAAAAATAATTCCTGTAAAGATGCCCCAACTCCACTGCTTCTGAATATTTTAGGACTCCCGGTAAGAATGCAGAAGCAATCGAGTGCTAGTAAGAATGCTCTCTCAATAAGAACATGACTCTAGCTGGAAAGAAAAGGATGTGATTAATTCACAGAAAGTTCTCATTAATACACAGATGAGGAATTTTGGGATACAAACAGGCAAAAAGACACCACTGAAGTTTCTTACAATAGGCTGCTTAGAAGCAATACAAAAATCGCTAGCTACAGCATAGGAAGGTTTATTTGAATAGATTTTATTGAAGAAAGAAGTTGAATAACTTGGAGTAGCTGGATGAATATTTTAACATAGAACAAAGAGGGCACAAAGAACATGACTACAGAAGAAAATCACTCTCAAATCCTGTTATCTCTTACCCCAAACACCATTTCTTGCATGGTGTAACTATGATAATTCCATTCTTGCTGATTGTTATAGAACAGCAAATTCTTGTAAGGTCAAGTAGCAAACCATTCAAATCTGATTTTAACATATCTAGGGAGGTGTAAGCATCAACTTCAATAGTTTTTTTTACGAGGACAGGAGAAAGGAATTTTGACAATTTGGACTTCTTAATTTAATATTTATTGCAGTTTTGTTGCAAAGAAAGCCTATAGAAATTCAGCTTAGCTCCAAAAGGGTCTCTTTGAAGCTTATTATATATATATATATATATATATATATATATATATATATATATTTTGTTGGCAGATAACTTTGCAGCTTCTGATAAGTTAAAACATCAGAAGCCTCTTCGAAGCTGGCACTGCTCAACAAATCTTTTCTAACTATCAACAATTTTCTAAATTTTAGGTGGGAAGGGGATTGCATGTCTTTCTGCCTCTGTCTCTCTCACCAAGCTGTTCAGTATGCAGCCTCTTCAATAAGTTAGACAGTGGGTTCTTAAGCAGACTTCAGTCCTATGTACCTTATCTGACTGGTAGTAGCTCAACGTCAATATCTCCATTCTTACTGAGCTTCCAAATGGGCTCTCTTTTGAACCAGCATTTCATCTTGGATATACATCAAATTTCCACAGAATTCTGAACAGAGAAAAGTTGGGCCAAAATAATTTACCTTTTGTTGGGATTGAGCCCATGAGTTCATCATCCTCATCAAGAATACGCACAGTAAATGAACATTGAATGTGGTTGCGTGCCTCAAGTGCTGCATGAGAAAATTAAAACTGTAAGAGGATCTAAAACCGTTCCAAGTTAATCTCAATAACAGCAGCACATATATTAGAACACTGATATATGGACAATTATCAACTTCAAAGGGAGCACCATAAAAGAAGGAACGTGACTAGTATTTGAATAATCAGTGATGAAAAAAGCTTCAAAAGACAAGTCAACTACCAAGCCACCTTCACCACAAGAGGGAAAAGACAGAATCATTCCCCAATGTCCAGCATTAATCACTGAAGGATCAAAATAGCCAAAATCACACAGGTACTGCTAGATATCAACAGTCCACTGGCTCCAAATGGCACAACCAGAATGTCTAGAGCCTACACCTCCTCAAAGGCATAAAGGGTCTGCATAGCCAAGGCAGAAATTGAAGATCTTCATTCACTAAAACTGCTGCACATGGTAGCTATACCCAACTGACTAGGTTTGGGGAGATTGTCAGACAGATCAGTGCTAGTTGAAGGGAGGAACCAAGCCTCCCCTCATCAAGTCCAGACTTGCATTCTACATCACATGGCTTAGGGATCTTGGTGGTTAAAGTCATACCTTTGATTGGAAGAATGACAAAAGTCTGGCCACCATCAACGACACTCTTTGCTCCTGCCCCACAGACAAAAGGGCAGTTTGACAGCATGCCATTTTAGTGGCTTTTGCTTCTTATTAACCAAGTCATCCTAAGGCTACCCCATGTAATAAGTGTATCTTTCTAGCTCATGTTCAACCTTCAATACTATATAGCTTATGGAACATTCTAAACAGGTATTCTTCCTCGAGATTCTTATACAGTCAACTCCCAGTATCACATCATGCCATACTCCTATCAACATAACATCTCACAAGCTTCAGCCAAAAAAATGTTTGAAAGTGATAGGGGGGGGGGGGGGGGGGGGCATAAATTAATTTTAGGAAACATGGATTCAAGAAATACTTACAAATGATAATTGGAGTTTTCCAATATATTTTATTTCACAAACTCAAATTTTGAAATCTCAATTCTTTTTGTTTACATCCAGGTCCAAAGATAACTAAAAGTTTATGCTCCTTTTGCTTCTTCCAGATCATAAACTCCAGTTTACTGGATCTTTCTTTCTTAAGATATTATATTGTGTAGAGTTTTGGAGATTAAAGAAGGAAGAGAAAATGGGTTCACAGTTCCTCCAAAACATGCTGTAGATATGATGTGTCAAGTGTGGTGATGCTGTACTGTTGTTTGACTGCGGTTATCTTCTGTATCTATTCTTAGCTGTGTTTTAAAAACCTAAAGACCTGATTTTATGTTTGACTCCTAACCATATCCTTTATTTTTATAACTAATTTATAATGAGGTTTAATGTATTCTTTCTGAAAGACTATAATTTCAAATTTTTTTCAAAGCATCCCATGCCATTATACATTTATTCAGATCTTTATTAGTTATGCAGAACTTATATTTTGCATTTTGCATGTATATCTCTCCGCCAAGTATGTATGTGAAAATGCTGAGGTAAATCTAATGTTCAATGTCCTTCTCATCTTGTTCTTTTTGTCCTGTTCCATGATAGCTTAATAACTGCATCAGTTAATGGATTCAAAACCAAGACACCAGCACACCAAATCAGCCCCTCACCAGTGGATTACAAATTACAACTATGCACTATCCTAACATTGCATCACAGAGAATCATATGGTGCAATATTTAGTTTGGAAAACAGGGGACTGATCTTGTATTTATCATCATACAAATGTAAAGTCAGTCGAGTTTCAATTACCAATTGATGGTGTTTGGAATACTGCAAGAGCCGCTGTATCATTGATCCAGCGAATAACAAATCCACGATCTTTAAAGTCTTCAAAAAGCTTTTCTAGATCTGTTGTCCTCATACTTGGTGGAAAGTCAGCCAGAACAAGAACATGATGTGTGCCATATTTAGCTGCATTCAAATAACAAATCATTAGATCCTGCATAATATTTTAGAGAAAACTTATGTGGGAAAAAATATTAATATCCATGAGGGCATTAGTCATAATTGATTGATGCTGCGGCCCTGCATCCAACCCGAGTAACATCCATGTTTATCAGTAGGTGTCTAATAACATTATTTAAGACGAAGATATTTTTTTTTTCATGTTCTCAATTACTTTAATTTTTTTCATGTTCTCAATTACTTTATCATATTTAGCTGGTTAACAATCCTTGTTGAAACCACGAAGAAATGCAAGTCCGGTGCTGAGCTGAGAAGGAAAAAAGATTTTTAAAAACACTGTTCATAGCAAACCAAGCAGCTGAATATGGCATCAATACTGAATTGATGGGTAATGTTTGTACCTCTTGAAATGTGTGAAAAAGGACAAAAATTGAACAAACCTTTTGCTTAATATGCAAAAGACAGCTTATTAGAGTGACGAAAGGATTACACAAACCAAAACCTGATTAAGATAGCATGCAATTACAGCAAGGGAAGGAGCAAGAAAAAACAAAGAACTTCTATCTAACTACCCAAGGATAAATAACTTAGGTATGAGGCCCTGTAGGAGAACCAGGCTCGGAGAATGAAAAAGTACCCATATCTAATGTAAGTATTTTCCTCAACGCATACACCAATAATGACTCAAAAGTTAAATAAAACGCATTTCTGGCCCAAAATTACATCATTTTTCTGGAAATATTTATAGCTAATTTATTTTACGCACACTTTGTTAAATACATCAGCAGGAGGACATTGCTAAGAAGAGTAACAATTGTCATCTCCCTCTCTCAACACAAATAACCTTTTTTGTCTGCCTCCTTTACCAGTAGTGATATTTTAATCCTTTTCTCTTTTTCTCTCTCTCCACTAAAATTTTCAATCTTCAATTTGTTAAGACACCAACCATAAAAAACTAACTTTTATATCCGTATCAATTGCTCATGTGGCAATTGGTTTCCATTTTTTTGACCCCATAACAAATGCGACCTCAAATGTAAGAACTAAAGATTTTTACCTAAGAGAGTTTATTTAATATTCTCGTTCTTGATGAAGCTTTAAGGATAGATCCACAGTGGCATTTAAAATATTCTCTAATTTAATCTTCTTGTATTTTTTGTACCGGAAAGGTAACTTGGGGTCTTGTCCAAGAACATAAAAACTTTTAAAAAAGAGGTTGCAAGTGAACAAATGAACATAGAATAATGCAAAAACTATTAGTTCCAACAAATCAAACAGCAGAAACCTATAAATATTCTCATGATTCAACTTTAAGAGCAACAAGTGGACTCCTTCGGTCAAAAACCACATGAATGGACAAGCAAGATCAAGGATAATGCATTTTTACACATGAAAAGTTCATTCCAAGGAGATGAAAAGTGTATGGCTTACAATTTGTCAATTCTGTATTTTGTGTACTTCTGCCCAAATCTTCATCATCTACATCATCAACAAGAGTTGCATCCGATTGTCGATCGCTATACAGTTCATGCTTTTTGTACGTGAATGGTCCCCGTCCACGCCTTTTGGAAGTTTGAACTTTTGCATCTTCCAAGCAAATATTTGATACAGAAGGTAAGGATCGTGGTGAGAGCAATTCATCAGGCGCATGATCTGCAATAGCTTCCCAATCTGTAGCATACCACAACATTTCGATCATAAAATTTTCATTCTTAATTAAAGAAACATAGGAAATAAGTCTCAGACGGAACAGTTTAAGATGATCAAGCTAAGTCACATAAGAAATAACAATCAGAGAAATCATGCGAATTTTTCAAGTCATGCAGGTGAACACTAAACATATAAGCAAAAACTAGAGAATCACAGGCAGACCTTTTAACCTACAGGACAAGGTCGATCAAACAAAAGGAAAACTTAGTAATAAATACACATACCATCATCTGAGCAAGGTGAAACATCATCACGTGGATTCGATGATTTCTCAAGATGCCCTTCACAGAGACCAAAAAACCCATCAATTATTTCTCACATTACAATCAAATTTTCTTTAGCAATCTGATTATAATAATGCCTATCTAGATGCAATTTGCAAACTTTGTTGTCTGGAAAGTAAAAACCAAAGAACCCAGAAACTTACCATCATTAGAAACAGCATTGCACTTTGAAATCCCATCTTCCTTCTCCACACTCTCCACATCACTAAAACCAAATAAATAAATAAACCCAGAAAAACCCAGTGAGAAAATAAATAGAACACTCAAAAAGCACAACAAGATCAAATCTTTTTCCCAAATTTTCTTTTCTCATCAACCAAACAGACTCTTGAAAAAAAAAAAAAGAGAGTACCCGGAAGGGCGTTGATTAATGAGAGAAGCCCGAGAGAGAAGTTCATCAGATTTGAGGGAGAAATGTTTAGAAGAGTAAAGATTCGCCAACTCTGTTAATGCAGAAACCAATTGAAGATTCGCCGCCTCTGATGGGTTCAAAGTTTCGAGCCTTGAAACCTCAGTTTCAAGAAGAGTTATGGCTCCTTCTGTGTCACCGGCTGTCACCAGATCTTCTACTGTTTCACTCCAGTTTTGGTTTGATTGTTCTTCATCTTCTTCTTGTGCTTTCACTCTCTCCATTGGATTTCAAACAAAGATTGCGACTATGGAAGAAAGTTTTGGAGTACGAGTACTGTACTGGTATTTATTTCAGATCAAAATTGCAATTTTTTTTTCTTTTTTCATCAAACGAGTCATAAAAAAATTATTAGTATATTGGTGGCAACGGCTTAATATTATTTTTAAAAAATATATAAAAAAATATTAAAAATATCTTACAGTAATGATAAACCCAACGACCCAACGAATTAGGTCTAATAGTCATAATAGATCCAAATTTATGGGATATAACACTCATGTTAGAATGCCTAGGCCAAGCACCCACGCCAAACCTATGCACCTGGCCTGATCATATTAAATACATGTGTTTTTAAAAAACAATTGTAATCTAAAAACATATTTATTTTATATTTTTATTTTTATCTTTTTAACAAAAATATATTTTTATCTTTTTTATATTTTTTTCTATTTTATGACATTAACCACACATGTCCCTAAAATTCACTTAATTTTTTTTATTAATCTCTAATTTTAGTGAAGAAATCATCAACAAAATTGCACAAATTAAGATAGTTAAAAGAACAATAAGTCTTTTATATATACAATATTTTCTTTTCCTACAATATAATGTATCAATTCAAATGTTTTCTTTTTATGATCATATATTTTAAATTTTCATAAATACTAATATTTATAATGTAGAAAAAACTTTGCTTGTAACAAACTTTGACAATTGAATCATACAACAACAATTTAAATTTTAAAAAGAATAAACCCTTTAAAAAATTGTCCAACACTTCGATGAAAACATAAAATTAATATTTTCATCCACAATGCATATAAAAAAGAGAAGTTTATTTTTGAAGACTTGAAATATATCACTTAAAACTCAACATTTTTTTCATTCTTTCATCTTCGAATATAACAAATTTATAAAATAAGTTAAATAAACAAAAAAGAGCTTGCAGTTAAGTTCTACTGTATATGAATGAAAAATCCTACTTGAATGAGGGCAGTGTTTGTTTTTGCAGTCCAATTATGCTGTTGAAAAATTTTAAATTTTTTGACCCAAGCGCTTGGGTCTGATATGATTGTCAGACCCCGGCACCGTGGTTCTGGCATGGCTACCAGACCAAAGCACTGTGGTCTAGCAGCCCTGTCAGACCCAAGCGACTTGAATCTGACAGTCATGCTAGACGCAAGCAAGTAACAAACAAAGAGATGACAATTGTACACTTTAGTTGTTAAAAGAGAGAGAAAAAAAGAAAAACACAAACAATCGAGTATCGGCAGCAATCCAACTGTGATATGTTTACACACGTTGCTCCATATTAAGAGGGTATGACTGCACTTCTAGTTATACGACGAATGGCCAGATTTGGCCGCCAGAAAGCGTCTCACTTGCTTCCTTAATGATGTGGACACCGCCCACTCGTTGAGGCGCGTGGAACATGCGCCAACAACTTTTTGATTAAAAAAATACAATGTGAAAAATATTAAAACGTCCCTCATGGTCCTCTTAATTACACAAAATATCCATGTAAAATACCAAAATACCACCAAATGCAAAGCTTTTTTTTTGTCTTTTCTAAGGCTAAAAGCGTTATTTACTTGTACTTGGAAATTGGAAAACCCCAATTACCCTTGTGGAAGAAAGCCAAGGAAATGTTTATCCGCTCATGAAAAGATGAGAAATTGAAAGTAAAACTACTATTACAATCCATAGTGAAATGTCTCTTGATCTATAGTGATTTCCACACACCATTTAGCTTTTGTTATTATATTTTTAAAACCCAATTTAGAAAAAGACAGACAGATGGCATGTGCTACGTCGCAGGCCTATTATTTTTTATTATAAAAAAAATAAGAAAATATAATTTTTTTTCAAAAAAAATCTAAGATTTTAGTTATTGACTCGAGATAAAAAAAACATTAAAAAGTAGTAAAAAAAAACCCGAGTCAAACCTGATAAACCCGCTGAATCCATAATCTAAGACATGATATTAGGATAATTCTATAGAAAAAAATGTAAAAAAAATAAAGAATACCAGTTTCTAAAAAAAATAATTAAAAAAACAAAATTTCTTCAAGTATTGCCTCAAATTAAATGTTAGATAATGAAATCAATAAATTTAATTTAATTAAAAAATAAAATTCTTTTTAAAGAAGAAAAATTTAACAAAAATCAGAAGAAAAAAAAACTCAAGGCAGCCCTTGTTATTTTAAAAATAAAGATAAATCCTATGAAAAGAGAGTAAAAAATGAATGTTAGAGGATGAAATATGAAAAAAAAAAAAGAGCTTAAAAAAAGAAAAGAAAAAAACAAGCAAACTCAAGTGAACCTTGTAAATTCAGGTTAAATTCTCGAATCCACAATTCATTAAATTCTTGACCCGGGCTCAATCCAAGAGCTTAACTTCTAAAAAACTAAATGTTGAAGGATGAAATCAATCAATTTAATTTAATTTAAAAACAAAATTATTTTAAAAAAGCTAAATTCAACAAAAAAACAAGGCAACCGGCTAAAAAAATACCATAGAAAGTAAATTAAAAAATAACAAAATGCTGGAGGATAGGGCAAAAGGCTAAAAAAATAAACTAAAAAAACTTGTGTCAACATCGTAAATCGGGGTTAATATTTTAAACCCGTAAATTGTTAAATTTAGACCCGGGCTCAACTAACAAGCTAACCATCCGACTAATTAAATGTTGGAAAATAAAATAATAATAAAAAAAAATCAATAAAAAAAAATCTTGTAGGGTAAAAAAATAGAACAATATAAAAAAATAGATTTAATAGGAAAAAAAAACTAAAGAATGATGAAATTGAAAAGAAAAAAAACAATTGCCAAAACCATCCAAAAAAAAATTCAAAGAATAAAAACCAAATCTAATATATGAAAATATTAATTGTGGATGAAATTGAAAAGAATTCTAAATTTAATAAACTATCTCAATTAAAAAAAATGAAACAAAGAGAACATGAACGAAATTGAAAAATCCATTAATTTCATAAAGTATTCTAAATTTAAAAATTGTAATAAAGAGAATATGGATGAAATCTTAAGTACAACAAACTTGAGGGGCTAATTTGATTTTTTTTTTTTAATTCTAGCATGAAAATTGAGTAGGAGAGAGAGGAAAAGAAAAAATAAAATAAAAGGTCACACACATCACACTGTCTGCCATAGTGCCACACGCGCCGCTAATCCATGGAGGGGACCCGAGACGTTATAAAAGTTACCCTGAAATCATGGTTTTGGCCATCGGTCAATGCCGCACACGCCATCCGAAAGCGACTGACACTACTCATCCAATCTTTGTTTAAAAAAATTTTCTTTTTTACTAAATTACCATATTGCCCCAAGAACACCCAATAATTACCAAATGACAAGCTATAAATGACAAAAAAGCCCCTAAATCAAAGACAATTATTTTTAATTTTCAAGGGTAATAAAGTAACTTACTTATTTAAAAATAAAGTTAAAAACTTAAAAGCCTCTCGTCCCAAGTGATTGTTTTTGTCTTCCAAGAGCAATTAAGTAATCACACTATAAAACAAAACATAGAATTACCGTCTAACCCCTTTCTTTCAAGTAATGACCAATATGTCACATGAAAATACCATCATATCCTAGACTCAATGCATGCTACTTTGCTCACCAAAGGGTAAAATCAACCTTTCATTATAGATTCGCACAGTGAAATACTAATGTCTTTTAGTATAGAGTGTAATGTGGGATCGACCTAGAATTTTTCTTTTTAAAAGAATTAAAATGATGTCACCTAAATCAACTTAAAAAAAACTAAAAAACTAAAATAATATTATTTTAATAAAAAATTAAAATATACAAGTTAATAATCAAATTTAACCAGATTAACATAAGTTTTTTAATGTAGTTTCTTTTTTTTTAATTTTTCAACCCAAGTTAATCCAGTCTCCGGTCAGCTAGGTCCCAAGTCCCAAGTTGATCATCAAAGATGGTGCGGGTTTCAAAACAAAGTAAAAATGGTTAAATTAGTCTTCAAATAATATTCATTCTAGTCCCATAGGTCATAATAATGGAAAGATATTTTCAAATATACTAAAAGGAATTGCGGTAAATTCCTGCACCAAGATATATTGAATATTAAAAATATTTTTGTTTATTATGTAAAAAAAATAATAAATGTCAGGGAATTTAGCATTCATTGCATATTATACTAAATATACTAAATGTTTTTTTTATTTAATTGTCCATGTTTTCATTTTAAATGGCCAGGTATATCCTTGTTTTTACCGGTAATAATATAATTTTTATAAAGTTATAACTTGTTTGAACAACCTAATATATATTTTTAATAACTTGATTATATTATTAAAATCATTAATTAACATATATATGCTTATGCAATATGCAATTTGTTGGCAGACTTATTTTTATTTGATATTTTTCATTTTCTTATAAATTTAAATTTATTATTGAATCTTATAAACATTATGTCTTGAGGGTATAATAGTAAGTTTGTTTAAATTCATTAAGGATTTTTTTGCATAAACCTCGACACAATAAAAACATATTACTAAATTTTTATTTCTAGCCAAGAATAAATATTATATGCTTAGCAGTGTGGAGGAATGAGGATATCTGAGAATCCATGTACCAAATATCTTTTAAGTTTTTTGTACTATTGTCACTACTTTATATTAACATTAACAAAAAAATTAAAAATAAAACTAAAATAAATCATTGTTTCACTATGCATATTTATGTTTGTCACACAGTGATAAATACTACACTCTCCAGAATTAAAATGAAAAATAAAAATAATGGAATTCCCACCTAATAATTAAAGAAAATTAGAAATTATAAATAGACACTAGTCTTAGATATTCAGGTATTTAATTAGTTCTACTCAAGAAAAGATCTACATCACCCTTGCTTCATTATTTCAAATGAAATGTTATCTTTACTAATATTTTTTAAAATTTATTTTGTGCATTCTATTAATTGTCTAAATTTATTTCTAAGATTATTAATGATTTATTTTAATAAAACATAATGTCAGTCCTTAAAAATAAATAAAAGACTTATCGATAAAGGAAATTTTTGATGTTAATTTCTAAAAATAGACAATTTCTTCAATTTAGGAAAAACTTTGAACTTAGTCCTTAAAAATAAGCAATTTCATTGGTTTAGAAAACTTTTGATGTTAATCCCTAAAAATAAGTTATTTCATTGATTTAGAAATTTTGGACAGTAATCCTTAAAAATAGATAATTTCTTCGATTTAGAAAAATCTTAATAATAATCTCTAAAAATAGATAATTTCATCAATTTAGAGAGATTTTCCCATACTGATGAAATCTTTTACTTTTAAGGATTATCATCCAATTTTTTTGTAAATTGATGAAATCGCATATTTTTAGGAATTACCATCCAAAATTCTAAAATAGACTACATAGCCTATTTTTAGGGATTAACGTTAATTTTTTTTTAAATTGACAAAATCTTCTATTTTTAGGGATTAACATTAATTTTTTTTCTAAATCGACAAAATCATTTATTTTTAAGAATTAACATGAAAATATCTATTATCAATGAGTCTCCTATTTTTAGGGAATAAAATCATTTTTTATTAAAATAATTAGAAAATAAGTGTAGAAATAAATTTAGATAACTAATAGCATGCATATAATAAATTTATAAAAACATATATCAAAGGTTACCTTTCATTTGAAAGGATGCAATGAGGGTGATGTCGATATTCCTTTAAGCATAACTAATCCAGTACTTAAATATCTAAGATCAAATCTATTATAAGACTCCTAATCTCCTTTATTTACTAAGTGACGACTTTATTATTTTTATTTTTCCCTTTAAATTTAGAAAGTTTCTTATTTGTCACAATGTGACATCATGACGACTTCACTAGAGAAGAGGTTTGGATGGTGGCCGGGAGAAATGGAGATTGATTAGTATGATTGAAGGAAAGAAAAGTTCTAGTTTAGTGAGATAAAGTCCAAAATAAGTGAGCCCTTCTCTTCCTTCTTTCTTCTTCTCTCTTTTTTTCCCTTCAAAATCTCCCCTCAAAAGTTTTATCTTCCACCATGAGGGAAAATAAGATGGAGGCTAGGGTTTTGTGGGGGAAGAAAGGTAGGCTAGGTTTTTTTCTTATACACCTTGGCTAGGATTTCTATCCCCTTTTTTTCCAATTTTTTTCCATCTCCCAATTCTAGCTAAGGTTTATTCTTATACCTCCTCCTTTTTCTTTCCTTTTTCTTTTTTTAAATTTCTCTATAGAGGTTAGTTTTTTTTTTACACATCCTTTTTTCTATTAAAAATATATTTTCTATTTATACCACCCCACCTAGGAATATTCTTATTTTTTATTTCTTATTCTAAGAATACTCTAACCCCATCTTAGAATATTCTTATTGTATTAGTTATTTTGGCCCTTCATTATGCACACTAAACATTTTTTTATTCTTTGTCTTTGATTTTCTTTTCTTTCTCTCTTTTTTATTTCTAATGAATTTTTTACTTTTGATAAATCATTAACATGAATACAATAAGCAAAACAAAATCATAAAAATGTCTAAAAATTAGCTGAATTACATCAAAAATATTTTTTTTTGGAAATTCTGGTATTCTTTTGAAATATGTTCAAAAATAGGAGGGTAAAAAATGGGTTATGACAATGTTCATCCACGCTCTTTTTCACTATTCATGGAGAAACTATTCATAGGCTATATTTTCTTTCATATTCTCAAGTTTTTAGTTCTTTACATTTTGGTCATTAAAACTTCTTTTACCTATTCCTTGGAAGTTATGTTGACATGGTTTTATATTTTAAGATTTATTTTGATTTGCATACTCTTGTATATGTGAGATGTTAGATAATATTCCGACATTAAATGAAAGATTAAGTTTGCAAAAACAAAGGTTATTGTTAAAAAGAAATCTAAAAGAAGAATGACCAAGGTTAGCATAAACAAAAAAACAAAGCCTTTTTTTCCTTCTACAATGTCCAATGGCATGGAAAACTTTACTTTGGTCCTTTATTTTATTTTTTTTTGCATATTTGGTCCTTTTTATTTTAGGATTTTACATTTTAATCTTACATTTTAGTCCTTAAATGTTAAGAGAGGAGATAGAAAATCATAAAAAAAAAAAGATGAGAGAAAAAGGGTTTGATAGGGTCACATCCATCCATAAAAATGGTCAATCTTGGTGTAAATAGATTCATCTTGAAGAACGATGTTTAATGAAGGTGGTATTGTCTTTTAATCATGCCAAAAAAATAAATAAATCGAGACTCATAAAAAAAAATTATTTGGTTGGATTTTCAATTTATAGAGTGATTAGAGATTGTTCTTGGAAATGAGTTTATTGTTTTTGGGTGTTGTAAAAATAAGTTGAAAATTATATTTTAGAAACTCAAAGCTCGATCCCGACTTTCTGATCACCTATTTTTGGGATCTAAAAGCTTGGCTTTGTATTTTTTGGTTATCAAAAATATAATAGTAAACAATGTGTTGTTTGTTTAGTTAGTTAGAGAGAGAGAGAGAGCTTGACCTCCAAGGTTCAATAGTCTTTAGCCTTTTGTTTTTGTTTTAATTTGATTTTAATTGATATCATCTCTTTCATTTTTTTTAAAATGATTTAGTTTAAATTTTTTAAAATAGTAATAAATATTTTAAATGATTTCTATAATTTTCTAATATCTATAAAATATTATTGTACTTTATCTTTATTTTTTTCCTTTTAGACTTAAAATAGATGAGTAGTATTTACATTATGCATTTATAACATAAAAATGAAAATTAAGTTTTTTATTTATTTATTTAGCTTGTCAAAAGAATTATTCAACCAATAATTTCTTAAATTTTTTTATATCATCAATTTTATCTAGTTTGTCAAAAAAGATAAAACCTTTTTTTTATTAGTAGTAGTATATCAATTATTTTATTTGTGTACTCTAATTTGAAAGTGATAAGCATGTTTCTTAAATGTTTGTCTATAACTATCGGTTCCAAGATATATATTATTTCTTCGGTTCATGTTACTAACTTTAAGAAAACCTTTGGTGATTAATATACTATTAGATAGTGACACGCATTACATTATAGATTGGACTAAACTTTTTTAATGTAAAAAAATATTTAGATGTTATTAATATATTTTAATGAAGTAAAAAAAATTTATGACTCGGATTATAAACTTAACTGAATCCAATAAGTTATCCTCATTTAAATATATAATAAAAAAAGAAGTAACAACAGTAAATATAATGATTTTTTATAACAAAAAAGTCATCATAACGACCTGTACAAAAACACTTGTCAAAAGAAAAAAGACATGAATTTCAATCCTTAGACAACCCAATATTAAATAATAAAATTAAAAAAAAAACAAAATAAATAAATAAATAAGCGACTCATATTAACCTGAGATAACTTGTCAAACCTGTGATCCAAATTATGAGGTCAAGATAACTTTATAAAAAACAAATCATAAAATATTATGATACTCAATTCTCAATAATCCAAATATAAAAGAGCAATTGAAAAAAAAATATATCAATCAATAAAAAAAATTAAAAAAATAAGTGAATTCAGACAAATTTGCTAAACCTCATAAGCTATATTAAGCAAACGAGATAACCTAACAGAAAAAATGAAAAAAATTACGAAGAATAATTAAAGAGATAATAGAATTGCCATGCATTAACCTTTCCCTCTAAAAAAATATATTCTTTGGGTGTGTTTTGAATATTTTTCTTCCTTTTGTTTTTTCTCTTGCATTATCCAATTATTCCATTTAACTAACTAATAATACAAAGAGAGATGTTTTTTTTTTGTTCTTCCGATAGTGAGTTTCAGCCAGTGATACGCGACATGGTTTTTAATCGGTAAGAAGGTTATTAGTAAGATTTCCTTCCATTTAATTTGCATTAAGAAAATATTAACAAAACATGACAGGAGTGTTAGATTTTCACACCGTAAATAAGGAAATAAATACTATTTCTTAACCATGGCAACCATCAAGATCATCTTCCCATTTAATAAATCTTGAAAAAGTTTATACAGAAACATGAAAATTCTTTTCAATATTTTTCATTAATTTCCATGACATTATTTCCATAAAATTAAAATGGAGAATTAATTGACCAATAACTTTGATGTTTAATTGAGTTAATGAAAAATCACTCAATTGATTACTAAGAAAAGAGACTGAATATTTATCTAAATCTTCAATTTAGTTCCCTAAACTTTAATAATTTTAAATCAATAAAATTAAATTTTATTATACCAAATTGAACATCAACCAAAAACAGAATATTTTCTTGATACCTGAAGATTTTCATTCACATACATAAAAAATAAATTACAAAGACCAATCACAAATTTAAGTAATATTAAAGGATAAAATATAAAAAACAATTTGAGAGATCAAAATATAAAAATCTCAAGGATAAAAAAAGAAGAAGAGAGAGAAACATTGTTCAAATGAAATATGTTTATCGTCACATGCTATGGCGAAACACTATGTACATTTAGATTCTTGTTAATGGTGCACGTTAAATAATAATACTAATAATAATAATAATTAAATAATTAAATAGTCCTTTATAGTATAAAAAATAATTTAATAGTCCTTTGACTAGTGTTGACCATGTTTAATTTAATAATATCTTGTTCTAAAAAGTGGTTTCTTTTCTCTTCGAACTTTCTATCCTATTTACTTAATTTTTTACATTTTTTATTTTCAAAATAAAAAATCAAAAGAAATTGAAAATAAACTTGAAATGGATAAAGATGATTAATTTATAAATAAATATAAAAAACATAGAGATTAAATAATATTTTTTTATATTATGATGACTAATTAATTATTTTTGCTAAATTATAATGCTAAGTTATAGTTAATTGAATGCCTTTTCTTATGATATTTCAAAATCCAAGATACTAAATAATAAAGTTTTTAGCTGGTTGTATAATGGACTTAATCAAGTGTTCATGCTATTAGATCCATTCTTCATAGTAAAGGAAGGTGATAGCTTGATGTAGGGATTTTATACCTGCAAAACAATTCTTTTTTGGTGGATTTGGAAACCCTTATATGCTTAAGTCAATATCTTTATCAAGGAAGGTGTGATAAATATGCAAAAAACATTAAATTTTAAGAACAAGATTATTTGTTCTTGTTTTGGTATGAAAATAAGTTCTCTATAAATGATGATGTAGCGTGTATATTGAAAATAAAAATTATAAACCCCTTACCTAGGTGGTTCAAATGGTAGTTATGCCTCACTAAACCTTGTCTTATTGCTTGAGGGAAATGATTGGAAAGTCATTTTACCATGGTAACATTAATAAGGGATAAATATTCTTTATACATGCATTAATAAGGTAAAAATATTATTTACACAAGCATTGATGAGAAACAAATATACTTAACACAAGTATTAATATGAGATAAATATCTCCTATATTTGTATTAATAAAATGGAAATGCGGTGGGCCATGAGACTTTTGCACGCCTAGGGATGTAGATGGAGTAAGATTCACACTAAAAAGCTTGGGTTGGACAAAAATCCCAATGGACTATATGTTGGGTCTAAACCATAAGGTAAGGCCTAACAAGTACCAGAAAACACACTAAGCCCAGGTGCATAACTTGGGTCTAAGAGGTGCCAAACATGCTTATGATGCATGTGGACCAAGCATGATCCTAGCGTAAGGCTCAGATGCATTTCCTAAGCCCAGTGGTGTTAATCCATGTACTTGATGCTTAAGCTTAAAACCTTTTTTTCAAAAACCCTCTAAGCATGAGTCATCGGTAAAATGAGCTTGGGCCAACATAAAGTTATTAAAAAATACTGATAAATCCTAGTTCATTTGTAGCTCCCAAAGTCTTTATAGTAAAAATACACAAAACTTAAAGATACACCTAATTTCTTTAATGGGATCCTTGATTTTCCTCTGTAGAAGAAAAGGAACTTATATCAAGAGGCGCATTGTCAGAGTATTAGTGTGCCGAGGTGTGCACCATGATCGAAAAAATGCTTATTTCAAATGAAAAATACTTCGAGAAATATTTTATAATGGTGTTGGCTTTAACTTAGTGGATTTGTTAAAGGTAATGATATATGTCACTGATCCAGTTGCGTATGAGGGAGGCCTCCTACTATATAAGGACTTCATTTTAATCCATTTCATTGTACCCTAAAAGTTCCTCTCTCTAAACTTTTCTCTAAGTCATCTTTCCAAGTAGTTGTGACATGTGAAGTGTATTCCTTGTAAAGAGTAATTGTGTGGAGTGTGTTGACTTTACATGGAGCTAAATACAAGGAGACTTGACTTAAGATAACTATCCATCCTTAATAGTTTTATATAATTGTAAAAAAGTAGCATCTAGTAATGATTTCACCTTTACGCTAGGGTTACCAGAAACTAATGGTCTAGCAGAGAGTCTAGGTCATTTAGAATTAGTCCTAGAACTAAAGATGCTAATGCCCGTCCATTAAAGAACCTTAGATTACCTAAGGCTTGTCGCACGTGTGCGGCGTAGCGGCGAAAATATCTACTCTCATATTTTATCTTATCTATCAGGCAAACATGGGGAGACAAGGAATTCTTGTCTTTTATGAGTGGAAAATTGGATGGGAGTCGCCACCTAGTATTTTGGTCACTAGGAACCCTAACTAGTCTTAGAGATCAGGTACAGGGACTGGTTGTGTAAAGAAAAGGTATTAGTACCCCAAATGCGCACTACCTAAGCTAAGCTGCATTGTTTAATTGTCTGATAAAATCTAAGGTCCTGTCGTGTTTTCTAGTTGTTGGTCCGTTTATGGTTTAAGAAAAGCCCTCCTCGGTAAGGAGATCCATATCTTATCAGGTAAAACCTAACCGTTCTAACATCAATAAAAGAATTTAATATCCGAGACTACGCCTTACGTATAAGGTCGTAACCCCAGATACTAAAAGAAAACAAAATATTTTTTTATTTTTTGAAATATTGGCTTAGTTCTCGTGACTTTAATACACTAGTTATTAAAGCTAAAATGCATGTTAATGTATATTTTTTGAATTTTTGTTGTATGAAAATATGATATGATTTTTTTTCTTTGAGAGACTTAGTCGTATGCATGAAAACAAAATATTTTATTATTATTATTTAAAAAAAATGTTTTGATGAAAACCGGTATTTTAATACCGAATTTGTATCTTTATAGTATAAAAATACAAATTAATATTGATCAAGATATAGGAAATTTTTTTTAGAAAATCACAGATTTTTGAAATAATTTTTTTTGAAGAATTTTTTTTTACTGGGCCTAGCTCGACCCATGTGGTTAGGCTGGACCTAACCAGCCTAGTCTGGTCACTAGCCCAAGCCAGTGACCCAACCAAGCCATGGATGTGTAAAATTTTACGCGTGCATGGAACATAGCGAAGGCAATTAAATTTCCTTCGCACTGTCCATACTTTGTTTTTGTAGATAGCAAAAATAAAGACCCCTGGTTATTAACAGAGTGCAAAATGGTGATCTTTTGGCTTTCTTTCGGCTTCTGTTTCTTTTTGTTTTTTCTAGACAAACATGCATCAATTTTTGCGAATAAAGGAAATGAGCATACTTGGTTCTGGAGAAAGGAAACCGGTGGTGCTGCTAACCTCCCCTACTGTCAATGAGCTTTGCTTCGTCGCTCGGTTTTTCCTTTTCTTCTGTTTCTGTATCCTCGTGCGGCTTTCCTTTGTGTTTCAATCTTTTGTATTTCCCATTGTGTTATCTCTTCTCCTCCTCTTCTATTCCTTACATTCTCCCTCTCTCGGTTTTCTTTCCTCTCTCACGCTCTCCTCCTTTTCCTTTTTCTTCTTCTATGTTTGGTTCCTCCTTTGGCTTTTATAGCTAGAGGATGCACACGTTTTTGGTAACAGTTGGCGTGCATCACGATGGCAAGGGATGTCAGCCACGAGACGTGCCTTCTAATTGAAAATGGCTCTATTGTCGCTGCTAAAGTCTCCTGCCTTTACTGCCCAACTGTTATATTTTTAAGAAGATAGTGAATAGTGATTCAAAGGAATGACGGGGTTTGGATTCTTCTGATGTGGTCATTAAATTTTTTGCAATTTTGTAATAAAACCCCTGGAAAATTGTAAACAGATCCATTAATTTTAGCTTCTTTTTTGGTTTGGTCCTTAGTTTTGGATTGCTTCAATTAAGTCCCTAATTGACCATCAAACTTCAATAATTATGCAATTAAGCCCCTGATTTGACCATATCAACTCTTCAAAATTATAATTGGACCCCAAAACTCAAATAAAAGCCTAAATTGACTTAAAAATCAATTTTTCTTGCAATCAAACCCTTCATAAATTCAATTAAACCTTAGATAAAATTTAATTGAGTCCATAAACATATGATTTTGGACTTTTCTTCCTTAAAAATTGAATTTTTCTTGTCAACAGGACTCTCATCAGTTAAAAATATATTGTCAAATTTCAATTCTTTTATTTTTTAACCTCCTCAACCAATTTTGGCCTTTTTCGGCATTTTAACATCCTTTTCTCACTCCTATTATTTTTTGGATTTTTTCCAAATATTTTTTGATATATTTTTTTTGTATTTTCTCATTTTTTGTGTGGGAACCCAAAAATAGATAACAACATGGCTCTTGAGGATATAGAGGATAACAATATAACCATAGAGCAATTGGATAAGGCTAACGATCAATAAGGAGGGGTGTACATAGTTGTAATCTTACAACAATTTGAAAAGATAAGCAAGAAAATAAAAGGGTGCCCACAGTGGAAAGCTTAAGATTACAACCCCTTTTTATATGTATGAATTAGGGCATTGCTTCTTATTGAAAAGGTTTTTGAGTGATGTCTTCTTTCACTTTAAAATATATGCCTGCCAATTACATATGAATGGATGGGCTATCCTTACAACTTTTAAATAATATTTGAAGCTTGTAGGGTTGAAGCCAACCAT
Organism: Populus nigra; assembly: GCF_951802175.1. Taxonomy (NCBI): domain Eukaryota; kingdom Viridiplantae; phylum Streptophyta; class Magnoliopsida; order Malpighiales; family Salicaceae; genus Populus; species Populus nigra. The sequence goes on along the minus strand of NC_084852.1, from coordinate 27,623,986 downwards.
AAATGTATTCAAGCAGTTTTACACCTTGAATGGCTTCTCCAATGGTGACCATAACTTTTATTAGTTCTTCATCTTCGTCAACCGATTGAAAGGCCTATGAATATCATACTAGATGGTAAAACCACCATTGTAAAAGGATGACAATGAATGTGGTTAATTATAAGGTTTAATAGAGATGCTCCCCGAGTTAAAGAGTAGGAGGTGTAAGGGTGTCCCTCTATTTTGGTGAACTCCTAGGCCATATATAAATGTGAGGCCTTGTCAGAATGACTTTGAAAGGGATGTTTGCATAAAACCAATTAAAGCCATTAATCACTTCAATGTGAATAAGATGGTGAAAGGATTACACCAAAAGAGAAGTGGGCAGGGTATGTAAAGCTTTATAATTTGTACGTTGTTTGACATGTTTATCAATTTTTTTTTTATTTTTTGGTACAGATTCATCTTTGGAGAAGGAATATAAGGGAGAAGAGGTCGAGGCTAAAAGAGCCAGTCTTAAAATTATGGACACATCTAGCTTTTAGTCCAAAAAGATCTAGGAAACTTGTCAAGAAATAAATAAGTAACAAATGGTGACTACCAAAACAGAAGTGAGGGTCTCCTGTGAGGAACATGCTTAGTCAAAGGCATTGAGGGACTCATTTAATGAGTTCCTCGCTGTGTTTAGAGGATTTGCAACCTTGGATGTGTTCATTTCAAATAAAGTATTCATAACTATTACTAACCTTTATTCTTACAACCCATTAATAGGGAAAGTGGTTGACTTCTCAATGAGTTGGTCTTCAGTCCCTAATCATTTATTTTTAGAGAGTAACGGGTGAATATAGGATCTGGGCACTAAATTTCAAGCTAGTATCATGATCTCAATACCATAAGTAAAAAAGGAATGGGGTTTCCTTAGTAATTTCTTATGTCATTTTGTAAGCCCATAAAAACTTTATATAGTTCTACTAATTCTGACTTAGCTTCTTTGATCTCTTTTTAAAGCTTATTAAGTAAAACTTTATTGGCAAGCTCGACTTGACCATTGGTTTGAGGGTACAATAATAAAGAAAACCTATTATCACTATGGAGTCTTTGGCATTGTTTTCTCATATTGTGATTGCCAAACTGCATCTTATTATAAATTATGAGGATTTTAGGAAGCCTAAATTAATACATGATATTCTTTCACAAGAATAAGATCACTTTATTAACAATTATATTTGTCAATGCCTTAGCCTCCACCTATTTGATGAAGTAGTCCATTACCAAGTGTTGCCCGTTGCCTTAGAAAAGGGACCCAAGATTTCCATTCCCCTGTAGAAGAAAAGTCAAGGAAAAACTATAACAATTATCTTTATAGAATGCTGGTGGGAGATTGAGGTAAATCTTTGGCACTTGTCAAATATTCTAGCTAAATTTATAGCATCATAAAGTATGATTATCTAGTAGAAACCTACTCGGATAACTTTGACAACAAAAGCTTGAGGGTTCACATGAAGGCATCACATCCCTCATGAATCTCCTTTAAAACATAAGTGTTTTTTTTTTCAGGAGAGAAATGTTTAAGTAGAGAAACTAAGATGAAACTTTGGTATAGGACATCATTGACCATGTAATATCATGCTCTTTACTTAGCCTGGAAAATGAACTCATTTTTACCTAAAGGTGAGTATGTAATGTTTAATAGATGTTCTCTAATCCTCATGAATAATGATTAGGGTAGTCACTATCTTATATTCTCCAACATTTGTTCTCTTTAATATTTCAATCCACACATCCAGAGAGAGCTCCATAAAGTTGAAGATTGCAAGTTTGGATAGAAGACCTACTCGATTGTTGTCTTCCCTTAGTAAATGGTCAGTGAAGATCTCTATACCTTTATTGCTTTTTGAGAAGTGAACTTGAACTTTATAAAGATACTTAAGTATGGTAAGTTCCTTAGCCTTATATAGCTCTTGGCATTGGCCAACCACCAACTAGAGTCACTGTGAATGTAAAGGGGATATGTATCCAAGGTCTTCGCGAGACTAAACCCACTGAAGGGCTTTAGATCTTGATACATTATTGGTGTCTAGGAATTCAAAACAAACTCCATATTAAAAAACTTGCCCCTTTAACCTTATGAGCACTATCCTAGCACTATTCCTCTCGGTATTAGAGGATTCGTCTATATATAACTTCTAAGTGGGGATGGTTAGTGTCACACTCAACATCATAATGTCTTGAGAAAAAGAATCGAGTTTTTTCACTGTATTAAAAAAAGGTCTAAACTTTTGAAAATAGGAGTTGCTCCCTAGTATTATAATCACTAAGAAACCTAATTGGTCTTCAGAGATATGTGATAAAGGAATGATTATATTACAAAAAAGATATTTTCACCCCTAAAACATCTTACTCGAGGTAAGCTATATTGTTTGTCTTGTCTTAAATTGCTAAGGTCTTATTGTGTTTAAACTATTGGTGGCCTATATATTGAGTGAATGTGGGTTTACTATGATGAGTTAAACCTTGGTCCAAAGTTCACCACTTATCCATTCTAAAAGCCTGGTTAATTTTTGCCACTCTTAATTATTTTATTGAGTTGACAATTCTAAGGTGGGCATCCTAGATTATAACTCAAGTTATGTCCATAAATGTATCGGTGACACTATGTTAGGTCCATACAAATCAACCCAAATCATAAGAAAAGTCCATGAAAGTACCCTTGACGAGGTTTACCTAACCTATAGTACCTCGATACTTATAACTCTGGCGTCATAAAATATTAAACAAAAAACTTTTAATATCTTAAAATCTAAGGAATATTTTACTTCTCTCAACATACGAGACAACAACTTACCATAAATTTATTTACTTCAAACATTGAAAGTAAATAACAAAATATTTTTTATTGTTTTGAGAAAACCAAGGTTAGACTTTTGAAGTTTTGGGTGTGTCGGCCCTAACGGGCCTTTTAATTTGGGTCAAATCCTAATAGACTTCATAAAATTATTATAAAGTCCAAAATACATGCAAAATATTTTTGTATTTTTTATTTTTTTTTCTTTATAGAAATGCTAAAACAAATATTTTTATCAAATGCTAAAGTATGAAAAATATTTTTGTCTTTTTCTTTTTTGTTGTTTTGTAAACAAACTAGAAAGAAAAATTCTATTTTTATTATACAATGATAGAATATGCAAAAATGATTATTTTTAGAAAGACTTGGTCATAATGACAATTTTGAAAAATGATTAATTTTTATGGTATTTTTTTTGTTTATCAAGTTATCTAACATATACTAAAAAAAAAAAATTCAGTCACACACACACACATAATGTCATTTCACTAATCACAATACCTACATATAAAGTGTTATTTCGCCTATGACAACCCATACACAATGTTATTTACTAATTATAAAGCACACCACACAATAAATAATCAAACTAATGATCACAACAACATATCAATAAATTAAAAAAAACTTTTGAAGTTTAAAATCTTTAAAAAACTTTTAAAGTGTTATTTCGCCTATGACAACCCATACACAATGTTATTTACTAATTATAAAACAAACCACACAATAAATAATCAAACTAATTATCATAACAACATATCAATAAATTAAAAAAACTTTTAAAGTTTAAAATCAACCTTTTGGGTGAGTGGAAGCTATTGGGGTCTAAGAATAATGCTAGAATATTTGTTCGGGATATGTGACATGTGTGTGCCTCACACACTAGTTGATTGCACTTTTTAAAATGGATGAGTGCATGTAACTTACATGCCTCTTAACGTATACATGTAAATGTAAAAGAAACAAGGTTTTCTAAAACAAAATTATCTCCTTGTTAATTGGGATTCTAAAAACTTATGGTTTGGGTTCTTTATGTGAATAGAGAGTGAAGGTTTTTGGCTGGTAACATGAAGGAGGATCTATTTGCTGCTTTTAATGATGGTGGTTAGGGTTTGTGATGTCATTGAAGAGGGTAGTTTTATGATGGTAGATGGTTGTAGAATGTGATTTCTCCTTGTGGTTAGTTTAGTGGGTCTAGTGGATAGTAATTGAACTTTAGTCATAGTCTCATGGGTAACTAAAAGGTCATTGGTTTGAGGTTGTTATCAACAAAGATAGTGTTGGGAGTTGAAAAGAAGCCTAAAAGATGAGGGGATATTAAAGAAGAAATCGAGGGTTTTGGAAATAGAATATCACTAGTATTTGAATGGTGGCAGGCCTGGTAGTCCTTAGGTATGTGATTAAAGTTTATTCAGTGGAGGAGAGGTCTGGGTTTGCAGTGGCTCATGATTGAGAAAGAAAAAGGACAACCATGAATTTATAATGATTGTCTATATTTTGTCACAATGACAAGATGTGTGGTTTAGGTGAATGAAAGAGGTAGAAAAAGAGAAAGTTATTGAATGAGAATATGTTGATTGGGTTTGACAACAAGTGGATCATGCTTGTTATTGGGACTGATTTAGGTTTTAAAAAAGCCTGATTTTAAAATTTAAGAGATGAGGTCTTGTTGGTATATGATAAGTTGATGTTGGAGGCTTAGCTTTGGTTTATTGTTGATGTTGTTAATTAACGATGAATGATTAAGAAAATAATGAAGGGTTGGTTCTTGGACGATGGTTAATTTTTGGTTGAAATAAAGGTTGTGTTGGTATTTTAGTAGCTGATTAGGAAGACACGTATGGTGATTATTGGGTCTATGATTGAAGTTTGTTTAGTATGGGAGAGGTCTGGATTTGTGATGGCTTATAGTTAAAGGGGGAAAGAGGACAATCATGAATTTGTGATTACTGTCTGTAGCCTGCCATAGTGGCAAGATGTTTGGTTTGTGTGAAAGAAAAAGGTCGAAAAAAAGGAAAGCTATTGAATAAGAATGGGTTGGTTGGGCTTGATAAGAGGTGGAGTATGGTTTTTATTAGGACTGATTTGGGTTTAGATAGAGGTTGCTTTTGAAATAAAAAAAACAAGGTCTTGTGGGTTTGTGATGAGTTGATGTTAGAGGCTCATGTTTAGTTCATTATTGATGTTATGTTTGATGATGATGAATGAGTGGCAAGATGATGAGGGATCACATCCTGGACAACAGTTGATTTTTGGTTGAAAGAGAGATTATGTTGATCTATTGAAAGTTGATAAAGCAGACAATAATGTTTGTTGAAGAAATTGGGTTAGGTGTTAGTATTGGTAGGGAAGATGGTTTGATGTCTAAGTATGAAATGATCTTGATGTTCTTATGAATTGTTTACGAAGAAAATGATAATGGCTTGATGTTGGTAAAAGGAAGAGGATTGAAGGAGTATGTTGTATTAATAATGGAAGAAGATGGAGGAGATGAGTTTCAAAATTAGTCTAATTTGGTCTTGAATAGGAAAATTGAATTTGTTTTTTTAAAAGAAACAATATGGGGTAAGAAGATGATGCTTTTCTAATGTTGTTCTCCCTTTAGGTTAATGAAAAGCTCATAGAGGAATGAGTGATTTTTCAGTGTTTTTTTTAGAAGGGAGGTCATCTTGTGTTAGGTAAGAGTGACATTTTTTATAGGGAGAGAAGAAGTAATAAGGTTAAGCTCCTTCTTTTTTGTTTCTAGACAATAGTCATCTTGTTAGAGAAGATGAAGGCAATCAATGGGTTTTCAAGTAAGAGGTGGTCTGTGTATTAATGTCTCTCTCAATTGTTGCTGGAAAATAATAAAAAAAAGTATGCCCCCAGTTTGTGAAAATAATTTTTGAATTTAATTTGAGGGATTGATTAAAGATTTGGACAAGAATTCTAGGATCCCAAAATGATTGAGCTAGAATGTGAGAACTTGTAAATGTAGAATTCAGTTTAATTACTAAATGAACTTGGCTGGAAATTAGGTTTGAAGAGATGTATATTGCAACCTCTGGGTTTAATTACTTGATTTGGGTTGATTCAATTGGATTTAATTGAACTAAAATATAAATTAAATGGACTGAATTAAATTAAATCAACTTAATTGGAATTAATTGGATTAGAAAAAAATGGGGCTGAGACAAAGTTAAATTAATTAGTACCTGAATATTTTATCCTTTTTATTACAGTTCTTAGATTTTGAGTTTTTTCAATAACATTAAATTGGGGTTTTCTTTCAATTTAATCCCTAAATTGATCTTTCCAATTTAGCTACATTTCAAATTTAATCCTTGGTTTCCCAAAATTCCTAAATCATATTTCTATTTTCTATTGCATCCTGATTTAATCAGTTTGGACCCCAAATTTAACCATTTATTACAAATCCATCCTTCTCAAAATTATGCAATTTTGATTCCTTTAACTCTCAATTTTGATTTTTCTCTTCAAATAAGCCTTTAACTAACTTTTTAATCTGGTCAAGTGTTTCAAACTCATCATTGGCTTTTTATTCTTTCCAATCTTAGCCAAATTAAAATCAAATTAAGTCTTTTTCTCTTCGATTTCTCTTCCAATAATTTTCCAATTGCAACATAAATCATTATGGGATCTAATTGAACTTCCTAAACTAAATCTTTGATTTGTGAAACTCAATAATTAGTCCAAATTTTCCCCAACTATTTTTTTTGTTTTTATTTTTTAAATTTCTTTTGTATTTTTAATTTTTTTTAATGATTTTTATGATAATTCCTAACTTAATTTGAGACATAAAATTACACAAAAATGATGAAATGACTAAAAAGAACTAAATATTTTTTTGGTATTTTTATTTTTTTTTTGAAATATATACAAAAAAATAAGAGTCAAAATTGGGTTATGACAATCACTATGGGTTTTGAGGAAGTTGCTGGTTCAGTAAGTAGGACCAATGCTTGATGGAAATTTCAGTTTATCAAGTATAAGTTCATTAAAAGAACATTCAACAATGAAATCTACCAAAGCTTATTCCTTGATAACCGGCCTAGGTCTATATTGGAGGCCAAACTCGCCTAACTTTATTGTCCACCTGGTTAAAGCCCAACTTTATTATCCACCTACTTAAATGCCCAGACATGTCTAGCTTATAAAGGATTCACTAGAGAGACTAATCTGTCAATACTATGATCTAGTGGGTTTGGAAATAAAGCTTCAACTTTTGAGAGGCACTAACCAAAATAAAACTATCTTTTCTTTAAAATATTTAGTTTCAACATCATAAAGAGTTTTACTAGAGTAATAGACTGGGCATCGGATCCCTTCTTCCTTTCTTACCAACACTACATTAACATCAAAGTCTGATGTATCTACTTAGAGAAAGAGGATTTCACACTCCTTTGTTTATGATAAAATCATAAGCGATGAGAGGTTCACTTTAAGTTTTTGAATGGCCTTTTGACACTCTAATATCCACTTAAAGTTCAAAATATTTATTAAAGTCTTGAAAAAAAGCAAGTTGCAGCCCCATATCCACCACGAACAGCAGCAGCAGCAAGGTCATTTTCCATCTAACAATAGTAACAACGATGTCGTTTCACTTATATATATATATATATATATATATATATATGTAAATCCCAAGAAAAACCAAGGCTGGATTAAATTAAAGAAAATAAACTAAACTAAAAAGAAATGGGGGTAAGAACCAATACACTTAAAGAAAGTGGGGCCTAAATGCAAATAAGAATAATTATAGAGCATAAATACTCCTATTCTCACCAAAAACAGATATGCAGCTACGTAAAGAAAGAAAAGATGGAGTTTTTATATTTATTTTTTAGAAATTAAGAGAGAAACACCAAAATTTCAAGAACCCATCCCAGATTGAGGGTTATAGGTAAAATAAATCCTGGTGGGAAAAGGGTCAACAAGAAAAAATTGAATAAGAAGAGAAGAGGGGAGGGTCGGCTGTCATTAGAAAGAGAAGGAGGGTTCGAAGCCTTGATTCACATCAGGTAAGATATTCTAAACCTGGCCTTATGAGTTATTTCAAGTCGATTATGAATTGATGCCGGATGTTAATTTATATATTGAGTTCTTAGACTTGAATTGAGGAAAAAGTAAGAGTTGTTAAAGTAAAGAACTTCATGTGTTGTGTGTAAATGGAAAGGTTGATGAATCTGGACAGTTTCGTCTCTTGACCTTCAAAGATATTTTGGGTAGGAGAATGAAGGAATTAGGATCAATTTCCTTCATAGAAATTGTAGTTTTGGATATTTGTTAATGAGCGATTTTGACTACCTTAGAGGCAGAACTAGGTTCTTCCCAAAACAAAGAACTTGTAGCCTCATGTCTTACCTTTCCAACGCCATAAATTTCGCTTGAATCGGAGTTCTATAACTCCAGATATAGTTAAAAATCTAAGGAGAGGTCAGACAGTAACAGTTCAAAAATGAACAGTAACAGTTGGACAGTAACAGTCCAAGCGTTTGTTAATGAGCGATTTTGACTACCTTAGAGGCAGAACTAGGTTCTTCCCAAAACATAGAACTTGTAGCCTCATGTCTTACCTTTCCAACGCCATAAATTTTGCTTGAATTAGAGTTCTATAACTCTAGATATAGTTAAAAATCTGAGGAGAGGTCAGACAGTAATAGTTCAAAAATGGACAGTAACAGTTGGACAGTAACAGTCCAAGCGTTTGTTAATGAGCGATTTTGACTACCTTAAAGGCAGAACTAGGTTCTTCCCAAAAACATAAAACTTGTAGCCTCATGTCTTACCTTTCCAACGCCATAAATTTCGCTTGAATTGGAGTTCTATAACTCCAGATATAGTTAAAACTCTGAGGAGAGGTCAGACAGTAACAATTCGAAAATGGACAGTAACAGTTGGACAGTAACAGTCTAAGCGTTTGTTAATGAGCGATTTTGACTACCTTAGAGGCAGAACTAGGTTCTTCCCAAAACATAGAACTTGTAGCCTTATGTCTTACCTTTCCAACGCCAACATTTCACTTGAATCGGAGTTCTATAACTCCAGATATAGTTAAAAATCTGAGGAGAGGTCAGACAGTAACAGTTCGAAAATGGACAGTAACAGTTGGACAGTAACAGTCCAAGCATTTGTTAATGAGCGATTTTGACTACCTTAGAGGCAAAACTGGGTTCTTCCCAAAACATAGAACTTGTAGCCTTATGTCTTACCTTTCCAACGCCATAAATTTCGCTTGAATCGGAGTTCTATAACTCCAGATATAGTTAAAAATCTGAGAAGAGGTCAGACAGTAACAGTTTGAAAATGGATAGTAACAGTTGGACAGTGAAAGTCCAAATATAAAGAAAGGAATGATAACTAGGATTGGATAAAGAACGACAGTAATAATGAGTGAGATGAGAAAAAAACATAAAGTACTAAGAAATGACTAAAAGAAAGACTTATTGGTTGTTGATATGGTCATTATAAAACATATCCTTGAGTGAGGAAAATTTATGAGATAAACCTGTGATTTGCAGGAGGGACCACTGACGTAGTGCAACAGCAGCAGCAGGGGAGCACGAGTAGAGCTTCTATTGCAGGTAGGTGTTTCACACCTATGCTTCCTAGTTAAATTCCATGATTTAATATATTTTGATGTGAAATGTGAATTACTGAATGTATGTGTATTCAAGGTGAAAAGTTGTTATGTGAATTGCCAAGTGATGAAATTATCACTGAAAAAAGGAAAATATTAGAAGTGTGATTTGAGGCATAAACTAGCATACATTGAGTGTATGTTAGGATCTCAGGTAAGGGGATCACCATGTATTGTCTAGCATACATTAAGTGTATGTTAGGGTCCCGGGTAAGGGGATCACCCTGTTTTGGCTAGCATACATGTAGTGTATGTTAGGATCCCGGGTAATGGGATCGTCACGAATGGACTAACATACATTTAGTGTATGTTAGGATCCCTGGTAAGGGGAATCTCCACGTATTGGCTAACATTCATTCAGTGTATGTTAGGATCCCGGGTAAGGGGATCACCATGGAATGGCCAGCATACATTTAGTGTATGTTAGGATTCCGGGTAAAGGGATCGCCTTATATCGACTCCTATGGGATGGTGATGACAATACCAATGAAATTGGTATCGGTAATGTGATAAGCAAAAGTAATCACGTTGATCTTATAAAGTCTGGAATGAAGGTTGATAGTGGCAGAGGGAACGGTTATTAATAGTTTGAATAAGGAAGAGATTTTTTTTAAATAAAAAAAAAACTAGAAGGGAGAAGTAAATGAAATATGAATGCATGTTACCCTGTTGAAATTATTAGATATTCATATTGTTATATTTATGGAAATATTCACCTTGCAATAATATGTATTTTGTTTCAGGATCATCGCAGGCACGACAGGAGTAGATCCTAACTTATGTTTCCTTTTTGAAGTCTAGGTTCTAGGGAGTATATCCTTGTATTTTATAAACATGAAAATGGTTGTATAACTTAATTTGTATAATAAATGTTTAAACTTGATTGGATGAATTTAACGTTGTAGTTTATATAACCATATTCCATGTCTATGTATTTATATTATTTAAATTATCCATCCATAATGATATTTTTTGTTATATAATGCATATCATAAATATTATGGTTGATAGGTGCGAGTATAATTGTGGAATTGAAACCCAGGATGATTGGGTCGGGAATTAAGTTATGAGATGCGAACTGTTACAAGTGTAAACAGGTTACATGTGGGTAACTTGGGACCTTCCGGTATAGGGGGGACTCTGTCGAAATTCTGGTGGATGTTAATACGAAGACCATGAATATGTATATATATAAGGTCGGGTCTCAACTAGGTTTACCCGGGTCGACCGTGTTTCGCCGGGCCAACTCCCAGACAGGTTTTTACTTAGACCCAGATCTGTCCTATGCCCTGGTCAGCCGGGTCCCGGGTCGACCCGCCAGGCCAGTTTGGGTTTCAAAACTTTGATGTTGGGACAACTTCACATCATTTAATTTTAAACTCAGATTAGGCGAGCAGTCGAATCATAAGATTTTAAGGTTGACTCGTTGGGCCGATTTAATATAAATACAAAAATAATTTTTTATGATCTTGATATTTTTTTGTTATGTTCAAAAAATTCTTAATCTAACTTATAGCGTAGCGCATACATGTAAACATTGAGTATATTATATATGGGAGATACACATCTAAACAAACCCCTAATACATTTATATTAAATTTAAACTTTTAATATTTTTGTAAGTATGGCTAAACAAACATTTCTTTCACTACCAAGTAAAAAAGCTCTTGATTTGTGACTTCATCATAATCATAAAACCTTACAAATCAAAAGTTTGTAAACATAAGGAAACAAAAAAAAAAAATGTTGCGAAATTATTGTCCCAAAGTTTCTTCATGAAATTTTAGGTATTTGTGACCAAGATCTTTGTGATAGATTAATTATGACCACAAAATTCAGGTACAAATCTGTCAACAAACACTAAGGAAAAAGGAAAAGGAAAGAAAAAACTTGGCTTGAGAGTTGAGACTGTACCATAAATAATAATAATAGTAATTGTGACCCAGATTTGCGTGCAGCCACAAACTGGTCAGAAATAATTAAAAAAAAAATTTCTAAGAAGAGGTAGTAGTGTATGGCATATGTCTAAGAATCATTGATTGAAGATAAAAAGAATAAATAAATACAAAGTTGATTAAATCTTTTGGTTAGAAAGTTATATGTTTGTATGTACGTCATGTCTTGAAAAAACAAAAACAAAGGAAAAAAGTATTAATACTCAAAATTACTATAATTGTTAAATTTATTTTGCGCTATTTACCCCTTACATATTTTTTAAATGTTAGGTTACCTAATTGTTAAATTTATTTTGCGCTATTTACCCCTTACATATTTTTTAAATGTTAGGTTACCAGTCTCTGTAATTTTTAAAAATTTCATTTTGATATCAAACTTCATTTTCAAGTTCTTTTTATGGTTGGAGGAAAGAGAGGGAATTGCTGGATTCCAGAGGAGAGAGAAAGTTATCGTTAGTGACAATTTAGGTCCCAAAAATAATCGTTCTGTGAAACCCTGAAAAAATAAAATAAAAATAAAAATATTTCTCATATTGAATAGTTTCATGCTTTTGAGCAAAATGCTCAATTCGACCGTTAAACCAAATTGAACTTTTAGGAGAAATATTTTAACATATAATTCTACATTTGAGTAAAATTTTAGGGTAATCCAAGTTCAAGAAGATATTTTAAAAATTGCTAATAGTTGAATAGTAAATAACATAAAATTCACCAATGGTATTTTTGTAAATACCTGGTGATGTTTTTCCTCCCTTTCAATTTTTCTTCTTTGCCATGACTTACGACCCCTTTCTCACCCTTCTCCCTCACTTAGTCCAACAATAGAATTACAACCCTGATTTTACCCCTTAATTCTAATTTTATATGTAGTGTTGAAATATGTAACGTGACAATGAAATTATATACGTATTACAATTCTGGATATGAATATTGTAACAAGCATACCTTCCTTATATTTATAGGAGGAGCATTCGTGGCTGGAACCATAGCGGAGCAAACTCGAACAATTGGAGCTGCAGGTAGGTGCAGGTAGGTGTTTCGCTCTCTAACTATGTAAAATTATTGTACTTGTTCTTCCATTTTTCTTATATGTGATTGGGTTGTCTTTGTTGTTTACATTTGATAATTATTAGAACTGAACCGTGTCATGATTGAAAGAGAATGATGAGCGCACATGGTTAAGAATGAAGAGAATTATTTGATGAATAAAATTAATTAATATAAAAGATAATGTTTATGACTTAGTTGTCTAAATGGTTAGAAACTAAGGAGATATGAATACAATTTTTGACTTAGTTTTCCAAAGTGGTGGAAAGCTAAGGTGAATAGTATTTGACTTAGCCATTTGCAAAGGCATGGCTAAGGTGATATGGAAAAATGACTTAGTCATCCGTAAGAATAGAAACTAAGGTGTGGTTATAAAACTTAGTCATTCATGTGTAAAATGGCCAAGGTGGTAATGAATTTGATCAGGAATTGAGGAAGACCTAGAGTAAGCTTTACAAGCAAACTATGGAGCTTGGTAATGGAGAAGTCATCTCAAGTAATTAAAGTTGAAGAATATATCTACGAAAAATGTATTAGAAATTATGGTGTTAAAAGGAAAAAAAAAGGTGTAAACTATATGTGTGTGTGTAAATAAATTAAATTAGTATTACTAAATAAATTATGTTGTATTTGCTGCAGGTTCTTCTCATACCGCAGGACAACCTTGATTTTCTTCTTTTATGGATAGTTACTAGGTATATTACTAGTATGTTGTACTTACTAGGTATATTTTGGATATGTGGATTATGTAATTTTCTAGTTCACTAGGATTTAAAGTTATCTTTTGGGCTTGTAATTAGTGTTAAGTCATATACCACTTGTTAGTCAATTAAATCTCTTTTGTGCAGGCATTAAATAATTTTCAGTATGCATGTAGATAACTTTATAATATGCTTGTTTTAATGATATTATGTGTGAAGAGAAAAGATATATGACACTACTGGTAGAATGGAAAATGGTGAAGATACAAGTTAAAGTGGATAATGTGATGAGAAATCAGATTTCTGTTAAAGAAGTCTATAATGGTTGGATAATAAATATGCAGGATAAATTGTGTTTTAGGTTGATGTCAACACTTGGAAAGGTCAATTTACAAAGGAGACTCTACCGAATTTTCGGTAGCTAATTAATAATAATAATAGTAATAATAAGCTTAAATTTTTTTATTAGGATAGTTCGGGATCAGGGATCATGATATATATAAGGGTCACCAAATAATAATAATAATAAGTTAAAAAAAATCCTAATTTTTCAACGAATTTGACATAAATAAAGTAGAGGGTGTTAAAATTGGTATCAGAGCCAGGTTGTATTTTGACGTGAATGTGAAGAGAAAGCAAGGGTTACTAATATAGAACTTGAATCTTTCATATAGAATGGCACGTACTCGAGCTAAAGCTAGAGCTAAAGATCAAATTGACCTTATTCTCGAGAGGGGATAGAATGATAATAAGGCTCAAAGGAACGACCCCCTAGGGTATACAACATCCCATAATCTTGGGGAGTAGGTAAGGCATAAAGAGTTTGTGGGATCACATAGTACTTCAACGATATCTTCAACACCAGGAGTGCCAAGAGTGCAGAGACCAGCACCGTTTGAACATGTTTATCCACCTCAACCTACAATGCAATTGGGGGCACCTATGCAGTCTGTGGATCCTGCTTCTATAAAACAGATAATGACGGATGTGGTGGCTGGTATGGTAAGGGTTATTGGAGGAGTGAACACGGAAAGAGTTAAAACTTTGGTTTATTGGGTAAAAGTATGAGAGAAATGGGATGTACACCATACCTTGGAGAGGAGGACGCAGAAATCTCAGAACGATGGCTCCGGAAAGAGGAAGAGTCCCTTTTTCAGATACTAGTGACTGAAGATATACAAGTAAATTATGTGGCTCAACTACTATCTGATGAGGCCCAAACTTGGTGAGCTACAGTAAAGGAAAGGAGAATAGGAGAGGTGCTTTCCTGGGCTGATTTTAAACATGAGTTCGAGATTCGATACTACTCAGCACAATTTTGATGGAATAAAGAGCAAGAGTTTTTGAATTTGAAACAATTAGACATAATAGTTATAGAGTATGAAAGACGGTTCCAAAGCCTTTCTACATTTGCTTTTGTGTTGATTCCTATGGAGCATCACATAATTGGGAGATTTTAAGAGGGATTAACCTAGGAATTAAAGAAGGGGTTGATCACTTATCAACCAAAGACTATAAGGGAATTGGTAGAGGCTGCTCAAGCTCTAGAGGCGGTGTTGAAAGTAGACCAACATGACATAACTAGGCAGGGGCAAATAACAGCTGGGAAGAGAAAAGAGACTGCTACTCAGTTTTCTAGGTCACCTCTTTCAAAACAAAGTGGGGAAGGATTATGCAGAAATTAGCTTTTTAGAGGAAATACTGGCAAGTTCTTCCAAGTTGAAAGGAGTGGACAATCTAGCGGTGGAGCCCGACAGGGGCAAGTTAGAGGGGGAAGTTCAGCAGGAATTATGAGACAAGAAACTTCAAACCATCCCCATTATGAAATGTGTAACCGATTCCACCTAGGAGATTGTAGGGTGACACCAGGGCATTGTTTTGTTTGTAGACAGGAGGGGCATCACTGGAAGGAGTGCAGATATGTTACTGAAGGGTGTCACTTATATGGGGAAAATGGGCATTATCGTCGAAACTGCCCAAATAGGGGACAAGCTTGAAGTCATCAACAATCAGTAACTGTGGATAGACTTGAAAATGAACCAATACGACCTACACAATCTAGAGTCAGTGCAAATAGAGGAAGGAGTAGGAGTACAAGAAATAGAACCCAAGGAAGAGTATATCATATAACCCAGGAAGAGGTACAAGCTACCTCAGATGTGGTGGCATGTATGATTATATTGAATGCTCAACAAGTTTATGCATTGCTAAATCCCGGAGCGACTCATTCTTTTGTGTCAAAAAAATTTATACATAAGCTAACCATGCCAAAATGTATGTTAGAAAAAGGGTTGACAGTTAGTACTCCTCTTGCGGAAAGGGTAGACATAGATGAAATATATAGGGGGTGTAATGTACAAATTGGAGGTCAAAATTTGCAAGTGATTTAGTTCCTTTGACTATCCAAGATTTTGATGTAATTTTAAGGATGGATTGGTTGGGTAAACATTGTGCAACCATGAATTGTTATAATAAGATTGTGACTTTTAATGTAACAGAAGGGAAGAAGGTAGAATATAAGGGAGAGAGAAGGGTAATTTTGGGTAGTATTATTTCTGCAATAACTGTTAGAAAATTGTTAAGAAAGGGGTGTCAAGCTTATTTAGCTTATGTAGTAGACAATGAGAAGCAGGATAAGGAGTTAAGGGACATTCCTATAGTAAAAGACTACTCGGATGTGTTTCCTAAGGAGTTGCCAGGACTACCTCCAAGCCGAGAAATAGAATTTTCTATAGAGGTACTACCTGATACTATGCCCACATCCCAAGCTCCTTATAGAATGGCACCAGTAGAGTTAGCTGAATTGAAGGTGCAATTATAAGAGCTATTAGATAAAGGATTCATTAGGCCAAGTAATTCCCCTTGGGGAGCCCCTATTGTTTGTTAAAAAGAAGGATGGTACCTTTAGGCTTTACATAGACTATAGATAGTTAAACAAGGTGACAATAAATAATAAGTATTCGCTTCCTCGGATAGATGATGTTTTTGATTAATTTAAAGGAGCACAAGTATTTTCTAAGATAGATCTGAGATCGTGATACTATCAACTGAGAATCAAGGAACGGGATGTATCAAAGACTACTTTTAGAACTCGATACGGGCATTATGAATTTTTAGTGATGCCTTTTGGGTTGACTAATGCCCCTGCAATGTTCATGGATTTGATGAATCGAATGTTTAAATCCTATTTAGACAAGTATGTAGTGGTGTTTATTGATGATATCTTTGTATATTCCAAATCTTTGACGGATCATGAGCAACACTTAAGGAATGTTTTGCAAGTGTTACGAGAAAACCAGTTGTATGCCAAACTAAGCAAATGTGATTTCTGGTTAGATAGGGTAATTTTCTTGGGACATGTAGTTTCAGCAGAAGACATATTTGTAGATCCCAGGAAAATTAAAGCTATACTGAAATGGGAGTGACCCACCAATATGACTGAGATTCAAAGTTTTCTAGGGTTGGTCGGGTACTACAGGAGATTTATAGAAGGCTTTTCAACTATAGCCTCTCCAATGACCAAATTAACCAAAAAGGAAGTTAAGTTTGAATGGTCTAAGGAATGTGAGCAAAGCTTTCAAGAACACAAGAAGAGGCTAACCACTGATCTAGTACTGACATTACCTGAAGGATAAGAAGGATTCATAGCATACAGTGATGCATCAAACAAAGGACTGGGGTGTGTGTTAATGCAAAAGAAGAAGGTGATTGCTTATGCTTCAAGACAATTAAAACCTCATTAAGTAAACTACCTAGTGCATGATTTAGAGTTAGCAGCAGTAGTTTTTGCATTAAAAATATAGAGAAATTACTTATATGGAGCTCAAGTATAAATTTTTACAAATCATAAGAGTTTGAAGTACTTGATGTCCCAGAGAGAATTAAATATGCGGCAAAGAAGGTAGATAGAATTGATAAAGGATTATGATTGTGTTATTGATTATCACCCTGGGAAGGCAAATATTGTAGCAGATGTCCTAAGCAGAAAGAACAAGGTAGTGATTGGTGGGATGACAGTGAACAATGTAAAAGAATTGATAGAGTTGGGGGAATTGAGGACACAGATGGGTGTGGGACTTAATGGATCTCTACTAGCTCAAATGGTAGCCCAACCAATGTTATGGGATAAGATTTTAGAAGCTCAGAAGAACGATATGAAAGCGGAGAAGATAAATGGTGAGATAAAGCTAAAATAAGAGACCCCATTTTCAGTTAAGGAAAGATGGAATACTGGCTATACAGAAACAGGTTTACATACTAGAGGATAAAGACTTGAAAGAAAATATTCTGAGGGAAGCACATGAATCACGGCTTACAGTGCATCCTGGGAGCACAAAGATGTTCAAAAATCTAAAAGAATATTATTAGTGGCCAATGATGAAGAAAGAGATAGGTGGTTATGTGGCCAAGTGTGCTATTTGTCAGCAGGTCAAAATGGAGCACAAGAGACCCACGAGAGAACTACAACCACTCCCAATTCTGGAATGGAAATGGGAAAATATTACCATGGATTTTATATCCAAACTTCCAAGGAGTAAAAGAGGAATGATGCAGTCTGGGTGATTGCCGATAAATTGACCAAGTTTGCCCTGTTTTTACCAATGAAAATGACAGATTTGGTAGATAAATTGGCAAAACTGTATGTAAGTGAAGTAGTTCGGCTTCATGGAGTTCCGATATCCATAGTATCAGATTGGGATCCTCGATTTACATCAAGGTTGTGGCCTAGTTTGCAACAAGCTTTAGGGACTAAAATGAATTTAAGCATGACCTTCCACCCATAGACAGACGGACAGTCCGAGAGAACGATACAAGTGTTAGAAGATTTATTAAGATTGTGCATCTTAGATTTTAGAGGACAGTGGGAAGATCACTTATCATTGGTAGAATTTACTTATAACAACAGCTATTAAGTGACAATTAGGATGACGCCATATGAAGCCTTATATGGAAGAAGGTGTCGTACACCACTGTGCTGGGAGAAAGTAGGAGAAAGAAAGTTGTTAGGGTCTGAATTGGTGAAGGTGACCACGGAAAAAGTGAGAATGATTCAAGATAGAATGAAAAGGGCTCAGGATAGACAGAAGAGTTATGCAGACAATAGAAGAAGGCTATTGGAATTTGAAGTAGGAGACCAAGTATACTTGAAGGTTGCCCCATGGAAAAATATTATTTGTTTTGGAATGAAAGGTAAATTAGCACCCAAATAGGTCCATTCGAAGTGGTGCAGAGAATTGGGTCAGTTGCTTATAGATTGGTGTTGCCCCCACATCTATCAAATATACACAATGTGTTTCATGTATCTTTACTTTGAAAGGCAGAAATAGATCCAAAAAGACTTTTACCGCAGATTCCGGTAGAAGTCAAGGAGGGATTTGACCTTAGAAGTAAAACCAGTAAAAATATTAGATAGGAGTGAAAAAGAGCTAAGAAATAAGAAGGTTGCCTTGGTCAAGATCTTATGAAGAAACTCACTGATGGAAAAAGAAACGTGGGAAAGAGAGTTAGAAATAAAGAGAAAATATCCAAACTTATTCACTGAAGTAGGCAAGAAATTCAAATTTCACGGATGAAATTTTATTAGGAGAGGAGAATGTGAAACCTTGAAAAAATAAAATAAAAATAAAAATAAAAATAAAAATATTTCTTATATTGAATAGTTTCACGCTTTTGAGCAGAATGCTCAATCCGACCGTTAGATCAAACTGAAATTTTAGGAGAAATCTTATAACATATAATTCTAAATTTATTAAAATTTTAGGGCAATCCGAGTTCAGGAAGATATTTTAAAAATTGCTAATAGTCGGATAGTAAATAACATAAAATTCACCAATGGCAGTTTTGTAAATACTTGATGAGCTGGCAAAGTCCAGCAATTTATTCTCCCTTATTTTGACGCTAGAAACAGAGGTAATAGAGGGATGAAAACAGAGGTAATGAAGGGAGAGAAAAGGAGGGAAAAACGCATGAAAAAAAAAATTACCTTGAGAGAAAGAGTAGAAATTGTGTAGAATCAAGAATTTAAAAAGTGTAAATCACCAAATCACTTCCTCAAGCAAGGACTTAAGAAGAAAACTAAGTGAGGGAGAAGGGTGAGAAAGGGGTCATAAGTCATGGCAAAGAAGAAAAATTGAAGGGGAGGAAAAACATCACCAGGTTAGCTTTCAAAGTTCATTTTAGTGTTGGGTAATGTGTTCTAAGTTGTTTAAACAAGTTTGGGTGAAAAGAAATAGATTAATGCATTGTTCTTAGATTTCTTGAGTTAGGATTCTTTCGAGAGAATTTAGAGAAAAATATGAAATTGTTGAAATTAATACATTATGTTAGGATGGGTTAATAATGATGCAAAATAATGAAGGATGGAAGATAAAAAAAAACAACAATAATGCTGGTTACATTTGAAATAAAAGAGAAGGAGAATGGAATGTAATAAAGCTTGTATAATTATGTGAATTACATTGGTGAAGCTATTTGATTTACTGATTTCAGGACAACATATTACTGTAGAGGCTTTGATTCAGGATTTTGAAAATGTGTTTATTTTGCATTCATTATTAAGAGGTATTGTCATGGTGGTTGTAGTCTTATCAAATCATTTCAAATCATTATAGCTTGCAACAAAGTTTCGTAATATTAGGAGCTGCAAGTAGGTGTTCCGTTCTCTAACTATGTAAATTGTTGTAGTTGTTCTTTTGTTTTTCTTATATGTGATTGGGTTATCTTTGTTATTTACATTTTATAATTATTAGAATTGAACTGTGTTATGGTTGTAAGATAATGATGAGAGCACATGGTTAAGAATGAAGAGAATTATTCGATGAATAAAATTAATTAATATAAAATATAATGTATATGACTTAGTTGTCTAAATGGTCAGAAACTAAGGAGATATGAATATAAATTTTGACTTAGTTCTTCAAAGTGGTGGAAAGATAAGGTGAATAGTATTTGATTTAGCCATTTGCAAAGGCATGGCTAATGTGATATGGAAAAATGACTTAGTCATCCGTAAGAACAGAAACTAAGGTGTGGTTATAAAATTTAGTCATTCATGTGTAAAATGGACAAGGTGGTAATGAATTTGATCAGGAATTAAGGAAGACCTAAATTAATAGTGTGATTACGTGAACTTCCATAAGATGGGGACCAAGGTGGTAAAAAAAAAAAAAGAGTAAGCTTTACAAGCAAACTATGGAGCTTGGTAATAGAGAAGTTATCTCAAGTAATTAAAGTTGAAGAATATGTCTACAGAAAATGTATTAGAAATTATGGTGTTAAAAGGAAAAAAAGTGTAAACACTATATATATATATATGTGTGTGTGTGTGTGTGTGTGTGTGTGTGTGTGTGTGTGTGTGTGTGTGGGCGCGCGCGCATGTATGTGTGTGTGTATGTATGTGTGTGTAAATAAATTAAATTAGTTTACTAAATAAATTATGTTATATTTGATGCAGGTCCTTCTCATACCGCAGGACAACCTTAATTTTCTTTTTTTGTGGATAGTTACTTACTAGGTATATTTTAGATATGTGGATTATGTAATTTTCTAATTCACTAGGATTTAAAGTTATTTTTTAGGCTTATAATTAGTGTTAAGTTATTTACCAACTAGAATCACAGATTTTTTTTTTAAAAAAATATCTACAATGTTTTGATAGTTTTTCTACAATAATAATAATAATAATAATAAAAAGACCCTACACCAATACACATACAAATAGAGGGATTGGGAGATTTGCGTACCCAAATATGAATTAACCCATTTTGCATATCCATGAAATCTTAATTTCCATATAACTATGCCCCAATGTGTGAATATAATATACAATCATTTAATTAATTAACCTTAATTATGAACTCAATCCTCCCCTAAGCAATATGTAAGAACACTAGCTAGTTGTTCTCTATAACTAAAACCTAGCTACACTGACTTTTCTTCTTGCTTTGCAGCAATCATCATGCTTGTAAGCTTTTCTTTAGCTTCTCTTTCTATAGGCCAGGGTACATTAGAAAGGAGAGAGCTGTTACTTGCACATGCATGTTACCTGAGATCTTGAAGTATGAATTGTTAAGTACATGTCGAATTGATCAGGCCACAAAATCTGGTAATAGTTGAGCAGGAAACCTCTTTCTGTTTTGAATGTCAACACTCTCAAAACCAGAGCTCGAGTGAGAATTTTGTGAGGTGTTAATCCCAGAAAAGTCAGGTTCACTGGTTCCAATTTCTATTCTTCTTCCACCCAGCTGAATGTTCTGGCTGGAGAGGTAGTTTTGCTGAGTTCCTGAAAGAGAAAGGTTCTCACAGTGTGGTAAGCCAAGAGTGAGGGAGACACTATTTCCACTAAATCTTGGGGTCAACTGCTCAATGTTAAACCTTCCAAGATCTCCCATTGGATATGCTCCAAAAGATCCATTGCTGCCAGTGATTAGAGGATAACCATCCTTGGTCAACCTTTCACCACCAAAATTCACACCGATTTCCCTACTTGTCTCACCATGTTTCACGTCCATGTCCATGGAGAGGATACTACTTGGAGAATTCTGCATGTCACCGCTCCTTGGTTTCTTTGAACTTTGAGTAATTCCTTCCATTTCAGCTGGCCCAATAAGTGTAAAACCAGCTTGCTGTTGAAAGGATGCTCCCATGGGAGACATTGAGATTGTTGGGTTTGAAAATCTAGTAGGAGAAGCATTCTGGTTGGTGGGTTTTTCAGGTTGTTTTGATTGAAGTACTACTCCCTTAAGTTGATCCATGTGATGTGTACTGCTCTCTCCTGGTGCACTAGAATGGGACCCAGACTCTTTGTTCTCATTTTTACCTCCACTCTCCTCAGAACCATCTTTCTCTCGCTCCTTGATTTCCTCCAAGTACATTTCCTCAACCATAGGCTTCCACAGCCGAACTCGAGCATTTATAAACCAATTAGACACCTGCATATACATGATCAGTTCATTTATGTAGTTCATATTGGATAATGATTCATAGCAGAAGAAGGAAATCAATCACCTACCCTAAAATTTATTGCTGAATATATATATAATTGCGGCTGATGAAGAGGATTAGAGTTCATACCTGGCTCCTAGTAAGCCCTGTTTGTTTTGCAAGCATGTGCTTATCAGAATCCTTGGGATAACTGTGTTCAACCAGAAGCAAAACATTTGTCACAAAATCAAACTAAGAAATAGCCAATGCACGCATATTTAATAATGATGCCATATATATATTCCCATACTTGTAAGATCATATAATGAAAACCATTACTGGATCCTCGTCTAAAAGATTAGTTCAATCTGTTAGGTGAAGCTCCCATAATGGTTATTACTATATTCATATTTTCTCTTGCACTACTTATCAGAGGAACATACGGGTGAAGGAAGTGCTCGAAGAGCCAAGCGCGAAGAACTGAAACAGCACGTTCAGGCAATCCTCTCTGGGGTCTCCAAGCATTGTGTTGGACCATTCCAAGTTGTTGTAGTGCTCGCTGTTGTCGAAGCTGATGATCCACATACCTTAGTCTTGAACCTTCAACCTTTGCTCCAATGCAATCCTCTTCACCCAAGCTCTTGCTCGTGGCCCTGATTTGTGAAGCGATTGTGTCTTTAAGACTCCTGAATTGCCTTGAGATAGTCTGTAATGCTAGGGCAGTGTATGATTTCGCTGCACCGTATCCTGCTGCTTGCTCGAATGAGGAAACTACTACTTGCATTTGGTGGTGGTATTGCCTGTATCTTTGGTCCACCTTGAAAGTTTCCAAAGCAAGAGACAGATTAAGTACAATAGGACCACATTAGACTTGAGCACTTAGTCTAGGGATGGAAAAGAAAAGAAAGCAGGACTGTGACTTTATTGCATGTTTCAGGTTATAAGATCATCAACTTGCATTTCACCAAATAATTTATCACAGCCACAAGAGAAGAAGAAAAAAGAAAAAGAAAAAGGAAGAAACAAGAAAAAAAGCTGGGGTAATTGATATAACTACGGCTGCCATGAAATTGACCTTGTTAATGGACCTGTTTGACTGGAACCTAACTTAACTGCCATAAAAAGACGAACATACATAGTTTGTATTAATGGAAATAAAGTCTCTCATGCTCTACAATAATTTCCACCATGCCAAGCTACGATCTCTTCTTCATTTTCATCTTCAAGATATATATTAGTAGGAGAATTATACACATAGGTCACTACCGAAAGGAAAATGTACGGATTGTGTAGATTTAGTGGTAACAAGAATTTTTAGTGATGAGTTCAGTTTTCGATGATCCCAAAATCAAGTGACGAAGACCTTACTCTACTTATAATCAAAGTACTTAATTTCAACATTATTTACTGTGGAAACAGCACACGTGAATTTACATGTAGCATTTGAAAGGAAAGCGGGTAATGTTTTCTATTTTGACAGGTAAAAAATCTAAAGCAGCCATCAAAGGAAAGCAGCCACAGAAGTATGCAACTTGTTTTACACACACACACACACACACACACATACATGTACGTACCTCATCAAGCATGGTTACAAGCTTTGCCTTCTTCATTTGCAGCTCCTGCCTATGGGCTGTAGTAAGGTCAGCTCCACGCTTAGCGCTGGTTTCACCAACAGCTTCACCACTACCATCAGAACCATCTCCAGTTATAGATTCTTTAGTCATCTTCATTTTCTCTTTAGTCCTTGCTATAATGCCACTCTTTATCAGGTCTTTCCCCACATTAGCAACTTCATCAAGCAACTCCTGTGTAGCTCTCAGGTACTTGGATCCCAAAACCATGTTTTGCATACATGAAACCCCATTCGACACTGCCGAAACAGACGGCGGAGAGTTCCCAGAAAGTCTGATTTCATCACCTGAAGACACAACCGAAACATGAGGATGCAATGCTTGAATCTCATGCTCATTGCTTATAGCTCTACTGTAGGGTGTCGGTGGTGCCGGTGCTTGCTGAGACGAAAGGCTTAGAGATAATCCTTGCCTTCCTGGAGACACCACCACCGGCCTCCGAAAACCCACCTGGGACGACATGACATCATGGGCCCCACTAGACTCACTAGCTGTAGCAGCTGATGCGACCGAATTCTGATCTATTGAACCCCAGATATTATAGTGAACACTAGGGACAACCCCGTGTAGGGACGATGGACGGCTGTGATTGTCGGGAACTGAGGAAGTGATGTTGGAAGAGGGTACAGGAAGGGGGATGCCGACAAAGTGGTGATTCTGCGGCGGTCCATGGGAAAGGCTATTGTTAACAGTGTTACTGTGGTTGAAGAAGATCATATTTGGAGACTGTTGTTGGTGCTGCTGTTGAGTAGCGTCAGAGTACGATGAGAGGTAATTAGGGTTCATGAGATAAAGTGTCTGGATCCCATCAGATGGTGCAGCTGCTGCTTGGATTTCTGAACTTCCATGAAAGTACGTTGCCATTAAATATGATCTAGAAAAGGCAAAGTCAATAACCTTTGAGACTCAATCCTATATATGCAAGCAACTTTAATTGTGTATCCAAAGCTCGAAGCACTGAACGAAGAATCAACCCATTTTGATGATTGATTCAGAGGAATTGGATCCTGAGTTAAACCTGAAGAAAATCTGGAGCAAGACACGAAAGAGAGTGATTATCAATCTAAATCTTCACAAGTACATGATAAAACAAAACATGTAGACATGTAGTTTACCACACAAATCAACCACCTACTAGCTAGAAACTTAAGATCTGATCCGTAGAAGAAGAAGAAGAAGAAGAAGAAAGGGAGGAAGTGAAGAATATGTGCTGAAGTTGTTTATATATTGCTATCAAGCAAGCTAGAGAGGGAGTGGACAGGAAACGGAGAGAGAAAGGGTGGGGGGAAGAAATCAGTTAAGAACAGGACACAAACCCCATCAAAGATCTTCATTCAGAGACAGTAAATTAATGTATAAAAAAATGTGAAAAATGGAAAGGAACCCATCAAAGAAGTTGCAGAGACAAGTTCAGTAATCAGTACCATTCAATTATGATTAAAGCAAGCAATTGCACACGAGGGATGGAAGGAAGCAGTGGTAGCTAGCTATATATCCCTAAAAGGACATGAGTTTAATATATATGTATCGAATCCTACAAGTGTCTACCATAACAGCAAGTTCTTTAGACTTGGGTAGGGGTCTGATCTTGTCAGAGAGACTGAATTTTTTGCTGCCGTTCTCCAAGTAAAAATGACAATGATAAATATAAAAGAAAGATAGAGGCTTTAAAAGGCCTCACAAGAAAGATACCCTACTTTATTTTTCCACTAAAGTGTCCACACATTTATGGTTTTTCTTTTCATTAATTTCCATTATTTCTATTCTGTAATTATAGTAATAATAGTAATACTGTCTTGTTGTTTTTTCTTTTTACATATTGTGTATCATTTATTTTTTTTGTGTTTCTATATTATTATTTGTGAGTTTCATATTATGATATATATAATAGTTTTTAAAAATATTTTTTATTTAAAAATATATTTAAATAAATTTTTTTTTCAGATTCTTTTAAAAATAACACTTCTCGTGAAAGTTTAAGAAAACTATTAAATTTTTTGAGAAAATGTATAGTTTAATATATTGTGTTATTAAAAATAGTGCAACTTGATTGGTAGATTACGTTGTTTCTATAATAGAATCTATATATATATATATATATATATATATATATATATATATATATAAGTTACATTGTTGCGAACAACATAATCTATATAAATTTTCAAGATTATTCTATTACCAACCATGTAACCTAAAACAATGATGAACAACAATTCAACCTTCATGGAGTAAAACAATGTCTAAATTTTGAACATTACTTTATATATATATAATAATTTTAAAAATAAATAAGCTAACTAAATGGGTTGAGCAACCAAAGAGTTGACCAAAGCAACCAAACTATTTGATGAAATACTAAAGTCATGTCATATATATATATATAATTTTTAATTTTCCAATCAGGTTTGGATTGGATGGAGTTAAACTAAATTGACTATGTCAATTGATCTTTGACTAAGTTTAATTGGATTAATTTTTAGTCGGTTTTAATTTAAATTTCATTTCGATTAGATCTCGAGTCATCAGGTATATTTTTAAAATTATTTGATTTTTTAATAAAAAAATGAAATATCTAAGATTTTGATTAAAAAAAAAAAGATCCAAATAAATGTTCAAATTTTAGACATTCTTTTATTCCATGTAACTTGTGCTGGTTGTAACAAGGCAATTTTCACAAATTTATTGTTTTTTTAAGTTGTGTTGTTATTATAAAAAAATTATATAAATTATGTTGTTTCTAATCATATAACCTATTAAAATGTGCTATTTGTTTTTTTAAAAAATATTGTACCTATGCTACTTTCCCATATTTTTACGGGAGAGTGCTATTTTTCAAAAAAAAAAAAAAGAAGAAGAAATTCTTACTTCTTCACTAT
The DNA here is from genome assembly GCF_951802175.1 of Populus nigra. NCBI lineage: Eukaryota > Viridiplantae > Streptophyta > Magnoliopsida > Malpighiales > Salicaceae > Populus > Populus nigra. Next base: position 27,597,384 of record NC_084852.1, on the reverse strand, counting down.
TTCGGGTTAGGTACGTTCTACCTTGTGTGTGGATTAAAAAAACAAGAAAAATTCCACTGATTTGACCTTCCATTTCAAATCATTCAATGCAGGCACGTTTGATAAGAAACTATAAAATAAATACGACAGATCTATTTAACCGCGGCTTAAGGAAAAAAACAACACTTCAGCAATAGTTAAATTTACCGCTTAATAAAAGATTTCAAGATATATTTATTTATTATATTTTAGAAAATAAAAATTATTAATATTTTATAAAAAAACCTAAATATAAAATAAAAATTGTTAAAAATCATACTGGTTAGATATACATTAAAAATAGTAAAAAAAATAAAAAAATTATTTATAGTTTTTTATTCACTTTAAACCATGCACGATAAAAAAAAGAAAAAGAGAGGAAGGAGCCAGGGAGAGAGGGTTTAAATTTAGAGGGTGTTTAAAGAGGATGATAATAATTGTTTTTTAAAATATTTTTTGTTTAAAAATATATTAAAATGATATTTTTTATTTTTTAAAAAATATTATTAATATAGCACATCAAAACATAATTTAAAATAAAAAATAAAAAAATAATTTTAAAACGAAAACTATTTAAAAAGCAAAGAAAGTGGGCGGGGAAGAGAACAAGCAGCTGAATAACGAGGAACTGTCTGGTTCCACAAAGGGGTTTGGATTCATTATGGAGTTAGCTAAGCTAGAAAGGAAAAGGGTCAAGGAAGTAATCTTATTGGCCTATCGTTAGACCTTATGAAAATATCTCCTTGTCCTCCATTATTCATACACTGTTTAGTATGTGTGTGTTCGTAATTTGCTTGCTTGCTTTTGTTTTTTTATTTGGCTGGATGTGCAAGGGATATGGAGATAAAGTGTTCGTGAAATAATCCCCACTCTTTGAAAGCAACTGCCATTATCAAACAAAGTTCTTCAAGTGACCCTCCATCTCGACCGTTTAATCTAGCTAGCTAGTAGTGGATGTCTCCGTTAATTCCACCTATATATATATGTAAAATAATAATTTAATTCCAAAATTTAAACAGCTAGTTGTAGTAAAATGAGATATTTTTAGAAATTCTTTTTTTTTTTTTGCTAAAATTTAGTATGTTTTGTATGTTTTAGATCGTTCTGATGTGCTGATGTCAAAAATAATTTTAAAAATATATAAAAAAAATATCATTGGTATGCATTTCAGCACGAAAAATTATTTGAAAAACAATCGCAACTACACTGTTAAATACACTCTTAGACTTCAAAGAGAGGTCCACTATATTATATATGTTGCTTTTTTTTTAATTAATTGGAGAAGATTGTGGATGTTAAGATTCTAATTCATAATCATTTATAATATGAAAAAAATAATTATCTCTTAATCTAGAAGTTGAACTTGTTAGATGGAACTTGATAAATGAATTTTTTATTTATAAATAAAAGGCTTGAACTACCATTATGAAAAAGTAATTAAAATCTTGCTAATTAATTAGTTAAGAGTTCCGTCCGAGTTGACATCCAATCAAAGAACAAGAAGTTCTGTTGAATTTTCATGTTCAAGCTTAAGGAATTTTGTATAGCCTTGGGTTTTAATTGTTCTCTTGTTTTTTTTTAAAAAAAATATGCTATGTAGAAACTAATAAACATTAACCAACATGGGCAAAAAAGTGAAATTGCTTCTTTTACTTTACAACTATAAGCGTTTTTTCTTCACTAAGTTAGTGCGTGTTTGAAAACGCAGTTATATCCGTATTTTTAAAAAAATTAATTTTTTATTAAAAATTAATTTTTTATATTTTAAGAATTTTTTTGATGCGCCAATTTAAAAAATAATTTAAAAAAATAAAAAAAATATTATTTTAATACATTATAAAATAAAAAAACACTTTAAAAAATAATTTCCATCACATTTTATATATATAAACCCTTATTGCAATTATAGAGGATATCATTTGTAACCAATAAAGAGTGCCAGCAATGGAATCTTATGTTTGACTTAGTAATCATTACGGTTATTTTGGGCTATTATTAGTATAGAAAATTTAAATTTTTAATAAAATAACACAGCTGTAAAAAAAATACATTACTTAAATAACATAATTTTTATTTATTATTGTTCTAAAATGTAACATGTAAAAAAAATGATAAAAAAAATAGGATATTATATAAATATTATGTTTTAAAATACTATTTCTTTTAAAACATAATATTAGAAAGGGAAAGCGAAGTTTGATTTTGTAACTAATCTTGACAAGATATGTTATTATTATTTTTGTAAACTATGTTATCATATAAATAATTTAATTTAATATGCTAATTTTTATTACAAAAAAATATTAATTATTATAAATTTTTTTTCTTATCGCTTTATGTTAGGCTCGATTTATTTTTATATTTTAAAAATATTTCTTTAAAAAAATAAAATTTTTTATATTTTTATTTTAAATTAATATATTTTTAGTATTTTTATATTATTTTGACACGTTGATATCAAAAATAATTTTAAAAAATAAAAAATTATAATATTAATATATTTTTAAATAAAAAATATTTTAAAAAAACCGTAACTAAACTTCAAAAACATAGTTACGGTTACGAGATAATTACATCACTGCTACTCTGTAATCTCCATCTTGTCACTGTCATTTTTTAGCATGACTCTTTTTTTTTTTTTTTTTTTTTTTTTTTATTATCGTGAGTGTCCGGGCCAGCTTGCGCGCACCTCGACTAATCCCACGGGCCCTGAAGTTAACGACCATGTAAGCCTCCAGTGGCCATCATATGAGCAGCCACAGGGTTTGAACCTGAGACCTAAGAGGGAGCAAACCCCTTAATCCCAAGCTCTTACCACTAGGCCACCACCTAGATGGTTAGCATGACTTTACTATGGATTACAATGCCTTTTCGCCATAAAGAAAAGACCACCGGCAAATCAATAGTGTAAAAGAGAAAGCATTAGGTGAAATCTTGTGATTACATCACCAACAGGTCATCCGGTTAGTTCACTCAGAGCCCATCATGAATCACCAATTCCTATATTTTATGGCTTAATTTCTTTCTTTTTCTTTTTTTAAATGTATGATAGCTACATATTAAAATTATAAATTAAAAGTAAGTAGGTTTTGTATTTTAAGAGTATTTTGAATAATATTTAAATATTTTTATTTTTTTAAGTTGTTTTTTTAATTGGCTTGCTATCGCTATCATGATTAATTTAGAGATTAATTTAAATGCGCCGAGGCCATGCATCCTTGCCAACCTCCGCTCCGACCATGGCATGGCTAAAAAGTAAAAGGTTGTGGTTTTCCTGAAGTGCTTATATTTTTTACTTTTCCCTTTTTGTTCCGTCATAATCTTGTAAGTCTTTATACATACCCTTAAAGTTGTTTAATCAAAGCCTCATGCTGTTAATTATGGATTTAGAGAGGGCCATAGTCCCCAGTGTTTAAAAAATCTTCAAAATCATCCCCAATTTTGTTATTTTCTCATAGATTTTAAAAAATCTTCATAAGATTTAGACGCGTCATTGCATATGGGGCCGGGAAACGAATATCCATAGCTATTAAAGACTACCAACTGCTAAAAAACTTTTGATTGACTATTATTTCTTAATACAATATTGTAATATACTTTATTACTAATATGTAATTCCACCTCTAATCAAAGATAAAAATCGTTTCAAAAAACTATTCAATTCCCTAAAAATAGGTCAATTCCATTTTCCAATTATTTTTCTATATATACATAGTATTTTTCCATAAAATTACTTAAACACAAGCTATTTAAAAAATTTCTATTCAACCAAAAAAAAAGATTCAAAAGATTTTTATTCGGACAAACATGTATTGCTAATTAATTTCCATTCACAATCCATAAAATTAACTATTTTAAATAAAATAATATGATGATAATGCTACTATTATTGTATGAAAAGTAATCAGAGCTAGCTTTCAAATAAATAAAAATATATTGTATCTGAATTTGAATAGAAAACTCCTTTAAATTTAATAATGTTTTATATATATACGAGTGGCAGAAAAGGAAACATGAGGTTTCTATCGATGTAAGTAAATAATACTTGGTAATTTATTCAATATAAATGCATTTATCTCTATAGAATCATCATTTTACTATTTTACATCGATCAATCTGAGTACTTGTTTAGGATTGGAATCTATGTTTTTTTTTCAAAATTATATTTTATTTAAATTATTTTATCATATAGTATTAGAAATTCTAAACAGATTATGAAAATAACCCGTCACAATGGGGAACATATTTTTTAATTAATGCAAGGAAGAAGAAAGATAATTAAGAGCATGCACATTAAGCACCAAACTACGATGATTAGCGTGTGTAATCATCTTGCATTATCACATCATTATGGGTTCCTTGAAACTGAAACGAGGATGACATTAATTAGGAATTTGACGAGTTTTTTACTTTTCCTTTTTGAGAAAAGTGGGCATTTAACTTTAAATTGTATATCATTATTACTTGGAAGATATATCTTATCAAGAACATGCATAAAAGAGAAGGAATCCATTTATTAATTACTACTAAGAGGATTAACGAAGTTGATTGAAAGGGGTGGAATTAAGAATCTTTTTCTCTCCTGTAATTAATTAAATTATGGAACTACGTACCAATTTTAGATGTCCACGATGGGCACATGATCCTTTTTGTCCTTCAATCCTAGTTTAAATAATGGAATTTACCCATCACTTCACTCGCAGTGATGCCTTTGGTTTACCATCCATTCATGGATGTGACATCAACATGTTTGGCTTTACGACCACAAAGAGGTTGCTAATTGGTCTTCGCAATTTTTACTGGGGAGTGTGTGCTTGATATTATAGTAATTTTTATTGTTAGTGTTTGAAAAAGTAGGTGTAAATTGTTTTTTTAAATCATAGCTCTTAAGATTTCAAGAGTTAGTGTTTAATAGTATCCATACAAAATGATGGTCCATAGATTCGCGAGGAAGTAAATTACACAAAAACATGTGCAAGTGTGAGGAAAGAGTTTATATATAATCTTTAATTATTTGAAATTTAAAAAACTTTATGTTTAGGGAACAATTTAATAGGTTATATATATATATATATATATATATATATATAATTGTAATAACTTTTTGACAAATAAAAATATAAATAAATAACATTAATTATTTTAAGAATCTTCTCCTCGATATATATTCTTAGTCTTTGAGAATTTAACTTGTAACAATCTTTATTATTTTTTACTCTCTTCTTTATTAATATTTGGTATCAAAATCTAATAATTCTTAAAGATTTTGATTAGAAGTCATTCATGATTAGTTATTGCATGTTGTTGAATAACTATGACTGAAAAAGATCGCATAAAATGAGGTGGTTGTGTATAATAGAATTGAGAGGTTTCCTTTTGGGAAAATAATGTACGAAAACTAGTGCGTTGTTTCCATTTATGTTAGTTGTTGTTATTGAAAATTCTGGTGGTAGGACCCATAATAAGATGACTCACACAAAGATATTGTGTTAGAAACCTATGATGAGAAGGTTCATACAAAGATGTTAGGGATCCATAATAGAGTGACTCGTATACAAAATAATATTTGTAGTAGAAGATAATTTCTGACTAAGATTTGAACTAAAAAACGAGTTCTTTTTAATATGATGAGAGTGATAAAAGAGCTATTTTTTATGAAAAAATAAATAAATATATTTTAATTAATTTTATATTTTTATTTTTATTTTTATTTTTCTATTTAATATTATTATGTTTTTCTTGTTTTTTCTTATTTGAAATGAAGATTTTTTCTAGTTTACCTTTTTTTATTCAGAATTATTAAAAACAATTTATATAAAGAGTTGTAATAACCTTTTGATAAGTACAAACATGAATAAATAAAATTAAATAATTTAAGAATTTCTTCATAATTATTATATTATGGGTCTTTAATAGTTTTAACTTATAATAAATTCTTAATTCATTATTAACCTTTGCTCCCTTCTACATCACAATAATTCTAAGATTTATTTTTAAAAAAAAAACACATCAAAATAATCCTCTTAATTCATTATAAAACAACAAAAAAAACCCGTAAAAACTCAAAATTCGTTTTTTAATTAGGAGCACCTGATCCACGTTTTCCAATTAAGAAGGGGTTTCATTCTTACAAATCAACTCATTGCATCACGATGCCTCCAAGGATAGTCCTTTTAATTAGAATAGATGTTGGGATGAGGATTTTTAAAAGCTTTTCTCCTCTCTCCTCAGTTTTTCCTTACATATAAGGACTAAAATGTAACACTATGAGGATCAAAATGAAAATAAAAATAAAAATGTTTTAAAACAAATATGAGATTTCTAAAATGATCTGCTGCTATAATTTTTTCTTCAAAAATAGAAGGAACAGTGAAAGCACATCCAAGTTTAATTTATTGTATTAGTTAATATGCCCATATGATATGATATTGCAGCTAGAATTCTAGTTAATTTCTAACACAATAAAAAATGCATTGACAATGTGGATGTGTATTTTTTGTATCATTTAATTTGTTAACTAAGGAACGAAACGATGATGTATACATTTAATATTGTCATTACTCATTTTTACCCCTATTTTAAATAAATTTTTTTAAAATTGAAAAAATACAAAAATGCCAAAATTTACAGAAAATATGTTGTTGATGCGATTTGATCAATTTTTGGTCATTTTATAATTTTGGACCATTTCGCGTATTGTTTCTATATAAAAAAAAATTAAAAATAAAAACTTATAGTAGAAAAGAAGAAAAAAGAGAAAATCAATCCAACAAAAAGATTTTTTTTAATGAGTAAAATATAATTAAAAAAGTAATAAGAACTAGTTTAGTTTAAAAAACTAAGTGCAAAGTAAAAAAAAAGAGGAGGGGGGAACAAAGTTATCTTATAAGAGGGGAGCTCTCTATAAGAATCTAGAAGGCAGGGGAACTCTTTAGAAAAATCAAGAAGGAAGGGAAATTTCTAGAAAATCTAGAAAGATAGAAAGGCTGGGAAGGTTCATTATAGTATAAATAGACATACACATCTACATACGTCACACATAATAACATCCAAACAAAATAAGACCTCAAAACAAAAAAATAAAAAAGAAAAAAAAAAGGCCAAAACTCGTGAGCTCTTAGAATAATAAAAACCACCAAAATATAGAATCCACATAAAGATGAGCCACCATCCCTCATCGTGAGTAGCATTGCCACCAGCCACAAATGACAACAGCAACACTATGCAACAACTTTTAATTCCACTGTGAAATGCAGCAAGAGAGTATCCACCTTCGCAAGGAACTTCTTCCATAACCAACACTGTGACAGGCACTCTTCATCCCCAACATAGCACTTGACAACAACCATTATCACCTCCTAACACTAGCTGTAGCACCATCCTCTCTCTACATTGTTCATTCTCTTTATCAACGACAATAATTGATTCCTCCATTGCCATCGTGAACTCATTTCATAGTCAACACCAACACCAATAATTGTGATACAAAACCTGTAGGGAGAAGAATTAAAGAAGAAGAAAGGTTACAATAGAGAGAGAGAGAGAGAGAGAGAGAGAGAGAAGAGGACCAAAGACTTGGAAGACCAGATCTCTTTTCTCGAGCAATGGTGGGCATCACCGCAAATGTAGGAGCAAAGAGAACACAGAGAAACTTCATATCCATCAGCTCATGCTCCTCCAGTAGTAGTGGCGCATGAGACCATGTACTGACAATGGTGGTGGTGCGTGGGTACACGTGCTGTCATTATTCCAATAGTCCTCTAGCTTTGATTTTAGTAGATCCCAAACACCCCCAAACACCTTGGAAGGTCGACCCGTAAACTCAAATCATTTTTTTTGATAAATTGCTGAAATATTGTGAAAATTAGGATAAAATGCTCATTGTTGTGCATTTTCTTTTACTGTTTAGACATTATTGATTTGATTGATGTTTGTTTGTGATTTGATATGAATTTCATAAATATTGGATTAGACATGAATATTATGAGAATTTATTTTGAATGGTTGTAATTATTTTGTTAGAGGCTTGTTAAATTTATCGAATATTTGATGTGGTTTTGGTTTTTATGTGATTGAATATAGACTGATTAATTTTGAATTTGTTTGTTGATTGGGTGGATAAGATAAAATGATTGAATATAGCCATAAAATTTGTATTTGAGAATTTTTTTATCGTTGTGAAAATTTTTGCAATGAACATTTGATGGTGCAATTATTTTTATATGAAAAAACAAAATATTTTTAAAAATAATAATTGATTAATCAACCCAAAATGGTATGGTTTAACCTTAGGCCTTGTCTTCTAGATGTTGATTAATAAAGAAAAATTATAATAATAATTATATTGTCCTTGCATTGGTTATTCCTATTTATTGTTAATTGACCCAAGATGGAAACTTCTTATATTAGGCCATATCTTTAGGATTTCGATTATCGGGTAACATGATTAATTAATATTTGATCAATGAATTAATTGTTTCTATTAACTTTTAATCAACCTAGGATGATATGATTTAATATTGGGCCTTGTTCTTAGAATGTTGATAAGTGAATAATAATATCAATTAATACTTGATCTCTAGGATATCAATTAATAAAATTTATAATTGCCACATAATCTTTTTATTTTGCAAATTCAATTCGTTATTCCTATTATTTATTAAGTATCTCATGATGGAATGGTCCAATAGTGGGTCTTGTTTATGGGACGCTACTTAATAGATAATATGAATTTTTCAAACCACAATAAGTCTTATATATAGGTGCGCCCATCATTTCTAAATAACCTAGGATGGGATGGTCTAAAATTAGACCCTATCTTTTAGACATTATTTAGTCAGTTGACAATGATCATGAATATCCTAAACTTACATTAAATGATTTAATCATCTATTAAAAGACCTAGGATGAAATGATCTCATAATATACCATGCTCTTCGGATGTTAATCAACAAATAATAGAACCAATTAATATAGTCCACCAAATAACCTAGGATGGTAAGGTCCAAAATTAGGCCCTATCCACCTTTGGATGTTGTTTTTTGAATAAAGACAATATATTAAATAACATACATACTAGTTTAGGGAAACTATATTAAAACACATTTATCATTAAAAACAAATAAATATACAACTTATCTTAGGTAGAATGTATAAGGTGATGTATATATTTTCTATTACATAACTAGACCCTTATATAGAACCTCTAAAGACGAGTTAGGGTTCTTAATTACCATAAATTAAGTGACAACTGTTTTTTCCTGTTTTAACTTTTTTTTACACATATCTCACCTCAATGTCCATATGCAACATAATGACAACTTCACTAGGGATCTATAAGGGCTAAGCTTTGTTTATTGCTTTTTTTAATAATGATTTGATTGTTTTTATTGTGTTTGTTTACCTACTTTGGCTAATTCATTCATTTATATTTTATTCAATATTTTTATATTACATATGGAGTTGTGCCTACGCACACACAATATAACATGACTGAAGCCATAAGATTAATAGGGGAAGTAGTGGTTCCCCAATGGTCTCTAACTAGGGTAACATACACGAAACTGCCAATTTTCATTAAATGTTTACTTGGACATGGATAATATACCGATATGGTATCGCCCTGACCTATGCTTTTCTACCTTGTAGGCCTTGGTTCAGAACATTGAGGCTGTTAATCGGGTAACAAAAGACTCTTTTTAAGACCAATTTAGTTAACCAACCTACCTTACTTGTAATGACTTTTTCTTGTTCTTGTTCTTGTTCTTGTTCTTCTTCAATATCATTATCATCATGTCCATCATAACTTCTTCATTGAACTGAAGCTCATCGATCTCATCATCTTCATCGACTTCTGTATGTCTACTACTTCTCAATATATTATTTAACTCTTCAACATCAACATCAATAAAAATATTCTCAGCTATATGAAAATTTGAATTTTCTTTTAAGTCAGTAAACAGAGTAACTCAATATAGATCAACTAACTCATCAAATTAAAAGACATTGTCTCCCATAGTTACTTTCTCATTACCATCCTAAACAACTTGGACATGACCCCTGGGTTTGGTTTTCACAATAAATAACCAATCAACTTAAATAATAATAATTTTATGATTAATAACAACACATCCAAAATCCCCTTGATCCAGGAGGAAGATTGACTATTTGACGTTGTGCACGTCACGACAAGATGACGACTCCACTAGGGATATCTCTGGTTGGACTAAGCTTTGTTCATTGTTTGTTGTGTCTTAATTATTTATTGGTTTGGGTGATTTAATTTTAACATGTATTGTCCTTTTTATATATATTATCCATGCATAAGTACATCGAATATGGATTCATGCCTTCATGCATTTTAATTCTCAAAGTATAAACTTAATTTTAGGTTAGGTGAGGGATTATCGGTTTGCCTCATGACTTTCAATTGGGGTCCAAATTCATGAAACACTCAACTATGATTCGAGTGTTTTCTTGGTAATGACGATCATGTTATGCCCCAACCATTCCTTGTAGGCCCCTATAATCTTCATAAAAGATAGGCATTGGGCAGTCAAAGACCCTTTTGAGACCATGTAGTAAACCTACCCCTAATGTAATGACTAGATACTACCCCTAGGATGTTTGACTCCTTAATAATTCATTTTGTATTAAGGAAAACCTGATAAAAAAATCCTGAATTCTGAGGGATATTTTTTATGCTAAGACTATGACTCTATAATGTTTTATGAATATGGGGCAAAAATCTGAAATGATTCAATTAGTTGAGGGGAATTGCTTAAGGAACAAGGCTGAGGAATTACCGTACATAACTAAAGTGCATTGTTCTATAAATAATATGGAAAAACTTGTGTCAATTATGAGTTATATAGATGAGACTCTTTTTGAAAAGATGTACGAGAAGATCACTCATCTAAAGAAGATTCCAATATGAATTTCAGCAGTCAAAGCCCTATTGCATTTCTAGGACCCAAATTACAAATGTTTCACCTTCGAAGACATTGACATGACCCTTATTATTGAGGATTACACTCAAATTTTGAATTTCCCAAACAAACCGCATAAGGTCTATTTCAAACAAAAAATTGGAGACACATCTGCTAAAGTTGCTAAATTACTACACTTAGACAAATTTATCGATATAGAACAACTCATAGAAGTTTTAAGTGGAAGCTTATTCAAGCTAGGCTGAAGATAAATAAAAATAAAGGGAAGTTAGGAGATGAAACATACCAAACAGTTGTCTTTGCCATCTTTGAGTCAATGTTATTTCCATCATAACCTGCTGAGATTATCAGTATTGAAGCCACTAATGCTAATTTCATATGGAAACCTTTACAATGACCTTGACAAATTACGTAATCCATTCATTCATAATTGAAGAAAATTTCACCATGACAAAAAGACTCTAAGGTTGTTTTCTCATATGTGATTTATATTTACAAGAGGACAGAAGGGGACTAAGAACCCTCTTTTTTTGGAGAGTAAGGTTTTGGAAGAGAGAATAAGAATCTTCCCTACCTAAATCTTGGTAAAAACCATAATTGTTTTTCCATTTTCTATTTTATTTTGCCTATAAAAAGGTTATATGCTTTTGTGCACAAGATGTAAGAAAAAAAATAGAAAGAACACAATAAGAAATCACGGAGAAAAAAAAAGCAAAAAATTGAGAAACTCAGAGAAAATTAAGCTATTGCAAGTCTTTTGGTAAAAGGGAAGTGGAAAGAGAGAGGAAGAAGGCATAACTTGCAAGTCTAACTAGGGCTTGAAGAAGAAGCATGAAATTCCAAGCAAATGAGACAACATTGATAAGACAAGGTATACCTTTAACTTTGATGAGGAGGTCACTCAATTAGCATACCCCTCCCCTTCTATTTTATTTTTTAAATTCCTGTTTAAAATGTTTATTATGCATCAATTATAGTTATTTGTTAGTTTAAAGGCAATGAATGATTGTTTTAAGTTGTTTTAAGCATGCTTTGAAAATAACTTGTGTATGCTCAAGTTTTGTTTGATGCTTTGATTGTCATGTTAGAAGGTGATAATATAATGGTAAATGATCGTGTATAATGTTATTTTGCAGACTTTAATGTTTAGTTAATCAATATTAAAGTTATGGCAGAATATGTTAAGTATGATATTGTTGTGGATTATGTTATTTCAAGGTAGTTTCCTGGGTTTGTTGAAATTGTAAGCATAATGTTTGAGTTTAGGGACAATAAAAATGATCAACAAAACATTATTTATGTCTAAGAGAATGCATTTTTTACTTATTGCAGATAATAGGTTTCGATTGGTGTTTTTGAAGTTTCTTGTTTTCTTTTATGGATGGATTTGAGTGTTCTTAGCTTTAAAAATTGATTTCTCACAAACTGATTTTTTTAGCTTGATTCATGTATCTCGGCCAAAGCTTAGACCTTCATAGGATGTTACTTTGCCATTTTCTTGTCCATTAAATGCTTATTTAGATCAATCAATCCTTTAAAGTTTGAAAATTTAGGTTTGTGTTTATGGTTATAAAGTTTGATTTTATTGAAAACAAGAACTTGCTATTGCTTTTCAATACATGATTGTGCATTAGTTCTTCATTTTGCATCCTTATGTGCTTTTGTTTTGACACGATCAAACTTATATTTTCACTTTGATTTTTGGGTTTTGTTGTCGAGTTCTTGGTTTGGATTCAAACAAAAATCTCCTTTAATCTTCTTTCCTTTGTTTCTGAGTGTGGGTCGTGTTCGAGGGCTTTTGGGCTTGGACTAGGAAGCCCATTCAACGTGGCTGGGCTGAGTCCCTTACAAGACTAAGGCAATGTTTGGTTGTGCGAAATCTTACATAGAAAAAAAATGCATTATTTGATCCTTATGACGTGTTTGGCAAACACACCATAATAAGTATTTGACAGTTTTTTTTATTTTTTCTTGTTTTGCCAAAAAAACCCCAAATAATTTCTAAAAATTCTGAAAAAAATAGGTACCATTTTAAAATTATATGTGGTGGGCCCATCGCATGTTTTTTAACCATTTCATTTAATATTTGGGTTGTAAATTTACATTATAAGATAGTGACCCGATATTAAATATACATGTTTTTCTTTGAAATTTTAGAAAAATACAAATACAAATACAAAACAAATTCAAAATTCTTTATTTCATGCATATTTTATATAAAAAATTAAAATAAATTGCATTTTTAACATACTTTAAAAAATTCCAAAATCAATTAATGGATATCATAACAAGTTTGTGATTATCCATTAGGATTTGACCAAAATTTAAAAAACACCATAAAAATCAATTGTTCAATTAATATTTGGGGTATGAATTTTACAATATAATGCATATTTCCGGTATTAAATTAAATGGACTAACAAAAATAAAATGTTAGTAACTAATTGTAGAATTTAATATTTCGGGTATAAAATTAAACTATAAAGTATATTCCCAGGTGTTAAAGATACAATATAGAAATAAGTACATTAAAATTTAGGTCTTAAAATGGATAAGTTTTAGCTTGATAAGGGATAAACCTCCTTACTAAGGGGGATCTACTTCAAATCTATAAGATAGGAATCTTTTTATTGAGGAAACATTTCTTGAACTTTAGATAGACCAATGAAAAAAAAATCAATCAATAATGCAATTTGCCGTAGGTAGGGTGCACTAGGGGTGATGTGTCTTCTCATGCACAATTAATCCCCTTGATTAATCATAGTTTCATGATTAATCCCAAAACATCTAAAACCCCTTAATCTAGGAGGAAGATCCATCATTCGACGTTGTGCATGCCACGTTAATAGTGTAAGAGAAGATTGTTTAAAAATAACAACATATTAATATTGTACTTACTGAATAAAAAGTTTTAATTCATCACATTTAAATAACATATAATTATGTGCATGTCTGAGTTTAATTTTTCTCAAGCATCTTCCTTTCACTATATTTTGTTTAATAAAGGTTATTCAAGATGGGAAAATATTGACAAATTCCCACTTGAAGGCATTTCCCTACCATCATCATGTCTTAGAAAACGGTTGATTTTTGTTCTCAAGTGAGGCTTTAAATATTGAGATCTCTTCAACAATATAAATCTTGCATATCGAAGCCTTAACATGAGCCTTGTTTTTAACTTTTTTGTTAAGGTTGAATAAGTATCTGTATGAAAGCCTTGGAATTAAATGAATGTTTTAAGTTTTGTTAAAAAAAGACAATTGAAACTTAATTAGGATATATATATATATATATATATATATATATATATATATATAATTCATAACCTCTCAAATGGATACATCCATCTATAATAGACATGACTTCCAACTTTTGCCTCAAACGGTAAATGTATGAGTAGATGCTATATTGAGTTGAACAAAAATGAAGGGAATATCATATTAATTTTGTAGATTGTCTAGATATTATTCGTTTCAAGCTTCTTCATGTGTTTGGTATGTAACTTGTTAGAATGTATATCTCTAAAAAAGTGTCTGATCTTCGTGAGTGCATCTTATATCATTTTTAGCAATAAATCACGATAAGCAAGTGGAATGAGAGTTTGCATAAACATATGGCAGTCATGACTCTTCATTCCATACAAGATTTGATCCTCAAAATTCACCAATCTAGATATATTCTAAGCATATCCATCAAGAAAACACAGAATCTTAAGCCATCGGTAGACTAGCAATTGTGTATTCTTGTCTAAAACGAAGCTAGCCTTGAGTTTTACGACTTGTGGCCCATCATAAACCAACTCTATATTTTTATGGTGACAAAACGAAGGTATATTCATTTTCGCCTTCATGTTGTCTTTTGTCTTTCCCTTCACATCCATCATCGTATTAAAAATGTTTTCAAACATGTTCTTTTTTATATGCATGACATCTATATTATGGCAGAAAACATTAGTCTTCTAATAAAGAAGCTTCATAAAATACTTTGTTTTACCCAATTGTGGTCACACCAAAATTAAAAAACTTATGCATACTAGATTGAAAACCAAACATAATGCCATCGTACTGTGGGACCATGTCATACAATTCTTCAATTGACGATACCAGTAAGGCAACATCCTTCTCAACTCTACCTACAAATAATTTCTTTCTATTATTTTTGTACTTGTGATTGGTCGGCCAGAACGTTTAATGATAAAAAGAAACATTTTACCACCATTTGTTAAAGTAAAGAATTTGTTATTTTTCATACAATCTGGATGTGCTAATTTTTCATGTGTGCTCCAATAAAAAATCATCTCAATTTAAAATTATTGGTTGAATTCAAAATTATTCAATCTATTTTTATAATACCTTTTAATAATGATCAATTTTCTCTAAAAAAATTTGAATTCCTCCAAATTTACCTAAATTCTCAACATCACAATAAAATTGATAAAATGTGAAACATGTCCATTAAGTAACCCATTATTTATTTCATTATAAAACACATAAGTTACAAAATTAAACTCAATTTCATCAAATGATAAAGAAATACAATTTTTTAAAATCTCAAACAAACCTTAACATGTACAAAACATACATTCATATAATAAATTTTTATAGGAAAAAGCTATAAAACAAGTAAACACACAAACAAACTACATATACTATATAAAAATACCAAAAAACTAACATAAAAAATGGGTTACAACAAAAAATGGATATGTTTACTTACTTGATGTGGTGAATCTTCAAAACAATTTGAGCCAGAACAAGAATACTAATAGATTGAGTGTTGGAGTGGCCAAAACAAGCATTAAGTGTTATTTTCTATAGAAATAAAAAGAAATAAGAAAAAGAAATGGGGGAGGGGGGGTCTTCTAGCAGGTTATAACTTGAATATTATTGACAAAGTTATCAATGGAAATTAGCAATGATTATTTTTATCGTTGATTTTGTTAGTAATATTGACGTGTCATATTTTTTGACAGAAATAATGAGAGAATATTTGCCTAATTTTTTTTCATTCCTTAATTTCCACCTATAATCATCTTGGTATACACCGACATAAATGTTTTTGTTAGTGAATATTGATCGAAACAACAACATTATATTTTGTTGGTAAATGTCATCATAATTTACCAATGATAATTTTTCCATTTGTATTTTCATTTGTTGTCATGCCATATTTTTCAAAAGAAATAATGAGGGAATATCTATCTAATTTTTTTACATTCCTTGAATTTCACCTATAATCATCTCGGTATACACAAACAAAAATGTTTTCGTCAGTGAATATTGACTGAAACAACAACATTATATTCTATTGGTAAATGTTGTCATAATTTACTGGCGATATTTTTTCTATCGGTATTTCTATTTATATTTAATAATTTTTTAGTAGTGATCTAAAGATACCTCTTGCCATTAAAAAAAAAAAAAACCTATGTGATACATGTAGGCTGGCACATTTACATGTAGTAAAAAATTATGCGGGCAAAGTAGTCCGAGATTTCAGATAAGAAATTGGAAAAATAATCAAGGCATATAACTTAATAAATAAAATGAGATGTATAAGGCTATGTTATCTGTGAAAGGGAAGTTAAAAAAAAATAATCATAAAACTCCATCAATTTTCCACTTTAGTTTTTCCATCTCTCTTAAAGAGTTAATGCAAAACCATATCTATATTTTTATTTAATATTTAAATTTTGTGATTGTTATGATTATTTAATATAATATTAGAAATGTAATAATTTATATAGCAGTCATGAGTTGAGTTTGAACTTCACTACTCATATATTTTATAATTAAATTAATAAAATAAAGCATAAGATACTGATAGCTCTAGTCTCTAATAAAATTAATAAAATAAAAAATAAAATAATGATTGATGTGTGCAAGTTTAAAGTTAATACAAAACTATTCTCCAAGTCTCATCTCACTTATTAAGATTTTGAATTGAAATAGATTTTTGACAATCTTTAGTAAGAAAAAAACCGATTTTTTTTCAGTATAATACCAAATTTTACACTTGGCCTTTACATTTGTGGAATATTTCAATATTTCATGAGAAGGTCGTTTTCTAGGTAAGTTCTACTATGTTGTGTGCCTGCCTTTCCATGGTTGAAGCAATGGTGTCTGCATATGCACATTCTTTCAAACCTACCTATTCGATGAAACTTCTTTGAGAATTACTATGCTCTTTCAGAAAGAATTAGTTTGTCAATCATATGACGACACAGTGGTGCTGACCATGAATATGGAATATTGCACATCGGTTAGCATCCTGTTTGTCTCTTTCTTCTGTACAAAAGACAACATGCGAGCTGACGTGCAAGCTTTAATAACATGAAAATTTAAGCCTTTATTCTCATCTCTTGAATTGACCTGACATGCAGATTCAGTACTAGGAGGGATGATAATGGAACAACTTCTTTTTTTATATTATAAATGGATATGTTTTTAAAATAAATTTATTGTTTTTAACTAATTTGATTATTGTTAATGATCTATTTGTATGTTGATAATGGTTTTACATGCATATTTTTAACTAAACTTATTAAAATTATTGACTCTAAAAAAAATTAAAAATCATTACTCAATTAAGTATTTTTTTTTAAAAAAAAGGATGGGTAATAAATATCTAAATGGATATGCAAAATTTGATGATTTGGATATGATTATTCAAAATCAAAAACTAATAAGAAATGGAAGGGTTATATATGATGATTATCATTATTTTATTTGGATATAGTTATGGTTATATATACTACAATCTAAATTTATGAATACTCATTGTGATCTTTATTTAATACATCAAACTAATGACATTCAAGAAGAGAATTGCAGTTACAAAGTTTGAATCTACAACTATTTTTAGCTCCAACTAGTTCCAGTTCTTGTAACTGCTACAACATTGGTTGATTACTTCTTGTAACTGCTACATCAACAGATATTGTGACAATGGATACTAGCTGTTGTCGCCACTGCAACAATGATGAACCTGCACTAATCACATTATTTCAAATTTGAATTCTATTGTACTAAAATATAATGAAGAATAGAAATACTAAAAAAAAAAAAACCTGAGGCGTGCACAGACACTGTCATTAAAGATATTTTCTTAATACAAAGCTATTCTCTAGGATTTAACAAGTTTCTCCTCTAAAACGAGGTTTACAAAAACAGCTAGATCAAGATCGAAAGAAAACACCAACAAGCTCTACAAACATGGGAAATACTATGCTAGCACACCTTGATTGTAAGAGTGCAGGGTCTTTATATATATATATATATATATATATATATATATATATATATATATATATATATATATATATATATGTGCAGTGGCGGAGTCAGGATTTTTTAAATGAAGAGGCAAATTATTAATAAATATTTAATATTATGTATTATGTAGACATGCATTATATTAAGAAATCAATTTAAAATATATATACTAGCTCATATCAAACAAAATTAATTTCAAAATAATTTCAAAATAAAAAAACTTACGTTATAATTGTTCTTTTCGAGTTTTATATTTTAAAACCGCTTCATAATAACTTTATTATCAATCTCATCAAAGATATTTTTCTTAATATATACAATCAAACTATCATTCATCTATTTTTAGTTGAGAGTGGGTTCAATGCTTGTGTTTTCTAAATATTCCAAGGACTAGTGAATTTCCTGACAACAATTTTATGCTGACATATAGTAGAGAGTAGCTAAAATCATAACTTAAAAGGATTGTCATGATAAATTAATGTTGTTATTGTTGACTTATTGTTTTCTACAGATAGGTTAAACATAAAGGTTAAATTTTTTATTTATTTTTCTATTATGTCCTTAATTTTTTGAGTTGTCCTATACTTCATTTTTAATCACTAGTAAGTTTATCGCCATTCATTTTCAATATGAAATTCATAGTAAACTACTTATCAATTCATTAAAACTCATTTCAATTCATATCCATATGCATATAATATTACTCATACACATATTAATTCAACAAACTCTTAAATTATTATAAATCGTAACATTTTCAATAACTAATTGTAAAGGAATAAAACTAAAATTAAATAATGAAACAAATAGAAAAGATAAAGAAAACTTACCTAAAGCATAAAGCATAAGAGGTTATTTACTTAACTAATTAGTGGCTTAGGACTTAAAGAGAAATTTTGCAAAAGAAAGAGAGGCAAGAATAGTTGCTTGAAAGAAAGAAGAAAGACTCTCGGTTAATTAATGAAAGAAAAAGAAAAAAAATTAGTGAAATGTGCTAAACATATATATTATATATTATATTATGTTGTAAGTTAACAAAAGCTAACTTGGGTTAATTAGTAGCCAATAAAGAAAATTAAACATGTTAAGATATTATTAATATTCTAATATAAAAAGTATTTTTTAAAAAAAAGTTTAAAGGGACAATTGCATATTTTAATATAAAAAATATGTTGAAAAAAAAATTAAGGGGGCAATTGCCCCCTTTTGACACCATGTGGCTCCGCCTGTATATAAATGCTGCTAACATGTAGCAACTAGGCAGGAAATAAATTAGAAAATTAAAGAGCTGTTACAACGATTCAAAAAATAAAAAAGATGTTAGGGAATTAAAGAGTTGTAGTTATTAAAAAAAATTAAAATAAATGACATGTTAGGATTTTTTGACTGTTAAAAATTTAATTCCAAGTATTTAAAAAATTATGGTTTCAGTTTAAGGATCAAAAACAAATTATTGTTAGAGGCAAAATGTTCAAAAAGTACAAGTGTTGCCTCACGCGTATATGGCAATCAAAAGTTTTCGTTTTGCTCAGTTCAACCCTATGCGCGCGAGCTCACTATCTTTTCCTAGTTGGTAACTATCTCATATCAAAGTTCATTACATAAACACTAGATAAATGTTTTATTTTTTCAATGTGGGATAGAAAGTTTTATATATACTCTATGTTACCAAGAAGTTGTGTTTTTTCGATGTGAGATAAAAACTTTTTGAAATATTATTCATTATTTACAATAATCCCCCATATATTTCAAAAGAATTTTGGAATAAAAATATACTTGTTGGGTTTCTATCTATTGAGTATAATGTATCTAATCTGGTGTCTTTTGGAAAATAAACTAGATCATATAAAAAATGAGATTTAACTTCCAGAATTATTAGTGAAATTTCTAATTTTTATAAACCAAAAATTCTTATTGTATGTTAGATATTTCACCAATCACATTATAAGTCATGCAAGTGTCTGGTTGTTCATGAGTGCTCTAGAGATTTTGCTAGTATCTTATAGGAGCGGCCCCACTCAACACTCATATAAGTGATTCCATCAAGTGTTCACTTTAATTTGAACATTGTCCATAAAGAATATGCAATTCACTAAGAACTTTGTAGTTCATTCTTTCTTTAATTGTAGACTAGCACTATTCTCATATTATAGGAAAAGACATGTTTTATAGTGTTATAAAATCATAAATGACTTTGTTATTACCTATATGAACATAATTCATAGGATCTCTAATCACATAGGTTGGGTTACCAACATTTTAATTTCTCACTTAAGCACTAGTTCATTCCCTTGATGTTTCTATTATCATCTGTCTGCCAAGTGATTTAGTTAGAAGTCGACCAAATTCATTTCTGACTTCACATAAGTAATTGAAATAATTTCATATTTTAGTAGCTGCTCTACAACATCATGTCTTAATCAAATATGTTGATTTTTACCATGGAAAGATTTATTCTTAGCAATGGCTATTGTCGTTTGGTAATCACAATGCATGGATATATAAGGTGTTGGTTTTATTCCCAATGGAATTTCAGTTAAAAGATTCCTCAACCAATTAGTTTCATTTCATGTTGATTCCAAAGCTTTAAATTCTGACTTTATAGTGGATCGAGTGATTAACTTTGCTTGGATGATTTCCAAGACACTGTTCCACCACCAAAAATAAAGATATAGCCATTAGTGGATTTAATCTTATCTGAATCTAAAATCCGGTTAGCATCATTGTATCCTTCTAATACAATGAGAAATCCACTATATAGAATACCAAAGTTCATGATATCTCTCAATTTTTTTATTATTTGGACTATTGTCGTCCAATGCTCATGGTTGGGATTTGTGTATATCTACTCAATTTACACACACCGTATGCTATATCAGGTCGAGTGAAGTTCATCAAATGCATCAGACTTCCAATAATTTAAGCATGCTAAGTAACAACTTCACCTTTATTTTTTTAATTGAGAGTTAACATCATAAAAGGTACTCACATATGTCATATCAAAGCGACCAGACTTTGTGAGAAGTTTTTCTATATAATGTTCTTGTGTTAACATTATACCATTATCTTTCCATATAATTTTAATATCCAATATTACACTAACTTCACTCTTATCTTTCATATCAAATTTAAGGGCTATAAAATACTTAGTGTTATGCACGACATTCATACTAGTGCTAAAAACAAACATATCATCTACATATAAACTAATGATCACATATTCATTATCAATAGACTTAGTATCCACATATTTATCCACACTAACCGAAGAAAAACCATCACTTAAAACAACTTGAACAAATTTCTCATGCCACTATTTAGAAGCTTGATTTAAGCCATATAAAAACTTTTTAAACTTACAAACTTTATTCTTTTGACTAGGAACTATACAACCTTCAGGTTGTAACAATATAGCTCTTTTCTACATCACCATTTAAGAAAACAGTTTTAACATCTATTTGATGTATAAAAAGGTTATAAATAGAAGCTAAAACATTTAAAAATCAAAGTAAAAAAATTCTTGTTATAGGTGAAAAAGTATCAAAATAATCCACATTTGTTTTTAGTACAATCCTTTGCAACTAATTTTGCTTTATATTTATCTATAAAATCATTAAGCAAATATTTTTTTTCTTAAAAATCCATTTACAACCAATAGGTTTTGCACTTGGAGGCAAATCAACAATTTCTTAAGTTTGATTTTGTAAAAGCAAATCAATTTTAACTTTAATTGCTTCTTTCCAAAACAAAAAATATATAATGTGATAGCTTCAAAATAGATCATTGGATCCTTATCTACTAGATAAGTGAAAAAGTCATTTTAAAAAGAAGTTTTTTTCCTTTATCTCTTACTCCTTTTCACTTTTATATTGTGAGTTTCATCAACTCTATTATCATTAATAGGTGCATGATAAAGCTTTTCATTTAATAAATAAATGTGTTCAAAGAATTCTGTATTTTTTATTTCAATAATATGTAATCTAGCACATCACTCTTTAAAACTAGAAACCTATATGCAACACTATTTTCAGCATAACCAATAAATATACAATCAAAAGTTTTTGAACTTATCTTCCTTTTTTTCTTATTCAGGTAACATAACCTTAGCTAAGCACCCTCACACTTTTAGATATTTTAAATTAGAAGAACAATATTTCCATAATTTATAAGATGTTAAACCAGTTTTCTTATAAGAAATTCTATTTTGTAAATAACATACAGATAAAATAGCTTCACCTCATAAATTATCAGATGCTGAAAAACTAACTAGCATAACATTCATCATTTCTTTTAAAGTTCTATTTTTCTTTTCAGTTACCCTATCAGACTCAAGTGAATAAGGTGGAGTAACTTCATATATTATACCTTACTTTTCATGATAATCATTCATTAGAGCCTACTCACCTCCTCTATTATATTTAACTCGTTTGATTATTTTTTATTCAGTTGATTTTCTATTTTTGCTTTATATAATAAGAATATGTTATAGACTTCATCTTTACTTATAAGCAGGTAAAGTTTTGTATATCTTGAAAAATCATCTATGAAGGTCACATAATATTTCTTACCTCTTCTAATCATAGTTTGCTTTTCTAAGTTTGTGTGTATTAAGTTAAGAAATTCAGTTTCTCTTTTAATAGATGCCCATGTTTTCTTAGTAATTTTAACTTCAACACATATTTCACATTTATTCATAGATGAAGAATTTAAGCCAGAAATTCAACCAAGATAATTTATTTTCTTAAGATAAGATAAACTAACATGTTCTAATTTAGCATGCTATGGATCAATAGAGTCAAGCAAGTAGAAGAAAATGCATTGCCATCCATTTCTTTAGCAACATTGAGTACAAAAAGTCCATGGTTAATTCTTTCCCTACAAATACATTGTTCTTAGTCATTACAATCTTGTCAAATTTAAATCACATTTTGATCCTAAATTTTCTCAACAAACCCACATAGATCAAATTTGCTATTATATGAGAGATATATAGCATCTCATTCAAAGCCAATATTTTGCCTGAAGTCAATTTCAGAAAAACTTTGCATTTTCTAAGAACATTTGCAATTCTTGAGCCTCCAAGGTAGACCACTTCTTCTCTATCATTAGAAGGTTTATAGGTGGAGAATAATTTTTTATTTGCACACATGTGCCAAGTAGCACCAGAGTCTATCACCCAATTTTTCTCATTGCTCACACAACATGTCATCAATCTCAAACTTACCAACACAAATTATCTATTTTGGCGTATGCAAATGAAGCCATATTTGATTGGTCAAGGTGTGTTTTCCTTTGTCGATGGCTCAACGATGTGTCCCTCTCCGCACAGTGATATTTCTGCCACTTCACCTGCCTTTAGTTCTGGTTTTTCCCCTGCCTTCTTGACATGGAAACAGCAAGATCAACTCATCCTCAGTGCACTCCTCTCCTCTCTATCCACAGATGTTCTTCACCTTGTAGTGGATTGTCCAACATCTGCTAGTGTATGAAGCACGCTAGAACGTGCTCTTGCGTCTCCATCCAACTCTAGAATCATGCAATTGCATGGCTGCCTTCAAGACCTTCGTCAAGGTGATGATACCGTCACCGCCTATCTACAGAAGGCTAAAGGATTATTTGATGAGCTAGCTACCGCCGGACGTCCCATCTCCCTCACCGACTTCAACCTATATATGTTTAGGGGCCTTCGCAATGAATTTCGTGACTTGGTTAATAGTCTATCTACAAAATCTGATCCTCTACCATATTCTGAGTTGCATAGTCATTTATCTATTCATGAGTTTTTACACAAGAGCTCCCTTCATCCTCTTCCTATGGCTGCACCGTTACTACTAACACCTGTGCAGTCCCTCTCTGCCTTTGCTACCCAGCGTTCTTTTTCTGATTTTAATGGCAGCAGTTCATCCTTTAAACGGGGTAGAGGTAGACGCAATGGGTGGAGGAATATGCGCTCTCCAGATATTACTGGTATGACACACGCAGAACCTTATCTCAGTAATGATCAATTGCATGTTGGTGATGGTAAGGGACTTGTTATATCTAATACAACCTATAAAATTTTACGTACTCCTAAACGAGTTTTTACGTTGTCTAATGTCTTGCATGTTCCAAAAATTAAAAAAAAAAGACTCTTATCTGTTCAACAATTCTGCCATGAAAACTGTGTTTTCTTTGAATTTCACTCTTCTGTTTTCTATGTTAAGGATCTCATCACCAAGGAGGTTCTGCTTTTCGGTCAGAGTAAGGATGGCCTTTATGTCCTTTCAGAAAATTCTACCACGTCTATGCCCCAAGCTTTTTTGTCTGCTAGTTTATCCACCTCTGCTGATATTTGGCATCATCGACTTGGTCACCCAAGCTCCTGGGTTCTGAGTTTCTTAGCATCAAATAAAAAGGTCACTTGTACATCTCGTCCTTTAAATTTTCAGTGTCCAGCATGTCTGTTAGGCAAATCATTGCGTCTGTCATTAGGACCTACAGGTCACAAAACATTTGCTCCTCTTGAACTCGTTTTTAGTGATTTTTAGGGCCCTGCTCCTATTTTATCTTCTGATGGTTTCTGCTATTTTGTGATTTTTGTTGATGCGCACACAAAATTTATTTGGTTTTATCCTCTTAGTGCCAAATCTAATGTATTTAATGTGTTTCATCAATTTCAAGTTCTGGTTGAACGACAATTCTCTTGCAAAATCAAATTAGTACAAACTAACTAGGGTGGTGAATATCATATATTAAATTCTTTCTTCAAAACTATTGGTATTCACCATCGTATCATATGTCCACATACACATGAGCAAAATGGTACTGTTGAGCGTCGTCACCGTCATATTGTTGAAACTGGTCTTACTCTGCTTGGTCATTATAAAGCACCTCTAAAATTCTGAAATTATGCATTTGAAACCTCTATTTATCTTATTAATCGTATGCCAACATCGGTCTTACGAAACAAATCTCCATTTAAAACTCTGTTTCATCAACCACCTGATTATGGTTTCCTGCGTACTTTTAAATGTCTCTACTTTCCGTTTCTTCGACCATATAATGCTTATAAGTTAGACTATTGCTCTACTCCTTATGTGTTTCTAGGATATAGTTCATGTCATCTAGGTTACCGTTGTCTTGATTTGTCTTCTGATCGTATTTACATTTCCCGTCATGTCCATTTCCATGAAAATTCCTTTCCATTATTGAGTCTACTCATGTTCCTGCCACAACCAATTCTAACCCACAGCCGGCCCCTATCTCCTACCTTCCTGCCTTAACATCTTTCCCATCATCCAACCTACCACAAACACCAATCCTTTCCCCACACACCTCGGTCCCCTTGCCACCATCTACAACCTGTCTCTTGATCATTTTGCAGGTTCAGGTTCTGTTGCTGCGGACATCACATCTACTGCATCTCCCCCTTCTGCTACGCCACCGGCATCTCCCTCACATGTTCCTGCCTCTTCTTCCCAGGTCTCTGCAGAGTCACTACCAGGCCTAGATCTCTATATTGATCTTTCTAGCTACTCCATTCCACAGCAATCACCACCCATCAGGTCTCTTGACTCTCCTGCTGCAGTTGCTTCTCGACAGCATCCCATGGTGCTTTGTCCCCGCCAGCACAAGTCTGTCAACGTGAGCTCAGTGTCTGCATCTTCACTGCCTCCCAATTCCTAGGTAATTTATTCCTCTGCTCATGAACCTGTGTCTTTCAGAGAAGCTGATCGTTTCCTGTGTTGGCATTCTACTATAGAATCTGAGATTACTGCTTTACATGCTAACGGCAATTGGTCCTTGGTTCCACATGACCCTTTTATGAATGTTGTTGGTTACCGATGGGTTTATAAAATTAAACGTTGAGCTGATGGCACTGTTGAACGCTACAAAGCGCGCTTGGTTACGCGAGGCTTCTCTTAACAAGAAGGTATCGACTACTTAGAAACCTTCAGCCCGGTTGTCAAACCGACCACTGTCCGCCTAGTCCTGGCCATTGTCGTCTCTAATTGTTGGCAAATTTGCCAACTTGATGTTCATAATGCATTTCTTAATGGTTCACTACAGGAGGTTGTCTATATGCAGCAACCCATGGGATTTGTCGACCCTGCTCTGCCAACTCATGTGTATCGCCTTCACAAGTCTCTGTATGGTTTAAAACAAGCCCCGCGGGCTTGGTACAAATGACTGAGTGACTTTCTTCTGTTGGTTGGCTTCCGCGCTTCAAAGGTTGATACTTTCTTATTTATTCTGAAAGTGAATCATGATATTTGTTATTTGCTTGTCTATGTGGATGACATTCTGCTCACTGGTAGTAACTCCAGTTTGCTTCAAAGCCTTATTACCCTGCTCAGTTCAGAATTCAAACTTCGAGATCTGGGTTATGCTCACTATTTCTTAGGGATTGAGGTTACTCCCACCAGCATGGGTCTCATGCTTACTCAACACAAATATGCTCTTGACATTCTGAGTCGTGCTGGTATGTCCACCTGTAAGCCTGTTGATACACCGGTTTTTGCCTCCAAGAATGGACTCCTGCTTAGTAAGCCATTCTCGGACTCCACTCGTTTTTGACAAATTGTTGGTGCCCTTCAATATCTCACATTTACCAGACATGACATATGTTATGCTGTCAATAAGGTATGTCAGTTTATGCATGCCCCTATTGA
The DNA here is from genome assembly GCF_951802175.1 of Populus nigra. NCBI lineage: Eukaryota > Viridiplantae > Streptophyta > Magnoliopsida > Malpighiales > Salicaceae > Populus > Populus nigra. The sequence goes on along the minus strand of NC_084852.1, from coordinate 27,570,492 downwards.
AAGTCACTAGGTGGCTGTCAAACGTATATTACGATACGTAAAGGGTACGTCCTCCTTTGGTCTTCATCTTACTCATGGTTCCTCATTATCTCTTCATGATTTTACTGATGCTGATTGGGCAGGAAGCATCGATGATCGGAAGTCTACAGGTGGTTACATTGTTTTTTACGGCACTACTCCCATTTCATGGAAATCTGGCAAGCAACGCACTGTTGCTCGCTCTTCCACAAAAGCAGAATATAAGGCATTAGCTGATGGTACTGCTGAGGTTCTTTGGCTTCGTTACCTTCTAACAGATTTGTGTTTTTCTCCCAGTTCTACTACCACTATTTGGTGTGATAATTTGGGTGCTACATATTTGTCTGTTAATCTTGTCTTCCATCACGCACAAAACATGTTGAGGTTGATTATCACTTTGTTCGTGATCTAGTGGCTAAAAAAAAGATACAAATTCGCTTTATACCTTTCAAAGACCAATTAGCTGATGTTCTTACTAAACCGCTTTCCCACTCAGCTTTTGCTTCCTTATGGTCCAAGCTTCATGTGGTTTCCCCATCTTCAGCTTGAGGGGGTGTATTATGGAATATGATGTAATATAGGAAATATTATATTTTTTTGTATATATTTATCCTGCGCAGTACACTATACAGTAATTATTGTATGTTGCCCTAGTTATATATATAGAAGAGATGGCTACAGATTATGTATGCAATCAATTATAGCTTATGCTTCAACTGCCTTGATTAGCTCACAAATAATACAATCAAGGATACGTTTCTTTCAAAATACATTGATGGAGCCATTCACCTGACAAAAAATAAATAATCCTTCCATTCCCAACTTTAAACTGAATAACAATCTTCATTGTAAGTTGAAATTTATCTTTGAAATTTATAGTTGAGTAAATATTTTTCCATATATTTGATAAGAAAGAGGCAAAAATCGGAAGACCATTCTCAGACTGTATTTTTTAGTAACCAACTCTTACTACCCACCTAAATTCTGATCATGAAACCTACACAGCCATTTAAACAAAAAGAGCCTTATCCTTGCCCTATAAAGAGCCGAAGCCTAGACCACCCCGAGCCTTTTCCTGAGAGGAACAACTCCATAGAAAACTTCTTTGAATGAAAATAATCAATCTTATTACACCCTTTGGCATGAGAAAGATGGACATAAAGTATACAGATAAGGAAGACCAAATAGTCATTATCAAACAAATTATCCTGGACAAACTAAACACTTTTTCTTTCCACAACCTAGTCATTTCATAATATTTGAAATGATAGACTTCCAAGTAGAGGTATGTCTAGGAATTGTTCCAAGTGGGAAATCAGGATATCTGAATGGGAAACCAAGTGGGAAACTCTTAAAAAAATTCACCTGCAGATCAAAGTACAAATCAAACCACCTTAAAATCTGCTTTGCATGGATTAAAGAAGAAGTTGTGTCCTCTCTACCTATTTTACCTACTGACTTTATTTTTCTAAGTTCATAGAAAACCATTAATTGAAACACTATGCAAAACTCGTTCAAATACATTGCAAGTTCTCAATCTCTTTCGGTGTCTATAACTTTCTAATTCTTTCATTAACTTTTCATGTCCATGCGTGTTCTAGTCTTCTAGTCAATAACTCCAGTTGTCGCAACAATATGATATGATCTGTTAATAGAGCTTTTCATTTACATGTAATTTGGTCAACCTTAAAATCTAGGATTATTATCCAGAAAGATTTATTAAAGTACTTTAAATATAAATATATTATATTGATGTGAAGGGGTGCACTTTTGAAATTATTGGAAAAAAAAGTAATCGCAGAAAACCTTTAATTACTGTCAAATAAAAAACATCTAGCTTCCATCCAGCACTCTTTCGTGTATCTCTCACTTGGGATCGATGGAATAAAAAGTGGGTCAACAAAATACCTATTTGTAATTATTTCAAAACACCACAGAATTTCTCTGTTTCAAATGGAAAGAACCAAAACTATAAAACTCCAGCAACCATCTAGGGATACAGTAAGCTTGAAAATGAACTAGTGGTAGTGGCGGTGATGGCGGGTTGATGTTGGGGTAGTGTTAGGCCGTTGTCCATAACACAAAGCTAGAGAAAGTGTGAGAGATAAGAAGACCATTAACATGTTAGGAGCTAGTGGGTGAGGGTGGCTACTACTAGGGTTTTTGCACTGGACATTTTGGTGGGGTTTTATAATTTTTGAAAAACAATCAAACCAAACCATATCCTTGCGTGTTTATCGGGCCTTTCGGTGAGACAATGACAGAGAGAGAGACCCACATTTTGTTGCTAATGAATGGCCAAGTGATCAGCAACCTTGTGGTCCAATATACTGCACCACCATAGCCACTCCTCGTTTAGTTGTGTTTAATTATGAAGTGTGATCCACTTTTACTCTTCTAAATAGTTCTTCTTGTCTCTTGGCTTAGACCACTCTATATGTGAAAGGTGTTTTCATTGAAGTTCATCGCGACTTTAATGAATAGCAATGCAAATAAAATTAAAGCTAAAGCTACGGGGAGTTTAGTCGTAAATAAATTATTTCTTTTTTCTTCTCCTGAATAAATAGAAACATTATCTACTCTACTAAAAGAACAGCCCAGCTTTTTGGGAAGGAGTTGCTCCTTTTTATTGTTATTTTTATTTTATTTTATCTTACATTTTTCTTTCTTTCAATTAAATTCTATTTTAGCTTCTTTTTTTTCCAATTTCATTGTTGATTTTGAATTGAACTTCAATATTATGTTATCCAAATAGTAAATAAATATCCCGGTATTTAGTTGATACTTAATTTTATAAGTGTCTATTTTTATCATCACATAATTAAGTAAAAATAGTTTTTTTAAAAAAAAAACTAAAGTTGCTATATTTAGTAGAGTCCATTATCCGGATCGTGGGTTTAATAGGTTAAGCTTGAAATGTAGGTCAATACAATATGTCAGCATTTTTTAAAGGCAAACCAAACTTTTTACAGATCGTCCAGGTTTTTTTAAACTCATCAAGTTGACTGCGTTATGTTGAGACAACTCTTACGCAAGTTGATTTTAAATCGAGGATGAACAAAGAGTTGAATCGAGAGGTTTCAAAGTTGAACCTCTAGGTTAGACCCCCTTTTTTTTTAATTTTTATCTACTTTTTAATTAATATCTTCTCTTTTATTTATTAAATTACTTAGCTTAACTATTGTTTCACAGTAATTAGTTTTTTTAAGGCTTTTATAATTTAATAATACTTCAAAGAAATTATTATAATCTATCTTTATTTTTTTTTCTTGTTAATTTTAAGACAAATTGGTTGTATTTGCATTATACATTTAAAAGACTAAAAATCATTTGTTATATATATATATATATATATATATATATATATATATAATGGAAACGACAATTGATATTAAATATTTGTATTTTTATCTATCTTTTATTTTTTGCTAGAAAAAAATCAAATTTTCACTTTAGTTTTTAGTTAGCATTCAAAACTTTATTTTGATTTATCAAGTAATATAGTTTTTTAATCAATTGTATTTGTTGTATGTTGACAATGAGGCAAGCTATTTGTAAAAATAGGGTAAAACAGGGAAAATAAAAGTCACCATCTAGTTTTATGATAAATGAAAACCCTAATTGATTTTCAGAGATTTTAGATAAGAGGATGATTATGTAAAGGTAAACTGCATTGTTATTTATCTTCAATGATAAATGTATTTTGATGTGATTTTTCTAAATTGATATGTATATTATTCAAGATATTATCTTTATTCACAAAACAACGTTTAAAGGATAGAGCTCGATGTTGAACCTTACCTTCCTGGGTTATTTGGTGGACTATATTAATTGACTCTATTATATGTCAATTAATATCTGAAGAACATGGTTTATTGTGAGACCATTCCATCCTAGGTCTTTTAACAGATGATAAAATCATTTAATATAAGGTTGAGATATTCATGATCATGATCAACTGACTAAATAATGTCCAAAGAACAAAGTTAAATTTTAGATCACACCATCTTAGGTTATTTAGAAATGATGGACACACACACACACAGATATATATATATATATATATATAAGGCTTAATATAGTTTGAAAATTTCATACTATCCATTAGATAACGTCCCAAGATTAAGGCCGGCTATCGTACCATTTCATCCTGGGCTAGTTAATAAATTATAGGAATATCAAATTAAATTTACAAAATAAAAATATTATGTGGTGACTAAAAATTGTATTAATTGATATCCTAAAAATCAAGAATTAATTGATACTATTATTCACTTATGACATCCAAAGAATGGGGGCAATATTAAACCATACCATTTTGGGTTGATTAACAATTAATGAAAATAATTAATTCATTGATCAAATATTAATTGATTCTAATACTTAATAATCGACATCAAAACATAAGGCCTAGTATAAAACAATTCCATCTTAGGTTAATTAACAATTAATAGGAATAACCAGTACAAGCACAATTTAATTATTATTATTATTATTATTCTTTATTAATCAACATCCAAAAGACAAGGCCTAAGATTAGACCATGTCATCTTGAGTTGATTAATCAATTATTATTATTAACAATGTTTTGTTTTTTCATATAAAAATAATTGGTCCATATAATGTTCATCACGAACTTTTTCACAATAATAAAAAAATTCTCAAATTCAAATTTCATGACTATATTCAACCATCTTATCTTATCCACCCAATCAACAAACAAATTAAAAATTAATTGGTCCATATTCAATCACATAAAAAACAAAATCCAATATTCAACAAATTTAACAAGCTCCTAACAAAATAATTTCAATCATTCAAAATAAATTCTCATAATATTCATGTTCATCCAATATTCATAAAAATCATCTCAAATCACAAACACACATGAATCCAAATCAATAATGTCCAAATAGTCAAAAACAAATATGCACAACAATGAGCATTTTGTCCTAGATTTCACAGCATTTTAGCAATTTGTCAAAAAAATAATTTGAGTTTACGAATCAACATTCCAAGATGTTTGGCATGTCTAGGATCTACAAAATCAAGGTTGAAGGACTGCTAAAACAATGGCAGAGTGTGTACCCACGCATCACCACCATTGTCAATGCATGGTTTCATATGTCACTGCTACTGGAGGAGCATGAGCAGATGGATCCAAAGCTCCTTTGTCTCCTCTTTGCTTCTATACTAGCAGTGACTCTCACCGCTACTCAAGAGAGAGACCTGGCCTTTCAAAGTTTTGACCCTCTTCTCTTTCTCTTTCTCTCTCTCTCTTTCTCTCTCTCTCTCTCTCTCTCTCTCTATTATAACCTTTCTTCCTCTTTAATTCTTCTCTCTATAGGTTGTGTGTCACAATTGTTGGTGCTAGTGTTGACTATTGAATGAGTTCACGAAGGTAGTGAAGGAATTAATGATTATCGTTGATAAAGAGAATGAACGATATAGAGAGGGAATGTGGTCGCAACTAGTGTTAGGAGGTCACGTTGGTTGTTGTCAGGTGTTGTGTTGGGGTGATGACTGTCTATCAAAGTGTTGGCCATGGAAGAAGTTCTTGAAGCAGGTAGAGACTCTCTTGCTATCGTTCACGAAGGAATTAAAAGTTGTTGCTGGTGTTAGGAGGTCATAGTTGTAGGGGTTGTGCCTTTTTTATTGTCATCCATGGCTAATGGCAGTGCTCCTCATAGTAAGGGATGGTGGCTAGTCTTTGAGTAGGTTAATTATTTTGGTAGTTTTTATTCTTCTGAGAGCTCATGATTTTTTGCCTTTCTTTTCTTTGCTTTTATTTTATTTTGCTTTTTTTTTAAATGAGAGAGTGTTTTTTTGTGTGGGGTCTTTTTTTGTTGGGATGTTATTGTGTGTGAGGTGTATGTCTATTTATACTATAATGAACCTTCTCAAGCCTTCTATCTTTCTAGATTTTCTAGAGATTTCCTCTACCTTCGTGATTTTTTAAAGAGTTCTCTTCTCATAAGACAACTTTGTTTTTCCCTTTTTTCCCCTTCGGCTTATTTTTTTAAACTAAGCTAGTCCTTATTTCTTTTTTCAATTACATTTTACTCACTAAAAATAATCTCTTTTTTGAATTGATTCTCTCTTTTTTCTTCTTTTCTACTGGATTTTTTTATTTTTAAAAACTTTATCAATAAAAAAAACAATACGTGAAATTGTCTAAAATTATGAAATGATCATAAATGTATTTTTTTTTATGAATATTGGTATTTTTTTGTTTTTCCAATTTAAAACAAAATATGTTGAAAACAAGGGTAAAAATTGAGTGATGATAGTTGCCCCTTCTTTACAAGATTTATGATACAAAGACAAGGAAAAACATTTTTCCTTGACTTCATATTGTAAGTTTTGTAGAGAAAACAATAATTACACAAAAAGATAAATGATAGGATAAAACTTGGGATTAATATAAAGAATAAAGTGATCAACTTAGGATGTTTATAAATGAAAAGATCAGATTGGGATCCATGCAAATGAAATGGATCATCTTGAGATCCATGTAAATGAGATCAATTTAGGATCTTAAGTAAAATTAGAACAACTTGGGATCCATATAACTATAAGGATTAACTTAAAATCCATGTAAATGAAAGGATCACCTCTGGATCCATATCAAAATGATCAAATTTGGATCCATATAAAAAATGATCAACCTAGAATCTAGATTAACTTAGAATTTATGAAATGATCATTTTAGGATCTATAAGGGGATAAACTTAGGATCCATGCAAATGAAATCAACTTGGGATCCATATGAAAATATGTCAACTAGGGATCTATGCAGAAGAAAATAAAAGGAATCAACTTGATATCCATGTAAATAAAAAAAAATGATCAACTTGAGATTCATTTAAATGAAAAGGGATCAACTTAGGGTCCATTTAGAGTTGACTATCCTCGAAAAAAAATAGGGTTTAATTGTTTGGTTATAAAAATAAGTCAAATTATCAGGTGACTAACCTTATTATAAAAATGAAAAATGGGTTGAATTGTCAGGTGACCAACCTCAATTGCAAAACATGGTCCAATTATTAGGTTACCAACCTTAATATGAAATCCAAACAAGTTAGCTTGACTTACTTGGTTACAAGATTTGGTTATGAACCTCTTTACAATAAAGTTGAAACTGAAACTTCTTGATGGTAGGGCATCTTTTTCTTAATTGCAAGGTTTCTTTCTAATTGCAGGGTTTGATATACTGATTTCAGGGTTGGTTTCCTGATTGCAGAGCTCGATCTCTTGATTGACCTGATGGCAAGGCTAATTCTCCTTATTGCTGGGTTGAACTTTTTAATTGTAAGGTTTGATCTCCTAATTACAGGGTTCATCTACAAGTTGACCTGATGGCGAGGCTTGATCTAAAAAATTCTTTTTTTTTTATCACACTCAACAAAATATTGTCAATAGAGATATTAAAAATTAAAAGCTACAATTGACATAAATTTTCACACATGCACACTGCTTTAAAAAATTAACATCTTATTGGAACATTTAGTTTGGAAGTATCAACAATTTATTTTGATTTTATTTATAGAGCTTGCCTTTTGGAGTCGATGGGAAAAAAAAATTATATTTTGAAAGCTCAATCTTCTTTTTATGTCATATGGATCTTCAAAGACTTCAGCCTTGGCTCACCTGTTTTTTTTTTTTTTATTGGAAACAAGTGCTATATAGGCTCACCATAAATTCATCTTTTCAAGAACTCTATTTTCAATCATTGAATGGGCGCAATTAATACATCATGTTAACTTGGCTCATGTTGCCTGTATTTGTCATTGTCTCTAAGTGCTATTTGAGAATATTTGTTCAATATTGCTTATATTCAACACCATAACCAATGAAAGAGTTGTTCGTTTCAGTATTTTGCATGTTATCACCATGGATTTCTTAATTTTTTAAATAGGATTGCCCACATTTGATCTAACCATGTTTATCAATCCAATGGTTATTACAAGACACCCATGCATCACCATCATTCTCATATGTGTCTTCTACCACTCATACATTGTGATATAGTTCTTCGGGTTATTATTTGGCTACTGTCATTGCAAAAGATCTCTTTAATTTGAATTACCCCCAACTAATCTAAATGCATATATCTTTCCATTATCCACATAAAGGAATGCATTCATCACCCCTATCATCATTATCAAATGTTTATTCTACCATTCATGACCTGTGATGGAGTTCATATAATCATCTTCAAATTGAATTGCCCTCATCTGATCTGTAAGTGTTTATTTTTTCAGTAACCATGAAATGACATATATGCATCATAAGATGTTTATTTTTAGATTCACTATTTATGTTGGAGTTCATCATTAACTAATGCAATGGGTTCTTCAAACTGGATTGCTCAATGTTGATCTGACTACGTTTATGTTTTCAGTATCCATCAAAAGACATGCATCATCATCATTATTGTTTTTTCTAAAAACTTTACAAATCCAACTAGTAAGACATTTGTAATATTTTGTTTTTTAAGAAGTCATCTTTTATGTTCCATGAGACCATGCTATAAATTTTAATGATTATGTTTATGTATGTTCCATTATTAAAATGAAATCATTGAGATGTAAATTTGAAAGTATTTTCATGAATTGTAGATTTATTTATTTGATCAAAAGCTCAAAACATGTCATTCAAATGCTATGAAGTAGTTTTTAGATTGGGTATATGATGAAATTAGTGTTAGTTAGGATTGTGAAGAAATAGTTATCCCAAGAAAATGGCTATCTTTTGAAAGATGAATGAATTCTTCAACAAGTGAAGGGTTTTTTTAAGAAGAAGAAAATGGTTGTATTCTAAAAGAAAGTTTTGGCTTGTAAAATGTCTCTTGCTTCATGTGGTATGAATCCATTTGAAAAACTATGATTCAATGCCATAAAAAAATAATATGCAACACACAAAAAAATCATGATTTTATTTAAAAAAAAAACATTTCTCTTTTGTATTTTTTTAATAAAACTTATCAATATAAATAAATTGTTCTTGATCAGAAAATACTTTTAAAAACACATAATATAAGCTATATGGTTCATGTTTACAAAAGAATTGGATATAAGGCTCAAAAGGTACTTGAAGGTTCAAAGACATAGGATCATTTATTTTATATGGAGATCTTTTAGGCTTGTTGTTTGGATTTTTTTCATTTTTTATGTCAATCTCACTAAAATCTCAATTCTCCAAAGTACATCTTGTGCTTTATATTGACATTTTATCTTTAATTTTTGGACTTTGCACATTGCACCATCATTAGGGATATTTAGAGAACTCTTCATCTTCTTTCTTATGTTTTCTTGTTTTATGTGATTTAATCATTTTATTTTTCATTTGAGCATTTTCTTGCTCTCTTTTATAACACTTTCATCCCTTTCACATTTTCTTATTTCTTTCTATAAGAAGAATTTTATAATTGTTTAAAACTTTATAACATATGCCCCAATGTGAGAGGTGATTCTAGTCTGAGTTATTATCTAAGAAAAATATTTTTAAAGCTCACAAAAGGGCAATATGAGTTAAATTTTAATTGTAAAGGTTATAACAAAGATGATGTTTCTTTATCTTGAAATCTAAATATGTTCACGTTGATAAATCCTAACCTTATTACATGTCATTATTGATAAGGAAAACCATGAAGTTAACCTAAGAAAAAAACTGGTGGGATAGGTGGTTTCATAACTTGAATATGCATTGTTTATTATTATTTAAAACATCAAATCATTTGATTTTATTTTAGGTAAAATTATATTATTTCAAGCAAGATTCTCAGTATTGAGGTTCACTAAGAGTGAAAAATGGTATTTTATGGTAAAAGAGGGTTTGAAGCAAGATTTTACATTTTTATAGCTTATTAAATATGGGAGGAATTATTTTAAGATTCAAAGGGAAGGATTTCCCCTTAGCACTCATATGATATGTCTTGGAATTTGATCAATTTTAAGAGTCTTTAAATGAATTTGTCATTATATTTATCTAATAATAGATGAAAATGTCAAATGTTACTTTCACATAAATATCTCTTAATTTCTAAACAACCATAGACATAGAAAAGAACAAATTTCATTAAAAGATGTGACACAGTCCTAAAATCATAGGAAAAACATATTTAAGACAAACAAAGTTTTGATTTCTTCAATGAGAATATAAAATGGCTTTAGTTACAAAGCTCAATAAAATAAAATAAAAGGAGTTGATAATGCAACATTCCTTTGATTTTCATTTTTCTTCATCCAACATTCATGATCTAACAACATTTAATGGGCTTCTTCTATCTATTCCAATCATTTGCTATGTCAATAACGAGTTGATGATGACAAGGTATGTATCATTATTCTTCATAAATGCAACATGTCCTTGCCTTACTAACTTCCAGAATTGATAAATGAAGTTCTTGTATTTTTCAATTGAATGGTGAAAAATCTTATCGTGATACTCACACTTCACATTTTTATTATAACACCTTGAGTATGGTGATTTATGGGATTCGATAGGATAGGAGCAATGTGTCTGGTACTCAAGAGATATTGGTAAGCAATGCTTGGCAGTGAAGGTATGTCAATATTAAATAAAGGGACTTGAGAGGTTGATGATGCCATAAAACTTGACAGTGTTTGTGATGATTGGTAAGATATTGAGGTGTAAAATGAGAATCTCTTTTATCAATACTCCCTACTTGAAAATCATCTTCCAATTCATCATTTAGCATTGTGCAAAACCTCACTGTTGAATTTCTGATATTTCCTTATTTCAGGATTTGATCAATCATTTTTGTTGCAGTCACAATATCAATGAAATGGGCTGATTAATTATCAATCAAGTGTTTAAAATACGTAGATTTAAAGGTGTAAATAAAGATGGAGATGAGCTCTTTTCCTAATAGAGGATGGTGAACTTATGTTGTCATTCCACACTATATTTGCGTATATTCTTTAAAGGACTTATTATTTCTTTTTGTCATGTTTTAAAGTTCAAATTGGCTTGGAGCCATTTCTATATTGAACTTGTACTAACGCATGAATGTTTTAGTTAAATCTCTCTATTTATTGATCTTATTTTCATTCAAGTTCATATACCAAATCAATGTAGCACCACTCAGACTCTCATAGAAGAAATGAATTTGAAGCTTATAATCTTTAATCACTTCATTCATTTTATTGCAATAGATATTCAAGTGAGTCTTTGGGAATTCAACTCCAATATACTTAACAAATTCAGGCACCTTGAAAATTTATGGTATGACAATATCTAATACTCGAAATATTTCAAATGCTTTCATGGAACAATACAAATTCATTCCTTCAATTGCCCTTAAACACTCTTCAATTGCAAAAATTTCTCAACTTTTGACCCAATTCTTGGCTTTAAAGCTTTTACCATAGCAAGCTCAAAAGTGAAACATTTTTTGTCTTTTGATATAGCAGTGTCACCATAAAAAGATATGGAGATTTCAGGGGCCAAACATTAAATATCACTCATAAAAATCCTAGATTAAATGACCTAGCAGTATTCTGGTCTCTTATCATATGTGAGTAGAAATCGAGTGGTGCATCCAAAAGTCTAAGGTTTATAGGAATGTGTTCAGGAGCATGAGCATCAAAAGTTTTCTATATATTGAAGGGGAGCCTTCACCTGATGTTCTTATCTTGTGAATTTGTTCAAACAATTGGTAAACCTAGCTATCTCATTTTTCATTAAAAACTAACTCGTCTAAATAAAAATATTCAAAAAATAACAAATTAAATATGGAGTATTAATAATACCGGGAAATAACCTAATAAAGGATTCAAAGAAGAACAAGACGACAATTCTGATTAAAAAGATTTTTAATTGATTTTATAAATTGACTTTAATGTAATTTTTTTATATGTTGTTGCCTTTACAATGAACTATGATTAACACAATTAGAAAATTAATTGTTGTGATTTTATTATTATGTTATTGAACAAAATTGGTGTTACTATTTTGTTATTTTACTATATTTATAGATTGATTAAATATGAAATACAAAAATATTAGGGAAAAATTATTGTTTTATACCGATGGAGTGTAAAATACCATCAAATTACCGATGGACTAAGTCCCTCAAAGAGTTCGAGAGAGTTGAAAAATAATTATAGGACTTTGCCACCGAAAAAATTAGACAGAATTACCAACATACTAAGTACCTTGGAGTGTTCTAAAGAGTTAGAAAAAAATTCCAAGACTTTGCCACTAAAAATTACAGATAAAATTATCGACAGACTAAAAGAGTTCCAAGAAGTTGGAAGCAAATTACAAGACTTTACCACTGAAAATTTCAGACAATATTACAGATAAACTAAGTCTCTTAGAGAGATCCAAAGAGTTAGAAAATATTTGTAGGACTTTGCCACTAAAAATTTAGATAACCGACGAAACAAAATTTCATCGGAAAATCTTAGAGGGGGTTTGGAAAATTTTGGGGGGTTCTGAAAAAATTTCATTTTTAATTACCAATAAAATTACCAATGAACTGTAAAAATTATTAAATATCCCATTATCCATCAATAATAAATAATGTGTCATTGTTACTGACGAAAAATTCTCTCTCTCTATTTCCATCAAATCCTTCCTTATCCTCTCTTTTTTCTTTTCCTCATTAAATCCTTTCCTTTTCTCCTAATCCTCGTCTCTTCTACTCCATCTCTTTATCTACCTAGCAATATTTCTCTCGCTCTTCAGCCTCCTCTCTCTCCAAGTAAATCACTCATCTCTCTCTCTTTGTTTTATACTCCAATATTATGTGGTTTTTTCTTAATTGTTGTATATTTGAAAGTAATTTAATGGTTTTTTGAGTGAGTGTTAATTGTGATGATTTATTAATGTTTATATTATGTAATGTGAATGTAGTTGATTTGATTGTTGTTGTCTTTTGGAAAATTCGATTATGGAGATGATTTTAGGATGAATTTTAAATTGATTGAAAAAATATTAGAAAATCTTTCCATTGTTCTTTTCTGAAAAATTTTCCATTTTAGAAAATTTTGTTCTTTTAATTTGTAACTTGTAACTATCCACAAAGATTTCAAAATACATAAATAAAATCAACTAATTTGGGGATTACATGAGTTATTGATGCATATATGCTGGTTTTAAAATTTTGAATAATTTCTCGTATAGGGAAGGTGCTACCAATGTTTTTTAAAATAGAATATAGTGATAATATTATTACTTATCAAATTTGTTTAGATGATGAAGAGAAGGTTATTAGAGAGTAATACAAACACGAGTATTGTTGGTTCTTCTAACACCATTTTTTTAGGACCATGAGCCGCTGAATGTCGATCATGACTAGGCATCTCAGGCATAAGCACCCTCTCTTAATGTAGACTCATCGAGAGTGAGGGCAACCTGTAGAGAGGGTGTCCTTTCTGAGCATGATGTATACATTGGGAAATATATTGCTCAATGGAAGTCTGACCACAACATGCAAGTTTGTTTTCCTTTCCTGGATTATAAAAAAATTAAACAACTATAAATGAATTTTTCAAAAATTAATTTCAATGAACGACTGGAATTTTAGGTTTACAAATATAAAGATTGCTCTCACGATAACATAGACGATGAAATCATCGAGAGAAATGCTTTTGTTTTAGTAGAATTAGATTTCCAAAAAATCTTGAAGTTCAAGGTTAGTATATACATAAAAAAAATATTTAATTTGGTTAGTTTTTAATTTTAATAAACTAATTATTTTATGAAATTGAAGTGTAATGGAAAATTTTATTGGGAGGAGGTTGACAACATCATTGCCAGGACAATGTGGAGGAATCACAACGCCATTAAGTAAGATTGAAATTAAATTGTCATATTTTTTTAAATGTTAAAATTTTATTTTTTGTAATCTTAACCGATAATATTTTTCTACAAACCAGGTTGCGTGATTTCTAATACAAGACCCAGAAAAAATCAAATAATTATACAAAACATAAAGGTCTTTTAGGCTAGAAAGATGTGGCTGTGTGGAGGGATTTTAGACATCTATACATCTCAGAGGGTATCTGGAACGCTTATATCAATTTTTTAAACTTATTATTTTTTTATTTGCTAACTTTTTTTAGGAAACATATAAACCTGATTGCATGAGAGATATGGGGACGATCCTTCGAATCATCCAAAATTTGATTTGGATTTGTGGTTGGAGACCATATCTACCAGTGGACCTGATAAAAATTAAGTTTACGATATCTTCAACACTATGATCGAGGATATTTGGAAGGACATAGTGTATTGATCATTGGGACCTCACAATCGAGATCGAGTCAGTAAACTTTGGTCATCCAGATTATTTTATGAGAATTGATTAAAGCTTAGACGACCCAACTTAGTGCTATGACGGCCTATCTAAGAACTGAGATGGCCGAACTGAGGGATAAAGTGAATGTTCTTGGGCAGCTATTGGCAGCCCTCACTGGTACTTGTGGTCATCATTGTCGCCCTTCTGGTTTTGATGAAGATTTGCCTCCACCTCCTCCTCCAGCTTTTGTTCATTAGATAAATTGTATTCAACAATATTTTTAAATTAATAATAAAAAATTATTTTTTTATTTTTTTAGTATTGTTTATTTAATTTAAAAAAAAATACAATACTAACAAGATTACGGACAAAATTTGAATCACCCACAGAATGACCAACCGATTAAATCTCTCAGAGAGTTCAAGAGAGTTGAAAACAAATTACAGGACTTTTCATTGTTAGATATAATTCTTTGACGGTTTAATTTTGTCGATAATATGAATATGATTACTGATGGACTTACCAGCAGTTTATTATTATGTTAGCAATATTTCATATTTACCGATGAATTTATTGAAAGAATTAGTGTTGGTGAATTTTTTTTGTTTGGTGTGCTATTTATATTTATAAATCTATGAGTAATTATATAATCAACCGAATAAAAATCATTGGTGATTTTTTTTTAAGGATATTTTGTTTTCTATAAATTATATACAATATTCTGGCAATGGATTAACTTTTTAGTCTCTTTATAAATGATTTTATGAGCGCACCACCAACATCAGCTGGTACACTTAAAAAAATATTAACTTTTCCTAGATATTAGCTTCAAAGTTTGAACCCATAAAGTCAATAAATGAGCATATCTCCTTTACCACGAGACCAATCTTTTAAAGTTTATACCACATAAATATCCAATCAAAATTCATAACATGGTCTAAATATAGAATTATATATTTACATATAAGGGTGGCAAAAATTGAATCATCTTACTTGTTGATCGAAACTAAATCTCTTTTTTTTTGTGTGTGTGTGTGAATCGAGGCTTAACACCCTAAGAAATTAAATTAAATGGGGCATAGCAGTCTCAATCAAGCCATGACACAAATCCACAGGTAGGTCATGAATAATCCAATCATGTCTATCCATTGCTTTTTTACCTAACCTAAAACTCGTCAGCCTGTCTACTGCAAAGTTCCCTTCTCTGAATGTATGTTGCACATGAACTTCTCACTCCCTGGCTAGAATCTCTCGAGCTCTAATAATCAGTGCATAGTTGGCGTCAACTTTGACCGCCTATTTCATGATAAGGCTTATGACTAATACTGAATCAGACTCCATCATAAGTAGACAAAATCCTAGATCCTAAACCAGTAATAGCTCCCCAAAGTTCTGCTCGGACTGAAGAACAAAAACTTGTGTTTATTACAAACCCTTGATCAGTCCGCCTGCTCCTGCTAAACCCGAGTCTCCTTTGTTTAACGCTCTATCAAAAGGTATTTCCAACCTACCAACCTCACCTGCTTTGTGTCTATTAACGCTAGCTCTACTCCCATCATCCATAGCATGTTCAATGTCAGCTACCGTATTTTTAATGGTTTGCACAATGCTAGACTTAGACTGAAACTGCTGCCGAAGAATCCTGCTATTACGTGTCCTCCATAAGCTCCACACTGTTACCCTAAAAACTACACTCCAATAGCAGCCCTCCTTTGTGACCGTGTTACTTCCTAGATTGCATAACCATGGATGTAATACCGCAACAAAAAAGTCCCTTGAATCTCTAGTTACAATAAGCTCCGTACTATCCCAAATTAGAGATAGAGCTACGTGGTTTATTTTTTATTATTATTTTTTAATAGTAAATTGATTAGAAATTAGGTTTCATGATTTGTTTCAATTTATTTTTTATTAGGTTATTTCAATTTCATTATCCAGATCACGAGTTTTGCAAGTTGACTTAAATTGAATCGGGTCATTTATTATTTTTTAAATATTGAATTTTTTTTTAATTTTACTTTTTAATAATGAGTTGATTGAAAATTGTGCTTCATAGTTTATTTTGATTTACTTTATATAGGGTTATTTTAGTCTTATGATCCGAGTTGCGGATTTAACAGAGTAATCTAGGTTGAGAGGGGTTATTTTTTTGGTTTTCTATCTTTGATTTTATCTTAGTCTCATGACCCCAAACATGGGTTTGGCGGATTAACCCGGGTTAACTAAAGTTGTTTTTTGTGTCCTTTTTTAATTGATTTTTTTCATAAGTTTCATCCTTAAACATTTGGTTGGTTGAGAATTGAGCTTCATAATTTATTTTGATTTACTTTTTATGAGGTTATCTTGGTCTCATAACTTAGGTTGTGGATTTGAAAAGCCAACTCTGGTTGACCAGTGTCGTTTTTTTTTTTCATTGATTTTTTTCTTCAATTTCATCATTTAACATTGGGTTCATTAGGAATTGAACTTTATAATTCAAGTTATCATAGTCTCATAACCAAGTTCGTGAATTTGACAAGTTCACCTAAGTCGACCCGAGTCGATTCAATATATTATCGTCTTAATTATTTATTTTTTAAATGTTGTCTTGGATTTGTTTGAGTCAAAGTATGTTTTTATTGGTTGTCCGGGTTGTCTTTGGACCTATTAAGTCAATCAGGTCATATTAGATCAACTCCACATAATTAAAAAAATATACTAGAAAAAAGTTAGCAATGCTTAAATATTTCTTTTACATTAAAAAAAATAATATGACCTATAGTATAGCACGAGCCAACAATATAGTGTAGAACTAACTGGAAAATTGATACAAATTGATGTGTGGCATTGACTCTTTTTTATTTTTCACTAATCATTTAACATTTTATCAAATCTTACATTTCACCATTTATCATTTAACACATAAGTTTACATGAAAATTAAATATTATTTGTTAATATACATAATATTTGTCTATACATTGATAAATTAAAGTTAATAAACTTGGAACTTGATCGAGTTAGGTTTGTCTCTAACAATGAAGTATTTCATAAATTAAGAAAGGTAGAGTGACTAATGTAACTTACTTCCTCCGGTACTAGTGACTAATCAAAATATGGGCAGTGCTCAGCGATGCAAGTCTTATGGCGTTACAATATACATTATTAAAATTAAAGGAGGCAAATACATTGTGTTGTTGATTTGAACAATAAGATTCTTAATATGTCAAATTTAGTTCTTATTTGTTTTATTATTATTTTTTTATTTTAGATCCTTTTTTATCATATTTTTTGTTTCATTTCATCACTCAACAATTAATTAATTGAGGATTTTGCTTTGTGTTTTTTTAAAGTTTTTCTTTATGAGTTAGTCTCAGGCTCATGACCAGAGTCATGAATTTTAAAAATTAGCACGGGCTGGCTTTACTCTCTTTTAAGTCCTTTATAAAAAAAAAATTCAATTTCATCCTTCAATATTTGATTGATTAGGGATTGGTCTTCGTGATTTTTTATTCACTTTTCTTTTTATGGAGTTATCTTAATCTTATACTCATGGTCGCGTATTTAGCGAGTTAACTCGAGTTTTTTTTCTAATGCATTTAAAAGAAAAATGATCATTTTTTAGTTTTTACCTTCAACATTAGAGTTGTTTGATAATTGAGCTTTATTGTTTTATTCGATTTACTTTTGATAGGGTTACCCTGATATTACAACTAGATCTCATACTTGGCATGCTAACCTGGATAGACTCGAGTTGTGTTTTTTTTACTTTTTTAAAAATATTTATTTTCTTCAATTTGTCCTTCAACATTTGCTTTGCTAGAAATTGAGCTTTGACTTTTTTTCATTTTGCTCTCATTTCATTTTATTTTTTTTTATTATCAAATAAAATCATGGATACCTTTTTTATGTGGTGTTGGCAAACCTTCATATTTTTAGTTTATCATTATCTTTTTTTATTAGTTTATTTTTTGTCGTTGCATTTTTTTATTCATATTATTAAATTATCCAAGTTTATTAAACTCAATAATATCAATTACCTAAGTCTCATAATTTTATTTTCTTTTTCAAAAATACATGTATCACTTTAGCATCTTTTTTTATGTTAGGGAAAATTTAAATTGACCTGTGGTATAACATGTGTCATCTATCTAGCATCAACTAATAGAAATATGGGATGGATTTTTTGTATAATAACTGCTTTTCAACTATATTATCTTTATTCGGTCATTTATTTATTTATTTTGGATTGGATACAATAGTTTTAAAACAATTAGCATTTCTCTTTATTTTAACACAAAATAAATTATACTTAATTGACTAATATTATCTTAGTATAATTAATTTATAATAAATTTCACAAAAAAATAATATATTTAAAACTTCAAATAATCCATAGTAAACCAAATAACACAGAAAAATCTATATATGAACCTGAGATTTCTAATTTTCAGTAAATTAATTTGAGGATTATAGAAGTTAAGTTCATTATCTTTATCGATCAAAACAAATTAATTAAATAAAGTCTTGTCTGAAAATAAAATGCCAGTATTGTAATATTGGACCACTCTCTTATATTTCTCTCTTTTATAGTTGGTTTCTAATTAATTTTTTTTAATTAAAAAAATACAAAAGATGACAATGAAAGGCAACAAAAGAATTGCCCCACTTTTCTTACGTGTGACTACCTCTCTGTTTCAAACTCAATAACACTTTTATTTTCGATATTCATTGCAGTTTTTTATATATATATCAAACTACATAAGCTTGGTTGGCCAAGACTTAACCAAGTTACCCTCCTCTCTTTTACTTTTTGTGACTAGGCTCAACCAAGCTCCACAAAGCTTGGTTTAAATCAAGGCTCTATACAGCTTGAGCTCTGGTCTGAACGAGTTATTTTTTATTTACTTTGTTTATTATTTATTAATAGTAATATGTATAGTGGTATTTATAAATATATTTTTTTATTAGTATTTCTTTAGATATTTTCCTAGATATTTTTCATATATTTTCAAGTTTTAAAAAAAAAAAAGATGTTGATTCATCTGAACAACACTACACTACATTTGACACTTCTCCACTACAAAACACACTCAACGAGATAGAAAACACACATCCCTTCTCTACACACAAAAAATTTCATTTTTATCTTCTTGAATTTTTACATACTTATCACTTAGAAAACACTCAAATACTAACCTAAGCATAGAAATGTCTCTCATTCTGCAATAGACTTGTTTTATAGGTACAACTCGACCTAGAACACATCAGCCAAAAAAAATCTATATTATTCTATAAAGTTTTTTGCATGACTTCATTAGTAGCGTTGTCTCTAAAAAACTGAACAAAAAGCATGTCATTCCCTTCTAACTTCTATATATAAAAAAATCATGGTTAACGAGATTCTAGTACATGGAAGAGTAACTGGTCTCCCTACAAGGACTTCAGTTTCCCTAAGTTTCCAACAACTCTTTTAACAAGTGCAAATACTCAACAAAATTGTTCTAGTCATATAGGAACAACTTCATTCCCTTTAATACAACAAATAGAAAAATCAACATACATCAACTAGATACAAAAAGACAATCCCAATTTAAGGAAAGACTTGCACAAAACAACATGTCAAGTATACATCATACTATATTCTAACTATCCAAATGAGTCAACACTCCTCAATAAATTTAAGACACAAACATTGTTGTCTCCATTCATCTTCTTCTGAGTCTCAATCTTCTTATTCGCATACTCCTCATCCTAAAAAAAAAAATATGCACGAGATGAAGCCAATCTCAACTCCTGCATATCATTCCTACAAAGTAGAATAGTCTTCACTTTCTTACAAAGTGTTACACACTCACCTCACCAATAATTCTGTCACTGTTAAAGCCAACTTATACAATTATAATGATCTTACAAACCATAAGGAGCATGTGCAAAATGTCAGAGGCATCCTAGAGCTAGTGACAATAGAAAGTGATGCCATATGCAAGATTTTCCCTACAGCTTTTCACGGATCTAATAAGGTGTGATATCACAGCTTTATAACTAGCTATATCCTAGGTCTTTATGATCTCTGTGTGAAGCTCATCTCTTATTTTAGCACTAGTATTCTTGCCAAAAATTTCACTACATTTTTTAAACCATTTTTTTTAATTTGTTTTTTCAAGTTTAACCCTAATTATTTTGATTGGTTGGGAATTTTACATTGTTATTTTTCTTTAGTTTGCCTTTTATGTTATGATTCGGTCTTATGATCCGTGTTATAAGTTCTGAAAGTTGAACCGAGTTGGCTTTAGTTATTTTTAATTATTTTTTAAAAATTTCATTCACCATCATTAAGTTCGTTGGAAATTGGTATTCTTTTTTTTTTTGATTCTTTTGTAAATTTGATTATTTTTTTTCAACTTTGCCCTTCAATTTAATATTTGATGATATTTAAGATTTGGTTCTCAATGTTTTGATTTCTAATTTCGATTCTTATTCTTTTTATTAAATTTTAATTTTTTTCAATTTAATCCTTAGATCCATAATCTTAAATTTTTTTTTAAAAAATTGGTTCTCATTCTCTTGATTTTTATTTTTTATTTTGGATTCATTTGTTAGTTTGAGTTTTTTTTTAATTTTGTCCTTCAATTCAAAACTTTTGTTTATCCTCTCAATTTTGTTTTTCAAATGAGTTCCTTATTCTCTTAATTGTTATTTTTTATCCTTTATTTATTCTTTTATTTCATCATTTGAAATTTTATTTATTGAGATTTAGTCTCCTTGGTTTTTTTTCATTGTTTCTAGGCCCTAGTACCCAAAAGTCAATCTAGGATAATATTCAAGTCACGGGTCAAAAAGGTTGATTCGAGTTAACCCAAGTCTACTATTTTTTTTTTGTTTTATAATAAAAATCAAAATGATAAAGAAAAAAAAAAGAAAATAGACAACAAGTTTTGACTCTGTTTTGACTAGATTTTCCCGGGGTTATCCAAACATGGTTCAACCCGGGTTTTTGGTCATTTTACACTTGATTAATTCTCCATCAATTTCTTTTGAAACTCAGCCTAGTCTAAGCCAAGAATCACTTGGGTCATGGGTCAACCTGTTGGGTCGAGCCAAGTTTTAAAATAGTTACTTTCCAGATGCGGTGCTTCGACTTTAGTCACTACCTAGGGTCATGGGTTTGAAAGGTTAATACGGGTTGACGTCAATTTCTTTTCTGATTACATCCTTTGAAGTTGTTTGTTTTAAAAAATGAATTTTGTTATTTTCTTTGATTTTCTTTTCAGTCAAGTTATCAATATCTCATCATCTAGGTGAGAGGTTTATTTGGGTGGACCAGTTTTTTTATGTCGCTTTTTTATCCGTTTTTATTTTGTCCAACAAATTTTGATTCTTTTTCAAATCCACTTTGTTTTCTGTTTTTCTTATATTGAGTTATCATGTTTGTATAATCCTACTCATGGATTTTGACAATCTCATTTGGTTTTTCTTATGCTTTGTTTTCTTATACTTTTCTTTTCATTGATTTTTTTTTCCTGATTTTATCCTTCTATATTTTTATTTATGGGATTGAGGATCATTATTATTTTTTTAGATCTCTTTCTAATTTATTTATTTTTGTTCTTTAAAATACAATGACAGTACTTGAGCATCGCTTTTTTACACTACAATAAAATTAGTTCAACCCGCAACCAAACTCGGGTCATCTATCTAGTACATCACTAAACAACACAAAACCATACAACACAATAATTCCAAATATACTCTAATATTTATACAGAATTATTTGGTTGCTTTGTTTTACAATAAGTTATGTTTTTTTTAAAAAAAAAGTATGTCTTGTAAAATCCAATCAAGCTAGCTCCTTCTCTTTATCATTTTCATCATCCTAGGTATTTTATCCATTCTCATTAATAGGCATTAAAACGGAGGAAAGAATGTAGGATACATATAATTTAAAAGATCTCGTACAATTTTTTATTTATTTTTCTTATATGACTCTATAATCCATAAGTAATGGATAGGCAATCATGGTGGTTTTAGTGTCAATGAATAATAGTATTAAGTGAGAAGGGAGAAGGGAGAATCATATATATTACCATAGAGAAATATTGAATTGTGTTATCATGACGGGTTGAATTTATCATCCCTACAAGAGGCTATTCTAACCTTCTTTTGCAATAAGATATTTTTTAAATTCGAATCATTGACCGTTATACACTTGCAAAGAGCTCACTATCACTGGATCAAAGTCTTTAAAATATTTTCAAGATAATTTTTAATAATTTATAGATGCATATTCCAACCATCCTATAATATGATTACTCTTCCTAGATGCCTTTTCCTCCTTGGATAATTAAATACTATATAAATTGATTAAAATGGTCAATTATGCATTAATATATAATAAAATTGGTAGGTGTAGGATATTTAAACAAACTAACCTAACCCTCTATCCATTGAACCAATACCCAAAATATACTTGGCTCGTTCCCGCCCATTTAAAACCAGCTTATACCCACTAATAACAATTTTTACAAACGTTGATTGTAGTCCCTGTAATTTTTCAAAAAAGTTATTTTGATACTTGGATTTATTGTTTTACAAAAAGTCTTCAAAATATTTTTTTTGTGATCCTCATAATAATAATAATAATAAATAAATAAGTAAGCATTTCACTCGTTGTCTTAAGACTTTTTCCAATCAATTTTTTATGTTAAAATTAAGGTTTTTTTCCTTAAATTAGCAAGGTATGAAGTGGGTATTCATATCAGAAAGCTAAGTTAGTTGTTAGGTTTTTTTTTTTTAATCTATACTTGTCTTGATATATACCTAGTAGAGATCCCAACATATAAGTATTGAATTGGATAGAGTAGCCATCCACTTCGAATTCACACTTCGATCCATTATTATTCCTAGCTACAATTAATGGAAGCATTGTGAAGGGTTTTTTTATGGTTTAACACTCGGATTTCTTGTCAAAAAAACAAGTAGTACGGTAAAGATTGAGATAGTAAAGCTATTAATAGGTGTGATGGGATTATTGAGTGTTTGTGAAAGTTCTTGAGCATAGATGAAATGATTGATCGGTTGTCTAGTCGATGTTCAAAGGGTTAGTGTCATGACTTAGAATAAAAACAACGGTCCACCTACTAAGAGTAGTGCATGGAAGCGAAGAGAGGTGACGGAGGAAGAGCAAACAGTGCTAGCAAAATGCAAATTTAGGTGGTAGGCAGATGAGTGGCAATTAATCCAAATAGACGAAGCCTTGGTGGTTTTATGCTGTGAGAGCAGTGAAGCATTGAGAGAGAGAGATTTCGAAGAGCTAGAGGGTGGTTTTTACCCTTGCAAATGGTGAGAGTAATTGGTATTTATAATGGAAGGAAGATCCCATTAATCACTGGGATTGTGCCACGTCTTATTGGATTCGAGTTAAAAGGGACTTGGCTTTATATTTTAAGCTAAACTATATACATTAACTTGCTAGCAAAAGGTAAGAGAAGTATATATTTCAAGCCAATCTAAGACTATATTTTCGTGACCATATTTAATTACCAATATAAAACTTATGTTGTTAGCCCATCATTAGCTCGCTTGCTTTGTAGCTTAGAATCATGACAAGCAAAGAAAAATAACATGGATTAATTAGTTCATAATTAAATAATTAAGTTACTTGAATAATTTCATGGTACATTGAAAAAGACTGAATTTGAGCGTGATAATATATATATACTCCATGTGATTGCCATATTTCACCTTTCACACATTAAAAAAGTGATTCATTAATATTTCATATCACCATTTTTTATTCACGCTTTTCTAAGATACTCTCTTTTTTTTATTGGACGCCCCTTAAAAAACATGCGATGTTGGATTCGGTAAAATATATGACCTAATATTTTGACAAGACAATCATTTTGGAATAAACGACAAACGTTTTAGAATGGAAGGAGTAATTCATTAACAAAAGTTTGGATTTTTTTTTTAAATTAGCACGGGTAAAAAAATCTTATTTTAATGCTAGATAAATATATTTTCTATGAGATAATGCAAATAAATATAAAAATATCAATTTAAGCTTAACCCAATAAATACCAACACAATAAATACCAACACGAACCGATTTAAATGGATAGAAAATTTTTCAAACCCAATTAGGTTTGGGTAAAACCTAAAGGAAAAAATAGTTGGATTTCAAGTTGGGCATGGATTAGTGCACTTAATTTGAGATAGAAATTTGACCAAAATATTATCTAAAATAAATAAATAATCTTTAAGTTCTATATATACACACACACAGAGAATAATTGTAAATTATAATACTTGGATTTAAGTTTTGATTCCGGTCGAGTTAAAGTTATTTACACCCGAAATAGTATTAGAAATTCATGCATGTTGGAATTGGGATTTAAATTATTAGTGCACAAAACTCATTCGGGTTCTATTATCAAAAATCCATACCTATTCAGATTATATTTAAACAGTTATATATATATATATATATATATATATATATATATATTGCAATATACGAGTAAGTAACGAGTTGTTAAAAAAGATTTTGGGCTGGCCGAGTTGAGCCCCACTTGCTTATCTCCAACTTAAGACATGAATGATCTGTAATCAACCACGTAATTAAACCGCACTTATAATAAATTTAAAACAAAAGGTGAGGCGGCTAGAACATGGACTGGTAGGTCCCACCTAGCGACTTTTTTGTGAATTTTATTTGGATTTTTATACCCACCACTAGGTCCCACAAGCCAACACGCGTCAAGTTTATAGTCATTTCAACACTTGTAGGTCCCACAATTACCCAGCCCTCCTAAACACGCGTCGTTTTCTGAGCGACGTTCATATACCCTTGGGCCCACCGTTAAAGATTCGGTCTCTCAGGGAGGGACCCAGTGCTAGCCGATTGGGCTTTTGTTTAGGCTTTTCGTAAAGGACTTTTAGGGGCGTGTGAATCAAACGTGATGATGGGACCACGTGTTGAGTTGTCAAGTGAAGGTCTAGTGAGAAACTTTGGGGGTTGTCCGTACAATAATTCTTCTTTTGTGGATATGTTCTGGAGCCCCATCGTTGTCGTGGGAGACGTGTCGGTACCTTCTTTGTGATTAGTAGCCTCGTATTTATGTGCTGACATGTTAGTATGGTCCATCATTTTCTGAAAATGATAGTTCACCCCATGACTTGAGTATTTTTCTTAATTAATGCACTAATTTCATTTGATTATTAACCTAAAAAATCATTAATCATTCATATGGTTGATAGAAGATGGATTTCAAAGGTAATTTATTGGTTGAATTTTTTTAAAAATATTTTAATGTTCTAAATTTAAAAAATAATGTTGTTGCTGTATTGATTAACGAGCTTCTATGTAAAAAAATATATAATTTTTTAAATTTTAAAATAATTTTTATATTAATTGAATTACAGGAATCCTTATTTGGATGAATTGATTACAAGTTTAGTCACTTATTCCATTTTTACTTACAATTCTGAGCTTCAGTGAAGAGTGTAATTTTATAATTACTTCGTGTTTAGACATTGTATTGTATCCTGGGGTATAGCTTTCAAGTGTCTTTTTGCAGTTAATATTTTTTAAAAAATAACTATTTTGAAGATAATTTTTTATAATTTTCAGACCTGAACTCAATTTTTTAATTTTAATCTTCGGTCAATATTTATTCTCATTTAACTTTTTACATTTTTTTATAGGAAATTATTCTCATCTTCGATCTTTAAAGATAGCAGATGTGCTAGCTTATTCCCAAGACAGGGAAGGATTCTTTTTGCTCAATAATATTTTTTTTTTCTAGTTTACAGTAAATAATATTCTTAGACTAATTTTTGTACATCAAAATTAAATTAACAAAAGTAAATGAAAAGAAGAATTCATTGTATCCCTTCTTATAAAGAACTGTTCACTTTCCGTGCATATTTTGCTTTTTTAATTTTTTTTATTTTATTTTATCATTTAATATTAAATTGTTTTATTCTAATCTCCTATTCTGGTTTAGCAAATTAACTCATGTTATTTTATTATTATTATTATTATTTTATTTTTATTTTTTAATATTTGGTTTGTTTGAAATTAGGTTTCATATTTGTTTTTCAATTTACTTTCTATGAAGTTATCCTAGTCTTATTACTCAAATCACAAGTTTAGTGATTTAACTTAGGTCGACTCAAATCAAGTTTTTTTGTTCATTTTTTTAATTGATTATTTCTTTTTCAATTTTTATCCTTCAATATCGGGTTGATTGAGATTGAATTTCATAATCTATTTTAATTTTTTTTTCTATGAAGTTATCTCAATCACATGATTTGGATTATGAGTTTGACATAGTAACTCAGATTGATTTAAGTTGTTTGTTTTTGGGTTATTTTAATTTATTTTTTTAATTTTATCTTTCAACATTGTGTTGATTAGAAATTGAGTTTTATAATTTGTTTTGATTTTTTTATAGGGCTATTTTAAACTTATGACTTGTCACAGATTTAGCAAGTTAATCCAAATTGACCTATATCGATCTAATATGATTTTATCTCGATATTTTTTTAAAAAAAATCTTGAGTTTTATTTTTGTTAAATTATATTTTTAATAATCGTTTGGATTATCTTTGGACTTATCAAATTAATCGGGTCATATCAGATCAACTCTCACATGGTAAAAACAAATTATTAAAAAACACATAAGCAATACTTAAATATTTTCTTATATTTAAAAAAAAAAATTCACAGCGTAACACAGTTGGATTATCTAGTCTATCTCTATAATCTTAGTAAAATACAAATCATCTATAATAGAACTACGAGATTAATGAGATTTATTTTATTTTATTTTATTTTCTGAGAAATGTTTCGAGTTGGGACGCTTTAGCAAAAGTGAATCAGGTCCCTAACTAGAAAATTTTGAGGGGTGCGAAAAGGGATAAAAACTGAAGGGACGGCATGAACAAAGCAGGAGAAAACTACGTTTTAATCCCTCAAAATTCAAAAATATTTCATTTTGACCCCTGTAGTTTTCTTTTTTAAAAGTCAATCTCGGATTTTGAAGTAGTTTCATTGTGTTTGCGACCCATATTTAAATAACTAATTTTGCATCCACTTAATTTTGACATCTAAATATCATAGGAAATGGAAAAAATAAACAAATAATTATATCCACATTAATTATATAAGTTAATTGCCGTGACAAAAGATAAGGTAGAAATCATTGCCAGTCCCTCTAATTTTGAAATTTAATGAAATCAAACCTCTACAATATTTTTCTCTTAAATGGAACACACGCAAATAGGTGATTTTGAACCCTCTGTTGCCTACTTATGTTAAGTTGATGAATTTCCAGTGGAAAGTGAACATTATTTTGGCTATTTTAAACTAGTATTAAAAATAATATTTAATATAATGTATATGTTATATAATTTACTTATGTAAATTTATTATAAGAAAACTTCAATGTGATTTCTTTAAACATGGTTAATAGGGTTGTGTTTATTAGAAAAAAGGAAAATATATTATAGTCAAAATAATTATACTATTTTTCAAAGACAAAAACACTGAATCTTTTATTTTTGGTAAAAAAGATACTGAATTTGAACTTTCATAAATTATTAATGATGAACTAACCATATTATTATTAATTTTAATTTTAATCAAACACAAACATTACATTCTCAATAATTATCAAGTGTCACATTCTCAATAATTATATTTTCAATAATTATTTTTTGGACGGCGTCAGGCCTATTTGATAGTATGGTTGTAGTTTAAAGTACTTTTCACTTAGAAATGTATCAAAATAATATTTTTTTTATTTAAAAACAATCCAAAAATATAAAAAAAATTAACAAATACTTGTTTAAATTTTTTTAAAAAAAAAACATGGTTGGCTCACATTTCCACACAAAGCCTCCTGCTTTGAAAACACGGCATGTTGAAAAAAATGTGTTAAGAGGTCAAATGATAACATTGATGGCGTTAGGAATGAAAGTGAAAGAATCTAAAAGTTTAAGGACCAAGTTATAAAAAGAAGAGTTGGAAAAACACAACTCTAAAGCCATAACTTCTCAGTTGGGGGGGGGGGGGGGGTATCACTTTGAGGACTAAAGTGTTTATACTTGTATCAAAGTCAACAAATTCCCTTGTTGTTTTTTTTTCTACTTTGAACCCCTTTTATATTTGACACAACATATATGCCCTTCACTCTATACAAGTGGTCTCAGAATGGGATTCAGACAAGCAAATTAATTCAAATTAACATACGACTTGGATTCCTAGTTACATTCGAATTGTTCTCCTTTTCTTTTCCCTAAATCAGTTTAGATAACTTCGAATCAGCCCCCTTTTCACATTATTTCTTAAAATACTTTTTATCCCAAAAATATCAAATAAATACACTTATAGAATCAAATAGTTGAAACAAATTAAATAGTAAATTTTGATTTTTTTGATTGAATTGTGAATCAACTCAGACTAAATTAATTATAAATTAAATTATTTTTAAACCTAATCTAAAGGCGAGGCGATAAAGTTCTAAATCAACCGGTTAGACAAGATGAAGTTCAATAACAATGGTTTTGAGTATCTTTCATGCTCTACCATTGAAGGAGAAGTATTCCTAAATCCATACAAATCAAATAATCTCACATTCCATAGGTCTCACCATGCCTGCATGTCCCCCTCCAAAGTTTAAGGTGTCCAGATAGATTTAAGTCTCATGAACTTTGGCTTTATTATATATTTTTTTTCTTGATAAAAACGAACTCCCAGGATTATGTTCCCACGGCTGGACGAGAATCACCTTCGAACAGCTGGAGCAATTCGTCCATCCATGTGGATTGAATATTACACATACCGGCTATTTATTATTATTATTATATTTTTAATATTGTGGTAGCTTTTATTTTTTAAAATGTTTTTGATATTAAAAGATGTTAAGTTGATTTTTTAAAATAACTTTAATCTGATGATATTAAAAATTATTTTAATATATTTTCAGTTTAAAAATACTATATCTTAAATTTAACTTGAAAAAAAATCAAGAAGTGGAGTGTAGCGTATTTGCCAGCTAGGCTCATCTCTTAAATTTAGACCTGCTAATTACTAGCATTACGAATTTTGGTGGTATGAAACAAGGCCTGGGCTTACTTCAAAATAAGTAATCACAGCTTAAGTACTCATTGATAATTGAGATTAAGGCCCATATCAGAACGATTTGTCCATGAAATGAAATCCTGACTTTGCTTTGAAGAAAAGAAACAAATCAATCCAGATCAGCACCTTACTTTTATTTTTATTTTTATTTTTATTTTTACATGTTCCAAGCTTTATTCTCTACTATTATAAACTGGGAAGAGTTTGGCTTTTTAAATTATTTTTGTTTGAAAATATATGAAAATAATATTTTTTATTTTTAAAAAATTATTTTTAATATTAGCACATTAAAATGATCTGAAAATATTAAAAAAAATAATTTAAAACAAAAAATTAAAAAATATTTTTTTAAAAACAAATACTTATAAAATACAAAAACAAATAGAATAATATTAATACAGGAAGTTTTGTACAACCTTGAGACAGTCTCAAGTCTCAACCCTCTCATTCTGGGCTTCATTATTCTCAAAATCTTTCTTCCTTCGAACCTAAAAAAATTTAATTTGGTCAATAATTTTGGTATCAAGCTATGGGTTAGGGAGCGGGGTGCTTTAACAGTTTTGGGTTTCCATTATAATCTAATGGCGAGGATGAGCTTGCCCTTTTGACTTCACTAATTAGGCATCAGATCTGAACCAGAAGTGTTAGAGCTACCCTTTTCAGTCTTGTGGCTATTGTAGTATTGGACCTTGAGAATCAGTTTGCATGTTAAGGCCCATGACAACCCGAAGCCTAAAACCTGCTTTATATTAGATTCCAAGGAGCCTAATCAGCTTCGTATACATACTCATGCATAAATATACATGTATACATGTATATGTATATGTAATTGTTGAGTATTTATAGATTAATTGTTTGTGTAATTTGTAAATGAATAAATATAGAAAAGTTCTCTATGTCACATCGAAAAAAAAACTTTCCTCTAAGTGTGAATTTTTATTATGTAATAAAATATATTTTCTTTTCTTAGTTTTTTTTTAATTTTTTTAGATGTTTAGATAGTTTAGTTGAATCTTGAAGGTGTTGTTTCTGTATGAAACAAATAAATACTTTAAAAACAGTGTTTTTATCCTTCTAAATCAATTCTTTATTTATTTTCATAGTAAACAATTTATTTACATTAATTTCTCCATCAATAAAAAAAACTTTAGCTTTTACGCACAGAAACTAAATTGGATTTACAAAGATGGTGTTATAATAGCTAGTGGGCCAACATTAAAAACACTTATTACTTGATAACTCTCAACTTTTTGCTCATAAGAATGGATCAGCGATGATTAAAAGTAATCACTCTGTTTTGATTCAACGTGGAGTCCACTCAAAAATTCAGTCGGCTTGTGAAAACCACAATTGGGATATGTTACTATTTATTCACCACTCTTGTCCTTTTCCCCTCTTTGTCAAAACACGGTTCACACCCCTTTTTTTATTATTATTTAAAATTCATTTTTTAATATTTTCAAATCTTGATATTAAAAATAATTTTAAAAAAATAAAATAAAATATTATTTTAATATATTTATGAGTAAAAAACACTTTGAATCACAACTAGTAGTATACTCTCAAATAAATATATTCTTTTATTTCATCTTACATTGTTTTGAAGATATTAATCA
Organism: Populus nigra; assembly: GCF_951802175.1. Classification (NCBI taxonomy): domain Eukaryota; kingdom Viridiplantae; phylum Streptophyta; class Magnoliopsida; order Malpighiales; family Salicaceae; genus Populus; species Populus nigra. The sequence continues at coordinate 27,539,457 of NC_084852.1, read as the reverse complement.
GATAATTTATTAAACTTAAATTGAACGGGAATTGACTCGATTAAATCTAACCAATCTCATACAAACCTAGTTTAATATTTTTTTAAAAATAAAATAATGTTTTTTTAATTTTTTATTGAGCGTGTTTGACAGTGTGGTTGCGGGTGTTTTTCAAATAGCTTTTCGTGCCGAAATGCATGCAAATGATTTTTTTCATTTTTTAAAAATTATTTTTGATATCAGCACATCAAAATAATCCAAAAAGTATAAACCGCATTCAATTTTAACAAAAAAAAATTTAAATTTTAATGAAATACAGTTACAAATACAATGACAAACAGTGTCTTAACAAACATGAAACAACTCCTTTCTTATCGACTCGATTAATTTAGGATAATCCATTTACCTTCCACAGAAACCTGTTCATGTCCATGAAAAAACCCATCTACGTGGCTTGGAAAGAATGATTGATTTGGCGGCCACAGCAAGACCGTGTTTGACACGTTATATTCCAATATCATTGTACTTGTGTCTCTTCAACGATTAATACATGTCTGCTGTCCATTTTTTACTTTGACCTTGGATAGTATTTGTTTTGCGTGCCCTGATTTGAACTCTCTCAAGATAACCTGCAAGAACTCTCTCATCGGCAAACACAATCATAGTCCATCATGTCCGTGAAAAACCATGTAATTTTTTTAGTGTAATATTATCGTTCCAGGAGAAAAAGGACTTGTCTTTTTCCGTGGGCTTGATGCAGCCCGCATATCTTTGCTATAATGTTGCATGATTGCCTCTCCGATATCGGTTAACAAGGCCAATTCTCCAGTGTGAAAATGGTGTTTTAAAGTGATTTTTAAATTATTTTTTATTAAAAATAAAATTTATAAATGTTTTTTTATAGTTTTAATGTATTACATCAAGAACAAAAAAAATAATCTAAAAAAATATTATCCAACGCGCTACCAAACAGAACAGCATGATTTGCAAATTGGATAAGCATCAGTTTGTACCAATAAATTAAGGGCTAGCTGACACATACAATGCAAGAAAGGAGCATTTAAGTGGGCAATTGATAACCACAAGTTGCCATCTTTTGTCATATCAAGCTAAGATACGCTGCATATCTGACTATCAGTTATCATTTGGCCACAGTCTTTGAGTTGCACTAAAATAGCCGCTCAATGGCTCAGAGCCATGGATAACATTTCAATCCTACCCCATTTTCGCCTTTCTTTTTTCCAGCACATTTAGGCCTGTTTATTTCTACATTTCAAAAGCATTTTTAATAAAATTTAAATTTTTTTTATTTTTTATTAACTTCAAATTAATATGTTTTTAGTGTTTTCAAATCATTTTAATGTGCTGATATCAAAAATAATTTTTAAAAAATAAAAAAACATCATTAGCATGCATTTTGGCACGAAAAACTATTTGAAAAGCAACCGCAATCACACTGTCAAACAAACCCTTAATTGATCATATCAACCTCTAAGTGTTTTTTCAAAAATAGCCCAGTTGTTAAAAAAATATATCCAAACTAGTATAATTATATATAAAAAACTTATTTCTAAAATAACATGAGCATTTGAAGGTCGCACGGGGCTGGAAGTGTAAACTATGTATTGTAATGAATTATATAAGCTAGATCCTCGTATATGATATGGTTTTAAATCTTTTGACTACCAAGAATATTCACATAGGTTAGGTTTAGCACCTCTATGTTTATAAGTTAAGCTGTTTAAATTTTGACCAATCTTTAAAAATATGATGTCTGATAAGGACATTGTTTGAAAGAAAAGAAAAAAATACATGCTACCCAAGAAAACAAGGTAAGTACAGATTATAAGATATATATATATATATATATGCCTTGTAAATGTTTCACCTAATCAAGAAATTAAAAGTTAAATAACTCTTTAAAGTCTTTGGGATAAAATCTATCCAGCATGATAACTTGATGGATTGACCGACAAAATCATTGATAAAAATTTTATGTCGGTGAATCCATCATTGTACATCAAAACAATTCACAACTCCCAATAATTCTCTGAGGAAAATGGTCATATTTGATCAGCAAAATCATAGACATATATTTTATATACACTAGTGTTTTAGTAAATTATTTTTTTTAATGCTATCAAATAATTTCATATTAAACAACTAATTTAAAATGAAGATTATATAATTAATTTAACTGTAAAACTCAATTATAAATGTCTATATATATAAGAAGTCGGTATTGTAGGTGAAGGGGGAGGAAAATCTCATAAAGATCCATAAAGGGAAGGATAATTACTGTACAGGTTTGTCATTGGCTCCTCTCATTGCTTCCTACTTTGTTTTTCATACTTTGCCTCTATTTCAGCCTTTGGAGCACTAATTCGATGTTCAACCAACTCCTCAATGGCTAGTGCCAGCTCACTCGAGCTGAATTTTGAGGTGTCTACGGTTGAGACACTACAACTCAATCTCATATTTAGGTCATAGTTATAAATATAGCATAAACCAGACTTCTATTGAGTCCACCAGTTTCTCCAGCCTGCACCTACAACTTCATATCGTATTTTGGATGGGTTCCAAGGTCTTTTCCGTGTTTGGCATACATGCTAATGGTATATTGTTCCTACATTAAAATAAAAACAAGTCAAAGATATGGATAAAAAAACATTAGTCCAAACAATATACAAAATGTTTCAAAATTTACTTATAATAAACATCTCAGCTCGTCTTTCCAGGAAGTATTGCACTACTTCCTATGTATTCTCCCTTTGTATATGTGTTTCCATGTATAACTTTTTCAAAGTTGGCTCGCGTCTAAGCTATACAGCCTGCAAAATAAATCGTTAGTTAAACATATCACAAATAATAACTACAATTTTAAAAAAAAATACTTAAAAATACATTTTGCTCTTACCACTTTGCATGGTTAGTAAAAGAAAACGACCTACTGATATGCTTGCTAATGAAACCATGAGTCTTTTTATTTTTATTTGAGGACTCACTATGTGACCGCCTCATGAAAACCTTTAATTTCAAGAACTATTGATATGTTTTTCAATTACTCTCAGTGATATGTGGAGGTCTAAAATTCTTTTACACCTCAAAGTCATCTTACTCGGCTCTTCTTTTAGTGTAGGTGTGCGTGTCTTACCAGATATAACAGAACCTGGTTTAAAAGTTCATTAAAAAAATATAACAATCAAAGAGATCATAATTTTACCAAAAAAATATAAACTTAACACGTTCAAACTCACCTAATTGCACTATGATTTTCCCAAACTCGCTTGGTAAACTCAGAGTTTGCAGCATCCCACAAGAATTGCAGCATCCCACAAGAATTCTTTCTTATAATAATTTGAATAAAATAATTAGTTTAGAAATTTAAAAATAAATGCATATTAACTAAAAGTAAAGATTATATATGTACTAATCTTAAACTTACCCCTACCAAACCTCAACCACAAGCATCTATTTTAGATGATCTTTAAGCTGGCTCTACTGAAAGAAAGGCACTTCCATTAATATTTTCATCGTCAATGTTATCATTCATGTAGCTTTCATATTTATGAACCTGAAAATCAATCAATTAAATTCAAACCATATATGTAACATCCTAAAATTTTTCACAAGTGAAAATTCGAGTAAATGTTTTTTTTTTTTTGAAATGCAACCACATCAACCATATATGAAACTCATTCCTTATCCAAATAATTAAAATGACATAATAGAAATTTAATTCTACCTCACATAAAATATATGTAACTAAATTAAATTCAACATGGTAATAAATTCCTTCATTTACAAAAGTGACTAAATTAAATCCATCATAATATTTAAATTCCTTCATTACATTACTTTAACAATTCAAATAAAATACCTTTAAATTCCTTCATTACATTACTTTAACAATTCAAATAAAATACCTTAAGGCATAACAAAAGAATGCAATGTAATTGTAAATTATATTCCTTTCCAAAATTACATGTTAATGTTATCATGATTACATGTATTAATCTTATACCAAAAGAAAAGGTCTCAAATCTACTAAGTTTTGTTAGGTGGTGCTGGACCTGAAAAATAATTTAATATTACGATAAATTAATTTGCATGAAAAATAAAGTGACAACATAACAAATACCAATTTAACATAATTATTATTCCCATTTATAATTAAGTTATTGAATAACTTAATTCATTTCTTTTACGAACCCAATCTTAGTTGGCAACCCTCAATTTGAGTTCAACATTCACCACCTAAACCTAGGCACATTCATAAAAACTAAGGAATCCATCCAACCACCTAGAATAGGGCACCGGTCCCATTACACATGGTAAACTGGTCATCTCGCACTAGTCCTATCATATAGTGCAAACTAGTCAACTCAGCCCAAAATAGGGCTCTGATCCTATAAAACAAGGAAAACTGACTAATGCATAGACAAAATAATTATACAACTGGATAGTAAAAGAAATTTATCTAACATGTATCTAAACAATTCTTAATAGAATTTAAATAGCGAGATACCAAACACTTACCTGAAATCCAGACACGATACACAGGATCCTATCTCGGTGTTCCCTCGACAACCTCTCTTGTATCAACAACCCAACGTAATTTTTCATATAGTATCTTATCTTTCAAGCACAATTTATTTCATTATATTAACCACCTTGAATACTTTTTTTAATTTAAATAAAATACATGTTTCCTTTAAATCTTAGTTAACTATCTCATGGCCAGAAGTCAATAATCAATCTAGCACGATTCCTATACCCAACCTTCAATAATTAAAATCCACCAAGAAAAATCCTTAATTTTCTCTGTATTTGGCCTAAACATCTAATGCATACAAGGAAAAATTTGAATTTCCTTACCTCTTCTTCTTAACCTTTAAGTACCATTTTTTTCCAAGCTATAAACCTCACTAATTCACCCTAAACTTGTGTTTAATCCTCCATGAACCACTTTTAACACCTTAATCTATCCTCCCTCAAGTATTTTAGTAAGATTTTTCAAGCAAAAGATGGAAGAAAACCCTCCCCACCTTCTCCTGCTGGAAACAGTCTTTTATAGGCTAAAATTTTGTTATAGAAAGAAAATATATATTAGGAGATTCCACACAAAATCTTAGCAAAATCTTACAGTTAAGCTAAAAATTTCACATTTTAGTGTAAAACTAGTTATTTTGTGATTTTTCATCCAAAATCTGAATTTTCTTATTTCATTCTTGCATAAATCATACTAATTATTTTACTCAAATCTTGAATCATTTTATTATTTCAAATATATTTATTTTATATTTTTATCATTTATTTCATTTACGGACTTATTATTGTTTCCTAGTAAAGTTACTGATTTTTAACTGGTGCTTATACTAACACTTTTAGTACAATTATTTTGTAAATTTTATTCTTCATTTTCACTATAATTCCCAATAATTATTTTCTCATTCTTGAGACATTTATTTTAAATTTTTTATTTTTTTATCTGTCGAGACCCATTACTAATTTCACTATCATTATGAATTTTAAACTAAAATTCATAATTCTAATTTTAACTTTAATAGTACCTTTTAAATTCATTCATAGTTCATGTAGGCTACTAAAACTAGATGTTAATCCAACAATCCTTTATAACATGGTCTCATAAAGAACATTGTGTAATTCAAGTGCAAACCAACATAAATATTTCTCAACTAATCTTTTTTTTAGAAGATGCATCGTCACAACATATGATTTATAAAACTTTTTTTTTTTTACACTTCACACATAGACATCTAATTCCACCTCCACTAATATTCCTCATATTTAAATATGAAAAATTAATAAAAACTCTTAACCATTTTACAATAATTTTCCATATACAACTCTTGGAGCAAATCTCGATACATTTAAGAACGATCATTCATTACTTAAAAAATCTATATAGAATATTGATGACAACATTTATTAATAATGTACAATCAATTCAAGACTCAACTTTGGTAAATTGAAAATGAATTCACAATCTAATAACCAATTATATTTTTATACAAAAATTTAATGATGCATCAAAATATTAATTAAATAAATCCAATTAACAACAAGTAATTGGTGCCCAACTAATTATCTATTATTTATTCAATTCAAACTTATTTAATATAAATTAATACTATTTAATTGTTATCAATTTGTAAAAAATCAATTTCCCTAAAATTTCCAACATAACAATAAAATTGACATAATATGATTGTTAACCATCAAATAACATATCATTTCTTTAGTATAAAACACCTAAGTCACAAAATCAACTCAATTTCATCAAATTACAAACAAATTCAAATTTTTTGAAATCTCAAACAAATCCTAACATACAAATCAAACTTTTATTCTCTATGAAAAGGTTGTAAAACATTTAAATATACAAACAAACTACAAATACTAAAACAAAAATCAATAAATTAATTTAAAATATAAATGAATAAATTTGCTTACTTGGTATAGGGAATATTTTGAAAAACAACTAAACCAAGACAATGATGTTGACACCACGGAGTGTTGGGTTGTTGAATTTTTTATGATGAGGATTAAATTTTTTACAAAATAGGGGAGGAGTTGTTTTGATTTGCAATTAAAGAGAATGAGGAGAAAGAAGGAGGGGGAGGATATGGTTGCTATCAGTTATAACATTTTTAGATTTTTTAATGAAATGTTTTATAGAATATGATGATTGAATAATATTGTCAATAAGTTTAATGACCAATAATGACTTGTCATGTTAGTGATAAAATCACTAATAAAATATTTTTTTATTATTTTATTATTTTATTATAGTGGTGTAATTAAAGCGAAGCAAGTATAACATAGACATGTGGTTGTATGGAGATGGTGATGGTGATGGTGAGTTTGTGGTGCTTTGCTGCCAAAATCATATATATATATATATATATATATATATATATTATCAATCAAAAAATTTTCTTTAAATTATTCTAAAGATACTCCCAATATTACAATAAGGCATTCAACAAAATATGTTTTTGGCGTTCTAGTTTCAAATTTCAAAAGAAAAAAAAGAATAAACTTTTTTAATTGTCGTACCCAGCTCTTAGAAATTCTTAGCAACTAATAATATTGATATGTTACAACCATTCCTTCAAATGAGAAGGTTTGGGTGTGAAACGCTCACATAGAAAGAAAAAAAACCAAGTGATTGTGAATATCTTAGTGCATATTAACACCATCATAAAAATTCTTGTCATATGTGTAGACAGAATGAAAATCCACGATCCCCATTGGATTTAGGAAATGACACACACTAATTCGCCATGTCCAGCAGTCAAGATTCTCATCCTTGTTTGTATATGCCTGTGCTGTATCACTTTCATGACTTTCCGTCATCTCATCTTCAAGAAATTATTTTGGGGCGGGTTATGGTGGAGCACTTGGCCCTCTTTGCCAGTTCCCACTCATGCAGAAAAGAGTATAGTGTTCAAAACCCTAATATCAAGGTTTTTGTATTTGAATTTTCTATTATAATCATGAAGCTTATTTGACTTCATGTATAAAGTATGTGGGCTCACGGCCCTTTCACTTTGCCACATCTTTTGTATTTTGGAGTTTTGGTCAATTGGATCACCTAGATTGTGTATATCATTTTGAGTTGATTATTTTGAAATTGTCTTGTAAAGATTGTTTTTTATAGGTTTTTTTTACTATAAATGTATTAAAATAATATTTTTTTTTATTTTTTAAATTTTATTTTTGATATTAGCAGATCAAAACAATTTAAAAACTAAAAAATAAATTTAAAAGCACCGTTGAATTGCAATGCAGAATAGAATTTAGTTAGACAACAGAATCAAGGTGGGCCAAATATCAATTTGGAAAAACGGATACTCCATTTACATGTTGCAATTCAACCACCTTTGCTTATCCAATCTTCTTTCCAAATTCTCGTTTACTTTTTACTGTTTTCGTTTACTAATATCTATATATTATGCAGTTGATGTAGCAGAAATCAAGTTGATAAATACTAACTTAGTTTTTCTATATATATTGTGCTGTAAACAGGCATAGAGTTCATGTCTTTCACTCCATGTGTTTGTAACAAAAGGAAATTTCCTACTTTTACAAAAGGAAAAACATAAAAGCTCACTGTCACTTTGAATGCTGTATATGATAATCATACATGGTCCTGCGCCGGTTCATCTTTCTATAGTCAGGTTTTTAATATCTGATAGAGTAAATCATACTCCTCCTGTGTGGAAAGACTACAAGCAAACCCAGAGGACTGAGGGCCAAGAAGAGAAGAGAGCACTAGCTCAGTCAAGAACATCAGTATTCTTACCTTATAATATTACAATAAGGACACATTCATATACCTTTGAACAGGAATCTTTTACTCGTTTCCCCACAAAAATTACCATGACTACAGTGAGAGAGGTGAAATAAAGTATATATCATCAATCAAACACAAAAAGTAACACAGCCCTCATGTGTCACCAACTAGTGCTCCATCTTTTTATGCCTCTCCCCACCATTTCTTTATTTCTTCCTAGTGCGAGACCAGTCACCAACCCAGAAAAATAACTGGCCCGTCCTCGCCAGCTTTATGATAAAAATGGACCCACCAATGTATAGATTATGCTAGGAAAAACCCTAATGTTGATATTTGTGGGATCTTTATAATTAATCTATGGCTGATATCCTACCTTACTTGACCAGGCTCCTGTATTCTAAGACTTATCAACCTACCAACCATGTGGAGGATTAATAATTAATCGTGTGTGTGTGTGTGTGTCTGTACATTTAAGAAATTATTTAATTTTAAGGGATAGAATAGAAGCATCACAGTTTCGCAGCTATCTAAGAAAGTTTAGGATGGTAACATGGAAAATATATTCCTCTCTATGATAGTTTAATTGGAAAGTTTAACGCAATCAACTGCCTCTGTCAGCCAACCACAGTATATTATAACTTGTAAAAGTAGCAAGAAAATAATAGAGACACCGTATAAAACTCTATGCATTATTGTTTTAAAACCTGCATCAACCTGGCCAGTCCACTTCATATTTAAACCGGTTTAATTTGAAGAAAATATAAAAAATATAAAAAAATATATTGAAAAACATGTCGGATTTTAAAACTATAATATGAATTGAAAAATAATTTTTTTTCCAAGGAGAACCAAGAAATCTTAGTCAAGATAACAAGAACAAATAAAAAATCAAATAAAAACATAAATAGTGTGAATGTTATCCTATGTTTTACCCTAAGTATAAGTATAATTAGAATATAGGTGCATCATGAACTCACATGAGTTGCACAAAAACCATTAGCGTGTGGAAGAGCCTTCCAAGAATGCAGCCTGTAATTGGTCCCCTCTGCTGGAACTCCTCGACCCAAGAGAATGCCAGGGAGCCAGGTTTTCGGCTTTCCTTCAAACTCTATAATAATTTACAAGAGTTAAAGGCATCTACTTCCTAGGGACTGAACTGGGTTATGGGCTCGACATAGTTCATCGATGGAGCCAGGGTTTTTTCTTTTTTCTTTTTTTTAAGTTCAGCTTTTTCCTCCATCTCCCCATCAATTTTGGAAGCAAAATTTGATCTTGACTCTTTCAGGCATGTAACGGCCACTTTGAAAGGACATTCTAGTCTAAACATGATAAATTTGAGGAGGTTGATTTAGTATTTAAGAAGCTAATTTCCTTTTTTGACGTTAGATCAATATAAATTGTGTGAAACAAAATCCTTATAAAGCTACCTATATCAATGCTAATTTATATTGGATATGAATATACATAGAAAATGGTTCAATATGTGTCACATAAGTGGATATACAACAAAAACCATAGTTTTTAAACCCGGCATGGTTCAACGTCCGGGTTCCGAGTTTTGACCGGGTTGCCCGGGTCAATCTCTATTTTTTAAAAAAATCAAAACCGCATTATTTTAGTAAAAAAAACAAAAGCCCACGGGTTGCAACTGGATTTTTGACCAGGTTTTGCCGGGTCAGTCAAGTCAAATCGAGTCATGACTTTTTCTATTTTTTCTTCAACCCGGTTTGGTTCCAGCCAACCCCGGGTCGGCCGGATCCTAAGTTGACTATTCAGGCTGGGTCAGGTTTTAAAACTATAACAAAAATTAATAAAAAAATAAGTTTAATATTTGATACGTGAGTGATACGATAAAATACTTGAGTATGTGAGGGTTGTAGTTAATATATTTTTTTGAGGTTAGATTTTTATTTTTAATCAAAAATGGTTGAAAGATAATTTTTAAGTTTTATCAGTTAAAAAACTTTAAAATTGAAGTGAATAGAACTTTAATGAGTACACCTTTTTCATTTAACTATCTATAAGTTTTTCAATAATTAAAATCAATGCAATTTCATAATGATAAATGATCATATAATTATGTGAGAGATATTTTAAATAAAAATAAAAATATTATAATCTTTATTCAAGAAACATGATATTGTTATTTCTAGATTAAAAAATTAAATATTTTATAAGAAATAACATATGAAAAGGAAGACATGTAGCAATAATTAAATTTGAAAGAGAGAAGATGAAATTAACACCAATCCTTTTATAATCAGCATACTAACTATCTCGTCAAAATAATTATCAAGATAATTTGATTTTTAGATATTTAAATTTATTTAATTTGTTAAATAAAATATAAATACCTATCATTTTCTTTTATAATTTTATGTATCATTACATTTAATTGATTATATGTTGTAATTGATTCTATTAATTTTTTTCAGGTAATTTTTTCATTATTTTTAAAATAAGACTTTCCAATGATGTATAAGATATTTAATAAATCACCGTAAATATCTTTCATCTATCGTCTTATAGTGTCTTAAACTTCTTAGAGCATTGTTTCTCCGTATCCATATTGTATATATATACGCGTTGATTTTTTTAAAATAGATCAAATAAAAAAATATGATAACAATAATATGAGAAAAAAATATTTTTTTCAAAATCAATTCTCCACCAATTAAATATCGAAGAACAAATTTGGGTTAAAAAGAGACCTTAAAAATCAAGTTAAGTCAACCCGAGTTAGCATGACAAACATGTAACCCCCGGTAATTAGGGTTGAGTCCCCCAAGTCATCCCGCCAAACTCGCAGCCCATGTCATGAGATCGGGATAACTTGATAGCAAAGAAAATAAAAAAAATCACAAAACCCATTAAAAAAAACCATTGTTAACCCATGTTAACTTTTCAAATTCATAACATGGTTATTGAACCGAAAGCACCTTATTTGGAAAAATCATGTAACTTAATTCTCAATCAATTAAATATTGAAAGATGAAATTGAAAAAAGAATTTCAATTATACAAAAGGATTAAAAAAATATACAATTAAAAGAATTAGGATTAAATTGAAATACAAATTAAATTTTATCTTTGATTGAAGAGTGAAATGGAAAATAAAAAAATAATTTAAAAAATAACCAAAAACAACAACCAAAAGGATGATGGTCAAAATTGAAATAAGAAATACAAATAAAATTTTTATTGAAGAGTGAAGTTGAAAAAAAAATCAACTTAATAAAAGGTTAAAAAAAAATCAAAAGAATAAGGATCAAATTGAAAAAAAAATCACAAATTAGGTTAAATGATGAAATTGAAAAAAAAATATCAAAGTTTTATAAAAACCTAATAATAAAGATTGAAGTAGAAATTCCTATAAATCAAAAAACATCTCTGAAATTCTGCACGGCTAGCGTGAATTTCAAGGGGAGAAGAGAGAAAAGAGAAGGAAACAAGAAAGTATCGCCGACAAAAAACTATGTCACCGCCGACCACATGTGCTACTTAAAAAAAGAGAGGATATATGACACTTCCAATGACACGTGTGGAAGAGATATTTTGGACATCAAGAGGTGTTGCAGATGTTGCTCGAAAGGTACAAGTGCCTCCCACATGTGTGCGTGCCAATCACCTTTTTTTTTAGTTAAACGTGGGTGTTCGGACCAGCTTACGCGCACCTCGACTAGTCTCACGGGGCCTGAAGTTAACGACTATGTAAGCCTCCAGTGGTCATAATATAAGCAACTACAGGGTTCAAACCTGAGACTACAGAGGGAGCAAACCTCTTGGTCTCAAACTCTTACCACTAGGCCACCACCTAGATGGTTGCAATCACTTTTATATATATAAGTGGTTGTATATGTATACCAAGTCGCTCCTCAACAAACATAATAATAGTGAAAAACCATTATGGCTAATTTTAGTTTTTCAGCTATGAAGGACGTTGTGGTTGTTTCACTGTGCATTTTATTTTATTTTATTATATTTAGTAAAATATCAAATTGCCCCTCAGTTTACCAAATAATTATAAAAAAATCATTGTGAAAATACAAAAATTCCATTGAGGGCAGTTTTAATTTTTTTGCTTCCAAGAGCATTTTTATCATTTCACTATGTTTTTAAAATACAAAAATACTTATTTGTGACTTATTAATTTAGTAATGATTAATGTATCATGTGAAAAAATCTTAATATTCCTAAGAGCCAGTTCAATCTTTTTTAGTTTGAAGGGCAAAATAACATTCACTGTTCTAGTAAATAATACAAATAGATACATGTCTACAATATTTTTCCAAGGATAATTAGGTTTTATTAATCTCTTACCAAATCCCTAGCAACATGAGAATTTGTCTCCCAATCCTGGCAATCACGATTCTTTTAGCTATATGATACTGATATTTGATTAAAAGTGAAAAATCCTGATAAAATAATTTTACTATGCTTAGTTCATCATTGAAAATTCATGTGAGAATTTAAAAAAATTTATCACTGTAACCTTAAAAGTCACAATATCTAAATTTGAAAATAAAAATATTTACTTTTCGTTTAAACATTACACACATAAGCGTACATGTTACAATTATTGAAAACTAATATATTGAAATGAATCAAACTTAAAATTCAAGTTCTTGGTAAATAAAATTCATAGAAAACATAAGAACTTGACTGGATAAAATTGCAATTATCAAGTAAAATATTATATTCGGTTCTGTTCGGTTTTTTAGAACAAAAACCGGTTTAAACCGGTTTGGCTCGGTTTTTCGGTTTTGGCTCAGTTTTTTCCAGTTTGGCTCAATTTTTTCCGGTTTGGGTTCGGTTTGGTTCGGTTTTTTTGATTTCAGCCTTATAAAACTGAAACCGAACCGAACTGGTCGGTTTTTTTAAAATTTTAATTGGTTTTTTTTCACGGTTCGGTTTTTTCAATTATTTTTCTAGTTTTCTCAATTTAATCAATTTTTCAGTTTTTTTTCTCATCCCTTCCAAACTGTTACCTAGATATATTCTGTCTGAAGCTAGGACAAGCAGCCATTGATGGCATTTGTCGAGGAAGTGCGAGGTAACTTAGGAGATACAAGGTTGTGTCCTCGTCCACTGTTTTTTTTCCTTATTCCAAATACACTCCTTTCCCTTGTTGTCTCAAGCCATTCTCTGTTACACCACAAATATTTCACTTACACTGCCCTAGGCTGTTGGGTTTAATCCAGGTTCATACAAAGTACTCCCATGATGTAATCTCTTTATCATGGTAACTAGGGCAAATGAATTGTCCAATCTTTGTCTTAGATCAAGAGACATGTGTTTGAAAATCTTGTATGTCCTAAAAAAGATGGCCTTTTTTTTTTGTTTGTTGCAAAATCAGTTCATAAAGAGGAGCAGCATGGAACTCTAATTCATCAAGAGATTTGAAGGTTTGTCTTGGCTATAGAGTGGGAATAGCCATTCTAAAAATTGAGTTATTTAGATTTGAATTTGCTTCGTCAAAGGAAAACTCTGACTTGAATACTTGTTGATTTTTTTCGCAAAAAAAAAAAAATATTTAGAGAAGTCAAAATAGGATTTTATGGTCACTATTATAAGTTGTCTAGCTATTTAATAGAATTAACACTTGATTTATTTAATTACGATATAGCATGGTCTGTATTTTTTGCTCATCACAAATTTAAAAATATTTAGTTAATCAATACATCATATTTTTGTTTCAAATTCTTTCTTGAGATTTTGATTAAAAAAATTATAATTTATAACTTTTTTAAAACCTAAATTTTCAAATTATAACTTAATTCCAATATGACAACATTTGGGAATACGGTTTTCTACAAAAATTTAATGTTTTTTTGCTAAAAATTATTTTTTTACATGTTTTGAATCTTTTTGATACGCTGATCTTAAAAATAATTTTTTTTTTAAAAAAATCATTTTAATGCATTTCGGCATGGAAAAACATTTTGAAAAGCAACCATAATTACACTCTCAAACATGCACTAATACGAATTCATATAACAAAGTATATTTATTTTATCTTGTTGTATTTTAGTGATAATTCATTCAGGAAATAGGTTATATACATGCAAGAACAACTTATCTTCACACTAGTAGACCAAGTGATTGATAAAGAAAAACACTGGCCATTGCCAAGAAAAGGAAGAAAAGCAAGAGGTTTGGAGGATATAAAAAGTAAAAGGTGTGTGATGCACTTTAGGACTTTGTTGTACAAAGGCAAGTCAGAATAATCAAGGTTGACATCTATTTAGTCGATTAGTAATCACAAAGATACATACATGTATCTAACTTTATTTGTAAGTAATTGTTTTCATTTAACGGTTTTATTAAAGCCACCTCTGAAAAAAGAATTGGGGTCACAAGAAAATTATATATAAAAAAGTCAGTTTACATTACCTGAGGGATTATTACTCTATGGATATTTTTCAAGCCATCAAGATCAAAAAATAAATAAATATAAAAGGATAATAATACATTTGGCTAAAGAAATATAGTTAAAAATATAACAACAAATCTGTTTTATTCAAAATAATTTTATAGAAATTTTTTTATTTTTAAAATAGAGAGAAATCCCTCTTTTAAGGAACTAGCTTGATAAATCTCTTGCTTTTCTAGCTTGTATCAAGTCAACCAAGTTTTTCAATAGTCAAACAAATACAAGTTTGGTTTTTAAAAGATATATTTATTGAGAGGGGTAGCCACGAACCCCGAACAAGAATAGTCTCGTCCTTTGAAAAAATATGAGGATACCCGGGTAAGAATGAAAAAAAATCCCTCCTTTTCTTTTAAATTCTTTCTCTCAACATACAATAACCAAATAAATTGAAATAGCTAGAATTCTAGCTTGTTTTTGATAAGATAAACAATCAAGTAAAATGATATGAGACCATGTCTACTCCATGAATTCCTCGTACTATTTATTTATTATTATTATGGTAAAAGAAATTCAAAACCTACTTGATTATTATCAAATAGCATAAGATGAAATAAATGCATTTATGCAATGATGAAGCCATTTGTCCTGATGAAAACAAAGATAGAATGAGAGTGAGTGACGGAGAGTCAAAATCCCTTTCATGATTACTCTTTTGCCTTGGCCTCATGGGTTCTGATCAATCATCTCCCATCATGAACTTTCCCACACCACATCTCAATCTCTCATCATACTGTTCCACATGTCATCATCCCACACTCCACCCCCAAGACCCCACCACCAATAAACTCAACCACTCACCCTCCTCAAAAATACCCTTAATATAACAAAAAAGAAAAGCAAGGGATGAATACCATTCGTGTAATTTTGATCAAAATGAAGGGTGATTGGCTATGTGACGTCAGCAAGACAGCGACCCGCACTACTGTTTTCTCCAACATCAGTGAAGAACCAGTGTCAGTGGCATCCCTTGTAATTTCCTCTCAAATCCATGCTTCTTTCCCAACCAATCCCAATCCCACTCTCTCTCTCTCCCCCTCCCTCTCCTTGTGTTTAATATGGTGCCCTTTCAAGTATTTTTTTATTTATTTCTTAGGTTTTATTAAATAATATATATATATATATATATATTAATTAAAAACAAACCCTTTTTCACTGTAAAAATATCTTCACTGATTTTTTCACTGTAACGGTAGAAAAATTATACTTTTTTGGTATTTATTTTTAAAAAATTTCTTAGATTTTATTCTTTATATTTGAAATATTTATCACTCTATATTTATTTATTCATACCATTTTTTTCATGTCTTAATTCTTTTTTATTTTTTTACACTTTTTTTAAATATTATACAAAACTAAAAGTAAATAATATTTTACTATAGCAAATGCAATATTATACTATTTTTTTATTACATTAAAAATTAATTTGAGGTTTTATAAGTCTTTATTAACTTATATGACACCCGATTTATTTTCTTATATATAAGTATTGGCTTTCTAATTTATAATTATATCTTTTAATCAATGTCAAAAAATATATTAATAACACTTATACATTTATTTTTTTATATTAGAATAAAATTATTCGACCCACAACGAGGCAAGTCGAATAGAACCATTAATGCTATTTTTATATATATTGAGAAAAATAGTTATTGATTTATTTAATTAAATGCATGCTTAGACTTTTTAATTTATAATTATGTTTTTTTTGTAAAAATACATTGGAAAGACTTGTATGTTTTATTATTATTATCTAATTCGTGGCAAAACGTGAGTCAAATAACTAGTTTTATCAATTCATAATCAAGTAATCCATTACCAAGAAGGTTTATTTTTATTGTTTTGAATTCCAACCTTATTTTTAAAAAATAAAATTCAGATTAATAGAGAGTTATATTATTAAAATTATTTAAAAACAAAATGTAATTTCAGTTAACATAACCTATTAAATATATCTCATTTGTGATTTTTTTTCCTCATCATATACAACAATGAAGTTTTAGAGCTTCAAACGTAATATTGTTTACGTGGTTCTCTCTTTTAAATTTGAAAATGATGTTTTTTTTATCCTATGGTAATTATTATCCAATCAAAATTAAAATTATTTTTAAGATTTTTAAATGTGATGGATCAACATATTTTATGTTATTTTTTTCTTCCTAAAATCCGTCTTCAACAAAATAATCAAAGGTGCAGTAATGACCTAATATTTTTGAGTTAAGTTACATATCGAGTCTAAATACGTATGAATCTAGCAGACCGCCAAACTTAACATCTTTAAGCTCAACATCTCATAGAGTTCGAATAAAATGTAGAATTGATGATTTTTCTAAACTCCTTGTCGAATCACAAGACTCCATTTGTTTTTGTTGTGACCCTTAACATAAATAATTGAAGTAAAAAATACTCATCTCTCTAGATTTTTAGATGTACAAAAGTTTTTAAAAGAATTTGATACTTTATTCCTTGTTAATTATGTATAAGAGATATTTATTATTATTAATCATGTATAAAAAATATTTATTCTTATTAATTATATGTAAGATATATTTTTTTCTATTTAAATGCTATCAAAGTAAAATGACATTATAATTTTTCATTTTCATAAAAGGAAAAGATTTATAGATTCTAAAAGACTAATGATTCCTTCAAAGAATAGGTTCATAAGCTCTATTATGCACAACATATATATTGTTAGAGATTTTTTTATATTATCATTATATTTATTTATAATATCATTGTATTTTTTTAAAAAAATATTTATTTAAATATTAAAAATTCCTAAAATTCACAAAAAATCCTTTTATGATATCGACAAGGTCATTTGAATTTCAAGACATCATCAAATCTATATCTTATATAATGTTAAAGAAACACTCTCTCATCAAAAGATTAAATAGATTTTACTTCTAAAGTAACACTCTTTAATTTCGAGGAGGATGATGATGCTAGCGGAAAATTTTAGAATATTCAAATAGTTCAATATTTACTCTATAAACTCAATTTAAAAAAAAACAATGAAATAAAAAATTATATCAGTAGGTATTAAAAAGTGATAAAAACACTTTCTCCTAGGCTCAAATTTATTTTCTCTATTATTCCTTTAAGTAAATATTAATAATTATTTATGGATCTCTAATATTAATTATTATCATAGATAAAAAAAATACAAATGAGATAAATGAGACATGTTTTTCTCTATATTTTGTTTTTTAAAAATACATAAATTTACTTTAAAATTTATTTTATATCCTTAATTTCATTTATTTAACCCATATATATATATATATATATATCACCTTATACTTATCAATATTATAAAACGTGTGGGGAAAGTACTATAATTTTTCTTATATGT
The DNA here is from genome assembly GCF_951802175.1 of Populus nigra. Classification (NCBI taxonomy): domain Eukaryota; kingdom Viridiplantae; phylum Streptophyta; class Magnoliopsida; order Malpighiales; family Salicaceae; genus Populus; species Populus nigra. Next base: position 27,521,365 of record NC_084852.1, on the reverse strand, counting down.
ATTTTTTTGTTTTATTTTTCATGTTATATGTTTTTTTTCTTTTTTCCCTCTAAAATTGATTTATTCTTCTCTTTTTTTTTGTTTTTTTTCAAAATTACCTTTGCTAATTTTTTTTCCAGAATTTAACCATGTAGTTTTTTTAAAAAAATATTATGAATTGCTATAATATTTCCCTACATGGTTTTTTTCTTCTTTTTTATGATTTTTTTCTTTTTTTTTAAAAAAAATGGACTTTATCGATTTTATTTTTTTCATATTGAGTTGGTTGAAACTTTAGCTTCGTAGTTTTTCTAAAAACAAATACTATAGATTACTACAGTGTTTTCCCCATATGGTTTTTGTTTTGTTGCATTGCTTCCCCATATTTTTTTTTAAATTATCTTTGTCGAATTTATTTTTTCAATATTGAGTTGGTTGAGAATTTAGCTTTATATTTTTTTTCCATTTTTTTTAATTTTTTGTCCAAAATTGTTTTTTTTTGAATTATTTTTGTTGATTTGATTTTTTAAATATTGAGTTGGTTGAAAATTTAGTTTTATAGTTTTTTTTTAAAACACTGTGGATTACTACCGTGTTCCCCACATAGTTTTTTTTGTTATGATTTTTTTTAAATTATCTTTATTGATTTTATTATTATTGAACTGGTTGAGAATTACAACTGTATATTTTCTCATGAAACACTGTGGATTGCTACAGTGTTCCCTGCATGGTTTTTTTTTGTTATGCCTTTTTTTTTAATTATCTTTATCAATTTTATTATTATTGAGCCAGTTAAGAATTACAACTGTATATTTCCTCATGAAACACTATAGATTGCTACAGTGTTTCCATGTATGATTTTTATTTTCTTTTGTTTTTTTTAATAATTTTTTCTAAAATAATCTTTGTCAATTTTATTTTTTTAATATTAAACTGGTTAAAAATTTAATTTTATAGTTTTTTTCTTAAAAATATAAATATAGTAGATTACAATAATTTTTTTATATATAATTTGTTTTTTATTTTTTCCACAAACTTATGATAACACACAAACATTGCGCGTACATTACATCTAGTTCTTTTTACAAAGACAATAACCATACTCTATAAAAATTCTCGATCCTAGCCTTCAAGGTCACCTATAAAGTCGTTTAAACACCTATAAAAAAAAAGAGAAAAAGAAAGTCTTTTTTCAAACACAACACAATCAGAAGAGAATATTATCAGAAGGAAGGAAAGAGAAAGAGAAAGAGAAAGAAAGCAGCTGAGCTCTCAATCCTGAAACCTCACCAAGCCAAGTGAGAAACCAAAACCAAAGAGAGCAAGGACCAAGGATACACACACAAAACACAATCCCTCCTCCAAGATTTTAGTATTATTCTCCTTTTCTTTTCGTTTTTTCCTTCTCAATCTTTCCTTCTTTCTGTGTGTAAAAAATGGAGCAAATCAAGGCTACCTTCAAGCTAGAAGCTTGTGGCATAATCTAGGGACTTTTAACTATTTTTTGATCTCTTGTTTGAAAATCTTCGTGGGTTTTCCCGTGTCGGTGGTGGGGATGGGTTGCGAGAGAATGTTAATAGCAGTGAGCTTGGATCCTGAGAGAAAAAGGAGCGGTGGTCTTAGAACTAAGCAGGCTGGGAGAGGATCCTGTCGTGGAAGTTAGACTGTCCAAGAAATGTGCAGTCTTTGGCTCTGACCAGATACAAACCAGCGACTCCACTTTTGTTACTCTTTTCGTGCTATTAAGTTGTTGTTCTCGTTGTTTAAGGAAAGCCTTGATTTGGAGGTCAGTTTGAAATTGTGAGATGGGTCTTTTGTTGAGAGAAGTTTTGAAGATACTTTGTGGTGTTAATCAATGGTGTTATGCTGTTTTTTGGAAGATCGGATGCCAGAATCCTAAGTAAGTTTTTTCTTCTTCTTTCTTTGGTATGGTTGGTTGCTAAGAAAATGGAGTTGAACGAAGAAAAAAAAGGGGTGAAACTTTGAATTTATTTAAGGCTTTCTGTTTTCTGGGTTTTTACATTTATTCTGAGTTTTTTTGTGCTTTTCTGCTTGGTTGTTAGGAAAATAGAGGGAACAGTGGAATTTGTGGTGTATCTTTTGCTGGGGTTTTCTTTTACTTTTTTTTGTGCTTTTCCTGTATTTTCCGAGTGACCAAACAAAGAGGATCTGATGAGTGATTTTACCTTTGTCTGTTCTGGAGTTAACATGGGATTCTGGGTTTTGTTCTTGAAGTATTTTCTCGGTGACCAAACAATAAGAGGGTCCAGCTTCAGTATTTTTTCTGTTTAGGCTATTTTGGTCTTTGAATGATATGTTAAAGTCTGGTTGTTCTTTTTTTTTTCCTTTTCTTTTTCGGTCAGAAGTCTGATTGGTCACTGTTGTCTTATGTGGGATGCGCAATCTAATACACCCTTTCTTTTCCTCTGTTTTTGGAACCTTGTGTTTTGGTTTATTCTGTTTTGTCTTTAAGAATCTAAGTAAAAAGTTGATTTGTATTGGTTTGACTAAACCCTTTCTGTATTGGAATGATTTTATGTTCTTCAAATCTACTGATTCCATTTCTTCCTAGCTTGCTTGATTCCATTTCGTCCTGTTATCTTGGTTTTGAATAGAAAGAAATAGTTACGATTTTATCAGCAACTGAAGATTCTGCTGAATGGTTGCGTTTATTTTCTTTTGTTATCTTCTGTTTGGATCCTGAGAAGATGTTAAGAAAAGGGGAAGAAAAATCATAATAGAAAATGGTATCTAATTTTTTTTTCCTTTTGGCGTTTTGGTAACTAAACAGAAGGTGGGATTTATTTTTTGGTCTTAGTTACTTGCTAAATTCTGTTATAGAGCTGAATGATCTGAGATATTATGTTAATTTGCAGGTTGTTAATCTGGGAGGAATGTCACTACGAGCCAACATCATGTTCAGTTCCCCCAAGTACTTCTGGAACTGAGAACCTAGCACTTCCTTTTGGAGAGTGGGAAGGACACTTTGGTTCTGATGTTCACTCCTCTCAGCTTGGAATTCAAGCGGGGGGTAGACTCTGTTCGCTTATTAACAAAATGATGGTGAATAATCAGGTTAATATTGTAGGCGAAGGGTATGTTTTTCTTCCATTTCATGTACCTTACATTTTAGTTTCACATTATGACTGCCTGTTGTGCACAATTGAAAGTCTGATTTGTTATTTTTCCAGAATCGTTGGGCGTGTTGCGTTTACAGGAAACCATGAGTGGATTCTTGCAAATAATTACAGTAAAGATGCCCATCCTCCAGAAGTACGCTACATAAGTTTTCATCCTGTGCTATGGAATAATGTTTTACACTAATTGAGATTGCATATCAGTATCCATTAGCCATTCTTAGTTGCACAATTTGCTAGCTGGAGTCCATTGAAAGTTCTATTTTTTGTTTTCTCCTGATCATCTTTAGTACACATACTCTAATGATAATTCGTAACTGAATTTAACAGAGAGGAAATTGTGGAATTCTATTATTTTGATGGAAAGTTAAACGACAACATCTTAATGCAATAGTAGCGTGTACTTCTTCCTGTGAAATGCAATGCGGCTGCACTGTTAGTAGTTGAACTTGTTATAACTTCAATCTTGTCTGTTCTACAGGTTTTAAATGAGGTTCATCACCAGTTTTCAGCTGGGATGCAGGTTTGTAAGCTTCCCATATGTTCTAATTTCTGCAACAATCTTCAATCTGCCTTCCATGAAAGTTTTTTTTTTTTTGGCAGACAATTGCTGTTATTCCTGTTTGTCCTCATGGTGTACTTCAACTTGGTTCTTCCTTGGCTGTAAGTCCTTGTTATTCAGTTGTTTCGATGTGCTAATGAATTGAATTTTCAATTGCAATGATATATTGTGCAAATAATATCACTTGTTGGTTAGATTTATTTTTCTTATATCTTTTGGTCTTTTCCACTCTGCTTGTTTCATAAAGGTGTCCAATTTGGGTTTTGGTTTTATTAAATTCCTTCTGGTCACTATTTTTTTTTTCAATATAGCCATCATATATTTGCATAACTGTTTATTGGAGTTAATGTAGAGTTCCGAGGCAATCTATTTCTAACTTATTCATCACCACTGATTCTACAGCTATACCTGTGATTTCAATATTCTATGGCACTGGTCACTTATTCATTATGTCAAAGAATTTTTCCTGATGCTCTTTGTATATTTATATTTTATCTTTACTGTCAGATTCTGGAGAATATTGGGTTCGTGAATAACGTGAAGAGTTTGATCCTGCAACTAGGGTGTGTCCCTGGAGCACTTCTGTCTGACAACCATATGGAAAAAGAAACCACAGAAAGAATTGGAATGCCTATTTCCTGTGGAATGGCTCTTCCTGTGTGTTTTTCTGGAACTTATAAGGTGCCAAGCTCCACTCCTTCCTTGGCAGACAGCTGCAACCAACAAATAATCTCATCTCAGGAGGCTTCTAGAATTGTTGGTCAACCTTCTTGTTCTCAAAATAGACAGGTTCAGGATGATCAACATGCTACTTCTTCAGCCATTCATATCCCCAATGCAACTGGAATTTTAGCTAAATCTTGTGATGACTTCCGTGAACCAAAAATTACCTCACTTGTGAAGCCAGACAATCCATTCATGGGCCAACTAGCAAATGGAGTTGTTGGAGCTGAAGTGATCCCCTCAAATCCTGGTGCGTGGCTGAACCACCAGACTGCTTCAAGCAGTTTAAGACTTGGATTCAATCATCGACCAATTATTAGTCAGTCAAATACCAATAGTAGCATACTAAAATTACTGGAACAGCAGATTTTCTCTGATGTTGGTGCACAAAATCATGTTAGCCACTATAAAAATGAATCAAATGGCCTTACTATGGCCCACCCAAGGACAAATGAAGGCCATTTTCTTACTTCTACTGGAGGTTCTCATATATCTGGACAGTTACCTAGTGAAGTGGGCACTAAGAGAAGAGCAAACTCCAATCTTTGTTCCTTATTAAAACCACAGAAATTGGCAGATATCAATCACTCATCCACGCTGCTGGCAGGGGTTGGGACTCAAAATGTAGGTTCTTCAAGGGCAGAGGATGATCATTTATCTGGTCTGTTGGATCAATCAAGTGCGAGTGGCATTCTTTCAAGGGGTTCCAATCTTGAATATCCCCACACAGATGTGAAGCCTACTAAAAAGGAAGCAACTACAATGGAAAAAAAGATTGAAGGTGATTTATTTCAAGCACTTAATGTCCCGCTGACTCAACCAGGTGAACATGTATATTTGAGCGAGAATGTTCTTGGTTCCGTTAATGATTGCCTGATGAGCGCATCTGGAAGTCAGAATACTGTCACTGTAAATGCTAAGCGCGAGGAACCATGTGCTCAACCTCCCTCTGGGGATGACTTGTATGATATTTTGGGTGTGGAATTTAAAAACAAATTACTCAACGGCAAGTGGAATAATTTACTTGGGGATGAACCGTGTGTGAAGAAGACACAAGATATGTTTAAAGATGCTTCAACATTTATGAGCATCCGGGAGGCAAATTCTGATCTTTTTTCACTTACTGGAGGAGTCTCAGACAGTAACATGTTCTCTGACCTGGGTACTGACCATCTTTTAGATGCTGTGGTATCTAAGGCACACTCTGCTGCCAAACAGAGCTCAGATGATAATATTTCTTGCAGAACAACATTGACAAAGATTAGTACGCCGTCCTTTCCCGGTGGTTCTGCCAACTATGGCAGGATTGGAATGTGTGATCAGGTGCAAAGGGAGTTAATTAGCCTGCCTAAAAGAGCAGGGACCATAGCATCTAGCTCTTTTAGATCTGGCTGCAGCAAGGATGATGTAGGAACTTGTTCTCAAACTACTTCCATTTATGGGTCCCAACTGAGTTCCTGGGTTGAGCAAGGGCATAATGCAGGGCATGATTGTAGCGTTTCAACTGCATTTTCCAAGAAAAACGATGAAACAAGCAAGCCAAATCGCAAAAGGCTTAAAGCTGGAGAGAACCCAAGACCTAGGCCGAAAGATCGTCAGATGATCCAAGATCGTGTTAAGGAGTTGCGTGAGATTGTACCAAATGGAGCAAAAGTAATGCATTTCTTTAATCCTTCTGCTGCATGTCTTTTTCCTGTGATAGCTAACGATGACAGTCAGATTTGATACTATTCTTTCTGTTACTGTGGTCTAACAGTGTAGCATAGATGCTCTGCTTGAACGCACAATCAAGCATATGCTTTTCTTGCAAAGCGTGACGAAGCATGCAGATAAACTGAAACAAACTGGGGACTCCAAGGTATCACTTGCATACACTATTTATATGTATAATCTTATCCATGACAATTTGTACTGGTGTTTCTTTTGTTTCCTGCCCATTCTAAACTTAATGGAGGGAACATAATACTCTTGTTTTGTCAAAACAATGTCTAGTACCGCTGCATATGGGTATTGGGGGCAGGAATGGGGAATGCCTACAAAATTTCATTGGCATAAACTTGATATGGGGATATCTGTCATATCAAGTACAGTTATCAAGGACATCAGTCAGGATTTATGCACAGATAATGTATATTGGAAATGATTAAATTACTCTTATATCTAGCTTAGTTTTTGACATTTTGTGCTTTGAACAATTACTAACGAGAGAAATGTTTCTGATTGTGTATTTTGTTCTTGTAAATTTGCAGCTTCTTAACAAGGAAAGTGGACTGCTTTTGAAGGAAAATTTTGAGGGAGGGGCAACATGGGCATTTGAAGTTGGTTCACAATCTATGGTTTGTCCTATCATAGTTGAAGATCTGAATCCACCTCGTCAGATGCTCGTGGAGGTAACAGCACCTTTTTTTTTCTTCACTCAGATATTGGAGTTGTTGGTTTTAACAAGTTTCTTTTATCCTATATGTTGAATCTTGTATTTCCTCTTATGACAGATGCTTTGTGAAGAACGGGGCTTCTTTCTAGAGATAGCTGATTTAATTAGGGGATTGGGTTTGACAATCCTGAAGGGGGTGATGGAAACTCGAAATGACAAGATCTGGGCACGTTTTGCTGTAGAGGTAGGATTCTAAACTGAAATACTGCATGCATAATCAACTGTTGGTCCCAAGTAACCTTTCATGGAAGGAATATGTGGGGTGCCCTCACCTTTTTGGACTATCTTTCCAGTGGCATTACTGGCTTCTTTGTCCTCCATACATAGAAATAATGCTAGTTCCTTTTCATCATTCCTCTTCAAGGCGGGAAGAGCATATTTTTTAAATAATAATATGCCAAATGAGTGTCTTCTTTTACATCTGATCTTGAACTACAAGATCATGGGAAAAGAAATGCATAACCTTGGTAAAAATGTGTCCGATTCGCACTTGCTGTGTTGTGCAAACTACCATGCTTTAGTGTAATTTTCAGAATTTATTCTTTATATTGCTAGCGATCTTAATGATGGTTGCCTCACTATCCCCTGCTAGAATGCGCATCTTTTACAATCTTCGCATTTGGTCATCTAAATTCAAGTGTCATATGCAGGCAAACAGGGATGTAACAAGGATGGAAATATTTATGTCTCTTGTTCAACTTTTGGAGCAAACTGTCAAGGGCAGTGCACCACCAGTGGGTGCATTGGAGAATGGCAATACGATGGTTCATCACACGTTCCCCCAAGCTACCTCTATACCTGCAACTGGTATGCCTAGTAGTTTGCAGTGAACTGCCTGCTAAACAGTATTTCTGGTGTGGATATGTTAAGAGCAATTGCAGTTTTGCTTGCCATGACTAACATGTGTTCCAGCCTTAAGCTCTCTGGCAGTTCTAACTATCTCTAACATTTTTGTCCCCAAAAAACTAGATTATGCCTAACTTCATCTCACAGAAGGGGGAATTTGTTTAGATAGCTAAAGCTTCTCACGAACTTTCAACTTTGTGTTCCTTTTGGCGATGAACATCCGAATTTTGGATCATCCACGGTTGGGGGAAACAATTTTAGCTTCAGAGTACGTAAATTGGTGGTGTTTTAGGTGACTAGACATCAATGCTGCAGAATCTTAGTTTAGTCTCATTATAGGCTGGAGAAGGGTTGCATATCAGTGGGGTATTAACCAATGTATAGGGGATTTTAGATATGAAATGAAGGGATCTGTCTTTCCTTTCGAAAAGACTGTTTGCCTCGTCTTTTTTTCTTGTGTTGCAAGTTTCTGTTGTGATTTGTTTTCCTCCTGGACCCTTTTTATTCTGCGTGGTTTTCAAATCAGTGATTTTATACTTTGGATGGTATAATGTTTGTTGTTAGTCGAATTTATAATTACTTGAATGTTATATGGGTTTTCCGGTTCCTCTCCAGATCGATTGCATGCTGGCGGCATTGCGTTACGAGTATCATCCTATATAAGACCATTGTTCATTTTGCGCATTTTCTTTTCAAGTTTTTGGGCTGTGATTGTTTTTTCTTCATTTTCAGTCCTTTTAGTTTGGAAATTTTACGACCTGATCCAAAATTTGATTTTTATTGTCTTTCCGCCCTTGAGTTTGGAAGAGAAAAAAAACTTGCTTCCAAGTTCAATAACAATGCATAGGTGGTGTGTTATACTTTTTAGTACTTTCATATTATAATTATCAAAACATTATTTTTTTATATAATTTAAACATGCTTTTATAGCTATAATAAGATTTTTGTCTAAAAATATTCTTGTAGAAAAAAGCGGGATAAAAAGGTAACGTGGTAAGAAAATAAATGAGTTTCAATTAGAAGGATACCTTTTTATTTTGATTTCAATTCGGCCAAAATCTTTTGGATATTCATTGTGATTTTTTTTAAATAAAATACATAGAACAAAAAGTAATATTTTATTGTGGAAAAAAAAACTCGGGATTATGCCACTATATTATTTTGTTTCAATAAAATATAATTTATTATACATGATATTATATATTTTAATCTATATATATCTTTTAGTTTACCAATTAAGTCATTAATTATCGTTAGCAATTTTTTTATATTTACTATCAATTTATTTTATTAAATACACCCATCAAATTTTTATTTCACAATTAAACTATTTATTAATGTAAAAAAACTACGAGGACCTTGTTCATATTTGTAGCATAAATATTGTTTTAAAAAGATTAAATTTTTTTAAAACAATATTAATTTTTTAGTATTATGGATTGTTTTTATATATTAATATAAAAAATAAATTTTAAAAAATAATAAAAATTATTATTTTAATACATTTTCAAATAAAAAAATATTTTAAAAAATAATTAACCATTCTAAACTAATACTTCAGTCAAGTCAAATAGGAAAAGCCTCTGCCTTGACGGATGTTAGCCTATGAAAGTTCAAATATTTTGATATGGCATGACCGATATTCCAGTTCATTACAAAATTTAAATTCAAGCTGACAGTTCTCGATGATACAATGTTCTCAAATCCATTAGCAAGTAAGAAGTTGTGTTTCGTGAAGCAATAGGGATTTTAAATAATTTGAAAAGATGTGTAATATTGTTTGTTTTATTTCATAGAAATTATACGTAAAAATAATTGAGGGTTAAAAGAAAAATCAATTTATAATGATATGCTTTCTCTAAATAATTATTTGAGAGTGAAAATCATGGAATTCTAAGATTAATTATATGTATTATAATTTATCTTCGATTATTCATGTTAATTTATAATCAAAGCATTGCTTACATGTGATATCAAAGTATTATATTTAGAAACTCATGGTTTTTTATTTATTTAAAGATTATTATTTTTCTCAATTTCTTACACGCCATAAATTTTAATAAAGGGGTTTTATTTTATTCTTCCATTTTCTATTACAATAAAAAAGGGAAAGGAATCGGAAAAGGAGAAGCTTTTTTTTTTTTTTTTAAATCTAGCGGTCATGATGTATTATTGATTTTGCATTATTAAAACATAATGTACAGGAGAAGGACAGTTCTTTTGATAATTTTATTAAACTCAACTCACTTGATATTTCTTGTTTAGCTTGATTTTTAATTTAAATTGTAAAAGAATTATTTTAACATAACTCATTAAATTTGGCGGGTTAAAGAAAACTCGGATCACCGGTAAAAATATAATTTGATTCTCAAAATATTTTTAAGATGAAATATTTTCTTAAAAAAAATATTGAGACAACAATACATTTAATCAAACCAGGTCAACTTACGTTAACCCATCAAACTGGTGATGTAGACCATGAACTTCATTGAGTTTAATAACTTTGGTTTTTTTTTTTCAAACTATTTTTACTGAATTATATGATAAAAAAATAGACGCTTGTAAAATTGAGCAGCAACTCAATACCATGATGTTTATCTAAAAACACAATAATCCCATAAAAAATAAATTATGAAACCTAATTTTTAATATTTATGTTTTTTTCCTATAATATTTTTTATTTAATAATATGATAAAAAATAGATGCTTAGAAAATTGAGCACTAACTCAATAAAAGGATGTTTTTCTGAGACCACGATAACCTCATAAAAAGTAAATTGAAATAAATTATGAAGGCTAATTTTCAATAATTATGTTTTTTTTCTGGAATAATTTTTTATTTATTAATATAATAAAAAAATAGATGCTCAAAAAATTGAGCACCAAACCAATGTATATTTTTCTAAGATCACGATAACCTTATAGAAAGTAAATTGAAATAAATCATGCAACCTAGTTTATAACAATTATGTTTTTTTTAGAAAATTATTTTTTATTTAACAATATGATATACCATTTTTTATTTAATAACATGATAGAAAAAAGCAGAAGATAGTAAAATTAAGCACCAACCCAAAACTAAGATGTTTTTCCAAGACCACGACAACCACATATAAAGAAAAAAATAACAAAGTCCAAATCCTGATAAACTCAATTTTGAAAGATAAAAATAAAAAAAGTTATTGTTAAAATGAATAGTAACATGTGAGGAGGAGAATAATGAATTCCCCCTATCATTTAGCTTTTGTTAACTAGATTGGTGGTTCGTGCTATGCCATGCCCAGATCAAACTTTTTTTTAAAACCTAAAAATTGTTTAGGCGAAGGTAGCACTTTTAAAGAAGTAAGAGAAACTCAAGAGTTAGGTTAAACCTCAATTACTTTGATAATATGATAGAAAAAATAGAAAAAGTAGGTGAGGTTAAGTTGGATTAACACGTGAAACCCATGACCTAATATATGAGATCAAGATAATCTCATAAAAGTATGGAATCATAAAAAATCAATTGTGAAAAAAGACCTAAAATAAGAATTAAGAAAACTTAGTCGAATCTTTTAAACCCGTGACCCAAAAAATTAACAAAATCCTAATAACTAAAATGTTGAGTGACAAAATTGAAAAAAAAAATTTAAAAAATAAATAAAATAAAAATAAAACAAATAACAATTAAAATAATAAGAGCTGAATCTGACATAAAATAAAATGAACTAAGATATTAAGGGATACAATTGAAAAAAATAATCTAACTAAGAGAATTATATAAAATATTGAGGTAAGTAATTGAAAGGATAATTTCATTAAGAGAATAATTAAAAAACTTAATAATTAAAAGAATGAGAATTAAATTTGAGAGATAAATAAAAACTTAATTGTTAAATTGAAAGAAAATTCCAATTTTATGAAATATTTAAAATGAAAGAAATAATAAAAAGAATCAAATATAAAATAAAAAATAATAACGAAAGGGCCGCTTTGAAAATATGTAAGGAAAGACTCTAAAATCGAGAAAGAAAAAAGAAAAAAAGATAAAAAAAAAAAAAACGGCCACCAATGTAAAAACCAAAATTTTTTTGCCACACGAGCCATCCAGTAATGGAGGCAACATTGTGAGAATTAAAACACGATCATGAAAGACAAGGTTTAGTTACCAAAAAAAACATTGCACGAACTATTCAAATAGCATGGGAGCACTCACGCACTCCCCCATTGAGCTTCACACACAACTGACTTTTTAAAAATGAATTAATATTATACATATGCCTAAATACTAAAGTGCTCCTACTTAAACTTGGTATCTCCAAAAAAAAAAAAAAAACCAAGTGAAAAAGACAATAAAACCCCTTGACTAAGGCAAAGACAATTTCCATGTAAGGTCATTTAGGTAATTTTATTGTACACCTGAAATGAATAAAATCAAAGTGCCCTTTCCGGCCCAAGTATTCTTTTTTAATTTCAAAAGTATTTTAATCATTTTACTATATAATTAAATACTAAAATACTAATCTACACTTTCTTTCAAAGTCATTTGTGTTTTGTGGATAAAATTATTATTTTACTATTTCATTTCATAATGCAATAAATTTAGAGCAACAGTAAAAAGTAAGAATAATATAGTAATTTCACCTAGCCTTTTAGTTTCTTTCTTTCAGCATGGAGCGAGATAAATATTTTTTTAATGTAAAAAAATAATGATTTTACTGTGCTGCTTGTTTTTTAGAAAGCCCTCCCATAAGAAAGGGAGAGTGACAGAGTGTGAGAGGAGGAAGTCCTCTGTGTAATTGAGCTGAGACCTTTTTCTTTGTGGATGGGAAGTTTTCTAAACCGAAGAAATTCTAGAGAGTAGTTGGAATGGCTTGTCATCCCACTTGTTGCTTAACGTTTCCCTCTCCTCAACGCTGAGTATATTATATTTTAATTCTTGTGTTTTTTATTTATTTATGAGTTATTTTTTGTGGTTTTGAAAATTATGAGAGTCTTTGATGAAAGTTGACTCTAAATCTTTTTTAAGATTCTTAAATTGTCCTTTTCAACCGTACAAGAATTAAATAATAATTTACTCTCAATGTCTTATCAAAGCTAATAAAATTAATTGATTAATCTTTTTATGATTGTAGAAATTGCCTGTTTATCTTTATATTTTTGAATTCATTTTTCTCAATAAGAATAATTTTAATGGAAAAAGCTATTTTTTAATATATTAAAATAAAAATATAATATTTTTTTACATGCACTCCAATAAAAAATATTTTAACAACTCATTTATATCTTAATATATTTAATATTAATACTTTAAACCTTTTTAAGAAAATCATTGAGAAAAGTTCAATTGATAAAAAAATATATTTTTATAATCTATTTCAATGCTTAAATATATGGAAATAAATTTTATTTGATAGAAAAATCATTTTAACTTTTCATATAAAGCTGCAAAATCACGAGAGAAAAATTAAAAATTATTATTATTATTATCGTAATCATTAAAAATACCCTAAAACTATACTGCGCATGAATGATTTATTCATATTAATGTTACATAGATTCATTACTATTTTATATTAAAACTTTAATATTATATTATAAAGTTATTTCAATTATTTAATTATTAAATAATTTTTTTTTAAATTATTCTTTAATCCTCACTATTCTCAATGAACATTGAGCACATATACCTGTCATTCTTGATTAAACGTAATTCTGCAAAATTCAGCTTGTGAAAACAACCTCCCCTACCTTTTACAAGGCAGTGCCAGAGGAAATTTTGGTTTCTCTCATACAAGTAGAGCCTTCTTCTTGACACCACACATTCTGATTAAAGAAAAAAGTATATATGAAATAGAAAAAAGAAACTTCATATAATTAAGGGCCGGAGGAGGAGTGGGGTGTCCATGCATGTCAAATGTCTCCCGTAAGATGGACAAACTAAATAAGATTGTGTTTGATTTTATGGTAGATATTATGTTTTTTTTTTTAACTAGCAAAATTAATTGTTTGGTTGCTAACTAAAGCATAATTTAAAAGAGTGGAACTAGTGAAAAATGTTATTCAACCACATGTACATGTGAGCATCTTGTTTTAGTTTTTGATGAGTTTCTATCTTAGTAATTTCTTTCTCCGTCGACAACTTTTGGAAGAAAAAGGCTAAAGAATCGTTGTTGTAAGGCTAAAACACCATCATCTTCTTCCCAAACACTCTTGATCTTTTTTATATATCTTTTGAAATCCTCAAGGGATCATTAGAGCTGCTTGTCGTGTGTTTCTTTTCTTCTCCAGTGTCAAGATTGAAATCCCAAGATCAACCCTCAATTTATTCTCTCCCAACCAAAAACTTTGTGAAAACTGCATAAGAATGATATATGTAGAGAAGAGAAAAGTAAAGCTTGAGAAAAGAAATATGCGTTCTTCTTATTATTCTTCAAGATGATGATGATGATGATGATGATGATGTTTGTGTGTGTGTAAAGACTTGGCTTTCTATCAGTTGCAACTGACATTTACTGTTATAACTAATCTTTAACTGCTATAACTAACTTAAATGACTTGAACTACTAATTAGCAGCTACAGACTTTAACTTCATCGTATCTATAGTATGTTGTATATTCCAACACCCCCCCCTCAAAATGAGAATGAATATTCATCATTCCCATCTTGCTAAGAAGATGATGAAAGCGGAGACAATCGAGAGGTTTGGTGAGAACATCAACCAATTAAAATCTGAAAGGAATGTGGATGATTTTAATCAAACCCTCATGCAATTTCTGCCTAACGAGATGACAATCGAATTGTACATGTTTAGTTCTTTCATGGTGTACTGGATTTGAGGCAATTTCTGAAGCAGGTTTGCTGTTAGTGTACAACAATGCAGCCTGAGAGTGTGGTACATAGAAATCAGCCAGCAAATAAATTAGCCATTAGAGCTCACACGTGGTAGTTGCCAAAGCTCTATATTCAGCTTCTGTTGAGGACCTACTGACAGTAGGTTGCTTCTTTGATTTCCAGGATATGAGAATCCCTAAGAAAAACTAAAAAACCAGTGACACTCCTTCTAGTGTCAATGCAACCAGCCCATTCACTATTAGAATATGTCTTTAAATGCAAATCAGAATCAACTTTGAGAAATAATCCTTGACCTGGGGTTGCCTTAAGATATCAAAGAACTCTCTCTACAGCTTGCAAGTGCATTGTACGAGGATTGGACATAAATTGGCTGAGAGCTTGGACTGCATATGATAAGTCTGGTTGTGTGATTGTGAGATACAGAAATCTGCCAATGAGTCTTCGATAGAATGCAGGATCAGATAATGAAGGACTATTATCACGAGTAGTAAGTTTCAAAGTGGATTCCATAGGAAAACTGACTGGTTTAGCATCATAAAAACCTCTATCTGCCAACACATCTAAAGCACACTTTCTTTGGCAAAGAACAATGCTTTTAGTAGATCTAGCTACTTCAATACCTAGAAAGTATTTCAGCTCTCCCAAATCTTTTATAGGAAAGGACGCATGAAAGAATTGTTTCACTGTAGCTATTTCTGCAAGATTATTGGAAGCTATGATCACATCATCAACATATATTAACATCGTCATAAGGCTGTTTGAAGTTTGTCTGATGAAGAGACTAAGATCTGACTTTGCCTGTATGAAACCAAAGTGTAGTAGAGAAGAAGATAGCTTAGAGAACCATTGTCTAGAGGCTTGTTTCAGTCCATATAAGCTCCTTTGAGTTTACAAACCGGAGGATCATTTGGATTGGAAAAACCTGGTGGCAATTGCATATATACTTCCTCATTTAAGTCTCCATGCAAGAAGACATTATCAACATCAAGTTGATGTAAATGCCATTGTTTAACAACAACAATAGAAAAGACTCTAACTATTGTCATCTTTGCAACAAGAGAATAGGTATCAAAAAAATCAATTCCCTCTTGTTGACTCCCTTAGCTACCAATCTAACTTTGTACCTTTCAACCTGCCATCAGCCTGAAATTTCACTATATATACCCACTTATGACCAATAATAGATTTGTTTTGAGGAAAAATTACTAGATCCCAAGTTTGGTTTTTCTCAAGAGCTTTAATTTCATTTTTCATGGCATTTTGCCAATGAGGAATAGAGCTGGCTTGTTTGTAAGATGTTGGTTCAAAAATAGATGAAACAACATAAATGAAAGCTTTATATTTAAAAGACAATTTGGAATCAGATAAGAAGGAGAATATAGAGTAAGGCTTACCAGAGAAAGAGCAACCAGAAGATGCCGGATTTGCTGAAGGAATCTGAGCCATATTACAACAATAATATTGCTTTAAGTAATTAGGTGAATGCTTAGCCTTTCAGACCTTCTAAGTTTAGGAACATCATTATTGTCAAAGGAAGAAGGTGCAGAAATAGAATTCACTAAAGGTAGATTTTCAAGAGGAATAGAGTTTTAAGGAGCCGATTTAGTTGGGGTACAAGAGATGGAATCATAGGTTTGAGGAAAGTTTGGAAACACAAGAGGTGTATGAACTGTGTCTGGAATAGATGGGAATGCAGATTCATGAAAAACTACATTTTGAGAGACAAAGGTTGTGAGAGTTGATAAGTCAATGACTTTGTACCCTTTGATGTATAGAGGATAACCAAGAAAAATGCATTTCGTGGCTCGTGGATGAAATTTACCTTGGCTGCTTGTGACTGTGCTAGTAAAGCATAAATAACCAAACACCTTGAAATAGTCGTAGGTTGGTGGTTTTTGAAACATAACATGATATGGTGTTTGATTGTTGAGAATGGATGAATGAGTGTGATTTATCAGATGAGTGGTTGTGAAAATGCAATCTGTCCAGTAAATTAATGGAAGTTTGGACTGAAACATGAGAGATCTAGCTATATTCAATAGGTGTTGATGTTTTCTCTCAACCCTTCCATTTTGTTCAGGTGTTTCAACATCAGATAATTGATGAATGATGCTATGCTCTTGGTAAAAGACAGGCATATTAAACTCTTGTCCATTATCTGATCTAAGAGTCTGAATATTAGTGTTGAAATGAGTATGAACACATGCTAGAAAGTTGGTAATAATAGCTCTAGTTTTAGATTTGGATTTCATTAAGAATAACCAAGTGAATCTATTGTAATCATCAACAATGGTAAGGAAGAATCTATAACTAGAGTAAGAAGAAACAGAAAAAGGTCCCCAAATATCAATGTGAACCAATTGAAAAGCTCGACTAGATTTATTTTTTGACATAAGAAAAGGTGGCCTTTTTTGCTTAGCTGAAGGGCAAATATCACAGATGAATTGCTAGTAGCCGTTACTGAAGAATTGGATTTACTCAGGAGATTAATTTTTGATGCTGGAATATGGCCTAAACAAAAATGCCAAAGATCAGAGGCAACGATACATGATTTGACTAATAAACTAGGAGGCAAACATTTATTGTTAGATTGATCAAGAGGTCAGTGAAAATGGTATAGGCCAGATTCAACTTCAGCAAGCCCAATCATCCTCCATTTGCTTAGGTCCTGTAGGATACATTTTGTTTGAAGAAAAAATAATCCAACAGTATTATCAGCAGTTAATCTTGAGATAGAAACAAGATTGACATTGAAGGATGGAACATAAATGGCATTATGTAAAATGATATCAGGAGAAAATTTAACAGTTCCAGTAAAAACAATTGAATAAAAAAGAAGAGGACTGCATATCATATGATATGTTGCTCCTGTATCAAGAATCCAAGTGAATTGATTTTGTGATGAAGAAATGGTATGACAAGAAAATGATATACCTGATGTAGACGCATCCTTAGTAGTGGAGTTTAAGTTCGAGTTGGAGATGCTATTTGTAAGAGTGAGAAAATTTTGGATTTGCTCCTGAGAGAAAACAATTTTGGGAGTGCCAGAATTTTGCTCCAAGATAACAATATTGTTTACAGTAGATATCCTTTGAAAATTTTTGCTAATATGTGGTGTGGCAACAAATATTTTTTCTCTTGGCCCCTTCCATCAAGGAGGGTATCCAATTAGCTGAAAGCATTTATTAACAAGGTGTCCTGAATACCGCAATGAGAGCAGATTGCATCAAATTTTCCTTTCTGTTTAGTAAATCGATTGGCGTATGTTGGAACTGGTCTGGAGGATTGATTTACAGATTGTTCAGAAACCATTGCCTGTGAATTGATAAAACACCAACTGCATTTGCAAGTACCTCTGACCTTCTTCTTGCAAAATTAAAGAAAAAACTTTGCCCATAAGTGGCAAATGAGATTGAAACAACAGTTGGCTCCTGACTGCATAATAAGAATCATGAAGACCTACAAGAAATTTCATAACATATTCTGATTGTTGTCAATCCATCAGATGCTTCAAAATATTGCATGAGCAAGAATCAAGGTTTCCATATTTGCAGCTTAGGATTGGACGATAACTGATGTATTCATCCCATAAAGCCTTGAATTCACTAAAGTACTAGGTGATAGATTTTGAGTTCTAAGAAATAGAACTTAAAGATTTCTCCAAATATAAAACCCTTGGTCCATCACTTTTAAGGTATCTAATTCTCAGTTCTTCCCAAATATCGAAAGCTGTTGTGAAGTACAGAAGACTACTGCGGATATCTTTGGCGATTGAATTCATCAGCCATGACAAAACAAGATTGTTAGATCTTAGCTAGGCCATACAAAGTGATTGATCAGTGGTGATGGGTTGAACTAGAGAACCATCAATAAATGTAATCTTGTTTTTCACCGTTAAAGCAATTGACATGGATCTACTCCATGCAATGTAATTTTCACAAGTGAAGATCTCAGAGACTAGAAAGGCACCATGATTATTAGAAGGATGCAAGTAGTAGTAGTTGGATGAGTCATCAGAAAGATTCTGAACAAAGACATTGGATGAATCATTGTGTGCCGTAGAAGCATTATCCTCAAGATGATTAGACATTGTGAAGTTTTGAAAAGATTAAGAAGATGGTGAAAAAAAAGTGCAGACAAATATTTGATTATTAGTGATACCATGTGAAAACTACACAAGAATGATATATGCAGAGAAGAAAAAAGTAAAGCTTGAGAGAAAAAATATGCGTTCTTCTTATTATTCTTGAAGATGATGCGAATATATATATATATATATATATATATATATATATATATATATATATATATATATATATATATATATATAGACTTGGCTTTCGATCAGTTGTAACTGACATTTATTGTTATAACTAATCTTTAATTGCTATAACTTAACTGACTTGAACTACTAATTAGCAGCTACAGAATTTAACTCCATCGTATTTATAGTATGTTGTATATTCCAACAAACTTTACCAAATGAGAGTGAGAAAACCAGACCAAATTACCTTTATCTTCTTATAAGAACCATCATCTCTTTCTATTAGATATGTTTGCCTTTTCTCTTCTTCTATTATGTTTAGACAAACCATTGTCATTTACGTTAACAGATCTTGGTAAGTAAACATAGTGAAATAATTGCACCTTTTTTTCAATGAGTTTATTTCATATGTTTTCATTATTATTTCTCATGCTATAATCATTATCTTCTGCTTTGCTATCTATTCAGAATTAAAATCAAAGATTTGTCACCTTGTTTTATCTCTTTAAAATCAATAATACAAATCTATTCTAATTGTGGGTTTCGATCGCATATGTATATGTGTTAGTTTCATTGTATTCAAACTTTAAACTTTTGATTTGTGTCCCATATTGTTTATTGTGGTAGAGTAAGAAAAAGAACAACCTAGACATTGAATATAAAACAACCAACAAGGGATTGCTAGATGGGTAATATTTTTTTTTCTTAAAAAATCCTAAATTTATAGTTATATTTTCAATGAAATCAATCATGAGGTGTTGCTGATTTGTTAGATTATGTTAGGTTTTCAAGCTTGTTTACCTTAGATTTCATTCTTTTACAATGATGTCCCTTCTTTAGTCAATTGATAAAGCTAAATGTAGATAATAATTGTTTCAATCTCAACGCTTGTTTAGTTTTAATTTTAAACAACATTTCCTTGATTGTTATTGGAAGTTTTACTAGTGTTTCAAACAACATTTCCCTACTTGTTATATGAAGTTTTATTGGTGTTTTAGATGACATTCCCCTGCTTGTTATTTTTTTTTTTGCTTAGGGTGCAATATATTTGGTTGTCTTTAGCTTACTGCTTCTCTTATCTATTATGCTAATTTGTGCGAAACTTTTCTCTGCTAATTTATGCTAATTTCATATGACATTTCCCTACTTGTTATAAGAAGTTTTATTGTTTTATTTCTTTTTTTAGGATGCAATAGTTTTGGTTATCTTTAGCTTACTGCTTCGTTTATCTGTTATACTAATTTTTGTGAACCTTTCCTTAGCTAATTTACACTAATTTTAGATTACCTTCCGTTGCTTGTTATAAGAAGTCATACTGCTATTTTTTCTTTTTGCTTAGGTTGTAATATTTTTTGTTGTATTTAGCTTACTACTTCATTTATTTGTTATGATACTTTGTGTGAATCTTTCCTCTACCTAATATAGTTTTGTGTCTCTTACCCAACAACAACACTTCTTTAATCCATTGCTGTATATTTTCTTTACCCATAGTATTCATATCTTTATTACGCATCGTATTCAAGAATAGAACTATTATCAACAGTAATTCATACTTCATGAATTTTAAATTAGACAATACAATCAAATATTTTTATGCTTCTAGTTAATGATTGTATTACACTTATGATATTAACTACTTAATTGGATGTTTTGAAATAACTTATCAAATAAGAAAATGGAAGGTTATTAAAGTCAAGATAAAACTTATTGGACTAGAGAAAAGTTGCACACTTTCTTTTGACATATACATCAAAGCTTTTAAGAAAGACATGAGACCAAATATTTATTTTGATAAAGTTAAATGAAGATTTGTGATAACTATTTTCAAAGAGCAGACTGACCATGCATTTATCAAATCACAATTGAAGAATAAATAGGATGGAATAAAAAAAAATGAAGAATATGGAAAACATTAATATCTAAAACTGGACTTAGTTGGAGTGGTGACTTAAAGACAATTTTATAATATAGTCATAGTGACATTATATTGTGATACGTTTTTTTATGAGAATCTATATATTTTGTTACAGAAAATGTACATTATATATATTTTATATTAATTTTAAAGGATTGACATAATGGTTAAAGATATATCATTCTTTCCTTGATTTTATGGGTTTAAATACTAGGACTAACATGTAGGAAAATTTATTAATATTTTTTTAAATACCAAGTCGATTTGGGGTACTTCTATAAGATCAATTGAAGAAAAAAAAAGCTAGTCTTGATTGATATGCATACTAACCTGAAAATATTCCTTATTATTTAAATAATTTCTTATATTATTATAATTTTTTTTATAACGAGAATCGATATGTTTTTATTATCAGAAAAGATAGCATAAAATAAGATAATGTCCAAAACTATCTTTGAAAAACATTACATAACTCGTGAACTTTATCTATGCATGTATTTAATAATGGAGTCCATATGTTTTTGTAAAAATGTATATGGGCTGAAAATCTTGATGCCTTCCCGGCTTTTCAAAGCTGACTGACGGAGTTAAATGAACTTTGCTTCCTCTATGACATGGGAACCAATTGATTCTAGACCCGTTTATTTGCTGGAAAGTAGTTCTTTTTAGAAAGTAAATTCTAGAAAAATAAATTATTTTTTGATATTTAGTAGTGTAATGAAAAATAAATTGAAAAATACTTTCCAGTGTTTGGTTATATTATGGAAAATAAGCTGGAAAATAACTTATTAATGTTTTATTTTTTTCAAGTTAATTAAAATAATAAGGAATAAATCTTACAAATTATAAAAAGTTGAATGAGAATGAAATTGAAAAAAAATATAATTTCATAAATTATCTCAAATAAAATAAATAATAATCAAAATAATAGAGATTAAATTTTAAAAAAAATTGCAAGATGAAGAAATTAAAATAATAATAATAATTAACATTTTATAAATTATTTCAAATAAAATAAGTAACAATTAAAAGAATGAGGATCAAATTTGATAGATAAAAAATTTCAATTAAAAAATGATAAGAAAAAGCAAATAACAATTATAAAAATAAGGACAAATTAATATAAAAATTAAATTCTAAGGGATGAAATTGAAAAATAAATATTCAAAACAAAATATATATAGTAATTAAAAGTTTGAGGACCAAATTTGATACAATCAACAAATAATATGACATTTCTAAATTTTTCACAACTTCTGGAAAGTGTTTTCCGCTCAAAATAAAAGGAAAACACTTTCCTGGAAACCAAGTCAAATTTTTCTGACTAGAAAGTGTTTTTCATTGACTAACTTTTCTAATGGCAAATAAACATAAAAAAGTTTGGAAAGTGATTTTCCAGAAACCAGTTTCTGGAAACAAACACTACCATAGCCAAGCAAGTGCATTCTCTAGTCTGATTCAAAAGTCCAGTCCACTTCTTGTTTTGAGGGAGACGTTACACTAATCTCCATAGCTCTCTTGTTTGCAAGACTTCTACTTCGTTAGATTCCTTGATCCTTGTTGGTGTTAAAAAATGCAGATGAAATGAGCTTTAATTTCTCTTAGGACTGCTTCAATTCTTGGTCTTCCTGGTTTTCCCAAGGATGAACCGCTACCCAAAATGGAGGAGCGGGTAGCAATACTAGAGGCCGTGAGGCCGTGAGACTGCTTCTAATGTGAGAGAGACACACCATTTCTACAATCCAAATCAAAATGGATGGTACCTGAGAGCTTTAAGTAAGAGTGTTCAAGGACCGAGCTGCCGACGGGCTAGCCTGAGCCTGGAGATATTTCGACAATTTTGGGTACAAATTTTCAGCATGATAGCTCAATCCATAACATGTTTTATTGATCTCTTTTAGTTTTTTTCTAATGTTTTCTGGTGGCCTTAGGTAATACAAAAATTTATTCAATGATATTAGTTCTGGCTAGCAGCGAACCTAGCAATTCCTAGCTCTTGTCTATTGCTGTAATTGGCATGTATGTTGTAATTGCATCTTCATCCATGTAAACAACTAAACAGAAAAAAACAACGTCTATAATTCAGTATAAATTGCAACAAAAGAGAATTAAGGTTTTCTTTCTTCTTACTACTACTTGCGTATCCTTAACATTGCCATGCCCATAAAGACGAACTTCGTCTTTTGGAGGGGTTGAGGTCTCAAGAGGCTACCATCAAAATAACCTGCAAAGCAGTTAGCGGATACATACGTGAAGGGGATCTTAGCATCCTCAATTGCCTTTCTCACTATCATTATCTGATCAAATGTCTCCTTCTGGTGCCAGTCCATATTGGATTTTTGCTGGGTCCATACCGAATTCTGAAGGCAAGAAACGCTGCCACAATTTAATAGGAGTATGTTCTAGACTCTTAGCTAGTACCCTTTTTTTAAAAAATAGAAAATTGGGAATGCATAGTGGTGACCCATCTTATTGTTATTGATCTGCTTGGTTAGATAACCTTAAGAAACGTACAAATTGTTTATCATCAATTAGAAAAATTCTACAGTAATTACAACTCAATATTGAGCTGGAAAGCCCAACCAATCGAAATGCCTACATATAGGAAGCAAAATCTATGTCAGCAAGGTGGTTATAGAAAAAATTATATCATCGTTATTTCTTTCTTTCCTTTTAATTTACTGCTGCAAATTAATTTAGCTAATTCTTGCAAATTAATTCGGGTTGATGGCCTCACCCTCCTTCTGACCTCACTTGCACTCGCACTCCTACATTTGTTTCTTCAACTTCCAAACCACACTTTGCTTTGCTCTGCAAAACCAAACACCAACACAAACAACAAAACAAATCAAAATTCCACATTTGAATCAAATTCAAATCCAAAGCTCCAATTTTTAGGTTCTCAAATATCATACACAAAGCAAAAATAAAAAAATAATTTTTTTTAGAACTTTCTAAGATCTCGTTAAATAAATCTAGAGTTAAATGTCAAGTTTTCTCCTTCAGGACGACCCTAGATCCATGCCTCAACCACAAAAATTGCCATCATAAAAAATCTTCCACACAAGAACCTGCAAGTTACTGTTCATAAGACCTCCAACACCACTAAGAAGAGGAGAGGATGGGTTACATTATCCCGTTGGTCAATCACCACTCAGGTCGTCAGCGCACACACATCCATCCACGGTTGCACGTGGTCTACATGTGCCAACACTATTTTGATAGTCTCCAATAGTTTCTTAGTTGTTCTACCACTATTCACTATTTTGATAGTCGTAAGTAATTATTGATTTGAATTGATATGTGTTTGTGATTTGAGATGATTTTCATGAATATTGGATTGGATTGAACATGAATATTATGAGAATTTATTTTGAATAATTGAAATTATCCGTCGGTGATTTTGTTTGTGAAGTCAAATTAAAATTTTCAATTCGCACGAAAAATTTCAAAAACCCCTCCAAATATTACTTACGACTTTTTATTCTGTCGATGATTTTATTGGTAAAAGAGAAAACAATCAACAGTAAAAAAGATCATTAATTACCAGCGCCTTGGAATTCTCATTTCGTCGGTGATTCTATTGGGGAACATGTACTACAGTCAGAAAGAGCATTAATTGTCAGCGCATTGAAATTCTCATTCGGTTGGTAAAAAAAGCATTAATTATCACCCCTTCAGAAATGAATAGCTCTTTGAGAAGTGAACATTTCCCATTGCCATATGAATATATTGACGAAAATATTCTGTCGGTATATCAATTTGTAATTAACACTATGAACAGTGCCAAGAAGAAGGGAAACAATTCCTGTCACCACTGGAATATATTGATAGATACATTCCGTCAGTATTTCCATCAGTGTAATACAGTATCTAATGCCAAATTATATATGTATTCCCTATTTATCTATCCTCCAACTACTTAAATTCATAGCTGCACGCACAACACAATAACACCAGTTCACATCACAATAATAAAATAAATATTTTCTTGTCATTCAATAATACATTAACATAATTGTCATTACATTGAAGTGAATTTCATCCATAAATATTACATTATAGTTTATGACATTACAAATTCATGTTGTGAAAATTAATTAGAACTGTCTTTTTCTTTGTCAATTGACTCGTCTTCATCTTCATCGCAATCTTCTATATTAATTTTGTCCCTATTATTATCTTCATTAACTTGTGTATGTTCGCTAGAGATTAAAACATCATTCAATTTCTCAATGTCAACATCAATAAAAATGTTATTGATGATGCAAAAATTTGATTTTTCTTCTAAATCATTTGACGATGCAACTTGATATAGATAAACTACCTAACTAAGTTGAAAGACATCATCTCCCACAGTTAATTCATCGTTTCCATCTTTAATAATCTCGACATGAACCCTGAGTTTAGTTTTCACTACGGATAACCAATAAACTCTTGAACGATCCTTTCTAAAGAAAAGAGTGTATGTGCAACAAAATACATATACTACAAAAATATGTAAAAAAAATAAACATTTGAAAATTATGTTCAAATAAAAAAGGGTAGATTTGCTTATTTAAGGTGGAGAATCCTCAATAAAATTTGAATTAGAACATGAATACTGACAAATCGAGTGTTGTGCTGGCTGAATTTGTTGTGGGAGGTTGAATTATGTTGAGATTGAGGGGGAGAGGGGGTGGTTGTTTGTTTTTTTTTTTTTTTTTAAAATAAAATGCATAAGGAATAAGGAGAAATGAGGGAGGGAAAGAGGGGAGTTGATTGCCAGGTCACAAATTAAATATTACTAATGGATTTACCAACAGAATTATTCTATCAAACATTCCATCAGTTATTCTATCGGTAAAAAGTGCCACGTCACAGTACAATTTACTTTTTTGAATCCCACTATAATATCATTTGTAATTCTATTGGTATATACCGAGTAATTATTTCTGTCGGTATATTTATAGACAAACTTTACTATCGGGTTAATTATGTCGGTAAAGCCATCGGTAAAAGTTACTTGTCATTGTATTTTTTTGGCCTTTTTATTTTTTTTCCCCCTTGTAATTCTCTTGGTAAATACCAACAGAATGTTTCCGTCGGTGTTTACCGATGAATATAACGATGGAAAAGTCTATTGATAAAATTCACCGACACTCTATCGATGAAAAAATTCCATTGGTGTTTTCATTTGTATTTGTCAAATTTCTGGTAGTAAATTAAATATATTTCAATAAATAAAATAATTTAATTTATTATCAATTCAATAATTAATTAATTTATATTTGAAGATCAGGTGCATCATTTAGCAACAAGTCATGATCCCCTAAATATTAGAAAAGTCATTAGTGGTTTGACTTAACCTTTCAGTGATCGGTTTCTCATTATAATTAATATATTTTCATCAATAATATTCCGATTTAATATTAAAGCATGAAGTTGTTTGTCATATTAAATCATGTTTGTTCTCTACATAACAATAATTGACTGTTTAAATAAGACTTGTAACTCTTTTCAAATCTCATTCCACCTTTGCCAAGGATTTTTCAGTCAATAATATTTGAGAACAAATAAAATATATATATTTTTAATTTACTTAGGGTGATAAATCATCTTTTGATTACTCAAGTACCTTCATATAGTTCATGCTATATCTAATGTCTGCCCCTTCGTTATCTCGGTTAAGATAACATGTAACGGAATCAAAATATAACATTCTCTATCATAACTCAAATTTTGACCCTTTTTATTTTTATTTTATAAAAATAAAAAAAGATAATAAAAAATATATGAAAAAATAAAATAAATGAAGAATAAATTGAAATTTGGGTCAAGACAATATAAATTGAAAGTTTTGGGGACTTAATTAAACTTTGGATTAGTTTAATTAATTAAATCAAGAGCTTAATTGAAGAATTGATAAGTTTGGGGACTTAAATGAACTTGAAATTAGTTTAATTAATGAAATCAAGGGTTTAATTGAAGAAATATCAAAGTTTAGAGCCATTTAAGGACTGAATTGAATAATTCAAAAGAAAAACTGTCCTGTAAATTGTGCTAAATTACAGGGGCTTGATTACAAAATTGCAAAACTCCAATGAACAAATCAAAAATAGCCATTTGAATCGGGAAAACAGAGCCGTTTCAGAAAAAAAACTATTCATTGCCTTCTTCCTTAGAAACCGTTTCAGCACTAAAGGCACTAAAACTGTTTCAGTTATGAGGCACGTCTCACGGCTACTATTCCTCGCCCCCATGATGCATGCCGTTACCAAGCTTCGACTGCATGGCATTCTCTGGCCTTATAAAAGCCAGAGAAAGGCCATGGATAAAAAAAGAGGAGAAGGGCCGAAAACTTGAAGAAACGGTGGAGAGAGAAGGAGAACAAAAAAAAAAAAACAAAGATACCACGAACATGAAAACCAATAGAGAGAGAAAAAAAGACTACAGAGGGAGACACACAGAGATAGGGGATAAATGAATGAAAGAGAGAAACAAAGGGTGATATCGTTGTACTTCGCCTTCAGTAGCAACTCTAGAGCTCCATCTTTAGAAGCCACTGCACTAGAAATAGGGCACTCCAGGAGAGAAACACAGGGACGAACCGGGGAAGAGAACGAACAAACAGAGGAACGACTGGACAGGTAGAACACGAACAGAGATACAAACGCAGAAAATGCAAAAAAACACAAAAAGCAAAAAACAAAGAGAAGGAAGAATATAGAAAGAATTGAAGAGGGGAGTAGCATCGACCCGTCAACTTCACATCGTCTTCGTCGCCAAGCACTAGCTTCTCCTACAGCTACACTAGGTAACCTCTTTTGTTTTTCTCCGCTCGCAAAATAATTACCTTATCACTGTGCAAAGCATGCATGAGTAATTCATGCATGCACGCACAATGACCGGGTTGGTCACTGGCTTGGGCTAGTGACCAAACCAAGCTCGCTAGGTGCAACCCAGCTCTGTACAGGTTGGTCAGACCCAGCTCAAAAAAAAAAAACAAAAAACAAAATAAAAACTGGGCCTGGATCTCAGGCCCAACTGGCCCAATCCTCTTTAGTTTAGTCCCTTTTATTTTAATATTTGGCCAAACAAGCCCTTTTTTAATATCAAAAAATTCCAAAAATATTGTGGACCCTTTTGAATTTATTTGTAAGTCCCATGTATTGTTTTTAGGGTATTTCACTGTATATTTGATCTATAGATTTTTACAGTAAAATACAAATCCGATATTCAATATTTTTTTTAAAAAAGATAAAAAATATGTATGCTTTGTTTTAGATTCATTTTATTGGTTTATTAACTGGCGCCAGAGCTAAGAATACCATAAGTTTGTTTTTATACGTAATATTTACCAATGCCAGAGTTGGAAATATCTATAGCCGAATATTCCCTGGCACTAGAGTCATGAATATTATAGGCAGACCATCAAAGATAAAACACAACAAACTTTTAGCAATTTAAGATAAAACTAATGATGTAAACTACCTCAGGTAGGACGTTTAAGAGGTGATAAGATCTTCCTTTTTGCGTAATCAGTCCCGTATCATAGAATCTCTGCTGACCAGTTAGGGTTCCTAGTGAATATAATACTAGGTGATGACTCCTTAAACAAGACTTTTTCCCTAAAAGAACAAGATGCTAAAAATCTGTTCTTTTGCGAGAATTTTTTTAAGGGCGCCGTGAGGTCGGGTGCAACACTCTATATAAGATAACTTAGTTATTTCAAGTATAAGCATCACTTATACACCCGTCACGTGAGCCTTTTCATAGACATAGGTGATCTCTCCATATATAATTCTCATACGGGTCAGTAATGTACATGTCTTATAACAATCACCTATATATTAGCTCTAAGTATTCCTTATACCTTAGCTTATGAGAACATTTGCTTTATTTCATAAAGGAAAGAACATAATACGTATCAGTCTTTACGGCTCTAATAAACGTCAAGTATTTAAGAGAGCATCGACCATAAATATTTTAGGAACAATGCTTTGATGCAATAGAAATTCCATAATGATAACAACTTTATAATTTCCTTTGCAAAGCATTTTTGTTCCATGAACTTTATCTTTACTTCAGATTCATAAATCAAATATTAGATTCATTAATCTAATATTATATGAATATTGAAAAACAATTAAGCTTTTATTAATAATATATATATGTATTTACATGAAAATAATTATACCACATATAACCAACCGATTAGCTACATAACATATTAAACTAACATCAATACCAATCAATACTTGTTTTTTTTCAAATGATTTGTTGTTGCCCTCCTTTTCTTTTTTATCACAATCAATATTTAAAAGATTGACATTTGATTTGGGTCCTTCAAATTAATGTGATGAAATTAGTGATAAAAAGATTCTTAAGTAATGTCGCATATGGACGCGTGGTATCAAGGTGGTCGTTGGGAGTCACTACCTAGTTGTTTAGTTCAAGGTCGTTAGGAAAACCAAGTGTATTGATTTTATCAGAGATTCAAGGATAAGAGACTGGTTGTAGCTAGAAGATATTAGCACTGTCATAACCCAATTTTTGACCATTTTATTTTAATTATTATTATTATTTTATTTACTGAAAAGAATAAAAAAAATGATGATGAAAAAAATAATGATGGAAAAACAAGTAAAATGAAATAAATGAAGAATGAATTAAAATTTGGGTTAAGGGTAAAATGATTGAAATTTTTGGGGTTTAATTAAACTTTGAAATTAATCCAATTAAGCTTGAAATTAATTTAATTAATCCAATGAAGGGTTTAATTGGAGAATTGATAAATTTTTAGACTTAATTAAGCTTGAAATTAATTTAATTCATCCAATCAGGGGCTTAATTGGAGAATTGATAAGTTTTAGACTTAATTGGACTTTGGATTTAATTAAATTAATGAAATCAGGGACTTAATTGAAGAAATAGCAAAGTTTGGGGTTAATTGGGGACACGATTGCAACAGATTAAAGTCCAAGGACTAACTTGTAAAAGGCGCTGAAATGCAGGGAAAATTACTGTTTAAAATAGGGGCTTAATTACAAGAATTTTGAAACTGCAGGGGTTAAAACGTATAATGGCCACCTTTTATCTCCAAATAGCGTCGTTTTGAAAGGGACGCTGTTCATCTTCTTCTCCTTTAAGCCAGTGACCGTTTCTGCAGTAATGGAGGGAGGAACATTGCAGCAGTAATCGTCGTCCGTTGGCTTCAGTTATGAGCACCTTAATGGTGGCTGACCGTTAGCCTACCGCCCGTTATCAACCCGCCGAGCCCTATATAAACTGAGTAGCACCGAAGAGGGGGTTGGTTAGAGGGAGAGAGAGAGACGAAAGAAACTCGAAAAGTGACTGATACCAAGAAACCAGTGAACTTTTAAGTGTTTTGTTTAGAACCCCATACCAGAAGTGAACTTTTCCTCACTAGCACCGACCTAAAACAACGAAAACCAAAACCGGCCGAGAGAGAGTAGAGACAGTGTTCTGAAACAGAGTAAAGAAACAAAACAAACAAGCCGAAACAGAGACACAGGAAAGGAATACAAAGTGAGATACAAAGCAGAAGGAGTAAGAAGAAATTCAAAGGCAAAAGCTTCGCCCTCAACAATCACGCGCAAATTCCCTACAAAAGAACCAGGTAAGTCTTCTGCTCTGTTTTCCCCGCTTTCCATTACTTCATTTTCGCCATCTGTTTTGAATTAATTAACAAAGGCGAGGCACGCGTAATTTGGATCACGCGTGCCTCATCTGGCCCAGCTGGGTCACTGGTTTGGGCCAGTGACCGGGCCGGGTTGGCTGGGTCCAGCTCAGCCCATGTGGGCTGAGTTGGACCCAGCCCAAAAAACTAAAAAAATAAAAAATAAAAAACAAAAAAATAAAAAATAAAAACGTGTATGCATAAATAAAAATAATATAAATTTATTGGTTTATTCACTGACGCCAGAGTCAAGAATAAAAAATACCGGTTTAAATTTATATTATTTTTATTCAATGTATTTTATTTTATTTAGCTAGAAAAATAAAAAAATATGTGCATGTGTAAAAAATAATTTTTTTTTATATGAATATTCACCGACGCCAGAGTCAGGAATATTATAAACAAATTATCATAGCATGAACTAATAAACATTTAGCAATTTAAGACAAAACCAACAATGCAGTCTGCTTCAGGCAGAACGTTTAAGGGGTGATAATATCTTCCCTTTTACGTAACCAATCTCGATCCATAGAATCTCTGTTGACCAGTTAGGGTTCCTAGTGACCATAATACTAGGTGGCGACTCCTCAAACAAGACCTTTTCCCCTAAAAGAATAATATGCCGGATATCTGTTCTTTTTCCACAATCTAGAATTTTTAGGGCCGCCGCGATGTCGAGTGCGACAAGCATCCCTAGACTGGTTCCTAGCCGGTAGTTTTTCTATGACTTAGAATTGAGATTTATTCGTGTGAATAAATCTGGTGACGAATAAATCTAGTGTTAAGAATCTATTATAGGTTTGTGTACTCAAATAAATTCTTATGAAAAATATTTTTTGTAATTTGAATATTACGGTGAAAAATAGTCCCAATTAAAATTAGTGAATACTTAAAATAACTCTGAGAATTTTTTAGTCAAATCTTCTATTCAAATACTAGCCTTACTTGTAGGTCCAATGTTTTATACCAAAATATTTAACTATTAATTCTCATGAATTAAAATTTTAGTTATTGAAATATTGATCAAATTCTCAAGGATTTAAGAAACTAGTTTTTAATTCCCAAAATGCTACCGATATGATTTTTTATATTTTTGAGAGACTTGATCGTATGCAATTAAAATATTTATTTTTTTTAAAACATTTTAAAAAATATATAAGAAAATACAAACACACGCACTCTCTGTTTTTTTTATTATATTTTACTCACACACACTTACAACTACATTTTACTCACACAAACTTACAAATATTTATTTTTTTAAAACATTTTAAAAAATATATAAGAAAATACAAATACACGCACTCTCTGTTTTTTTTTTTATATTTTACTCACACACACTTACAACTATATTTTTACAAATCATCAAAATTCAAAATAATTCAATTAAATATGTCAAAAAATTCACAAATTAATATGAGAAATTGCCAGGAATTCAAGAACAGTGTTGGGATGCTTTTGAGTTATAGGAACAATGGTAGCGTGTGGGCTTCAAGCATTACTGCTACTAGTGGTGTGTGAATCCACACCTCGTCACCAATGAAAACAAGAAAACTGGTGGATCATAAATATTTGCTTATTCTCAAAGAAAAAGAAAAAAAGAAGGCACAAACAATAGTTTTTACTTTATTTTAGAGGTATCAAAGTTCTAAAAAATTGAATTTTTTTTTATCTTTGAAATGCTTAACTCATCATTCTCATATTTTAGAATTTTTGACCAAATTTGATTGATTTTGACCATGTCTTTTGCCCCCAAAGAGTCTCATAACTAACGTAATTATTGTTATTGCAAAAATATTGTCAAAAAAATCATTGAGCCAAAAAGTTTGTTAGATGAAGTTTAATAAATATTTTATATTATTATCTAATCCCATTTAAAAAAAGTATCATAGTCTAAAAATTTGAATTGTTTAATAAAATTCAATAAATAATTTTATATTACCCATGACAAATAATGATCTAGAAAGCATCCAATTTTGGAAAAGAGGTTTATTGCATGAGATATAGTGAAGTACCAACGTTTTTTTTTCTTTGCTGTAATGGTTTCTGAAATGTTCAAAGGTCATTGATTGCATGTTATTGACAAACACAATGGGAACGAAGGACTGATAGACATGGATGATTTAGTGTAAACTGGAGGCTAATTCAAGAAACACATGGATACACACCGTCTTTAAGGAAAAACATGCATGCTTTCACTACCAGTCTGATCTAGAACATGTTTTTACTTTCCATTGTAGATGATCTTCCCACTTAGCCGTTTACATAGATTGACTCAAGTACATATGTAAAGGCATGTAAAGTTAGAGCATGTCACGCACCACCCGCTCATGCACACCTAATTCTTACTACACATCTCCAAATGAAACCACTATGGTTAGGGCCACATTATGACAACGAGACACCAAAACCGAATAGGAGCTCCCACGTTTTCATTATATATATATATAATGAATTCCATTTAGTAGTTAAAGTAATATCAACCTGATGATATATATATATATATATATATATATATATATATATATATATATCATCAGGTTGATATTACTTTAACTACTAAATGGAATTCAATTAAAAATATTAATTTTAAGAAAAATTATCATAGCAAATGAAGTGTGAATTGAATTAAATTTGTTGAGTTAATTCAATTCTTTTATTTGAAACTATTTTGAATATATTGATTTGAATTTGAAATGAAATTTAATTTATATAAAAAAAATGCAAAAGCAAAAAACCATCTGATTTACTTTAGTAATTTTTCTTAAAATTAATATAAAAAATAATATTTCAAAAACATCCATTTCTTTCTCTGCATAATACCTCTTCCTATGTGGTCTACATTCCTGCTGTATAATGGCAATCGGGGTCTAACAATCTGGCTTAGTTGAAATAAATTTTAATGGAATACCATGTGGTCTGCGGGGATTATTTTTCCTGAAAAGTTGAAAGAACACTTTGTTTTGCTCCACATCTTTTTTCCTGGGAATTATGGAATTTATTTCGGCCCCGTTTGTTTGCATGTTATTGACAAAAACAATGGGAATGAAAGACTGATAGACATGGATGATTTAGTGTAAACTGGAAGCTAATTCAAGAAACACATGGAAAAACATGCATGCTTTCACTACCGGTCTGGTTAAGAACATGGTTTTACTTTCCATTGTAGATGATCTTCCCAATTGTCCGTTTACATTGATTGACTCAAGTACGTGTGTAAAGGCATGTAAAGTTATAACAAAAATTAAAAAAAATGGGTTGGAAAAAGAAGAGAAGGTTTTGATCTTATTTGAGTTTTTTTTTAATTAATATGGGTGTCTGGGTTAATTTGCATGTACCTCGACTAATCCTATAAATTTTAAAGTTAATGATTATATAAGTCTCTAGTAACTCTAAAAAAATTTAAACTTGTAATTATTAAAAAAAAATTCTAAACTTAATTAGTTTAGCTATCCTTAAAATTATATAGATAGAGTGAGCTCTATCTATTTCTCAAATGAGCGTACACCAAAATAAAAAAAACATCCTATCAATGGCTAGCCATGTTTGGACTAGGCTTGAACGACTTTTCTTTTTTCCTTATCTATGTCCAAGCCTGAAATGGACTAACCCGCCTCGGCCCTGTATCATTGCTTGAGAACATATTTGAATGTATTTTTTTTGAGTTCCGTGAAGTAAGAGCAGGTCACGCGCCACCCGATGATGTACACCTAATTCTTACGACACATCTCCAAATGAACCACTGTGGTTAGTGGCACATTTAAATTCTGTGTGGAGGGTAGAAGCAAATGCACAACGAGACACCAAAACAGAATTGGAGCCCAACCTTTTCATTAATGATATTTCTTTTTCTTATCTAATGATAAGTTTGTTCTTCATCATTAATTTAATCTTTATTAGAAGTTGATATAATTAGATTTATAAACATTTTAAATCACTAAATATGTGTTGTTAACACAAGTAACAACAAAACATAAAATAAATCTTTACAGTTAAACTCCAAACACAACATGTTATTTGAAATGTTTGAATTGAATTTAGTTCACGGGATTAAATCAATTTTAATGTTTGGAATTCTTTTTGAGTGTATTGATTTAAATTTTAAATGGAATTCAATTTAAAATATTAGGATTAAATTAATTCTTTTGCTCAGTATTCTTTTTGAGTATATTAATTTAAATTCTAAATGGAATTCAATTCAAAACATTAATTTTAAGATGAGTTACCTTATAAAATCGGAGTTTGAATTGAATTGAATTGGTAGATTTAATTCAATTATTTTATTTGAAACTATTTTGAATATATTTATTGGAATTCAAAATAAAATTTAATTTATATAAAAAAATGCAAAAGCAAAAAACCATCTGATTTGCTTTAGTAATTTTTCTTAAAATTAATATAAAAAATAATATTTTAAAAATATCCATTTCTTTCTCTGCATAATACCTCTTCCTATGTGGTCTCCATTCCTGCTGTATAATGGCAATCGGGGTCTAACAAGGTTGAAATAAATCATGTGGTGTGCGGGGATCATTTTTCCTGGAAACTTAAAAGAACACTTTATTTTGCTCAACATCTTTTTTCCTGGGAATTATGGAATTGATTTCGTCTTCTCTGCGAACATCACAGTCAGCTGTCCATTGCACTTGATATTTTTATAATCTCTCTTGCGTTATTGTTTGAATGGTTGCCAGAACTTCACTTGATCATGATAAGAATTACTTGTTCTGTAGGAGTTCCCTGCCTTCAGTGAACTCACCTGGCTGTTGGTTTGCAGAACCTGTTACAGCAACCACAATTAATACGGATGTGAGTATATTTTGGTTTCCCTGTGATAAACTAATTTATTGCATGCTGCTCCTATGATTATGTGAGTTTTAAATGGTGCCTTTTATTCTTTTTTAATATACCAGTCTTTTCTAACAAATGGACGGGTTATCCATGTCTGTCATCAGAAGCTGATTACTGGGTTCTTTAGCCCTTCAATATACAGGTATATATGTTGAAAATCTTCTTGACTCCATTGCTCTTATGATTTTTTTTCTTACTGTCCTTTTACAAGTTTTAATATGTTTCCTCCATGCTGAGTAGTTTGAGGTTTACTTGGTATATATCACAAGTTGTTTGAGTGTTTCATCTCCTACTCTCAGAAATAATTTTTCCATACTATGATAATTGAGTTTTATATCATTTTAAATAAATATAAGTGTCATTATAATAATAAAAAAATTTATGCAATGAAAACTAATTTTTAAATTAATGACAAAATAGTTAAGATTGTCAATTTAATTTATTTTTATAACTATTCCAAATAGTATAATTAAATTTCAATATGTGGTTTAATATTTTATTCTAAATATAAAAATTATAATAAATTATCAATTGAATTTAAATTTGCTTATTAATTGAATTCAATTTAGTACGTGATTTGATTCTAAATTAATAGACTAAAAGCAAAGCATGCCATGCAAGGCTACGGGTTTGTTTGGCAGTGTGGTTGCGGTTGCTTTTCAAATAGCTTTTCATGTCAAAATACATGCTAATGATGTTTTTTTATTTTTTAAAAATTATTTTTGACATCAGCACATTAAAATGATTTGAAAACACTAAAAACATATTAATTTGAAGTTAATAAAAAAATAAAAATAATTTAAATTTTATCAAAAACGCTTTTGAAATACAAAAACAAACAGGCCCTACATATCCACATTGCTCCTCCTATGCTGATGCTCCTGCTCACTCACTGCACCACTTATCTTCTCCATCACTTACTTTTCACACTAAACATACTTCTCTCCTTCTGCACTTACTAATTTAAATATTGAAGGGTTTTTTTTATTTCGTCAAATAACTTGTTTTACTAGAAAACTCATGGGAATCACCACGTTACCAATGGTTAACCTTAGTCACTCCATGAGATAAAGACACAGTCATGAAAAACCAAATCTAATCTAGACTTTTTACGATTTCATCAATAACATTGGTCTGT
This sequence comes from Populus nigra, assembly GCF_951802175.1. Lineage (NCBI taxonomy): Eukaryota > Viridiplantae > Streptophyta > Magnoliopsida > Malpighiales > Salicaceae > Populus > Populus nigra. Next base: position 27,484,999 of record NC_084852.1, on the reverse strand, counting down.
CATCTAAATCTAAATGACCGATGGACGGCAATCACTCAGTATAAAAAAAGGCTGTTTTGTGACCGAACATTGGCAAATGTATATTTACAACATCTTACCTAATTGTTTTTTGAAAGTAATCATGAAAATGAATAAAAAGAGAAAGCAATCAAGAAGATAAATGATAAATGAGAAAGTACTAGTGAAAAAAATTCAAATAGAGAAAGAATTGTAAAAGGATGACAATAAGAAATTAGAGGGAGAAATATAATGGAGCAAAATAAGGGAATGTGAGATGGATAAAAGAGAGGATATGAGAGGGAAGAAAAATTATCTAAACACTCTAAAACAATTAGGGTTTTTTTTGTGGTGCTTTATTGTTCATATGAACAATAAGCAACTTGATATATTTTTCTTACTCTTTTTATAATAATTTCATATTGTAACTTATGTCATCACTATTTTTGACCCCCTTTTCAATATATTTTCAAAAAAATTGGAAAAATATATAAAAATATCAAAATTCTCAGAAAATACATTTTTGACACGATTTGGCTAATTTATGGTCATTTCATGATTTTTGACTATTTCACATGTTATTCTTGTATTGAATTTTTTTAAATAAAAATATTCAAAAGGAAAGAAGAAAAAAGAGAAAATCATTCCAATAATTGTTTTAGTGAGTAAAATGTAATTGAAAAAAAAAACCTAATTTAGTTCAAAAATAATAAGTGCAAAGAAAAAAGAGAGAGGGAAAATGAAACTTGTCTTATGTGAGGGAATTTTAAAAATTTAAAAGGTGAAATAACTCTCTAGAAGAATCAAGAAGATGGAAGAACTCTCTAGAAAAATAAAAACAAATGATAAAAAGGTGGAAGGGTTGAGAATGTTCATCATAGTATAAATAGACATACACACCTACACCCCTCACACTCCCGTAGACAATATCTTTCATCATTAGCGAGTGAAAACAACACCGAGAGAAACAACCACCGGTGATCGATAATTATTCTAGTAGCGAAGGCCAACAACACTTGACAACATCAATGTAGTAGGCACCGTGACAAATTCTCCTCTTCATTGTCGGTAGACTAGCAACAACACCAACATCAACCACGCTAAGATCAACCCCAAGGTTAATCATCCTCACTGTTATCTCTTTCTATTTTCAACCTAAATGTCAAGCTCTCTCATTCACAATAACCCTAGATTCACGCCTCAATCATAAAAATTGCTATTATAAAAAATCTTCCACACAAGAACTTACAAGTTACTGTTTATAACACCACCAACACCATTGAGAAGAGGAGAGGATAAGTTATGTGATCTCATTGGGTAATTGCCATTTAGGTCATCAGCCAACACACCTCCATCCACGGTTGCACATGGTCCACACGTGCCAACACTGTTTTGGTAGTCTCCAATAGTTTCTCAGTTGTTCTACCACTATTCTAGCAATCATTCAACCTTGATTTTAGTAGATCTTAGACATTCCAAACATCTCGAAAGGTCGATTCATAAACTCAAATTGTTTGTTTTTATAAACTGCTAAAATGTTGTGAAACTGGAGACAAAATGCTTATTGTTGTGCATGATATTTGTATTGTTTGGACATTATTGATTTGAATTGATACGTGTTTGTGATTTGAGATGATTTTCATGAATATTGGATTGGATTGGACATGAATATTATGAGAACTTATTTTGAATTATTGAAATTATTTTGTCAAGGGCTTGTTAAATTTGTTCAATATTTGATTTGATTTTGTTTCTATTGTGATTAAATTTGGATTGATTAATTTTGAATTTTTTTATTGATTGGGTGGATGAGATGAATTTTTGGAAAGTTATAATATAAGTTGGTTATGTGATTTTAAGAAAATAATGTACTAATCACACTGTGGATATATTATTGAAAAAATGATAATGATGAAGAAATATGCATATATAAAAAAATGTGAAAAAATAATTAATCAATCCAAGATGACATGATCTAAACTTAGGCCCTGTCTACTAGATGTTGATTAATAAAGAAAAATAAGATAATAATAAAAATGTCCTCGTATTAATTGTTCTTATTAATTGTTAACCGGCCTAAAATGGAATGGTCTTATACTAGGCCATGTCTTTCAAATATCAATTATTGGATAATATGATCAATTAATATTTGATCAATGAATTAATTTTTTTCTATGTATTATTAATTGACTCAAAATGATATGGTCCAATATTAGGCTGCATTCTTTATATGCTGATAAGTGAATAATAATACCAATTAATACATGATCTCTAGGACATTAATTAATAATATCTTTGGTCACCACATAATCATTTTATTTCAGAATTTTACAAATTCAATTCAATATTCCTATCATTTATTAAGTAGCCCCGGATGGAATGGTTTAATAACGAGCCTTGTTTTCTAGACACTGCTTAATGGATAATATGACATTTTCTAACCATAATAAGTCTCATATAATGGTGTTCCCATCATTTCTAAAATTAGACCCTGTCCTTCGAACATTATTTAGTTAGTTGAACATGGTCATGATATCCTAACCTCTTATTAAATGATTTTATCATATGTTAAAAGACCCAGGATGGAATGGTATCATAATAGACCATGTTCTTCAGATGTTATTTAACATATAGTATAGCTAATTAATATAGTCCACCAAAAAACCTAGGATGGTAAGGTCCAACATAAAACCTTGTCATTTGGACTTTATTTTGTGGATAATGACAGTACTTTGAATAATATACATACCAGTTTAGGAAAACCACATTAAAATACATTTATCATTGAAAACAAACAACATTACAACTTATCTTAAAAGAGGAAGTAGTGGTGCCTCAATGGTCTTTGGCCTAGGTAACATACATGAAACCACCAACCTCTATTGAAATTCTACTTGGACATGGATAGCAGGTCAATGTGTTATCACCTCAGTTTATGCATTTGTACCTTGTAGGCCTTGGTTTAGCGCATCAAGGTTGTTAATCGGGCAATATAAAACCCTTTTTGAGACTAATTTAGTTAGCCATCTTGCCCTACATGTAATGGCTAGAACCCTTTCTTAGGTTATTTCTTGGTATTATTACCACTCTATATTCAATTTGTTATTTCTATGAATATTTTTATTTAGAATAGTTAGTTTTTGAGTTTTACAAAAAGAGAAAATGGGAAACAAATACAAATAAGGTTTTGAAAGCTCAGTTTTCTCAAATTCATGGACGACAAAGAAAGAGCTTTTTTAGAGCAGAACCATTAGAGGGAGATAAAATTAATGAAAAATAAGAAAGCTAGTTTCACCTAGTTGTTTGTATAGATTCACCAGATAAGGTCATCAGGTGAAGGTCTTTCCATTAGAGAGAACATTTTAGACATACATGGTTCTTAGCACAATCCTATAACTCTTGGATGCACCACCCGGTTTCCATCCATTTCTAACAAGAGATCATAGTCATGCTGGGCCATTTAATCCAAGATTTCAAGGAGTGACATTTGATGTTTAGCCACTGAAAGCTCTATTTGTGGTGACACCGCCATAATAAAAGACAAAAACTACTCCCACTTTTAAACCTAATATGGAAAAAACTTTGAAGCCAAAAGTTGGGTTAAAAACCAAGAAACTCTTAGCAATTAAAGATCATTTAAAGGAAATTAAAGGAATGGATTAGTTTGATTCCATGAAAGCACATGAAATGTTCATAGTATCAGATATTGTCACACCATAAAAGTTCAAAGTGCCTAACATTGTTATGTATACAGGAGTTGAATGCCTAAATACTCATTTAAAGATCTATTACAATAAAATGACTGAAGTGATTAAAAATGGTAAGCTCCTAATTCATTTCTTCTATAAGAGTCTAAATGGTGCTATCTTGACTTTGTGTATGAACTTGGATGAAAATAAGATAAAAAAGTGAAGAGATTTAGTTGAAGCATTCATGCATTAGTGTAAGTTCAATATAGAAATGACTTCAAGTTGATCTAAACTTTAAAGCATGAAGGAAAAAATAGTGAGTCCATTAAAGAATATAGTCAAAGATGGTGTGGTATGGCAGCACAAATTCACCCTCTTCTATTAGAAAAAAAGGAGCTTATCTCCATTTTCATTTACACCTTCAAACAGCCATACTTTGAATACTTGATTGGTAATTCATTAGCATATTTTATGGATATTGTGACTACAACAAAAAAGATTGATCGAACCCTAAAATTAGGAAATATAAGAAATTTAGTAGTGAAGTTTGATTTTCATTTACATCGTGCTAAATGATGAATCAAAAGATAATTTTCAAATATGAAGCATTGATAAAAGACATTCTTATTTTACACATTATCCTACCTGGTCATCACAAACACCATCGTGTTTTATGGCATCATCAACTTCTCAAGTGCCATTATCTAAGATTGACATCTCTTTATCGCTTAACATTGTTTACCATCATCTCTTGAGTACATATTGATCCTACCTCAACAAATCCCATATAACCACCTAACCTAATGTGGTATAATCTAAACATAAAGTGTGACTATCATGACAAGATTTTGGGCCATTCAATTGAAGATTGCAAGAATTTCATATATCACGTTCGGAAGTTGGTAAGCAAAGGGTATGTTATATTTGTGAAGAATAAACCATTTTGTGTTGAAGAAATCATAACTTTGTTTCTCTTTAATAAAATTTTTAGGACTATGTTGTGTCTTTCAATGAAATTTATTCTTTATTTTTGTCATATGATTGTTTTGAGATCAACAAATGTTCATTTTATTTCCATCTACTATTGGATAAATATAATGAGAAATTCATTTAAAGACTTTTAAAATTGATCAAATCCTAAGACATATCATATGAGTGCCAGGGGCAACACTTCATTTTGAATGTCAAAATATTTCCTCCTATATTTAAAAATATGAAATCTCGCTTCGAACCCTTTTGACCCTGAAATACTCATTTTTTTCACTCTTAATGAATCTTAATAGTGTGAATTTTTCTTGAAATAATACAATTTTGCCCCAAAATAAAATCAAATAATTTGATGTCTTAAATAATGACAAACAATGCATATTTGGGTCGATGATCCAACCCATCCCACCATTTTCTTTTCTCAGGTTAACCTTATGGTTTTCCTAATCAATAATGATCTTCAATAAGGTTAAGATTTATCAATATAGATAGATTTAGATTTTGAGATGAAGAAAAACCATCTTTGATATATCTTTCACAAATAAAATTTATCCTTTGTTATCCCTATTTGAGCCTAAAATATGTTTTTTTTTGGATAATAACCCGAATTAGGATCACCCCTCATTTTGGGAGCATGTTTTGGAAGTCCTAGATAATTAATGAAATTCTCTAAATGGAAAGAAATAAGAAAATATGAAAGGGACAAAAGTATTATATAAGAGAGTGAGCAAATACTCCAATAAAAATGAAATAATAAAAAAAGATAAAAAAAGATGAAGTTCTCTTTAAATGTACCTAATGATAAACACATTTAGATCAATTGGGGGCAATTTAAATCAAAGAGACCTTTTGTAATGACAATAGCTAGTTAATGACCTAAAGAGCTCCATTATAGGATATGAGTAGTACAAGACACATCTGAGAATGATGGTGATGCATATATGTTTTTTGATGACCATTGGAAATATAAATATGGCTAGATTGGCTGGGGTAATCCTATTTTAAGAATGAAGAAATCCATTATGATATCATGCAAAATGATGAAATGAAAAACTCTTTCATTGGTATGGTGTTGATTCCTTCACGAAGATAATGGAAAATAAGTAGTATTGAACACATGTTCATATGAAATTTCAAGGTGATGACAAGTATAGGCAATATGGGCCAAATTAAGATGATTTACTGATTGTGCCCATCCAATGATAAAAAATGGAGTCCATGGAAAGATAAACTTATGGTGAGCCTAGATAGAACTTATTTCCTTTGAAAAAAAAACTCATCCAAGCCAATGCCAAAAGATTTCAAAGACCTAAATGAAATAAAAAGAAAATTGAGCTTTTAAAATAACAATTTATGTCTTTCTATTGACTCTAAGAGGTAAGCTCTATAACTAAAATTAGAAAAAATTTCTGATAATCTTAAGCTAAATGCTCTAATAGGATGTTAGTTTTTAAAAGCAATATACATAGGTGGAAATTTATTTTAATTTTAGCTTTAAATTCTTATTATCTCAATTGACAATATTTTATTGAGTATGATCCCAAAGAAGGTAAATTTTTAGATCAAGCCTCGCCATCAAGTCAACTTGTAGATCAACCCTGCAATCAAGAAATCAAACCTTGCAATCAAGAAATTCAACCATGCAATCAAGAGAATTAGCACTACCATTAGACCAATTCTGCAATTAGGAGACCAAACCTTGCAATCAAAAAAGTGAAGCCTTGTAATGAAAAAGTTGAACCCTGCAAACAGGAAGTCAAACCTTGCAATCAAAAGATCAAACATTGTAATCTAGAAGTGAAGCCCTGTAATCATAAAAAAAAGGTTAGCCTGCCATCAAGTCAACCTGTAGATCAACCTTACAATTAGGAGATCTAGCTCTATAATTAGGAGATCAAACTAGGCAATTAAGAGAAACAACCTTGTAATCAAGAAGAAAAAGCCCTACAATTAAGAAGTTTTGGTTTCAGCTCTACTATCAAAAGGTTTATAGCTAAATCTCATAGCTAGGTAAGTCAAGCTAACTTGTTTGAATTTCATGTTAAGGTTGGTCACTTGATAATCATATCTTCTCAACATTGGTCACCTAACAATTAGACCATATTTTGTTTTTTGTTTCGAGGATAGTCATCTCTTAATGACCACGTTTATTTATATGGATCCCAAGTTGATCCCTTCTCAATTGAATGGATCCTATATTGATCCCTTTTTTATGGATCTCAAGTTGATCCTTTTTTATCCATATCATTCCTAAGTTGACTTTATTTATATGGATCCCAAGATGATGCTTTCATAGATCCTATATTGATCTTGATCCCAGTATGATCCTTTCATAGACCCTAAGATGATCTGGATCCTAAGTTGATCCTTTCATAAATCCCAAGATGATCTGGATCCCAAAATGATCCTTTCATAGATATCAATTTAATCTAGATTCCAAGTTGATTTAGATTCTAGGTTTATCCTTTTTTTATATGAATCCTAATTTGATCCTTTTGATATGGATCAAGAGTTGATCCTTTTATTACATGGATTCTGAGTTAATCCTTGCAGTTATATGGATCCTAAGTTGATCCTGTTTCATATAGAACCTAAATTCATCTCTTTCACATGAATCCCAGGTTGATTCTATTTACCAAGTTGATCTCATTTGCATGGATTCCAAGATGATCCTTTCTTTTACATAAATCCCATATTAATCCCTTTATTCTTTATAATAATCCCAAGTTTTATCCATTCATTTTTCATTTTGTTTAGTCCTTCTCTTACAAAATTTACCATATAAAGTCAAGGAAAAACGAATTTTCTTTGTATTTGCACCGTAAATCTTGTAATCAGGGGGCGACAATCATTACTAATTTTTTACCGTCTGTTTTCAACATATTTTAAAGTAATTGGAAAAAAATACAAAAAATAACAAAATTCTTAGAAAATATGTTTATGATGCGACTTGGCCAATTTCTTATCATTTTCATAATGTTTTACCATTTCATGTATTGTTTTTGTATTGATAAATTTTTTAAAAATAAAAAAAATTATAAGAAAAGAAGAAAAACATTATTCAAGAAAAAGATTTTTTTAGTGAATAAAATATAATTAAAAAATAATAAAGACTAGTTTAGTTTAAAAATAATAAATGCAAAGGAAAAAAAGAAGGAAAAACAAAGTTGTCTTATGAGAGGGAATTTTAAAATTTAAAAGGTTGATTAACTCTCTTAAAGAATTAGAAAGGTGGATGTACTCTCTAGAAAAATCAAGAAAGTGGAAGAACTCTATGAAAATATAAGAAAAAATAATAGAAAGTTTGAAGGGTTGAGAAAGTTCATTATAGTATAAATAGACATACACACTTACACCCCCCACACACTATAACATTCCAACAAAAAAATACCCCACACAAAAAAACTTTTCCCTCATCCTTCACCACACACACCAACACCCTGCACATACCAAAACACTATATTAAAAAAAAAAGAAAAAAACATAGAACCCGTGACTATTCCAAAAAAAATTACCTATTACAGATCATCTCCTTCATCATTGGCAATTGACAACTATGTCAAGTGCAACAAACACCGATGACTGACAATTATTCCAATAACACCTAACTCCAATAAACACCATGAACACCGTGACAAATTCTCCTCTTTACTACTGTCAAACCAGCCACCATACCAACATCAACCATGTTGAGATCAACCCTACGGTTGCTCATCCTCATTTTTGTCTCTTTCTATTTTCAACCTAAATGTTTTGCACCTCAACCACACAAATTGCCATCATAAAATCTTCTACATGAGCATCTATAAGTTACTATTCATGACACCACCAGAACAATTGAGAAGAGAAGAGGCAATGTTACATGATCTTGTTTGTCACTCATATATCAGGTTGCTAGAACATCAACCCATACGCCTTCATCCACAGATGCACGTGGTCTATATTCGTCAACACTGTTTTGGCAATCTCTAACAATTTCTTAGCTGTTCCACCACTGTTCTAATAGTCTTTAGGCCTTGATTTCAGTAGATCTTAGAAATGTCAAGCATCTTAGAAGGTCGATCCATAAACTCAAATAATTTGTTTTACAAATTACTAAAATATTGTGAAATTTGGGATAAAATGCTCATTATTGTGCATTATTGATTGGAATTAATGTGTGTTTGTGATTTGAGATGATTTTCATGAATATTGGATTGGATTGGACATGAATATTATGAGAATTTATTTTGAATGATTGAAATTTTTTTGTTAGGAGCTTGTTAAATTTGTTGAATATTTGGTTTGATTTGTTTTTAATGTGATTGAATATGGACTGATTAATTTTGAATTTGTTTGTTGGTTGGGTGGATGTGATAAATTTTTTGAAAGTTATAATATGAATTGGTTATGTGATTTTAAGAAAATGATGTAGTAATCACATTATGGATATATTATTGAAAAAATGATGATGAAGAAGAAACATGCATATATTAAAAACAAAAGTGAAAAAATAATTAATCAACCCAAGATGATATGATCTAAACTTAGGCACTGTATATTGGATTTTGATTAATAAAGAAAAATAAAATAATAATAAAATTGTCTTTGTATTAATTGTTAATTGACCCAAAATGGAATGGTCATATATTAGGCCTTGTCTTTCGAATGTTAAATATATGATAATAGGATCAATTAATATTTGATTGATGAATGAATTGTTTCTATTAATTATTAATTGATCCAGGATGGTATGGTCCATTATTGGGTCTGATTCTTTAGATGTCAATAAGTGAATAATAGTACCAATAAATACATGATATCGAGGATATTAATTAATAAGATTTTCAGTCACCACATAATCACTCCATTTCATAATTTTACAAATTCAACTCGACATCCCTATCATTTATTAAGTATCCTAATATGGAATTGTCTAATAAGAGGCCATATTTTCCAGCACTACTTAATAGATATTATGGATTTTTCTAACCATAATAAGTCTCACGTATATGTGTGCCCATCATTTCTAAATAACCAAGGATGGAATGGTCTACAATTATACCTTGTTCTTTGGACATTATTTAGTCAATTGACCATAATCATGTATATCTCAACCTTATATTAAATGATTCTATCATATGTTAAAAGACTCAGGATGGAATGCTCTCACAATAGACCTTTTTTTTCGGATGTTAACTAATAATAAAGTCAATTAATATAGTCTACCAAATATCTTAGGATAATAAGGTTTAACATTGGGCCCTATCCTTCAGACTTTGTTTCGTGGATAATGACAATATCTTGAATAACATACATACTAATTTAGACAAACTACATTAAAACATATTTCATTGAAAACAAATAACAATGAATCTTACCTTAAATAAGATGTATATGTTATATCTATCTTTCTTATTACATAACCAACCCTATACCCAAAACCTCTGAAGACTAGTTTGAGTTTCTAATTACTATAAATTTAGGTGGCAACTCCTTTTCATTTTTCTTACCCTTTTTAAATGCCAGCTCGCCTCGATGTCAACCTACAATAACTTAGTTGGTTAGCACGCGTGACAAGTCAAAGGTTACAGGTTTGAGCATTATGATGCACAAATATGTTTTACATTATGACAAACATCCTGTTGTCTGACATATATTTTTTTTCTTAGATTTTTTTTTACACTATAAATTTTTTATTAGATTCAGTTACTATTCAGTTTTGACATGGTTCTTAAATATTATTATGAATTCTTTTTTGAACTTTAATAATTTCTTTTAGTTATTATGTATCTGACATGAAAATAATAGTACTAATAATAAATTCTTCATGAAAATTCAATTGAAATGATTTTTTTTTATCTTTAAATAGGTTTTGAACATGATTTTATTAGATTTATCATGATGTGCATGACATCGAATGGCGGAGTTGCCTTCTAGATTGAAGGGTTTTTGGAAGTAATCATGAAGTTATGATTTGATAAGTCACCACTCAGTATCATGGTCATTAGAAAAAACCTATGGTCTACAAGAGTCTGGATAAGGGGACTAATTGTGCAAGGGAAATACACATCACCCCCTAGTGCACCTACCTATGGTAGGCTGCATTGTTGATTTATTGTTAATTTAAGGTATGTTTCTATTTGTTGGTCTCATCTAAAGGTTCAAGTCAGATCTTTCTTCGTGAGTAAGTCTCTATAGATGGTTATCTCACACAAAAGGAGGGAGGAGGAAAAAAAATTGAAGAAGAAGAAAAGAAAATGCCAAAAAAATTCTTTCCCACATTTTCTCCTCCCACACACCAAAAAACCCTAACATCCTTATCTCTCTATTTTTTACAAGGCCAACTGCCACTCATAAAATAAAAAAAAACACTTATCACCAACCTTACCCATACAAAGAAAGACATGATTGTGCTCTCTCCAAAACTCACCACACACATACAAAGTGAACCAAAAACACATTAGATCAACAACATCATTTCCCTTCTTATGCTTCACCGAGAGTAGCCCCTCCAAAACCAACAGCCCAAAACAAAGATTAGGATTTAATCCTATAAGGTAGAAACTTCCTCACGAAAAATGATTTGCCTTGAACCATTAGATGAGACCAACAAATAGAAAAATGACTTAGAATAACAATTAATTAACAATGCAGCTTACTATATGTAAAGTGTAGAGGGTGATACATCTTCTCTTTGTACAACTAGTCCTTTTACCTAGACTTTCACAGATCATAGATTTTCAAGTGACTACGATACTTGGTGGCGACTCGCTTTATTAATAACTTTATGATTAGACTCAAATACTCTTCAATTCTAGGAGACAAATCTATCATTCAACGCCAAACACATCACGATAGGATGATGACTCTACTAAGGAATTGTTTGATTAGACTAAGCTTTGTTTGTTTGCTTATTTATTTTTGGTGGTCTATGTAATTTAATTTTACCATGCATTTTTTTATGTACTGCTCATGTACTTTTGACATATTAATCATGCTTAAGTAAATCAAATGTGGGTTAGCAATCTGCTTCATGGCTTTTAATCAGGGTTCAGATTTGTAAAACATTCAACCATGAGCTGAACATTTACTTGGTAATGATGGTCATATTATGCTCCAATCATTTCTTGTAGTTATAGACTCTTTTGAGATCATGTAGTAAGCTTACCCTTCATGTAGTGGCTTAAAACTTAACCTTAAGATATGGATTCTCTAATAATTATTTTTGCATTAAGGCAGACCTGATTAATAATCCTGAACTCTAGATTATTTTCTAAACTAAGACCATGACTTCTTTTTTAGGTAAGAATTTGAGATGATATAATTAGTTGAGGGGAATTGCCCAAAGACCAAGGTTAGGAAATTACTACATATAAAAATCATTGTCTTTTTTTTTAATAAAAAAGGCTTAGAATCATTATTTTTTTGTACTCTCCAATGTGTATGGTATTTAATTGAGATAAGGACTTGAGAAAGATCTTTTTAGATTAATCAGACTATGGATTTTTGCCTATATTCAACAAAGAAGTCACAGATTAGCCCTTCGACCAGGTTAATTCATATTCAATATACGTGTACATACACTTTCATTCATAAGCACACATGTATTCATGTTTAAATATCATACGTACATACGCAAGTTGAAATACAGGTCCTTAGAAAACTCTAATTTACAAAGTTTACAACACTCGATTGCGAGAAAGAAGCATGAAGGATGAAGAACATGCTTGCCATCATGATTATTTTCAAAAAGAATTGGATTCTCTGAAGGCTAACATGGCTTGCATCACAAGTTTGCTTGAGTAGACACTTGAACACCTTTTTAGTAAACGCCCGTCTAATCATCCCATTACTTTTACAATGATTTAGCTTGAAGAAAGGATAGGAGGACAAGTTCAGGACCCTCAGTGTAACACAACCTTTGTATAGTCCACAATACCTCTACTGGCCCCAGCAACTATTGACATATATGCCAGCGAGTCCTAGAAAATGAAGTATCCTAGTGTAATAGACTATGACAAAGTAGAAGCATTGGAAACAAGAGTGAAGGCTATCAAGGGAGTAAAGTTGTATAACCCCGTAGAAGCTACACATATATGTCTAGTTTCAAATGTGATTGTACCAAAGAATTTCCGTGTACCTTAGTTTATAAAATATACCAGGACTTAGTGCCCTACCACTCACCTCAAGTCCTATTACAACAAGATGATAGAAGTTGTGCATGATAAAAAAATTAGTAATGCACTTTTTTCAGGATAGCTTGAGTATGGCAGCACTAAATTGGTACATAAGATTAGATAGAACCAATATTCAAAAATGGAAAGACTTTATGAATTCCTTCATCAAGAAGTACAAATACAAAATGGACATGGTTCCAGACCGATCCAATCTATTATCATTAGAAAAGGGAAGCCATGAATCAGTGCAGGAATATGCTTAACGATGGATAGAGAAGGCTGCTCAAGTTGATCCACCCCTACTTGAAAAACAAATGGTCAATCTATTCTCTAATAATTTCAAAAACCCTTATTTTAACCATCTGATCGGTGCCCCAACCTAACACTTTACTAACGCAGTGGTGGTGTTTGAGAGAATTGCTGTCAGAAAAAATAAAAAAGACGACGAGGTTCATTAATTGGGGTTTCACCAAAATTAACCAAGGCATCCGCACGAACATCCACTATAGAACAAGAAGACCTTACCACCTCTTCCTTTTGCTATTGAAAGAGATGCTTGAGAAATTGGTCAGTATTGAACAACTCACTCTGATTTCACATAAACCATTTCAACCACCATACCTGAAGTGATGTGAGCCTAACCAAACATATGAGTATCATGATGGAGTAATGAGGCATAACATTGAAAATTGTCATTCTTTCAAGGACAAACTTTTTTAGCTTATTGAGGCTAGGCAAATTACATATGAGGGCTATAAAACCTCCAACGGCAATGCGGAGAGAGAAATTTGCTGGCTATGAAAGCTTCAAATGTTGAAGAAAAAAAGAGAAGTCAGATTGTTCTAGTCAACATGCTTTGTCATTTTAGATTTGAAAACAAGGTCTTTAAGACCACGTTTTATTTTAGATATTTTACAAACCTTAATCATATTTTTTTAATGGATTATGCTTTTTTCATAATCTAGTTTTTGCATTAAAATCAATAAATATTTTTGATGAAAATGGTTTTTTTTTTTTGTAAATGATTGAACCCCAAGGTGTGTCTTGAAAAATACTAATAGGCAAACCCTTTAAAACTCATAAAACAGACCCTCATGACTGACTCCATGGCTCAATTCAAAACATTTTGTAACATCAATTTTATAAAAACCCTTTCGTCAAAATAATCCTAAAAAATTAAACTTGCCTTCTGGTTTCAGAAATAATTTGATGTTTCCTTAAAACAGTTAAAGCAAATCATTTAAGCAATTCCAATTCTGAGGTGACTGAACAATTTTGAACCAAGATGCGAAAAATGAAAAATACACAAAAAACTTGCACCCCATATCTCTTGGGCCACATTTTAGTTATATGCATAATCATGTGTAGTTTGATTTACTAGTCATTTATTAATAAAAACATACATCTTTATGCCAAAGTTCCAAACAATTATACTGAACAAGTGCAAAATTTATCGATTCAAACTGCTTGTGTTTGAAATGATAAAAAACCAACTTTGCTATCCTTTCACATTATAAAATATATCCCTTGTGGTCCCTATTTGAGGGCATGCCCAAATAGAAAATATAAATGACTAAATCCAAGTCAAAACAAATGAGGATGCCCCGCTAAAGCAAGAAAAAAGGGTAAATCAACTAAATATGAACGAAAAAAAGATTTAAAGACATAATGATAGTGATCCTAAGTTTTTGAAACCTTGAAATACCTTTTGAGGCTTAAATCCTTTTCTTTCATAGCCAAAAGCTATAGCCTTATAATGTGCCTTTTTAAAAGCCCGTTCTATAAAATCAAACAAGAAACTTGGATCAATAAATGGTGTTCTCGAAATGCGAAAGAATATTTTTACAAGAATCATGACATTGTGAACAAAGCTACTTGTTGTTAATCATGCTGCTATAATTAATGCTAAAAGTGACAATTTTTTCTCAACAAAACGTCGAGTTTTACTCGAGTCTTTTACCTTGAAACATATAAAAGCAGAAGGTCACCTTATCTTGTACCTTCAACATATCATAATAATAATTTCTTTGCAACAATTAGACTTAAATAGGCATGATCCTTGAAATTTTCAAGTTGATTCCAAAACAAGAAAATGATTTCCAAACAAAATCAATCATTGACTGTGTTTATAAGGTCCTTGACTAGAAATGACAAGTTTAATAACTAGGGAGAAAAACAGTGGACCCTGAGAGGGATACCAAACAATATCCAGATCAGTTGGGGGGGCAAAGAAGCCCATAATCAAATGATGATCCTTTGAAACTATGAACAACATCCAACGATGATAAATACCTCTTGATGACGAGTAGGAGAATGAGTACAACTAGATCAGCTGAGGATAATGTTGCTCAAGGATATTCTATGATTTGACAAACACCATCAACGTTTGAGAGTAATGCTACACTTGGGAGGCATCTTCATGTCTAAAAATCTTGTTTACCCTTTGAAGGATGACTATGATACTTGAAAAATGTTATCATATGAATGCATCAATTGAGGGCAATTTGCAACAATCATTGACAACATATGATTTGATGAACTCGTTAAAAATTGAGAGTAATGGAGTGTCACTGCTTCATCAAAGTGAGTGGGTAATGATGCAAGAATGAATATAATACCTAGAAATTATTATCATATGAATGCATCAATTGGGGGCAATTGCAACAATCATTGAGAACAAATGATTTGATGAAGTCCTTCAGAAAGTGAAAGTAACAAAGTGTTATTTCTCCATTAAAATTAATGGGCAATGGTGCAAGAATCAATATGATACCTGAAAAATATTAGCACATGAATGCATCAGTTGAGAGCAATTTGCAACATTCATTGACAACAGATGATTTGATAAACCCTTCAAAAAGTAAAAGTAATAGAGTGCCACTTCTCCATCAAAATAAGCGAGTAATGGTGTAAGAATATCACAAATTAGGGTGCATCATTCGACCAGGAGGCAACATCATCAATAAGAAAGTTTGTCATTTATTGAAGAATGGTTAACCGAGCAGAACTTCATGTAGCACCTAAAAGTCCAAGTTGTGCAACAAAAAAACAATCAAGCATAATTGATCACGTTGGAAAAACCTAAGTGGGTTGATGCAATAAAGAGGCAATCAAACACATTAATCACATGGAAAAACTCTTGTGGACTAAAGATTTAAGTTGAGCAACCAAGGGGTTAGATTAGTAGCAACAAACCTTTCAACCAATAAAAGGATGATTTCCAAAAAATAAGGCCTATATTTCCAATAAGGTAAGGATGCATGCATGTCATCTAATACCAAATTATTATATAATATTTTTGCAGGAATTACATAAAAAATTGTCCTTAATAAAGGGAACCCATCAAGGTTCTGAGCTAAGCAAGGCTTGATTTGGTTTTTAAAGCCCAACAAGGGTTCAACAAAAAAAGGATCCAATGAAATTCCAAAGCCTAGCAAGGCTCAAGATAATCCTAAACCCAATAAGGTTTGGCAAGAAAGAGTCTAGCAAGACTCCAACAAAAAGAACTTAGCAAGGTTTTGAGCCCAACAAGTCTCCAGTGATTTAAAACCCATCAAGGTTTTGACAAAGAAATAGTCCAACAAAATTTTAGCTTGATCCATTGATCAGATCAAAAGTATGTTAACGTAATACTGCATGTTTGGGGCATATCTCTTGTACCAGTCTCCTCGGATTGTAGAGAGCTCGTTCTCGAGTTCAAATTACACTTACCTAGATCTTATAGGTTCTCAATCAAAAGTTTTCAACCTTTTACATGCTCAGCCTTCTTAGCAATGGAACCAATTTTTGAGTTATGTTGAAAAGCATATGCAATAACCTTTTTAAACTCTAACTCAACCACAAGTTAGAACTATAAGAACCCAAAGCTCTTATATCTTTTATATCATTACTAATAAGATGTGTGATGGTTTCTCCACTTGAAGAACTTTTAGATATCTGTTTCATAACTTTTATCTTAAGTTCAAGAACATCAACTTTAACTTCATCAATTTCAGAATTCTCTGCCAACATATGTGAAACACACTTTTCACAATATGCTTTATCAAAAATCACCTATGAAACCACATCTAATTTGGTTCCTTTTTTATGATTTTATTATTACAATCAAAGTTAATATACTTGTTAAAATGAACATCTTTCAAATACTCAAGGTCATCATAAGCCAAGATTTATACATCAAAATCTTCTCATTAAGCATCATCTTCCTCATTCTTATCTAATTTTGATGGTTAATTCTAATCCATAAAAAATAGAATCATTAAAAATTTTAGTCGCAATATCATATTCATCCCATCAAGAAACTACCCTCTCTGTCATGCCTCTGAAATGGATTTTCAAAACTGGCCATGGATATGTGTCACTCTTCTTACGACCCCCTAATTTTCTCTTATTTATATCTGTTAATTGATAGGATAATTCTTCAACTAGCATCTTCATGTTTATTATCGCGTGTCAACAAGTTAATTTAGTAATTTATCTTTGCATGTCTTTTATTACCAATTCTTGAACGTCTTTTTCTTTAAGGAAAACCTCCTCATCCCTTACTACACGAACATATCATATTCTGTGATTACCTCTTCCATCCATGGTTATTGAATAGCAAAAAACAACTAATCATAAGAAATCGTTGAGCTCTAATACTAACTAACATAGGCATGAATAACATAAGAAAGGCAGTAAGCATATGCAACACAATGTTTTACCGAATAGAGTTACAACACAAAAACCTTAATATAAAATTTTATTAATGAAGATTTCTTTTCAAGTAGTCTACTAAAATACAAGCTAAATAACCATATTTGAAGAACACATCCTAAACAAAGTTGAAAACAAATAATAAAAGAGTTTTAAATCAAATAGAAAAAAATTCATAAATCAACTAGGAAAATATATCAATTCTTAAACAATAACTTCTAAATTTTATTTTAAAGCTTTCCTAGTTTCATATTGATACAAGATTTTAATCTTATAAAAAATAGTGATTTTATAATCTCTTATGAATATTTCATATAATCCAATGATAGAATAAAAAACTATATCTACTAATAAGACTTATTAGCATGCATGTTTCAAAAAAAAAAAAAAACTCTAGCATGAAAAAAACCCTTCGTCCAATTCTAAGTATGAAATCTAATTCCTTTTTCAAGATGCGAACAACAAGAATAAGTATAAATTCACATTCTTTTTTCTAGATGCAAACAAAAAGAATAGTAGGATCTCAATGATTTCATTAACAGATTTCAATAAAGTGGTGAGAAATTTAATATATCTTTTCGTTTTCCGGTTTATTTCAAACATTGATTGGTAGAAATGTTTATCTTTATTTTATGATAAAAGTTTTTGATAATATATTCAAGAATTTGCGCGTCAAGGAAAGACTCATGGTAGATCTTTTGCTTCTTTGTCACCTCTTAATTCTAACAACTTTAAATGTAAAGCAATATTGCTATCTTATCAATAAACAATTATTACTTTAAATGTAAATATTCAATAAAAAAAATTAAACATACCACAAATAGAGTTTACATATATATTTTAATAGAGAGTAAATAACCATTTTCATAAACTGATACAATAATTCTTTGAACTAGAAAAAGCACAACCCATATGTGGTGTCCATATCGATCAAATACAAATAGAAAAAGAAAAGAAAAGAAAAGCTATCCAGTAAAATTTAGAAACGATCTTTCAAACATATTGACTTCAAAATGTCGTTGTACAAGAACCAGAGGCATGTGACAATCCATAGAATTAACTTCAAAGTCTACCTGGTTAGTCATGAATCATGATTTCCATGTTTATTTCACCTGACTCTCAGTCCCAAATAGCTCTCGGGACTTCTTATAAATTTGAAGCGTGTAGAGTCCCTCCTCCAATATCCTTCTTGGCCAACTCTCTTTATTCTTTGCTCTCTTTGATATTTCTCAGTTCATGCGATCTTTCCTACCCTCATTGAGCCATGGAAGTTGGGTATGGAAGCGGTGACAAAACTGGGTTTTTCACTCAAGGACGAAGGTCGCTCAAGGCCTTGACTGTGCAGTTCAAAGTTAAGACGGTTGAATTGGCTAGGAACATAAAGAAGCTTGGACAAGATGATCCAAGAAGAGTTATTCATTCACTAAAAGTAGGGCTTGCACTTACATTGGTATCAATGTTCTACTACTGTCAGCCACTTTACAGTAATTTTGATGAAACTGCAATATGGGCTATTATGACTGTTGTTGTTGTCTTTGAATTCTCTGTGGGTAAGTCTCTGACATTTTAAAAATAGAACAGAAATTCCCTTTCATCATTTTTGACAAATTAGTTTTCAGGGGCTACTCTTGGAAAAGGATTGAATAGAGGAATGGCAACGCTAATGGCTGGTGGACTAGGTGCTGGAGCACATCACCTAGCAAACCTCTCTGGACATATTGGAGAACCCATACTACTTGGGTTCTTTGTCTTTCTACAAGGTATCTTTAACCATGCATGCACACAAAATAAAAATTATTGCACCTCAAAGTTCATACTATATTGATCCTTACTGTTACATGAAAAGGTACTCATGTATTCCAAATTATTTTGGTTTTTGTTTGCAGCTACAATATCAACATTTTTAAGGTTCTTTCCGAAAATTAAATCGAGATATGATTATGGGATGTTAATATTCATATTGACCTTCTCTTTGATATCGGTATCTGGTTATCGAGACGATGAAATATTAGAGTTAGCACATAGAAGATTATCAACCATCTGCATAGGTGGTGCTACTTGTGTCATCATTTCTATTGTGATTTTCCCTGTGTGGGCTGGTGAAGATCTTCACAATCTGATTGCTCTCAACATTGAAAAGCTTGGCAACTTCTTAGAAGGTATGCATGTCCCCAACAAAGCAGTGCCCTAACTCGTAGAACCTATCAAGTAGTGGATGCATTCATTCCAATTGTTCTTTTTTAACATGCAGATGCTCAAAAACTTACTA
Organism: Populus nigra; assembly: GCF_951802175.1. Lineage (NCBI taxonomy): Eukaryota > Viridiplantae > Streptophyta > Magnoliopsida > Malpighiales > Salicaceae > Populus > Populus nigra. The sequence continues at coordinate 27,465,203 of NC_084852.1, read as the reverse complement.
AGATAAGATAAAATTTACAGGATTTGGTGATGAATACTTCAAAAGAACAGGGGTTGAAGAGTGTAATGAGGACAAGAAAATTTTGGAAGGATACAAAAGTTTTCTCAATTCAAACTACAGTGAAGGATCCTTGGTGTGTATAAATCTCTCACGCACCAACCTCCTCTTCCCCTATATAATTAAATTATTTTCTGATAATAGTTTTGATGCCTTTCAGGCTAATTTTGCAGCATGGGAGCCAGGTCATGGTCGGTTCCCATTTCGACATCCATGGAAACTATACCTGAAAGTTGGGACTCTGGCTCGAGAATGTGCCTACCGAATTGAAGCATTGAATGGATACTTAAATGCTGACATCCAGGTATAGGAAAAGAAATCAATTCCCTAGAAGCTATCTCATCTTGGATGTCTAAATACAACGTGATATGCTACTTTAAGCCTTCGGCATATCATATGTTGCGATCCATTCTCACAAAAATTCGTAAAGTTCAAGCTTTTATGTATGGCTTAAATAATAAAAAAATTAATATCAATTAGGAACAATATGCTAAGAAAGCACTCCGGTATGCTTATCTCTAAATATTTGCTGCTTATTCTTGCAGGTATCATCAGAAGTTAGTACCATAATTCAGGAAGCATGCACAACTATGAGCTTAGAATCTGGAAAAGCACTAAAGGAACTAGCACTGGCAATCAAAATAATGGTGCAGCCATCTTCTGCAGATTCCCACATTGAAAATGCAAAATCTGCTGCCAAAAATATCAAATCTTTACTCAAATCAGGCATATGGGAAGACATTGACCTGCTGAAAGTTATACCAGGGGTTACAGTGTGTTCAATACTTGTTGATGTGGTCACATGCACTGAAAAAATTGCTGCATCCATACATGAACTTGCCTCCAAAGCCCAATTTAAGAGTGCAGAGTCTCCTTTATCAGAACAAATTCAGAGTGTAAAATCAGCTCAGATGGTCAATTGCCCCCATGTCATCACTGTCAGTGAATCAACTCTTGCTGCTTCACCAAGTGAGAGTTCTTCAGCACCAAAGGCTAGCAAGCAAAGTATGGAAGTGTAAATATATGTGACGATCATGTCGCGTATAGTGTATTTCAATAATACCATTCTTTTCGGCCATTTATGGGTACCTTCAATTTATATTTTTTACTCGTCATTTTCGCAAAGAAAGAAAATTTAATCTCGATTGATGTATAAATAAGATTGAGGACACTTGATACTGATAAAAACTATAAGAAAAACAATAACATAGAAATCATAAAAAAATTTAATAAGCGATAAAAGTTGTTGATATGAACTTTAAATTCACAATTTATTTATAAAAATAATGTAATGAAACTTGTCTCCATTTGAGGTTTAGAAAACCTTTAAATATACTAAAAAAAACCCCTAACTCTATTATAAAATAACTAAAATTCTAAAAGCTTAAAACTTAAAAGAAAAATAATATAAATTTCAAATTAAAATAATAAATCCAAAAAATCATAAGAAAAATAATAAAACTAACGCAATCAACAAGATTAATTCTGAAAGATTCAATGATCCAATGAGCAAGAAAATTACTTTTTATAGAAAAACTATTTATAAAATTACATGAAAATTTTTTATTCCAATCTAATGGTTGAATATTCCGTTCTTGTTATTTTAAGTCATTACTCTAATTTATAATTATATCTCTTATTAGATCTAAATTTGTCCAACTTGACTGTAAAAATATTTGTTAGACCATTTTTATATATTTGAGAGAAATCCTCTTAAATTCTCATTTAAATGCAGAGAATAATTAATTTCTAGATATCTTTTGTTCTTGTCATTTTAAGTTATTATTCTAGTTTAGTGCAATTATATTTTTTATTGGATCTAAACTTGTCCAACTTGATTATAAAAGTATTTGTTAGACCATTCACATTATATATTTAAGAGAAATCCTCTTTCAATTATATTAAATGCTCATTTAAATGCTGAGAACAATTAATTTCTAGATATCCGGCTGCTATATATATAAAAGTTAAAAAAAAGAAAAGAAAAATGTTTAAAATATTAATTGTTACATTATACTCACACGATTAACACACCTAATAGGTGGACGGTTGAGATATGAAAAATCCTTAGACGAAAGAGAGCCAATCGTACCAAAAAAAGGAAACAAAGCCAATTAAAGAAGGGGCAATGATCATTTTGTAACAAATTAATGATGTCATCATATTCTTTTTAATATGTTTTCATGGAAACTAAAAATGCACAAAAATAAGCCCAGAGCAAAGTGATCAATTTGCTTGAAACTCCTCTATGGCTTCCATTCTTAGCAGGACAGTGAGCTAGTTAAGAGCTACCCAGGATTATTAACGGAAAAAACTAAAGGTTGTGAGGAAATTATTGTTTATTTATATTCATTTGTATTATAATTATAATTTATAATATATTGTTTTTTTAATTTATTTTTGTTTATTTTATTTTTTAATATTAAATTGATTGAGAATTGAATTTTTTAATTTATTTATTTTTATTTTGACTTTTTATATGGTTAAAGTGGTTTGTGGATTTGCTAGGATAACCTAAATTACCTTATTTTACGAGGTTGGTAAGGTGTCTTTTTTGTTTTGTTTTTTTTTAATTTAACTTGACTTTATTATCATCTATTTTTTTTTATATAGTTAAAAAAATAGTTTCAGAAAAAAATTATGTTATTAAATTTTATAAAGTCCATGGACTTTTTTAAAAAGTTTGGCTGGTTGACATGGCTTGCGGGTCTGACAAGTTTAACTTTTTTTTTTTCAATTTCATCTATAGATAATGGGATAATTGGAAATTCAGTTTTGTAATTAGTTTTGTTTTTTCTTATATAAGATTATTACGGTCTCAAAACAATATTTTAGTATTAAAATAATATTTTAGTATTGGGTTGGTGTTTCATTTTACGATTATCAATTTAATATATTTTTTATATTTATTTAAAAATAATATAACCATGGCAGGGCAGAGGCCAATAAAATAGTACATATGAAGTGACAAAGGTCAAGAAGCTCTTTTGTTCTTCATCCACCATGTTATGCTAAGATATCTTTAATTGGGGGCATAAAATGGACAAAAGGATTCCCAAACTCCAATATTATGTGCTTTAAAATCCAATTTTACACGTTTAAATCTATATGACGTGAGAGGTTGTTTTGCATTGTGTTTTACACTGTATTTATATATATATATTTTAAAAATATGTTTTGTATGAAAAAACATTAAATTGATTTTTTTCTACTTTTTTTCAATAATTTTAAAGTGTTGATATAAAAATAAAAAAAATCTAAAATACATATGTATTTTAATATATTTTTAAGTAAAAAATACTTTTAAAAAATATGATATATAACAATATCAAACACAAACTTAGATAATGTTTGACATTGTAGTTGGGCTGCACTTTTGAATTATTATTTTTTTCTTTAAACTGTTATATATATATATATATATATATATATATATATATATATATATATATTTGGATTGTTTTAATATAGCGATATTAAAAAAAATTAAAATAAATAAATATTATTTTCATGTATTTATAAACAAAGTTTTTTTAAAAAAATCAACATTTACCTATGCATAGATGACTTCTTAATATGCTGATACAAAGAATTTGTCCTTGGATGTTCTGATAGAGCTCCTGAAAGATATTTTGACTGAAGAAAGGCTAACAAGAACTCAAAGTTTTAACAAAATTTGTAGATATATATCTGTAAGTACCGTATCATTATCAACAACAAGGTCCATCAGCATCATCTTGCTGTATTTAAAGTGTGTTTGAGAATGCAATTTAAATCAAGTTTCTTTAAATTTTAATATTTTTTATTTAAAATAAAAAATTTTTTATATATTTTTTGATCGTTTTGATATGCTAATATAAAAAATAATTTTTTCAAAATAAAAAAAACTTTATTTTGATATATTTTTAAGCGAAAAGTACTTTAAACTGCTACTATTATCACAATCTCAAAAACATCCTTAAACTTTTTGTAAATCCAAGGCTTGCGTCAAGCAATGTCCCTTCAAATTTTAGTAAGAAACTAGCTATTTAACTTGTGTTTCATCATAATTCAAATAATTTTATTTTTTAATAAAAAAATAAATATGTAGCTTTTTTTAATGTCTTTTGGGCTATAAACAAATTCTCAAAAAAAAATCAAAAATATTATACATATATTTAATTAAATAAATTAATAATTATACATTCCAATAAATATAAAAAAGAGTCATTATCGATATGAAAAGACTAAATTTAAAAAAAATCAAGATATTTGATTTTGCAACATGAACTATATATCTAGTTATGCTTAATAATTTTAATTTTTTTAATAAAAATTTTATTTAATTAAATGATTATTTGTCTAATAAAATATAAAAAAGTTGTTAACATAACCAAAGACTAAACTTTTAAAATAGAAAAGGATAGAAGTAGATCAAGACTGAAATCACAATATGAGTTATGTACTTTGTTGTGTCTAGTAACTTTATATCTTAAAATAAATTCATTATTTAATAAAAAAATAATAGAATTGGTATGTGCTACGCTACGAGTTGGAGCAAAAAAGTTTTTGAATGCAAAAATAAATGTCTAGGCGTCGCTAAACATTTAATTTAAAATCTTCTACTTATTGGATAGTATTTTTATCTAAAATTGAGATAAAAACATATTGGATTTACTAGGGTCAACCCTGGTTGACCAGCAAAATCCATCGGGATAATCTTGCAAAAAATAAATTGGGAAGTCCAGTCCCTAATTAACTTAATGTTAAAGGATAAAATTCATAAAAAAGCAACACTCAATTAAAAAAAAAAAGAACACGAGTCAACCATCCAAAATCGTGATGCAAATCATATTCGTCATCGGATTCAATAATTTCTTTATTCCAAAAGATTATTTTTCATTTAATTATATGACAATAAAGTCCATCAGAATTTTTTTGTATGAAATATTTCTTTCTAAATAAAAAAAAAAACTACAACAAACATTTCGCACTGAGAGAACAAAAATATATTATTGATAACAAATGGTTAAATTGTATTTTATTAGTTTTAAGTTAAATAAAAAATTAGATCATGGATAACAAATGGTGAAATTGTATTATGTTTTTAAATGAGGGATAAAAAATGCATGCATTAAACAACAAAAAAGAAAAAAAAAACAATTAATAGCATTAACGGTATGACTTAATTCGTCAAACCTGTGATCCAGGTCATGGATTCAACCAAGTTCAGTAATTGTTTTTCTTAAATTTATATTTAACCTAAATATAAAATAAGTTAATTTGAAAAAAAAAAGCAAAAAGAGAGCATGTACATAGGCCTTTAAAAAGAAGAGTTAGACGTGTTGACCTTCAAGCCCAAGCTCGTGCGTCTGAGCTTGGTTTTAATTTTTTTTTCTTTTAAAATTGTGGATGACCTATTATCTGACCCTATATTTTTTGAAAAAAAAGATAGATGACACATCACCTGTTGAGATAGACAATGTGTAGTCTGCTAGCCTAGATTGGCGGCTGAAAAATCAGGGTGGTGGACTTTTTGCCCTAAAATCCTTATTTTTAAGTTATTTTAACCCAAAAACAGATTTTCAATATCATTAGAACATTTATAAACCAATTCATGGACATAAATAACCTAAAAAACAGTCTAAGAACCAAAAATCAAACTGGGTTAGATTCGTCTTCCTCTAGTTATATCTATTTTTTTAGACAACATTGATGCTTTAAATAACCACCATTAAATTCCTTTCATGCATGAAACTCAAGGACACAAAAAACAATCATTTTAATGGTGGAAAATAGTGTGAAGAACTTTCTCTCAATGCTAGAATCTTGTGATCTCTCTCTATCGTCTCTTAAACCATGTACTGAAAAATAATAAAAATAAAATTTTATACTAAAATTAAATTTCAAAAAAATTGAGGGGCCAAATAGGTGTAATTTGAAAAGTTGAAGGGGCAAATTGAACTTTCAATGAGAACTTCGAACCCATCATCTATTTTTTGTGCATTTTCCACAATGGTCCTCTTTCTTTCAATCTTGTACTCGATCAACAAATTTAAATTAATTATCCTTTAATTTAATACCAAAAAGACGCAATCGTGTAAAAAAGCGTTAGAGGATCAAATTCAAAAAATTGACATTTTTTGAATAGTGAGTCCATTGTGAGATGTGTGAGCATAAACAATGCAATTTCTACAGTTATTCACCACATAAGCTAGGTTTCTTTTCTCAACTTGCATGAGCTTGTCTACGGTGGAATTAGGGGTGGATATACAGCATAAAAGCAAAATTATAAAATCTAACACCGGAAAAAGCCGAGTCACAGTTCATGAAGGTAAATCTAAAAAATAATTGAAACAAATAGATCACATATTTTGTAAAAAAAAAAAAAAAACAAGTTTCGTCAGGGCAATCATACATGAACAATGACTTTTAACTAAATCACCTGAATCACCTAATTTTTTTCAAATCTCTATTTTTTTTTGAAGCCGAACTAATTTAGATCTAAATTGACTAGTCAAGCAAGTCATTGTCAAAAGGCAACGCCTTTTGCTAGTTGCGTCAGCAAGTCATTGTCTGGGTTGTGGTTGCAAAGAAAGGAGCCACTGCCTAGATTTCATAAGGATGTCAGACATGACCTATCTTACAAATGTAGAAGCCTACAAAATGGAATTTTGAACTCTTAAATTACACGTTTGATTATTAAGTTTCTAATGTCATGTTCAAAACTATTCTAATTCAAAATAATTAAATGTTAAGTGAAACTTAATGGATACTTTTCATACTAATTTTTTTAAGAAGTTCATATAATTGGGAAAAAAAAATTAAGATGTATGTATGGCAATATACTATATATGAATATTATGTAATATTAACCTATTCGTTGAAATTAATTGATGAGAAATAGAAATTTTTACAAGGCAATAATTTGATTCACGAGGTTGGAAAAACTTCAAATTGAAGTTGTTTTTTCCAATAATAATTTAATGGGTTTTGAAGAATTTTATTTAGATTGACTCGTACCTCATTTGATGAGTTAGTTTGTTTTTTAAGTTTTTTTTTAATTTTATTATTTGAATGAGTTAGTTTATTTTCTATTTTATAACTTGAATGGTAGATTTTATAGGTTAATTTTGATTTTTTTTTAATCTTTTTTGGTGGATTTCCCCCTTCAATTTCATAATTTAACATTTGAATAATTTAGAATAAGGTTTCATAATTTTTTTTTCTTGATTTCTATAAGTTTATCTTAATCTCATTACCTAGATAAAAGATTTAGTGAGTTTATCTAGATTAAATCGGGTTATTTTTTGTGTGTTTTTTGTTTAATTAATTTTCTTTTTCAATTTCATTATTCAACATTTGGTTAGTTGAAAATTAAGCTTCATAATCTGTTTTGATTTTGTTTGTGGAGTTATCCTAATTATTTGATCTAGGTTGCAAGTTTAATAAATTAACTCGAGTTGACTTGAGTTATTTATTTTTTGATATTTTTTAATTGAATATTTTTCTCAATTCATACTTCAATATTGGATTGATTAAAAATTAAATTAAAATTATCCTAGTCTCATGAAGTGAGTTATGAATATAACATATTATCCCGAGTCAACCTAATATTTTTTCATATCAGTACTTTACAAAATATATTGTAGTTAAACTATATTTTTAATATTAGTCTATGTACTCTTTAAATCCTTCTAGTTGGTCAAGTCAAATTACATATAAATTTTTTATTAAAAAAATATTATTTTTTACGTTAAGAAAGTTAATATAAATTGTTTACTACTTTGGGTGGATGTGATACGTCTTTCATGCCCGTTGAAACACAGGAATGATTGGGGACCAATATGAAAGGGAGACCGACAGTGTGTGAAAGGAGGAAATTATTACACTTTTTCTCTCTTTCTCTTGCCATTCTATTCTATCATCGTTGCTCCTTTATTTTCTTAATTTACTACTGGAAATTAATAAGTTAATAATTGCAAACTAATTCGGGTTGATGACCTCATCTACCCATCTGACCTCACTTCATCTGTTTCGTCAACTTCCAACACTCTCTGCTCCACGCAACCAAACACCAACACCAGCAACGAAACAGACTAAACTTATATTTCAAAGGGTATGTCTGCTGGAATTTTTGCTTTGGTTTTTGGTTTCTTTTTAAAAGTGTTTTTATTTTTAAAAAATACTAAATTGTTTTTCTAATAATTTTTAATAGTTTTGATGTATTAATACTAAAAATAAAAAAATTTTAAAATAATTATTTTGATATATTTTTTTAAAATTTTTATTTTAAAAAAAACTTCTACACCGTAATTCCAAAAACACACGAACGATACAATTCAAATCCAGAGCTCCAATAGCCAGCGACACCCATTTTTCAAATTTTGATTTGTTTGCATCCTCTTCTTTTCCATCAGATTCATAGGACGACAAAGAAATATTTGGGTCACCGGTGATCAAAATATTCTTGAAGAGGAAAAGAATTCTAGTAAAAACTCAGGCTCAGAATTCTTTGGCCAGATTTGACTGGTTTTGACAATGTTTTCGGGTTTTTAGTATCAATTTAGATTGGTTAGATCGTCAAATTACAATGTTTTTAATAAAACCAGTCGGATTCGATGAAAATGAATTAATGAAATAGTATTTTTATCGCCAGAATTGCATGGATCTTTTGGCAATGAAAGGATGTCAATATGTAGTTACATAGAACCAGGGGCATAGGATCAATGAAAACATACTTAGTACGTAGGGGACTCGTGATACAATTACAAAATCCACCAGTTTTATGGTTTGATATGAACGTTAATTAATTATGAGATTAACGTTAGTAATTATGAGATTAGCGTTAGTAATCGGTCATTATCCAGGCATAGGGTCCGAACTATATATCTCCCGTAAGTCGGGGGAATCAATGGGTAACATGAATGAGAGTTGTCACTATATTTTGATATGGCATGATACTTGGGAGGATATTTCAATTCATTACACAACCTAAATTCAAGCTCATGGTTTTCGATATAATATATGTTCTCGAATCCAATACCATGTAAGAAGTTGTATTTCATAAACTAATTCAAGCAAGAGGGATTTGTGAAGTAAAGTTGTTTGTTTCATATGAAGTTTATGTAAGATGTGTTCCACATGAATGAAATAATCAGTTTTTAAATTAAATATAAACGTTAAGATTTTATTAGTAAATTAAATTTGAAGAGTAGTTTTTATTTGATAACTCTATATTTAATGAAAATATAATATATAAGGAATTTATTCAAAAACAAGTGCATTTTCTTTCCTGTAATTGTATGTTTCATTCAATAAAACACACGTAAAAATAATTAAAGATCAAAGAGAAACACAGTTTTCTTCATTAAATTACATTTAGAATTTCAACCTCTTGAAAATCTTACTACGTATCGATCCACGTATATTTTTTTAAAATAATTATTTGAATATGAAAATTATTAAGTCTTAAGAACATGGGTATTATAATTTATATATGATTGTTAATGTTTACAATAAAAAATTACTTATATATAATATCAGGACACAAGTTCGATTTCCATAAAACACACTTATTTTATTGGGAGAGACAGCCACAAACCCCAAATGAGACTAGTCTCACCCTTTAAAAGGGTGAGGATACTCGGATAAAAATAAAAAAAACACATTAAATATAAAAACTCATAATTTTTTATTAAAAAAATATTATTTATTTTAATTTCTTATCTTATCGAGTCTTAAATTTTGAGAAATTATTTTACATATTTTTATGTCCATTATAATAATAAAACAAAAACACGTGTAGGTAAACAAGCAGCCATGTATTATTAAATTTGAATATCAAAGCATGCCACACGTGCTATTGATTTTGAATGTCAAAACAAGTGGCTATGTATTATTATTATTATTTTTTTTATTAACGGTGAATGTCAAAACAAGCGGTCCGGTCATGTGTTATTGATTTTGCATGATTGATGTATTATTGATTTAATTTGCTCTGTTTTGCTGCCACTTATGACCTTTGATCTTTCTTCTTGACAATTAATTTCTATGATTTCAACGATTCCCGTAAATATCAATTGTATGCCAAAGTGGAGGAGGGTACTCAAAAACATCATTCTTTTGTCCAAATTTATATCTATGATTACATGTTAGAACATTTATGTTGGAAATTACATTTATAATTTCCAATTTATATTATGAATTATGTTTTCTTTATCACCAAAGTAATTAAATTCTCAAGGCAAATAAATTTTAAATTACTAAATTGATGTTCATTATTATAAGTAGGGGTCATCATTTTCGGTTTGTTTCGGTTCGGTTTTTATTAAAAAAAAGTTATCAAACTGATTTTTTTTAAAAAAAACTGAAACCAAACCGAAACAGGTTTAAACTGATCGGTTTTGGTTCGGTTTTTTAGAACAAAAACCGGTTCAAACCAGTTGGGCTTGATTTTGTTTCCAGTTTTTTTTTTGTTCGGGTTCGGTTGGGTTCGGTTCGGTTTGGTTTTTCCAGTTTCAGGCTTATAAATCGAACTGAACTGATCGTTTTTTTAAATTTTAATCGGTTTTTTTTTACAGTTCGGTTTTTTCGATTATTTTTTTTTTATTTTCACTCTTTAATCGATTTTTCAGTTTTTTTACTTACCTCATATTATAAAACATTTCATGGTTATTCAAATATTGGCCAGTTGCTTTTATAATTAACTAACATAATTGTTAATAATTAAAATGTGCTATTATTTTTTTATTATATATCCAAATATAGTTAATACATATATAATTATCAAATCAAATCTTATTAGTTATTAGCATCATTATTATTTTTTCTCATTTCATGCCTGTTGACTATTAGAAATGACGTGGAGAAAGATTGAAGGGAGAGTGTCAGGGCGTGAAAGGAGGAAGTACAAGATATTTCTAAACTGAAGACAAAGTACAAGATATTTGAGTAGATGAAATTCTAAAGAGTAGTTAGAACTTAGAATGGCTTGTCTTTATGTAACATAAAATTCTAAAGAGTAGTTAGAATGGATTGCCGTCCCATTGTTGCTTAACGTACTTGGTAGCTCCATGGGAAATCTGCTGAGTAAATTATTATCAAATATAATTATAAAAGGTTACACTGTGCAAGCCTGTATTATTCATCTTCTTCTCATATTTTTATTGTGGATAGGTTGTATAAAATATTTGTTTTATTAATTCGGTTCTCAAATTTTGTTTTAGGTGTTTTGAATTAAAAAAAAATATAGATTTTATTTTTTTAGCTATCACAGTAGTTGACATATAAGAAATACCAAGCGATGCATTACTTATTTTATTTATAAAAAAACCTAATAGAGCAAACGATCTGCCATTCAATACAATTACATTTTAAAAAAAATTAGAGCTTCATATGAGCTCTTTCTAAATGGGCCACGCCCAATGATGTCTAGCCTTTTTTAATTTTTGTTTTTTTGTTATTTTACTTTTTTGTTTAAAAAATAACTTACCTTTTTTATGTGTTTTTATAAAATATTTTTAATTTATTTTTAAATTAATACCTCTTTTTAAATAACTTGCCTTATTTTTTGTATTTAGCCTTTTGTAAATATTGGTTGTTTTTTTAATTATTTTTTTATATTTAATTTTTGAAGAAATTATTTTAATTCATCTATAATTTGTTTTTCTATTTTATACAATTGTACTTTATTTTTAAAAATAAAAAATTATTTTTAGAAGGTATTTCCAATCAATTTTTCCTTTGATCTTATTCTATCAATTTTATATGTGTGTTTATTTATACTATCATTTTATCAAATAAAAAATTAAATTTAATAAATAAAGTCATTAAACACAATTAGGTAAATAGACTGTGTTATGAGATCAAATATTTAAATTTATATCTGTCTCTCGAGTTTTCCTTATATGTATTTAGTTATGATTAATAATTTTTTTATTTATTGACAAATGATTCTTAATTTATTTAATTAGAAATTTTCATGAATTGTTTTTATTTATACTTGATGTTTTTATATAAAAATAATGTTGAAAAAGCTTATATATTCATTTTAAAAAACAAAACATTAACTAACCAATAACATAACCAATAACAAAATACAAGTTAAATAGCTAGTTATAATTTAATTATTTTGTTTCTTTTTATGATTTCTTAAGTTTTTTTTTTCGTTTTGAAAATTATGAGGTAGTCTTTCATGAAAGTTGCCTCTTAATTAATTTGAAAGATTTTTAAATTGTATTTTTCAAACATACAAGAATTAAATAATAATTTACTCTCTCAATGTCTTATCAAAGCCATTACGATTTACGAGGGCTAATGTAAGGTCAATATAGACCGACAGTTAGTTAAGAGATGACTCTAACTTAGTCCTTCAGGATGTTAATTAATTAATCCTTTTATGATTGTAGAAATTGCCTGTTTATCTTTATATTTTTAAATTCATTTTTCTTAATAAGAATAATTTTAATGGCAAAAGCTATTTAGAAATTGCATGTTTATCTTTATATTTTTAAATCAATTTTTTAAGCATCTTCAATAACAAAAACCACTTAAAAAATAAATTATTAATATAAATTTTAATGTAAATATAATTTTTTTATATGCACTCCAATAAAAAATCATTTTAATAATCCATTTGTATTTTAATATATTTAATATTAATACTTTTAATTTTTTTTTAGAAAAGGCATTAAAAAATTTTAATTGATGAAATAAATTTTTTTTAAATAATTTTTTTAATGCTTTTGGTTCTTTTAATCCATACTTAGGAATGATATATATATATATATATATATATATATATATATATATATATATATATCATCTGCGCTCTTCATTTGACTATCAATTTTGGTTTCTTTCATACAAGTAAAGGATTTCGAAATCAGAATGTGTGGTGTTAAGAGCCTAGTATATACGAAATAGAAAAATAAAACTTTGATATAATTAATGATTGGAGTAAGAAGTTGTTTGGCTATGCAGGTAGGAAATGTTTTGTTTTTCTAAAATAATGTTTTTTTAAATATTTTTTTTTGGTGTTTTAAATTTTTTTTAATATTCTGATGTCAAAAATAAATTTTAAAAAATAAAAAATATATATTATTTTGATACATTTTCAAGTATTAAAATAAATATTATCATTAAGAAGCACTTGTCATCATGAGATGCAATTCATAGCTATAAAGAATTTTGCTGAATCATCATTTAATTATTATTATTATCATCACAATAAACTTCTTTGTCACCCAACTAATTTGATTATTGTTTGTTATCTCTCATGGGGTCCATTGCATTACCCTTCGGTTGCTTAACTTTTCAATGACAACTCATAAGAAATATCGATATTATTTTTGTTAAGAACTTTGTAAACTCAGGCATTGACCTTTTTTGTTTGAAAATATTTTTTCGAACCAACTCGCAAATTTTAAGGATCATATCAATTTAAGTCTAAATGTTGCAAAGAAATAATAAGATGTAATTTTGAAATTTTTTTCGTGATCGTACGTAACCCTAAGAAATGTCATCTAACACTAAGATATAGTTTTGCGTATTTTTGGTTGAGAATTGAAGCATTAGCTCAACGTTAGGCTATCCATTTTTTTTTATGTATTTTGAAAACATAAATTTACCTGATGTAAACTCAAAACTATTTATTTTTAATGTCTTAAACCTTCTATGAGTTTAATCTTTCTTTAGGAAAAAAGATAGTTTGATCTTTTTGTTGTTATCTATTTTTGGGACCCATATAAACAAAAAATAAAAAAAGAGAAAAGAGAAAATAAAAAAATAAAAAAATATTGGAAGAAAATAAAAAAAGATATAATAGTGAGAAGAGTATACCATAACGCTAAGGAAATTGCCAAAGACTAGCTAAGGAATATCAAATGTATAAGATTAAATTTTTTTTGGACAATGTATTTTCAACTAATGAAGACTATATTAACAAACAAAATTTAATTTGAGGAGGAAAATTCAAAATTGAATATCTAAGGACTTAATTAGATTTGTTCAAGGTTTATTTGATTTATTGAAGGCTTAGAAAATTTGATTTTTAAAAGTCTATTTACACTCTAAATTGAAGAAATTAAAGTTTGGAGGTCGAATTGTAATTTTTAGAAGTTAATTTAGTCAAATCAGGGGCTTGGTTTCATAAATATTGAAGTTTGATGGGCAGATAGGGACTTGATTAAAGAAATCCAAAACCAAGGATCAAACTAAAAGAGATGTGTGAATATAGTTGTTGAAATTAACCAAATTAGGAGGGTCAAATTGAATAAATTGAAAGTTTGTTGGTCCATTGAGGGGCAAAGTGCATAAATTCAGAACCTAGTACCAAAATAAAAAAAGGCGGCTAACATAAGAGCTTATATCTGCCTTTGGCAGGGGTTAAATTGCATGCAATTAAAAAGTTTTTTGTGTTAATTAAAGGTGTATGTGCCACAATTAGAAAAAAATTGACTAAATCGTAGCTTTTCTAAATTTCAAATTAAAAACCCTAATTTCTATGGTTTTTTAACCTAGACGACGCGTCGTTTAGCCTCTATTTGTTTTCTTCCTTAGGAGTTCACAATGATCAGGTTAACACCTTTCAAGAGCTCGTTCTAGAGTTTTAGACCTCTAAGTGACATGATGTTTTCTTTTCAAATAAAAGAGGAACATCCCTCCACAACTCTATTCCCATGAAATTAGATGTTTACATCCCAATGTTTTCATGGAAGTCCTTAACATCTTGTTTCTGGTCAGCCATTGCTCAATTTTTAAATTTTAGGTTGATCAAGTTGGCATCTTTGAATGAATAAATGTGGAGTTACATACTTCTAAATTGAGTAAAAATAAATCCAAATAAAAGGTGTGCATCCTGTTTACTAGATTCAGGTGGTCTCAGGTGACTATGACATTAGAATTGCTCTAATGAAGCTTTAAAAGTGGGTAACTCAGTCAGCCTCGACAATACAACTATCTTGCAAAAAATGATTTGGTTTCTGTGTGTTTACACACAAAAGCTTCTCAATAGGTCTTTATTAAGGGTTCATAACACTCTTCTCAAGATCAAGAGGTCAAAAATGAATTCAAGACTTCCCAAATACCTATAAATACCCCTATTTAAGCATGCTTAGGGGTTGGAATAGGAAAAAAAAAGGGAAAGAAAAAAAAGAAAAGGATAAGAAAAGATAAGGAAAAAAAGTAATAATATTAAGAAATACACGGTTAGAGGTCCAAAAGAAAAAAAAAATCAAGTTTTCTTAAGTTTTGTAAGCTTGTGAGAGGAAAAAATTTCCAAAAAAAAGCAAATAGAGAATAGTTGTTCTAGGTATACATTGCAGACCAAAAAATAGGTCTTTTATGGCCTGTTTTTATTGTTTTTGTTATTTGTTTTGTTCATGTTTATGTTTATAAGCATAAAAAGAGGTTTGAATTGTCATCTCCTATAACTGTATGGTGAATTTGCTTAAAATCCAACCCTAATTGTACAAGCCAGTCATTAACCTATACCGCATCCTGTTGGATATCAAAAAGCAACTTATCTACTTCTCCAGCTTTTTGATCCCACCTTAATGTAAAACTATCAAACTTGTTGGTTAAAAATTGTTGAAGTAACAGGTTGGTTAAGGGTGACTCTAGTTTAGATGAGGTGGACTCGTTATCAAAAGGTCTTTTCTTGCTAATTATAGCTTCAGATTTCACAACAATTACAACATAAATTTTTCCCAACATTTTCACTATAGGTTCAATATCTCTAAAGGGAACTTTAGTTAGAATAACTACTCTAATGATCAGACACCTAAAAATCAAACTTGATTCCTTGTTAGATAAAACTTTTTGAATCACATCTATAAAATGTGTAGCAAGATCAATAGGTATATTAGTTACAATGACATACATTAATTATTCTTTTTCAACAGTTAGTTTTGTGTGTCTAGCAATTAGTCATAAGTTAGTCATGACAATTTTTGCTAATAGTCTATAGGGTGCCACCATTGATTTCATAGGTAACCTCTATGAATTGGTTATTCATTTAGGTCTATTAATTCTCATAAACAAATCACTCATTTGAGTTTTGGATGGTGTCCCAATTCCTTTGAAAGGAAGACCTAAATTATTGACATTATGCATGCCATACATATCTTTAATAACAGAGGGACAAGGTAAGGGTTTGACCCTTTACTTAGAAAGTGATTGACTTTTCATCAAAAGTGGTTTCCTAGAAATCATTTTTCAAATTTTCATGTATTTATTTGTCATTAGAAAAGTTGATAAACGAAAAATACTTTCCAGTCAAAGGAAAATTTGGCTTGGTTTCCAAGAAAGTATTTTCCTTTTATTTTCGATGGAAAACACTTTCCAAAAGTTATGAAAAATTTAGAAATGTCATGGTTTTTTGCTAATTATATCAAATTTGGTCTTCAAACCTTTGATTGTTATATATTTTATTTTGAATTTTTTTTTTCAATTTCATCCCTTAGAATTTGATCTACTTTGATTTTTATATCAACTTTGGTACTCATTTTTATGATTGTTATTTTCTTTTCTCTTATCATTTTTTTAATTGAAATTTTTTATCTATTAGATTTGGTCCTTATTCTTTTTATTTTTATTTATTTTATTTCAAATAATTTATGAAATTGTAGTTTTTTTTTAAAATTTCATCATCTTTCAAATTTTTTATCTGTTAGATTTGATCTCTATTATTTTGATTGTTATTTATTTTATTTGAGATAATTTATGAAATTATATATTTTTTCAATTTCATTCTCATTTAACATTTTAATTTGTAAGATTTGTTCCTCGTTATTTTAATAAACTTGAAAGTGTTTTTCAAATTATTTTTCATGATACTATCAAATATTGAAAAAAATTCACTTTCTAGGAATCCATTTTCCAAAGTGATTAGTACTTAAAAGTGCATTTTTATCAAGGTTTTATATCATCATTTTGCACTTGAAGTATCAATAACTCCTTAACTAAAGCATGTTTTATAATAACATATCTAATAATATAAGATACCTTTAATTTATGGTAAATGTTCATCTTAAATGCAGGCTTATCACATAAATGAAAGAATTGATTGATGAGTTGAAGTACTGAAATTGAAAGGATAAAGAGATGGCCAAACTTAGAAAAGAGATGTTGGTGCAGTCCAAACTGGAACATTGTTCGGTAATCGGGTCATATCTGAAGCTGTAGATCTCGGATTTACGTCTACTTTATATGGATGGAAAGGTAAGATATAGGCCTACAACTTTCATGGGAGTCCAAGATTTAACAAGGCCGTTTTCAAGTCCAAATTGTAGCAACAACGAAGAAGTCCGAATCTGTCCTGCAGCCCAAACACTGTTCAGTGTTCAACTCATATCTTGAGTTCTAGAAGTCCAAATGATCTCCAATTTTTACCCTGGAAAGCTGAGACAATTTCCTAGAACTTTCATGATTTAAGTCTGTTCAAATTATAACGTTATCAATGATGTTTTTTGGCAGACAAGAAGATAAGAATTGTCACCAAGTCAAGATGTGGCCACCCACTCATCAATTAGTCAACAAATCAATAGTTTTGAATTTTGGCCTATAAAAGGAGGCATTTGCCATGTATTTAGGCATCTTGGTGTTCAGAGCAAGATCATGCTCTTGCTCTCTCTCTTTTGTAATACTTAAGTTTTGTTTATATTAATCTATTGTTTGTGCCTTTCATTTCCTTTTCTTTACTTAGTTAACTTTATCATTTATGTTTTTATCTTGTTTATTTATGTTTCTTTCTTTCATTATGTTTAGCTAAGTTAATTATGTCAAGGTGAAAAAGGTACATTAATGATGTAAGAATAAGTATAATATAGACTTAACATGGACTTTAATATTGGATACTAACATGCTTTATATTTGTTATCTTGTTCACTTTTAATACTTTGCTTGTTAAATGGTTAATCTAGATTTATGTCGTATAACACTTGGTACAACAAATACTTGGTACTTTCATAGCCCATACTGTATGGTATAACCGACACTTGAGCTATGAAATGAACTTGATTTGTTGTTAACATAAGTTATAATCATGAATGCCTGACAACATTTACAAGTATTAACATTATTCGAATAAGATAACTAATGTAATCATGTTAACAATTTATAATCTGATTGGAACCTCCTTTGTGTGTGGTTTTCAATTGAATAATAAGAGTTTATACTATACTTGTTTAAAATACCATTAGTGGATCCTCTAACCTTGACATTTGTTGTTATCATAGTTTAATCCTTACGTTAATCTTCCATCTCAAAGTTCTCATCAACTTCTTCTTCGTTTTCTTTTTCTTCTTCTTTATTATTATTACTATTACTATTAGTATTGGTATTATTACTATTATTATTGTTGTTATTGTGTTGCTATTATTTATAATTTATACAATTAACCTCCCTGTGGTTCGACTTCGGTCTTGCTGGGTTATTTATTACTTGGACACTCCTACATTTGGGAAAAGACATCAATCTTTTGGTCGTGTTAAGTTTTTTGGCGCCGTTGCTAGGGAGATAAATTCTTGTACAAATTATAGTATTTATTTTATTTTCTCTTTTCACTTTTCTTGTATCTAACTTTTTTTATTTTGTTTTCTTCTTCTTTTTATTCTCTTTCTACACGTGCATGAGAGTCTGGTCACGTACATTAAGTGGTAGACTTTGTAGGGTATCCTCATCATTTTCAGAAAATATGGCCGAAGAAGATAACCAATCGCTTTATAATGAGAATAATGAGAATATTCGGGTTAAAACACTTAGAGACCACATGAATCCCACAAGAACAAGTGCACCCTCATGCATAGTTTTCCCCCCTGATGCATCTCAATTTTAATTTTAAGCCAGGCATTGTTCAACTTTTACCTTCTTTTCATGGCTTATATTTAGAAAATCCATACTTGGATTTAAGGGAATTTGAGGAGGTCTGTAACACCTATAATGACTCAAATTGTAGCATGAACACCATTAGATTAAAGCTTTTTCCTTTTTCATTAAAAGATAAAGCTAAAACATGGCTACAACATTTGAGACCTGGATCCATTTGTGTTTGGGATGAAATGTAACAATAATTTTTAAAGAAGTTTTTTCCATCTCACGGAACAAACTCTTTCAAAAGACAAATAATCACTTTCACTCAAAAACCAGGAGAAACATTTTACCAATGTTGGGATAGATATTGAGACTTGCTTAATACTTGCCCTTATCATGGTTTTGAAACATGGAGATTGGTTTCATATTTTTATGAAGGGTTAACTCTTACAGATAGGCAAATAGTTGAATTGATGTGCAATGGAACTTTTGAGGATAAAGACCCTAATGAAGCAATGGAGTACCTAGACTTACTAGCTGAAAATGCTCAAAATTGGGATATTAGAGGCACTTATGAGGCACCAAGTAAAACCCAACCTCATACATCTAGTGGAGGTATGTACAACTTTAGGGAAGATTGTGACCTCCAAGCCAAGTTTGCATCTTTAGCTAGAAAAGTCAAAGCATTAGAATTGAAAAAGAATGGTTAATTAAAATCTGTTCAAAACATTGTGTGTCAAATCTGTGAAACCAATGAACATTCAACCAATGACTGTCCAACTTTGCCTTCTTTTAAGGAATGTCGCCATGAACAAGCCCATATTTTAAACAGTTTTCAAAGGCCCAATCATAACCCATACTCGCAAACATACAACCCTGGTTGGAGAAATCACTCAAATTTCAATTGGAAGAGTGATAATAATGATGCACAAACTTCACAGCCACCGTTTCAAGCACACCATAATTTCCAAAATTCTCATAGCTATGCACCTCCTTATGTTCCACCTCCTAGAAGAAATCTTGAGGAAACATTACATGCATTCATTGAAAAGCAAGAGACAATCAACACTCAACTTGCTCAAAGCATGACAGATTTTAAAGATACTCTTGCAAAATTGACATCTACTCTCAGTTTCCAAGAGAAAGGTAAGTTTTCATCTCAACCACAACAAAATCCCAATGGGCAATACAATGTGAATACAAGTAGTTCTGGAAGCCAACACATAGATCAAACCAAATCAGTCAACACTCTTCGCAGTGGTAAGGTTATTGAAAAACCCATTCTTGAACCTTGTGAGAAAGATGATGAGTCAATTTCTGAGGGTAAGGAAGGGGTTGAATCTTAACATTGCAAAGAAAAGACTGATTTCCCGCCAGCACTTCCATTTCCTCATGTCATGACCAAATAAAGGAAACTTTCAAACAGGTAAGGATCAATATACCTTTGTTGGATGATCTTAAACAGGTTCCTTCTTATGCTAAAATTTTGAAAGATCTGTGCACTGTGAAGAGAAAATTGAATGTGAAAAAGAAAGTCTTTTTAGCTGAACAAGTAAGTGTCATTCTTCAGAACAATAATGCATTGAAATATAAAGACCCTGGTTGTCCTACAATTTCTTGCTTTATTAGAGAACATGAAATTAAAAGAGCCTTACTCTATCTTGGAGCTAGTGTGAATTTACTTCCATATTCAGTTTTTCAAAGTCTCAATCTAGGTGAGTTAAATCCAACTTCTGTGACTCTTTTACTTGCTGATAGATCTGTAAAAATGCCTAGAGGAATTGTTGAAGATGTGTTAGTACAAGTCGATAAATTCATTTATCCTGTGGATTTTATTGTCTTGGATACACAACCTGTTGAAGCATGTAATTCATTTCCTGTTATTTTAGGACGTCCATTTCTTGCAACTTCTAATGCATTGATTGTAGGAATGGACTGATGAAGCTATCTTTTGGAAACATGACATTGGAGATGAATATTTTCAATATTTGTAAGCAACCTAAAGATGATAATGATTTACAGGAAGTGGACTTTACTGGAAAATTAGTTCATGACCAATTTCAAACCACTTCCAGTGAAATTGAGATTGATGAATCTGATGATTTGCAAATGGTTTATTTTCAGGAAGAATCAAAGGCAAATAGTTGGCAACCGAAAATTGAGGAATTGCCACCACGATCAATTGAGTCCATACCTTCAAGTGTTCAACCACCAAAACCGAATTTGAAGCCGTTACCATTCAATCTCAAATACTCATTTTTAAGAGAAAATGAAACTTTTTCGGTAATAATCTCTTCCAAACTTAATGCACATCAAGAAGGTAAGTTATTACAAACTCTGAAAATGCACAAAAATGCATTAGGATGGACCATAGCTGACATAAAAGGAATTAATTCTTTGATTTGCACACACAAGATTTATTTGGAGGAAAATGCTAAACCCTCTAAAGAAATGCAACGAAAGCTTAATCCTAATATGAAAAAAATAGTGAAAAATGAAGTCATTAAGCTTCTAGATAATGGAATCATTTATCCTATTTCTGATAGCAAATGGGCAAGTCCTACCTAAGTTGTACCCAAGAAGTCTGGATTCACTGTGATAACAAATGAGAAAAATGAGTTAATTCCAACTAGGACTATTACTGGTTGGCGCATGTGCATTGACTATAGGAAACTTAATTCAATGACTAGAAAAGATCATTTTCCTTTACCTTTCATAGATCAAATCCTAGAAAGAGTTGCAAGTCATGAATTTTATTGTTTCCTAGATGGCTATTCAGGTTATAACCAAATTGAAATTGCATTGGAAGATCAAGAGAAGACTGCTTTCATATGTCCATTTGGTACTTTTGCTTATCGAAGGATGCCTTTTGGATTATGTAATGCACCAGCCACGTTTCAAAGATGCATGCTCAGTATATTTAGTGATATGGTTGAATGTTTTCTTGAAATTTTTATGGATGATTTTTCTGTTTTTGGCGATTCATTTGATGATTATTTGACTAACTTAGAAAAGGTTTTGAGCAGGTGTGAAGAGAAGAATCTTGTACTGAATTGGGAAAAATGTCACTTTATGGTAATAAACGACATTGTACTTGGTCACATTGTTTCATCAAAAGGAATTGAGGTTGACAAATCTAAAATCAAGTTAATTGCTAACTTGACAACACCAAAATCTGTTAAAGATGTTAGATCATTCTTAGGACATGCTGGTTTTTATAGAAGGTTCATCAAAGATTTTAGTGTGATATCTAAGCCCTTGAGTAACCTTCTAACAAATGATAATATTTTTGAATGGACTGAACATTGTGAAGAAGCCTCTGTTAAACTTAAAAACTTGCTTACTTCTACTCCTGTCATTCAACCTCCTAATTGGTCATTACCTTTTTAAATAATGTGTGACGCTAGTGATTATGCTGTGGGTGCTATCTTTGGACAAAGAAAAGATAAGAAACCTTATGTGATTTACTATGCAAGTAAAACTTTTAATAGTGCTCAAATGAATTACACCACCACTGAAAAAGAATTACTTGCAATAGTATTTGCATGTGAAAAATTCAAGTCTTATCTTGTTGGCTCACCCATTGTTGTTTCTAGTGATCATGCAGTATTGAAATATCTTCTTTCTAAGAAAGATTCTAAGGCTAGATTGGTTTGATGGATTTTGTTCCTTCAAGAATTTGATATCACAATCAAAGACAGGAAAGGCACCGAAAATGTTATCGCAGATCACTTATCAAGATTGACAACAGATTCGAGATCTAACATCACACCAATCGATGACTATTTTCCTGACGAATATTTATTTTCTGTCTTTACAATGCCTTGGTATGCTAATATTGTTAATTTTTTTGTTTCAGGACAATTGCCAGCTCATTGGAGTACCCAAGATAAAAGAAAGTTCTTGAACGAAGTAAAGAACTTTTATTGGGATGACCCTTATTTATTCAAATATTATCCTGATCAAATATTTCAAAGATGCAATCCTGACAATGAGGTAAGTAGTGTCATTAAATTTTGTCATTTTGAGGCATGTGGGGGTCATTTCTCATCAAGAAAGACCGATGCAAAAATCTTACAAAGTGGATTTTACTGGCCCACCATGTTCAAGGACTCACAAGCATTCTGCAAGACTTGTGAAGATTGTCAAAAGTTGGGATCTATTTCAAAACGTCACATGATGCCTTTAAATCCTATTCTTGTCATTGAGATCTTTGACTGTTGGGGTATAGATTTCATGGGTCCATTTCCTCCATCATTTGGTTTCTTGTACATATTAGTCGCAGTAGATTATGTTTCAAAATAGATAGAGGCAATTCCAAGTCGAAATAATGACCACAAAACAATGATAAAGTTCCTGAAAGAAAATATTTTGAGTCGATTTGGAATCTCTCGAGCCATGATAAGTGATGGTGGAACACATTTCTATAACAAGCTATTTGAGTCTTTAATGAAGAAATATGGAATCACACACAAAGTTGCCACCCCTTATCACCCTCAAACAAGTGGACAAGTAGAGCTTGCTAATAAGGAGATCAAACAAATTTTGGAAAAAACAGTGAACCCTAATAGGAAAGACTGGTATTTAAGACTTAATGATGCACTTTGAGCTTATCGAACTGCTTATAAAACATCATTAGGTATGTCACCTTATAGACTAGTTTATGGAAAACCTTGTCACTTGCCTGTGGAACTTGAACATAAAGCTTATTGGGCTATTAAAGCTTTCAATTCAAACCTTGATGATGCTAGTTAGCTGCACAAGTTACAAATAAATGAGCTTGAGGAAATAAGAAATGATGCATATGAGAATTCAAAAATTCATAAAGCAAGAATAAAAGAATTCCATGACAAAAGAATCTTGAGAAAAACATTTGATGTTGGTCAAAAACTTTTTCATTATAATTCTCGACTCCATTTATTCTGGAAAGCTAAGATCAAGATGAAGTGGTCTTTTTATTGTGAAACATGTGTATCTATATGGGGTCTGTGATATCGAGAATCCAAAGAATGACAATGTTTTCTAGGTAAATGGACATTATTTAAAAGTTTACTTTGATAATTTTTCAGTTGAAAATGACTCTATTGAATTGAGTGATCCTGTATATAAAGAATAATTCTTTTTCTCATATTGTTTTGTGTTTCGTTTTGGTGTGAATTTTTTTTTGCTAGTCTCTCACCTCGGTTAAGTGACGGATAATGGTACTCCGTGACTTCAGTCGGTTCTTTCAGTTTCCCATAATAACTGATATATGTATATATTTATGCAATTCTTTGCTCTTTCTCCCTTCTTTGAATCTCTTCTCCAATTCTCATTTGAAAATGGACACCACTCTTGAAAAATTGAAAAAGTACTTTCCCGCTCTGCCTCAAAATGCGATTACAAAAATTTACTGTGTTAGGTGTACAAGATTGAGGTTGTTAATGAATCATGTAATTCCTGAAGATATTCGTTGGCTGATTGAAGTAAAGGTCTGATTATTAGGTGAGTCCAATTCTTTCATCTCATACATGTCTGGAACAGGTAAAAGCACTTTTGCAAAGAAACGTCGTGCAAAACGACTGAAAGTCTGTCGCAAATGTGCCAGATAGACTTGTAATGCAACATGTCGTTCTTTAGGAATGGTATCTGTAAATCGTGAAGATAAAATATAATTCATTAAGGATGGCCTGAGTAAGGGGTCTTTAGATAATCTTCTATTAACCTTTGAGACACATCCTAGTGGAGATGTGCATAATGGAATTCATGATTTATGGCCACAATTCCATAAAGAACATGATCGACTTAGTCTTGGGAATCTGACTATAAAAGACCCTGTTTGCCAGTTTTTAAGAAAACTGGATGGGAAGCCTATCCCTGACCCATAGAGGGCGTTTAAGCCGTTCTTGGATGTAAAACCAAGGGAGTATGTGAGCCACAATCACAACTACCTGTACATACACATGCTTTTTCAAAATAAATAAATAAATAAATAAATAAATAAAGAGAGAGAGAGAGAGAGTGTGTGTGTGTGTGTGTGAGAGAGAGAGAGAGAGAGACTCCAATTGGCCTACATATAGGTGGTATGATTACATATTCAATTTCTCATCTATAAAATCTTCTCTTCCTTTAATTTCTCATATATAAAAGCACAACTACATGTACATACACATGCTTTTTCAAAATAAATAAATAAATAAATAAAGAGAGAGAGAGAGAGAGAGAGAGAGAGAGAGAGAGAGATTTCTACTCAACCCATACATTTAACAAATTTAGAAGTGTGTAGAAATGACAGGTTCCTCAAGTCATCACATCAGAAATATTTGTGTTTTCGGTGGATCTAGTCCTGGGAAAGAAAACGAGTTTTTAGAATCAGTGAATCATCTTGATTAGGTATTAGCTGAGAGAAAGATTCATTTAGTGTATAGAGGAGGCAACCTTGGGTTAATGGGGGGTATGTCAATAGCTGCATTTTTAGAAGGTAGTCAAGTTTTGGGGGTCGTCCCCAAAGCTTTAGCAAAAAAGGACATAATTGGAAAAACAATTGGAGAGGAACTACAGGTCTCCACAATATTTGATCGAATGAATGCAATGTTTAATCATGCTGACGCCTTCATTGCCTTACCAGGTGGTCTGGGCACATTGGAAGAGATCTTTCATATTTTCTCTTGGGCCCAACTTCACATTCACCATAAACTTATAGGTTTGCTCAATGTTAATGGTTTTTATGATAATTTGTTGTCTTTTATTGATTAAGCTGTGAAACATGAATTTCTAACATCTTCGGCACGACAAATCATAATCTCTGCTGCTACTGTTGGACAATTGATTGACCAACTACAATCTTTCATCCCTGTAATTGATCCCTCCGTTTGTGAAATTGGTCACTAAGGAAAGCCGTAAAAAGCTTAGATTAGATTTGAGCCTTCGTTTGTGAAATCTTATGTCTTTTGGTTTTATTAATA
The DNA here is from genome assembly GCF_951802175.1 of Populus nigra. Taxonomy (NCBI): domain Eukaryota; kingdom Viridiplantae; phylum Streptophyta; class Magnoliopsida; order Malpighiales; family Salicaceae; genus Populus; species Populus nigra. The sequence continues at coordinate 27,439,410 of NC_084852.1, read as the reverse complement.
GCATATTATTTTGTGTTGTTATTTCTTATATTTACTTAAATGTGTTTCAGGTTTGTCAGTGTTCGCTGTTTCAGGTGATGTCTTCTATACTCTCTCTTTCTACCTTATGACATTGAGGACAATGTCTCCTTCTGGTTGGGGGGGAGAGGGTAGTAGTTGACATTTTAAAAAAAAAGCTAACATACTAACTGTTTTTGCTATTATTAAAACCATTTGACAAAACTGTTATTAGGATGGCAGAGTAAGGAGGAATTTTATTGACTCTTGAGACGCATCTTAGTAAATAGTCTTATTAAGGTCTATCATAATACTTCTTGAAATATTCAGGTTTACAAACTCTTGCATTGTTATCACTTGATTCTGCTCATATACTCATTTAACAAATATTCTTAAACCTTTATTTTCACACACACACACACACACACACACTTTAACATATGATTGTGGGTTGCAGAGTGGATTATTACATTATTTATGTTTTTTTGTTAAAGGTAACAACTAAGGGAAAGGGTTAGTATATAATTTTCAAAAAGATAAAAAATAAAAAATATTAATAATATTGATGATAATAAAAACATAGATAAGTTTGGTTTCGTGGCCTCCCTAACCTAAGCAATTAAGCCCAAAGGGGTGTTTTAACACCTAATACCCTAAAGTCAACTGACTTGGGAGCTATTGGTCTAAAGCTTGTTACATGGGTTAAGGAGAAAAGCTTAAGGGAATCAAACATTGCATTATCTATGTATCAGTATCTGCAACCCGAGTTACTAAGCTCGTAGGGATGCCCTAAGACCAACTGGTCTGGGAGTCATTAGCCGAAAGCTCGTTACATGGGTTAAAGATGCATTGTGTTTTAAGTATATGTATATATATTGGAAAAAAAAAAGAGAGAGAAGAAGAAGATAATAATCCCAACCCAATGACATTAACCTTAAACATTAGAATAAAATATTATTTTCTTCCAATAAAAGCCCCATCATCTATGTTTTCATACATTGAGCACATAAAAAAGAAGGTTTATTAATATCTTTTTTAAGAGGTATTGAGCAAATATATAAACTTAATGAGAGTTTTTTAACTGGATGGAATAATGGAAGTTGAATGATGAATGCCTTACTTTGTGGAATTTACAAATTGTTTTTCTATTTTAACGCTTTGATTACTAGGGACTAGAAATAAGTTGGTTGGGGGGGGGGGTGTGATTAATACTTAAAAGTGCATTTTTATCAAGGTTTTATATCATCATTTTGCACTTGAAGTATCAATAACTCCTTAACTAAAGCATGTTTTATAATAACATATATAATAATATAAGATACCTTTAATTTATGGTAAATGTTCATCTTAAATGCAGGCCTATTACATAAATGAAAGAATTGATTGATGAGTTAAAGTACTAAAATTGAAAGGACAAAGAGATGGCCAAACTTAGAAAAGAGATGTTGGTGCAGTCCAAACTGGAACATTGTTCGGTAATCGGGTCATATCTGGAGCTGTAGATCTCGGATTTAGGTCTCCTTTATATGGATGGAACGGTAAGACATAGGCCTACAACTTTCATGGAAGTCCAAGATTTAATAAGGCTGTTTTCAAGTCCAAATTGTAGCAACAACGAAGAAGTCCGAATGTGTCCTGCAGCCCAAACATTGTTCAGTGTTCAGCTCATATCTTGAGTTCTAGAAGTCTAAATGATCTCCAATTTTTACCCTGGAAAGCTAAGATAATTTCCTAAAACTTTCATGATTTAAGACTGTTCAAATTATGATGTTATCAATGATGGTTTTGGTAGACAAGAAGATAAGAATTGTCACCAAGTCAAGATGTGGCCACCCACTCATCAATTAGTCAATAAATCAATAGTTCTGAATTTTGGCCCATAAAAGGAGGCATTTGCCATGTATTTAGGTATCTTAGTATTCAGATCAAGATCATGCTCTTACTCTCTCTCTTTTATAATAGTTAAGTTGTGTTTATGCCTTTTATTTCCTTTTCTTTACTTAGTTAACTTCTTTCTCATTTATGTTTTTATCTTGTTTATTTATGTTTGTTTCTTTCATTATGTTTAGCTAAGTTAATTATGTCAAGGTGAAAAGAGTACATTAGTCTTGTGAATTTGGGAAGGCTGAACAAGGGTTTTCTCAAAAGATAAGGTCTCCTGCTCTTGTTCATCCGAGGAGCTAAAAAAAGGTGGTGCAAGTTTCTTATATGCTTTCATCTTATACCGACCTTGTATAAATTAACACAACATTCATTAATAATGTTTCCAAGAAATTTCAAGATTCATGCTTTTCAACCTCACATAAGATCCAACAACATGTTCTATTGTTAGATCAACAAACAATCATCTTACCATTTGTCTTGAATGATGTAGAATGCAAGATTGAAGAGAAGATTTTGAATGAATGTTGAAGAGGTTATTAAGGATATCAAAATAGAAAAGAGATGAAAGGTTTTGTCTTGGAAATGGGCAAAACAAGGACTTTAAGTGAAGATGACAATAAAGAGAATTGATTTAACTGAAGTTTGTGGTTAAAACAAATATAATAATGCAATATTTGACAAAGGCTCTGTCATTTCAAATCACATTTCTTTTCTTTTTATTAATAAGTCCAATTGGCTTTTCCCTATTAAAACATGTCCTTTGATTGTTTAAAGACCTTTTTTGAAACTAAAAAACCTTCTTTGAACCACTGATTATTTTTTTTAAAAAAATAGCCACGTCATTCAAAGTTATAAACCTTAACAAGGCAAGCCAACTTTTAGCCTAAAAACACTCATAATTGACAATTTTGAAAAGAAATTCTTATCTCAATGGTTAATTTTCATTAATGAAAGCATATCCCTTTATTTGACAAAATAGAGATGTAAGTATGTGAGTGAGATAAACATACCATTCTAAATTAAAAAAAAAAAACAAATTCTTTGATCATCTTCATATATTGATAAAATATGATTAGTAGGATGTTAGCAATATACCTTAAAAGTCAAACTTTATGCTAGGGCCTAGATACAAAAACATTTATTATTCCCAACATAAAATTTCATTAACTCAAATAAGAAAAGACATGTGAATATAAGGGCTGAAATTGACCAAATCAGGGAGCTAAATTGAAAAAATTGAAAGTTTGTTGGTTAATTGAGGGTTAAAATACACAAATTCAGAATAAAAGACCAAAATAAAAAAAATATGGCTAATTTAAAGGCTGATATTTGAGTTTGACGGGGGTTAAATTACATGTAATTAAAAAAAGCTTTTGTGTCGATTAAGGGTGTATATGCCACAGTTGGAAGAACAAGGACTAAATTGAAACTTTGCCAACTTCTAAATTAAAAACCTTAATTTCTAGGGTTTTAATGCATAGGTCCACTTTGCTTTTAAGTAATCTTCTACTTTTCTTTAATTCCTGAAGTAAAAGCTTTATTAAGCTTTTTTTCCTTCATGGTTGCAAGGTATTCCTTGTAATTCCTCTTTTAATGTCTTTTCTTGCCACAATGATAACAAGTGCCCTTGTCTTTCTTGATGCCCCTAGTAGGTTTGTTTGCTTTAGAAACAACACCCTTATTCTTCTTATCCTTCTTCATAGACATTCTAGAAGACTAAACTAAAAGAACTAGACCTTTTTCCTTCTTAAGAACCCCTTCAGTAGTCTTAAACATATTAAATAATTGTGGCACTATACTATCCAACTTATTCATATGATAGTTTATAATGAATTGCAAAAATATTTAGGGTAATGACAAAACCCAATTAGCCCAATTTCTTAATTTAGCCAATCATTTTCAAAACATGGGTGTTCACTGAGGAACCTTTTGTCATCTTGCAGCAGAACAATTCCTTAGAGTTCTCAAACCTCTTAGTCTTATTAGTCCATTCAAATAATTCTTTGAGATGCATAATCATAGTATGGGCATCCATATTCTCATGTTGCCTTTGAAGTTCAGGTGACATACTCGCTAACATCACATATGCAGTCTGTTCATCATCATCAACATGACGCTAATGTTCATTCTTAACTTCTTCTTCAGCATCCTTAGTAGGGGCATTTGGAACTGGATTTTCAAGAATATATAACTTCTTTTCTTGCTTGAGAATAATTCTGACATTTTGGTGTCCATCCAAGAAATTTGGTTAAGTTAATTTGTTAGCATCAAATATGTTTCGTAGGAATATGTTACTACTTATTTTGATATATCAATCTATTTATATAAAGATAAAGAGTATTAGTTTCATGCATATATATTTAAATTCTAAATTTAGATAAGGTCTTTAATACTAACTTGATCTCCTATTGTTTTCTTGCAAATTAATAACGGTCCTTATTAATTCATGAAATCTCACTTAGATTTTTTTAATAGTCTACAATCCTATTTAATTTATCTGACATTGAGTGACTCAACAAATCAAAATAAATTAAATTAGGTAGATAACATAGTTTATCAATCATATCTCTTTCTGATTCAAAGATCAGTTAGGTTAGTTAAGTAGAACATAATTTTACAATATTAAACATATTCGATTAATGGTAACCTTGAGTGACTTAACAAATTATCCATGAATAAAACTCTGGTTTTATACATATAAAATTGGTAGGCAGCTTTTCATGTTCTTGATATTTTAACGAGGAATTTATTATCAATTAATTAGGTCTCATACATGACATGACATAACAAATATACATTTTATACATAACAATTTATATATAAACATACACCCCTAGCACGCCATTCTAATTGGATAATTATGGACATATCTAAGCTAATTCTCTCAAGTCATTAAAGGAAATTAGGTGGTCAAAACCTAGGTAGCTGTTGTAAATCTTCATAAATCCTTTACGAGCACCATAGTTATATCTTTATGGTTCTTTGTCTTGCATTACAAAATAAATTTTCTATCTAAATTTCCACATTTCTAAATTAAATAACCTTTATATAATTAATTAAGAAACCTCGAGTTACATTCGAGGGGAATTAGATGAGAAAAGAATACACCAAAAAGTCCTAAAATCTAGGATTCTACATGCCGGGCTTTCTTTGATGCAATGTACATATGACATATACAACCTATGGATAGATTCTATTCATTAAGTGAGCATGAGTATGTTTTTTAACTAGTCTTAAAAAGATCTTATATCTACCCAGTGATGGTTTTTATAAAGATAATATGGATGCATTGCAAAGAATAGTTAAAGCATGTATACCCACCATTACCAAGTCGGTACTCACATATGAGTTGGGTATTGAACAAATTTGAACCCTGACTAATGGTCATAGGACAAACTATTAATTCTCCACCTAACTAGAAGCTTGTGTGTGCTTTCAAAAATTAAAGTAGATGATACATGAGACATTAATCCATATCCAATATACAATCCATGTGCAATATATAAAAAATTACCGCATAAAAAAAAATGCATGTTTTAATCCTCCACCTAACCTAGAAGCTTATGTATGCTTTCAAAAATTAAAGTAGGTGATACATCGGGCATTAATCCATATCCAATATACAATGCATGGGCAATATATAACAAAATTAAAGCATAAAAAAGAATGCTTGTTTATAACAATAAAAAAAAGATAAACAAAAAGCAATAAAATTTAAAGTATAAATATACAGACTAAAAAAAATATAACACAACAATCAAATAACAAATAAAGCTTAATTTACAAGATTTTCTTAATGGAGTAGTCATTCTATCGCACGTGTGCAGTGTCACATCGATCATCCTCCTGTATTAGTATTTTTTATGATAGGTCAAAAGAACAATGAATTCTTGTACTTTATCAATTAAAAGGTTTAGAGTCACCACCTAGTATTTTGGTCACTAGAAACCCTAACTGGTCTTCAAAATCTGGATAAGAGAACCGGTTGTATATAGGAAGGATGTATCACCCCTACTACACCTTATTTAAGGTAAACTACATTGTTTTTTTGTTTGATTACTAGTCAAATGTTCTGTTTTTTTAACTGTTAGTCTGTCTATTAGTCAAAACAGGTCCATCCTAGTAGAGTGAATCATGACTTTACGGGTCTACTCTAACCATTCTGAGGCCCAACCATATATTTTTTTTCATTTTACTTCTTTTAGTATCGTAAACATATGTAAGTTTGTATTTTCTCAAGTTAAAAGGTGAGAAAAGATGGTTTTATTTACATGCCAAGTTTGTCATTTTGCTTTTATTTGAAAAGGCATTTTGGGTACATATATAAGACTAGACAAAATAATTTTTTTAGAATTTTTGAAATTCAGTTCTAGTTCCCCTTATAGACTTAATAAGCTTTTTATTAAATCCATGAAGCATGCAAAAATATAAAACTATGTTTTTTTTATATATTTTTTAGAAATGCTAAATCATGAAAATAATTGTTTTTAAGAAAATGCAAACTATGATTTTTTGGACAAAACTTTGCCGTATGCAATTAAAACATTTATTTAATTAAAAATTTTATCTTTTTTACTATTTATTTAACACATGCTAATAAAATAAAATAAAATAATGCAACACACACATTATTTTTCTTTCTATTGTTTTATTCACACACTACAATTGCATGCTTACAAACAACCCAAAATTCAAAATTTACCAATAATTCAAACACACACATTAAACATCTAAAATTTGTAAAATGAACCTTCAAGTATCAAAATAATACGGAGAAATTGTTGGAAACTCAAGAACCATAGGAAGATTTTGGGATTGCATGAACAGTGGCAGTGTGTGTTCTCCTCGCGCCACTGCCATGCCAATACGTGGAACCATGCGCCATCATCATTAAGAAGGGAAATCTCATGGATTAACAGATGCTTCATCTTCTTTTCCACGAAGAATCTCATCACCACTTAAAAAAACACAACAAACAATTGATTATATCTCTTTTTTTTTTCCTTCTTCTCAAGTTCAAAGCTATTGTGATTTGTTGTTGTGATGATGGTCAAAGATGGGAGAGTAATGAGTCGGTGGTTAAGGTTGTCATTGGTGTTGCCATGGAGTTGGGTTTTCTCATGTGGAGGAGAACTTGTCATTATTGTTGATGATGGGGAGCTGACTGATGGCATGGGGAGATGAGTTGATGTTTGAAGAAATCAAGAAGGGATTGGGAGTCTGTAGGTTGCAAAGATGCAAACTGGACGGTTTAGGAGGATGGCTATTGCTAGAAGGAGCTATTATACTTTTAATTAAGCCCCTGATTATGTTAATTTAGCCTTTTCAAGTTTCAATCGTCTCTCTAATCTTTCAATCTTTGTGAATTGATCTAAATTAGATCTGTAAACTTCATTTTTTATTCAATTAAATCCTTAATTAAGCCAATTAAAGCATTAAAAGTTTCATTAAGTCCCTGAACTTAAATAATTATTCTAATTTTAGTCAAATTGACTTTCCAGCTTAATTTTACTTTTGATTAAACCCAAGATTAAATCAATTAGGCTCGTTAAGAGTTCAATTAAGTCCTTGAACTTAATTATTTTGTAATTTTTCCCCAATTCTTTAATATCTTTCTTTAATTTTATCCTACATTCTCATTGTTTTCTTCAATTAGGCCCTCCATTATTGCAATTGAATTCCAAACTTTCCCACTTGGTTCAATTTGGTCCTTTAACTTTCAATTTGAATGATTGAGTCCCTTTTTTCATTTTTTAATTTTTGAAAAAAGACAATGTCAACGTCAATTATATTCAATTAGAAAAATCAATCAATGATTTTGAAATTGATACATTAATATATGAATGCATTGAAATAAATTATTAAATTTTGAATCTTTTTGAAAAACACTAAAAATGATGCAAATACATCAAGAACAAAATTTTTTTAATTTTGTTTTTTATAATTTTTTGGTTTTTTATAATTTTTTTTTAAATTAGGTTATGACAAAGGTGAAGTCTCTCTTTATGGGTATCTTACTTAGTCAACAAAAGTATGCCCTTGATATTCTTCACTGAGCATACATGTCTTCTTGTCAACTAGTTGATACTTAATCATCTTCCTCCTCAAAATTATCAACGGTGTCTGGTGCTTTGTACTTTGATTTCACTCAGTTTAGATAAATTATTGGTGCTCTACAATATTTTACTTTTACCAAGCCTAATATATGTTATGTTGTGAATAAGGTGTGTCAATTCATGAATGTTTTCATTGAGGATCACTGGGTAGCTATTAAACATATCTTGCGTTATCTTCAGGCTATGACTTCAAATGATTTACACATCACTCGAGGTTCATCCTTTTCTTTTTATGGCTTCACTAATGCTAATTAGGCAAGCTGTGTTGATGACTGTAAATTTATTGGTGGGGTTATCTTGTGTATCTAGGTAATACTCATGTTTCATGGAAGTTTGGGAAACAAGTATAGTCCTCCATTGATGGTACAATTGAGATTTATAAATTCGCTTTTTATTGTCAAAACTTCAGCTTCTCTATCCTTCTATTACTATATTGTGGTATGATAATTTAATAGCTACCTATTTATATGTAAATCTAATTTTTTATATTCGTACCAAACATGTTAAGATTGACTATTATTTCATTCACAGTAGAGTTGCTAAGATGGAGATTCATGTTCGGTTCATCTCTTTTAAGGATTGACTAACTGATATTCTAGCTAAACCACTTATGCTTTCTTTGCTCATTTTCGGTCCAAGTTTCGTGTGGAGTCTTCAGGAAGCTTATATAAAAAGTGTGTTTGCTATGACAATTACCTTGTATTTGTACATGGCTTATATGTGTATCTATCTTATATAGTGTTGTTATCATGGTTAATGCATTCCATTATATTATTATTATTATTTTACACAACCCTAAGTATACAATTGTAAGCACCTATCATTATGCATACAAACCTATTTCTCTCAATTATCTTAACCACTTAAAGCCAAGCTACAGATTCATGAACTATGTGTGTTTAATAATGCAATGCAAATGCTTTTGTAAAAGTGTATTTGGGCTGAAAATTTTGATGCTTTCCAAATGATTCTGGCAAAATGTGTTTTGAACAACACTTTCAAACGTAGTACAAACACATTACCCAAACACAACCTAAGCTTTGTTATTGCCTAATTATCTGCTACCTCGTTTCATTCCCTCATGCATGGCTTGCTTGAAAACCACTGATTTTAGACCCTTCCCAAGCTGATTGATGGAGTTAAATAGACTCCGCATCCTCTATGGCATGGAAACTGGATTGATCTTAGATAGCCAAGCAAGTCTGATTCAAAAGTCCAGTACTCTACCTCTTGTTTTGAGGGAGATGCGACACTAATCTCCATAGCTGTCTTGGCTGCAAGACTTTTACTTCGTCAGATTTCTTGATCCTTCTTGTTGTTGAAAAATTTCAGGTGAAATGACCTTTTGTGGTCTCTTATGACTCCTCCAATTCTTGGTCTTCCTTGTTTTTCCTAAGGATGAACCGTCCACATTTCACTTTGAAAAACCCTGTTGTGGTCTTCGTCAAAGAGTCTGTACATGTTCGGCTTATAGTTGGATTCTATCAATTCTCGGAGTCTGATTCAAAAGTCATTACCTATGTAAGCAAAATTCTCGTGAAGACTTCTAGCCCAGAAAACAGCTTCATGGAAAATCAAACAGTATACTATCCCAATCAGGCTTGCAATAATTTAAAAAACAAGTTATTTCTAGCTAGCAAAATGAATCAAAGTTCAAAGCACTACATAAAACATCAAACATCACAAAGAACGCTACCCAAAATGGAGGAGATGGTGGCAATACCAGAGGGCATGAGACCAATTCTAATGTGAGAGTTACACACCATTTCTACAACTCCGATCAACATATCAAGCCTGGTCGAATTTTATAAATATGTTATTTAATTAAAATAAAATAAAAGGATTAGACTTGTTTTTGTTATTTTAATTCCATACACCTTTTTCATTATTTTTTTTAATTTTTTTTATACAAAAAGAGTTACACATGTCTAATTGCCATATATTAAATAAAAAATAATTTGAAAAATAAAAAATTAATAAAATCTGATAAGGTGTATGATCTAGATTACAAGGTTGACAGGTTAATCCAGGTTCACTTGAGCTTTCAATTAGATTTTTTTATTAATTTTATCTTTATAGTTAATTAGGAACAAATTTTCATAATTTATTTCAATTTGATTTATAAAGTTATTACGGTCTTATTATTCAGGTTATAATTTTGATTGACAAACTTGGGTTGATTCAGGTCGTTTCAATAAACTACCACCTCAATATTAAAAAAAATAATATCATCCAATATATTATCCTCTCAATATTTAAAAAATATGTCACCTTGTGTTGGGTTTTGAAATCATATTTTTTTTGTCTTAGAAAATATGTTAATTAGTAATGTCTGGATATTTTTTTATGTTAGAAAAACACTATTCTAACTTGCTGTGTGGTCTAGTACTAATTGAAATGACATGCCATACTAGGTTGATCGGATCAAGAATCGATCTAAGTTTTTAACTAAGTCATGCTAGATCACTATTTTTTTTCTTTTAACTTGAATTAATTTGAGTTACGAGTTAGCCCAATCTAAATTCATATCATTATACCGGCCAATATTTTCAGCCGGTGCCCGTTTCACTTTCTTCAACTAGATAATTCAAAACTATTCCTTAACCAATGGCACTAAACATGGCTTGTACAATAATTTGACCGATCAAATCATAGTTATCAGATTTGATTTGAATAAAAGTTTATATCACTAAATCACCTAATCAACCCATTAAATTAATGATATACCATATTAAAAATAATATATTTATTTATTTATTTTCAATGTAAGTGTTGTGTGGTCCCGCACCATGTGCTGTCTCTTTAAATTAAATGAGCTGCCACTGTAGATGGTAGTAGCAAAACGGGAGAAAAGAGAGCAGAGAAAAACGAGAGAAAAGAGAAGAAGAGGCAGCAGAGCAGCCTATGTTCTTCCTTCGATTTCCAGCTCGTTCACCGTTGGATTGGGCTGAGATTTTGACAGCAGCTTCTAGACACGTTCCTCTCAATTCTGGACGGTTGGATCGAAGATTGGTGGTGTGGAAGCTGGTCGTTTTGACAGAAAACAGGGCTGTCAGTATTGTGAGTTTTTCTCAAATAATTCTCCTTTAATCTTGTTGTAATCCGAGAATAAGTAGTTCTTGATGATATATATGTTGTATCCCTTAGTTGAATATGAGGAAGAACGGTTGTGAACCCATTATTTGTGATAGTGGAAGTTTTTAGGTGGACTCTGGTCCCGTGGTTTTTTTTCCCGCATCGGGTTTTCCACGTAAAAATCTTGGTGTTAATTTGTGTGATTGTTGCATTATATTTGTTCATTGTTTGATTCTGTTTTTTACTGCACAAAGAGGGAAAAAGGATTGGGACTTGTAATTGTGAATTGTATTCCGCTGAATTGATCCGGTTAGTTGTCCCGAGTTTTCCCAACAAAATGGTATCAGAGCATTTGGTTGTGTAAATTGAATTCTTGTGCAGTTAAAATGGAAAAAGAAGATTCGGGTATGATAAAGCTCACTTCCTCAAATTATTTTCTATGGAAAACAATGATGGAGGATCACTTATATTGCAATGATTTGGCTTTGCCGATTGAATGTAAAGGAATAAAGCCTGATGACATGGATGATGCAAAATGGAATGGACTAAATAGAAAGGCTACCGCTAATGTTAGAAAATGGGTATCTTCTAAGTCCATTAATCATATTTCTCAAGAACATGATTGCTATAAAGTTTGGAAGATGTTGGAAGAAACATTTGTCAATGAGAGTGCACAAAACAAGGTTTTTGTAATTAGAGACCTTGTGAATTTGAAGTATAGAGATGGTGAAGATGCTTCAGTGCATATAAATGTATTCCAAGGGTTCTTGAATCAGTTGTCATTGATGAACCTTGAGTTAGCCGATGAAATGCAAGCATTAATCCTATTGAGTTCATTGCCGGATAGTTGGGAGACTTTGGTGGTGTCACTTAGCAATTCTACTCCGAATGGAAAGCTCACTTTGAAAACAGTGAAGGATTGTATCCTCAATGAAGAGAAGAGGAGGAAAGGGACAAGCACTTCCGAGTCTCATGCACTTGTTACAGAAAGTCGAGGGAGAAGTCAAAGCAGGTTCTCTCACGGCAAGCAAGATGAAGAATCCAGCAATAGAAAAGGCAAATGGAAGCCAAGAGGAAGATCTCAGTCAAGGAAGGGTTTTAAGTGTTATTACTGTGACAAGCCTGGGCATATGCAAAAAGATTGCAGAAAGTATAAAAGAGATAAAAAGGGTAGAGACGAAGACAAGAATGAAGAGAATGGTACAGCTGTAGTTGTATCTGATGGTGATGTTGCCATTGTGTGTGATGATGGCTGTGTTAATCTTGCATGTCAAGATACCACCTGGGTTGCAGATTCAGCAGCTTCTTACCATGTTACACCCCGACGTGATTTTTATACATCCTACACTGCTGGTGACTTTGGTCAAGTTAGGATGGGAAATCAAGGGATGGCTAGTATTGTGGGCATTGGAGATATTTGGTTGGAAACCAATACTGGGTGCAAGTTGCTACTCAAAGATGTTAGGCATGTGCCTGATATGCGCCTACATTTGATCTCTACTGGTACTCTTGATGAAGAAGGCTATCACAGTTACTTTGGAGATGGTAAATGGAAGCTCTCCAGAAATTCCCTAATTGTTGCTAAAGGGAAAAAGATGGGTCTCTACATGTCACAAGCCAAGGTGATCAAAGGGGAGGTGAATGCAATTGAAGATTGCTCTACTGATCTATGGCATAAGCGGCTTGGACATTTGAGTGAGAAAGGCCTTGGCATCCTTGCCAAAAAGAACTACCTTTCTTTAAAATGTATGAACTTGAACACATGTACTCATTGTTTAGTTGGTAAACAACATAGAGTTGCATTTCAAAGATCACCTTCACATAGAAGGTCACATGTTCTTGATTTAGTTCATACTGATTTTGCTCTATGATTGATAAGTCTCTTGGAGGTGCATTGTACTTTGTTAGTTTTATTGATGATCACTTCAGGAAGATTTGGGCCACTTGTTTGAAATCCAAAAGTCAGGTGCTTGATGTCTTTAAGGATTTCCATGCTAGAGTTGAAAGAGAAATTGACAGAAAGCTGAAATGTGTTCGAGCAGACAATGTTGGTGAATACAAAGGTCCTTTTGAGAAGTAGTGCAGGGAACATGGCATCAAGTTAGAGAAGACAGTTCCTAAGACTCCACAGCAGAATGGAGTGGCTGAGAGAATGAACAGAACCATTGTTGAAAGAATTAGATGTATGCTCTCTCATGCAAAGCTGCCTAAGTCCTTTTGGGGTGAGGCAATGAAGACTGCAGTTGCCATGATCAACCTTTCTCCATCAGTTCCTCTTGAGTTTGATGTTCCAGATAGAGTTTGGAAAGGAAAGGATGTTTTCTATGCACACTTAAGAGTGTTTGGATGCAGAGCATTTGTACATGTTCCAAGGGATGAAAGGTCTAAGCTTGACAGCAAGACAAAGCAGTGTATTTTCTTGGGCTCTGAAGATGATGAGTTTGGCTATAGGTTGTGGGATCTAAAGGAGAAGAAAATTGTGAGAAGCAGAGATGTTATCTTCTTTGAAGATCAAACCATTGAAGACTTTGAACTACAGGAGAAAACAGAGTCTACCACTTTTATTCCATCTAATTCAAATCCAAGACCTACTCCACAGTTACCTTTGATGCCTACTAATCATGGGGGAGACTTGCAAAATGATGAAAATGGTGGTTTTCTTAATGAGCCATTAGTTGGTGATCCTGAATAAGCTAATGATGATATTGATGTTATTCCTGAATAGGTTATACAGGAAGCTCCAGATGAGCCACAATTGAGGAGGTCAACTAGACCTCGCCAACTTTCCACCAAATACTCTCCTCATGAGTATGTGTTGGTTACTGACGGGGGTGAGCCAGAATGATTTGATGAAGCTATGTCACATGAGAAGAAAAGTGAGTGGTTGAAAGAAATGCAAGAATAGATGAAATCCTTGCATGAAAACCATACCTTTGAGTTAGTGAAGCTTCCTAAAGGTAAGAGAGCACTCAAGAACAAATGGGTGTTCAGGTTGAAAATTGATGAACATTGCTCACAACCAAGGTACAAGGCAAGATTGGTTGTTAAAGGTTTCGGTCAGAAGAAGGGTATTGATTTTGAAGAAATCTTTTCACCAGTGGTCAAGATGTCTTCAATCCGAGTTGTGCTTGGCTTAGCTGCTAGTTTGAATCTTGAAGTTGAGCAACTTGATGTGAAAACTGCCTTTCTCCATGGTGATTTAGATGAGGAGATCTACATGGAACAGCCTGAAGGGTTTGAAGCAAAAGGTAAAGAGCAGCTAGTTTGCAAGTTGAAAAAGAGCCTATATGGGTTAAAGCAAGCTCCAAGACAATGGTACAAGAAGTTTGATTCTTTCATGATGGATCATGGTTATGACAGGACCACTTCTGATCATTGTGTATTTATGAAAAGGTTTCCAGATGGAAACTTTATTATTCTCTTGTTGTATGTGGATGATATGTTGATTGTAGGCCATGATGCTAAGAAGATTCAGATGTTGAAGGAAGAGTTAAGCAAGTCTTTTGTAATGAAAGACTCAGGACCAGCAAAACAGATTCTTGGCATGAAGATCACACGACAGGAAGAAAGAGAAACTTTGGCTATCTCAGGAGAGATATGTCAAAAAGGTACTTGAGAGATTCAACATGAGCAACTCCAAACCGGTTTGTTCTCCACTTGCAAGCCACTTTAAACTAAGTTCTAAGCAGTGTCCTTCAAGTGATGAAGAAAGAGATGAGATGAAAAAGGTTCCTTATGCATCCACAGTTGGTAGCTTGATGTATGCCATGGTTTGCACAAGGCCGGATATAGCTCATGTAGTTGGTATGGTTAGTCGGTTCCTCTCCAATCCTGGTAAAGAACACTGGTCAGCAGTGAAATGGATACTCAGGTATCTCAAAGGTACTTCTAGTTTCAGCTTATGTTTTGGTAATGATAAACCTGTGTTGGATGGATACACAGATGCAGATATGGCTGGTGATGTTGATTCTAGAAAGTCCACATCAGGATACTTGATGAAGTTTGCAGGGGGAGCAGTCTCATGGCAATCAAGGTTGCAAAAATGTGTGGCATTATCCACTACAGAGGTTGAATATATTGCTCTTACTGAAGGGGGCAAAGAGTTGTTATGGATGAAAAAGTTCTTACATGAACTTGGCCTAGTTCAAAAGAACTTTGTGTTGCACTGTGATAGTCAAAGTGCAATCCATCTCAGTAAGCATCCTACTTTTCACTCTCGGTCAAAGCACATTAAGGTTAGATATCAATGGATTCGAGATGCTATGGAGATGAAGTCATTTGTTGTCGAGAAGATCCATACCGATGACAACGTGTCAGACATGATGACCAAACCTCTACCGAGAGAGAAGTTTGAGTTTTGCAGAAGGGAAGCAGGCTTATCAGAGCCTCCTAAATTGAAGCTTACATGTTGATCGCTAGTATGGCGAATTCCTCACATGGTGCGTGAGGGGTGTGTGGTCCCGCACCAAGTGATGGGGGGACCATCACATTAATTAGTAAGAGACAACCTTGCTGTCTCTTTAAATTAAATGAGCTGCCACTGTAGATGGTAGTAGCAAAACGGGAGAAAAGAGAGCAGAGAAAAACGAGAGAAAAGAGAAGAAGAGGCAGCAGAGCAGCCTGTGTTCTTTCTTCGATTTCCAGCTCGTTCACCGTTGGATTGGGCTGAGATTTTGACAGCAGCTTCTAGACACGTTCCTCTCCATTCTAGACGGTTGAATCGAATATTGGTGGTGTGGAAGCTGGTCGTTTTGACAGAAAACGGGGTTGTCAGTATTGTGAGTTTTTCTCAAATAATTCTCCTTTAATCTTGTTGTAATCCGAGAATAAGTAGTTCTTGATGATATATATGTTGTATCCCTTAGTTGAATCTGAGGAAGAACAGTTGTGAACCCATTATTTGTGATAGTGGAAGTTTTTAGGTGGACTCCGGTCCCGTGGTTTTTTTTCCCGCATCGGGTTTTCCACGTAAAAATCTTGGTGTTAATTTGTGTGATTGTTGCATTATATTTGTTCATTGTTTGATTCTGTTTTTTACTGCACAAAGAGAGAAAAAGAATTAGGACTTGTGAATTGTAAATTGATCCGGTTAGTTGTTCCTAGTTTTCCCAATAGTAAGTTCATGCCATGTTCTAGCGTCTCCAGCTTTGCAAATTAAATTTACATAACTGGGTTCAAATTTCACAGCCGGCCGCCCTCCTTCGCCCTCTCTTCTCTTTTCTCTCTCTCTGTTTTGTCTCTAATAGTTCAGTACTTTGGGTGGATGTGAAACATCTTTGATGCCTGTTGACTAATAGGAATGATATGGACCAATATGAAACGGAGAGTGACAGTGTGTGAATATAATTATTACACTTCGAGTTTTCTTCTTTCTCTTTCTCTGTTCATTTTATCATCGTTCTTTCTTTCCTTTTTCTTTTTCTTTTCCTTTTTCTTTTTTAATTCACTACTGCAAATTAATTCAGGTCATTCTTGCAAATTAATTCGGGTTGATGACAGTGAAAGGATGTCAATGTGTGGCTACATAGAACCAGGGGCATATGATCAATGAAAACATATTAAGTAGGGACGCGTGATACAATTACAAAATTCACCAGTTTTTATGGTTTATTTCTCCAACGAGAGAAAAGTCATCCCTAGTATAATCATTCGAAAGAAATTCATCATTGTTTTTTTTAATGGACACTATCTTGTATCATAGAGTTAGTAATTAGGAGATTAAAGTTAGAAATCAGTAATTATTACAGCAAGCAAAGGGACCGAAATGAATGAGAGTTGTCACTATGAGCCTAGCTAGACGGATGTTAGCCGATGAAATTTAAAATATTTTGATATGGCATGATACTTGGAGGATATTCCAATTCATTACAAAATCTAGGTTCAAGCTGACAGTTTTCAATATATTAATGTTCTCGAATCCAATACCAAGTAAAAAGTTGTATTTCATAAACTAACTGAAGCAGGAGGGATTTGTGCTGTAAAGTTGTTTGTTCCACAAGAAGTTCAAGGATGAAAGTTGATCGTGAAGCAAGAACATATTCCGGTCGAATTTACATGTTATAAATGTCTAGCTAGTTGGTTTTGTTCTCGTTGCTCGATCACCATCAATCAAAAGCAAGAAAGTTGCCACAATTGCAGAGACGTGGGTTCTGGACCATGACATAGAACTTATAACCATGCACGGGGATGGAACAGAAAATGGGATAGAATAAAAAGGTTTAAAGGAATAGGCAGCGGAGGAAATACATTCAAAATAATGCTCATTGTACTTCAAGGATCTGCTTTTACTTTTGATTTGATTTGTACTGCTACAACCTCCCTTGCTTCTTTTATCTCCTCTTTTCTTTCTCTCTCCATTTATACTTTAATAAAAAAGGATACGGCAATTGCAAAAATAATGGGAACGAAAGATTTAGTGTAAACTGGAAACCAATTGAAGAAACACTTGTAGTCATAGACCGTCCTTAAGGAAAAACATGCATTTTCATGTAATTAAAAAAAAGGGGAAAAACATGCATGCTTTCACCACCGGCCTGATTTAGAACATGTTTTTACTTTTCATTGTGGGTGACCTTCCCACTTGTCCATTTACATAGATTGACTCAAGTACATATGCAAAGACATGTGAAATTGTAATAAAAAAAAATAGGTTGGAAAAAAATGGTTTTGATATTATTTGAGCTTTGTTGTATTCTTAGCTCGAATGTGCTCTATTTTATTTCTTCAATGACCGGATAGCAGCATTAATTCGTCCATCGTATAGCCGACTGTGTATATCTGTGACATCCTATCTATATTGTTTTCTTAGAAGTAATAATGAAAAAATAAATAAAAAGAGAGAAAGCAATCAAGAAGAAAAATTAAAAAAAAATAACTGAGAAAGTAATAGTGAAAAAAAATCAAATAGAGAACGAATTGTAAAAGAATGATGGTGAGAGAGATATGGATCATAATAAAATATTAAAGGGAGAGAGATAATGGGGCGAAGTTAAGGGTAAAAATGTGAAAAGGAATAAATGAGAGGATACGAGAGGGAGGAATTGTTGGAACTAAAAGAGATATAAATGGAAATCCTTGAATCACAATATCTACCTATAATAAAACTAAACAATATAGAGAGAAGGCAATAAAGAAGAAAAAAGAAAAGACTTCTAAAATAAGAAATTTAGAAAAGAAAGAAAAAGTAAAGAATGAAAACAATATAAAAAAACCCATTACATATTGTTATTAATTATAATATTCAATTTAGATCAATTAAAGCTTCTAAAACAAAAATCCTGAAACGATATTGTTTTAGTTTTCTTTCATAATAACATTGTTCTGAAAAAAAAAATTATTGGCTCAACCGAGGTTAGATTACATTATTAAAAAAAATAGGTTTTTATTTTTTAGCTGCAATTTTATTGAGAACAAAAAAAATTGGGAAAACTTTTGCATGGAACATTTAAGTTTCCAAGGAAAAATAACCCTTTATGTATATTTATTTTGTAGTTATTTTCGAATTTGTTTTTTTTTTAATTAAACATCCCAATGTAAAACAAGAAAAGAAATTATTACTAAATAAATTAATTTTTTAAGTATTTTAGAAATAAATTTAAATTAAAGAAAATAACAAAAATAGTTTTGTTCATTATTCCCAACAATATTACCAATAATTACTAAATTAAAAAAATTAATTTATTTTTCATCGATAATCCATCAGAAATAAGGTTTACAAGAAAATATATTTTTTGTATTCTTCATAAATAAATAAAAAAATACAAATATTATTTAGTCTTTTTTCATAAGTCATTTATGTTAAAAAAACAAAATTATTTTGTTTCCATCTGCCTTACATGAAAATAATAACAAAATTTTTTGTGATAAATAATGGTTTTCTCGGAAATGTAGGCCTACTTGGCTAGCAAATCGTTGTATGTTTATGTCGTCATGGTGATTGTTTTTCTAGATTTGATTTGGGTGTGAAAAGAATAAGAAATTTTAGTCCTTTAGGATTTAAAGGTTTGGAGTTAATACCTAGTGTTTTTTTATCACTGTAAAACCTAACTGGTCTATAGAGTTTGGATAAATGATTGGTTATTAGTTGAAGCGAATATAACTCAATAAAGTGAATCATGACTTTATATGTCAAGCCTAGCTCTTCTAAAGTTAATTAATATGTTATTTCATTTTCATTTCTTTTAATATCTGCAACAGATATTACATATAACAAGTTAAAAAGAAGATAAAAATTATGCAAAGACATGTATAAACACACACACATCCTCTTTTCACTAATTTATTTGCACACCCTACAATCACACCTATTTACAATCATCATCATAATCATCATCATTTGATTGACGATGATTATAATCAAACACATAAAAAACCATCCAAAATTTAAAGTAGACCTTCTGAAAGAGGCTAGACAACATCTGCACTATTAGAGTATGGTAGAGGAGCTGTTGGGCCTCAAGGATGATGTTGGAGCATAGTAGAAATGTGTGTATCCACACACCACTTTCATTGTTGGCATGTGGAACCATACATTGCTACTTGTTAGTGGGAGTAACCTAGCAAAATTTGAAGTGTCTCCCTTCCCTCATCACTTTTAGAATGGCGATGAACTTAATTGTTACTTGCAAAAGAAAAAAAAAACAAACAAAGCTTCAATTTATTTCCTCATTTCTCTACAGATATGTTTCTCCCTCTCTCTTAGATCAGCCTCATTTAGGTCAATCTCTTCCTCCTCTATTGGGTGTTATGGGGAGTAGGTTAAAGAGAGTTGGTGTAGTTACTAGGCTCTGGTTCAGTTTATAAGGGAGAAGAAGGGACCGACTTTAACTTATAGAGACTACTAGAGATGTCGTGGGTGACTAAAGTTGTTGTTGATGATAGGGCTGTCACTAGTGGTATTGATGGTGACCGATTAGTAATGATAATGAGAGGGATAATGGGTATATAGTTGATGTTGGGAGGAGATGATTGGTTTATGGATGGTATTAGGAGGAGATGATAGGTCATGGTTGGTTGTTTATTGAGGCTGTTGTGGGATAGGTCACAATATTGGTGAAGAGTAATGTGTTGATCTATTGGGTTTGGAGGAGAAGGAATTAGGGACAAGAGAAGAGATAATAGGTAGTTATGGGTGAGAAGGATTGCTAAGTTTTTTTTTCTTGTTGGAGAAATTATATATAATGGTGTGAAAATTATAGGATTTTGTTTTAGGCAATGAGGGAAAATGCAATGGATGTTTTTTTTTAAGTGTTTAAGATAGTGGAGACAGGGATGGCAAAATGAGATGGAGATAAAGAGATCACAAGGGAGAGAGCTATTATTGGAAAAATGATAGAGATATATTCTCTTATTTTATGATTTCTTTTTTTTTCTCCTCCTTATTTTGATTCCCTAACTTGGTATGTTTTATATGGAACTTGGGAAGAATCGGGACTTTTAATAAGTGGCTCAATTACAACCATTAACTCCTATACTAATCATCTCTACCTTTGAACCAAATACACATCCAACTTTAGCTTGGGGTATGTATTTTTAGCTTGTTTTTCAATGATTTTAGGGTTGTAAGTTAGAGGTTTTGGTTTATTATGGGTGTGTGCTTTTAAGAGCAAGAGAGTATGCTTTTTTCATCTTAAGTTCAGCATAAAATGAGAAGTTAAAAAAGAATAAAGGTTCTCTTTTGCTGGCAAACACGTGCACCTCACTGTCCAATAAGTTTGACTGATTTGGTAAGTCTTTTTGTATAGGTTTATTGAGGGCTTTAGACCCTAAGATGGGTAAAACCTATGCTGGGATGGTAGTACATAATCAGGGCTATTGGATGGGTATTTTTTTGTCCCTTTTGTCTATTTTTTATTTTCTTATTTTTTTGTCTTTTTATTTTTTTTAAAGGCAACATCAATGTTAACTCGATGAAAAAAAATAATTAAAGATTTTGAAATGAACAGGTTACTAAATGA
The DNA here is from genome assembly GCF_951802175.1 of Populus nigra. Classification (NCBI taxonomy): domain Eukaryota; kingdom Viridiplantae; phylum Streptophyta; class Magnoliopsida; order Malpighiales; family Salicaceae; genus Populus; species Populus nigra. Next base: position 27,418,382 of record NC_084852.1, on the reverse strand, counting down.
ATGCATAAAAATAATTTTTTAAAATTTTGGATTCTTTCAAAAAGACGTTGAAAATGATGCAAATATGTCAAAAATACATTTTTAAATTTTTTTTTGTTTTGTTTTGCTATTTTGGGATTTTTTGAAAAATACTTTGAAATAAAAGGTCAAATTTTGGTTATGATATTTGCCATCTCTTTACAATACTTATTGTATAGAGTCTTATAAGATACTTTAGAAGGTAAGTATATAAAGAAAAGAAATGGTGTAAAAGCCTTATTAGTAGGGGTATTCAAAATAACTGATTAACCGAGAAAACCGAAAAAAAATTAATCGAAAAAATCAAACCAAAATGAAAAACCGATTAAATCGATTTAAAAAACCATAAATATTAGCAGATTCGGTTCGGTTTTTGTTTTGAACAAGAAACCGAACCAAACCGAACCAGACCCATTAAACAATTAAAAAAATACAGTATAAATACTTAACTTAACCTAATCGGCCTCCCTCCCTGTGCATCTCATTCTCATCTCATAAAAAGTCGCCTCCTTCCCACTTCCTAGAGAAATTCTCAATCTTCATCGATAATTAATTCCCAATCTTCCTTTCCCATAAATCATCTTCCTTTGAGCAATGACAGCAAGGTAAATTGATTGTGCATGACTAGTGGGTTTGAAAGTCTATTCTAAGGTCTAACATCTAATAGAATAGAACGAGGTTTCTCAGAAGTAACCATCTTCATCTTTGTCTCCATCTTTCAGGCTTCAGCGTTTATCTCCATCTTTCTTCTCTCTTTACTTCTGCACAAACTATCTTCATTAGAGAAACGACAACAAGGTAAATTTTATTTCTTTGGATTTCAAGTAATCTGTTGCATACTTCTTTTATTCCGTATATATTACTTTAGATTTCAAATAATCTGTTGCATGCTTAATTTATTCCGTATGTATTGCTTTAGTTAGTTACCCAAAAACCCATAATCTGTTGACTGTTTCTTTAGTTGTTTATGCTACTTTAGTCTAGATAACATGATAAATATCATGGGTTGTTAAGCTTTAGTTGCTTCTGTCATAGCGATATAGTAAGATTCTATTGAGCATGCATGATAGAGGATTTTCTAGCTGTTCTGGGCTACATAAGCATATATATATATATATATATATATATATATATATATATATATATATATATATATATATATATATATATATATATATATATATATATATATATATAGATTAATTGTTGAGAGACTGTAATGGCTAGTCCTTACTGCTACCCCTGTAATTTTAAGCTTAAATTCATATCTTTGTTCTGTTTTGTTGATGTTTTTTTTTAGATAATGAGTTTTGTTGATCTAGTTATTTGTTTTTATGGTTTTATGAATTGTGTAAAGTGGGTTGTTTTTGTTTCTTTGTTTTTCAGACGTGGATCTTAGATTATCTAAGATTTGTGACCTTGGGTTGTTGAAATGCAATGTTTAAGGCGATTTTATCTTGTTCTCTAGCAGGAAGTATTATATGACTTCTATTGTGCAATACTATTAGACAGCCTAATGGTATTAGTGTATTACAAATTGCATTTTCTTTTCCAGATGTAAATATACGTTTCATGTTAAATTATTAGTCTTTTGTTTACTGTTGATAAAAAAAATTATGTATGTATTGCTTCTAATTAATTTGATTACAAATTTGATAAAATATGTATATAAATTATTAATTTGATTGTATATATATAAATATGTATGTAAATATACGTTTCTTGTTCGAATTTGATTGTGTTTCCATGTTATGAGTTTTTCCTTTGTTCTTAAAGCTAATCAAGATTCTACAGTTTAGTCCTCTTCTGACAAAAATATAGTATAGAAAACAAAACCAAAAGTTCAAACAGAAACCAATGATAAAAATTAGAACAAGAGAAGAAGAGAAGAGAAGAGCAACAATATCGTAAAAAATCATACACACTCCTAAATATAGGTTTATGCAGCCTGCAGAATAGTAGGCAATAGGCATATAAAACGCATTCTCCCCCACTAGCAGAATAGTAGGCATATTCCATATGTATTGCAAAATGTATCATAGGCTTTTTTCTTGTTTTTACATTAACTGGCAGAATAGTAGGCAAGGCATAAATCAAGACATTTGAATTGCTAACTGTCACCTTTTCATCAATAAGTTACTTAACATCTACATAGTTGAAAATAATTGCTTGATTGATGTTGTTGTTGTTTTTTTAATTTCAGATGGATAATGGGGAAGATCCTACATCAAATGAGTCAAATCCTTCAAGTTCGGAACCAAATTCTTTACCTATTCAAGTTCCAATTACTACCTCCAATACAAATAGCACACTGAAGAATGTAATCTACCTTCTAAATGTAATAAAAGAAAAACATCCCAAATTTGGGATCACTTTAAAAAACTAGATGGTAATTCTAAAACTCCTAGGGCTGCATGTAAGTATTGTGGAAAAGACTATGCATGTCATACTATACTTAATTGGACTAGTAACATATGGAGTCATCTAGGTATATGTAAAAAATTTCCTTTTGTCATTAATTGAAAACAAAAAACTTTAGTTTTAGAACCTAAGCCTATAATAGAGGGGGGTGATAACAGAGAGGAAAATTTGGTGACTGTTAAGGCAGTGGGTTATAATTATAAAGAGTGTAAGAAAGCCCTTGGAAAAATTATTATACTTGATGAGCTACCTTTTAACTTTATAGAAAACCAAGGATTTAAATTATTTTGTAAAGTAATGCAACCTAGATTTGATGTTCCTTCTCGTTTGATGATTTGGAGAGATTGTTTGAAGATTTATTTAGTTGAGAAGGAGAAATTAAAGATAGCTCTTAAGGATCAACATTTATGTTTAATAACTGATTCTTGGACATCAATCGAAATTATTAATTATATGTGTTTGACTGCTCATTAGATTGATGAAGGTTCTAACTTGAATAAAAGAATTCTAAATTTTTGTCAAGTTTCTAATCATAAAGGTGAAACAATTGGCCAAATGATTGAGAGTTGTTTATTGGAATGGGAAATTGATAAGATTTTAACAGTTACTATAGACAATGCAAGTTCAAATAATTTGACAATAAAATATCTGAAAAGAGTAACAATTGGGTGGGCAACTAATATATTGTCAAATGACTTCATGCATGTTAGATGTTGTGCACATATTGTTAATCTTATTGTATATGCGGGATTGAAAGATATTGATGATTCAATGGTTAAAATTAGGAATGCAGTAAGGTTTATTAGATCTTCTCCTTTTAGACAACTTGTTTTTAACCAAGGTGCGGAGAGGTTGAAAATTGAGAGTAAAAAATCTGTTTGCTTGGATGTTGCAACTAGATGGAACTCTACATGTATGATGCTAGATGCGACTGTTAAATTTGATGTGGTTTTTATGAGGTTAGAAGAAAGCGATCCTAGGTATTTGAGTTACTTCGAGGTTGATTCAAAAGGGAAACAAAAAAATTAGGTCCTCCTGCTTTAGAAGATTGGGAAAATGCTAGATCTTTTGTCAAGTTCTTGAAACTATTTTACACGGTTACATTGAAATTTTCTGACTCGTTGTATGTGACATCCAATCTTCCATGAATTGATTTCCATGCACACAAACATATCTTAACTTTATAGAAGTGAAGATGTTTATGTAAGTAAAATGGCCAAGAATATGTTGGCAAAGTATAAAAAATATTGTGGGGATCAAGATGCACAAAAAATTTTATTGTATGTGGTTGTTGTGTTAGATCCACGTTTCAAATTGAAGTATGAGAGATTTTGTTTTGGAAGATTATATGATGTTGAAGAGGCTGAAAATTTTACAATTAAGGTTAAAGATACTTTGCTAAGGTTGTTTAAGCATTATATAAATGTTGATGAGAATGTTGAGGTTGTTCCTAGTGTTGGAAATAGTATAAATGAAAATGTTAATGTTGATTTAACGGTGGAAATGATAATATGTTAAATGACTTAGCTTCTCAATTCAAAAAACATTTAGAGGAAGAAGGCAGAGTAAAAAAAAAAAAAGAGGTTGAGAGGTGTTTGGGAGATGATTGTGAGGATCCTAATGATTTTAAATTAGATATTTTGGGTTGGTGGAGGTGTAATGCTACAAAATATAAGATTCTTTCTAAGGTGGCACAACATGTGTTAGTCATCCTGGTATCTACAGTTGTTTCTGAAACAGCATTCAGTACTGGCGGTCGTATATTAGATCCATTTCGAAGCTCTTTATCTCCATCGATAGTGCAAACACTTTTTTCTTGTCAGAATTGGTTGAGTTTAGCACCAATTCCAATCAATATTAGAACCTTCATGGATTATATTGAAAATTCTGAGATGATTGAGTTAGGTAATTTCTCTTACAAATTTAAATATAGTTATTTTATAATATTATTTATTTTCATATGTTTAATCTAACATTTTAATTTATGTTTTTTGTAGAATTTGGTGAAAGTTTAAAAATCTCAACTAGTTGTTTTGTAAGTAGTATTGGTGGCTTGTTGTAATCTTGGAATATAATTGTTTTGGGTAATTAATTTACTTTACCTTGTTAATTCCCCTTAACATTTTGCATACTTAATTTAATTTTTTCAATAGTTGAACTCTAATATGTTGCTAATTTGCTAGTGTTTTTTTATAGCATTATCCTTGTAGGAATTTTTGGATGCTGTCATTGCTGGAATTTTTGGATGCTGGTGTTGCTATGTTTTTTTCTTCAAACTATGTCGGATGTTTATGATAATTTATTGTTGGTTGCTAATGTATTCGCTTGTTAATGTTAACTTTTCTAGTGCGAACAAACTTTTAATTTGAGATGTTCAAATTTGATCATACATCTTGCATATTGCATTGATTTATCACTTTAGGAAGCATATTAAAAGTCAGCCAATTTGCATCTGTCAGATTTAATTCATGTCCAGATTTTAATTCATACTAAAAGTCAGCCAAGTTGTGAATTTATTTAGGTTGCTGTAAATTTTAAAGCTCAATTTAATGTAAGGCTAAGCCAATTAAAAAAAAAACCCATATATGATGGGATTAGGTTTCCAAAAAAAACCAGATTTAACCGAACTGGATCAGTTTGGTTTGAACTGGTTTTCAGTCCGGTTCGGTTAATATTTATCAAAAATACTGAAATTTAGTTCGGTTTGTTTTTTTAGTCTAAACCAAACCGTGAACACCCCTACTTATTAGGTTAGGAGAAAAATCCACTGGGAGTTTTGGTATTAACAAATCAAGAGATGGTTATCCTTATAAATGTTTTAAAACTTAATTATTTTGAAAATAAAAGGTTTTCTCTTTGTTTTCAAAAATATTATTGTTATTCAGGCAACCTGCTTATTATGTGAAAAATATCTAGTATTTTTCATGAATGGTCTGTGTTTGGGTGACCTACCCATGGTCTGTGATCGGGTGATCTACTTGTAGTCTGTGTTTAGGTGATCTATCTATTAGGTGAAAAATATCTAAGACTTTTTATAAGTGGTCTATGTTTAGATAACCTCCATGTGGTTTATGATCGATTAACCTGCTCATGGTCTATGTTCAGATGACCTATATGTGGTCTATATTGGATGACCTGCCCGTGGTCTGTGTTCAGGTGACCTGTCCATGGTTTGTGATCAGGTGACCCACCCATTGTGATCAGGATTTTCATAAGTGAAATGATTGATTTTGATTAATGATGATTTTTTTTAATAATGTCATGGATTTTTCCAATGAGATACCTTATCTTTCTTCTCTAATATGGACCACCTTCTAAATTTTCTTGCAATTATCCATATTGGATTTCTTATCATCAAATGGAGCCTTGTTAGGTTCTCATTTGCTAGAGTCTTATTGAACTCTTTTATTCTTAAAACTTTGTTGGGTTTTTAATGAACTAGAGCCTTATTTGGCTCACAACTTTGTTGAGTCTTTATTTGTTAGAGTCTAAGACTCTTTCTTTGTTAAAACCTTGTTGGGATTCTAATCAAATAGAGCCTTGTTGGGCTCAGAACTTTGTTGAGTCATTATTTGCTGGAGTCTTGCTAAACGTTTTTTTATATTAAAACCTTATTAGGTTTTTTAATCAATTAGATCCTTGTTAGGCTGAGAACCATACTGAGTCTTTATTTACTAGAGTCTTTCCAGCCTCTTTCTTTGTTAAAACCTTGTTGGATTTTTAATCAACTAGAGATTTGTTAGGCTTAAAACCTTGTTAGATTCTTAAATAAGGGTTTTATTTGTGTTTTTAAAAGACTCTTTCTGCAAAAACATTATACAATGCAATGAAAAAAGGATTAGATAACATACATCTTTACCTATTTAGAAGTATACATCCCTTTTTTCTTGCAACTCATCTTTCAATTAATAAAAGGGTTTGCTGTCACTGGTCTAGCCTTTTGGTCACCCAGCTTTGAGCTTACTTGAATTTATAGAGTATTTGCAATTTCACATGGACACTATGACCTATTTATTTACTAAAAGTTTTATGTCTTGCTTATTAATTTGAATGGATCATCTAGTACCCTTTCATATGTCATCATTGACAAAAAAATGAGCTTAAACTATCATTATGAATAAAATTGTTTATTGTCTCACTACTAGAAATTTTCATTGGCTATGTTGAATGGATGAAACTACCTTTTGAATTGAAGTTAGCTCTCTATCTTGATATACTCCCAATTGATCTAGATATGGATTATTTCAAATAAAATTACTCCTAGTTGATCTAACTCTTCTCATTCTTTCAATAATCATCAAAACACACTCATACTATCATCACTAGTATTGTTCATGGTTTTGATGGAGTTCATTAAACCATCATTTGATTATTGGTTGCAATAGACTCCTTACCCCCAACTAATCTAAATTTATCCATTACCTTATAGGGTTCACAACATTGCTCTCTGACTGCTTAATATTCCAATGAATACCTATAAGAAGTGTCAACATTGTCAAGAACTCTATAAACTCCATCAATAACTATTTTTGCATGAAAATCATTTTTTTATTATTTTGGAACCAAATCACAAATTTCAAAGATCATATTCATTTAAGTTTAATTGTCGCAAATATATTATGAAGATATAATTTTGAACGTTTTTCTTTTACGTGATCCCAAGACACGTCATTTAACATTAAGATTCAACTTTCATGTGTATTTGGTTGACAATTGATAGTGTAAGGATAAAAAGCAAGTGTCAACTCAAAATCAGGTTATCCATGGATCAAATAAGCATCCTAAAATTTTGATTATTGTATTTCAAAGCATAAATTTATCCGATGTAAGCTTTAAAACAAATTTCTTTGACTTTCTTGCAACTTCCTAAGGGTTTATCTTTAGGGAAAGGGTAATTTGATCTTTTATACAGGCAAGATTGGAATTGGTGAAAGTACGTGATAAGATGACCTTCTGTTTTTAAAAGTTTCAAAGCAAGAAACTCAAGTAAAAACTCAAGGTTTTGTTGAGAGAAATTTATCTTATTTTTTAACTCCCAAACTATTCATCTCCACCTTTGAACCAAATTCTTCCAACTTTGTACCTAAAAAACCAGCTTGGGGATTTGTCTTTTTAGCTTTTTTTTTCCAGTGATTTTAAGGCTACAAGATGTAGGTTTTGACTTATTATGAAGTGTGTCATTTTAAGAGTATTGGAGTACTCTCTTTTCATCTTAAGTTTAGCACAAAATGAGGAGCTCAGAAATGGACAAATGTTTGGCAAACCCATGCACCTCACAATCCAATGAGTTTAGTTGATTTGACAAGTCTTCTTATATGAGTTTGTAGAGGGCTTTGGAGGACAAAATGGGTAAAACTTGTGCTGGAATGTTAGTATAGGGTTATTGGATACGTGTTTTTGGTCCATTTTATCTCTCTTTTTATTTTTAATTTTAATTTTATTTTAAAAAAACAACATTAATATCAACTCAATGAAAAAAATTAATCAAAGATTTTGAAATGAATAGGTTCATACATGAACACATTGAAAACACTTTTCTGGATTTTGGATTTTTTCCAAAAGACATTCAAAATATGTCAAAAATATTTTTGAATTGTTTTTTGTTATTTTTGGATTTTGTTTTTGAAAAAAAGGTAGAAATTGGGTTAAAACACATGTCAGTTTATTTTATAAAGAAGATTTATTTAAGATATAACTTGTGAGAAATCTACATTTGCAATCAAATAATAATAAATTAAGTCATAAACATATCTAAAGATAGTTAATATATATATATATATATATATATATATATATATAGACAAAATAAATAAAGCACAAAGGTATTTTACTTTTTTTAACAAGAAAGGCTAATAAAACGAATAAGGTTTAAAAAAAGAAAGTTAGATTATAAAAAATAAATATAAGATAAAAAAAATAAATTATATTAAGAAAAATATGTATGAGTTTAATCAAAAGATTATAATAATAGGATCTTCTTGATTATAGAAGAGTTCTAAAATCAGAATAAAAAAAGCTTCGTATTTATAAAGAGATTATAACTTGAAGCTCAATCTATGTTTTCCATGAGAAAATATGATTGTAATCATTATTATTATTATTATTATTATTATTATTATTATTAATGAGTTGTTTTCATTAAAAAAAAGGCTTTATATTTGAAAAAATTAATTATTTATAAGGAAAAAAATTGAATTTATTTTCAAGACAAAAACTAGTTTAAATAGGGAAAAAAGTTCTTTTTTTCATGCATAATTTTGTCACATAGCTCCTTGAACAACTTATGAATGTTATCAAAGTTTCCTTAATCCAAAGAGGGATTATAATCGATTCTATCCTTATCTTATATTAGTGAGTTATTAGAAATTTAAATAAAACGAAAGTAAAGTTGTATGAATTTACATCTAATAAGAAGTTTTTTTAAATTGTCAGACATTCAAACTACATGCCTAGATAGTAGCAGAGCCGATTTAAATTAAGGACCATTTCAACAATGACTTAAGGTCCCCACTCAACAAAATGTCCCAATAATAAATAAAGTATATTTGTTAATTATATTTTATAAAATGAAAATTTCTCTCATTTAATAAAAGGCTCCATGTACAAAATTTTAGATTGCCCAAGGTCTTATTTGTCAGACATACATAAAAAAATAATAAAAAAGATATTTCTTAAATATTTTGAAAAGCTTCATTTATAGTTTTGCCCTAGACCTCATTCACCTTAAATTAGCTTTAGATAGAAATTATGGCATGATGACAATATCACACACTTAAAGGTAAACAAGACTTAAAGTTAGAGTAAAGGAATTCAATAAAATTTAAGGAAAACTTTATAAATTTAAAAAAATAAAAAAAATTCTTTTTAAATTGAAAGAATAATAAGTTCAATTTAGTATACTTCTCATAGATCTAGTGATGTTTGTGCATTATACTCCCTGCTCCCTTCCTCATATTTAAACATAAAAATGAATATTCAAATAAAAAAAATTATATTAAACATGCTAAAAATAGGGTTATATATATAAAAAGTAAGTGTTCAAAGAGAAATTCTATATTACAATGAGATGAGCTTTGTATTTTTCAATTGCAATGATAAAAGCTCTACATTTATAGTTCATAAAGAAAACTGTAATTTGAAACCTATGCTATTACAATTACAAATAAAACTAAAAGAGATTGATAATTTTACTATGACTCTTTTTATAATTGCATTCTTTTGTGAGCTGTTTTGGATGTTTTATGAGTTGATAATCTCTTATCTTTGTGTGTTATGGATATTGATAGGTTAGTATTGGATTCTAAAATTTTATTGGAAGCTAATTTAATGAGATATAGCTTGGGTTTGTGGTAGAGAGAAACAATTAAAAGAAATCAAACTAAACCGGAAAAAAAAACCAAGTAGCAAATTTTAAATTCATGTGAAAAAATACTTTTTGGTTCATTTATTTTCTCTAATTTCTTATTTGATTAGTTTTGATTCAAAATTTATTTTATTCATTTCTCAATTCCTAGGTTGAGAGAGAAGGTAGAAAGATGTTGAAAAACGATTGAAGAGAAATAAAGTTATTTGTTGGTAACATTCCAACAATTAAAAAAAAATACAATCTTGATGTCAATGAGTTTCATTTAACAAGATGAGTTACATTATAGTTTTTTTAAAGATTCATTTTGCTAGGAAAAAAAATTAAGAGTTGGAAAATTCTTAGGATTCTAGTTATTTTTTTCTTTTTTGATCGTTTTAATGTTGATTCAATACTAGAAATGAATTTATAAAAATCTCTAGTGTTTCTTAAGAGTCTTTAAGTGGGAAAAAAAGATCAAAATAAGTTTCATAGGTCACATTATCTTTTATGTTTTTTAAATAAAAAATTAGATAAATGACACAAGCATAGTTTTACAAGTTCACTCACAATTACTCTTCTTTGTTTTGGGTTAAGAAATAGCCCATTTAGGTTGTGGCTTAGGAGCCTAGGTTTTTTTTTTAATTTTTTTTTATATTTTATTTATAATTAGTTAAAATAAAATAAATATAATTATATTTATGATTTTATTTCATTAAATTAAATTTATATTTTAATTTATTTCAAATAAGATTGTAATATTAGTAACGCTTTACAGCTTTTCATGATTTTTTATGTTTTCTTAAAGTTTAATCAAAATTAATTATAATTAAAGAAATAAAACTATATGTATGATATTATTTCATTAGACATTATTCAGTTTCACATTTATTTTCAAATCAGTTATAGCAATGTTGGCAATTATTTTGTTAATTATTGTATGTGAACCTATTATGCAGGCTTAATGTGTGTGTGTGTGTGTGTGTGTGTGTGTGTGTGTGTGTGTGTGTGTGTGTGTGAATATTCTAAGAAAATAAATTTCAAATCATTATAGTTATAATAAATATTATTTTAAAAAATTGTTATTATTTTTTATTAAATGAACTATGCTTGTTATTTAAAAAACAAACTTCTTTTGATAGAAAAACAAAACATTACATGAATAAAAAAAGGAGAGTTTGATGACAAATATACATGTTCTTCTTAGTTTTATTTATTATCTTTCTTACTAATATATTTTTTTTGTTATCACCATATAATTAGATAAAATAAAATAGATTTTGAAGAACTCCTTGCAACACGAGATCAGATATTTTAATTTGTATTTATTTTTAATTTCTCAACTTAGTTTTTAGTTAATATTTTTATATATTTATTGGCATATATAAATTTTAATTTATATTATTAAATACATGCATCAATTTTTTAATTTACAATTATTTTTTTATAGAAAATAAACTGCTTTTTTTTATTTTTTTATTTTATGATAAATTGTTTTTATCCCACACGTATCAAATCCAGAGTCAACTGACCAGTGTATCCCTTGATAAAACCCTTGTACGATTCCAAGTACGAAACCCAATTCCCTTTCCCAGACGCAAACTAGTTTAAGTAGGAAAAAGGGTCCTTGAAATGTAATGATTTCATTAACAATTTTGAATAAAGGTTGACAAAAGTTTATACATATCAGTCACAAAGAGAGAAAGAAAAGATATTTAGCAGAATTTAGAAACGATCATTCACAAATGGACTTAGAAAAGTCGCCCCACTAGAACTTCGGGCATCTGACAATCCATGTAATTAACTTCAAACTCTACCTGGCTAGTCAAGAATCATGACGGCCGTGTTTATTTTACTTGAATCTGAGTGCTAGGAGGACGGAGATGGGACTTCAACTTCATGAGACATGAGACTCTTGTGGCTTTTAGTTCATGTCAACATCTCATGTACAGCTACAAGTCACTAATGAAATCACCTTGCATTTTTTCAACCTTTTCGGTGAAATCTCTTTTGTCCTTGCATGCACATAAAGGAAACATCGAATCATGGTCATAAACTTCTATTACATATTTTATGTGCCAATAAGATGCCATTTTCTTCTTATAAATTAGAAGCACGTAGAGTCCCTCCTCAAGCATCTTTCTTGGCCAACACTCTTTATTCTTCGCTCTTATTGATCTTTCTCGGTTCATGCGAACTTTCCTACCCTCATTTAGCCATGGAAGTTGGGTCTGGAAGCGGTGACAAAGCTGGGTTTTTCACTCAAGGACGCTGGTGGCTCAAGGCCTTGCCTGCGAAGTTCAAAGCTAACATGGTTGCTATGGTTAGGAACATAAAGAAACTTGGACAAGATGATCCAAGAAGAGTTATTCATTCACTAAAAGTTGGACTAGCACTTACATTGGTATCAATGTTCTACTACTGTCAGCCACTTTACAGTAATTTTGGTGTCACTGCAATGTGGGCTATCATGACTGTTGTTGTTGTCTTTGAATTCTCTGTGGGTAAGTCTCTGACATTTTAAAAATAGAACTGAAATTCCCTTTCATGATTTTTGACAAATTAATTTTCAGGGGCTACTCTTGGAAAAGGATTGAATAGAGGAATGGCAACGCTAATGGCTGGTGGACTAGGTGTTGGAGCACATCACCTAGCAAACCTCTCTGGACATATTGGAGAACCCATACTACTTGGGTTCTTTGTCTTTCTGCAAGGTATCTTTAACCATGCATGCACACAAAATAAAAATTATTGCACCTCAAAGTTCATATATACTATATTGATCCTTACTGTTACATGAAAAGGTACTCATGTATTCAAAATTATTTTGGTTTTTGTTTGCAGCTACAATATCAACATTTTTAAGGTTCTTTCCGAAAATTAAATCGAGATATGATTATGGGATGTTAATATTCATATTGACCTTCTCTTTGATATCGGTATCTGGTTATCGAGACGATGAAATATTAGAGTTCGCACATAAGAGATTATCAACCATCAGCATTGGTGGTTCTGCTTGTGTCATCATTTCTACTGTGGTTTGCCCTGTGTGGGCTGGTGAAGATCTTCACAATCTGATTGCCCTCAACATTGAAAAGCTTGGCAACTTCTTAGAAGGTATGTATGTCCCCAACAAAGCAGTGCACTGAGTCGTAGTACCAATCAAGTATTGGATACATTCATTCCAATTGTTCCTTTTTAACTAGATTTCACATGCAGATGCTCAAAAATTTACTAAGATGACGTAAAATTTACAGGATTTGGTGATGAATACTTCAAAAGAACAGGGGGTGAAGAGAGCAAAGACGACAAGAAATTTTTGGAAGGATACAAAAGTGTTCTCAATTCAAAAAATAGTGAAGAATCCTTGGTGTGTGTATATCTCTCATCCCCCCACCCCCAAGCTCCTCTTCCTTTACCTATTTACTTGGATTTTTTTCTGATAATATTTTTTATGCCTTCCAGGCTAATTTTGCTGCATGGGAGCCAGGTCATGGTCGGTTCCCATTTCGACATCCATGGAAACTATACCTGAAAGTTGGGACTCTGGCTCGAGAATGTGCCTACCGAATTGAAGCATTGAATGGATGCTTAAATGCTGAAATTCAGGTATAAGAAAGGAAATTAGCTCCCTAGCAGCTATCTCATCTTTGATGTCTAAATACAATGTGATAAGCTACTTTAAGCCTTCGGCATATCATTGTTGCGATCCAAATGAGTAAAGTTCAAGCTTTTATGTATGGGTTAAGTAATAAAAAAATGAATACCAATTAGGAACATGTATATATGCTAAGAAGCACCCAGGTGATTCGTCACATGCTTATCTCTAAATATTTTCTGCTTATTCTTGCAGGCATCATCAGAAGTTGGTAGCATAATTCAGGAAGCATGCACAAATTTGAGCATAGAATCTGGAAAAGCACTAAAGGAACTTGCATTGGCAATCAAAATAATGGTGCAGCCATCTTCTGCAGATTCCCACATTGAAAATGCAAAATCTGCTGCCAAAAACCTCAAATCTTTACTCAAATCAGGCATATGGGAAGACATTGACCTGCTGAAAGTTATACCAGGGGTTACAGTAGCTTCAATACTTATTGATGTGGTCACATGCACTGAAAAAATTGCTGAATCCATACATGAACTTGCCTCCAAAGCCCAATTTAAGAGTGTAGAGCCAACTCTATCAACAGAAAAGTTGCATTCAGGACAAATTCAGAGTGTAAAATCAGCTCAGATGGTCAATTGCTCCCATGTTGTCATCAATGTCGGTGAATCAACTCTGCCTTCCCCACCAAGTGAGAGTTCTTCAGCACGAAACGCTAGCAAGCAAAGGATGGAAGTGTAAAAATATGTGACTATCATATTATGTATAGGGTATTATCAAAATGAATCTAACTATAATAAGAAATATGGCAGGAATATCCTGAACCATGTATTTCAATTTATATCATCTTTTTGTTTTTGGTAAAAATAAATGTCTTTTCTTCAGGATAAGAAAAATACCATTCTTCAGCCATATATGGGCAACTTATATTCTTTATTTACTTGTCATTTTGGTAAATACAGAATATATGGCACATCAACCATTAATAACAACCTTAAGCCCAAAGCAAGGTGATCAATTTGCTTGAAAGTCTTTTTATCTCTTTCATTCATAGCAGAACAATGAGCTAGCGAAGAGCCAGCCAAGGTTATACATATAAAGTGACTGAGGTCAAGATATATGCTCTTTTGTTCTTCATCCATCATGTTGTGCTAACATATCTTTGATTGGAGTGCATGACATGGACAAAAGGATTCCCAAACTCCAATATTATGTGCTTTAAAAAATCCAACTTTTACACGTTTAAATATATATGAAGGGATATGAGATTTAATGAGCTGATTACAAAGAATTTGTCCTTACACTCGAACCTCCTGAAAGATACTTTGACAAAAAGAAAGACTAACAAGAACTCAAAATCTTAACAAAATTTGTAGATATATTTCTGTAAGAACTTTATCATTATCAACAACAAGGTCCGTCCATCAGCATCATCTTGTTGCACTCGAGCATTCTGTAAATCCAAGGCTTGCATCGAGCAATGGTCCCTTCAGGTTCTAGGAGGAAATGTTCTATAACTTTTTTATTTTTTTAACTTCAAATCTTTAACAAATCTTTTGTAGAAGTTTTTTGAGTTTGAATTTTACATAAAAATATCATTATCTCATTCTTGATTTTATTATTTTAATTACAGAAAACAAGAATAATAAGATTTAAACTATTAAATGTTTGGTTATTAAATCTTGAATATTATGTAAAATAACTATTTTAATTATAGAAAAGTGATATACAATTCATGTCTTAAGATGCGTGGATATATATATGATATGCAAATATTTGGAAATTTTCAGAAAACAAGATTTCAACTGCTGTAAAGCAATTCAATTTATCTCTTTATCTGCCCACAGAAAACTATCATCTGGTTTTCTAAGAGAAACATACCTTCTTACATAGATAACCTTAGAGAATAAATGAAGACGTACAGCATGGTAATTGCCAAAAACGTTAACTAGGAAAGGAGTTCATGTCCCCTGTCTTATTTGCCTGCAAATGCACAAATTTCAAAGGATAAAAAGTTCCTTCAGAATTCACACTAACCACACAAAATGAACATGAACAAGTGGTAAGCAGCAAAAGGCGAAGGCGAAACAAATGGTGGGATTTGAGTTGTTTTCCACTAGGACCTGCCTTTGGTTGCTAAATAAATAAATAAATAATTTCTCCTTTTTTTTTTTACGTACCATATATATGGTTGAGAAATTAGAACCAACTTTTCTAAGATTTGTAGGAGCATGTATCACTTTACTAAATAACCCAACTTATCATAGTAGTTCACCAGCCTTTCTGGGCTTTGACTTCTTGTACCTGTCAAGATATATTTAATTATGAAAGGCTAGCTTTCTGTTGCTTTCATAGAAAGAAACATGCATCAGCTAGCACTTCCAAATTTACTTAAATCAAAAGCAGATTAATATTCATGGCGTGGACTATATGCAGAATTCAATTATATTGCGGATCGATCAGTTTATTAAATCATGTAGAGAGCACTATAAAGTAAGTAATTTGTTTTATCTTTTTGCCTTGGGATTCACTTTTTAATCAAAAACCTGTTAACATTCCACTTAGGTCTCGAGTCTCGACCATTAAAATATCAAATATTAAATTAATTGTCCGACCATTTTGATTTCATATATTTAATATGGTGCCAGTATTCTCGAATCTATCACTGGCTGTGTAGGATAAAACTAGAGACGATGGCTGATGTTAAGAATCATATATATCAGGGTAAGTAATACAGGAAGCTAGCTCGGGCAGGTCGGCTTCGAAGTGAAGGCCCAGGTAGCAAGGCTCTTCTTACATCCTTTTCAGGGACAACAGTGATGGGCCGCTACATGTGTATAGTTACTGTATTGGATAATAACATTTTTCTTATATAATTTGGATGTCTGAATTTTATGGTACTTCAAACATGTACTTTATGAATTTAGATGGATGTATTATGAAAGAAAAAAAATGAGACTCTTATTATTTTTTATATTTTCTATAAAAAAAATTCATATTTACATCTTGAAATGTAAATCAAGTAAATCTTGAATAAATATGACTATCTTAAATTTATATGCTATCACTTGACTTTGAATGCTGTAAAACATATTTTTAGAGCGGAGAAATATGAGAAGGTAAATTTAGCAATATAATAGGATAAAATATACCCATTATGTCCTCTTGTTGTACCCATTTTGGCATAAACATTTAATTTGTTACATTTATGTTGTGTTTTTAGACTTTAAATAATACTTATGTTACTCGCGCTCCGTCGTGGGTTAGATATTTTTATCTCTTATTAAAATAAAAGTATGAGCCCATTTTTTTAATGTGGTATCTAAAGTGGATGACATATCATCCACCCTATTTTTTGAAAAAAAAAAATAGATGACGTGTCACCTAATTTTTCTAAAATCTAGCAACTATAGTGACCGGGAAATCAGTTTAGATGGTTTTTTTACCTCAAAAAACTATTTGCAACATTTTTGACTCAAAACACTCTAGAAGTCGTGATAAAATTATTAATAAACTCTAAAAACCCAAAAATCCATCCTAAAACAAAAATAAATTCTGAGCTCATATCTTTTTTTTAGGTAATTGCAATGTAAAAAAATCACCTTATATGATCTCCTCTCATCAAATAAAACCATTTAACATAAAGATTCATTGTTTTGATGGCCAAAATCAGTGTTAATGACATTTTCTTTCTATCCTCTCTCAAACCACAAATTAAAAAATAAAAAAAATAAAATTTTATACAAAAATATAATTGATAAAATATTAAGGTACCACTCATTTATAGTTTCTAAAATATGAGAACCAAATTAAACATTTTGTATTAACTTTGAAACCATCATCCATTTATCCATCACCCATCTATGGTATTTTTTCTATTTTGATTCTTAATCTTTCAATTTCATTCTTAGTCAATAAATTTTATTTAATGAGCCTTGAATTTGACCCAAAAAAATATAATCACTCGAAAAACAAATTTAAAGACAAAATTAAAAAAATAAAAAATTTGCTCAATCCATCCACAATATATGTGAGAAGATGAACAATGCAATCTTCCATAGAAAAAAAACCCACACTTTTTAGTTTTCTACTTAATTAGTGAATAATTACAATATTACACGAATTCTAATAATAATATGTGATACTAAATATTCAACTTATATAACAAAAACATGCAATTGAGAGGAAGGAAGGATAAATAGTGCATGTAATCAGCTTATCATCAAGAGTTGATCATTGATTAAATTTTATGCTTATAGTCAAGTGTCCATTTTGATAGTGTGGTGAGATATGATTGCATTTGCGTTTTGTTTTAATTATAGTTTTAAAAGTGTTAGGTTAATTAATAAATTATAGTTTTACATGCATCTCACTTTTTTAAAAATTTAGTTATAAAAAGTTATAATTTATAACTCTTTAAAAAATATTTTTTTCAAATCCCAACTATAAAATCTAACTCAATGCCAAACCCACACAAAATTTAAAGTGTAGTTAGTTAAATTGTGGAAAACCAAACATCTTTCGAATATGATTGGAGTTTCACTTGTCAGGATAAGATCATAGCGGTATCATATGTACAAGGAAATAAAAACATAAACAAAGGTAAATAAATACCAATAAAAATTATTGTTTTTAATACTTGAATTGAGACATCATGCAAATTAAAAAAAAACTAATACTTTAATGAAATATATATTCCTTATGGATTAAAATTGACTAATGTGGATGTGACTACCTTCCTCTAGGGATCGATTTTTTTTCTTTAGTTTTTCGGCCAATAGAGGTTGCTTCTACCATAATTTTGGTTTGAAGTAAAAGTATGACTATTGAATAAGAGAGAAAATTGTTGCAAATGAATAATGAAAAATAAAGAATAATTTTTTTTATAAATTATAACATTATTGTATTATGCTTTTGTTAAAAAAAAACCTACTTTCATCACCGTATTTTATGTAAATAATAACATTTCTACTATAATTATAATAGAGCATAAGTACTTATGATATTTATAGTATTCATAGATTTAAGTTTCATGAGGCGAGTTAGGGGGCTTACAAGTTTTAAGAACTTTTAATGTTGATATGAACAACTTGTTTCTAATTGAAAGAAAAGTGGGTTTTCTTTTAATATTCAGATTTAACTCGTTAGTAATATTTGATGGGTGATATTTTTATATGAAAATATGTTTATTTAACAAAAAATATAGAAAGTCATATTTTTCTTTTTTGGAATACAGAAAGTACTACAGCTTATAGCCTCTAGGTATTTATAAATTCAGAGAAACTTGAATTGCCTGGAAAGAAAAGCAAATTGGGAATCAATGAAGAATACTCGACGGACTGTTTATGGGCCTAGGTGTGACAAGGAAAATGGAAGTGGCTTCCTGTGGCTAAAAAATATGTGCCTAGTACTTTGGTCCCTCGTCTATGATTTCAGTCAAATTCATGGTAGCATCCTAACAGGTTGTGAGTTTGGGCTTTAATGGAAACCGCAGGAAACCATCCCAATTTGGACCAATGGAATCAAATTAATAGTAGTTTTTCTCGGAAAGATATAGTTAGGCTATTTGAAATTCAGTGAATGAAATTGAATTTATAGAGTTAAATCAATTTTTTTTTATTTAAAATCATTTTAAACATGTTAATTTGAATTCGAAACGGAATTTGATTCATATAAAAAGATGCAAAAACAAACCAGAAATGAAACCATCTGATTTTAAAATTAATATAAAAAATAACATTTCAAAAATTTCTATTTCTTTCTCTGCATAATACGTCTTCCTATATGGTCTTCATTCCTGCTGTATAATGGCAATCGGAGCCTAACGATTTAAAATAATATCAAAGAAATGGATTGCAAGGAATAGTTCAACTAATTAGGTCTTAAATTTGGTTTTTAATGGGTCACGAGTTCGAGTCCACTCAAAATCATTGAAGGCTTACATAATCATTAACTTCAGGGCTCATAAGATTAATTGAGATGCACATAAAATGATTCGGACATCCATGTTAATAAAAACAATGGATTGCAAATTCGTTCTGAAAAACACATAAAAAATAATGTAAGAGAGCGACATTCAGCATCATCTTAGTCTTCTCTGAAGAATATTGTGACCCCAAATCTGGATCGACGATTCGACCAGCAGAAATAAAAAATGACAAATGCAGATGTAAGTTATGGCAGGAACTAAGATAAATTTAGAAACGCGACTGCTTTTTTCTGCCGATAAGACAATAGTCTTTTATATATATATTTTATTGTTAAATTTGTATAGATGTTATATATATATAACCTAACATCTATACAAATTTAACAATAATAAAAAATTAATTCTATATATTCAACTAACATTTATATAAATTCATCAAGAACAATTAAAATTTATGGAAACAATCAAACACTCTATTATGCAGTAATAGAGTAAAATTGAGATAAAACAATTAAATTTAATCTTATATATTCAATTAACATTTACAAGGCAAATTCAACAATAACAATTAAAATTCAATAAAATATTCAATTATTATGGCAATACTAACAATAAAAAAGACAACAATTTTTTTTTAAAAAAAAACTATAGACTTTAGGAATGAAAAATGCTTACCTTAATAGTGTGTTTATTTCTAGACTTTATCTACGTACAATACAAAAAAAAAAACAAAAAACAAAACAAAAATATATTGTTAATAAAACAAATAAAGATGAAAAAAAAAATCATTAAGTATATTGAATCACAATACATACCTTTTAATTTGTTGAAGATGAAGATAGAACTAGATTACAAGAAAAAAAAACAAGAGTTTGAAATGGATGAGAGAGAAAAAACGGATGAGATGAAATGAAGGAGAGAAAAAAATGAACTGAAGGGCTCTCAGTGGGCTTTATATTGCCATTTTTTCCAATGACCTTACCGACGGACAATTAAATAATATTATTTTTAATTATTCCATCGGTGAATTCACTTTAAAATTTTCAATTTCACACTAAAATTTTTAAATAACCCTCAAGAATTTTCACAGTCCATCGATACGGTGAAATAAGTACATGCGATTAGAGATGCATTAATTACCCGCGCTTTGGAATTCACATTCTGTCGGTGATTCCGAGGACTTCACCGACATAGGAGGTGAACAGTTCCCATCCTTTAGAAAATACCAACGGACTCATTCCATCTATAAAGACGTCGGTGATTGTGGCATATGCAGTAAATATTTTACAACTCTCTGTTAAATATCAACAGACTCATTCCATCTATAGAGACGTCAATAATTGTCGCATATGCAGTAAATATTTTACAACTCTCTATAAAATACCGATGAACTTAGTCCATCTGTAGATCCATCGATGATGTGCACAGTGCATGACAAATTATGTTTGTATTGCCTATTTATTCTCCCTGCAAAGACTTAAATTGCAAATTGCCCGCACAACACAATAACAACAACGAACAATTATAAAATAAATATTTCATGGTACAAAATTTCATCCATAATATTACATTATAAAAAAATTCTTTACATTTTCGTGTTCTAATAGTTAGTTCGAATTTTCTTCTTCTACTTCTTCGTCATTTGAATCGTCATAAGCTCCATCGTTATCTTCAATATGAATATTCTCATCATCTTCATCGACATGTGCTTGTCCGCTGGAGCTCAGAACAACATTTAACTCCTCTATGTCAACATTAACAAGACTATTATTGAAAACATGAAAATTTGAATTTTCTTCTAATTCAATTGAAGAAGCAACTCGATATGGTTCAACTAACTCACTAACTTGAAAGACTTCATCTTGTACACTTGTGTTTTCATTCTCATCCTAAACAACCTCGACATGACCCCTGTGTTTCATTTTTAAAATCGATAACCAATCAACTCTTGATCGGTCCTTTCTAAAGGAAGGGGTTATTTGTAATAAACTTTTTGTCATTGCTTTGCGAAAATAAAGATATCGTTTACGTTGCTGAGTCTAGCTTTTGAGTTGATTTCAACTAGACCATAGTGAGGATCTACTTTGATTCCTCTGTCAGTGGTGTCATACCAATAGTATTTGAATAAAAACACTCTAATCTGTTCGTTATGATATTGCAAGTCGATGACCTCTTCTAATTTACCATAGTAGTCAACTTCATACTCACTACAAGTCAATTACTTAACACAAACACCACTATTATATGTCTTTCTTCCATGGTCGTATTCTTCAGTATGAAACATTTATCCATTGACAAAATATATGTTGTAGCACTTAACTTTTCTTTCAGGACCCAGACTTAGTAAAGATAATGAAATAAGCAATACTCCTTCCCATTTGATAAACCTTGTATATCAAGTACAACAATGAACAATAAATGAGAATTCTATAATGAAATACAGTAACTTACAAGAGATAATGAGTTTGTGATAGTACTTACATGTATTTTGAATTACGTGGCAAATTGTTCATCTTGTAATCGAAAGATTTGGGATTCGGTAAGCTATGAATTATTGGACAGTAAACATTGTTGATGTTGCCTACAAGGTTTTCAAAATTATATGAGTTTATGATATTACAATATATAAATAGTACATTTTTAACAAAGTTTAAGTAGTACATATGCTTAATAAAAGGTCTTAAATAGAACATAATTGTGTACTTGTTTGAACTCTATTTCAGACAAATATCTTTTCCTTACGATATTTTTAGGTATGGGTCATCCAAGATTGGAGAATACTGACAAGTTCCCACTGGAAGGCATTTCACCACCATCATCATATCGTGAAACGTGGTTGATTCTTATTTTTAAATGAGGTTTAAAATAGTATGAGATAAATGTTGAAATCTCCTCAATAATATAGGCCTCAAATATCGAAGCCTTAACATGCGCCTTATTCTTAATCTTTTTCTTAAGATTGAACAAGTACCTATATGGAATTAAACAAATATTTTTCAATTAAGAAAAACAATGAAAATACTTTATGAATTACATTGTATCTGTAATATCTAACCTCTCGAATGGATACATCCATCTATACTGAACTGGTCCTCTAACGTTTGTCTTTTACGGTAAATGTATGGGTAGATACTCCATCTAGTTAAAAAATGATGGAGGGAATATCATCTCAAGTTTGCATATTGTCTCGATGATATTCATTTCAAGCCACTCAATGTGATTTGTCTGCAACTTGCTGGAGCATATATCTCTAAAGAAATAACTAATCTTTGTGAGTGCATCCCATATCCCCTTTGGCAACAAATCACGATAAGCTAATGGAATGAGTGTTTGCATAAACACATGGCAGTCATGACTCTTCATTCCATATAATCTGCATTCCTCCAGATTAACCAACCTTGATATGTTGGAGGCATGCCCACTGGAAAAACACAGACTCTTAAACCATTGGTAAACTAGTAGTTGTGTATTTTTCTCTAACACGAAGCTTGCTCTGGGTTTTACGACTCGTGACCCATCAAAAACCAACTCTATATTTTTACGGTTACAAAACAATGCTATATCCATTAGAGCTGTGATGTTGTCCTTTGTCTTCCCCTTTATATCCATGACGGTGTTGAAAATGTTCTCAAACATGTTCTTTTCTATGTGCATGACTTCAAGATTATGGTGAAGGAGATTGGTCTTCCAATAAGGAAGCTCCTAGAAAATACTTTGCTTTACCCAGTTGCAGGTCAAACCAGAACGAGGAAACTACTGCTTACTAGATTGAAAACCAAACACAAACTTAGCCGCATCTGCATTAGGTTCTTCTTCTATAATTGAACATTGACTGGCATTACCTTGATCCATTGTTGCGATGTCGCGGTCGCATAAATTAATTACCCTAGCTTAAATAAACAAGATAGTATAGAGCAAGGAAGAGGTTGATCCCATGAGGAAGGTTTAGTTTAGATTTTTATGTTATATAATATGCAACTAGAGGGGTTGTGGAGTTATCTATGCTATGTTATAGTAAACAGAAAGAAACAATCAATGCTAAATCAAAGAAAACCAAAATTTATCAAGAAAAAAAAACCTTGGTCGTAAGTAAATGTCCACCTATATAAATAAGAACTGATCATGGAAACGAAACGTCAGTTTATACTCTGAATATTTATCTTTTCTTATGTTGATTAGTTAACAGATTCGTTGTATAACTAATCCCAACCATCAAACAACCACAGTGTTTGTACTAGTAATTTAATTCAATGGTAGCTTTAAGAACTGATGAGTTGATTAATCTAGACAACATAATTGTCCGTAGTCCATGTTTGATTTGATCGATCGAATGTTCTCCCTAAGATTACTAATCTAGATTTGCCACAATTATTAATCTTAGTTGCTTGACAAGTTTATATACTACAACTCTGGTTTTGATAGCAAACTTAGCAATAGATTATTCACAATAATAACTTAGAGTTCACTCTAGCAATCAAAATAAAAAATCATAGGAAATAAGCGTAGGAGAACAAACATATTCATTCATCATATAAACTAAAAAGAAAAGATAAAATAAATCTCACAGTTCTTGAAATCCGAAGGTTTCCATGTCCTTGCAACTAAGAAAAAGAATTTAGCATTGCATGTCTGTTGAACACCAAATCAAAAATAAAAAAGAATGTATGAATTCAGGTTTGTGGAGGAAAAGGGCATTTTGTCTCTCTTGGCTAGCCTCCCCTCTTCTTTTCTCTCTTTTTTTTTATATGAAAAGAAACCATAATATCTCTTTCCTACGAAATAGTCCTTACCTAAGTAGACAATTTACATTTAAGTAGTTCACTAACTCTTTTCCTAAAAAAGGAGAAATAGCCTTGCATAAAATCCTCAAACTTTGACTTTAGACTTATAAGAGTTAAATTGCCGAAATAAAGACTTGGATGTCAGTTTAGATGCTTTAGGAAGTAATTTGGACTTGTTTCTTTATAAAACCTGTTTGTTGGTAGAATTCATGTGGCATCTTAGAAAAATTATATCTATCTCATATGAGCTCTTTTTCTACTGACATTTGGTAGGTTAATAGGTCTTCGAGTAAGGAATCCAACAAAAATGAGTTTGCATCAATTGGACTTTTGTAGCTGAAGATATTCAAGTCGGAATGGATGAAAGGCAACACTGGCAAAACATGAGATTTGTCTTTGAAGGCTACGATCTCTATGATCTTTCTTTTTTTATTTTTCTTTCCATGTATATATACATAAAGATATGGATGTTAGCTTTCTAATTCCACTGGAATCACTTAGTTTCAACCTCTAGAGCTCAAGCTCTGCACAAAACATCGATCGGTGGTCAAATCTGCCAATTATCTTCAATTTACTTCTTTTTGAATCTTACATCCAAAAGTGCATTCAAAACATAAAACAAAGAATATCAAGGCATTTTATATATAAAACATAGGCAAAATAATAGGTAAATATGGGTAAAACTATCAAATAATATGGTTGTATCATTCATTCTCATTGCATCCATAACCATAATCATGTAAGGATTACTGTTGTCATTTACAACTTCATGCATGTTGCTAGCATTAGAAGTTGACCCAACCATGCTCTCATTATGAACAAATAGATCTCCTTGTGTATACCAATACACGTAATCCTCCATAAACCTCTCGTGTAAAAGATGCATCGTTACAACATCTGGATGTAGATATTTTTTTATTTTTACACTTCTTACATTGACACCTAATACCACCTCTACTAAAATTTCTCAAAATAGATGTTGCAAAATTAATCAAACCCTGAACCCTATTACAATAATCCATCATTTGCAATCCTTGTGGTGAATCTCGATACATCCATAAACAATCATCCATGATTTCTATCAAACCTCTATAAAATAATGTTGACAACATGTATTAATTAACTATGTTAAGTAAATAAATTTGCAAAAACATTGGTTTAACTCGAGATTATCCAACAAACTAATTAAAACTTCTCTTAAATATTCATTATCAATTATCAACGTCCATACAAATTTATACACATAAATTTACAAAAATTACAACTCCGCAATAGCATTGATAAAAATTAAAATGGTCTCGTTAAACAAGCTATTATTTATTTCATCACAACACATCTAATTTAGTAATTCGACATATGTTTCAATAGTTTACAAACAAATATAATTTTACAAAATCTAAAACAAGTCATAATAAGTACAAAATTATAAATTCATACTAAAAGTTTGTTTGAGAAAAAAAAATAAAACATGTACATACACTAACAAAATACATATACTAAAAAAACATTAAATAATAATAAAATTGATATTTTAATATTAAAATTAAAAAAATAGATTTACTTATAAAAAATAACAAAATTCATAATAAATTAAAACATGGATGTTGTGACTATAAAAGTTAAAGAAGAATGACTTGTGTTGAGAAGAGGGGGATATTATAGGGGGTGGGTATTTGCAGTTGGGGGGTGGGGTAGTTTGTTTAGATGCAGGGGTGGGGGAAGAAGAAGGAGAAATTAAGAAGGGGAGGGGAGTGTCGGCAATGTGGTGATATATTAACTTTTACCGATGGAATCATCGACATAATATTTTCTTCGGTGATTCCATCTGCGATTCTGCCGATGAAGGGGTCACTTTTGAATCCCTCGGTAATTTCGTTGGTAAAATCGCCTGCAAAAACTTCCACGTCATTGACTTGCTTTTTTTTCTTCAAAATTCTATATATTCTGTCTATAATTCTGTCGGTATATACTGACATAATTATTCCATCAGTAGATACTGATAGAATTACTGAGGGATTTACATTAGTCAGTATTTATCACCGCAAATTACGAATAGAAAAATTATGTCGGTAATTCTATTGATTTTAATTGAATTTCTTGTAGTTTTTCCAACAAGCTGAAAGCATAGCATGCCATGTAAGGCCACATAGCCACATTGCTAGTCATACACTCATGCTCTTGATCACTTACTACACCGCTCATTTCCTTCATTATTTATATACTTTCATACTTAATATATTTCTCTTTTTCTTATTTTAATTTGGGTTGATGTTAGCCCATTATATTAATTAGTATTTATTTTATTTCAAGTATAAATACTATTTTTGTTAGACAATATTTCTTTTAGGTTGGAATGTATTATTGTTGCATATTTTGTGTATATTATGAGAGGAATTCTCTTGATATGGTTCTTCATTGAACTACTCTAACTTATAAAAGAATTAACCAAGCTTCATGGTGTCTTCCACACTACTTGTTTGTGTCTCTTCATAGGAATTAAATGGGGGTTCAATTTGTATAGTCTTAGGGCCTTAATATAGGTTAATTACAAGCCTGCAAAAGGATTAATTTGACTTTGAATTTTTGGATCTTTATATTTATAGGGGTTCACATTAGTTGTTATTAAAGTAAGACTGTAAAATCAAGTTATATCCCTTTATCTTTTAGTTTTTGCATTATTTCATTGTTGTCATCATCTAGAACCTAGTTGTGGAAAATTTTTTTAAAAAAATTATTAATTATTTGGTTGTTTACAATTCAAAAAAATGAAAGGTGAAAGAAATCATACAAAAGAAAAAAGGGAAAAATTATGGTTTTGCCATAAAAAATAGGGGTTTTCATCAAATCTTGGATTCGACAACTTAAATTTGAAAGTTCTTGATTCTTGGAATATCTTAATGACTTATATTGATTTTAGGATTATTTAGATATATTTTTGTTGGGTTATTTTTTAAAATTACAAAATAATTTCATAACGGGTAGTTTTTATGTCAATACTTTCTTTCTAATTACTTTCAACTAAAGTCATATATATAATGTATTTGCTTAATTTGAGTTATTGGAGTCTTATTTCATTAGTTTTCTTATTGTTGTAATATTTTCTCATGTCTTTGTGTCATTCACATTTTATACAAATTCATTTTGCTATTCATGATTTCATATTCATAGTTTCATATTGATTCTTTATTATTCTTTTTTTTTTAGTTTATATATCATTTTGGATTGCATTACTAAGTTGTTAATTGTTTTTATTTGTTATGAATTAATTCATTAAAGAACTGAAATTTTTTAAATTGAGTGATAAAAGGTAAAAAATAAGGTTATTATAGTGAAAAGCCAAATATTTATATGAAACACAAGAGGAGTGACATCGTATAAACACTTGAGGGAGTGTGTGAGGATATATTTTTCTTGCTATTAACATAATTTTTAGATCTCGATGATATCAACCAAAATTAGATCATCACCACCAAAAGATAAGAATAATCCAGAATCAGGTTATTTGACTATGAAATAACAATTGGAGATTATAAACTTGATGTTTTGAGAGGTTATGAATGAGATGACTGGATTGTGAACTGAAGTAGCTAGCCTTCGAAACAAGTTAGTCCATAAAGGTCTTGAGAGTAAAAAGCTTGCAAGACTATTTCACCTTTAGATGAGTCTATAGCTGAAAATACAAATGAGAAGGTCAATGATTTTAATCATGATCATAGCTTGAACAAATAAGAAGGATGGCTTTCATGATGGTTTAGACATAAATTTAGGGAGTATTAAGATGAAGATTCTAGCTTTTTAGGGTAAAAACAATCTTAAAGCTTATTTGGAGTGGAAGAAGAAAATAGAGTTGATTTTACATTGTCACCATTAATTTGAGTAAAAGGTAAAAATTATTGTTATTAAGTTTACTAATATTGTTATTAAGTTTACCGTTATTGTTATTATCCATTTTGAGACCCCATATAAATATACAAAAAAAAAATACAAAATACAAAAAAATAAAAAAAGTTTGAAAAATAAAAAACCAAAAAATTGCAAAAAAGAGAGAAAAAACTAGTTAAGGAGGATCAAAATATCCAAAGTTAAAAATTGACAGTTCAATTTTGACTGATAAAGGTCTTATTAACAAGAAAAATTCAATTTTGAAAGATAAATTCAAAATTGAGTGTTTGATAACTCAAATGGGATTTTTCAGGGTTTAATTGAATTTATTGTGGGTTTAATTATAAGGAAAATTGGTTTTTGAATTCAATTTAGGCTTGAATTGGAAGAAATTAAAGTCTGGGGGTTGAATTGCAATTTTGAAAAGCTAATTTTATCAAATTAAGGGTTTAATTGCATAAATATTGAAGTTTAATAGGCAATTAGAGACTTGATTAAAGAAATTCAAAAACAATGACCAAACCTTAAGAGGCGTGAGACTTCGAGACTTAAATTAGCAAAATTAGGGGCTAAATTGAAGAAATTGAAAGTTTGATGGTCATTTGAGGGTCAATTTGCATAAATTGGGAACCAAGAACCTAATTGAAAAAGGTGTTAAACTTTAGAGTTGACAATTGAGTTTGACAAAGGTGAAATTGCATGAAATTAAAAGTTGGGAGGCAATTACAGGTGCAATTAAAAAGAATTGGAAGAACAGAGATTAAATTTAAAATTTTCAAATCTCAAATTAAAAACCCTAATTTTTAGGGTTTAATCTAGATGATACGTCGTTCGGCCACTATTTATCTTCTTCTTTGGCAGTTTTGGTTGATCGAGTAGGCATCTTTAGATGAAAGAATGTGGTGTTTCCGACCACCTAAAATTGATTTAGGTAGGAAACACAATGTAGAAAGACTTGTAGAGAATTGAAATGATATGAAAGCAATCATGAGAAAGAAGTTTGTTCTTAGACATTATTATTGAGAATTATTTCAGAAAATACAAAGTTTAGCTCAAGGGTCTAAGAGTGTAAAGGAATACCATAAGAAGATGGAGATTTCCATAATTAGAGCTAATGTTATGGAGGATAAAAAGGTTACAATGTCAAGGCTCTTGAATGGTTTTAATATAAAGATAACTAATGTGGTTGAATTACAACATTATGTTGAGCTACAAGATATGGTTTTATGGCTATCAAGGTAGAAAGGTAGTTAATAAGAAAGGGCATGCACACCAAGAAAGTAATCTAGGTTCTTTTTTAGCTTAGAGGCTAAATTATAAAAGAGAGGGGGTTGTCCCATTAAAGTTGAATACCATTGATAGAAAATTCCAAACACCTAAAACATTTAAGATGGATTCAGCCACTGAACAGAAAGGTAAAACCAAAACTCAAACTTATCTTAATCATGATATTAAGTGTTTCAAGTGTTTGAGAAATGAACATATAGCTTCACAATATCCAAACAAATAGATTATGATTATGAAAGTATAGGGGGAGATTGAATTTAATAGTGACAAATTCGAAGAGGATGAGATGTACCACTTGAGAATTGTAGTGATGTTGAGTATATAATTGATGGAGAGACTTTGGTGATTAGAAGATCATTTAAAGCTCATATTAAGGATGGTGATGTGAGACAATAAAGGAAGAATATATTTGATACTAAATGTCATATAAGTAATAGGGTATGTAATATTACTATTGATAGTGAGAGTTGTATTAATATTGCTAGCGTTACACTCTTTTAAATTTGAATCTGAACACAATAAAACATGAATGACTTTATAGACTTCAATGATTGAATGAATATAAGGAAGTAAGAGTTACTAAACCGGGTATGTAGTATTATTATTGATAGTGAGAGTTGTACTAATATTGCTAGGGTTACACTTATTTTAAATTTGAATCTGAACACTTTAAAACATGAATGACTTTATAGACTTCAATGGTTGAATGAATGTGAGAAAGTAAGAGTTACTTAACAGGTTTTGTTTTGTTTTTCATTTGGGAAGTGTAAAGATGAGGTTTTATATGATATGGTTCTTATGTATGCTACTCAATTATTGTTAGGGTGTCCTTGTTAACAAAACCATTAAAGATGTCATGAGAAACTAAAAAATTTTAGAAGTCATATATACTAACATCTATGGACTATTTAATACTCACTTGAGAATGGCCAGAGATATTTTATCTTATTCTTTGATGACCATACTAGATTTATGTATCTTTATCTCTTATTTAATAAGAGTGAAGCACTTGATGCTTTTAAGACCTCTAAGGCTAAGGTAGAGAAAAAGAAAAGAAAAAGACTATAAATATTGTAAGGTCAGATAAAGATGAAGAGTATTATGGTAAGTACACAGAAAAATAACAAATGTCGGGTCCATTTGCAAAGTTCATTGAAGGACAGAGTATTATTACATATTATATAATGTTTGGCACACCACAACAAAATGATGTGATTTAAAGAAGGAATCGTACCCTTATAAACATTATAAGGAGTATGATTAGTAATTATAATCTACCATTATTCTTAGGAATGAAGCACTAAAGACTGTTGTGTATATTTTAAATTGGATTTCATCTAAAGTTTTGTTTAAGACACTTTTTGAATTATGGAAAGGATCAAAGCCCAATTTAAATCATACACATCTATGTGGTTGTTTTGTTGAGGTAAAGATTTATAATCCTCAACTAAATAAATTGGACCTAAACACAACTAGTGGTTATTTCATTGGTTATGCAATGAACTCTAAAAGGTACAAGTTTTATTGTCCTTCTCATAATACAAGAGTAGTAGAGGCAAGAAATGCTACATTCCTTGAGGATCTTAATTTCAGTGGGAGTGATTTTCCTAGAATGATAAAATTTGAGAAGATACAATATTTAACTAAGTTTTGTTAAGATAAACAACAAATGATTATTATTCAAGAAAATCATTTATATAATTTTGAGCAATAACCAATTCAAGAGCAATTCATTCTTGATGAAGTAAACCTACATGAGAAAATTGAATTGAGTAGATCTTCAAGAACAAGGAGACTAGGTATTTCTAATAACTATTTTGTATATCTTCAAGAGTCTGACTTTGATGTTGTACCTAAAGATGATCAAAGTTCATTTTTATAAGCTATGAATGGATAAAACTCTATTCCATGGTATAATGCCATGAAGAAAGAAATGAAGTCTATGTCTTAAAATTAAGTTTATGACCTCATCGAATTACTTGAAGGATCTAAAATTGTGGGCTGTAAATAGGATTATAAAACCAAAAGAGATGCTTCTGGTAGTATTGAGTAATATAAAACTAGACATGTTGCTAAGAGTTATACTAAAAAGGAAGACAGATTGTCATGAAACCTTCTCTCTAGTTTCTAAAAAGGACTCATTTAGAATAATAATGGCATTAGTAGCTCATTTTAATTTAGAGTTACATTAGATGGATGACAAAACAACATTTCTAAATGAAAATTTAGATGAAGAGATATTTATGAATTAGCCTGAAGGTTTTTGTGATGACACACATAGCCACTTGTTTTGTAAACTAATGAAATCTATGTATGGACTAAAGCAGGCCTCCTAACAATGATATATTAAATTTATAATGTTATAGTCTCATATGGTTTTATTAAGAACATTATTGATCAATATATATACCTTAAGATTAGTGGGAGCAAATATAACTTCTTTGTCCTATATGTAGATGATATTCTTCTTGCAAGTAGTGATTTGGGTTTACTACATGACATAAAACAATTTATTCTCAAAACTTTGATATGAAAGATTTGGGTGAAGTCTCTTATGTCATTGGCATAGAGATTTACATAAACAAGTCTAAAATGATATTAGAACTATCTTAAAAGGCCTATATTGAAAAAGTCTTGGAAACATTCAAGGTGTCAAATTATGCACCTTTAGTAGCACCCATTGTGAAAAGGTAGAAATTTAACCAAAATCAATTCCCACAAAATACATTGGAAAAATAGCAGATGAGTAACATTCCCTATGCATCTATAATTGATAGTTTGATATATGCACAAGTCTATACCAAACCTAACTCGGTAATTGTAGTAGGAATATTGGGAAGGTTCTAGAGTAATCCTGGAATGGACCATTGAAAAACTGCTAAGAAAGTCATTAGGTACATATAAGGAACCAAGGATTACAAGTTAACTTACAGACACACTAATCACTTTGAGGTGATTGGTTATTTAGACTCAGGTTTTACTAGTTATGTAGACACAAGACAATTTACTTTAGGTTACATTTTTCTTCTTGTTAGAGGAGTTGTATCTTAGAGAATTACTAAGCAAACCATTGTTGACTCATCTACTATGGAAGTAGAATTGCATACTATGAAGCAACGACATAGGTGATCTAGTTAAGAAATTTTATTTCTGATCTTAAAGTTATTGATTCCATATCAAGACCAATAAATATATATTATGATAATCTGGTTATAGTTTTTTTCTCTAAGAATAATAAGAATGGAAGCTGAAACAAGGACATTGACATGAAGTATCTCATTATGAGAGGAAAAGTGAATGAATATGAAGTACTTATTGGGAATATTAGCACTGAGCTGATGATTGTAGATCTTATAACTTAAGCCTTGTTGGCAAAACAATACATAGGTCATGCGGATCGTATGGGTCTAGCTAACCCATTTGATATTTAACTTCATTTTCTTTTAGTTGATTGTCTAGACAATTGTTATGTTATTCTTGGAGACTAAAGTGATGTTTTGTGCATATAAAATATTATTTTCTATATCTATTGAGATATATAAAGTTGGACCCAAATGACTTATTAGAAATTCATTCATAAAGTTTATTTTCTCATTGAGTGCTTTATTCTAAGGAAGCAATGTATTGTAATACATGGAAGGAAGTTCATGATTATAAAGTGTGACCGATATGATTTATTGTTTTCTTGATTTAAGTGTGAGTATTTCCATTTACTAGATATTTTGAAATCTAAAATGATATTGTCACTTTTCAAGTGTTGTTATATAGATCAAGTGAGAGAATATTAGAAAAATATTTTTTAAGGTAGCCTATATGTCATGTAGGTTTTAAATTAAATGACAATAAAAACTTAGAGCCCATAGTAGTGAGCTAAAAACATTTATGATGGATGAAGGTGTAAAATTTGGTTGTATATAAAGGGTCTCTCATCTAGTCAAAGAGAGGTTAAGGAAAAGTATGTGTCTTCTATCTACACAAAGAAACCCAAAAGTTTTGACAAAAATTAGAAGATTTTTTATTGTTGACAACACTAAGATTTCCAAACAATTGTTTAAACACTTAATAAATCATGGCAAGAGGTGTGTATCCTATTAATTTTGAATGATAGAATTGAAAAACAAATGCAAAAATAAAGGACAAAAAATACTTGAGTTACCTGAGTTAATTCGCTAAATCCGTGACATTAGTTATGAGACCAAGCTAACCATGTATAAAGTAAATCACAATAAATTATAAAGTTTAATTTTTAATAAACCAAATGTTAAATATAAAATTAGAAAAACAAAAGAATCAAAGAGAAAAAAAACTATTAAATTTAAAAGAGATTTGTGAGGTGGTGTGTAGTAAAAGCACTACATTTGTTAATTGATGGTGTGATAAACACATCACACGCTTAAACAAAATGGAGTTTGTTGTCGTATTTCAAGGAATTTAAATAATATTTATGGAATAGTTTGTTGACTTAAATAAAATAAAATAAAAATCTTCTCAAACAAAAATAATAATAAGTTCAATTTAGTATGGCTCTCATAGAACGAGATCTATTGATGTTTTTACACTATGCTCCTTCCTCATATTTAAATAGAAAAAATGAATATTCAATTAAAACAATTTAAACATTCTAAAAATAGGGTTATATATAAAGAAAGCATGTGTATAGATGTCGTACGTCAACGCGCGGCGTCTGCTGGCGATTTTCTAGTTCATTTGTTTGATTCGTTAGGAGTCGTCACCTAGTATTATGATAACTAGGAACCTATGGTCTGCGAGAGTCTAAGTAAGGGACTGATTGTGTAAGGGGAAGACGCATCACCCCCAGTGCACCCTACCTAAGGTAAACTGCATTGTTATTTGATTGTTTTCTAAGTCGAGTTTTTATTTGTTGGTCTTTTCAAGGGTTTAAGGTAGATCTCTCTTCATGAGAAAGTCTCTACCTTATTAGATTAAATCCTAACCATTATAAAGTCTAAATTTTAGCATCGTATTTATTTATACCTTGTATCTTTAATACCTGAGGGTGTACTTTATCGTATAATTTTACACTCGTCAAATATTAAAGTCTACATTTGGATCCTAAAAAAAAGATTGAAAAAAAAGGTTTTTTGATATTTTGGCCAAACCCTAATGGATAACCATAAACTAATTATGGTATCCATTTTTTGGATTTTTAAAACATGAGAAAAATGCAATCTTTTAATGAAAATATGCTTGGAAAATTTTTAGGATTTGGCTGTATGCATGAAAACAAAATATAATTTTTTTTTCCGGAGAAAACCGGGTATTTTAATACCGGGTTTGTATTTTACAGTGTAAATATGCAATCCGATATTATGCAAAATTGGTAGAAAAATATTTGAAAAAATCACAATTTTTTTCAAAGGATTTTTGAATTTTTTTTGGAATTTTTTTTAATATTATAATATATTATTATAAAATAAATAAATAAAAATAAAATAAAAATCTACATGGGCTGGGCCGGCCCAACTAACTTGGCCAGGCTCAGCCATAGAAGAGGTTGGGCCTATCTCGGCCCACAATGGTTGGGCCGACCTCGGCCCAACACTTTTTATTTATTTCTTTAGGGCCGGGCCGAACCCATCCTAGAACTTTGGGTTGCGCCAGATACGGCCCGACCCAACGTCCACTGCATGAGTAGTGGGCGTGAATTATAATTCACGCCTACTGGTCACGCAGTGGACAATAGTGATGAAGAAGAGGGGGAGGAAGAGGAAGCGGAGAGTTACCTGGCGTAAGGGTGGTCTGACCGAGGAGGAAGATGTGGTGCAAGTGGTGGCAACGGTGGAGAGTTGAGCCGCCAGGGTTGCTGCTGCTGAATTGCAGGTGCTGCTGCTGTCACGGACGGTGCTACAGTTGCTGGCGGTTGGAGCAAATGAGGAGAGAGTCGTCGCCTCTACTGCTGCTGGTATGAGTGGAAGCTGCTGGAAAGGGTGGTCGTTGCTACTGTTGAAGTCACAGTGGCGGAGAGGGAAAAGATTTTCACAGAGAAGAGAGAAAGAGGAAGAGGTGGTGCAAACACCACGTAAGGTTGTTGGAGTGTCTGGTTGTGATGAAGGTTGTGGTGGGAGGGATGGTGGCGAGATTAGTAGCGGCCAAAGGTGTGGCTGAGAAGGAGAAAGCAGAAAATGATGAAAAACAAGGGAGAAAGGCTGATTTTTTGTCAACTTTGCACTCGATTTTCTTCTTGCTCCGAACATGAAATCTGCTTCTATTTATAGGCGGTGGAAGAGGGCAATCTTGTCTTCACGAGGGAAAAATTTTCAGCCCTTGATTTGAATGGAAGAATCCAGACCGTCCGTTCAAAGTGTGCACCTCGAACTGCCAAATTTGACAGTCCAAGGCTGCCCAAGGTGGCTATTTTAGGCCGGTCATCGGAGCCGTTTTGATGTTTATAGGCCTGAACGAATAATGCTCGGAGATAAAAGGGGTTTCAGGTGGCCATTTTGGTGCATGAGTTGTCAATTTTGGGGCACAAACGAGGCATTAAATGCACCTGTAAAACTGCTACCCTGACAGCTTCACGGGGAAGATGATGAACAGTGACCAGGCGACACGTCGCCTGGTCTCTCCTTTTTTTTTTTAACGCAAAAATGACGCCGTTTTGGGTTAAAATTAGGAATTTTTACTGATTTTCAATTTAGTCCTCCAGCTTTCAATTGCTTTCAATAGAATCCCTAATTGACCCTAAACTTTTGATTTAATGCAATTTGGTCCCAGCGTAACTTCAACTTCAGCCCCGGATTTACGCGCCTTTTGCAATATGATCCTTGGTCTCGGATTTATGCAATTTCATCCCTAATTAACCATTAAACTTTAAATTTATTCAATTTGACTCCTGGATTTTATCAATTAAGCCTCTCAATTTTGGCGCCTGTTGCAGATTAGTCCTTGGCTGTGAATTTTGTCAATTGAACCCCTAATTGACCCCAAAACTTCAATTTTCTTGCAATTTGGCCCCTAATTTCAATCAATTAAGTTGGTAAAAATTAAATTTGGTCTCTTAAAATTCCAATCTTTTCAATTAAGCCCAAATTAGGCTCCCAAACTTAATTTTTCACCAATTAAGCCCCAAAAAAATTAATTTGACCTATTTAAAGTATAATTAAGTCCTTGCACTTAATTAAATCCTTCAATTGGACCCAAATTAATTTTTAAACATAATTAAAATTTAATTTGGCCTATGATTAAATCAAATTGGCCTATTAAAAATTTAATTATGTCATTGGACTTAATTTTTATGCAAATTCGTCCAATAATCATTTAATTTAACCTTGAATTTGCATTTTTTTTCTCCATTTTTGGTCATAATGGGGCACAATTAGGTCTTGAATTTCCTCCAAAAATTACAACTTGATTTCCCTGCCTACTTTCTCCACGTTGCCAGCCTTTATTATTATTTTTTGTCTTTATTTGGAAAAAAAATTTATTTTGGGGAATAACCCAGAATTGGGTTATGACAGTTGCCCCCCTCTTTACAAGGCTTATGATAGAAAGTCTTGTAAGAGACTTTAGATAGTAAGCATTGTAAAGAAGAAAAAGAAGGATGAGAGATGATTGACTCATCATATTGAGAAATGATGAATCCTTTTGAGGGCTAGAAAGCGCACTCAGAGTAAAAACTGGAAGATTTTTCTTTTGAAAATTCAGAGATTTTGAAATGGTCGAATTGTCATGGGTGACCTACCCTAGACAGAATTTAAAAAAGTTTTTTTTAAGGTGGTCTCATTATAATGGGTGACTTACCCAGGTGAAAAACGCAAAGATTTTTCAAAGTAGTGAGAAATGCGAAGATTTTTTTCAAAGTGATGAGAAATGCAAAGATTTCTCAAAATGGTTTTATTGTAATGGGTAACCGGCCCAGATGGAAGATTTTAAAAGTGGTGAGAAATGCGAAGATTTCTCAAAATGGTTTCATTGTAATGGGCAACCGGCCTAGATAGAAGATTTTGAGGGTGGTGAGAAATGCAAAGGTTTCTCAAAATGGTTTCATTGTAATGGGCGACCAGCCCAAATGGAAGATGAAAAGAGTTTTCAAAGAGGTCTGATTATGATGAGTGACCTACCCATGTGAAATAAAATAAAATGTCTTAAAGAGAAAACATGATAGGGCTCGAAGGCACACTATTCAAGAGATGAGAGCTCAAATGAGTGTTCAAAAAGAGATGGGACCCGAAGGGGGAAGAGGACTAAAAAGCACACTCGAAAGGAGGTAGGGTTAGAAAACGCACTACCCGAGAGATGAGGGCTCAAAGGCGCACTCAAAGGTAGGCTGTAAAGCACGAAACCTATGATGGTGGAGGGCTCGAAGGCGCACTTAAAGGGAAAAAGGTAGGGCCATACAATGCATTAGCTGAGACGGTTAAAGCCTCAACAACTCACTCAAAAAGGGGTGACAATGAGAGTAATACATCATGATCAATATGCATGTATACTTACCTGACAAATATAGGTCCCCTTTTCTTCATGGAGTTTTCATTTTCTCAAAAGTTCGAGTCTCTAATAGTAAGCTTTGATGGTTCTTTCCACTCTTGCTTACTCGAGTCACATCTTGTGATCTTAACCCCTGGGAAGGATGTGACATCAACATACCTTTTTGTCCACAAACCTTTATCTGAAGGATAGTCACCTCTGCACCATATCTCTTGTTTTCTTAGAAAGGGAATTATGGAGCCAACCCTATGTGTTTTGCTGGATTGCCTCTCAGCTTGATCATGCTCGCAAGTATTTGTTTGGGGTTTTCTTTGTGGGCAAGACTTTGAAAGAAAATTTGGTTATTTACGAGGAATTGTTTTCATAAAGAACTTTTGGAATTTCAAAGCTATTCCGAACAAAAATCATTTTGATGTTTGTTTAAAACAAACTTGTTCTGAAAATTCAAGCGATTCTTATGGATAGGCTTGCATAAGTGTTGTTTTTGGTGAAAATGTGAAGTGATGCTTTATTAGTTGAAAAGGGTTCGAGATCCAATATGAGGGTTTCAAAGAATCAGTCTTCAAAGTTTTCATTTTGAATGCATGAATAATGACTTGTTCCGCATGGGAAAACATTGCCCATCTATCCAGATTGCCTGCCTTTGATCAAAAAGGGCTTAATTGGGCATGTAATGTAGGGTTAGGCTCTTGGTTATGAAGAAAAAGGATATATATAGGCTCAAAAGGTGTTTAAAGGACTTTAAGACTAAGGATCATTAGTGCTTATTTCCCAAACTCTTCTCTTTTCTTCTTTTCTCTCTTTTTTTTTCCTTTTTCATGAATTTCTAGACCTTGGAATTAATTTGCAAAATGGGTCATGGTGCCCCCTAGTGTTGGGCTTTTTCTTCTTTTGATTTTGAGCATCATTATATTAGTAATTTTTATGGCACGCTCAAATCTTTTTGGGACTCTTTCATGCCCCCCTGCTTTGTTTGGGCACTTTTGATCATTGAAGATTTTCTTTCATACCCCCCAATGTTTTTTGGGCACTTTTATCGTTGAGGACTTTTTCATGCTCCCCAGGGTTGTTTGGGCACTTTTAATCATTAAAGATTTTTGTACTTGCCCCCCAGTGTAGGGTGTGATCCTAGCCAAGGTTATTTTTTCAAGAAAAATGCATTAGGCTCAAAAGGGGACTGCAAGGGATTTTTTTTAGATTTTGTGAAAGGATGATCAAAGATGGCCTTTCTTCATTTCAAACGCATTCAGTCAGAATCGACAAGCTTTGCTTTCTCACATGCGAATATGCAAAAATGGTTCCTTATTATTCATGTAGTAAAAACTCGGCTTTGAAGTTATTTCATAGTGTTTGGGTTGTCTTTCAGGTTTATTAAGTTTTAGGATATCACTTGAATTTTCAGAACCTGTTTGTTAGAACAAGCACCAATTTGATTTTAGTTTTGTACTAAACTTTAAATTCCCAAAAATCTTTATCAAAACATGGGATCATGCATAATTTTTTAGGGAAACACACTAAAGAAATCTTGGCCAAACTTCAATTTTATTGATTGATAAAGGTAAAAACATCAGGCATAGTACTTCTTTACAACATCTGAGTTTACAGGTCTTGGTAGATCCTTTCCATCCATATTAGTCAGAATTAAAGCCCCTCTAGAAAAAGCCTTTTTCACCACGTATGGCCCTTCATAATTTGGTGCCCATTTACTTTGATCTTCCCCTGATGCTAGTGAGATCTTCCTTAACACCAAATCCCCCTCCTTGAACACCCTTGGTTTGACCTTCTTGTTGTAAGCTTTGGCTATCCTGCTTTGGTATAACTGATGATGGCAGATAGCTGCTAGTCTTCTCTCATTGATCAAGTTTAGCTGTTTAAATCTTAACCTTGCCCATTCTGATTCGTCCAGTTCTGCATCCTTTAGGATCCGCAGTGATGGGATTTCTACTTCTAAGGGCATAACCGCCTCCATTCCATATACTAAAGAATATGGGGTTGTATTTGTAGAAGTTCTAACTATGGTGTGGTACGCATGAAATGCATATGGGAGCATCTCATATCAATCCTTGTAGGTGACCACCATTTTCTGGATAATCTTCTTGAGATTCTTGTTAGCTGCTTCGACTGCCCATTCATCTTTGGTATAAGGGGAAGAATTGAGGTGTTTAATCTTCCATTTGGTGCACAGTTCGTCAATTAGCTTCCCATTGAAATTCTGAGCATTATCAGTTACCAACCTTACTGGCAAACCATAACGACAGACCAAATCCTTTTCAATGAATCTCTTGACTACTTTCTGTGTTACATGGGCATAAGAGCTAGCTTCTACCCATTTAGTGAAGTAGTCGATGCCCACCAAAATGAATCTATGCCCATTGCATGCTTTAGGGTTGATTGGCCCTATAACATCCAAACCCCACATATCAAAAGGCCAAGGCGAGATCATATTGAACAGAGGCGTTGGAGGTGCATTTATCTTGTCACCATATATTTGACACTTATGGCATTTTCTAACATAGTCTATACAATCTCTCTCCATGGTCAACCAGAAATATCCAGACCTTCCTTTGTATTTGTTTCGCCATTGTATGCCTATTGGCATGTGTAGCACAAATCCCCTCATGGACTTCTTTTAATGCTTGTTCAATCTCATTTTCATTCAGACACCTGAGTAGAGTCCCATCAAATGACCTTTTATATAAAATTTCTCCATCTAAGTAAAAGTTCATGGTCATTCTCCTCAAAGTCTTTTCATCTGTCTTGGAAATCCCTTGAGGATATTCTCGATGCTGGAGAAACTTCTTGATGTCATTGTACCATGGTTTCCTATCTGGAGATTCTTCAATTAAGCAACAATGGGCTTGGAAGCTTTTGACTTCGATATCTATTGGCTGGATCTTACTTTTAGCATCAACTTATGTCATTGAAGCTAAGGTTGCCAAGGCATCAGCAAATTGATTCTTATCTCTGCTTATATGGGTGAATTTGATTTCTTCAAATTCATTGGCTAACCTTAAGAGATAATTTTGATACAACTTCAATTTCTCATCCTTGGTTTGCCACTCACCTTTGACTTAGCAGATGATTAGTAAGGAATCCCCAAAGACCTCAAGCTTCTTGGCTTTAAGTTCTAAAGTAGTTTCCAAGCCAATGATGCAGGCTTCATACTCGACTGTATTATTGGTACATTCAAACAGTAACCTTGTTAAAACAGGATACCGCTTATTTTCTGGGGAAACTACTACAGCTCCTGCCCCATTTCCTGATACATTTACTGCACCATTAAAGTAAAGGGTCCACTGATCGCTTTCCCCACCTTCATTCTCGATTACTATCACATCTTCATCTGGGAGGTCAAAGTTTAGAGGCTCATAGTTTTCCATGGCATGATCTGCAAGATGATTAGCAATTATGCTTCCTTTTACAACTTTTCTTGTCATAAAGACAATATCATATTCTGCCAACAACACTTGCCACCTTGCTATTCTACTTGACAAGTAAGGCTTTTCACAGATATACTTGAACGGGTCTAATTTTGAAATCAACCAGGTTGTGTAGTATAGCATATACTGCTTGAGTCTTTTCACACTCCAAACCAAGGCACAACACAACCTTTCAATTATTGTGTATCTCGACTCACAATCATTGAATTTTTTACTCAAGTAGTAAATAACTTGCTCTTTCCTTCCTGACTCATCATGTTGTCACAGCACATAGCCCATAGCTGTTTCTGTTACTGTCAAGTATAGGATCAAAGGCCTCCCCGGTGTTAGAGGTACTCATAACGGTGGGTTTTGCAAGTACCTATTTATTTTATGAAAGGCTTCCTGACAATCATTGTCCCATACTCCAGGATTTTTCTTCCTGAGCAAACGAAAAATTGGTTCACAAGTCACTATCAAATGGGATATAAACCGAGTTATGTAATTCAGGCGCCCAAGGAAACTTCTTACTTCCTTTTCTGCCTATAGGGGCAGGCATCTCCTGAATAGGTTTAGCTTTATCAGGATCAACTTCTATTCCTCGACCACTTACTATGAAGCCCAATAGTTTTCCTGTTTTCACCCTGAATGAGCATTTTGCAAGATTCAACTTTAGCTAGTATTTTCGTAGCCTTTCAAATAGTCTCCTTAACACTTGCACATGATCTTCCTCCTTCTTTGATTTTGCAAATATGTCATCCACATAAACTTCCACTTCTCGATACATCATATCGTGGAACAGGGTAACCATTGCTCTTTGATATGTGGCTCCAACATTCTTCAATCCGAATGGCATTACTTTATAGCAAAACGTCCCCCAAAGTGTGACAAAAATGGTCTTCTCTTTATCTTTTTCTGCCATTCTAATTTGATTGTAACCAGAAAATCCATCTATAAAAGAATATGTAGCATTTCTTGCTGCATTATCAATAAGAATGTCTATATGGGGTAAAGGACAATCATCTTTTAGGCTCGCCTTGTTCAAATCTCTATAGTCCACGCACACCCGAATCTTCCCATCCTTTTTTGGGACTACGACCACATTAGCTACCCATTATAGATATTGGACTACATCTACAAACCCTGCATCCCACTGTTTTTGTATCTCGGACTTTACCTTGAGTAACATGTCCGGGCGCATTCGTCTGGTTTTCTGCTTAACTGGTTTGCTTTCTTCTATTAAAGGAATCTTATATACTACTATGTCAGTATCTAGACCAGACATATCTGCATAAGTCCAGGCGAAAACATCTGCATACTCATGTAATAGAGAGACCAGTCTATTTCTTTCTTCAGTTGTAACAAGAGTGCCAATCTTTAATTCCTTCTTTTCTTGCTTGTTTCCCAAGTTAATGACTTCTAGTTTCTCACTAGTAGGTTCCCAGGCTTTTTTGGAATTTTCTACCAGCTTAGTAAACTCTCTTATATCTTCCTCTCCCCATTCTTCATCATCCATTGCAATCATATTATCAAAGTTTGGCCAATTATTCTTAGTGCAATGGTTTTGTGAATTGATGAAACTTTCAGAATTCCTGAAAGTGCAAGGCGTGCTCATGTAAGTCTGATTCGTGAAAAGATAAAAAGATGCAGGCATATATTAGACACAAGAAAATGCATGATCTCATTAAAACAAAAGTGTTTGGTTAACATAGAAAATCTTGCGGTATCATGAGCTAAAATACCGACAAGATCAGCACAAGTCAAAACAAGACAAAACAAGTCCGAGCATGATCAAACAAGAACAATTACTTTTTAAACACAATAGGAGCAGGCTCCATCTTTTAGTTTTGGTACACCTCTCCTTCAGCCAATCTTCACACGAAAATCCTGACAGAAGGTTCATCAATGGTGTGAATGAAAAGCTGTAGCAGAACTTCATCCTTCATTTCCAAATCCGCTTCCTCTATCCGTTTTTCTTCTTGGCTCTCCAGGGTATTGATATGGAGATCCATTATGCCGGATCTAATCACTTCTGTAGCCCTTGGGAAAGATACTTGGAGCGGTGGGATGACAAGTTCTTCTTCTTCTAGCTCTCTTCCTTCAATCCTCGCCATTCTTGCCTGTCTTTTAATCTGAATGACCCGCTTGTAATTGTCTTTCTTGGGCTTATATCCAAGCCCAAATCGTTGATTTGCACACTTTAGCTTGATCAGCCCAGGCATTCCAATCTCAAGATTACATTGAAAAGGAGCCTTATTTTTTAGAAAGCATTTGGCAGCCATCTTTGCTATTTATGGGATTCTAGGCTTTCTCAGAACTGCACCTTCGGGAACCCATTCTGTGTTCATAATTTCAAAAGCATGAATATTCCCATCTCTACAATCTTCTGCTTCAATGAAGGGTATGGCCACATTTTTTATCATGGAAACTGTCTCTTCAGCTTTGACAGTTATTAGCATTCCATTCATGATATACTTTAAACACTGGTGCAATGAAGAAGCTACTGCTCCAGCTGCATGAATCCACGGCCTTCCTAATAATATGTTGTAAGATGGGTGAATGTTCATTACCTATAATGTTATCAAGAACATCTGCGGCCCCACATATATCTCCACTTCTAGAGTCCCAATTATCTGTCTTGGCGAA
Organism: Populus nigra; assembly: GCF_951802175.1. Classification (NCBI taxonomy): domain Eukaryota; kingdom Viridiplantae; phylum Streptophyta; class Magnoliopsida; order Malpighiales; family Salicaceae; genus Populus; species Populus nigra. The sequence goes on along the minus strand of NC_084852.1, from coordinate 27,374,602 downwards.
CCATCATACGCTCTAGCTATCAAGGTGCTAGGTTTCATATGTGACTCATCGACAGGCATTTCTTTTAACATATGCATTGGTAGGACATTCAATGCAGAACCATTATCGATGAGTACCTTTCCGATCAGAATGTCCTTACAACGCACTGTAATGTATAGTGGCTTGTTGTGCCCAGTACCATCAGGACTCAATTCATCTTCAGTGAAGTATACATAATTCGAGGCCTGGATTCTTCCCACTAAATGTTCCATGGCTTCTTGATTGATGTCTTGAGGAACATATGCTTCATTCAATACCTTTTGTAGAGCCTTCCTATGTGGCTCAGAGCTTAGAATCAGAGACAATAACGATATTCTTGCTGGAGTTTTCTTGAGCTGTTCAACGACACTATATTCACTGTGTTTCATCAGCTTTAAGAATTCATTGGTTTATTCTTCCGTGACAGGTTTGTTTATTTCCTCAGTCACGTCAACCCCCTTTTACCCTTAGCTTTTCTTTATTTTTCTAGCTCTTCTGGAGTGAAACATCTGCCACTACGGGTCAATCCCCCAATTTTTGCTTGAAAAATAGGCGGTTGCTGAGTGCTTTTGAAAGAATACCCATAGTCATGAGGTAAGGCACTATAATTCCCTTTATGTTCCACTACTGGTTTGGATAGGACCAATTTGGGTGGCCTTCCTGTAATGAATTCTACTCGACACACCTCTTTATTTGGTGCCTCCATCATGAACATCTCTTCACTTGTTGCTTTCTCAATTCGTAGCAACCCACGACTAATCATTTGCATCACTTTTTTGTGAAAGCCCTCGCAATGGCTGATCACATGGCCTTCTACATTATGATGTTCACAGCACTTCTCGCTACCCTCTTTGTACCTTGCATCTACCATCATTTGGTAGATCCTATCCATTGACACCTTTAAGATTTTTGAGTGTTCTACTTCTAACATGTTTACAAACCCACTACCTGAAGCATGATTGGGTAGAGGGTTTGTATTCACATTAGGGGCATCTTCAAATGTTATCCATCCTGCTTTGATCAGTTGCAGAAGCTTTCTCTAGAAGGTGTTGTAGGTATGGATGCTATGTCCAGCTACATCGGCATGGTATTCGCAAGTGAGATTCGGCTTATACCAGTTGGGGTAAGGTGGTTGTAGGGGTGTCAAGGGCACGGGGGCTACTTGTCTGATACTTAGTAGCTTTTGGTACATTTCATTTAGGGGTAACGACAATGGAGGCAATTGTTCTTGGGTTTTTTGGTAGTTCTTTTTGGGGAAACTCTCAGCTTGGTTTTTTAGTTGGTGGTTTTAGGGTTCAAGTTTTCTGGCTGGGATCGGGAAGTTGAAATTGGTGTTGGCAATTTGGGATGAAGAGGATTGAGTGTTATATCTTTGGAATTGGCCTTTTTTGCTTTTATAACTACTTTTAATATGATCAATCTCTCTCTTTTTTACTCCAAAACCTTTTTTCTCCATGGGTGCAGAGATTCTCCCACTCTTTACTCCTTGCTCTATTCGTTCTGCTACTGCTACGGCATCAGTGAATTGTTGAGCTGAACTACCCATCACGTGCTCATAGTATGGTGCTTTTAGTGTGTTAGCAAACAGAGCAACCATTTCCTTTTCTAAGAGAGGGGGGTGTACTTGTGCTGCCAAATCTCTCCATCTCTGGGTATACTCCCTTATGCTTTCTTTATCTCATTTCTCTAGATTAGACATACTGGTTTTATTATGAGCAATATCCATGTTGTATTTGTATTGTTTGATGAAAGCATCAACGAGGTCCTTCCATATATGGATCCTGGTATTATCTAACCTCATATACCAGCTCAACGCCGCTCCACTCAAACTGTCTTGGAAGAAATGCATTAATAGCTTCTCATCGTGCACTACTTCTGCCATTTTATTGTAATAGGATTTGAGATGGGTAACAGGGCATTGAGTTCTGGTATATTTGATAAATTCAGGAACTCGAAATTTCTTTGGTACCACCACATTAGGGACTAGACACATTTCTGCGGCTCGCACAGGGTTATATAAGTCTACTCCCTCAATAGCCCTGATCCGGGCCTTTAGTGCTACCATCTTGTCTTGATCAATGTCATCAGATAGCTTGGTTTTGTGGGATTCATTAACGAATGCATCTGCCACTGCAGGTGTTGGCACTGGTGTTGTTGATTGCACAAATGCTGGATTGTGTCGGGGCTCCTGTGCATGTTCTCCTATTGTTTCTTCAGGTTGGTTTGTTGGGAGAGTGGCAGGTCTAGTTGAAGGGCCTTCACCAGAGGTATTCCTTAGTGCTTGTTCGAGTAAGCTGGTGAGGCGAGCCACACTATCCTTTAGAGAATCCAACTCTTCTTGGAAATGAGCTTCACGATAAGCACGCTCTTCATCTTCCATGTTCCTTGCTCGAAGTCGGGTGTTGTAGACTCTTTGGGGACCTATATTTTGACCTGGTGTATGCATATGTGTTATAATGAATGAATGTATAAGTATGGATGCAAATGAGAAATGCATGTATATGGATTAAAGAGCTAATCCGTGACTTCCTTTGTCAAATACAGGTAACATCCGAAGTCTGATATACACAAAGAGGTTTTACCCAATTCCTTTGATTGATTAAATTCCATACATTACAAAAGTTCAAAAGTAGACATAATACAGATGGTTCATACAAAGTGTCTTCATTCAAATGATATTCCTCTATTAGCTACATTCCTGATGAAAGAGGAAACTTCATTCAAATACTCCTCATATCTATGATGGTTGTTGGCAATCCTGGCAGCCTTCACTCGTAGCTCATTTGCCTTTCTAGCCACCATGTCAATTAGCCTGTCAGTTTGTTCAATCTTATAATGGAATAGGGTGTTATCTTGAAGTAGTGTTCCATTACTGGCGGCTAATGATTCATTGTTAGTCTTCAAAATTTGAACCATCTTTTCCAACTGCTGAATCTACTTTCTAGCCCTTTACGATTCTTCCTTCTCTATATCAAGCTCTGCCACCTTAGTGTTTAGTTGTACGTCGAGGCTGCTGATATAGTGTTGCCATTCCTCAAACTTCTCTTGCATCTTCTTTGCTTCTTCCTCTCAGGACTCAAGCTCGGCTTGTATCACAAAAACTCGGTTTCTCATACCATTTATTCTGTCCAGGTATTCCTTCATATCCGACTCAGCTATCCTCCTTGCTTCTCTCTCATCATTAGCTTGGACATGATATCGAGTTCTTAAGCTCCTTTCTTCTTCAATGGTGAGTTCTGCCAATCTGTTCTTCTCTTTTTCAGCTTCCCATTTTAATTTATACTGGTCCCTTTCTTTCTTCAGAGAAGCTATTGTCTCTTTGTCAGCAGACTTTCTATTTTCTGAGGCCCTTTTTAAAGTCATAAATTCTTGCTCCATCATTACATGCTTGTTCACCAACTCATCATACTTGACCTTCCCTTCTTCCAGTTGCTTATTTGCTTTATGCTGGTTCTTTCTTAACTTAACAATTTGCTTATCTTTTTCCTTCAATTGCTGATCTAGAGAAGCTTTCATCTCCTCTTCTTTCAAGAGTTGGTTTTTTAGGAATTTCTGATGATTTTTGCTCTTGCTAAGCTCAATCCTCAGCTTATCCAGTTCTTCTTAGAGATCTTCCTCGTTGTTGACCCTTTTTCTCTTGAGCTCCAATGTCATGGATGACTTATCTTGGGTTACCCCTAGCTCTGTTGCCTCTTGAAGTATTTTTAATGAATTGCCACTCCTCCATATTGAATAATTGGGGCTAACTGAGAACTCTTTTTGAAGCTCCTCTTTGTGGACCAAAATAGGTTGCTTCCAGTCATTTCTGATTGCATCTAAGTTATCCAAAGAACTGGCTTCTTTAAATGGACCGGTATATTCAGCTAATCCCCAAGTTCTTGGTACGTATTGTACTCCTCCAAACTGTCTAGTCACCAATGAGGGTGAGTAGTTGATGTAACCAGTCAAGCCAATTAATAGGACCCATGCTTTGTCGCCACAACTTATGAGGTAAGATGAACCACTTACCCAAGGAGCTTTCCATCTGAAATTACTTTGAGGAAGTTCTCAGTATTTCTCTACCCATGCCTTTTCATCCAAATCATTCCACTCTTCAGTCAGCACCAGCTCAAGAGGCCTCATATTAAACCACCATAAGTTATTGAAGACTTCTTTTGACGCTTCCAAATGGCTTACTATCCACATGAATAAGAGAGGAATACAGCATCGCATCGCCCCTTTCCCATGCAATCTGCAATGATTTAGAGATAGGAAGTTTTCAACTAAGATAGCTGAAGTAGGGTTATTCTTTGTCTCTTCAAATTCAAGGAAGGCGTTAGCAGCTTCAATGTTAATAATTCCAGCGGCTTCTGAAGGAAACCGAACCAACCAAAAGATGGCAAAAGCAATTATCTGATATCTTTCTTCACCCAACTTCCCTTTTTCCTTATCTGTCTTCAATTTATTCTCAATCATTTTCCACTTGAACCCTCCATTGGATGTCCTGTACCGATCAACTTGATCCAAATGTAGAAGTTTGGCAACTACTGCAGGTGTACTCTCAATTCTTTGTCTGAAGTACACTTTGTAAAGGTCATTCGGAAAACTCAAGATCTGAGCATCCTCTTCAAGAGTAGGAGTCATATCAATATCCCCGAAGGTGAAACATCTGTAGCTTGGATCCCAGAAATGCATCAAGGCTTTAACTGCTGAAATCTGAACAGGCATTCTTATTAGATGAGCAATTCTTCCATTCTTCTTCTCAAACAGATTCTCATCAATATATCCCAGAATAGGGGCCAACTTCTTTATGCTGTCTACAGAATAGTGCACTTTGGTTATGTGTGGTAATTCTTCAACCTTGGTTCTTGGGCAATCCCCTTCGACTAATTGCATCATCTCAGATCTTTCCCCATATTCCAAAAAGGTAAGGGAAGTCATGGTCTTAGCTAAAAAATCCTGTAAAGTTCAGACAGATTCTAGGTTATTATATGAGGGATATGTTTTCTAACTGGTCTCAAAAGGTCTATGAACTACCCAGTGACTACCTTTCGTGAAGGCAGTATGGGAGTTTACAAGGGATGGTTGGGGCACTATGTGACCGCCATCACCAAGTAAACACTCGGCTCATAGTTGGATGTTTCACGAATCTGAACCTCGACTGAAAATCATGAGGCAGACCGCTACTCCCCACCTATCATAGAATTGGGTCTTCTAGCAAAATTAAAAATGCATGAATGCATTAATCTTGATGTATGAACTAGAAAATATATTTTCTAGTTCATTCTGTCGCACGTCAACGCGCGGCGTCGGCTGGCGATTTTCTAGTTCATTTGTTTGATTCGTTAGGAGTCGCCACCTAGTATTATGGTAACTAGGAACTTATGGTCTGCGAGAGTCTGGGTAAGGGACTGATTGTGCAAGGGGAAGACGTATCACCCCCAATGCACCCTACCTAAGGTAAACTGCATTGTTATTTGATTGTTTTCTAAGTCGAGTTTTTATTTGTTGGTCTTTTCTAGGGTTCAAGGTAGATCTCTCTTCATGAGAAAGTCTCTACCTTATTAGATTAAATCTTACCCGTTCTAAAGTCTAAATTTTAGCATCGTATTTATTTATACCTTGTATCTTTAATACCTGAGGGTGTACTTTATCGTATAATTTTACACCTGTCAAATATTAAAGTCTACATTTGGATCATAAAAAAAAGATTGAAAAAAAAAGGTTTTTGATATTTTGGCCAAACCCTAATGGATAACCATAAACTAGTTATGGTATCCATTTTTTGGATTTTTAAAACATGAGAAAAATGCAATCTTTTAATGAAAATATGCTTGGAAAATTTTTAGGATTTGGTCGTATGCATGAAAACAAAATATATTTTTGTTTTTGTTTTTGTTTTTTTTTGGAGAAAACTGAGTATTTTAATACCGGGTTTGTATTTTACAGTGTAAATATACAATATGATATTATGCAAAATTGGTAGAAAAATATTTGAGAAAATCACAATTTTTTTCAAAGGAATTTTGATTTTTTTGGGAATTTTTTGTTTTTTTTAATATTATAATATATTATTATAAAATAAATAAATAAAAATAAAATAAAAATCTACATTGGCTGGGCCGGCCTAGCTAACTGGGCCAGGCGCAGCCATAGAAGAGGTTGGGCCTATCTCGGCCCATAATGGTTCAGTCTATCTCAGCCCGAAATGGTGGGGCCGACCTCGGCCCAACACTTTTTATTTATTTCTTTAGGGCCGGGCCGAACCCAGCCTAGAACTTTGGGCTGGGCCAGATACGGCCCGACCCAACATCCACTGCCTGAGCAGTGGGCGTGCATTATAATCCACACCCACTGTTCATGTGAACAGTTGGACGTGAATTATAATTCACACCTACTGTTCACGCAATGCACAGTGGTGATGAAGAAGAGGGGGAGGAAGAGGAAGCGGAGAGTTACCTGGCGTAAGGGTGGTCTGACCGAGGAGGAAGACGAGGTGCAAGCGGTGGCAACGGTGGAGAGTTGAGCCGCCGGGGTTGCTGCTGCTGAATTGCAGGTGCTGCTGCTGTCATGGACGGTGCTGCAGTTACTGGCGGTTGGAGCGGATGAGGAGATAGTCGCCGCCTCTACTGCTGCTGGTATGGGTGGAAGCTGCTGGAAAGGGTGGTCGCTGCTACTGTTGGAGTCACGGTGGCGGAGAGGGAAAAGATTTTCACAGAGAAGAGAGAGAAAGAGGGAGAGGTGGTGCAAACACCACGTAAGGTTGTTGGAGTGTCTGGTTGTGATGAAGGTTGTGGTGGGAGGGATGGTGGCGAGATTAGTAGCGGCCAAAGGTGTGGCTGAGAAGGAGAAAGCAGAAAATGATGAAAAACAAGGGAGAAAGGCTGATTTTTTGTCAACTTTGCACTCGATTTTCTTCTTGCTCCGAACATGAAATCTGCTTCTATTTATAGGCGGTGGAAGAGGGCAATCTTGTCTTCACGAGGGAAAAATTTTCAGCCCTTGATTTGAATGGAAGAATCTAGACCGTCCGTTCAAAGTGTGCACCTCGAACTGCCAAATTTGACAGTCCAAGGCTGCCCAAGGTGGCTATTTTAGGCCGGTCATCGGAGCCGTTTTGATGTTTATAGGCCTGAACGAATAATGCTCGGAGATAAAGGGGTTTCAGGTGGCCATTTTGGTGCATGAGTTGTCAATTTTGGGGCACAAACGAGGCATTAAATGCACCTGTAAAACTGCTGCCCTGACAGCTTCACGGGGAAGATGATGAACAGTGACCAGGCGACGCGTCGCCTGATCTCTCCTTTTTTTTTAACTAAAAAACGACGTCGTTTTGGGTTAAAATTAGGGATTTTCATTGATTTTCAATTTAGTCCTCCAGTTTTCAATTGCTTTCAATAGAATCCCTAATTGACCCTAAACTTTTGATTTAATGCAATTTGGTCCCAGCGTAACTTCAACTTCAGCCCCGGATTTACGCGCCTTTTGCAATATGATCCTTGGTCTCGGATTTATGCAATTTCATCCCTAATTAACCATTAAACTTTCAATTTCTTCAATTTGACCCACGGATTTTGTCAATTAAGCCCTCCAATTTTGGCGCCTGTTGCAGATTAGTCCTTGGCTGTGAATTTTGTCAATTGAACCCCTAATTGACCCCAAAACTTCAATTTTCTTGCAATTTGGCCCCTAATTTCAATCAATTAAGTTGGTAAAAATTAAATTTGGTCTCTTAAAATTCCAATCTTTTCAATTAAGCCCAAATTAGGCTCCCAAACTTAATTTTTCACCAATTAAGCCCCAAATAAAATTAATTTGACCCATTTAAAGTATAATTAAGTCCTTGCACTTAATTAAATCCTTCAATTGGACCCAAATTAATTTTTAAACATAATTAAAATTTAATTTGGCCTATAATTAAATCAAATTGGCCTATTAAAAATTTAATTATGTCATTGGACTTAATTTTTATGCATATTCATCCAATAATCATTTAATTTAACCTTGAATTTGCATTTTGTTTTCTCCATTTTTGGTCATAATAAGGCACAATTCGGTCTTGAATGTCCTCTAAAAATTGCAACTTGATTTCCCTGCCTACTTTCTCCACGTTGCCAGCCTTTATTATTATTTTTTGTCTTTATTTGGAAAAAAAATTTATTTTGGGGAATAACTCAGAATTGGATTATGACAATAGAGACAAACTCTAAATTACATTGAAAATAGCTTTATATTTTTAAATTGCAACGATGGAGAAAGTCTAACTTAAAGCCTAAAGTATTACAATTACAATTACAATTATAATTATAATTTCAAGGTAAACTAAAAAAGTTGGTGGTTTTACCATAGATTTTATCACTATACATGCTTTTAACTTTTATTATGAATTACAATAATGGCAAAATTTATTTTATTTTTTGTTATGGTCATTAAACTCTTTTTTGTAAATGCATCCTCCTGAATTAATTTGGATATTTTCTGAGTTTATGGTCTTTATCCTTATATGTTATAATATTTATAGGTTCTTGTTATGTTTAAAAATTTTGTTTGAGACTAATTTAGTTAAATACAATTTGGGTTTGTAGTAGAGTGGCAAAATTAAATAAAAAAAAAGATACCAAACTGAAAACATAATACAATTGCTTGACCAATCTCAAATTCATGGAAAAAAAGTACTTTTTTAACTCTTTTTTTGTTTCATATTAAGTCCCTTTTGTTTTTAGAATTTTAGTTTTGATCTAAAACATCATTTTATTTATTTTTCAGTTTTTTAGTTTAAGATATGAGATAAACAAATAGTTGGAAAATTGTTAAAGATAGAGAAACTTCTTGATTGGCCACATTCCAACAAAAATAAAAAAAAGATTTTAATATCAACATGTTCAATTTTATGAGATCAGTTTCATTTAGATGTTTTTTTTAGCCTTCATCTTACCAAAAAAATAAATTGAGTTGTAAGAGATTTTTAAGATTTAGATTAATTTTTCTTTTTTGGACCAATTCAACGTTGATTAAGGAATAGATTTAAGTTTATCGATGTTTTTAGGGTTTTTTTAATGTTTTTTAAATTGAAAAAAAAAGGTTAAAATAGGGTTTTTAGATTATAAAAGTCAAACCTTGATTTTCTTTAACTTGAGGTGGTTGGAAAGTCATCTTGTAGACAACGTTTCATCAGTTATATTTGAAAAAACAAATAATTAGATGGACAATTTTTTTTGGAGAAAAACACGGGAAGGATACCTGATTAACAAAAAAATTGAATAAAAAAAGGACTAGACTTGCAGGCTTGGCCTTACAGATCCACTGCAGCCTACCTTTCTCTGTTTAATGAAGCTCTTTTTATTTTTTTTATATTTTATTTATAATTCATTTAAATAAAATAACTAGAAATATATTTAGGATATGATTCCATTAAATGACATTAATTTTTTTATTTATTTCAATTAAGCTTATAATTTGTTTTTTTTATAATATTAAAAAACTATGTTTTTGTATAGCTCTTCATTATTACTTTTTCTTCTAAAATTGTAATCAAAATAAATTATTATGAAATAAATAAATTGAATTTAATATGTTATTTCACTAAACATCTTTCAGCTTGACATTTATTTTAAAATCAGATTCTAGCTTCTTCTTCTTTTTTATAATGTTAATAATTATTTTGTTAATTATTATATGTGAACCTATAATGTTGACTTTTTTTATATTTATGGTCATGAATATTCTATGAAAATAAAATTGAAGTTATTATAGTATCATAAATATATTATTTAATTTTTGTTGCTTTTTATTAAATAAACTAATTTTCTTTTAACATTTGTTTTTGTCAAAAATATAAAAAAAAATTAGATGAATATCTTTTATAATACATAATTAATTAGAAATTAGATTATATGGTTCTAATACACTCATTTATTAAAGTATTTAATTCTCGAATTATTTTAATAAATATATGCATTAACTTTTGAGGTCATAATTAGCTCATGTTTTTTCGAGTGTTTGGTGTTGTGATTGGACAATGCTTTTTTAAAAAATCAATTTTGTTTTTGATATGTTAATATAAAAAAATAAAAAAAAAATATTATTTTAATATATTTTCTAGTAAAAAAATATTTTGAAGAGCAATATCATCTACCACAGTTAGAAACTTTTTTCTCTCTCTCTTTAATATCATAGAAATCACTTAAATTCTAAGTTTAAAGATGGGAAGCAATGAACTTCAAAACTTTTATTTGAGAATGTGTCATAAATACAGGTTTAATTTACTTAAGAACTCAAACTTGGAAGACTTAAATTAGAATTAATAATCAAACTTTTTTTTTCTCTATGATTAAGTAGGAAAAAGATTTCTTGAATTGTAATTGTAATGATTTCATTAACAATTTTCAAAGAAGTGGTGACAAAAAAGCTTACACAATTGTTTTTCATTTTTCAATTTATTTCATACATTGATTGGTAGAGCTATTCATATTTATATTATGACAAACGTTTGCTACCATACATTAAAAAATTTGATTAAATAATAGCTCTTTGAATAGCTCATGGAACCTTTTATAGGTGAGATCTCATTTGTACGTGCATGTATATATATAAAGGAAACATCAAAAAATGGTCATAAACTTCTATAGCATATTATGTGCCAAAAAGATGCCCTTTTCTTCTTATAAAATTAGAAGCATGTAGAGTGCCTCCTCAAGCATCTTTCTTGGCCAACTCTCTTTATTCTCCGCTCTCTTTGATCTTTCTCAGTTCATGCGAACTTTTCCCAACTCATTCAGCCATGGAGGTTGCGTCTGGAAGCGGTGACAAAGCTGGGTTTTTCACTCAAGGACGCTCGTGGCTCAAGGCCTTGCCTGTGAAGTTCAAAGCTAACATGGTTGGTATGGCTAGGAATATAAAGAAGCTTGGACAAGAAGATCCAAGAAGAGTTGTTCATTCACTAAAAGTAGGATTAGCTCTTACATTGGTATCAACACTCTACTTAGGCCTATTTAAGAATGATGGTTTCGATGCCATATGGGCTGTTATGACTGTTGTCCTGGTCTTTGAATTCTCCGTGGGTAAGTCTCTGACCTTTCAAAAAGTACAACAAGAATCCCCTTTCATGGTGAAACCTCTACTCAAGTCATAATATTGACCGTGGTTTGATTTTTGACAAATAAATTTTCAGGGGCTACTCTTGGAAAAGGATTGAATAGAGGAATGGCAACACTTCTGGCTGGTGGACTAGGTATTGGAGCCCATCACCTAGCAAAGCTCTCTGGACATATTGGAGAACCTATACTAATTCTGTTCCTTGTCTTTCTACAAGGTATCTATAAGCGCGCATGCACACAAAATAATTATATGATCCTTACTATTAAAAGAGAAGGAAAAAGGTACTCGTGGATTCAAAATTATTCTGTTTTTTTATTGCAGCTACAATATCAACATTTTTAAGGTTCCTTCCGAAAATTAAAGCAAGATATGATTATGCGATGTTAATATTCATTTTGACCTTCTCTATGATAACGGTATCTGGTTTTCAAGAAAATATATTAGAGTTAGCACATAGTAGATTATCAACCGTCAGCATAGGTGCTGCTGCTTGTGTCTTCGTTTCTATTGTGGTTTTCCCTGTGTGGGCTGGTGAAGATCTCCACAATCTGATCGCTCTCAACATTGAAAATCTTGGCAACTCCTTAGAAGGTATGTATGTCCCCAACAAAGCAGTGCACTGAGTCGTAGTACCAATCAAGTAGTGGATGCATTCATTCCAATTGTACCCTTTTTTTTCTTTTTTTTTCTTTTATTAATGTGAGTGTCCGGACCAGCTTGTGTGTACCTTGACTAATCTCACGGGCCCTAAAGTTAACGACTATGTAAGCCTCCAGTGATCATCATATTAGCAACCACATGGCTCGAACTTGAAATCACATGGAGAGCAAACCCCTTGATTCTAAACTCTTACTACTGGATCACCTACTAGATGGTTCAATTGTTCATTTTTAACTAGATTTCAACATGCAAATGCTCAAAAACTTACTCAGATAACGTAAAATTTACAGGATTTGGTGATGAATACTTTAAAAGAACAGGGGGTGAAGAGAGCAAAGACGACAAGAAATTTTTGGAAGGATACAAAAGTGTTCTCAATTCAAAAAATAGTGAAGAATCCTTGGTGAGTATATATCTCTCATCCCCCCACCCCCAAGCTCCTCTTCCTTTACCTATTTACTTGGATTTTTTTCTGATAATATTTTTTATGCCTTCCAGGCTAATTTTGCTGCATGGGAACCATGTCATGGTCGGTTCCCATTTCGACATCCATGGAAACTATACCTGAAAGTTGGGACTCTGGCTCGAGAATGTGCCTACCGAATTGAAGCATTGAATGGATGCTTAAATGCTGACATTCAGGTATAAGAAAGGAAATTAGCTCTCTAGCAGCTATCTCATCTTTGATGTCTACATACAATGTGATAAGCTACTTTAACCCTTCGGCATATCATATGTTGCGATCCATTGTCATCAAAATGAGTAAAGTTCAAGCTTTTATGTATGGGTTAAGTAATAACAAAAAAGAGTACCATTTAGGAACATATATGCTCAGAAGCCCTAGGTGATTCATCACATGCTTATCTCTAAATATTTGCTGCTTATTCTTGCAGGCATCATCAGAAGTTAGTAACATAATTCAGGAAGCATGCACAAAAATGAGCAGAGAATCTGGAAAATCACTTAAGGAACTTGCATTGGCAATCAAAATAATGGTGCAGCCATCTTCTGCAGATTCCCACATTGAAAATGCAAAATCTGCTGCCAAAAATATCAAATCTTTACTCAAATCAGGCATATGGGAAGACATTGACCTGCTGAAAGTTATACCAGGGGTTACAGTAGCTTCAATACTTATTGACCTGGTCACATACACTGAAAAACTTTCTGAATCCATATATGAACTCGCTTCCAAAGCCCAATTTAAGAGTGTAGAGCCAACTCTATCACTAAAAACGTTGCATTCAGGACAAAATCAGAGTGTAAAATCAGCTCAGATGGTCAATTGCCTCGATGTTGGCATCAATGTCAGGGAATCAACTCTGCCTTCCCCACCAAGTGAGAATTCTTCAGCACCAAAGGCTAGCAAGCAAAGGATGGGAGTGCAAATATAGGGGTAACTTGTATTCCAATTTGTATCATCTTTTTTTGGTACAAAATAATTGCCCTCTTCTTTCAGGATAAGGAAAATATCAATCTTTTCAGCCATTTTTGGGTAACTTGTATTTTTTATTTACTTGTCATTTTGGCAAAGACAGAATAATGAGCTAGCTATGAGCAAGCCAAGATTATACATGTAAAGTGACCAAGTTCAAGATGCTCCTCTGTTCTTCATGCATCATGTTGTGCTGACGTATCTTTGATTGGGGGTCTGACATGCACAAAAGGATACCCAAACTCCAATATTATATATATATATGTGTGTGTGTGTGTGTGTGTGTTTTATAATCCAACTTTACTTGTTTAAATCTATATGAAGCGATATGAAATTTAATGTGCTGATAACAAGAATTTGTCCTTTGTTGCCCTCATAGAGCCTCGAGAAAGATATTTTGGCAAAAAGAAAGACTAACAAGAACTCGATGTTTTGACCAGATTTGTAGATATATTTATGAAAGTACTGTGTCATTGTCAACAACAAAGTCCATCAACATCATTGTTAAAGCCAAATTTTACACCCTCAATTTTAAGAGAAAATGTTTTCAAAACCATTTTCAAACAAAAAGAATCTTCAAAGAAAAATGTTTCCAAAATAAAATACAATTTGGGTTGCAAATGGGCAAGAATTTAAATTATAGTTGGTCATAAAATTATGCATGCATGCAATTTGGGGTTTAATTGGAAAAAAAATAATAAAAGGATTAAATCAGTCATAATCAAAAGAATTGGAAGACCAGTGATCAAAATGGAAAAGATAGTAAAGTTTAGAAGTCCAATTAATTAAATTGAGAGCCTAATTGAGGAAAAAATTGGAATTAAAGGCAAAAATGGCTAAATTTGCAAGCCAAAGACCAAAATAAAAGAAATGGAAAAGCTTGGAATTCCAATTAATTCAATTAGGAACTTACTTTAAGAGAAAATTTAAATTTAGAGTTAATTTGCCTAAAATTAGAAGAATTAGAGGACTAGTAACCAAAATAGAAGAGACAATAAAATCTAGGAATCCTATTAATTCAATCAGTGGTGTAATTGAAGAGAAAATAAAAATAAAGTTTAGAGTCAATTTGACCAATATTGGAAGAATTAAAGGATTAAGGACTAAAATAGAATAGGCACTAGAATTTGAGGATTCTACTCATTCAATTAGGGGTGTAATTAAAGAAAATTGAGATTTTTGTTTAAAAATGAACAAATTGAAAATCCAAGTACTGAATTGTAAAGGGCACCAATATTGAAGGACAATTTTGAATGTCATCAAGGGTTTAATTGAAAGAAATCTTAGAAAATCAACCCAAAATTGACCGAATATAAAGGAATTAGAAGTATGAGGACTAAATTGTAAACAAAAAAAAATTAAAAATAAAATAAACTTAAGTGAAATGGTGCACAACATCATCTCTTACCAAAAGAATGAGTTTAAGGTGCCTAAACGATGTTGTTTTGCATGGAAGGGATTGTCTTCAAACCCTCGCACATGTATGGCTTTATTTTCTCTTTTCTTTTCCTTTTTTGTAGGTTTTCAGAGCTATTTTAGACCATTATTTCTCTCTCTCTCTCTCTCTCTCTCTCATGTTAACATTAAATGTCAAGAGACATGCCATTTCCCCCTTACACTTGTGCTTCATCTTTAGTCAAAAATTTGCTGCATTGCCTCTTTATGGTGGTAGAAAACATGTGCTAAAGTAGCCCACCCAGCATGTTGTACAAAAATGCTAGATGGCCAAGATTGACCCATAAAAATCAAGAAACATACTTGTTCCACCTAGAAAAGTTCTAGAACCTTCCTCCATGCCTATAAATAAAAGGGCATGATAAGAAATAAGAGAGAAGTCTTGAGAGAGAAAATTTGCCTTTGAGAGAGAGATAATGGGTAAGGGAGGTTTGAGTTTAAACCAACTTGTTCAGAAAGGAGAAAGCAATGAGGAGAGAAAGAAAAAGAGAGGAAAATCATACCAAAACACCAAAAATATGAATATGGTAGGGAAAGGTTGGTTTCTAGGTCACTAAACCAATTCATTTTAAACCAAAGAGTTTCAATAAGAGAAAGGAGTAAGAGAGGAATAAAATGAAGAAAAAAAAAAGAAAAAGAAATACAAACCAAAGAGAAAGAGAAAACCCTAGTCTAGAGAGAGAAAGCTGCCCAAAATACCTCTCAAACACCAATAAGTTACTGTGATAGCCACTAGGAGCCTCCACAACTCTTCCCTGCTCTATTGAAACCATCATTGAGGTAAGTTACAACTCACTTTCTTCTTTTTAAGGTTTGTTTGTGTGTCATTTAGGTTTTGCATGTCTCTTTTTTTAAAAAAAAAAAATAAAAGATTAAATGTGATGATATTGATTTAAAAACAAATGCGTAAAAGATAAATCAAAACTTGTGTTTGTAGGTTTGCTTGTAACCTATACATGGAATGATAAGATTAGGGTTTTAAAATGTGCTTTTTTTTTAGATGATGATGCATGGACAAGACTTCAACTCAAGTGTTGCATGCTTCTTGATTATGAGAAAAAATCATGACATGTGTGTTTTGTTTATTTGGATGATGCGTGAATAAATAATATAAGACTTGAGATCTTTTATTCTTATGATTAAATTGTTATCCTGGGTTTTTCTTCGTTTGCTTGTTGTAGTTATCCTTGTTTTTATATTCATGCTAAAAAAAATGTTTAAAATTCCATGCATTTTGGCCAAGTCTCCTAAAAACAATTCTTGCATCTATTTAATGTTCATGCAAGTTTGTTAATTATTATGTCATTCCGGTATTTCTATTTTGCATTTTCATGTCCTTTTTTCTAAAAGAAGAAAAGAGAAAAGAATGTTTTTTTTTACCACCAAATTGCTTGTTTTCATATTGTGTTTTATAACTTATTTATAAAACTAATTGAGATTTGACTTACAATAAAACAACTCTTATAGGTCGACATTCCAAAACAATTTCAAAAACCTAAGATTAGTCTAATCTAGTGTTTGTTTTCAAAGAAATCAAAGTTCTTTTTTTCAAAGTGATAAAATCTTTTATTTTAGGTATTAATGTTAAGAGTTTTTCATTAAAATTTTAAAATCAATGAAATCTCCTATTTTAGAGATTAACTGTCAAGATTTTTTCATTAAAATTTCAAATTCAATGAAATCTTCTAATTTTAGAGATTAACATCACAAAGTTTTATTAAAACTTCTATTTCAATGAAATCTTCTATTTTTAGGGATTAACGTTATAGTTTTATTAAAACTTACATTTCAATGAAATTTCCTATTTTTTGGGATTAACATAAATTTTTTTAATTAAAACTCCAAATTCAATGAAGTCTTCTATTTTTAGTGATTAAGTTCAAAACCTTTATTTGAAATTCCCACACCGATAAAATCTTTTTTTTTAGGGATTAACATCAGATTTTTCAACAAGCTTATTATAAAATATAAGCTGAAAAATAAGAATATACAGTTAATAGTAGACATAAAGTAATTTTAGAAAAAAAAACACATAGCAAAGCTAACCTTTCATTTGAAATGATGTGGTAATGATGGTGTCTACCTTCCTTAAGCATATTTAACCCTATAATTGAATCTTTGGAACCAATATTTATTTTACGATTTCTAATTTTCTTTAATTATTAAGTGGCGAGTCAATTTATTTTTTTCCCCTTCAACTTTTAAGAATCTCACATTCATCATGATGTGACAATCATCTTCCTACACTTGAGCATTTTGTAAGTCCAAGGCTTGCGTCGAGCAATGGTCCCTTCAAATTCTAGTAGGAAATGTATTTTAATTCTTTTTATAAAGTCCTTAACTTTTAACTATTTATGCTTTATATAAATATCTAACAAATCTTTTCAAGTAACAATTTTTTGAGGTTGAAACTTGCAAAAATATACCATTATCTTGTACATAAAATAAAAATAGTAAAATTTAAACTCATGAATGTTAAGTCATTAAGTCTAGTCAAAGACTATTTAAATTATAGAAAAGTGATACACAATTTACTTCTTATAGATTTTTGTTAAATAAATTCATATAATTTAAACAAAAAACTAATTAAATAAGATGAGTGGATTGCATTATATGATATGAGAATATTATGTAAAATTAACATGTTTGTCTAAACTAATCATTAAATTTTGAAATTTTTCACAAAGCAATGATAAGATGAAGGAAAGAAATCCAGGTCAATTTAACATTGATTGGAAATAAGGTTTCAACTAGTATTTAGTAAGAAAACCTAAAGCGAAAGGGTCAATCATTGTTCCAACAAATATCACATTAGGCTTATTAGTAATGTGGATTCGCACAATGCTATTTTTTTTCTTTCTTCTTTTTTCGCCCTGAAATTTTTCCCTCGGTTTTATCCTTTCATATTTATTTTATTCATGATTGGAATTAATGATTTTTTTTCTAAGAGCTTGATATCAGTTTCAAGGGGAAATAAACACAATTTGCTATTTTTCTTAGGCTTGAATTTTTGAAATATTGTTTGGGTTTTTTGTTTTCCAAGAGATCAAAAATCAAGAGACTATAATTGATCATTCAGAAAAGAAAAGAAAAAAACAGTCCCTTGAAGGAAAGAAGAACAAAAAGTTGCATATTTTAAGGGGATGAGGGAGAAAAAAAAAAAAACCAGACATCAACCAACAAACTAATACGCACTAGCTAGAATGAAAGAATACGCTTGGGATGCTTTCAAAGACACCAAAAAAGACTACTTTTAAAGATAGTCTTTAAAAGGTTCACATGTTGGTGCTTGTTTGAGATGCGCCATACAACTTTTTTATTTACTATTCTTTTACTTTAGTTCTTAATTTTATGAGCATCAATCAATTTAGTTCTGAATTTCATCTCACGTGAATCCAAACCCTTTTCTTTCAATTTTATTCCTAATTAACTCTTGAATTTAAGCTTGGATTCTATCCGACCCAAGCCCAATCGACCCAAGCCCGATAAAAGCCTATCAAGGTACAGAATAAGGGTTAGGAATAGAAAAAGACAATTGATCAATCCAGTTAGCACATTGTGATTGTACCCATAACTTGGATTGTGATTTTTGCATTAAAATGATGGTGATTTGTTATATCGTTATATCAAAATTAAAAAAAATTAATTTTATTATATTAATTATTTTAAGTTATTTTATATTTTTATTAGTTATTTATGTTATTTTTTACTTTTCAAATTAATTTTATCACTTCGTAACAACTCGCAAGTAGTTAATTTGATGCTCAGCCTGCATAAATAATTGGGTCATAAAGTTTAAAGGTTAGTCATTGTCAAGAAGTTTTCCGATGGCGTTGCTAATTTTTTTTTCACCCGCACCCAAGAAAACAACATCGCTTAATATCGTTGCTAATTCTAGATTATTTTTTTTTTAACTCAACCATCAGCCTTCATGCTTTCTGTTGGTTTCAAAGAAAGAAACATGCATCAGCATCTCCAAATTTACTTAAATCAACAGCATATTAATATTCATAGTGTGGACTATATGCAGAATTTAGTGTTTAATATTGATCAGTTTATTAATTAAATTATGTTGAGAGCACCATAAAGTAAGTAATTTGTTTTATCTTTTTGCCTTGGCGTCACTCTTTTATTAAAAGCATGATTTCATTCCACTTAGATCTCTACCATTGTCTGACCATTTTGTTTCCATTTATTTAATTTGGTGCCATTATTCTTGAATCTATCACGAGCAGTACTGTAGGACAAAATTAAAGACGATGGTTGCTTTTAAACATCATGTCGGGGTAAGTAATATTGGAAGCTTGGACTGGTTGCTTTGAAGGTCCATAGTTTACTGATAAGATTTGGAAAATCTCATGACATAGCAATTAAACCTTCCCCAGCTACAAGAAACAAAAACAGTGAATTGACTAGTTGATAGCTTGGAGATGGTGGGGCTTACTTTTCCCTTTCATTTAACAATTTTATGGATGGAAATCTATATTGGTATTTACACCTGTAGTTTGTTGATATGTATGTTACCGATAGACTCACGAATAAAAACAATCTGTAGAAAAAACTCTTATTGGTAATTTATGAGTTATTGATAAGTCTGTCGGTTATAAATATATTAAGTGCGCAAAAAAAAAATTAACTGCTTTATTTCATCAGTATATCCATCGGTAAATATAACATATCATCAACAAAATATCATCTGTAATAGTAGCAGTGATATTTGCAGTAATTCTTTTACAACTCTCTGAAATATACCGACGATCTAGTTCCGTCGGTAACCCTATCAATATTAGTAACATTTGCAGTAATTCTTTTTTAAATCTCTGGAATATACTGATAGAATTGTATCGTCAATGACCCTATCAGTAATATATATATTAAACAAAAGTAGAAATATAATTAAAATCAAATAAATCTGTGTAAAAATCAAATATTTATTACAAATTTAAATATTTGTACTTTCAAATACAATAAATCTAAAATAGAGGCGAAGATCAGTCATCGTTGAGACCGTGGGTCCAATTAGATGGTGCATATGAAAACTCTCTTTCTTTCGTATATTAGATGGTGCATATGACCTCGTACCAAAAATCATGCAACCTATATGGTACAAATTAATTATTTGTTAGTAAATGAAAAATAAAATTTTAATATTTGGAAAAAAAAAATTATCTTGAATTCGATCTTACCTAATTGCAACGTTCTCTCAATCCTTCCTTACAATATTATTATCAGCTCTCTCTCATTCAAATTTTTTCCTGAGGTAAAAATTTATAAAAGGAAAATTTCAGTAATTTTAATAAACGGTCCAAATTAACATAAACAATATTTAAGTTAATCCTAACCTTAAAAACCATGTATCGACCTCAGGTATCCTGAATGGAATTTCCATTCAGGATGTTATTGTTCTAGTAGTCTCAATATTTGTAAATCTAAAATCACATTTATTAAATGATATTAGTTTTTTAAAAATTATTAAACATGTCGTTGTGAAAGCAAAACAAACTTACATTTAAAGGTCCTCCTTTCATTATGTCTCGTACTTGTGGATAAATAGATCCTGTTGTGAAGGGACCCTCCTTAGACGTTGCGTCATCGCACTCGACGAACCCGTGTCGTGAGTCAATGTTTATGCCTCAGATGTCTGTTTTTGGTCAGCACCTAATGTCTCATGGTCATCAGTATCACTCCTAAAAGAACTACCAACGATCTTCTACTCATAATGTGCAATAGACTTTCCCCAAGGCATCTACACAAATTAACAGATAAAAAAATCAAACGATTTTTATTTTTTAAAAAATAAATAGGCAACATGTCCTTTATATGAGAGACTACCCTAAAATTTTAAACCGCACAACATATATGCCACAAACCAATTGATTTTATTTAATTTCTTCTAACAATTTAGCATAATTCAATTTTGTAGAAAATTTTTATTTAGTACGTGATAATATTTTTAACCATCAATTTACAAAAAAATATTCTAAATTTACAAAAATTCAAAATAATAATTAAAATTAATCCTACACATTTAATTGAAATTCAACAACAATATTGAAAAACAAAATAACTAAAATTCAACAAAATAATGAAAAACTTATTACAATAACAACTAAAATTAAACAATTATTGCTAAGTAATAATATTTTTAATCCTAAATTTACAAACATTTATTCTAAATGGAATAAATACAAAATAATAGTTAAAATTAATCTTACACATTTAATTGAAATTGAACAACAAATTTGAAAAACAAATAACTAAAATTTAACAAAATAATGCAAAAATTATTTCAATAACAACTAAAATTCATGTAATTTATTAATTCATAAAATTACTAAGAACACAAAATTGAAAAAAAAATGACACAAAAAAATAATGAAAAAAAACATATAAAAAAGAAGAAAAAGGAATATTTTTTTTTACCTTAATGGAGTGCTTTATTTCGGGTCTTAATTAAAAAAAAACAAGAAAAAGAAAACACATTGTTAATAATCCTGAAAAATAAAGAAAAATAAAAAGAGAAGATGAAAGACAAGTTTTTACTCCAAGGCACTTCCCCACCATTTTCATGTCTTGAAACACAGTTGATTACTGTTCTTAATTGAGGCTCAATAGTATAAGATAAATAATCTCTTCAACAATATAGGCCTCACATATGGAAACCTCAACATGAGCTTTGTTTTTTTACTTTTCTCTTAAAGGTTGTATAAGCACCTGTATGGAATTAAATGAGTGTTTTGAAATATGCAAAGAAAAATAATAAAATTTTAATTAAAATGTATGTGTAAACCCTAACCTCTCGAATGGATATATCCATTTATATTGGACCAGGCCTCCAACTTTTGCCTCAAACGGTAAAAATATAGGTAGATGCTCTATGAAGTCAAAAAAACAATAAAGGGAATACCATCTCAAGTTTGCATATTGTCTTGACAATTTTCATTTCAAGTCTCTCCATGTGTTATGTCTGCAATTGTTGGAGCATAAATCTCTAAAGAAGTGACTAATCTCTTTGAGTGCATCTCATATCCTCTTTGTCAATAAATCCCGGTAAGTTAAAGGAATGAGTGTTTGCAAAAATATGTGACAATCATGGCTCTTTGCAATCCTCTAAATTCACCAACCTTGATATGTTCGAGCCATGTCCACCAGGAAAACACAAACTTTTGAGCTATTGGTAGACAAGTAACTATGCATTCTTGTCTAAAGTGAGGCTGGCTTTGAGTTTGGCGACCTGTAACGCAATATAAATCAACTCTATATTTTTACAATGACAAAACAAAGTTGTATCTATTCTAGCCTTGATGTTGTCCTTTGTCTTCTTCTTCACGTTCATAACCATGTTAAAAATGTTCTCAAACACATTATTTTTCATGTGCATGACATCAATGTTATAGCAGAGAAGATTGGTCTTCCAATAAGAAAGCTCACAGGAAATACTTTGCTTTATCAAATTTTGAGTCAAACCAAAACCAAGAAACTTCTGCTCACCGAATTAAAAACTAAATACAATGTCACCGTACTCCGACACCACATTATACAATTCTTCACCTAAAAGAAGCGGTGATGCAACAACCCTTTCAACTTTTCTAATAAATAAGTCATTTATGTTCTTTCTAAACTTGTGATTCGTTGGCAAGAACCACTGGTAGTAGTAAAAAAAAAGATGTTTTACCTCTATTTGTTAGCATGAATGCCTTATTATTTTCCATACAACATATACATGCTAGTTTTTCATGCATGCTCCAACCAGAAACCATTTTATAAGTTGGAAAATCATTGATAGTCCCATCAAATCTATCTTCATTAAAAAAATAATTCTCGATACATCATAAATCAAAGCCCTGGATGACCATAAGTGCTTCAACTTATCAATTAATGGTCGAAGACAAACATCTATATTCTAACTTAGACTATTAGAACCGTGTATGACCATAGATAAAAGCATGAACTCTAGCCTCATATACATCCCCACTGGCAAGTTGTAAATATGAGTATCATCGGCTAACAAGAATAAGGAGTATCAAATGACCAGAATAGATTGAATTCATATGTACATGACCCAAGACACACATTCCTTGTCTCCACTAAAAACTGAGGATGCACACTATTAAAGTGTTTCTAGGCTTCATCATTGAATAGGTGCACCATCATTCCATCCACCGCATCATGTATTTGGTGCCATGTCATATGCTCAGTAGTTTTTGGTAACATGAATAATCTATGTAGTCTAGGTGTGATTGGAAAGTATCTAAATTTTATGTGTGCGATAAGAGCCTTTCCCCTGCTAGTCATGGGTTTATAATGAGAATGCCCATATGTTTTTCACTTAGTCAACTCTGTATTTTCAAGGTAGCACAATATGCATAAATTTAGACAAATGTCAATTTTCTGATATCCTAGACTGAGGAGTTTCATCATGGATTTAGCATCATAAAAGTTCTCTTTCAACTTGTTCCCTTCAGGTAAAATGCTTCTTGCTCATTCAACAATTTTGTTATAATTGGCCTCACTCAACCTATGATCTGATTTGATGTTAAACACTTATGCAATGACTGATAATTTACTGTGATTTGTGCAATAATTTCATAATGGTTCTTCAGAATCTTTCAAAATATCAAAAAATATAGCCATGTTTGCATTAGGTTCTTCATCTACAATTAGACATTGATCGGCATAACCCTGATTTATTTTCATCACATCCATAACCATATTCATATAAGGATTATTATTGTCATCTAAACTCCGTGCACGTTGCTAGAACTAGAAGTTGACCCCATCATCTTTTCTACTATAATATCGTGAAGAATATATGGTTCTCTGTATGCATATCAATATAGGTATTTCTTTATGAACCTTTTTTGTAGAAGATGCATCGTTACAACATCTAGATCGAGAAACTTTTTATTTTTACACCTCTTGCATGGACATGTAATACCCTCTCCACTAATATTTCTCAGATTATATAGTGTGTAATTAGTAAGATCATGAACCCCATTACAATAATTCATCCTCTATAACCCTTGGGGTGAATCTCTATATATCCATGAACGATTGCTTGACCGCTTTTTATGATCGGCTTGTTTTAACTCGCAAGTGCACGAGTGTGCGATGTAGCAATTAACTCGGTAAGATCGAGGTCATATCCACAGAGAGCTAGATCTGGAAATTAAGCTAGGTAACAAAAAAAAAACTCAAGAGAAATTAAATTAACAATAACTTGGTTGAAAATGATTGATGGATTTGTTTTCAAAGATGAAAAAGTGTAAATAGATTCTAAATGACAAGAAAAAGTAAGTCTTGGTCCAAATCAATTTTAATGGTGATGTATTGGTGATTCCTTCAACATATATAAGATAACTCAACCTAATATCAACGATGGTGATATTAGATCGGAAGATATTACAATGAAGTTTAAAAAGATGAAGATTGATTATTGTTTAAGAATGAACAAGTACTTTCATATTAAGTAAGACATTGAATCAAGCAATCTCTATACCAAAACTAAGGTTTGTGCATAAAAATTCAAGATTATAAAATTACCTAAATGATTTCTAAAATTTCTTTGCAATAATAAACATTCATGAAGAAAATGAAAAGATAGACATTAAGATTCATTCATATCTTAAAGAACTCACCTCAACCACCATCATCCTTGATTTGGATCCAAGAAGGAGATTAGCCAACCATGATTATATGTAATAACACTTTAATAAACATGAAATAACTTGAATCAAACTGAAATAATGAGTTTTACAAGCTAAAGAACCGAAATCTATAAAAAAGAACACAACACAATTTCAGTAAAAATTCGGACACAAATCTGACTCTAACTTTGGACAGCAATTCGACCCTCTTAGAAGCCTCGTTTGGAGATGGCTATTAGAGACATATTTATAGGCCATTCTATTAGCTTTCCAGATCATTAAATAATAGCTCATTTGGACATCTGAGTCAAACGTTATAGGCAAAACACCAAAAGGTGTTCTGGAAAATCAAACCATGCCAGCTTGGAGAACACTTTGGTGCACGTTTTTCTTCCTCCTTTATGAGTTGTGTCTTTCTTCTTTTGACCCAAAATAATGTCACAATGTCCCCTCCAGCTTTCCATCCATGTGCTTGCCCTCTTGGATCAATGAATTACCCAAATAAATCAAATGTTATTTGTTGTGTGGACATGTAGGATCATGGATTGTGTTTGGGCTGATTTGGAGGGTGATTTGGGGCTGATTTGGGACTGATTTTGGAGCTGATTTTGGGGCTGATTTGGGGTTGAATTTAAGCATCAAATAAGGATACAAATGTACCTTTTATTTGGGCTAAGATTGACATTGAAACCTTGAGTGTTTGATGGTTGAAGTTTGCACACAACATAAGGCAAGTTTGGGCTTGAAATAGATCATATGATATTCTTTTCTAGAATTGGAATAGAATTGATTTTTGGGGCAAATTTGGAGCACTTATTTGAACCAAGATTTGCTTCAATCTTCAACTAAATTTCTCTTCAATTCTTTGTTCCGAATTCCGACGCTGAATTTTCTGAAATAATTCATTTAAGCTCCAAAAACCTATCGAAACATTAAAAGAAACTTAACTTCATTACTAAAAAGCACATCAATTATTATAAAAAGCCCAAATAAAAACAATAAATACGTATGTAAAATAAGAGACTTAATGATACTTTTGATGCACAATCACACCCCCCAACTTAGATTTTGCTAGTCCTCAAGCAAAACAAAACATAAAACCTTTGAAATAAAAAGAATAATAATAACATAATTAGGCTCGACTCATCACACTTAAAGGACCTATCATGCAAACATTGGTATCTTTAACCTAGTGTACACAATAGCAAATAAAGAAAAATAAGCATACTCACATTCTCTAAATCAAACATCCATACAAAATTCCAAATTCAATCGTATTTATCATGCAACCAACATAATTGATTCACGCAAAAATTCAACTTGTAATCTTCCCTTCTTACTACTACAAACAAGGTAGCAAACTAGAGAAATATCTATATATTTTTTTTTCTTTTTTCTTTTTTTTTCTCTTTTTTTTGAAGATATTATTTATTCTTTTTCTTTAAGTGGTCACTTCCCTTTTGACGCGAATACAAACATAAAGTCACAAACTTAAAGTGCTTTGCATACTCATATTTCAAGCTGCCGTTTGACGTAAAGATAAACATTTGTGATGAATACCCCTAGTTACTGAGCAACTCAAAACATTGGAGTAGATAGAACTTTGTACACATTTGTGTAATATTGATTACTCTATTTACTTAAACCTTGTTTAGGACTAGATCAAAAGGGATAATCACAAGTAAAGCATCACACTCATCTTTCATGCATAATCACACAACTCACACAACTTTTACAAGGAAAGATGTACTTCAATTATCTTAAAAAAAAGTATGCTATATCTTGCTTTATAAGATATTATCCATCCCAAATTAAAGCATGCAATGTTCAACACAATAATGAATCCAAAAAATGTAATGTTGATCCTAAACAAGACTCGTTCACATACGAATGTGATTTTTTTTTTCTAACAAGCATGGTCATCTCAAGCATTAACATAATCAAATATCTAAAATTAAGTTTTACATTATCCTCAATGTAAAAAAAAAAAGGAAAGAGAAGAAAAGTATAAAGATTAGAAAACTGTTACTCCCCTTTTGTTCTCAAGGATGAATGTCTGATTGATTTGGACATGAGCTGACTTCTTGCTTGATTTTTTTTTTACCTGCATATCACAACTAAAAGAAAACATTGATTTTTTTTTTTGAAAATAAAGAACCTCACACCCCCAACTTAAAATAATGCATTGTCCCTAATGCATGAACAAGAAAATATAAGAGATGGAAGAAAGAGAAAAATAAATAAATAAATAAAAATGAAAAAAAATTAAAAACTCATTACTTCTGACACTACAATGGTATTGGATCTTCAAGATCCAATGTCTCAACTTCAACCACAAAGTTTTCAAGATAAGGTTTCAATCGATGACCATTTACTTTGAAAACATTTCCATTCTTAGGATTTTCTACCTCAAATGCACCATGCTCAGATATGGATTTAATCACAAATGGACCAATCCATTTTGTCCTCAACTTCCCAGGAAAAAGATGTAATCGTGAATTATACAAGAGAACCTTTTGACCAACATGAAAGGATTTTCTAAGAATATGTTTATCATGCACGGTTTTCATCTTATGTTTTGAAATTTTTGCATTTTCAAATGCATCATTTCTCAGTTCATCTAATTCATCCAATTGAAGCTTTCTATTTTTGCCAACCTCGTTTTCATCATCATTGAATTGCCAGATGGCCCAATATGCACGGTGCTCAATCTCAACAGGGAGATGACAAGGCTTTCCATAAACTAGCCTATAAGGAGACATTCCTAAAGAGGTCTTGTAAGCAGTGCGATATGCCCACAAAGCATCAACTAGTCGTAGGGACCAATCTTTACGGTTTGGATGGACTGTTTTTTCTAGAATGTTCTTGATCTCCCTATTTGCCAACTCAGCTTGGCCACTAGTTTGTGGATGATAAGGGGTACTGACCTTGTGAATTACACCATATTTTCTCATCAAAATCCCAACGGGCTTGTTACAAAAATGCTTACCACCATCACTAATCATAGCCCGGGGCATGCCAAAACGAGAGAAAATGTTTTCTTTCAAGAATTTGACCACAACTCGATGGTCATTAGTTCGAGATGCAATGGCCTCCACCCATTTAGACACATAATCAACAGCTACAAGGATAAATTGGTAACCAAATGAACTTGGAAAAGGTCTCATGAAATCAATCCCCCAACAATCAAATATTTCCAAAACAAGAATGGGGTTTAGGGGCATCATGTTACGCCTAGTAAGGTTACCTAGTCGTTGGCATCGGTCAAATGCAACACAGAAGGCATGGACATCTTTGAACATGGTGGGCCAATAAAAACCACACTGCAAAATCTTGGCAATGGTTTTCTTGGAAGAGAAATGCCCACCACATGCTAATGCATGACAAAAATTAATGACACTTGGAATTTCATGATCAGGGATGCACCGCCTCACAATTTGGTCAGGGCAGTATTTAAATAGGTAGGGGTCATCCCAAAAAAAGGTACGCACATTGCGCAAGAATTTTTGTTTGTCAAGTTTAGACCAATGAGAAGGAATCTAACTTGTGGCTAGGTAATTTGCTATGTCGGCATACCATGGAGAGCCAATGTAGGAAACAGTACCTGCACAATATAAATTTTCATCAACAAAGAATTCATTTATTGGAGATTCATCAATTATGGTCTCATAGCTTGAAAGACGGGACAAATGATCAGCCACTACATTCTCTACTCCCTTTTTATCTTGAATTTCAAGGTTAAACTCTTGGAGTAGGAGGATCCATCGAATAAAACATGGCTTGGCATCTTGTTTTGTGAGCAAGTATTTCAATGCTGCATGACCAATGAAAACAATAACAAGAGATCCAACCAAATAAGACCTAAACTTGTCTAATGCAAAGACCACAGCTAAGAGTTCTTTTTCAGTTGTAGTGTAATTCAATTGAGCATCATTCAAAGTCTTGCTAGCATAATAAATGACATGAGGCTTCTTATCTTTTCTTTGCCCTAAAACAGCCCCTACCGCAAAATCATTAGCATCACACATCAGTTCAAATAGTAAAGACCAATCAGGAGCTTGCATGATTGGTGCAGTGGTCAACAACCCTTTAAGCTTTTCAAAAGCTTCTTGACATTTTGATGTCCAATCAAATTGAATATCTTGTGATAACAAGTTACACAATGGTTTGGCAATGGTACTAAAAGAATGAATGAATCTTCGGTAAAAACCAGTGTGTCCTAAAAAGGATCTCACATCTTTCACAGTCCTAGGGGTAGGTAATTTTTGAATGACTTCAACTTTTGACTTATCTACCTCTATCCCTTTTGAAGAGACAATGTGACCTAAGACAATACCATGTGTCACCATAAAATGACACTTCTCCCAATTGAGTACAAGATTGCTCTCCTCACACCTTTCAAGAACTTTTTCTAAATGCATTAGACACAACTCATAAGAATCCCCATAAACTAAAAAATCATCCATGAAACTTCCAAAAAATTTTCCACCATGTCACTAAAGATACTCATCATACACCTTTGAAAAGTGGCTGGTGCATTACACAAGCCAAAAGGCATTCTTCTATAAGCATAGGTACTAAAAGGACAAGTGAAAGTGGTTTTTTCTTGGTCTTCTAAAGAAATCTCAATTTGGTTGTAACCTGAGTATCCATCAAGAAAACAATAGAAAGCTCTTCCAGCTACTCTTTCAAGCACTTGGTCTAAAAATGGAAGTGGAAAATGGTCCTTCCTAGTCACCATGTTCAACTTACGATAATCAATGCACATACGCCATCCAGTTTGGATTCTAGTTGGTACTAGCTCATTATTTTCATTCTTCACTACCGTGACTCCAGATTTTTTAGAGACAACTTGGGTTGGACTAACCCATTTGAGTTTACAATGGGGTAAGTGATACCCGCATCAAGTAGCTTAAGCACTTCACATCTTACTACTTCCTTCATGTTTGGGTTCAATCGTCTTTGCATTTGCCTCACAGTTTTAGCCTCTTCTTCAAGATAGATTCTATGTGTACATAAAAGAGGGCTAATTCCTTTCAGGTCAGTAATAGTCCACCCAATTGCTTTTTTGTGTTTTCTCACCACTCTCAAAAGTTCTTGTTCCTGCTCTATGCTAAGTTTTGATGAAATCACAATAGGATATGATTCATCTTCCCCTAGAAATGCATACTTAAGATCACTCGGTAAAGGCTTCCTTTCTGGTTTATAAGGTTGGACAAGAGATGCCTCAGCTTTTACTTGGGGTGAAATCAAAGGCTCAAATGATGGGGTCCATTGACCTATTGACATAAGAGGCATTGGATCTAGATAAGTCTCGAGTTCTCTTACTTCCTCATCAACACATTCCAAAGAATAAAATCTTTCATCATGAATTAAAGTTCTCTCCAATGGATCCTTTATCCATTCTCTCTCAAAGTGTTCTTGACAAACTGTTTGGATCAAATCCACCTCTCTAATGTCCTCATGTTCACCAATTTGTTTGGAGATATTGAATATGTTCATCTCCACAGTCATATTCCCAAAAGACAATTTCATCACCCCATTCCTACAGTTGATTAAAGCATTAGATGTAGCTAGGAAAGGTCTACCTAAGATGACTGGGATGGGAGCATTAGAACCTTGAATAGGTGCAGTGTCCAACACTACAAAATCAACAGGAAAGTAGAATTTATCTACTTGGACCAACACATCCTCAACAATACCCCTGGGAATCTTGATTGACCTATCAGCTAATTGAAGGGTGATTCGAGTAGGCTTGATTTCTCCTAAACCTAACTGTTCGTAAATAGTGTAGGGTATTAAATTTACACTTGCTCCTAAATCCAACAAAGCTTGGTATATCTTATGATTTCCAATAATACATGAAATGGTAGGACAACCAGGATCTTTGTATTTGGGAGGGGTCTTAAACTGGATGATGGCACTAGTATGTTCAGTTAGAAAGGCTCTTTCTTTCACATTCAATCTCCTTTTGACTGTGCATAAGTCCTTGAGGAACTTTGCATAAGAGGGGACTTGTTTAATTGCATCAAGGAGTGGAATGTTGACTTTCACTTGTTTGAACAATTCATAGATTTCCGAGTTCATAAGATCATGTTTAGGTTTCCCTAACCTTTGTGGAAATGGTGCTCTAGGAACAAATTCTAAATCACTCATTTTGACTCCAATTTTTCTTGAATCATCTCCTTTCTCACTCATCTCTTTCTCATTTATCTCACCTTCTTTGTCACTCAATCTCTCATTTGTCACTTGTGTTTTGATTTCCTCTTTACTTTCCTTAGATTTCTCCTCCACAATACCTCTAGGAATCTCAAAACCTATAGCTTTGTCAATAATCTTTCCACTTCTAAAGGTAGTGATGGCTTGGACTTGTTCATGGTTTGAAGGTTCACTAGATGAGGATTCACTCATGTGTACCTGACCTCTAGGATTTGGCATTGGTTGAGCTGGAATCTTTCCCTTCTCTTGAATGCTTAGTGATTGAGTCAACTTGGTTAGTTGACTTCGAATGTCATCTAAGGTCCTATTGGTCTGGTCTTGAAATTTGTAAGCTTGGTTGTTGATTCCTCCTTGTGTTTGCATGAATTGTTGAAGAGTATCCTCTAGGGATCTCTTATGAGGTGGTTGGTATGTGTTATGTGTGGGAGTATGAAATGGTTGGGGTGGAGGTTGAAATGTTTGAGGTACTGAAGAGCCCTCATTTCTCCATCCAAAATTTGGGTGGTTCCTCCATCCAGGATTGTAGGTCTCAGAGTAGGGATTGCCTACTTGGTTTGAAAATGGCTTTCTAACATTACTTGAATCAGAAGTTTGGCCATATAGCACTTCCTTGAAGGCTGGAATGGTAGGACACTCAGTTGTCCTATGCCCTTTGCTCTCACAAACAACACAACTTTCCTCTTGTTGTTCACTCATGACATGCACTTTTTTAATCTCAAGAGACTCTACTTTCCTAGCCAATAAGGCTAATCTAGCATTGAGGTCATCAGTCTCTTTCAATTGGAACTTCCCACTTGAATGAGAAATGGTGTTTCTAGACTCAACATGAAGTGGGAGAGAAGTCTCCCATTGCTTTATGTTTTCAGCCAATTGATCAAAGAAATCAAAGGCTTCACTTGGTTCTTTGTCATAAAACTCACCATTACACATGGTTGACACTAGCTTTTTAAAATTTGCGGTAAGAGAGTCATAGAAGAAACTCACTAACCTCCACATCTCAAAACCATGGTGGGGGCATGCAATTAACAAGTCTTTGAACCTTTCCCAAGCTTGGTGAAATGACTCATTTGGACTACAAGAAAAATTCATCATTTGACGTTGTAAGGCTGCCGTCCTATGAGCGGGGAAGTATTTTTTCAAAAATTCAGCTTGCATTTATCTCCATGTACCTATAGACCTAGGACACAAGGAGTTTAGCCAAAGCTTGGCTTTATCCTTTAGAGAGAATGGGAACAATTTAAGCCGAATGGTTTCCTCGGTGCATGTTCTATCAATAAAAGTATTACATACCTCTTCAAAGTCCTTAATATGTATGTATGGATTTTCAGAATCCATACCGTGAAATGTGGGAAGAAGTTGAATCATGCCCGGTTTCAAATTGAAAGCTTGTTGGTTAAGAGGTAAGATAATACACGAAGGTGTACTTTGTCTAGCTGGGTGAAGATACTCCCTAAGAGTTCGAAAATTAGGTTGATCATTGAATTGTGGAGGTCCATAACCTTGAACACTCCCTTTACCCTCTACATCTTCAACATTAGCCATGATGAAAAATAATATAACAATTATATGAATATGAAAGAAAAAGAAAAAGAAAAAGAAGATTGCAAATAAAAGTAAATGAGACGTAAAAGTTAAAGTAATAGCATAAAAAAAATACAACAAATTAAGAAATTCACTCTCTAACTAATAAGCAATATTAACAATAATAAACATTAAAAGATAATTATAACAAGCATGAATAAAAAGGCGGTAATACCGGCCAAGCACTTCAAACAATAAATATAAGAAAAATAACAACAATAAACAACAAAATAAAATAAAATGAACAAAAGGCGGTAAAACCAGCCTTATAATATAAACAATAAATATTAGAAACTAATTAGAATAGACAATAAAAGAAAAATGGTTGAACCAACCAAAATCGAACAATTAATAGTCCAGTCCACAATCCAATATCCGAAAAGTTGAGGTCAATTTTTTTTTTCAGGCGGTGAAACCAGCCATTTGATTTTTTATTTATATGTATTTTTTTTTGTTTTCCAATAATCAAATATAAATTTGTTACCTTTGCTTGCTAGCTCCCCGGCAACGACGCCAAAATTGCTTGACCTCTTGGATCAATGAATTACCCAAATAAATCAAATGTTATTTGTTGTGTGGACATGTAGGATCATAGATTGTGTTTGGGCTGATTTGGAGGGTGATTTGGGGCTGATTTTGGGGCTGAATTTAAGCATCAAATAAGGATACAAATGTACCTTTTATTTGGGCTAAGATTGACATTGAAACCTTGAGTGTTTGATGGTTGAAGTTTGCACACAACATAAGGCAAGTTTGGGCTTGAAATAGATCATATGATATTCTTTTCTAGAATTGGAATAAAATTGATTTTTGGGGCAAATTTGGAGCACTTATTTGAACCAAGATTTTCTTCAATCTTCAACTAAATTTCTCTTCAATTCTTTGTTCCGAATTCCGACGTTGAATTTTCTGAAATAATTCATTTAAGCTCCAAAAACCTATCGAAACATTAAAAGAAACTTCATTACTAAAAAGCACATCAATTATTATAAAAAACCCAAATAAAAACAATAAATACATATGTAAAATAAGAGACTTAATGATACTTTTGATGCACAATCAACGATCATCCAATATTTATATCAAATCTATATAAAATAATGATGACAACATGTATTAATTAACAATATTAACTAAATAATTTACAAAAATATTGATTTAGCTCAAACTTATTCTATATATTTTAATAGTACTCTTAATTATTCATTATCAATTATGTACATAAATTCAAATCTTTACACATTCACCGAAAAATTCAACTCGACAATAAAATTGACAAAATATAAAACGGACCCATTACATAAGCCATTATTTATTTCATCACAAAATATCTAAATCAAAAATTTGACATAAGTTTCATCAATTTACAAACAAATATAATTTTACAAAATCTAAAACAAATTCTAATATATACAAATCATAAATCCATGCAACAGATTTGAATGAGAAATAAAACAACAAAATACCCAAACAAAATAAATATACTACAAAAGAATATGCAAAAAAATCAAAATTTTAGAATTGAGTTCAAATAAAAAAAAAGTAGATTTGCTTATTTAAAGTAGAGAATCCTCAATAAAATTTGAATCAGAATACGGATGTTGACATACTAAGTATTGTGGTGGCCAAATTTGTTGTTGGAAGTTGAATTGTGTTGAGATTTGGGAGGAGGAGAGGGGTAGTTGTTTGTTGTAGAAACAAAATGCATAAGGAAGAAGGAGAAATGAGGGAGGAGGAGAGAAGGGTCGATCGTGAGGTCATAAATTAAATATCACCGACGACATTACCAAAAAAATTATTATGTCAGTAACTCTTTCGGTCATTCTATTGGTAAAAATATGATATCACCATATGATTAGTCTTTTTGAATTCTACTGTAATACCCTGCATCATTCTCTCAGTATATACCACATGAATTTTTCTGTCAGTGTTTACCGATGGATATAGAAATGAGAATTCTATAAGTAAAGATCATCGTAATATATCGACAGATTTTTTCCATTGATATTTCTTTTTATAATTATTAATTTTCTAGTAATTTTATCTGTATAATTTCATATTCATGTTGTGAATAGGATTATGTGATTTTCTTCTCTTCTTCATGCCCGGGCATGCTTCTTGGAGTCATGGGGCTTAGTTAATGGATTAATCTATTATTATTTTTATCTTTTAGATTATAAAACAGAGGTTCGAACTCGATGAGTTGAGTTATAGTTCATCGATATTAATTCATTACTTGATCATTTCTGTAATATTCTTGTTAGAGCTTCCTTTTCTTTCCATAATCTCTTGTTTCTTATTTCAGTGGATTTCACTTGACTTGTTATCCTATTCTTCACAAAACAATCATGTAATTTTTATCTCTAATTTTCTTATTTATTATAAAAATAATCCATTAAAAATTAGAATCGTGTTTATTGAATTAAGATTTTTCAAAATCTTATTAGTCTTATATTTTGTAATAAAAAAATAAATCTAAGAAAATTATACGAACAAAACAAGATCATTCCTAACTTATGGTGAAAAATTATATACATATATATATATATATATATATATATATATATACGTTTTTTATTTATTTTCTAAGAACTTAAAAAAAAAAGTAGGCATAGCTTAATATCTGACCAATCTTTTTATACCATCTTGATTGAATAATTATCATCTTGATCGAATTCTAACTTATAGTGCGTGATACTAAATATAGGGGAAGGAAAGATAAATAGTGCATGTAATAAACTGATCATCAAGAGTTGCACTCTAAAGGCTTATTTTGGTAGTTTTACGAGGTATGATTGAAATTATAATTTATTATAATTATAATTTTAAAAATATTTTATTTCAATAGATCATGGGTCTCATTAAAATCTATCTTATAATCTTGATTATAAAATAATAATAATAATAATTTATAATCTTTTTAAATCAAGTTGTAACCCTATAAACTATCATAATATAAAAAAAAATTAAAGTGGATTTCATTGGTTAAATATTGGAAAACCAAACTTCTTTCGAATATGCTGGAAGTTTCACATTTCAGGATGAGATCATGGAGTATTATATGCATAAAGAAATAAAAAAAATAAACAAAAGTAAATAAATACGATAACTATTATTTAAAAAAAAAAAACTGAAAAAAAAACGAGCAAATAGTTTAATGAAAGATTCCTCAGTAGTATGTTTAAAGGTGACGAATGTCATACGTTTAGTCCAGAACCCTTGAATAATTAATTAATTAATTTTTCTTTTTCAGTTTAAGTTCGTACGATAAGGCATTGTACGTGATCAAGCATGTTTTTGAAGAATGGGAAAGGTCGAAGTTAGGCTCGTCGGCTTGGAAAGCTGCCCTTGAATAATTTAAAGAACGGTAAATGGGGATGTTCTAAGGGCGTTTGATTATTAAACAATTTCTATTAAAATATAATTTCTTGGATTTGATCATCTTAGAGCCAAAGAATAAGAAATAAAATGTGGGTGTGGTCAAATCCTAGCTTTTTAGACGCCAGAGGTTGATTCTACCATGATTTTGGTTGGAATAAAAGTAAAATAAGAGAGAAAATTGTTTCAAATGAATGATATTGATTGCTGATTTTAATATTTATTTTACATTCAATTTATAGAGATCTTATATAGCTATATAACAAGACATATAATAAAATAGAATAAAATAAATTATACAAAATGTTTGATAATTTTCTTTGATTAGATGATAGGAATATTTTTATTATTATCTTGAGTTGTTTATTTCCTTAATTTCTTTCTCTTATTAATTATAAAATAATAAAAAATATCTACCTTGATTATTTCTTCAATAAAATTCACACCATGTTTATACTCGATGGACTGTTTATGGGCCTAAGTGTGACAAGGAAAATGGAAGTGGCTTCCTGTGGCTAAAAAATATGTGCCTAGTACTTTGGTCCATCGTCTATGATTTCAGTCAAATTCATGGTAGCATCCTAGCAGGTTGTGAGTTTGGGCTTTAATGGAAACCGCAGGAAACCATCCCAATTTGGACCAATGGAATCAACTGGATTTAATCTCCGTTAGGGAGTTGTTAATGGGCATGCTGAACATAGTTATTCGACCAAACTAGCCTTTTACCTCGTTCAAGCTCAGGTTAATTTAGTTGGGTTCACTTACAAGTTAACGGTGGGTTTAATTTTTTAAAAAAACACTCTTATAAAATTATGTTATTTTAATAAAAAAAATTGATTCAATATAGGTCATGCTAAATGAATTATCAAATTAATTTACCTAGACGTGTCAAGTTTTATAACTGTGATGTTAAACTAAGTGTTTTTAAATTATTTTAATATATTGATATTAAAAATAATTTTTTTATATAAAATATTATTTTAATACATTTTTAATCAAAAACAATTTGAAAAACAACTATTACTAATACCTCAAACACCACTTCAATAATAAAAGAATTTTAGAAATCACTTTCTCATGTCGTGTAACAAATCTTTCGAATCACCATCTAATATGCTAAAAAAAATCACTAGAATCGTACTGAGCTAGCAGGAAGAATTTAACGGAGGGAGTGCAAGCTTTAAACGTCATTGCTTAATCTTTAACAAGAAAAAATTGAATAGTACACTTGTCATTTTTGAATAACTCGAACAAAGTAGTTAAAGTTGAACAAAGTAGTTAATTTTTGAATAAATCTTGGAAAAAAAACAAGGAAGATTCTGTCTCCAGCATTCAAGATCAGCACAGGGTTAAATGAAGGAAACAAAGCAGTGTACCGTCAAAAGTCATCATCAGTTCCCAGTTTGACACTCCCTCACAAGTCCCAGGTAGGCAGAAACCAAAGAACAAGATGCAAAAGAACCGAGCAAAATCATCCTTCCTCTTTAAGATATAGTGCAATACAGATAAGAAATTGTATGAGGATTGTTTTCTTCCTTCAATCACTCATCATGATACATAATTTATTGCTACTGCTAAACAATTCATTGATCAACTACAATCTTTCATCTCTGTAATTGATCCTTCTATGAGGTGTATAAATTGATTAACTATGAAAAGCCGTAAAAACCTTAGATTGGATTTGAACCTTCGTTTATGAAACCTTGTGTCTTTTAGTTTTATTAGTAGCATATTATTTTATTTTGTTATTTCTTATATTTGTTTAAGTGTATTTCAGGTTTGTCGGTGTTCGTTGTTTCAGGTGATGTTTTCTATACTCTATCTTTCTACCTTAGGACATTGAGGACAATGTCTCGTTTTGGTTGGGAGGAGAGGGTAGTAGTTGACATAAAAAAAAAAACTTACTAACTGTTTTTGCTATTATTAAAACCATTTGACAAAAATGTTATTAGGATGGCATAGTAAGGAGGAATTTTATTGACTCTTGAGATGCATCTTAGTAAATATTCTTATCAAGGTCTATCAGAATACTTATTGAAATATTCAGGTTTACAAACTCTCGTATTGTTATCACTTGATTCTGCTCATATACTCATTTAACAAGTATTCTTAAACTTTTATTTTCACACACACACTTTAACATATTATTGTGGGTTTCACATTGGATTATTATATTATTTATGTTTTTTTGTTAAAGGTAACAACTAAGGGAAAGGGATAGTATATAATTTGAAAAAAAATTTGATAATATAAAAACATAGATAAGTTTGGTTTCATAGCCTCCCTAACGTAAGCAATTAAGCCTGAAGGGGTGTTTTAACACCTAATACCCTAAAGTCAACTGACTTTGGAGCTATTGGCCTAAAGCTTGTTACATGGGTTAAGAAAAAAAGCTTAAGGGAATCAACATTGCACTATCTACATATCAGTATCTGCAACCCGAGTTACTAAGCTCGTAAGGGTGTCTCAACACCTAATGCCCTAAGACCAACTGGTCTGGGAGTCATTAGCCGAAAGCTCGTTACATGGGTTAAAGATGCATTGTGTTTTAATTTATATGTATATATATTAAAAAAAGAGAAAAAAAAGATAATAATCTCAACCCAAGAAAGTTAACCTTAAACATTAGAACAAAATTTTGTTTTCTTCCAAGAAAAGCCCCATAACTATGTATCAATATTGAGAACAAAAGTATGAAGCAGATAAATAAATCTAATGAGAGTTTGTTTATTTGGATAGATTAATGGAAGTTGAATGATGAATGCCTTACTTTGTGAAACATGTAAATTGTTTTTCTATTTTAACACTTTGATTACTAGAGACTAGTAATAAGTTGGTTGAGGGGTGTGATTAGTACTTAAAAGTGCATTTTTATCAAGGTTTTATGTCATCATTTTGCACTTGAAGTATCAATAACTCCTTAACTAAAGCATGTTTTATAATAACATGTCTAAAAATATAAGATACCTTTAATTTATGGTAAATGTTCATCTTAAATGCAGGCCTATCACATAAATCAAATGATTGATTGATGAGTTTAATTACTGAAATTAAGAAGACAAATAGAGGGCTAAGCTTAGAAAAGAAATGCTAGTTCAGTCCAAACTGTAACACTATTCGGTTATTGGATCATAACTGGAGCTGTAGAACTTGGATTTAGGTCTGGTTTATATGTATGGAAAGCTAAGACATAGGCCTAAAACTTTCATATAGAGCCCAAGATTTAAAAGGACCGTTTTCAAGTTCAAAATGTAGCAATAACAGAGAAGTTAGAATCTATCCTACAGCCCAGACGTTATTCAGTGTTCAACCCATATCTCAAGTTCTAGAAGTTCAAATGCACCGATTGTTGTTTTGTTGGAAAGTTGAGACAATGTTCCAGAACTTTCATGAAAACTATCTATTCAAATTCTAATGTTAGCAATGACGTTTTCTGCAGACAAGAAAATAAGAAATGTTACCAAGTCAAGAGGTGGCCACCCACTTAACAATTAGTCATCAAATCAATAGTTCTGAATTTTGGCATATAAAAGGAGGTATTTGCCATGCATTGAGGCATCTTGGTTTTCAGATCAAGATCATGCTGTTGCTCTCTCTCTTTATATTTTTGTAATGCTTAAATTTTGTTTATATTAATCTCTTGTTTATGTTTTTCATTTCCTTTCCTTTACTTAGTTAACTTATATCTTATTTATATTCTTATCTTGTTTATTTATGTTTCTCTCTTTCATTATGTTTAGCTAAATTTATTATGTCAAGGTGAAAAGGTTACACTAATGATGTAAGAATAAGTATAGTATAAACTCAACATGGATTTTAATGTTTGATACTAACATGTTTTGTATTTGTTATCTTGTTCACTTTTAATACTTTGCTTGTTAAATGGTTAATCTAGATTTATGTTGTATAACCCTTGGTACAACAAATACTTAGCACTTTCATAGCCCAACCGTATGATATAACCAACACCTGTGCTATGAAAGAAACTTGATTTGTTGTTAACATAAGTTATAATCATGAATATCTGACAACATTTACAAGTATTATCATTATTCAAATAAGATAACTAATGTAATCATGTTAACAATTTATAATCTGATTGGAACCTCTTTTGTGTGTGGTTTCCAGTTGAGTAATAAAAAGAATTTATATTATATTTGTTTGAAATACCATTAGTGGATCCTCTAACCTTGACAATTATTTTATCCTTGTTTAATCCTTATATCAATATCACATCTCAAAGCTCTCTTCAACTTCTTTTCTGTTATTATCTATTTTTTTATTTGTAGTTTATACAGTTAACCTCCCTGTGGTTCGATCCCGGTCTTGCCAGGTTATTTATTATTTCGACACTCCTAAACAGTTGGGAGAAGATATTAATCTTTTGGTCGTGTCACCTCTTAAGATTCAAACAACACCATCTTAGTTTAAATATATTTTTAAACAAGGTATTTGAACCAAAGAATATGAAACTCAAATATCTCTCAACAAAATATACTTAAACTATAGGCTTCTAGCGTGTAATAGCTAGGAATTAAAGAGTTATTACAACACTTAAAAAAATAAAAGAGCTATTAGTGAATTAAATAATTGTAAATGTTAAAAAAGTTTTAAAATAAAAGAGTTGTTAGGATTTTGTTATTGTTAGAAAATTAATTCCAAGTGTTTAAAAACTTATGGTTGGGTTCAGTTAAAAGTTAACGGTGGGTTTAAAATTTTTTAAAAAAATCTTATAAAATTATGTTATTTTGGTGAAAAAAATTGATTCAATATAGGTCTTTAATGGAAACCACAGGAAACCATCCGAATTTGGATCAATGGAATCAACTGAATTTAATAGAGTTAAATCAATTTTTGATTCGCATATAAAGATGCAAAAACAAATCAGAAATGAAACCATCTTATTTTAATTTTTCTTAAAATTAATATAAAAAGTAATATTTCAAAAATTTCTATCTCTTTCTCTGCATAATACCTCCTCCTATATGGTCTTCATTCCTGTTGTATAATGGCAATCGGGGCCTGTTTGCTCTTTTCATTGAAAATGAAAAGAGAGAGAAGAGAAAAGAAACCGAACCAAACTAAATTTGAGCTGGGGGCTGCTTTTCAACTAGACCATGAATTATTTTGGGTTTTCAAATTTATTTTTTAAGTTCAGTTCTTGATTCTTGGGATATCTTAATGACTTATATTGATTTTAGGATTATTTAGATATATTTTTGTTGGGTTATTTTTAAAAATTACCAAAACAATTCATATCATGTAGTTTTTATGTCAATACTTTCTTTGTAATTAGTTTCAACTAAAGTCATATATATAATGTCTTTGCTTAATTTAAGTTATTTGAGTCTTATTTCATTAGTTTTCTTATTTTTGTAACATTTTCTCGTGTCTTTATGTCATTCACATTTTACACAAATTCGTTTTGCTATTCATGATTTTATATTCATAGTTTCATATTGATTCTTTATTATTCTTTTATTTCTTTTCGAGTCTATATATCATTTTCGATTGCATTACTAAGTTGTTAATTTTTTTTAATTTGTTATGAATTAATTCATTAAAGAACTGAATTTTTTTAGATTGAGTGGTAAAAGGTAAAAAATAAACTTATTATAATGAAAAGCCAAATATTTATATGAAACATAAAAGGAGTGACATCATGTAAACAGTTGAGGGGGTGTGTGAGGATATATTTTTCTTGTTATTAACATAATTTTTAGATCTTAACGATGTCAATCAAAAATAGGTCATCACCATCAAAAGATAAGAATAATCCAGAATCAGGTTATTTGACTATGAAATAACAATTGGAGATTATAAACCTGAGGTTTTGAGACGTTATGAATGAGATGACTAGATTGTAAACCGAAGTAGCTAGCCTTCGAGACAGGTTAGTCCATAAAGGCCCTGAGGGTAAAAGGCTCGGTATTTCACCTTTAGATGAGTCTATAGCTGAAAATACAAATGAGAAGGTCAGTGATTTTAATCATGATCATAGCCTAAACAGATAAGAAGGATAGTTTTCTTGATGGTTTAGACATAAATTTAGGGAGCATTAAGATAAAGATTCCATCTTTTCAGGGTAAAAACAATCTTAAAGCTTATTTGGAGTGGAAGAAGAAAGTAAAGTTGATTTTACATTGTCACCATTAATCTGAGGAGTAAAAGGTAAAAATTATTGGTATTAAGTTTACTATTATTGTTATTAAGTTTGCTATTATTGTTATTACCCTTTTTTAGACCCTATATAAATATACAACAAAAATACAAAATACAAAAAAATAAAAAAAAGTTTGAAAAATAAAAAACCAAAAAATTGCAAAAAAAAAAAACTAGTTAAGGAGGATTAAAATATCCAAAGTTAAAAATTGACGGTTCAATTTTGACTAATAAAGGGCTTATTAACAAGAAAAATTCAATTTAGGAAGATAAATTCGAAATTGAGTGTTTAATAACTCAATTGAGATTTTTCAGGGTTTAATTGAATTTATTGCGGGTTTAATTCCAAGGAAAATTGGTTTTTGAATTCAATTTAGGCTTTAATTTGAAAAAATTAAAGTCTAGGGGGTTGAATTGCAATTTTGAAAAGCTAATTTTGTCAAATTAAAGGTTTAATTGCATAAATATTGAAGTTTGGTAGGAAATTAAAGACTTGATTGAAGAGATTCAAAAACAAGGACCAATCCGTAAAAGGCATGAGACTTCAGGACTTCAATTAGCAAAATTAAGGGCTAAATTGAAGAAATTGAAAGTTTAATGGTCATTTGAGGGTCAATTTGCATAAATTGGGAACCAAGAGTCTAATTGGAAAAGGCGATGAACTTTAGGGCTGACAATTGAGTTTGACATGGGTGAAATTGCATAAAATTAAAAGTTGAGAAGCAATTACATGTGCAATTAAAAAGAATTGGAAGAACATGGATTAAATTGAAATTTGTTAAATCCCAAATTAAAAACCTTAATTTTTAAGGTTTAACCTAGATGACGCGTCATTCGACAACTGTATATCTTATTCTTTGGCAATTTTGGTTGATCGATTAGGCATCTTTAGATGAATGAATATGTGTCTTCGATCACCTAAAATCGATTTAGGTAGGAAATGACATGGAGAGAGACTCGTCGAGAATTGAAATAAGATGAAAGCAATCATGAGAAAGAGGTTTGTTCCTGGACTTTATTATAGAGAATTATTTCAGCAAATGCAAAGTTTGGCTTAAGGGTCTAAGAGTGTTCATAAGGAGATAGAGATTTCCATATTTAGAGCTAATGTTATGGAGGATAAAAATGTTATATTGCTAAGGCTCTTGAATGGTTTTAATATAAAGATAACTAATGTAGTTGAATTACCAAGGTAGAGAAGTAGTTAAAAAGAAAGGTCATGCATGCTAAGAAAGTAATCTAGGTTCTTTTTCAGCTTAGAGGCTAAATTATAAAAGAGAGAGGGTTATGCCATTAAATCTGAATATCATTAATACAAAATTCAAAACATGTAAAATATTTAGGAGGGATTCAGCCATTAAACAGAAAGGTAAAACCAAAACTCAAACTAATATTAATCGTGATATTAAGTGTTTGAGAAATTGACATATAACTTCATAATATCTAAACAAATAGATTATGATTATGAAAGTATAGGGGGAGATTGAATTTAAAAGTGATAAATCCGAGGAGGATGAGATGCACCATTTGAGAATTGTAGTTATGTTGAGTATATAATTGATGAAGAGGCTTTGGTGATTAGAAGATCATTGAAAGCTCATAATTGAAAGCTCATATTAAGGATGGTGATGTAAGACAACAAAGGAAGAATATTTTTCATACTAAATGTCATATAAGTAATAGGGTATGTAGTATTATTATTGATAATAAGAATTGTACTAATATTGCTAGCGCTACACTTCTTTAAATTTGAATCTGAACATTATAAAACATGAATGACTTTATAGACTTCAATGATTGAATGAATGTGAGGAAGTAAGAGTTATTAAACACGTTTTGTTTTATTTTTCATTTGGGAAATGTAAAAATGAAATTTTATGTGATATGATCCTTATGTATGTTACTCATTTATTATTAGGGTGTCCTTGTTATTTAAAACTAACAAAACCACTAAAGGTGTCATAAGAAGCCAAAAAATTTTAAAAGTAATACATACTGACATCTATGGACTATTTAATACTCCATGCTTAAATGGTCAAAGATATTTTATCTTATTCTTTGATGACCATACTAGATTTATGTATCTTTATCTCTTATTTAATAAGAGTGAAGCACTTGACACCTTTAAGATCTATAAGGCTAAGGTAGAGAAAAAAAGAAGGAAAATGACCATAACTATTGTAAGGCCAGATAGATATGAAGAGTCTTATGGTAAATACATAGAAAAATGACAAATGTCGGGTCCATTTGCAAAGTTCATTAAAGGAGAGAGCATCATTACACATTATATAATGTCTGGCATACCACAACAAAATGATGTGATTCAAAGAAGGAATCGTACCTTTATAAACATTATAAGGAGCATGATTAGTAATTATAAGCTACTATTATTCTTAGGAATGAAGCACTAAAGACTGTTGTGTATATTTTAAATAGGATTTCATTCAAAGTTTTGTTTAGACACCTTTTGAATTATGGAAAAGATGAAAGCCCAGTTTAA
The DNA here is from genome assembly GCF_951802175.1 of Populus nigra. Lineage (NCBI taxonomy): Eukaryota > Viridiplantae > Streptophyta > Magnoliopsida > Malpighiales > Salicaceae > Populus > Populus nigra. The sequence goes on along the minus strand of NC_084852.1, from coordinate 27,330,471 downwards.
ATCATACACATGTATGTGGTTGTTTTGTAGAGTTAAGGATTTATAATCCTTAACCAAATAGATTGGTCCCAAGAACAACTAGTGGTTATTTCATTGGTTATGCAATGAACTCTAAAGGGTATAAGTTTTATTGTCCTTCATATAATACAAGAGTAGTAGAGGCAAGAAATCCTACATTTCTTGAGGATCTTAATTTCAGTAGGAGTGATTTTCCTAGAATGATACAATTTAAGGAAATATAAGATTTAACTAAGTTATATAAAGATAAACAACAAATGATTATTGTTCAAGAAAATCATTTAAATAATTTTGAATAATAACCAATTTACAAGCTATGAATGGATCAAACTTTGCTCCATGGTATAATGCAATGAAGGAAGAAATGAAGTCTATGTCTAAAAATCAAGTTTGTGACCTCATCGAATTACCTGAAGGATCTAAAATTGTGGGCTATAAATAGGATTATAAAACCAAAAGAGATGTTTCTGGTAATATCGAGTAATATAAAAGTAGACATGTTGCTAAGGGTTATACTAAAAAGAAAGTCATAGATTATCATGAAACCTTCTCTCCAGTTTCTAAAAAGGACTCATTTAGAATAGTACTGGAATTAGTAGCTCATTTTGATTTAGAGCTATATTAGATGGATGTCAAAACAATATTTCTAAATGGAAATATGGATGAAGAGATATATATGATTTAGAGCTTAAGGTTTTTGTGATGACACACATAGCCACTTGTTTTGTAAGCTAATGAAATCTATATATGAACTAAAGCAAGGCTCTTGACAGTGATATATTAAATTTTATAATGTTATAGTCTCATATAGTTTTATTAAGAACATTATTGATCAATGTATATACCTTAAGATTAGTGGGAGCAAATATAACTTCTTTGTCCTATATGCAGATGATATTCTTCTTGCAAGTAATGATTTGGATTTGCTACATGACATAAAACAATTTATTCTCGAAACTTTGATACAAAAGATTGGAGTGAAGTCTCTTATATTGTTGGCATTGAGATTTACAGAGACAAGTCTAAAATGATATTAAAACTGTCTTAAAAGGCCTATATTGAAAAAGTTTTGGAAAGATTCAGGGTGTCAAATTGTACACCTTCGGTAGCACCCATTGTGAAAAGGCAGAAATTTAACTAGAATCAATGCCCACAAAATACATTGGAAAAATAGTAGATGAGTAACATTCCCTATGCATCTACAGTTGACAATTTGATAAATGCACAAGTCTGTACAAGACCTAACTTGGTATTTGTAGTAGGAATATTGGGAAGGTTCCAAATTAATCCAGGAATGGACCATTGAAAAACTGCTAAGAAAGTCATTAGGTACATATAAGGAACCAATGATTACAAGTTGACTTGCAGACACACTAATCACCTTGAGGTGATTGGTTATTTAGATTCGAGTTTGCTGGCTATGTAGACATAAGAAAATTTACTTCATGATACATTTTTTTTCTTGCTAGAGGAGTTGTATCTTGGAGAAGTACTAAGCAAACCATTGTTAACTCATCTACTAGAATTCATTGCATACTATGAAGCAACGACATAGGTGATCTAGTTAAGAAATTTTATTTCTGGTTTTAAAATTGTCGATTCCATATCAAGACCAATAAAGATATATTATGATAATAAGACTATAGTTTTTTTCTCTAAGAATAATAAGAATGAAAGCTGAAACAAGCATATTGATATAAAAGTATCTTATTATGAGAGGAAAAGTGAAGGAATATTAAGTGCTCATTGGAAATATTAGCACTGAACTGATGATTGCAGATCCCATAACTTAAGCATTGCTGGCAAAACAATAAATAGGTCATGTAGATCGTATGGGTCTAGCTAACTCATTTGATATTTAACTTCATTTTCTTTTAATTGATTGTCTAGGCAATTTTTATGTTATTCTTAAAGACTAAAGTGATGTTTTGTGCACATAAAATATTATTTTATATATCTATTAAGATATATAAAGTTGGACCTAATTATTAGAAATTCATTCATAAAGTTTATTTTCTTATTGAGTGCTTTATTTTGGGGAAGCAAAGTATTGTAATACATGGAAGGAAGTACATGATTATAAAGTGTGACCGATATGATTTATTGTGTTCTTGATTTAAGTGTGAGTGTTTCCATTTACTAGGTATTTTGAAATCTAAAAAGATATTGTCACTTTTCAGGTGGTGTTATATAGACCAAGTGGGAGAATGTTAGAAAAATATTTTTTAAGGTAGCCTATATGTCATGTAGATTTTAAATCAAGTGACAATAAAAACTTAGAGCCCATTAGACTCTAGTAGTGAGCTAAAAACATTTATGATGAATGAAGGTGTAAAATTAGGTTATATATAATGGTCCCTAATCTAGTCAAAGAGAGGCTAATGAAAATTCTGTATCTTCCATCTACATAAAGAAACCCAAAAGTTTTGGCATAAATTAGAAGACTTTTTATTCTTGACAGCGCTGAGATTTCCAAACAATTGCTTCAACACTTAATCAATCATGGCAGGAGGTGTGTATCCTATTAATTTTCTGCTATGTTTATATGTTTGGCATATTAAGATTATCTTATAATTTAAATAAGATGTAAGTAAAGTTCTAAAAATTTAAATATATGTAATGTGATTTTTTTTTTTAATAATAAGGACCCTTTGCTGCACACCTAGAGTTTAATCCTATATAGAAATTACTAGATGGTTGGCAAACACTACACTATGAGTCATATCAATTTTTTTAAAACATACAAAAGAAACATCCAAGCGTTGCTAAAGTTTTTCTAGTAATTTTTTCTTACATCACATGGAGATTGATTTAATATGACTTGATTGACTTGATGGATCCAAAGACAGTCCAAATGACTAGTAAAAATGGTTTGACTCCCAAAAATTCAAGATAACAACTTTTAAAAAATAATATTGAAAAGGAAACATATTAGATTGATTCGGGCCAACCTGATTAACCTACAAAATCCACAACCTAAAGTATAAGACCATGATAACCCCCATATAAATAAAATCAAAATAGAAAAAATTATTTAATTCAAGTCGGGTTAACCTGCCACACTCGTGATCAAGGTCATGAGACTATGATAATTTTATAGAAAGCAAATCAAAATAAATTATGAAGCCCGGATCAATTATTGATTGATAAAATTGAAAAAAAACTCAATCTAGAAACAGAACATAATAGAAATTGTTAACCTACAAAACATATGACTTGAGTCATAAGATCAAGATAACCTCATAGAAAGAAAACCAAAATAAATCATGAAGCATCATTCCTATGCAACCTAATGTTGATGGATGAGATTAGAAAAAAACCAATTAAAAATAGAAAAAAAAAACTCAAGTCAACTGGGTTAACTTGTTAAACCCATGACCCAAGTCATGGGACCAAGATAACCTCATAGAAAACAAACCAAAATAAATCACGAAGCTTAATTTCTTTATTAACCCAATGTTGAATGATAGAATTGAAAAACAAATGCCAAAAAAAGAACAAAAAACTTGAGTTAAATGAGTTAATTTACTAAACCTGTGACACTAGTTATAAGACCAAGATAACCACGTATAAAGTAAACCACAATAAATTATAAAGTTTAATTTTTAATAAAGAAAATGTTAAATATGAAATTAGAAAACAAAAGAATCAAAGAGAAAAAAAAAACTATTAAATTTAAAAGAGATTTGTGAGGTGGTTTGTAATAAAAGCGTTACCTTTGTTAATTAATGGTGTGACAAACACATCCCACACTTAAAGAAAATGGAGTTTGTTGTCTTATTACGAAAAATTTAAATAATATTTATGGAATAGTTTGTTAACTTAAATAAAATAAAATAAAAATCTTTTTAAACAGAAAGAATAATAAGTTTAATTTAGTATAGCTCTCGTAAAACTAGATCTATTGATGTTTTTACACTATGCTCCTTCCTCATATTTAAATAGAAAAAATGACTATTCAATTAAAAAATTTAAACATTCTAAAAATAGGGCTATATATAAAGAAAACAAGTGTATAGAGAGAAACTCTTTGCAAAGATGGAGAAAGTCTAACTTAAAGCCTAAAGTATTACAATTATAATTATAATTTCAAGGAAAACTAACAACGTTGGTTGTTTTACCATAGATTTTATCACTATACATGCTTTTAAATTTTATTATGGATTACAATAGAGACTAAATTATTATTTTTTGTTATGGTCATTAAACTCTTTTTTTGTAATTGCATCCTTGTGAACTAATTTGTATATTTTGTGAGTTTATGGTCTTTATCCTTATATATGTTATAAATATTTATAGATTCTTATTAGATTTAAAAAATTTGTTGGAGACTAATTTCATAAAATACAATTTGGATTTGTAGTAGAGAGGCACAATTAAAATAAAAGAGACCAAACTGAAAAACATAATAAAATTGCTTGGCCAATCTCAAATTCGTGCAAAAAAAGTACTTTTTTACTCTCTTTTTTCATCTCATATTAAGTCCCTTTTGTTTTTAGAATTTTAGTTTTGATCTAAAATATTATTTTGTTTATTTTTCAATTTCTAAGTTTAAGAGATGAAAGAAAAAGAGAAAAAAGTAGTTGGAAAATGATTAAAGATAGAGAGACTTCTTGATTGGCCACATTCCAACAAAAATAAAGACAAATTTTGATAAAATGTTTCATTTTACGAGATCAGTTTCATTTAGATGTTTTTTTAGCCTTCATCTTGCTAAAAACAAAAATTGGGACATAAGAGATTTTTAAGATTTAAATTAATTTTTCTTTTTCTGACCAATTCAATGTCGATTAAAGAATAGATTTGAGTTTATTGATGTCTTTAGGGTGTTTCTTAAGTTTTTTCAATTGAAAAAAGGGTCAAAATAGGGTTTTTATATTACAAAAATCAAACCTTGATTTTTTGGTAACTTCAGATGGTTGGAAAGTCAGCTGGTAGGCAATGTGTCATCAATTATATTTTAAAAATAATAATAATTAGATAGACAATGTTTTTTTTAGAGAAAATAATTGGAAGGACGACACGTCATTCACTTGATTAAAAGAAAAATAAAATAAAAGGAGGACCACACTTACGGGCTTGGCCTTACAGATCCATTTCAGCCTATCTTTCTTTGTTTAATGAAGCCCTTTTTATTTTTTTCTTATATTTTATTTATAATTTGTTTAAATAAAATAACTAGAAATATATTTAGGATATGATTTTGTTAAATGACATTAAATTTTTAATTTTTTTCAATTAATCTTATAACATTTTTTTATAATATTAAAAAATTCTCTTTTTGTATAGCTCTTCATAATTACTTTTTCTTCTTAAATTTTAATCAAAATAAAATATTATGAAATAAATAAATTGAATTTAATATGTTATTTCACTAAACATCATTCAGCTTGACATTTATTTTAAAATCAGATTCTAGCTTCTTCTTCTTTTTTATAATGTTAATTATTATATGTTAACCTGTGATGTAGACTTTTTTATATATTTATGGTCATGAATATTCTATGAAAATGAAAATGAAGTTATTATAGTATCATAAATATATTATTTAATTTTTGTTGCTTTTTATTAAATAAACTAATTTTCTTTGAACATTTGTTTTTGTCAAAAATATAAAAAATTAGATGAATATCTTTTATAATACATAATTAATTAGAAATTAGATTCTATGAAGTTTTTTTTTGGTAGCTTGCAAGCTTTATATTAGTTTCTTTTTTAATACATTCATGTAAAAATTATCAAATATATATATTTTATTTTATGTTATCAAAACTTGATCATATGGTTCTAATACACTCATTTATTAGAGTATTTAATTCTTGATTTATTTTAATAAATATACGCATTAACTTTTGAGGTGATAATTAGCTCATGCGTTTGCAAGTGTTTGGTGTTGTGGTTGGACAATGCTTTTTTTAAAATTCAATTTTGTTTTTGATATATTAATATAAAAAAATTTTAAAATAAAAAATTTTATATTTTACTATATTTTCAAGTAGAAAGTATCTTAAAGAACAACATCTATCACAGTTTCAAACATTTCTTTTTCTTTTTTTAATGTCATACAAATCACTTAAATGCTAAGTTTAAAGATGGGAAGGAATGAACTTCAAAACTTTTATTTGAGAATGTGTCATAAAAACAGGTTTAATTTACTTAAGAACTCAAACTTAGAAGTCTTAAAATAGAACTAATAATCAAACTTTCTAGTTCAATTAGCTAATAATCACTTAAGTGTTGTGTTAAGGATTTGTGACAATGGAACGAAAACGAATATGAAAGTTTTGTTGCTACCTTCATTAGCTAATAAATTTCTAGTTCAATTATTTATTATTTTTTTAAAAAAAAGTTTATTAAGTTTAAATCTCTTATGTTTTAGTTTTTTTTACCTTGTTTTTGGAAAAAAAAAAAAGGAAAATAGATAGTAATTTTTATTCTATACTAATAGGAAAATGATAAAAATAAATTATGTTGATTTTGTAAATATTCTCTAAATAAGATGATTTCATTTCTCGGTGATTCTTTGTGGTCATATATAGCAGTCGGACTAGAATTCTTATTCCTTCCAATAGGTGTCCGAAAATAAAAATGATGTATTTTTACAATATTTTATTCTAATATATGGTTTTCCGGGTGGGCAGGATTACGATACTATTTGATATTGTATTAGTAACTTTTTTTTAAAATATGTTTTTGTTTAATAATATAAAAAAATAATATTTTTTTTATTTTTTAAATTTTATTTTTAACATGAGTATATAAATTCAAAAACATCAAAAAATTTAATTTTAAATAATTTTAAAAAAAATATTTTCAACAAACACGCAACGAGCAAGTTACGCTATCAAACAAGTTCTAAATATCATTTTGCCCTCAGGAACTAAAAATATATTTCAATTTGTTTCATTTTCTTCAAAGTTTTCTATAATAAAATAAAAGTTAAAGAAGGAAGAGTATGTATCATTGGAGAAAGAAAATACATTTTTCTAAATATTAAAACACCCCAAAACATTAACTTCGCATTAATTCTAATTTTTTAAATATATGACTAAAGTGAGGTGAGAGTCTAACTAGTGTATTCCATGAGAAAACCCCTGTATAATTCTAGGTACAAAATCCAATTCCTTTTTCAAGATGCAAAATAGTTTAAGTAGGAAAAAGAATTCTTGAATTATAATTGTAATGATTTCATTAACAATTTTCAAACAAGTTGTTGCGATGTCGCGGTCGTACAAATTAATTACCCTAACTTCAAGCACAACACACAAGATAGTATAGAGCAAGCAAGGGGTCGATCCCATGAGGAAGGTTCAAGTAAGATTTTTATGCTAGATGATATGCAATTTGGAGGGGGTTTGGACGTTATCTAGGCTAAAACAAAAGAAAATAGAAAACTATCAAATGAAACTTAATAAAATCAGAAAATTATCAAGAGAACAAACTTTGGTTGCAAGCACAGATCCACTTACAGAAATCAAAACTGATTATGGAAACGAAACATCAATTTATATTCTGAATATTTATCTCTTCTTAACATTGGTTAGTTAACGGATCCGCCGTATAACTAACTCTAACCATCAAACAATCACAGTGTCCGCACTAGTAATTTAATTCAATGGCAGCATTAAGAACTAGATAAGTTGATTAATCAAGAAAACATAATTGTCTGCAGTCTATGTTTGATTTGATTGAATGTTCTCCCTAAGATTAATAACGTAGATCTGCTACAATTATTAAACTCAGTTGCTTCACAAGTTCATATACTACAACTCCGGTTTTAATATCAAACTTAGCAATAGATTGTCTATAATAATAACTTAGAGTTCTCTCTAACAATTAAAATAAACAATCATAGAAAAAATAAGTATAGGAGAACAAACATATTCATCATAAACTGAAAAGAAAATGTAAAATAAATATCACAGTTCTTGAAATCCGAAGTTTAACCTTATATATTTGTTGAACAACTAATAAAAAAGAAGGAGGAATGCATGATTTCGGGTTTCTTAGAGGAGGAGGGCGTTTTTCTCCTCTTGGCTGGCTGCCCCCTTTCTCTTCTCTCGTTCTTTTTATATCCTAGGAAACCCTAGTCTCTATTTTACAAAATAGTCCTCTCTTAAGTAGACAGTTTACAATTAAGTACTTCAATAACTTTTTTTTTATAAAAAAAGAAATATTTTTGCATGAAATCTTCAAGATTTGAGTTATAGGAGTTAAATTGCTAAAATAAAAACTTGGATGTCAGTTTTCAGAACATAGCAGATTGCAAGATTTGACTTTGAAGGCTGCGATTTCCATGCTCTTCCTTATTTTATTTTCTTGCCTTATATTTTCAAAAAGTTATGGATGTTAGCTTTTTAATGCCATCGGAATCACTTCATTTCGATCTCTATAGCTCACGCTCTGCACAAAACATTGACTGATGGTCACATCTGTCAATTACCTCCAATTTACTTCTTCTTGCACCTTTCATCCAAAAGTGCCTTCAAACCATAAAACAAAGAATATTAAGGCATTTTATATATATAAAACATAGGCAAAACACTAGTTAAATATGGGTGAAACTTTCGAATAATATGATTGCATCAAATACCCCCACACTTAGCTCTTGCTCGTCCTCGAGAAAGGATAGGTAACATCAAATTGAAATTAAATTAAATCAAATCACTATGACTAATCTTTTAATCTCCCATCAATGTCCAAGAATATATGGATTATAAACAAGAATATAATCAAGAAGGATAAAGAGTATAAATTTTCATGAATTCATTTACATGTAAACTTCAAAACTCAATTAATCGTCGGGATTTAAATGAAATCTATGTCATGCCAAAGTGATAGGTCCTCTCATTGATATACACTCCAACACTCACGTATTTAGGGCTTATGTGTTTAAATCTCTCAAATTTAATCAATGAATATGTTCTACCATAAGCTTGCTCTTCAATCTCATCTCCATTACTAACATATTACAAGCAATGCATGAATCAAAAGGTTTTATTTTCCAGTTGTAATGAAGTTAAGGTTAAGGTGAGGTAAAAGAGAGTAAAGGAAAAGGTTCAAACTAAAGAATGTAGAGCATTCTGAAAAATGATATTTCAAACAAGATATTCCATCAAAGCACATAAATTTTTCATCTTTAAGCATCAATGCTTACCTTCTTTTGATTTCAAGCTCTTTCAACATAAAATCTTAAGAACATAAAGGAACACTTTTTCTTTTCTTTTCTTTTTCCTTTTCTTTTTTGTTTTTCACCTTTTGCAACTTTGCCTATCTTTTCATCAAGCATCACTTATTCTTTCTTTTCATATAATTTCCAATCATAATTTTATGAGATATCACAAGTATATGCTCTACTAATCTTTGGCCAAGGAAAAAGGAAAACATATAAAACGTTTGCTATGATACATTGATTGGAAGAGCTATTCATATTTATATTATGACAAACGTTTGCTATGATACATTAAAAAAATTAATTAAAAAATAGCTCTTTGAATAGCTTATGGAACCTTTTAGGTGAGATATCATTTGTACGTGCATGCATATATATAAAAAGGAAACATCAAAATATGGTCATAAACTTCTATATATAGCATATTTTATGTGCCAAAAAGATGCCCTTTTCTTCTTATAAATTAGAAGCATGTAGAGTGCCTCCTCAAGCATCTTTCTTGGCCAACTCTCTTTATTCTTCGCTCTCTTTGATCTTTCTCAGTTCATGCGAACTTTGCCCAACTCAATCAGCCATGGAGGTTGCGTCTGGAAGCGGTGACAAAGCTGGGTTTTTCACTCAAGGACGCTCGTGGCTCAAGGCCTTGCCTGTGAAGTTCAAAGCTAACATGGTTGGTATGGCTAGGAATATAAAGAAGCTTGGACAGGAAGATCCAAGAAGAGTTATTCATTCACTTAAAGTAGGATTAGCACTTACATTGGTATCAACATTCTACTACTTTCGCCTATTTAAGAACCTTGGTGTCGATGCCATATGGGCTGTTATGACTGTTGTCCTGGTCTTTGAATTCTCCGTGGGTAAGTCTCTGACCTTTTTAAAAGTACAACAAGAATGCCCTTTCATGGTGAAACCTCTACTCAAGTCATAATATTGACTGTGGTTTGATTTTTGACAAATAAATTTTCAGGGGCTACTCTTGGAAAAGGATTGAATAGAGGAATGGCAACACTTCTGGCTGGTGGACTAGGTATTGGAGCCAATCACCTAGCAAAACACTCTGGACATATTGGAAAACCTATACTAATTCTGTTCCTTGTCTTTGTACAAGGTATCTATAACCGCGCATGCACACAAAATAATTATATGATCCTTACTATTAAAAGAGAAGGAAAAAAGTACTCGTGGATTCAAAATTATTCTGTTTTTTATTGCAGCTACAATATCAACATTTTTAAGGTTCGTTCCGAAAATTAAAGCAAGATGTGATTATGGGATGTTAATATTCATTTTGACCTTCTCTATGATAACGGTATCTGGTTTAAAAGAAGATCATATATTAGAGTTAGCACATAATAGATTATCAACCGTCAGCATAGGTGCTGCTGCTTGTGTCATCGTTGCTATTGTGGTTTACCCTGTGTGGGCTGGTGAAGATCTCCACAATCTGATCGCTCTCAACATTGAAAATCTTGGCAACTCCTTAGAAGGTATGTATGTCCCCAACAAAGCAGTGCACTGAGTCGTAGTACCAATCAAGTAGTGGATGCATTCATTCCAATTGTTCTTTTCTTGCTAGATTTCAACATGCATGTGCTCAACAACTTACTCAGAAAAGGCAAAATTTACAGGATTTGGTGTTGAATACTTCATAAGAACAGGGTGTGAAGACGACAAGAAATTTTTGAAAGGATACAAAAGTGTTCTTAATTCAAAAAATAGTGAAGAATCCTTGGTGTGTGTGTATCTCTCACCCCACCCCCCTCTCCCTGCATCCACCACCCCCCCCCCCCCCCCCAACCTTTCCTTTACATATTTACTTGAATTTTTCTGATAATAGTTTTGATGCCTTTCAGGCTAATTTTGCAGCATGGGAGCCAGGTCATGGTCGGTTCACATTTGGACATCCATGGAAACTATACCTCAAAGTTGGGACTCTGGCTCGAGAATGTGCCTACCGAATTGAAGCATTGAATGGATACTTAAATGCTGACATTCAGGTATAAGAAATTAACTCCCTAGAAGCTATCTCATCTTTGATGTCTAAATACAATGTGATAAGCTACTTTAAGCCTTCGGCATATCATATGTTGCGATCCATTCTCACAAAAATTAGCAAAGTTCAAGCCTTTATGTATGGGTTAAGTAATAAAAAAAATGAGTACCATTTAGGAACATATATGCTCAGAAGCCCCAGGTGATTCTTCACATGCTTATCTCTAAATATTAGCTGCTTATTGTTGCAGGCATCATCAGAAGTTAGTAACATAATTCAGGAAGCATGCACAAAAATGAGCAGAGAATCTGGAAAATCACTTAAGGAACTTGCATTGGCAATCAAAATAATGGTGCAGCCATCTTCTGCAGATTCCCACATTGAAAATGCAAAATCTGCTGCCAAAAATATCAAATCTTTACTCAAATCAGGCATATGGGAAGACATTGACCTGCTGAAAGTTATACCAGGGGTTACGGTAGCTTCAATACTAATTGACGTGGTCACATACACTGAAAAAATTTCTGAATCCATATATGAACTCGCTTCCAAAGCCCAATTTAAGAGTGTAAAGCCAACTCTATCACCAAAAAAGTTGCATTCAGGACAAAATCAGAGTGTAAAATCAGCTCAGATGGTCAATTGCCCCGATGCTGGCATCAATGTCAGGGAATCAACTCTGCCTTCCCCACCAAGTGAGAATTCTTCAGCACCAAAGGCTAGCAAGCAAAGGATGGGAGTGCAAATATAGGGGTAACTTGTATTCCAATTTGTATCATCTTTTTTTGGTACAAAATAATTGCCCTTTTCTTTCAGGATAAGGAAAATATCAATCTTTTCAGCCATTTTTGGGTAACTTGTATTTTTTATTTACTTGTCATTTTGGCAAAGACAGAATACATGGCACATCAGCCATTAATAACAACCTTAAGCCCAAAGCAAAGTTATCAATTTGCTTGAAAATCTTCTTATCACTTTCATTCTTAGCAGAACGATGAGCTAGCTTTGAGCAAGCCAAGATTATACATGTAAAGTGACCAAGTTCAAGATGCTCCTCTGTTCTTCATCCATCATGTTGTGCTGACGTATCTTTGATTGGGGTTCTGACATGCACAAAAGGATTCCCAAACTCCAATATTATATGTGTTTTATAATCCAACTTTTACTCGTTTAAATCTATATGAAGCGATATGATATTTAATGTGCTGATAGAAAAAATGTGTCCTTGGTTGCCCTCATAGAGCCTCCAGAAAGATATTTTGGCGAAAAGAAAGACTAACAAGAACTCAAAGTTTTGACAAGATTTGTACATATATTTATGTAAGTACTGTTTCATTGTCAGCAACAAAGTCCATCATCGTCATTGTCATACCAAATTTTGACGCCCTCAATTTTAAGAAAAAATGTCTTCAAAACCATTTTCAAACAAAAAGAATCTTCAAAGAAAAATGTTTTCAAAATAAAATACAATTTGGGTTGCAAATGGGCAAGAATTTAAATTATAGCTTGGTTAAAAAATTATGCATGCATGCAATCTGGGGTTTAATTGAAAAAAATAGAAAAAAGGATTAAATCGGTCATAATCAAAAGAATTGGAAGACCAATGATCAAAATGGAAAAGATAACAAAGTTTGGAAGTCCAATTAATTAAATTAAGAGCCTAATTGAGGAGAAAATTGGAATCAAGGCCAAAAATGGCTAAATTTGCAAGCCAAAGACCAAAATGAAAGAAATGAAAAAGTTTGGAATTCCAATTAATTCTATTAGGGACTTACTTTAAGATAAAATTGAAATTTGAAGTTAATTTGCCTAAAATTAGAAGAATTAGAGGACTACTGACCAAAATATAAAAGACACTTAAATCTAGGGAACCTATTAATTCAATCAGTGGTGTAATTAAAGAGAAAATAAAAATAAAGTTTACAGTCAATTTGACCAATATTAGAAGAATCAAAGGATCAAGGACTAAAATAGAATAGATACTAGAATTTGGGGATCCCATTCATTCAATTAGGGGTGTAATTAAAGAAATATTAAGATTTTTTTGTCTAAAAATAAATAAATTAAAAATCCAAGTACTGAATTGTAGAAGGCGCCAATATTGAAGGATAGTTTTGAATATCATCAAGGGTTTAATTGAAAGAAATCTTAGAAAATCAACCCAAATTGACTGGATATGAAGGAATTAGAAGTATGAAAACTAAATTGTAAACAAAAAAGGATGAAAAAAAGATAAAAATAAAATAAACTTAAGTGAAATGGTGCAGAACATCATCTATCACCAAAAAAATGAATTTAAGGTGCCATAATGATGTTGTTTTTCATGGAAGGGATTGCCTTCAAACCCTCACACATGTATGGTTTTATTTTCTCTTTTATTCTCCTTTTGGTAGGTTTTCAGAGCTACTTTGGATCATTATTTCTCTCTCTCTCTCTCTCTCTCTCTCTCTCTTTCTCTCTCTCTCTCATGCTAAAATTAAAACATTAAATGCCAAGAGACATGTCATTTCCCTCGGCACTTGTACTTCATCTTTAGTTAAAGACCAGCTGCATTGTTTTTTTGTGGTGACAGAAAACATGCTAAAGTAGCCCACCCAAACATGTTGTACAAAAATATTGGATGGCCAAGATTAGCTCATGAAAATCAACAAACATATTTGTTCCACCTAGAAAGGTTCTAGAACCTTCCTCCATACCTATAAATAGAGCATGGTAAGAAATAAAAAAGAAGTCTTGATAGAGAAAATTTGACTTTGAGAGAGAGATAGTGGGTAAGGGATGTTTAAGTTTAAACCAACTTGTCTAAAAGGAAAAAAACAGTGAGGAGAGAAAGAAAAGAAAGAAAAAGAGAGGAAAATCATACCAAAACACCAAAAATATGAATATGATATAGAGGGAAAGGTTGATTTCTGGATCACTAAACCAATTCATTTTAAACCACAAAGTTTCAATAAGAGAAAGGAGGAAGAGAGGAAGAAAATGAAGAAAAAACAGAGAAAAAGAAACACAAACCTAAGAGAAAGAGAAAACCCTAGTCTAAAGAGAGAAAGTTACCCAAAATACCTCTCAAACACTAATGCCTATGACAGCCACTAAGAGCCTCCAGAACTCCTCCCTACTCTATTGAAAACATCCTTAATGTAAGTTACAACTCATTTTTTTTTAGGGTTTATTTGTGTGTTATTTAGGTTTTGCATGTCTCTTATCTTAAAAATTAAAAAAAAAAGAATAAATGTGATGATATTGATTTAAAAACAAATGCATGAAAGGTTAACCAAAACTTGTGTTTTAAGGTTTGCTTGTAACCTAGACATGAAATGATAAGATTAGGGTTTTGAAATGTGCTTTGTTTTTAAATGATGATGCATGGATAAAATTTCAGCTCAAGTGTTGCATGCTTCTTAATTATGAGAAAAAATCATGAGATATGTGTTTTGTTTATTTGGATGATGCATGAATAAATAATATAAGACTTGTGATCTTTTATTCTTAGGATTAAATTGTTATCCTAGGTTTTTATTCTTATGCTTGTTGTAGTTATCCTTGTCTTTATGTTCATGCTAAAAAAAATGTTTAAAATTCCATGCATTTTGGCTAAGTTTCCCAAAAACAAATCTTACATCTATTTAATATTCATGCAAGTTTGTTAATTATTGTGTCATTCTGATATTTTCATTTTTCATTTTCATGTCCTTATTTATAAACAAAGAAAAGAGAGAAGAAATCTTTTTTTATGAAATTGCTTGTTTTCATATTGTGTTTTATATCTTACTTATAAAACTCATTGTGATTTGGCTTACATTAAAACAGCTCTTATGGGCTAACATTCCAAAACCATTTTAAAAACTTAAGATTAGTCTAATTTAGTGTTGTTTTTAAAGAAATCAATGTTCTTTTTTTTCAAGTGATAAAATCTTTTATTTTAGGGATTAACATCAAGAGTTTTTCATTAAAATTCCAAAAATCAATGAAATCTCCTATTTTAGGAATTAACTCCAAGATTTTTTCATTAAAATTCCAAAGTCAATGAAATCTTCTAAGTTTAGAGATTAACATCACAAAGTTTTATTAAAATTTATACTTCAATAAAATCTTTTATTTTTAGGGATTAACATTAGAATTTTGTTAAAATTTCTTTTTCAATGAAATATTCTATTTTTAGGGATTAATATAAATGTTTTTCATTAAAACTCCAAAATCAATGAAGTCTTCTATTTTTAGTGATTAACGTCAAAACCTTTCTTTGAAATTCCCACACCGATAAAATCTTTATTTTTAGAGATTAACAATAGATTTTTCAACATCCTTTTTACAAAATAAATATCATAAAATATATGCTCAAAAATAAGAATATATAGTTAATAACAAACATAAAGTAATTTTAGGAAAACACATAGCAAAGATAACCTTTCATTTGAAATAATATGGTAATGATGGTGTCTATCTTCTCTAAACATATTCAACCTCATACTTAAATTTTTGAAATTAATATTTATTTTAGAATTTTTAATTTTTTTAATTATTAAGTGGCGAGTCAATTTATTTTTGTTTTCCCCCCTTCAACTTTTAAGAATCTCACATTCATCACGGTGTCACAATCATGTTCCTGTACTTGAGCATTTTGTAAGTCCAAGGCTTAAGTTGAGCAATGGTCCCTTTTAAATTCTAGTAGGAAATGCATTTTAATTTTTTTATAAAGTTCTTCACTTTTAACTATTTATGCTTTATATAAATATCTAACAAATATTTTTAAGTAACAATTTTTTGAGGTAGAAACTTGCAAAAATACACCATTATCTTGTACATAAAATAAGACTCATGAATGTTAAGTCATTAAATCTAGTCAAAAGACTATTTTAATTATAGAAAAGTGATACACAATTTACTTCTTATTGATTTTTGTTAAATAAATTCACATAATGTAAACAAAAAACTAATTAAATAAGATGGGTGGATTACATTATATGATATGAGAATATTATGTAAAATTAACATGTATGTTACAAACTAATCGAGAAAATTTGGAATTTTTCACTAAGCAATGATTAGATCAAGGAAGGAAATCAGGTCAATTTAATTAACATTGATTGAAAACAAGGTTTCAACTAGTATTTATTAAGAAAAACTAAAGCAAAAGGGTCAATCATTGTTGCAACAACAATCCCAGTAGACTTATTAGCGATGTGGATTCGCACAATGCCATTTAATTATTATTTTTTTTGCCCTGAAACTATTTCCTCGGTTTTATCCTTCCATATTTATTATATTCATGATTGAAATTAATGATTTTTTTCTAAGAGCTTGATATTAGTTTCAAGGGGAAATAAACACCATTTGCTATTTTTCTTGGGCTTGAATTTGTGAAATATTGTTGGGTTTGTTTTGTTTTTCAAGAGATCAAAAATCAAGAGATTATAATTGATCATTAAAAAAAAAAGTCCCTCAAAGGAAAGAAGAACAAAAAAGCTGTATATTTTATAGGGAGGAGAGAAAAAAAAAAAACTGAACATCAGCCAACAAATTAATTAACACGCCCCAGCTAGAATGAAAGAACACGTTAGGATGCTTTCAGATACACTAAAAAAGACCACTTTTAAACATGGGAGGACCCCACACGTGTCGCAACAAGGTTCACATCCTGGTGCGTGTTCGAGATGCGCCATACAACTCTTTTTTTACTATTATTTTACTTCGGTTCCTAATTTTATAAGCACTCATCAATTTAGTCTTGAATTTCATCTTATGTGAATCCAAACCTTTTTCTTTTAATTTTATTCCTAATTAACTTTTGAATTTAAGCCTGGATTCTATCCGATCCAAGCCCAATAAAGACCTATCACTTAAGTTGAGTTGTAATTTTTGCATTAAAATGAGAGTGATTTATTATATCTTTGTATCAAAATTAAAAAAAAAATTATGTCATATATGTTATTTTTAGCTTGTTATTTTTAGTTTGTCAAATCAATTTTTTCACTTCATGACAATTTCCATGTAGTTAATTTGATACTCAGCCTATAATTAATAATTATGTCATGAGATTTAAAGATTGATCGATGTTGTTTGCAATGACACTGTAGAAACAATTTCTATGAAGTTGCTAAATTTTTTGCGCTCGCGCCCATGAAAACAACTCTTATGGGTCAACATTCCAAAACCATTTCAAAAACCTAAAATTAGTCTAATCTAGTGTTGTTTTTAAAGAAATCAAAGTTCTTTTTTTTCGAAGTGATGAAATCTTTTATTTCAGGGATTAACGTCAAGATCTTTTCATTAAAATTCCAAAAATCAATGAAATCTCCTATTTAAGGGATTAACACCAAGATTTTTTCATTAAAATTCCAAAGTCAATGAAATCTCCCAAGTTTAGAGATTAACATCACAAAGTTTTATTAAAATTTCTACTTCAATAAAATCTTCTATTTTTAGGGATTAACGTTAGAATTTTATTAGAAACTTCTTTTTCAATGCAATATTCTATTTTTAGGGATTAACATAAATTTTTTTAATTAAAACTCCAAAATCAATGAAGTCTTCTATTTTTAGTGATTAACGTCAAAACCTTTCTTTGAAATTCCCACATCGATAAAATGTTTATTTTTAGGGATTAACAATAGATTTTTCAATCCCTTTTAAAATTCTCACACCAATAACCTTTTTTTGAAATTCTCACACCGATAAAATCTTTATTTTTAGGGATTAACATTAGATTTTTTAACATCCCTTTTACAAAATAAATATCATAAAATATAAGCTCAAAAATAAAAATATACAGTTAATAACAGACATAAAATAATTTTAAGAAAACACATAGCAAATATAACCTTTCATTTGAAATAATGCGGTAATAGTGGTGTCTATCTTCTCTAAACATATTCAACCTCGTACTTAAATCTCTAGAATTAATATTTATTTTAGAATTTTTAATTTTTTTTAATTATTAAGTGGCGAGTCAATTTATTTTTGTTTTCCCCCCTTCAACTTTCAGGAATCTCACATTCATCACGGCGTAACAATTATCTACCATTATCTTCACGGTGTGACAATCATCTTCATGTACTTGAGCCTTTTGTAAGTCCAAGGCTTAAGTTGAGCAATGATCCCTTTTAAATTCTAGTAGGAAATGTATTTTAATTTTTTTATAAAGGTCTTCACTTTTAACTATTTATGCTTTATATAAATATCTAACAAATATTTTTAAGTAGCAACTTTTTAGGGTAGAAACTTGCAAAAATACACCATTATCTTGTACATAAAATAAGAATAATAAAATTTAAACTCATGGATGTTAAGTCATTAAATCTAGTCAAAAGACTATTTTAATTATAGAAAAGTGATACACAATTTACTTCTTATAGATTTTTGTTAAATAAATTCACATAATGTAAACAAAAAACTAATTAAATAAGATGGGTGGATTACATTATATGATATGAGAATATTATGTAAAATTAACATGTATGTACAAACTAATCGAGAAAATTTGAAATTTTTCACTAAGCAATGATTAGATCAAGGAAGGAAATCAGGTTAATTTAACATTGATTGAAAACAAGGTTTCAACTAGTATTTATTAAGAAAAACTAAAGCAAAAGGGTCAATTATTGTTACAACAACTGTCCCAATAGACTTATTAGCAATGTGGATTCGCACAATGCCATTTATTTTTTTTATTTTTTTTTTCCCTGAAACTATTTCCTCGGTTTTATCCTTCCATATTTATTATATTCATGATTGAAATTAATGATTTTTTTCTAAGAGCTTGATATTAGTTTCAAGGGGAAACAAACACCATTTGCTATTTTTTTGGGCTTGAATCTGTGAAATATTGTTGGGTTTGTTTGTTTTTCAAGAGATCAAAAATCAAGAGATTATAATTGATCATTCTAAAAAAAAAAAACAGTCCCTCAAAGGAAAGAAGAACAAAAAAGTTGTATATTTTATAAGGAGGAGAGAGAAAAAAAAACCAAACATCGGCCAACAAATTAATTAACACGCCCCGGCTACAATGAAAGAACACGTTAGGATGCTTTCAGATACACTAAAAAAGATCACTTTTAAACATGGGAGGACCCCACACGTGTCGCAACAAGGTTCACATCCTGGTGCGTATTCGAGATGCGCCATACAACTCTTTTTTTACTAGTATTTTACTTCGGTTCCTAATTTTATAAGCACTCATCAATTTCGTCTTGAATTTCATCTTATGTGAATCCAAACCTTTTTCTTTTAATTTTGTTCTTAATTAACTTTTGAATTTAAGCCTGGATTCTATCCGACCCAAGCCCAATAAAGGCCTATCACTTGAGTTGAGTTGTGATTTTTGCATTAAAATGAGAGTGATTTATTATATCTTTGTATCAAAATTAAAAAAAAAATATGTCATATATGTTATTTTTAGCTTGTTATTTTTAGTTTGTCAAATCAATTTTGTCACTTTATGACAATTTCCACGTAGTTAATTTTATAGTCAGCCTATAATTAATAATTAGGTCATAAGATTTAAAGATTGATCGTTGTTGTTTGCAATGACATTGTAGAAACAATTTCTATGGAGTTGCTAATTTTTTTGCGCCCACGAAAACAACATCGCTTAAGATCTTTGTTTTCTAGATTATTATTTTTTACTCATATCAGACTTCCACTAGGTTAGGTTTGTCCATCATGAGATTATGAATTTCAAAATCCATACATACCCATAGCAGAGCGTAGACAACGTAAATAGTAATACCTAAAACTGCATTAGATGTAAAGTAACGTGCTTCTCTTGTAGAGTATGAGAATGGCAATGAGTACCCCAACATGTTGGGAGTTTGATTTGAGCCTTTATTTTTATATTTTAAGGCTACGAGAAGAAAGGTGTGCTAACAAGGTTTAAAACTTCTCCGATCCATGAACTACTACTGTAATGTGATTCAATTTATCTCTTAGAAACCGTTTGTTCCCATAAAATTCTTTTTTTTTTTTTTGCTAAAATTTAATATGATTTATATATTTTGAATCGTTTTGATGTGTTGATGTCAAAAATAATTTTTAAAAAATAAAAAAACATCACTGACATGCATTTCGGCATGAAAAGTTATTTGAAAAGCAACTGGTACCACCTTACCAAACATACTTGTCCACATAAAACTATCTACTGGTTTTACGAGAGAGAAATACCTTCTTATATAGAATACTATAGAGAAGAAATGAAGACGTACGTGTAGCATGGTAATTGCCAAAAACGTTAACTTAGAATAAAAGGTTCCTGTAGGATTCACACTAACCACACAAAATGAACATGAACAAGTGGTAAGCAGCGAAAGGCAAAAAAACAAAAGGTGGGATTTGAGTTGTTTTCCTCTAGGATCTTCACTTGGTTGCTAAATAAATAAATAATCTTCTTCGTTTGATGCACCATAGGGTTGAGAAATTAGAACCAACTTTTCAAAGATTTGTAGGAGCATTTATAACTTAATAAATAATACAACTTATCTTAGTAGTTCCACCATCTTTGCTAGGCTTTGATTTCTTGTACTTGTCAAGAAATATTTAATTTTGAAAGGCTACGTAGCTAGGACAGCTTCCATGCTTTCTGTTGGTTTCAAAGAAACAAAACATGCATCAGCATCTCCAAATTTACTTAAATCAACAGCAAATTAATATTCATAGTGTGGACTATATGCAGAATTTAGTGTTCGTCGATCAGTTTATTAATTAAATTATGTTGAGAGCACCATTAAATAAGTAATTTGTTTGATCTTTTTGCCTTGGCGTCACTCTTTTATTAAAAGCATGTTGTCATTCCACTTAGATCTCTACCATTGTCTGACCATTTTGTTTCCATTTATTTAATTTGGTGCCATTATTCTTGAATCTATCACGAGCAGTACTGTAGGACAAAATTAAAGACGATGGTTGCTTTTAAACATCATGTCGGGGTAAGTAATATTGGAAGCTTGGACTGGTTGCTTTGAAGGTCCATAGTTTACTGATAAGATTTGGAAAATCTCATGACATAGCAATTAAACCTTCCCCAGCTACAAGAAACAAAAACAGTGAATTGACTAGTTGATAGCTTGGAGATTTGAATTGATAAGGAGGTGGTGGGGCTTACTTTTCCCTTTCATTTAACAATTTTATGGACGAAAATTTATATTGGTATTCACACATGTACTTTGTTGGCATGTATGTTACCGATAGACTCACGAATAAAAACAATCCGTAGAAAAAACTCTTGTTGGTAATTTATGGGTTATTAATGAGTCCGTCGGTAATAAATATATCGATAGATTTATAGACAAACAAAGTGCATAAAAAAAATTACCAATTTTATTTCATCAGTATATCCATTAGTAAATATAATATATCATCAACAGAATATCATCTGTAATAGTAGATGTGGTATTTGCAGCAATTCTTTTATAATTCTCTAGAATATACTGATGATCTACGATCTAGTTCCGTCGGTAACCCTATCAGTATTAATGGCATTTGCAATAATTTTTGTTCAACTCTGTGGAATATACCGATGGAGTTGTATTGTCAATGACCCTATCAGTAATATTTTAAAAATATATATATATATATATTGAACAGAAGTAGAAATATAATTAAAATAAAATAAATCAGTATAAAAATCAAATATTTATTACAATTTAAATATTTGTACGTTCAAATACAATAAATCTAAAATAGAGACGAAGGCCGGTCATCTTCAAGACCGTGGGGCCAATTAAAGGGTGCACATAAAAGCTCTCTTTCTTTCGTATATTTTTTGGTTTTCTTTTGCGCCTCGTACCAAAAATCATGCAACTTATATGGTACAAATTAATTATTTGTTAGTAAATAAAAAATAAAATTCTAATATTTGGAATAAAAAAAATTATCTTGAATTCGATCTTACCTAATTTCAAAGTTCTCTCAATCCCTCCTTGCAATATTATTATCAGCTCTCTCTCATTCAAATTTGTTTCTTGAAGTAAAAATTTATAAAAGGAAAATTTCAGTAATTTCAATAAACGATCCAAATTAACATAAACAATATTTAAGTTAATCCTAACCTTGAAAACCATGCATCAACCTAAGGTATCCTGAATGGAATTTCCATTCAGGATGTTATTGTTCTAGTAGTCTCAATATTTATAAATCTAAAATCACATTTATTAAATGATATTAATTTTTTAAAAATTATTAAACATGTCGTTGTGAAAGCAAAACAAACTTACATTGAAAGGTCATCCTTCCATTATGTCTCGTACTTCTGGATAAATAGATCTTGTTGTGAAAGGACCCTCCCTAGAGGTTGCGGCATTGCACTCGACAAACCCGCGTCATGAGTCAATGTTTATGCCTCAAATTTATGTTCTTGGTCGGCACCTAAAGACTCATGGTCATCAGTATCACTGCTAAAAGAACTAGCAGCGAACTTGTCCTCGTAATGTGAAATAGACTTTCTCCTAGGCATCTACACAAATTAACAGATAAAAAAAATTAAACGATTTTTATTTTTAAAAAAATAAATAGGCAGCATGTCCTTTATACGAGAGACTACCCTAAAATTTTAAACCTGCAAATACACAATATATATGCCATAAACCAGTTGATTTTATTTGATTTCTTCTAACAATTTAGCATAATTCAATTTTGTAGAAAATTTTTATTTTCTACGTGATAATATTTTTAATTATCAATTTACAACAAATTATTCTAAATTTACAAAAATAATCAAAATAATAATTAAAATTAATCCTACACATTTAATTGAAATTCAACAACAAAATTGAAAAACAAAACAACTAAAATTCAACAAAATAATGAAAAACTTATTACAATAACAACTACAATTAAACAATTATTTCTAAGTAATAATATTTTTAATCCTAAATTTACAAACATTTATTCTAAATGGAATAAATACAAAATAATAGTTAAAATTAATCTTACACATTTAATTGAAATTGAACAACAAATTTGAAAAAACAATAACTAAAATTCAACAAAATAATGCAAAAATTATTTCAATAACAACCAAAATTCATGTAATTTATTAATTCATAAAATTACTAAGAACACAAAATTGAAAAAAAATGACAAAAAAATAATGAAAAAAACACATAAAAAAGAAGAAAAATGAATGAATTTTTTTTACCTTAATGGAGTGCTTTATTTCGGGTCTTAATTTAAAAAAAATCAAGAAAAAGAAAACACATTGTTAATAATCCTGAAAAATAAAGAAAAATAAAAAGAGAAATGATGAAAGACAAGTTTTTACTCCAAGGCACTTCCCCACCATTTTCATGTCTTGGAATACAGTTGATTACTGTTCTTAATTGAGGCTCAAAATAGTATAAGATAAATGTTAAAATCTTTTCAACAATATAGGCCTCACATATGGAAATCTCAACATGTGCCTTGTTTTTTTACTTTTCTCTTAAAGATTGAATAAGTACCTATATGGAATTAAATGAGTGTTCTAAAATATGCAAAGAAAGATATAAAATTTTAATTAAGATGCATATGTAAACCATAACCTCTCGAATGGATACATCCATCTATATTGGATTAGACCTCCAACTTTTGCCTCAAACGGTAAAAATATAGGTAGATGCTCCATAAAGTCAAAAAAAAATGTAAGGAATATCATCTCAAGTTTGCATATTGTCTTGACGATATTCATTTCAAGTCTCTCCATGTGTTATGTCTGCAACTTGTTGGAGCATAAATCTCTAAAGAAGTGACTAATCTCCTAGAGTGCATCTCATATCCTCTTTGTCAATAAATCCTGGCAAGTTAAAGGAACGAGTGTTTGCATAAACACATGACAATCATGGCTCTTCATTTCATACAATATGCAATCCTCCAAATTCACCAACCTTGATATGTTCAAGGCATGTTCACTAGGAAAACACAAACTTTTGAGTTATTGGCAGACAAGTAACTATGCATTCTTGTCTAAGGTGAGGCTGGCTTTGAGCTTTGCGACCTGTAACCTAATATAAATCAACTCCATATTTTTACAATGACAAAACAAAGTTGTATCTATTCTAGCCTTGATGTTGTTCTTTATCTTCTCCTTCACGTTCATAACCATGTTGAAAATGTTCTCAAACACATTATTTTCCATGTGCATGACATCAAGGTTATAGCAGAAGAGATAGTCTTCCAATAAGAAAGCTCACAGGAAATACTTTGCTTTATCAAATTTTGAGTCAAGCCAAAACCAAGAAACTTCTGCTTACCGAATTAAAAACTAAACACAATGTCACCGTACTCCGACACCACGTTATACAATTCTTCACCTGAAAGAAGTGGCAATGCAACAATCCCTTAAACTCTTCTAATAAAGAAGTCATTTATGTTCTTTCTAAACTTGTGATCCGTTAGCAAGAACCACTGGTAATAGTAAAAAAAGATATTTTACCTCTATTTGTTAGCGTGAATGTCTTATTATTTTCCAAATAACATGGACATGCTAGTTTTCCATGCATGCTCCAACTAGAAACCATTTCATAAGCTGAAAAATCATTGGTAGTCCACATCAAATCAATCTTCATTAAAAAAAAAGCATTTCCTTGATACATCATAAGTCAAAGCCCCGGATGACCATAAGTGCTTCAACTTATTAATTAATGGTCGAAGACAAACATCTATATTCCAACTTGGACTATTAGAACCGTGTATGACCATAGATAAAAACATGAACTCCAACCTCATATACGTCCCCGTTGGCAAGTTGTAAATATGAGTATCACCGGCTAACAAGAATAAGAAGCAGCAAATGATCATAATGGATTGAATTTGTATCTATATGACCCAAGACACACATTCCTTATCTCCACTAAAAACTGAGGATGCACATTATTAAAGTATTTCTAGGCTTCACCATTGAATGAGTGCACCATCATTCCATCCACCGCATCATGTGATTGGTGACATGTCATATGCTCAGTAGTTTCTGGTAACATGAATAATCTCTGTAGTCTAGGTGTGATTGGTAAGTATCTAAGTTTTAAGTGTGCGATAATAGTTTTTCCCCTGCTAGTCATGGGTTTATAATGAGAATGCCCCCAAGTTTTGCACTTGGTCAACTTTGTATTTTCAAGGTACAACATGCAGAAATTTGGACACATGTTAATTTTCTGATATCCCAAACTAAGGAGTTTCATCATGGATTTAGCAGCATAAAAGTTCTCTTTTAACTTGTTCTCTTCAGGTAAAATGCTTCTCGCCCATTCAATAATTTTGTTATAACTGGCCTCACTCAACCCATGATCTGATTTGATGTTAAACAATTGTGCAATGACTAATAATTTATCGTGATTTGTGCAATAATCTCATAATGGTTCGTCAGAATCTTTCAAAAGATCAAAAAACATAGTCTTGTTTGCATTAGGTTCTTCATCTACAATTAGACATTGATTGGCACGACCCTGATTTATTTTCATCGCATCTATAACCATATTCATATAAGGATTATTATTGTCATCTACAACTCCGTGCACGTTGCTAGAACTAGAAGTTGACCCAATCATCCTTTCTACTATAATATCGTGAAGAATATATGGTTCTCTGTATGCATACCAATATAGGTATTTCTTCATGAACTTTTTTTGTAGAAAATGCATCGTTACAACATCTAGATCGAGAAACTTTTTATTTTTACACCTCTTGCATGGACATGTAATACCTTCTCCACTAATATTTCTCAGATTATATAGTGTGTAATTAGTAAGATCATGAACCCCATTATAATAATTCATCCTCTATAACCCTTGGGGTGAATCTCTATATATCCATGAACGATCATCCAATATTTATATCAAACCTATATAAAATAATGATGACAACATGTATTAATTAACAATGTTAACTAAATAATTTGCAAAAATATTGATTTAGCTCAAACTTATTCTATATATTTTAATAGTGCCCTTAATTATTCATTATCAATTATGTACATAAATTCAAATCTTTACACATTTACCGAAAATTTCAACTCGATAATAAAATTGACAAAATATAAAACGGACCCATTACATAAGCCATTATTTATTTCATCACAAAATACCTAAATAAAAAATTTGACATAAGTTTCATCAATTTACAAACAAATGTAATTTTACAAAATCTAAAACAAATCCTAACATGTACAAATCATAAATCTATACAACAAATTTATATGAGAAATAAAACAACTAAATACCCAAACAAAATAAATATACAACAAAAGAATATGCAAAAAATCGAAATTTTAAAATTGAGTTAAATAAAAAAAATAGATTTGCTTATTTAAAGTAGAGAATCCTCAATAAAATTTGAATCAAAATACGGATGTTGACATACTAAGTATTGTGGTGGTCAAATTTTTTGTTGGAGGTTGAATTGTGTTGAGATTTGGGAGGAAGAGAGGGGTAGTTGTTTGTTGTAGAAACAAAATGTATAAGAAAGAAAAAGAAATGAGGGAGGAGGAGAGAAGGGTCGATCGTGAGATCATAAATTAAATATCAACGACAACATTACCAAAAGAATTATTGTATCAATAACTCATTCGATCATTCTGTTGGTAAAAATATCACGTCACCATATAATTTATCTTTTTTAATCCTATTGTAAAACCCTTCATCATTCTCTCGGTATATATCACAAAAACTTTTCTGTCGGTGTTTATCGATAGATATAGGAATGAGAATTTTATAAGTAAAGATCATCGCAATATACTGACAGATTTTTTCCATTGATATTTCTATTTATATTTATTAATTTTCTAGTAATTTTATATGTATAATTTCATATTCATGTTGTGAATACATGTTAGAGAATAATATAAATCATATCCTGGGACCTCACCTAACAGCTTAAGCTTTTGGGTTGAGATGGTTCTTTGACATGGTATCAGAGCCTTGATGACCAAGTGGTCACGAGTTCGAATCTCACCATCCCCATTTATTTGATAAAAATTAAGCACAAGGTAAAGTGAGCCTGTGCAAGTTTCAAGCCCAAAGGGCTTTCACTTGAGGGGGTGTGTTAGAGAATAATATAAATCATATCCTGGGACCTCACCTAACAGCTTAAGCTATTAGGTTGAGATGGTTCCTTGACAATACGATTATGTGATTTTCTTCTCTTCTTCATGCCCGGGCATGCTTCTTGGAATCTTGGGGCTTAGTTAATCGATTAATCTATTATTATTTTTATCTTTTAGATTATAAAACAGAGGTTCGAACTCGATGAGTTGAGTTATAGTTCATCGATATTAATTCATTACTTGATCATTTCTGTAATATTCTTGTTAGAGCTTCCTTTTCTTTCCATAATCTCTTGTTTCTTATTTCAGTGGATTTCACTTGACTTGTTATCCTATTCTTCACAAAACAATTATGTAATTTTTATCTCTAATTTTCTTATTTATTATAAAAATAATCCATTAAAAATTAGAATCGTGTTTATTGAATTAAGATTTTTCAAAATGTTATTAGTCTTATATTTTGTAATAAAAAAATAAATCTAAGAAAATTACACGAACAAAACAAGATCATTCCTAACTTATGGTGAATATATATATATATGTTTTCTTTTTATTTTCTAAGAACTTGGAAAAAAAAAAGTAGGCATAGCCTAACACTTGTATATCCAATAACTTTCTTTAGTGAAGTAACTTCAGTCATAATAATAGGGCTACTTTCATTATACAGCCCAAGATCTGAGCAGTCTTTTTATACCATCTTCATCGAATAATTATCATCTTGATCGAATTCTAACTCATAGTGCATGATACTAATTTTTCATGGATTTTTTTTATAATAAATAAGAAAATTAGAGATAAAAATTACATAATTGTTTTGTGAAGAATACATAATGTTTGGAAGTGTGGTTGCAATTGATTTTCAAAGTATTTTTTACTCAAAAATACATATTTTTTAAAAATTGTTTTTGACATCAGTATATCAAAATGATCTGAAAATACTAAAAAAATAATTTAAAGTTAAAAAAATAAAAAATTTTAAATTTTTTCAAAAATAATTTTAAAATATAAAAACAAACAGATTATTGCAAGTTTAGACAACAAAAATATACAAGGGAAGAAAAGAGAAATAGTGAATGTAATAAACTTATCATCAAGAGTTGCACTCTCAGGGCTCACTTTGGTAGTTTGATGAGGGATGATTAAAATTGTATTTTATTATAATATTAATTTTAAAAAAATATTTTAACACACATCATGGGTCTCATTAAAATATTTGTTTTATAATCTTGATTACAAAATAATAATAATAATTTATAATGTTTTTTAAACCTATTTGTCCAAGTTGCAGCCATATAAACTATTATAATATCAAATAAACAAAAAAAAAAACTTTAAGTGGATTTCATTAGTTAAATATTGGAATACCAAACTTCTTTCGAATATGTTAGAAGTTTCACTTTTCAGGATGATATCATGGAGTATTAAATGCATAAACAAAATAAACAAAAGTAAATAAATATGATAACTATTATTTTTTTTTTCTTTTACTTGAATTGAGCCATCAAGCAAATTTTAAAAACTGAAAAAAAAAAAAACGAGGAAATAGTTTAATGAAAGATTCCTCAGGAGTATGTTTAAAGGTGACGAATGTCATACGTTGAGTCCAGAACCCTTGAATAATTAATTAATTAATTAATTAATTTTTCTTTTTCAGTTTAAGTTCGTACGATAAGGCATTGTACGTGATCAAGCATTTTTTGAAGAATGGGAAAGGTCGAAGTTAGGCTCGTCGGCTTGGAAACCTACCCTTGAATAATTTAAAGAACGTTAAATGGGGATGTTCTAAGGGCGTTTGATTATTAAACAATTTCTTTTAAAATATAATTTCTTGGATTTGATCATCTTAGAGCCAAAGAATAAAAAATAAAATGTGGGTGTGGTCAAATCCTAGCTACCTCTAGGGATATTGTTTGCTGATTTTAATATTTGTTTTACATTCAATTTATAGAGATCTTATATAGCTATATAACAAGACATATAATAAAATAGAATAAAATAAATTATACAAAATGTTTGATAATTTTCTTTGATTAGATGATAGGAATATTTTTATTATTATCTTGAGTTGTTTATTTCCTTAATTTCTTTCTCTTATTAATTATAAAATAATAAAAAATATCTACCTTGATTATTTCTTTAATAAAATTCACACCATGTTTATACTCGATGGACCGTTTATGGGCCTAAGTGTGACAAGGAAAATGGAAGTGGCTTCCTGTGGCTAAAAAATATGTGCCTAGTACTTCGGTCCCTCGTCTATGATTTCAGTCAAATTCATGGTAGCATCCTAACAGGTTGTGAGTTTGGGCTTTAATGGAAACCGCAGGAAACCATCCCAATTTGGACCTACAAGAATATAATCGCAGCGGCTGGAGCTGCTTTGGTTGTCGAAATCACCGAGAAGTTTCAGATGCTATACAAGAATTAGCCTCTATGGCTCAATTCAAGAGCGTGGAACCTACAGTGTCTCTTGAGCAACCCCATTTGCACCACCAGGTAACAGTGAAGCCAATTTCAAGATCATGGAAGCACAAAATCACGTCATTAATTTTGATCACAGGAGGATTAGTGTCGGAGTTTGATATCCAGGCGCTCTGTGGATTAGGCCTTGGCCTAATTTACCCACCCTTTGCGTCATGAGTCTTGAATCTCTTGATGTAGCCCAGAGAGTTTCTTATGTGTCTCTACTTCACTTATGTTGCTTCGACCCTTTGATACTAGCAAGAGTATTTTCTCGGCAATAATGCTAGTGGGATTGTGTGTGATTTTTCAAAAGAGAGATGAATGAAAATTAATTTGTCGCAAATAGAATTATAGCTTAGAAATATCGATTGTTAATTAAATCATTTAAATTATTTCTTAGATTATCATATTTATCATTAGAAGATATTTTATAAGCTAATTATGTTTCTTTTAAATCAAATCATGGAAAAAGGTTATTTCCACTGACTTATAAAAATATGGAGTGATATTACAAATTAAAAACAGAAATAACACCAATCTAATAATTATGTCATAATAATCAAGAAGTCTGTATCAATAAGAACATCATACAACACAAGGACAATAATAATATCTTTATACTTTAAAGATAAAAATAATATTTAATTATTTCTTAGTTTTGTTCAAGTTATAAAATTAATTTATATTAAAGACTAAATTCAAATTCACAATTATAAAAGAATATTTTTTTTAATTTAAGAGAAATAATCACAGCTAGCATACCAAACGGATCATTTCTGATTTGTTAATTAGTTTGGCAGGTGATGAGCACAGTGACGTTGGTAGTGACGGTAATTGAAGACGGCGCCCTCAGACGAATTTCCATCATGGAATATATAGGGCGAGGATCTTAATGGCTTCCCTAATAATTTCTCCAAGAATGGCTGCATGGGTCATCATTTGTTATCAGTTTCAACTTGAAAAGCTTCTTATTTATCTACTCTATAAATCGGGTCTCACTCTCGATTGTTTAGATACACATCCAACTTTCCTGTCTCTGTGGGGTTTGGGTTCTCAAAGGTTTCCTTTCCTCAAACTTTTCCAAGGTTTCCACAGAAATGGCATGTCCTTCCAAGTTTTACTCTCTCATGTTAGTACTAGTCTTGTTCTACATGGTCATGGAAGAATCTTATGGTCTGAATCTCTCCCTATCTCTCTCATTGCATGGTTTGTTTTGTAAGAATTGGGCCATGTTTATTGTTAAGTAAAACTAATGCATGAGCAAGCTCCAATAAGCAGCTGAAAGTTTTTTTCTTGCCTGTTTAGCAGGATGCAGTACTGGTCAGAGGTGCTTTTATGCTGAGGCGGTATCTCCTGTGGAAATCAAAAGCAGAAAGGTTTGGTTTACTTTGCTTTTTATATTTCTATGTGGTTTTCCTTCGTAATTCTTGTTTAAGGGCTTCTCTGTTGTGTTAGTATTGTTATTTGAGCTAACTACAATATTATTGTTTACATTCCATGGGACCAGGTGTTGGTTGTCTTGACGGGTGGTTTGCGTGGACCAACAGGCAGCACTGGAAATGGAGAGAAGTTGGAGATTCGAGAGTTAAGGGCAGCGCCTTCTGGCCCAGATCCTTTGCATCACAATGGCGGTAGCCCCGAGAAGCCAAGAACACCGTGACTGCACCAAGCAAAAACTATAGCTTTAGCACTAAGTAACTTGTTATGTTCAGGCCAACAATATATCTTTTGCATCTGCTCTGTATCTAGACTGATACAGCCTTTTGTCTATCCTCCAAGAAAAAATGTTTTACCTGTACTGCTGTTATTTTTGGAATGAAGATCAATGCATGATCTCTGTTTATATGGAGTTATGAACTCCTATGTTAATGCAAATTATATGTGTTGAACTAGTGCATTTATGCTCTTTATCTGTTTCTTGATTGTCTAGACAAATACTTCTCTTCGATGCCTGCATCAAGGACAGTAAAAATAAAATCTGGATTGTATAATTTTTTTTAAGATTGTTCAGCCATTTTGATCCTCGAAGAAGGATACTTGTCTCCTACTCGTGTAAATATTCAGAAGTTGGTCGAAGTTTGATCTTAGTTGTTACGTGATTATTACAATTATACTGTGCTAAATGTTATAGAAATATATTAAAATAATTTTTTTATTTGATATTTATTTTTAAAATTAAGACATCAAAACATTGTAAAAATATTAAAAAAAAATTGAAGATAAAATTAAATTTTAATTTTTTTGAAAAAAATAAGGTTGGATTGTATGACTTAAGCTATATGTGATGAGGTGTATAAACCATCACTTAAAATTTTTTGAGTTTGTAAGAATTAAAATTTTGATTTGGAAATAAAATAGATTAAATTAAACTGAGGGATTTTTCACATTAATAATAAAATGGAAAAAAAAATATATTAGATTAAAATTATTTGGGTTGATGAGACAGGATATTAAACAAAAAATACATGATTATTAAAGGGATTGGCTTTGTTGTCCATAAGGATAAAAAGACGAGTACATGAACACTATTGGCTTTCTTTGGAAGCTAATAGTGGTCGGCTTCTTAAAGAAGAAGAGAGGAAGAGATTTTTTTTATGTTTTCTTCAATATTCTACCTAAATTCAAACCTCCATACTAAAATTAAAGAGATAAGAAGAGCGTAGGAGGAGATTAAGCTAGCAAAAACAAATAAATTCTTGAGGAATTTGACATGGAAAGTGGCAGGTTTGGGAGGAAAAAATAGAAGGGAAGGAAAACTTGTTTTCAATTCTTTTTTCCTTCAATTTTTTTTGTTAATCTAAACTTTAATTATATGTATGTTATGTGATGATACATTTTTATTAGAAAAAGCATTATGGAATGTGGATTTGAATGAATAGTTGATTAAATGTTTAATGTAGTGCTTGACATGATTCTTGGGTGATGATCTAATTTGGAGAAAATTAAAAAGAAAACCTATTCTCGTCACTTGCTAGGGTTCGACCATGGGGGAAGAATTTAAAGAATGAGTTTGTTTGATGAAATTATCAGAGAAATTATATTTAAAGATGATGTGTGTTGTATTAGAAAGTTGAATAATAAGTAAATCTCTAAAAATGAAAATTTAATAGTCACTTTCCTTGGCCAAAAGGTTTCGGCCAAGAAAAAGATTTAAAGGGGAAGGGATTGTAAGTTGTTAAATTCTTGTTTGAATTGAGTTCACAAGAATTCAGTGTGTGAGAAAATTAAATGAATTATATTTTTCTTCTATAATAAGATCATTTCAATAAAAGTATGGAAAGGAGCAAGGTGATTATGGGAGATTTGTTTACAAATAATGTTATGATATATGTAGGAAGAAAGTGGTTACCATAAACGGTGAAAGAACACATGAAAATATTTTTAGACATGTAAGCTGAAATTTTAATAGTTTATCACTTGAGTTGTAGCAGGAGTTAGGACAAGTAAATAAGAATGTTTGAAATATATTTATGCATAAAAGTTGTAGCTTGAGGTGTTAACTTTTAAATGAAAGGAAACTAACATTACATAATTTGGAGTTATAAAACTCCTATTATGGACAAATAATAAAAAGAAGGTTAAACTAAGTTTCTATTGAGCTTATTGGATATCCTATTGTTATGGATAATTTTTGATGGATAAATGACATAATTGGGTATTGCTTACTCATTGAAGTTGTAGCCTTATATATTAGCTTTTCAAAAAAACCAACCACATCTAAAATGTAATTTTACAACTCTAAATATAATTAAAATACCAAATAGTGTTCGGGGTTTGGTAGAATCAATCAAGATTTTATAATTTTCTAATATTGCTTGGAATTGTTGTTAATAGATAATCTTAATATGAAAACTAAGAGAATAATTATATATATGAAATTTTGAAAGTTTTCCTTGTTAATATTTTATTGAGAAAGGAATTGAAATGTGGTTGATAGTTACATTTCTAATAATAATTGTAATCATAATGGTATAGAAAAAGTTGTTGGGTCAGAGAAATAGTCACGAGCGATAACACAAGTATAGGCACTAGACATATGTTATCCTTCCTCTTCATATTTTTATATTATATTTTTGAATGTTAGTTGGTAATAAATTCTTGATGTATTTACGTATATCTAAGTCGAGGATGATGTTAAAAAAATAAAAGCAAAAATGAATTGAATTGGACTAGTACTTTGAGTGGTATTAGAGTTATCAGTGAATCTAGCGAGTGAAATTAAATTTGATTAGTATCCATGAGTGGTACTAGAGGTGTCAGTGCACCTAACAACTGAGATTAAAACTAACTATTATCTAGGTATTGTTAGAGCCATCAGGGTATTTGATGACCGGGATGATAAGTTATTTAAATATTTAAATGATAATAATAAAAAATAAAGACAACTGGATACTTTTTAAGTATTTTATAGGATAAAGAGTTCATGTTAATGTTATGTTACTATAAAGAAAGAAATTAAAAAATTAAAATAAATAAATAATTTTGTTTTGTTATATGGGTCATCAGAGAATGTTTCTTATAAATGTATGGTTATGACAGACAGTAACAATACCATATTAAAAAAGCAAACGGAGCCCAATCGAAGTGCTTCAGTGTAAGAAGTGACAAAAGAACAAAGAAATAAATTTGATGAAGTGCAAACCCATTTGAGCCCTATTTTTCAACAGCCTGAAATCTCATCAACACAGACGCAAGTTCAAGGCTTGACATGCAAAAAGACACAGTAGATGTGATATTTTACAAATATGAAGTTCGAAAAAAGAAAAAGAAAAAAAAAAAGTAAGAAACAGCTGGCAATTACATCACTGTGAGAGAGAGATATTTTACAAATAGATGTGATATTTTCGGGGCTAGGTTCGGACGGCAGTGTCAAAGTCAAGCATGACTATTTGTAGGTGACGGGCTTAGCATATCCACTGAGTGTGATAGGAATGGAATAGGAATCGACAGAATATATATATAGTTTGTACCGTATACGACCCTGCAATAACTAACCTCGAGAGCTCCTGTATCAAATCAAGTTTAATGTATATTGGCCTAGGTAATCGTGTTTCGCTGCCGGATTATTTAAAAAGAAGAAAGATTTTTAAGTATTCAAGTGAGATTAAAAATAACATAAAAAATTTATCATAATAAATATGTAAAACTATTGATTAAAATTAAATCAATATAAAATAACAAATATTTAATTATTATTGTTACTATTACCCCGCCACCACCACTACATTTACAATTATTATTATTATTATTATTATTATTATTATTATTATCAAAAATATTATTATTTTTTATACTATTTTTATTTTTATATCTACTAATAAAATTAATTCATTTGAGCTTTATATTCATTCAACCAATTATTCTTATAATTAAATTAAAATCATAAAATTTTAAAGGTACTAAATTTACTTTTACATCCCCGGCCGGGATAAAAGTATTAATTATGACATAATATTACTAATTGATTATGAGACTAAAATATTACATGTTTTTTAAATTTAAATTTCAAAGACACTTTAATGCAACTTTTTTAAAATTATAATACATGAAAAGTTTACAATGAGAAAATATTATTTAATAAACATTATAATAAGAAGAAAATATATCTCCTTAATTATCATTCTTATTATTTTTCATTTCCTTCTGCATAATAACATATCATGAAAATAAATTATTTATCTAATTAGATACTTTAAGATTATCCTGTTTACATAATATTTCTATTTATCATTGTTTTCATTTAAATTTTAAATAACATATTATCCCGGTCATCAGACATCCTAATGTTTCTAGCACTGTCTAGGTACTAGTTGATTTTATTTAATCATGGTCAACAAATTCTTTGGTTGTCTAGGTACTAGTTGATTTTATTTAATCATGGTCAACAAATTCTTTGGCGCCTCTAGTATTATCCAAGATAATAATTAATTTCAGTTCCGGTTGTCAGATTTACTAACGCCTCTAGTACCACTCGAAGTACTAGTCAATTTCAGTCTCGGTCATCAGATTCTTTGACCCCTTCAATACCACTTCAGATACTTTTTAATTTCAATCTATCATTCTCAACATATATATATATATATATATATATATATATATATATATATACACTTCTAGAATTTAACATGAGATTAACTTCTACCTGGCATCTGTGCTTATGTTATCGCTCTTGACTGGCTCTAAAACCCAACAGCTTTCCTTGTTCTATTATGGTTACAATTATTATCAAAAATATAACAATCAATCATATCAAAATTCTATTCTCATTCAAACAATAACAAGAAAAACTTTTGAGGATTCCACATGTTCATATAAATATGTTCATTTTCTTTATGTCTATACTCATTCTTTTAGTTCCACATTAAGATTATTCTTTAACAACGACTTTAAACAGCATTATAAAGTTATAAAATCTTGGCCAGATTATTCTAATAGACCCTCAAAAAACATTGTTAGGTATTTTAATTACATCTAAAGTTATAAAACTATGTTTTGGACGTGGTTGACCTTTTCAAAAAGATAAGACATAAGGCTACAATTTACATGAGGAAGTAATACCCAGTTATGCCATGTACCCACTCGAAATCACCCTTAACAGTAGCATATCGAAACAACTTCGTAGAAAAATTAAATTTGACCTTCCTTCCATTATTTTTCCTTAATGGGAGTTCTAAATTTTTCTTATACTACTCTTAATTCATTTTATTCTCGCAAACTCAAATCGAACAAAATTTAACAAATTATGGTCCCCTCCCCTTTAATTTCTACTCTTGGTTGAAACCTTATGATAAAGGAAAATGGCTCTAAATTTTAATTTTAGGGATTTTACTAATTATTCAACTTTCTAATACAACACATATAATTTCTAAATACAATTCCCCTAATAATTTCATTTTCCCAAATTATTTCCTAGAGGTCGAAACCTAGTAAGTGATGCGAATAAGTTTATTTTCAAAATTTTCCCAAATTAGATCATAACCCATCATTAAGCATTGATTCAACCATTCATTCAAACATATATTCCATAATGCATTCTTTAATTAAAAAAAATGTACTTTGCACATAACATACATATAATTAAAGCTTAATTTAAAGCTTTTCACCTCTTAAGCACAAGAATTTGAAGAAAAGAAAATGTTTGAAACAAGTTTTTCTTTCCCTTCTAATTTCTCCTCCCAACCCCACCACCTTCCGTTCCAAATCCCACTAAGTTTTCTTCATTTTTCTAAGCCTAATATCCTCCTAATCCCCTCTCACCCCTTATTTCTAGTGTAAATGTACGAATTTAGGTAGATTATTGAAGGAATTTTGAAAAAAAATCCCTTCCTCTTTCTTTCTCTATTTAGTTAGCCACTCTTGGCTTCCAAAACTTCCTTTGGAAGCCAAGAGTAATTATATACTTGTCTTTTAGCCTTTAAAGACAACAATGCCCATCCTTTTAATAATTTAGTTTTTTTTATTTAATCGGTTTATTCTGTCTCGTCAACCTGATAACTTTAAATTCAACATATATTTTTGTATCCATGTTATCATTAACATGACAACCCCTTAGTTTAATTTTACCCATTTTTTTCCGAATTAAAATTTTAATATTTACAAATCCTAGAAAATTTTATCTGGGGTTTAACATTATCATCATCATCACTAATAATAATAATAATAATAATAATAATAATAATAATTATTGAAAAACTCAAAACCATGAACTTGATTTGTAGGACATAATTGAAAACTATAAAAAATTTAACAAAAAGAACAAAGAAAACAATAAGAAATCAAAAGAAGAGGGATCAAATTAAAATCACTATTATTATTATTATTATTATTATTATTGAAAAACCAAAATCATAAACTTGATTTGAATGATAACATCGAAAGCCATAAAAACTTTGTCAAAAAGAGCAAAGGAGCAAAAATACAAAATTAAAAGCAGGAGGTCCGAATTGAAAATCATTATATATACAAATTACAAACCAATTGTTAAATTGAAAACATATAAAACTTTAACAAAAAGAAAAATAATATATATATATATATATATATATATATATATATATATATATATATATAAATCAAAACTAAAAGGATTTAATCTGAAATACCAATAAAACCAAGGACAATAATGTATTTATCAGGGCAGGAGAGAGAAATGTAGGGAAAAAAAAGGATCATCGACGATAAATCAAGAAAATTTGGACTACATCCGCTGCCTATGATTGAAGAGGAAACGATAGAGAATTGGACTATATGGTGGAATACCATTTTTGACCACCAAGAGATGCCATACGAGCCTTCTAAAAGACACGATGTCTCTCACTTGCTGACGCGTGCACAACAGCTTTTTCTAATTAAAAAAAATATATTTTAATGATAAATTATTGCACTACCCTCATGCAAACTAACAATTAACAAAAATACTAGAGCTAAAAGACTCTAATACCCCTGACCCCAATGTATTAAATTTCTTGGATCCAAGGGTATATTTGTAATTCAACTATATATAAAAAACCAAAAATGCCAATATACTCCAACCTGGTACAAATGTTTTTTTTTTTACTCTTGGGGGGTTTTTTTTTATTTTACTGTTCGTAAAGATAATGCATAGACAAAAATACCCTCACACAAATCAATAATAATGAATGCCCGTGTGAAAATACCAAAATACCTCTTATTCAAAAACATGTATTTGTTTTTGCCAAGGCCATAAACGGCAGTCCACTATTGTAGTGAATAATGAATTGAATCTATGGGCATGGTGAAATCTACATGTGTTTTAGCATATTTGTTATTTAGTAATGAGATTTCAAGTATTTTTTTAATTTTAATTAAAAAAATATATTAAAATAATAAAAAATATTAAAAAAATATTTTAAAAAGCATGTACAACGTGAAGATGAGATGGCGATCTCATGTGCTCTGGAATATATGATACCAGTGAAATCATTCCTTTCATTTCATACCAGAGATCAACGTATCTCAAAGGAAAAATGAAACTATATATATATATATATAAACATGAAAAAGCCAGCCGTCTTGGATTAATTTCACTTTAAGCTCTTGCGGATGATTCCACCCAATTCAAAAAAGGCTCGAATTTAACCA
Organism: Populus nigra; assembly: GCF_951802175.1. Taxonomy (NCBI): domain Eukaryota; kingdom Viridiplantae; phylum Streptophyta; class Magnoliopsida; order Malpighiales; family Salicaceae; genus Populus; species Populus nigra. The sequence continues at coordinate 27,291,717 of NC_084852.1, read as the reverse complement.
CATACGTCCATGAAAGATTGACCATCTGAACTTCAAGCGGCTAGTATCCAATACAGAGAAAATGTTTATCAATAGTATAAGTTTATTTTTTAAAATTTATTATTTCAAGTCTTATAAATTTTAGAATTATTGAAGATTTATATGATCATTAATTTCAGAACTTGTAAAAATAATTAAGGTATACACGTAAACTAACCTAAATAAACACAGATACACACACTGTTGTCCAAGACCTTGTGAGAGCTTAAGGAATAGGTCAGTGGCGGGGGCTCAGGGGTGCAGGAGAGGAGAGGGCCATTGCCTCCTCGACGCCCACAATTTTCCAAAGCAAATCTAGAAATTCAGTACCATATATAATGCCCACCATTTTATTTTTTTTCATGATCTCACAGCTAATTCATCTATTTGAAAACTCCTATAATTTCAATGATGTCATATCATGCCCCATCTTCTCATCTTCTCTTTTCCGGATTATAAGACAAAGCACTTCTCATGACCCGTTAATTTAGGATCTGATTTCTTGTCAACTTGGGATCTAACATAGTTTTGAAATCCGGCCCGGCCCGGCGGGTCAACCCGGGACCCGGCCGACCCGGGGCCGGAACCGGGCCGGGTTGATGAAAAAACAGGGGAAGGAAAAACCCGGTGTGACCCGGCTGACCCGGCGGGTCGACCCGGTGACCCGGCTGACCCGGCAAGACCCGGTCAAGACCCGGTGACAAACCCGTTGACTTTTGTTTTTTTTTTGTTTTTTTTTACTAAAACGACGTCGTTTTGATTTTTTTTTTAAAAAAAGAATTGACCCGGCCGACCCGGTCAAACCCGGTGACCCGGCCAAAACCCGGAACCCGGGCCTTAGACCGGGCCGGCCACCGGGCCGGGTCTTAAAACTTTGGGATCTAACCTGGATTGGGTTAGTGAATAAACTTATATTTTAAAAACATATGTTTATTTTAAAGTTTTTTATATATAATTAATGGTGTTTTAAAAAATCTAAATAATTTGAAGGTAAGTCTTATATTTTAGATAATCAGTCAATCTTTTATATATATATATATATATATATATATATATATATATATATATATTTATTGTCTATATAAAAAATTAATTATATGTCCATTAATTTGATATATTAATAAAAAGAATTACTTCCCATTCAATTTTTTTTATTAAAATATACAAGCTTGATATTGTTTTTGAACTAATCATGTACTTTATTTGACATACTATATTTTTGTGTAAAAAAGGTTAAGAAGTATTATGTTAAATTTTACTCCCCTGGAAAAACCATCGAGCTTTCCTGCCGGAGCAGATAATATCCTTTACTGGAGTCGCATCAATCAAGTCTAAATCATTTTTTAGAAGCAATTTTATTTGAAAATATATTAAAATATTATATTATTTTTTAATTTATTTTTAATATTAGTATATTAAAATGATAAAAAAATATTAAAAAATTAATTTAAAGTAAAAAAATAAAATAAAATAAAATAAATTTTTTTAAAAAATACTTCTAAAATATAAAAATAAACAAACAATAAATTTGATGGGAGTGCAACCCCTCACTTGAGCCCTATTTTTCTACAACCTGAAATATCATCACACTGACGTAGTTTTAAGGCTTGACATGCAAAAACACAGTGTGGATGTGATGTTTTACTAATACGAAGTTTGAAAAAAGGAAATGGGAACAGCAGGTAATAACGTCACTGCAAGAGCTGTGATTTTTCCGGGGCTGAGAATCCGGACGGCGGTGTCGAAGTAAAGCGCAGGCGGGCTGAATCCGGACGGCAGTACTGTCGAAGTCAAGCATGACTATTTGTAGGTTAGAGGGTTAGCATATTTCCTGACTGCGATAGGAATGGAATAGAATCAACAGAAGCTGGAGGCTGTACCGTATACGACCCTGCAATAACTAACCTCGAGCTTTCATCAGGGTGGGGATGTGATAGTGATGACGACACTGCTCTGGGGTCTATGAATGACAGCAGTGAAATCATTCCTTTCGTTTCAAGCCACAGATCGATCAACGTAGGAAAGATGAGATTTTAAAAATAATGAAAACCAACCACCTTGGAATAATTTTCTATTAATGGCATCAACCACGTTCAGCCACATGAACATATTAATTACTATGCACACTCCTGTACTAACTAAGCTAGCTTTTAGGATATATTATTTGTAATAATTGTTTTTTATTTGAAAATATAATAAAATAATATATTTTTTAATTTTTTAATTTTTTTTTTAATATTAATACATTAAAATAATATATTTTTTATTTTTTAAAATTTATTTTTAACATCAGTACATCAAAATGATCTAAAAACATCTAAAAAATATTAATTTAAAAAAAATAAAAAATAAATAAAATTTAACTTTTAAAAAAAATTTAAAACACAAAAACAACAATGATTGATCTTACATCAACATATTATCTCCCAACTTAGCTTGGTTTTAATAAATATGTTGAAAAGATGTTAGGCAGCGGTTTTTCGTTTTTTATATATATATATATATATATATATATATATATATAATAATTGATATAGTAGATTAGAATAATAAAATAGCCACAATGATGTGGCAAAATGTCAAGAAATCAGATTACAGTCAAGCCACAGGCTCAAGTTCATTGCTAGCTTATCTGTCACGCCATTAATTGTACCTCTCATACTATTCATTATAACAGTGTAAAGCTGATTTTCTACTTATAAATTTTCAAGGCTGGGCAAGATGATCTTTTACTAAGATATATTTGTCATTTTTTTATTTACCAATACCTAACAAAAAAGACTTTTTTATATATAAAAAAAGATATATTTGTGATTATTATATTTACCAAGTACCTAGCAATAAAAAGACTTTAATTTTATCAAAAACAAAATTAATTAAATTGTTATGGAGTTTTGACTTTTCCAATTTTTTAAAACAGTCAAATGATATATTATATATTTACCCTTGGCTTTTAATTTTTTGAACGGTTGGTCAGGTTGCTTTGGTTTTCTTCTTTTTTTTTTTTGTTGCTAGTTTTGTTAGGGCTATTTTAAATTTTTTTAAATTAAAAAATATTATTTCTAACTAAAAAATAATTAGTATGTTGCTACACACGCGCCTGCGAGTGGATGGGTTGGCTTCAATTGGCAGTCAAATGTTGCCTTCAGTGGTAGCGTTGGAAAACTTCTTAACTCTTTTTTTGTGACTAGATATGTGTTCATGGTGGAATCATTGAGCTCCAGTGAATATTTTTCTTTTCCTCTTATTTTCTTTCTTTTCTTATTGGAAAAATTCAAGGGTGTCTTGCTTTTTGTTTCTTATATCCAATTTGGTTTTTATTTACTTATTCCTATTTATTTTTTTATTTTTATATTTTTTATATTTTTTTCTTTTCAATTTCATTTCTTATAATTTGATGTAATTTGATTTTTTTATCCAATTTGATTATTATTATTTTTATTTTTATTTGTTTTGTTGTTTTTATTTTTTTTCTTTTAAATCTCATCCCTTATCAGTTTGTTTATTTGATTTTTATATCAAATTTGATTCTTATTCTTTTGATTGTTGTTTACTCTTTTTTTTTTCATAATTGAATTTTGTTTTCAATGTTATCCCTAAGCATTTTGTTTTTAATTTTTTTTAATGGCTTGTTTTTTCAATTTCATCCTATAGCATTTTGCTAGTTTAAGATTTTGCTTTATACTTGTTTAGGGTTGGTTTTTTATGGGGTTAATCCTAGGTTCATGATGAGGGTCACCAATTTTGAAGGTTGTCAAGGGTTAATTTTTGTTTTCTTTTCTTTTTAAAAAATATATTTTTTTTATTTCATACTTCAACATTTGATTTATTGAGAAGTGGTCTTTGCATTTTTTTTTCCTTTTTTTTTATCAGATTATATCAGTCCTAACTAATATGTTTTTCTCCCATGTTAATGAAATTAGCAAATTAATCTGAGTAGACTCGGATTTTTTAAAAAAAATTAAATTTCTTTTATTATTTTCGCTTTTCAACATTTGGTTCTTCAATAACTGAGCTTCATTGTTTTATTGAATTTAATTTTGACGAGGTTACCCTTATACCACAACCAAGTTGTATTTTTTTTATGTTAGAAATTTTTTTGACATGCCCACATTTTAGCACAGGCAACCTATCTTGGTTAGGATATTGAGCTTCGTCATGTTCTTTGATTTCCTTTTAATATGTTTATCTCGGTGCCATCACTTAGACTATATGTTTGGCAAGTTGGTTTCGATTGATTTATATTTTTTAATGATAATTTTTAAAAGCTTAATATTTTTTCCATTCCATTCTTCATCATTGTTTTTTTTAGAATTGAGCTTCATGATCTTTTGTGGTTTGTTTTTTATTAAGTTATCTCATTCATATGATCCAAGTTGCAAATTTTGATTGGCTTTCTTGATTTGTTGGGGTTTTTTTTTATATCCTTTTGATAGTTTCTTTTTCTTTTCTCAATTTCATGCCTCTATGTTGAATTTGTTTGGAATTGAACTTTAATTTTTTTAAAATTTATTTTCTATTAGCTTATTCCGACGTCAAGATCTTGATTACATATTTAGCATGCTCCCTCAGGATGGTACATGTCAGGTTTTTTTTATTATTTTGTTCTTTCACATTTGATTGACTGAAATCTTAGCTTAGCCACTTTTTTTTATCTATCTTTTTCCAATCTTTCATTAGGTTTTTTTTTTAATATTTATCAAATTACAATTGCTATATGTTTTTTTTATTGTTGAAATAAATTGTACCTTTTTTTTTTTACTCAATGGAATCTATGTCATGAATCGTGCCTTTTTTAGCTTCTTTAAAACTCCGCGGGCCACAAATCTAGTTACCTTTGATGTGAACATGCATGAAAGTGACTGTTGGAGCATCTAACATAGACTAGATATCGCATTGAACTCATTCTACAACCTCCAAGGTCTATCAACCGAATTCTTCTGAGACCATGAATGGCTGAATTTGTGTCCAAAATCCAATCACTTGCATATATATATATATATATATATATATATATATATATATATATATATAAACGTGGAGCTAACCTCTACAGCTCTCTTAATTGCCAAAAATGTCTGCCTCATTAGAGTCTCTAATGCCGGTAGGAGAAGATAAGATACATGTAAAATGAATCGGTATGGTTCTAGCTATTCCCGAGAGATGATGACCCATCAATGTTTCAACTTCAACTCTTGCAGATAATTCTTCCCAATCCAAAAAAGGCTCGAGTTCTGCTGCAATATTTGTTAATGAAAGAAGAGCGTTTGAACTTGAAGCCAATCATATCCAATGCAAACAAAATATTCAGTACCATTTGATAAGACTTACCACCGAGGAAAACTATGATCAACCCTAGAAACTCCTATCATATGATGCCACCTTCTCATCTTCTTCTTTCCCTAAATATACGAACCAGGCTCGGCCCAATTAACCTGGCGATCTGTTAATTTAGGACTTGGTGATTTATCAATATCCAATTTAGGATTGGACTGAACTAGTGGAAAAACTTGGTTTTTTTTTCTTCTCAAAATTTGTTTGAGGATTTTCTTTTCATAATCTATTTGATTGTCATTTTCATGAGCAGGTACAAAATTTGTTAAGATAATTTCTCGTTTGCAAGACTTTGTTAGCCCAGTTATCAATGGAATCAAACATTTCAAACCATTTTTGAGGACAGGATGGTCTCCAATTCAAAATCGAGCTGTTGACATTGAAAAAAGAAAGCCAATGGGATTTTATTTTTTTGGCAAAAATTCGCATCCAGACAGAAAAATATGCAAAACCTATCCATGTTATTGCATTCTTTGACACTGACACAGCTATCTCCATGGCGAAACCCACAGTTCTTCCATCTCATCTATAAGAAGATTCTTATCAGGTATTTAGAGCAGCAAATGACAAGGCTTTTATAAAAAAAATTATATCAAAACTCATCAGAATCTTTTGCTTTCCAGGCATGCTTAGTTCTTTCTTTTGCAAATATATAGACTGGTGGAGGAAATCCAAATCTTCTTGTTTTTTTTCATCATAGAGATTAACGAGATGTTGGACATGTTTCCTGTAGTCTTCATAGAACACTTACTAGGACATTTGGAACCTACTTAAGTTAGACAGTTTGATATCATAAGAAATGATCATAGATATTGCGAGCTTGCGAGCTATTTTTTTAGAACATGATAATCTCCGATTCAAAATCGAGCTAACTGACATTGAATAAAAAAAAAAGCCATGAGATTTTTATTTTTTTGTTAAAAATGCAACCAAATTCATATATCTAAACAACCCTCGAACAATGTTTCTAGCACTATTTCCTAACTTTTGCATCCCTCTTATAGATCCTAAAAAAGTTAGTCCACAAAAATCCTAAAGAGTTATTTTGGCAAATCATGTCCACATGAACACAAGCAAGATAAAATCCTAAAAAATGTCTCTGCTCTCTCAGACATCAACTCAGATGATGATCTCGAATCTCTCTAAATGAGACTTTGCACATGAAGTTTGCAAAATTTGTGCAGTGAAAGCTTCAAGGCTTCTGTTGAAAATTACTTCCAATTTGATGTGTTAAAAAAACAGTTACATGTCCGCCAATTCAATGTGTTAATAAAAAAAATTACTTCCAATTCAATTTTTTTTATTCAAATATACAAACTTGATATTGTTTTTTGAACTAATCATATACTTTATTTGATATGCTATATGTTTGTGTAAAAAAAGTATACAAGTATTATGTTAAATTTTGCTCCCCTGAAAAAACCATCGAGCTTCACCATTGGAGCAGATACTATCGCATTCTGGTGCCACATCATTGAAGACTAAATCATTCCTTGCCAGCCACATTGACCAAAGAAAAGAGAACCCAAACTCTCCTCTGCATTTTTCTGTGAACACAAGAACTCCTGAGCCGAAGTAGATCATCTACTGTTCTAGGAAATGGCCATTCATGTCCCAGCCATCATAAGAAACTAGTCCACAAGAGCCATACCTGTTAACAATGCAATATTAAAACATCTTCAAAATCCATGATTCAACAGCTGATTGAAAACTATTAAAATGTTTAATTGTTGATTTCTCCGAGTTACATAGAATGTGTTTTCCTATAGAGCCGATTCTCAAAATGGCTTTCGTTTGTAGATTGTCATTTCTAACTCTGCCTAAGATTTAAGGAATAACGGGGACAAACGGGGCAGAAATGATACAAGTGGAGGGGTGGTATTTGTGTAGGTTTTAGGTATAATTCTTGGAAAGTTTAAAGGAATTATATTCACAAATGAAATAGAAATTACAACTGAGTCACTGAAGTGAAATATTATTAAAAATACATGTAAAAAACAAATCATGTACTAAACCTCCTGATCACGTTTCTCTTAAAAAACAGAGCAATGTCTTTCTGGTACTTTCTGATGGCTCCAACAACTTTTACAGCAAAAGCCTCATCTCTGGGTGTTAATGCAATAAAAGATCACATAACAGAGGCAGTAGAAAGTTGAGCACACCTTCAAGCGTTTGAAGACAGTAAGATGAGTGTGCGATGTGGTGTCCTCCTTGGAGAATAAGAAGGTGCCCAGCACTGTGTTTATTTGCTAGCTAGCAAAGTATCCGTTTAATTATAACCATCCATTTTCAAGCATTGCCTTCCATTTGATCAAAAGCAATGCCACTCAGTAAGGAGGTAATAGTAACATCAAAGAAAGAAGGCAATAGTCTTAACAATTGAGAATTGCATGTTTTTTTTTCCGTCTCATACTGCTACCTTCAGCCATTTCCTAGCATATCCTTAGCCATGGCTTCAGGAACATAACCACACAATGCTTGATCAAAAGACAGAAGCTCTAACATCGAATATATATCCTCTGCTTTATCATGAGATTTATCACCAGCCACAAACTCGTGAATGTCACATCCAATCTCAATTGAACTAAATCCTGGCTTCTTCTGTATACCAAGAGCTTTCATTGTCATTCTCTGCTTGCATGCACCATCCCACCTTCCAACTGCTGCATATATATTGGAGAGTAATACATAATTTGAATCGGCTCCAGGATCCAAATGGACAAGATAGTTCATTAACCTTTCAGCTAATTCAACATCCCCACGAGTCCTACAAGCAGCCAATAATGACCCTACAACAACTTCATTTGGCTTCATTGGCATATTTTGTACTACACTCATTGCATCTTCTAATCTCCCTGCTCGGCTGTAAAGATCCACTATGCACCCATAATGCTCAATTCTAGGAGAAATTTTGTGCACTCTCTCCATGATATCAAAGTATTTCAGCCCTTCATCAACCAAACCAGTATGGCTGCAAGCAGTGAGTGCTCCAGTGAAACTGACATCATTTGGCTTGAACCCTTGTTTCTGCATCAAATCAAAATGCTCCAAAGCTTCCTCGGTAAACCCATTAGCAGCTAAACCCCCAATAATCGAATTCCAAGAAACCAAAGTTCTCTCACCCATTTTCTCAAACACTTGACGAGCTAATTCGATGGCCCCGCATCGAGAATAGAAATCAATCAGAGAATTACATATCTTAACATTGTCCCTTAACCCTTTTTTCAAAGCATATCGATGCACCCACAAGCCTAAACCCAGTGCTCCCAAATTGGCACACGCGGACAGAACTGTAACAATGGTCACGCGATCAGGCTCTACTTTAGAAACCTGCATTTTTCTAAACCACTCAAGAGCTTCCTCAAAAAGACCCATTTTAACAAACCCATTAATCAACACAGTCCAAGATATCACACCTCTCTCAGGCATTTCATCGAACACCTCAATCGCCTCCCTTATCTTCCCATTCCTCACGAACCCATCCATCATCGTATTCCAAGAAAACGAATTCTTCACTTTTAGCTCATCAAAACACAACCTAGACAATTCCACATGACCACACTTAGCGTACATATCAACAAGCGCTGTACCCACCATCAAATTACACGTATCCAAGCCCAGTTTTCGCGTGTAAGCATGAAGTAAAGGGCCAAGAGAGTTTCCTTGTGATGGAAGATCTGCACAGCCGGAGAGAAGAGTAATGAACGTGACATGATTGGGGTCGATTTCTAAGAGACGCATTTGAGTGAAGTGAGAGGCGGCTTGGTGCAACTGCCCGTTGCGGCAATAACGGGAAAGTGAAGAGGTCCATGAAACAACGGGGTCTATTGAGGTTTTATTAGATATTTGTTTGAGGGAAAGATTGGGTTTTTTCGAGTCGCGGTTAATGAGTCGGGTTTGGTCTTGATGACGGGTAGTGTGCGGTGGTAGTATGGTGTTGGGATGTTGAGGAAGAGTGGTGGTTGTTGTGTTGGTCGTGGTGGATATGAGGGCGGGAAGCGCTGTCATTTTGTCAAATTACCGTTACGAGATAGATAGAGAGAGAGACTGGTTTCATAGCCTTCCATTTAGCGGGTTGCTAAGAAAGTAGGGTGAGTCTTGATTAGACCTCCAATCTATTTTTTTGTTTCAATCAGATCCTTAATGTATTAATATATTTTCAATCAAATACTCTTCTTGATTTTAGTGAATAATTTATTTTTTTTATTAACGTGAGTGTCTAGGCCAGTTTGTACGCATCTGGACTAATTCCAACGAGTTCTGAAGTTAACGAACCATGTAAGCTTTCAGTGACTTTTAGGTTTGTAAAACTTGAATTGATGATTTTTAGAAAGTAAATCTAAAATATGATCAATTAAGTTATATCTTTCAGAATTGAATAAAATTTATTATTATGGGTCCTTGTGGTACCATTTTAGTATGGACAAATATACATGCATCAAACATTTCTAAATACTCATTTTGTCATTTGAGTGGAGAGAAAAATCCTTCATCAGAGCATATATCTAGTTTGCTTTTCCGGGGTGTCATAATTTTAATGTGTTTGTATAAATTATTTCCAGTCGATGATTTCATCATTATGTATCAAATAATTTACAGTAAAAAGGGAATATTATTAGATATTCCAATTTTCAAGCTGAGATTTAAAATCCGACGTTATAAATTAATAAACTTGATTAAATAATATTTTTATTGGATCCCAACTTGAATTTGGAATTTAAATAATATCTTGATTAAATAATAAATCATCATTATGCTAATGATATGAATTAACGGTATTTTGTCAAGTTCTTCAATTCAGTCCAAAATTTCCACTCCTTTGGTAGGAAAAACAAGCCACAGCATCCGAGGGCTGCGATATCTTCCAGATGCGTGACGGAGAACACACCAGATGTTTCTCAAAAACTAGCCACCAAATCAAGGGTTATTGGCCACAATGTGAACCTCCCCACATAATTAGTACTAAGATTCATCTCAGAAGGTGTCCTTTGAATTTCTGTTGGAAAATGGAGGCACTTGGGCAGCGAGATTAACATGATAACGCAGTGTCTGATCCAAAACAATCAAGAAGAGGCAACGATGACATGAATCAAGGAACTCAAATAGCAAATGACCATGAATTCTTTACAGAAATAGCTAAAGTAACAAGCAAATTCTGTATTAAGGAAGACCCAAGTGCAAAAGTGAAGATAACAACTATCTATCTACACCATGAGACAGTTATCATGGCTCGAATAACAAATCCCAGAAGCTTGCTGTGTGGTTGACTCTTAACCTTGTATTTACGGTGTGCAATAACCAAAAGAAAATGCGTGATTCGATTAAGCGTAGCAGAAAATAGAGCAACTGACACCAACTTGATAAAACTTACAGCTCTAGTTCAGTGCTTAGGAGTTACCTCCATCTAACGACCATCAGCTGATGTGAAGGACTCGGCAAACCCAGCTGGTCTGGCTGGAATACTACCCTTGCTGTCACTAAGACTGGTATAACTTAGCCCAGTGCTGTCAGCATCCTGCCAAACTTTTAACATCTCAGGAAGTGGCTGGCTGTAATCAATGCCATAGAAGTCTTCGGATTCGTCATTAACTGGTTTCCATTTCTCAACAAGTGGCACCAACACATTCACTGCATGACCCATATCAGGCCGGTGGTTTGGATCCCTTGAAGTGCAATGCCCAGCCAATTCAGCTATGCTGGAGATGCTCTCAAATGTCTCGTCATTGACGTTAAGAGCTGGGTCAATGGCAGCCATAAGCTTCTCTTTGCTTGACTTGATTCGCCAAAACCACTCAGCCAAGTATCGGCTTTCCTCAGGGCGCTCCTCATCGAGGGCTGTTAACCCGGTCAAAAGTTCCATCAATACCACTCCATAACTGAACACATCAACTTTAGTTGTTATCTTCCCCATAACTGTGACACGGAAAAAGAATAGTAAGTGATGAAGTCAATTGAGGATTCTAGTTGTTGATGTTATCTTGGAGATTGAATCCCAAAAAAACCACCAATCAGAACGAATGATTGAAGACCAAAGTTCTGCAAATTTATAAGACAATTCTACAGTGTAGACTAAAGGAGGATTCACAAAGATCACACGTGCTTACAATTTTTAATTTTAGCCATCAAATTGTTCAATAACTATCTGATCATTCGTGCAACATACATTTCTATTCTGCATATCATTAACATTATCACCGCATTCTTATCAATAACATGGTTGAATAAGCTCATTACACTAAGAAGGATATCAATAACCAACGTGATGTACTGGAAATAAGCTTGTCCGTAACTCTGCAGCATAGCCAAGAACTTACAAGGGGACAAAAGAAATAACCATTGGCATTTCACAGTAGATGTTTTAACCAAGACTTTATTTTGTTGAACAAATGAGGCACAACTGGAAAGCAAGAAAAATCTTACTGAACCATGCAATTCTCCGTAGCTTCAGTTAAATTAGCCTTTTTTTATTTCTAAATAACCCTTGTTCTTCTATACCAGGAATAAGAGTTTGGAAGGGGAATTTGGAAAACACTTACCAGCATATTCAGGTGCGAGGTAACCAAAGGTTCCAGCTAGTCTTGTCGCAACAGACTGTTCTCTGTCCGGAGCAAGTTTCACCAGCCCGAAATCAGAAACCTTTGCGTGAAAATCATCACCTAGAAGAATGTTAGATGATTTGAGATCTCGGTGAATAAATGTCTGTCGAGCCAAACTATGAAGATATTCCACCCCCCTCGCAACATCCAGTGCAATGCTCAATCTTCTCATCCAAGACAGAGGTTCCAAGTTCAGTTTCTTCCAATGAAAAAGATGCATACTTAAAGCACCTTGAGGCATGTATTCATAAACAAGAAGTCTCTCGTTGCCTTCAATAGAATACCCTAGGAGAGAAACCAGATGTCGATGCCGAACTTTAGAAAGAACGGCAATCTCAGCCTGAAACTCATCCCCAGCTTTACTGCCCATCACCCCGGCCTCCATTCTCTTGACAGCTATTTTAGTCCCATCTTCCAATTCACCCTTGTAGACAATGCCAAATCCACCAGAGCCAAGCTGATTCTTTTGGGCAAAGTTATCTGTCACCTTGCGAAGAACTTGGACAGATATAACCACATTTCCAGACTCAACCAAAGAAGAATTTTCTGTAAGATTACTGGTATTACTGACAGAACTAATTCCGGTTTGAGTGGACAAGCTTCTGATGGTGTTATTGGAAAATGCAATCTTAACAATATTTTCTGGATCAGACGGATCTCTAGGATGAACCACAATGGAACTGGGAGGATTTGAGGTCTCTTTTCTCTTCTTAAAGCAACAATATAGAGACAAAGCAATCAACACGATAGCCAACAATGAACCGGCAAAAATTCCACCCACAATTACCAGTTTGGTTCTTTGATTTGTGTTTGAGATTGATGTTGGAGAAGGTGGACTGAAAGGCATAGTGGATGGCGAAGGCGGTGCACTGCCTCGTGGAGGATTCTCTGGTGGAGTAAAACTCCCTGTAGGAGGGCTGCTAGCAGAGGAGGGGGGTTGGTGCGTCTGATTCCCACCATCCAGAAGAGGATTTCCATCAACAACAAGCTTCACACTAGTCCGAAACTTGGGCAATGGAGGACCAAGGTTGTTTCCACTAACATCCAACAATCTCAAAGAGTTCAAATTCGTGAAATTGCTAGGAATTGTGCCCTTTATACTGTTTCCTCCAAGATCAATTTCAATCAGTGAATCTAATCTTGCAATTGATGGACTAAGAGTGCCAGTAAGATTATGCCTAAGCAGATTTATGACAGAAACCTTTGAATTAGAATCACAATTCAATCCCAACCATGATCCTTGACATGGATCATTACCAGACCACTGAGAAGTAAGGATTGAAGGATAATTCACACCACCAAGAAAGTCCAAAAGGGCATTAACTTCTGGGGCACATTCCAAACCAGGTTTAGATTGACAAAAAGGATTGGATTCATAAGAAACCTTACCAGCCTTGAACATCGGCACTGGACCCATCAGTTGATTATTGTTCAAGTCCAAATTATCCAGCGGCATATCTGCCAAGCTCTGAGGAACCAAACCAACAAGCTTATTCCCGTTGAGATTAAGATCTCTCAACAAAGACAAACCACCAATGTTCTCAGGTATTGTTCCAGTGAAAGAATTCCCATGAAGCCATAGTTGGGACAGTGATGTCATGCTTGCAATAACATCAATCGGACCACTCATGCCACCTCCTTCTTGATTATTCAACAGCAGAGTAGACATCAAAGATTTCCCAAAACTCGCAGGAATTTCGCCAGATAATCTATTATAAGAAAGTCTTAGATTACTAAGAGATTGCATGCTGCCTAGAAAATCAGGCAATGAACCAGCCAAATTGCTTGAAGACACTGAAAGATTTGTTAACTGAACAGAATCTGCTAACTCACTGGGAAGAGACCATCCAGTACTCTCATTCAAAGGATTGCTATCCAAAGCCAAAACCCTTATGCTACTAAGTCCAACAAAGAAATCAGACGGGATTGTATCAAAATTATTGTAATCCAAGAAAGCAAATTCTAATTCAGATAATCCTTTAAAGGTGGGGAGTTTCCCAGTGAAATTGTTTCTCTGGAGGCCTATATTGTAAAGCTTTGAGAGCTGGTTAAAATTTGGAGGGAGGGGTCCTTGAAGACCCATACTTTGGACCTGAACTTGTGTGACTCTGCCATCAGAACAAAAAACATGAGGCCATAAAGGAGGGCCACAAGGATCATCACCATTGGCAGGCCATTTGAGAAGCTCTGGATTCTCCAACCCCTTCTGGAAATCTAACAAGATCTTAAGGTCATTAGGATCTGTAACACTATACCCCAATGTGACACAACCCAACAACAACAACAATAAAAACAACAGGTTGCAAAGCTTCATACTTTCACCGCCTATTACCAAATCAACATACTAAAAGAATGAAACTAACCCTCCCAATGCACCTTAAAATCCCACATAAAAACTAGGGCTTTCACGTGTCAAATACCACAAAAGGGTGTAAACTACAAGACCCAGATGCAGGGAACAAGATTTATAACAAAGTTTTTGAAGAACAAGAAGTGAAAGTTGGAAAGGCTAAGATTTTGAAGGAGATTGGAGAGGACCCAGAAGAGGAAATGGTGACTAACAGAGGTGGAGACAAAGACAGGAACATTCAGATCATCATCTAGTACTTTTAAGGTTTTTGTTTAACTAAATCTTTGAACACTCAAACCCTAAAAGTTCAAGTAGTGCACCACAATGACTGTGCCTCTCTCCCCCACCCCTCTCTCTTCTATCTATCTTTTCTTAACTTTCTAAGTCATAATAATTTATATTATATTATTGTTAATAAGGCAAGAAGAAATGTGTAATCACAAAATCCATTTGAATGATAAAAGGAAAGGAAAGGCATTTTGGATTATCAAGATAATGGTAATTACTGTCCATATTAAAATCTTTCTCTAATTTATTGGATTCCAATTTGGAAATAATATCTTAGAAAAATATATTAAAATACTTTTAATACGCAAAGTAAATACAAATAATGTAATCTTAAAACTGTAAAAAAAAAGATAATATTGGTTATTATTTCAATATATATATAAATAAAAAACATGTTTTGGATATAATGATTTACTCTAAAACTAATTTAAACAATAATATATCTTTTTCATTTCTCCAGTTAAAACAATTAATTATACAAGGATGTTTACATGTGGGCCCTGGTTGATTTTCCTGGCGCTTCTGCAGGTCCTGTGATGTCGGTAAGGGATGGTTTAGATTTGGAAATCTCTCGGGATTATTATTGATGACAATGATGAGGCGAGGAGTGGGCCAAGCCAGATTTGGCGGACTCGACTGCGGTGGTCTAATGATGGCCGCCACATTGATCACCTCCCTTTGTTCTGGTGATCGCAGCGGCCTCCTCGTGTTCAGGCATTTTTAAGCTTCCAACTTTGACTGCCAAACAAGACTTTGTCATGTCTTTTGGTTACCAACGCCATTCTATTTTATTCACTTTATTCTTTGCTGCTGCATAATTGGAGGGATTCTTTTTATCGCAGAGTGTTTAATCTATCTGAGAGGTATTTCTAAGAAAAATTAATCATCCTGCTCAAACAATCCATAAGAATATTGGATGGTGGAAAGGAAATAGGGAGCATGAGACCCCATATGCTAGATAAAAGGTGGAAGCAACCTCCTCTTTGTGATTTTTAATGGAGGAAAACATTGAATTATTCATGTGTTTACGGAGAATGGATCGTTTTTTTTTTATTAATATGGATGTCCGGACCAACTTGTACTCATTTCGATTAATTTTATAGATTTTATGGTCAATAATCATATAAGTCTTTAATGACTCTGAGATTTATAAAACTTAAATTAATAATTTTTAAAAAATAAATTTTTAATTTTACCTCCACTCACTTTCTCTTTTTTTGATAGCATGGAGAAGGAATCATCACTTTGAATCCGTGATCACAGCTAATAAAATCTTGCAACCTGCATTTCCAAAGGTTATTCGTAACATAACTTTTGAATTTGTAATTTGGCATCCGAGGCAACTTTCGAACATGTAATATGTAATAGAAAGTATTTTTATGGTATTTATTTTGCGATCCTTAATTATTTTGATTTTATTGACATTAAAGTGAAAGATTGCGTAAATAATATATATATATATATATATATATATATATATATATATATATATATATATATATGCATGCATGGAGTTATTATCATTTTTCACATCACTAATTATTTCCATGGTCAATTTGTCGAGACTCAAGGCGTAAATGATGGCGTTAATCACGATCCAAACATGGAGTATGGTGAATTTGAGCTATAAATGGTAAAAAAACACCATTCGTGATGATAAGTATTAATTTCCACCTGAAAATTTAAAGATATTAAAAGATTTTAAAGATTAAGAGTGAGATTGTCAAAAATACTTTTTTGACATGATATAAAATATATAATATACATTTAAATTATAAAATTACAAGTAAAGTGTTTTAATTAATTATATTTTAATAATTTTAATCAAACAGTCATTAATAATATAATACAATTAATTTAAGAGCACTAAAAGTCAAACCAAACAAACTCACACAAGAATAAAAAATCAAATGAAATCTTGAAATTTAGATTTTTGGACTTCTAAATTAAATATATTAGATACAATAATTACATATGTGATTATTTTAAAAAAAGTTAAAGGAGGGTGGAGTTGTTTTTATTTTTAGTAATATCATTTTTGGAGCCTAAGTTAAATCCATTATTCCTCTAGGTTTGAGACGTCAATGCTACATGGTCATAAGAACTGAAAATTCTTCGATATAGAATAGTGTCATTTGAAAGAGACTCGAATCTAATGAAATGAATATTAACTAAAAAACTAAAAGATTTGAAATTATGGTAAAATGTAAAATTAAAAGATATAGGAGTAAAATATAAAACATAAAACAAAAAAACACGAATCACTTTTAATTTGCAACAAATTTTATTTTGATTTAAAAATTCTTTTATTTTTTATTTTTTAGTCCTTATGTTTAATAAAGAATTGATTGTTGTTTAACAAAATAAGCTGCATGATTTTTTTTATTATTTTTTATTATATTATCTTGATTTCATGACCTGACTTGTAGGTTTAACGATTTAACTCGGATGGACTCACACTTTTTTTTGGCATGTAATTACTCTTTTTTCTTTTGAATCCTTTTGTGTGGTTGATATTTTTTTACTTCATCCTTCAATATTTGATTTGTTGATAATTAGACTTCGTGTTTTTTTCATTTTTGATGCTTCTGGCCAAATGGCCCGAGTCACAGGTTTTATAAGCTAACGATGGGGTTTTTTTAATAAAAAAATAGGTTTTATGATTTTCTTAATTTCATTTATATCAGGTTACTTGTTCACATAATCAGACACGTGGGTTTGGCAGGTTGACCTATTTAGGCTTGAGCCTTTCGTTGGCTTATAATTGCTAATAATTTTTATCCTTTTGTAAGCTTGATTTTTTTTTTTAATTTTATCATTTGACATTTTATTAATTAAAAATTAAGATTTGATATTTTTCAAATTTGGTGTTTCAATTCAAATGACTTGGATAATGAACATAATAAGTTAATATAATTTGATATCATTTTTTTAGCGTTTTTTTTTGTTAGAATTGGGCTTCTTAATTGAACCCAGGTTTAAGATTTTCTTGGTTATGATTTTGAAAGATTACTTAGTTTTTAATATTATTAAATTAAATTTTTTTTATGTTATTAAATTAACTAAATTTATTAAAACCAGTTGACTCAATGACTTAAGTCTTCAATTTCTTTTACTTCTTTAGAAATCCTAGCGTTGCCTTAACTTTGTTCTTTTTATGTTCGAAAAAATTTAGCTTGACCCGTAGCATTGTGCAAGCCACCAATATAAATTTACTCAAATCATTTTTTTTGTTTTTTTTAATTATATTTTTTCTTGCTTTTGACCCTCAATATTTAGTTTATTATAATTGAATTTTTTAATTTGTTTTGATATGGTTCCATGGTTTTATCAAGATTTCATACCTGATCACAGGTTTCATAGATTAGTTATTGTTGATCCAGGTCGATTTAATATTCCACCATCTCAATATTTTATTCTAAAAAAATCATTTAATATATCACTATTTAAATATGTTAAAAGTGATTTTACCATCATACATCAAATTTTTAACTTTCTAATATCTCAACATTTTTTTATGCTGAACAAAACAAAAACGACTTGCAATACAATGAGGGCCAAAAAGCTAGTTTATTCTAGAAAAAGGATTAATTTTTTTTTTCATCACTCTAATAAGAGGATGCAGCATACATGTATAATGATATTTTCATTAGCAGGATAGACTCCTTAATTTCCTGACTCTTATCCTAACGAATTAATAAAAAAATCAATCTGTTTTGGTTTTGATTTCAGATTTGACAAACCAATAAAACCGAAATAAACCAATTTCTTTTAAATAATAATAAAAAAAACACAAGCTCAATCAGTCAAAAATATCTAAAAATGCCCAATTACTTAACCTATTGACTAATTAAATTTAACCAAGTGAAATCAAGTTTTTAAATTGATTATTTAGATATTTTAAAATATGATTAAAATTGTATTTTTTAAGATTATTTTTTTATGTTTTTAAATAATTTTAATATGCTGATATCAAAAATAATTTTTTTTAAAAAAAATTATTATTTTAACATATTTTTAAATAAAAAATACTTTAAAAAATAATCATTACTATACTTTTAAACATATTTTAAGTTTGATTTAAGGTATTATTTTTAAAAATAAAAAGTAAATTAAATTGAATTTTTAATTTCAAACCAAACCATCAATGCTCACCTGAAAAAGAGCTATGGCGTGAAGCAATGTCAAACTTAAACAAGGTTTCTTAAATGTGAATATATATTAGTCAAAAATAACTTTTTGATGTCAAATCTTGACAAGAGAAAATTGATTTCTGTTTCTGTCTTCCATCGTACTACTTTGGTAATCGGAATTATAAGAAAGGTTAGGTATTAGCATCTATTTGTTTTCATGCGTTTAAAGAGTGTTTTTCTTTAAAAAAAATAAAATTATTTATTTACTTTTATTTTAAATTAATTCATTTATATTGTTTTAACATGTTTATATAGAAATAAATTTTTAAAAATAAAAAAATTATTTTAATATATTTTCAATAAAAAACATCTTGTAAAACAACTATTATAATAAAAAAAATATAAAACTTAATTGTATTTATATGCTACCCCACGTAATAATATTCCACCCAACAGTTCACATGGAACCAACCACGCTAATATCATCTCACCAGGTGCATTGATCACGCCTGTCAGAACGCCAAAATTCACGCATCCCTTTGCCGATGGGGATCATTTATGGAATCATATGCAGCAGCAAAATTGGTTCTACGTGGTGTGTGGTTACTATCTCAAGATACACGTCTATGTCTTTTTTTTAGTTTGAAATTATAAAAATCCACTCTAAAAATATAGTCAAACAGCAAAGATGACCGGTTTAAGGATGAAATCAAGGATTTTACGTCAGCATAGAAACAAAAACAACAGAATCAAGATGGGTTTGGAAAAGGTTGCTTAATGCATCCTGTTCAATGAATGAAACCTGTTCATTTGCAGAGCGTATACTTGATCTCACGTTCATCTCTGCAAGAAAAAAAAAACCAGAAATGACATATCATTCAGGAAAATAACAGTTTGGTCCTTAAATAACTGGTGAAGCAGTAAAATCTTGTTTCTGCAAGTTATGCATGCCAAGTATCTTATGCTATCAAAACAATCCTAAATGTTGAGATGCATTTGACAAGAAAAATAACTAGGATGTCACAGAGGGGTCTGACCTTCCTTGATTAAGAATGGATGTCTCTATTTTATATGGAATCGGAGATACAAAATGGAGATCACATTCTAATTGTATTAGAAGCCATTTCTCCCTTGAAGAAGATTCCTGATAAATCCCTTCTATACCAGATTACATACTACAGAAAACTACGGGAGATGCCCTGATGAATTCGAGCGTCAGAGCACTGGCAAAAACGGAAATCTCCTAAAGAATTTCCTGCAAAGCCATTGGAGATGCAGTAAGGTTTGACTTCTGAATTACTCTTCATTGATGTGGAACCGCTGAACAAGTACATGACAGACATTATTTTGAAGAACAAGTCAGCAGAACCTAAAGCTGAATGGGTGGTGATTGCTATGCATTGATGTAAACAAAGGATAAGGTAGAACTCCAGAATGGAAAAACTTTCGGATTTTAAGTCCACACATGTCATAAATGCCACGTACAAAATATGTCAGAGAAGCTAGAGTCTATCTGTAATTTACAAGGCACATAGAATTAAGTGTTTACACCCTAAATGGTCAGCAGCTAAGGATAGTTCACAGTTTATTGCTATACCATTCCAGGATTTAAAACATTTAACAAACACTGATCCCTATATTATAGTTCTCCTACCAAGTTTCTTGGTGGTTTTACATGGTCAACATCCTTCGCCTATATTGACAATCAATTTTCCAAATCCTTGATGTCCTCCATGCATTCCTCTTTTAAGTGATGGGAGCTTCCGTTGGCTTGAATAGTTGATATCAATCCTCCGCCTTGCTGCACCAAACAACAAATTCTGATTATAATTTCAAATTTTCAATGTAAGATTACGGCTAGACAAGACAAAAATCAAAGCAAAAACTGTAAAGCATGTGTGTTTTGCCAAACGGCTTGATCATAAATGAAAGTGGCATTGTTCACTGCTTACAAGCTCAAGCTAATGGTTGAACAGAGTAATTTCACCTCAAAATATTGTTGTTAACCGCTTAGTATGTGAAATGGTAAATGAGAATCAAGGGAGCTGAGAGAAGAACAATTGGGCAGAGAGACATGGAAGAAGGCAAAGGGAAGATAAACATGTTGGGCACGTAGATTTTCCATAGTTCCAAAACATAAATTGTCAAACAAACACAAAGAGCAGCAGAGTTCGCTGCTGTACAGAATTTACTGAACCACAGATCAGATTTCACCGCTTTACAGAATTTACTGAACCACAAATTTAAGTTACCTAGAATCATCTAACTTAAATTTGAAATCATATAAATCCCTAAATGTCTGGCTCACCAAAAAGCACTTAGAGGCTCCAATATGTCCTATATCAGAAGAGGCAACACGTACAGAATCACACCTAAAGATTTTGAACTCTTTTGTCCCACAACCATAGCCTTATGTTCATACAATTATTCCCAGAACTCCTCTGTTTTTGCCAAAACATTTCCAGAATCGGTGGCCTCACTGCCTCTGCAAATATCACATTTTTTTTATTATTATTTCTAATGAATTCATAACTTATTTCCTGTGCTCTTTCGAGAAAAAAAAATTAAAAAAAAAACCCTGGGTTTAATGGCTACCAAATATTAGAAAAACGTGCATTGGATTGGTTGGACTCTGGTTTATTTGTTTAGGTACCTTAGTACCCTAATAAGCATTTAGTGCACGTGTGAAGCTCAGGGAATTGGTGAACCAGAAATACACATCATACGGAGGGAAATATCTTCATTGGCAAAGCTGAGTTGGTGGACAATTAAAAAGATCCTAGCTATAAATTGAAGTCATCTACACAGATAGAAATTGTCTCAACCACTGTCTCACAAACACACAGGACATGGCATTGGAACATATTACAAAACACAGTGAACTGCAAAAAGTTGGCAGAGAACGAGTCATCAGGATCTTTCTGATTTAGAATGTCCCAGATCAAAACTAACAACCAACTCTTTACAAAAGCAAACGATAATAGGATAGATCAGTAAGATTTTACAAAATAATAATAATAATAATAACATGCAACTAGATACATGAAGCAGTGCAGAATATACTGGAAGAGTGTACATAATTCTGAAATACTGAAAAGAGCTCTGAAATAGCTAAACAACTGGAATCTCTAAACTTACTTGAGGCTAACAAATAATGTTAGGAAAATTTAGGAGGAAAACAAATATGGAGTTGGCTTAGAGGCGTGAAAACACTATTTTTAAGGTGTTTATTTGTCCCACACAGAGACAACACCTCCAGGATACAACTAAGCCCTCTAAACCTCTAAAAGAATAAGAAGATAAGATCAAGAAAAGAATATGTCTTTTTGTTATGTTTTCTTTTCTGTATAGTAACATGCTTTTATAGACTTGAAAGATAACAATGAAACAGTATGACTGTTCATCAAACATTATGACTATTGATGAAACACTATGGTTGTTCATCAAACAATATGATTGTTGATGAAATAATATGATTGTTCATCAAATAGTATGACTATTCATATTAAGTTTCAAGTTCCAAATGATATTATAAATATCCATATAATAACATTAGGAAGCCAAATAGGAGAGTTTGTCCATCATAGCTTAATTTACTACACAATAGAAACCCACACTTAGAAACATTAGGAGGGAGTGTTTTTTTTCAATGTGGGATAAACATCTTTCCTTTATTCATTTACAAACTACACCAACAAATAAGAAAAAAAAAAATCAATATCAAGATGGTCCACTCCAGAGGGCCTTCTCTAAAGAGTCCTTTTTTTTGTTTATTTTACAGCCATCAATTACCGAAAACAACATTATATGTTAAAGAAACAATTCAAATCTTTTCCTTCCCTGGATCTTGTATAAATGGGGTTTCCCCTGACTAGATAAAAAAGGGAAACAGTCTTTCCTCATATTATAATTATCTAGCAAAAGTGTAGAGAACAATTAGCATGGAAATATTGGCCTAAAAGCTAGGAAATTTAACCTTCTATTAACAAAGATAACACTTCAGGATGCTCTTCCAGTTGCAAAGAAAGTCATTTGTCAACTCCTAAATTTATTCACTTCAAACTTTGTATGGCTACTTGACTTGGTCAGCCTAATAAGATTAAGATAAGCCATCATATAGACAGCATATTAAACTCTATTGTTGTTTCTACTCAAGCATGCACATCATTGTGTGATCAGTGGTGCATAAAACTAAGACCAATGCAAATGCAGGGCTATGAATCAGGAAATCCAGCAAAAAGCCTCGTTCATATTAAAGCTTGATGTTGTTTCCATCGTAGCATGACGTAATTTTAAAAGTATATGTGCATATGAATCGTAAATTAAAAATGAGTTTTGAATGCAGTACCTTCTAATCGTGCTCCTTGAAAAATGGAACCAAGTCTTTATGATACTTCCTGAAGGCTCCAACAACTTCCACAGAAAAAGCCTCATCCTCAGGGTAATGTGCAATGGGATCACATAATAGTAGCTGTAGAAGGTCCAGCACACTGCCAAGCGTTGCATGAAGAAAGTAAGCTGAGTATGTGACGTCGTATCCTCCTTCTTGGATGATAAGAAGGCACCCGCCACCATGTTATTTGCTTGACTATGAACTGTCCGTCCAATCTCTGTATACCCATCCATTGACAAGCATTTCCTTCCATTTGGATCAAACTGAAGCACAAACAACGTGACTTGGTGAGCAGATCAAAGTTTCAAAAAGTATTTTTTCAGAAATATACAACACAACATCTGAGAAATGCTCATCAAAGAAGCACAATGATATCTAGAGACTGGCAATCAAGGAGCTTCACAACAAACATGGACAGCGTGGGTTATGATGAAAAACAAAGGGACAAAATCTTTCCATAGAACATGACTAGTGGGAGTAGACAGAGAGGGGCTAGTGAAGGGGAAACTGAAGAACTGAAATGAGCAGGACATATGACATTGAAATATGTTTACAGCTCTACATGATGTAGAAATAGGAATAATGGTAGATTATAGATGAAGAGACCTCGAGATTGATAATTGAAGCCGATGTTTCTCTTTTCCTTCTCTTTTTAACTTTTTTTGGCTTGCAAAAGCTGAAAGTAGCAAGGCACATGAGACGGCTGAGTGAATTTGAGTTATGAGTACATGATAAAAAAGCATGCTTGTGAACCTTATACTTCAATTGTTCGGATATATTTTATTACATATGTGCATGTTTAATAGACCATATTGTAAAACTAGAATGCATATGATCACAGATTACCTCACCTCGTCACATGGTCACAATTTGACAGGCCGACAACCAAAACTATCATATCAGGTTCAAATTTGTGAATAGCTGGGACAATTAATTTGTTCATGGCATACTCGTATCCCCTGTCACCCGTCCCATCAGGAAGAGGTACATTCAAATTGTAGCCGAAACCATCTCATTCACATAGCTCATCAATAGGTCCTTTCTGTGGGTGAGATGAACCCCATGAACCATTATTCATATGAGTAAGTGCTCTATCTGTCCGATAGAATCCCTCTGCTGTTCCATTGCCGTAAATAACATCAATGTCAATAGCTACACCTTTTTTACACCCTGAATCTAATCCAAGGCCAATAGAACAGCAAGTCCTGTATTGTTTAGGAAGCAATACCCGTCTGCTTGTTTAGGTTGAGAATGGTGACCAGGCAGCCTAACCAATGCATAAGCAAGTTTTCCATGCCCATCAAGAATGTGCTTCATTGCAGATAGTGTAGTGCCAGCAGCCAGGAGTGCAGCATCCCATAAGTCGGGATTTTAAGAAAGTTCCAGCACAAATCACTTTTCCCCCTTGTTTATCTGCCTGAAATAGTTCATCTATGTACTTTTCGAACTTAAAATAAATGAGCAAAATCAAACAATGCAACAACCCAACATTCTTCACTAAAAATTAGCAAAAACCCTCTTTTCTTTCTACCAATAAAAGAAAAAATCTCCACGCTCTAAGAGCGTCCAAGATGGCAACTTTCCTACCCTTTCCAATGGGTTCAAGATTCATTCAACTAAGGGATTGCTGATCTTAATATATAGTAAGAATGAAAGAGTTACTTGGGGCTTTGAAAAGAGAGCAATTCAGAGACTTGAGCAGGCCTGCCAGAATGCCAAGAAATGTAAGGAGAGACGGGGCCTTTTCCTAAGTACAGAAACGATATATGTTCTTGATCCTGTCTGAGTTATCCGGTTGCTTTTTTAACAAGTCTAGAAACCCAGAGTCAGTTCCTGCGTCAAAAACTCTTTTTCCAGTTTCATGTCTTAGCACATGCCCTTAGCCTTACCTCAGTTAATCCACGTGTTTTATAACGATGGGATAAAGCATAATTATTAATTCTTTAGGAAGCTCCCCTAATTATATATATGGTTTTTATTAGGCGCTAAATCTCTAAATTAAACAATATTATCCTAAAACCAACATATTTTCATTGATTTGTCCCCTTCTATTTCTAATTTTATAAAACAATATTTTTGACTTGTGACTTACATATAACTTATAAGGGATTAATTTCAGGTACTAGAACACATAAAATCACAAAGAAATTACAGTTTTTCTTTTCTTTTCCTTTTGCATAAAGTTTCTATAAAGAGATACAGATTAAAAAAAAACAAAAATTATTTATATCTCCGTCTCAAAATCACAAAAAATGGAATTAATTGGTTTCACAATTCAAAAAATATTTAGGTACCTTTCATCAGTGGGGTTACATCAAATTACGCTCTAAAGTTAGCTAATGTTTTTAAAGTTACCGTTTCATCAACCCAAAGAAGAAGGCAGCAGGGATGGTTGTTAACTTGCATGGCATCAACATAGCCTTCCCTGCCCTTGTTCAGTAATCTTCCCTTCCAACCAGAAAGCTTTCCCAGGATATCGTTGCTCAGCAGGTTATCTATCAGACACAGCAAGAAAACTGCTAACAATCTTTGATGATTTCCACTAGCCATTCGCAGAACTACTGCCTTTTTGTGAACTCTTCTTCGCCCTTTGCACCTACAACTTCAATAAAAACCTTGAGATACTATTGTGCTGCATATTTATACTATTAGGTCCTGTGTAAGTCTTACAGAGACTATATTACTTTGTCAGGAACCCACCTGGCTCTCTTGACCACTCACACACAGAGATATATATATTTGGTAAATCTCACTTCTCAGATAGGAAATCGATCTTCCATTTCCAGGGACCAGACCTAGCCCTAAGACCAATTAAATAAATAATGTATTTGATCATATCTTATCCATCGATGGATTGCATCAAATGGAGGTTGAAAATTAAAAAATTGACTTGGTATCGTCTGCATGACATAAGAAACATAGGTTTAAATTTAATCATCCGAATGTACAAAAAATTACAAAACTCAACTCAATCCCATTAAAAAAAAAAAGCGTTTTACACACAACCTATAACATCAATAAACTCTATACTTGCTGTGAATTGTAACTCAGCTCACTTTAGGATTAGATACAATCCGTAAGTGTTTCATTTTAACTCATGAAGCGTATAAATTAATGAGGTTGTAGACCCCTTTGCTTCCTTGTTTTCCCCACAAACAAGTCTCTGGATTTGATCATACCAGGAACAATGCCAATGAGGGTTGTGTATGGAAATTGTGCTACAGCATCCCTTCTGCCCAGCGAAACAATTGCCGTAGTTGAACCTGGTTTATAAGAGGACATCTTTCGTTCTTTGCCTCCAGACATCAATAGCTTCAGATTCGCAGCTGCCACCAAAGCATGTTTTTGCGCCAAGTACCCTTGTTTGATTTCCTGTTAGATAACATTTCATAAAAATGAGCATTGGTTTGATTATCGAGTACCATAGATGCAAAAGACCATATCCTATTATTGCAAGCATTCTCAACATATAAAACTAAGACGCCTTTCCTTCTTTAGAATTACATGAACTCTAGTCTTCAGTCTTCTTTACTACAACAATTACCTAATTCACTATCACCATACAGAATACCTTGATGTCATATATGATATATACTGGCCATTTTCTCATTCAGCTGTGCGCATAGAGCAGCCTAGCTAAAGTGGACTATGATTTTGGTCACTATAAAAGCAAGCTTTTGAATCCTCCTCCAGCCAAAAAAGCACATCATTTCCAAATTAAACAAAAGGAGTAGAAGAGTAATGTCCCTGCCTCAAATATTATCCACTGGTTTCATCATCCATTAAACTCATTTTTATTACTGAAAACAATTTTAAAAACGCACAAGTTACAGTTAGGTTCTTCTGAACTCCATCGGTCAAGGTTAGTTACCAGTAGACAACAATAAGGAAATTTCTCAAATTAATGGTGAAAGAAATTTTATACTAAAATGGACCTTTTCTTGACTGATTCAATTTAGTTAATTTTTTCTTTGGTTTCCCGTGGGCCCATTAACTCAAGCCTCCAGATATTTGTGATATAATTTATGGTAAATAAAAGCATCCTAGCAATTTAAAACAACCCAAAAGCAAGTATTACAGATGGGGTTAGACTTACTGGAACATCAGTAATATCTCCAATTGCGAATATATTTTTTCGACCTTTGACCCTCAAATGCTCATCAACCATCAACCTTCCCCGACTATCCAGGTTACTCTTCAAAATAGTGCCCTCGAGCCATCCTGAACCCAGTGGTTTCCCGGTGCATAGGAAATGGCAATCTGCTCTGATACTTTCTCCAGCTGTGGTGTGATATATTTTGCTACCATTACTATCTGTAACAGAGTTCAAATCAACTCTCTGCTCCAATTTCACATCAACTCTCTTCGATGTCAGCCATTGCAGTGTCTTATCAGAAGCTTTTGGGCCAATAAATTCCAGCAACCTTGATCCACTATGCACCAGGGTAACATGTTTTTCTGGGAAATCAACAGAAATCTCTCCAGCAAGCTCAACACCAGTAGGACCCCCTCCAACAATCAAAACAGACTGAGCAGACTTAATCTTTTCATTTTCTGCAAGTGTAAACAAAAAGAAAAAATACAGCTGAAACATTTTTCAGGGACAATGTGCTCCCATTTTGTTTTAAATAATCCATGAAGGATTTAGATCAAATAGATGAAATAACACTTATGCCAAAATCATAACATGTTCTTTTTATGTGATTGTGAATTTCTTTTCCTTTCTTTCCCCTTTTTCTCTAAAATAAAATGCAATGGAATTAAATTACAAAACGCAGGTGGGCTAAATAAATTAGAAAACATAAACATAATTGACTCAGCAGGACTCATTCAAAACCAGTATCTTTAGAAGAAGAAACTTAGACCAGATGTTGCTCGACATGGAGTTGCAGTAGCAGCCCTAGAGCTAAAATGAAGTTTTGTTTGGAATATGCATTATAATAGCTATAACCAAACCTGCATTTTCCAAACTTTGCCTTAAAAACTTTTGTAGTCAAACTTCTGACTAGTAGCACCATGATAAAACATATGGTTTCGCAACCACACTTTTCCGAGTAGCAGTCCATGGAATTTAAGAATGAAACTGTGTGTGTGTGTTTCAGGGGGGGTTCGATAAGGCACAAATTAACGTTTGGTTTTACCTGCTTGGTATTCCTTAAGTCTTTCCATCCTAGTTTTCGGGACAGGATCCCTGTGGCCTGTGGCAATGACAAGATAGTCATAGGGAATGGAAAAGTCATCTGCTGTCAATACTTCCGTTTCAGTAATGCCAATTGCAGTAGATGTAACAATACGGCCATTCGTGTAGTAATCTCTGTGATTGATCACTGATCTCTCCCCAAATGATGGCTCCACCATTGTTCTCAAGTTTGCCCATGTGATCTCAAAATACTCCTTCCTGATTCGAAATTTATTTCCAGTTAGGAATTAGGACAGGCAGTTATTCTAGTTTCTTGAACCAACAGCAGCCCAAAAAAGTATTCTTGTACTTCATAAGAGTTTGCTACTGCTAATAAGCTAGGATTGACCCAACACAACATTAAACATCATTCTTTGAAATTTTCATTTCGCCAACAATAAAACAAACATGGGATTGTCCCAAATTTTACTAACATCTTCCCATTTAAACATACAACATAAAAAAAATTATAACTCACAAACAATTTTCATAGATATTTAGCAATAAGAAAAAAGGAACAAGAAAAAACATAATTAACTGATAAAGGGGCATAAAAGAAAAGGAATAGAGCACATACGGGTCAATAAAGGTGACATCAGCATGAAATTGGAGAGATTTGGCAAGCAAGGAACCAGCAATACCTCCTCCAATCACCACCAACCTCCTCTTCTCTGAACCCATTTCTTCCATTTTGATATTAAGTTCTGCAAGAATGAATTTTGGTGCTTTTTCTCTTGAAAGACTTTTTCTTGGGTTTATAAAGAAGGAAGTCAATGGAGCTTGTTTTACAATTGGTTTGCTCTGTGAAGAAGAAAACGGTTGATTCTAGAATTTTGGTTTCCATGTTTACCAGGTCATGTTGGCTGTCAGGGCATTGAATATTCCTTATCTGCATTTCTTTTTCTTTTCTTTTCTCCTTCAAGTTCTTTTTTTAAAAAAAAAATAATAATAAATGGGCAGAAGACCTCTTCTTCCTTCTAAAAACAGAGGACGAGGATTTGGTGAAAATGGGAATCACTCTTGGTAAAATAGTCGTTAAACCCATAATTAGACCTCATCCATTATCAAATTATTTTTTAAAATAAAAAAAACTTTGTTTTGTATATAAATTTTCTTTTAAAAAAAAGTATTAAGCTAACCAATCTATTCTTGTAATCGTGTTAACTAAGTCAGTATCAAGTTAATCTCTAAATTGATTCAAAATAAAATTCAGCCATAACAAGCTTTAAATCAACAAGTTACTGGATTGATTTGTTAAATTAGATTAGGTATAATTATGGATAAATTGGGCTCAGTCTGGTATGTTTACCTAGAAAATTTGAAACTTAAAACATGAGTAAAGTTAGGTATTTAATTTAATTGAATAAGATATTCCCCTAATAAAACTCAATTAACTTAATTAAACTCGATTTAAAATTAACCATGATAATACCAAGAATTCTTTTTAAATAAAACAAAACAATATTATTTTAAAAAAATAATTATTTAATTTTATCCATTAATTAACTTAATAATCTAATAATCCAAGTTTTTTTTAAGTCAGTTTCTAAACCGGGTCTAATAATTATTTCTTATAAAGTAAAAATAAAATAAAAATTGTAGGAGAGATTGAATATTGAAGAATCAATTTACAATCCTTAATTTATGTTCATTATTAAAAAAAAGTATTTTTTCTGTAAATATTCTCTTTTTTATTTTTTTTAGGAAATTTGAAATAATTATTGTACAGTTCTTGTTAATTTAAAACTAGAACCGTAATGGAAGTATAATGAGAATATTATAATTGGAAATAAAAATATATTTTAGGGGGTACAATTGGAAATAAAATATTGCAAGTAGTAATATCAGCTTCATAAATAAATAAATAAATAATTTAAAACACGATGAGCGGACCATTTCGAGCATCTCCGATTTATTCCTTCTACTGCTTCCAGATGACTTTTGGTGTTTGAGATATTCAACAACACAATAAATTTTCTTGCCATGATCTTGTTGGTTATATCTTATATGTATTTAAATTAATTTCTACATTCTAATAAAATATTGGTTTATCAGTTAACTCATTGTTATATATCTGAAAAATGGGAATACAAATTCAATCTTCAATAAATATATTTATTGAAAGAAGTAACTATAAACTCTGAACAGGATTAGTTTTATTTTTTAAAAGGATACGAGGATATCCAAATAAGAAATAAAAAAAATTAATTTTTAAATTTATCTAGATGACAATTTTTTTTATTTTTCTATTATTTAAAAACTGTCCCCAAAATTCTCATTATTCACACTAAAAATCAGTATCGTTCTTCATGTTCTCAATTGTTAATTTTTCTGCCATTTCTCTTTGTTTTTTGTTCTTAAAAATTGTTTTCAGAATTTTAAAAATGGATCCAAATCAACACAAAGGCAATATACTATGTAATACATTTGAGTGGTGAACAAATAATTTGATATGATCATAAATGTTTGTGATTTTTTTTTATCTCATGTGTTGAAATGGGATAATATTTTAGACAAACTCCATGTTAAGTTATTTAATATTGAAAAAATAAAAAGTTGGAAGAATGATATTGTGTCTCGTGTTGGACACACTTGTTTGAAAAATGTATTTTAAAAACTTTACATTTTTTTTATTTTTTTCTTCAAATTAATATTATTTTATGTTTTCAAATTATGTTGATTATTTTATGTTTTCAAATTATTTTGATGTAATGATATTAAAAATAATTTTTTTTTAAAAAAATTATTTTAATGTATTTTAAAATAAAAAGTTTTTGAAAAACAATTACTATCACACTCCCATGCATACTATTACTGATTCAATTCTAAGCTTCACAGCAGCAATTTTTATGAAGCACACGAAGCCTACAAAGAAGAAACTCTGATAAAGCTCGGTTTGTGGGTTAAAGAGTATAACCTGAATTAATCTCAAAACAATGTTATTTCAATGGTTTTTTTTTAATGAAACATTGTTGTTCTAGATTTAAAAAAATAAAAAAAATGAAACTATGTAATTTTATAAAATAAAATAAAATAAAAAACTTTTGAAATTAACTCAATCAAGTCTTATATAAAATTAACTAGGTCAATTAGATTACAAGTTAGGCCATGTTTGTTTCCCGGAATTCATTTTTCGAGAAATCACTTTCCAAACTTTCTTGTGTTTGTTTGTTACTAGGAAAGTTGGTCAACGAAAAACACTTTCCGGTCAACGGAAAACACTTTCTGGTCAACTGAAACACTTTTCGGTCAACGGAAAACACTTTCCAGTCAAAGAAAAATTTGGTTTGGTTTCTAGGAAAATGTTTTCTCTTTTGGCTGTGTTTGTTTTCCGGAAAGTGATTTCCGGAAAACCACTTTCCAAACTTTCATGTGTTTGTTTGTCATTGGAAAAGTTGGTCAACGGAAAACACTTTCCAGTCAAAGGAAAATTTGGCTTGGTTTTCAGGAAAGTGTTTTCCTGAAAAATTTGGGCGGAAAACACTTTCCGGAAGTTGTGAAAAATTTAGAAATGTCATTATTTGCTGATTATATCAAATTTAATCCTCAAACTTTTGATTGCTATATATAATTTGTTTTGAATATTTATTTTTCAATTTCTTCTCTTAAAATTTAATTTTTATATTAATTTTGATCCTTATTTTTATAATTGCTATTTGCTTTTTCCTTATCGTTTTTTTATTGAAATTTTTTATCTATCAAATTTGATCCTCATTCTTTTGATTTTTACTTATTTTATTTGAAATAATTTATGAAATGTTAATTATTATTATTTTAATTTCTTCACCTTTTATTTTTTTTAATTTTTTAGATTTGATCTCTATTATTTTGATTATTATTTATTTTATTTGAGATAATTTATGAAATTTTTTTTTTCAATTTCATTCTCATTCAACTTTTTAATTTGTAAGATTTGTTCCTCATTATTTTAATAAACTTGAAAAAATAAAACATTAATAAGTTATTTTCCAGCTCATTTTCCATAACATAACCAAACACTGGAAAGTGTTTTCCAACTTATTTTCCATTACACTACCAAACATCGAAAAATACTTTCCCGGAATTCACTTTTCTGGAATTCACTTTCTCAGGAATTCACTTTCCAAAAGGAAACTACTTTCCTGCAAACAAACGGGGTCTAGCTACTCGAGTTTAACTAGTAGGTCAACTTTTATCTTGATTTAAAAAAAAATTAGGCTTGTGTCAAATTTTGGATGTTAGGCTAAGAGCATCTCCAATGAAAAATGTTATATTAAAGAGCCAAATGGATAAAATGGTTTTCTAAATAGTGTAAATATAGCCTTTTAATTATATGCATTTCAATGGTAAAAAGCTATTTAAAAAACCAATTATATTTTAATATATTTCATTTTAAATCATGATGTTATTAATATAATTATATAACTAATTTAGATATTTTATATATAATATAATTATGATGTTATTAATTATATAATTAATATGAGTAATTTATAAAAGTAATAAAAAATTAATGAAGTAATATGAAAGTTAAAAGATATAATTTAAAATTAAATTTAAAATTTATTTATATGAATATTTTTAATTTTCAGTTTTAAATGTTACTGTTAAAAAATTAATTTCTTAAAAGTAAATTCAAATTCAAACTTTGAGAAAAATCGCCAACATTTTAAATTTTTATTTTTAATTATTTTTTAAAAAACTCAAGTTTTGAAGAAATAACCGCCAACATTTTAAATTTTAAAATTTCAAATGAGCAAAAATTTAACTGCCAACATTCTAAGATTTTAAAATTTGAAAAAATAATCCATCTATAAATATTCTCATATACCTTAACATTTTTTCTCATCATTTTTTTCTCTCCAATCTTTATTATATTTCATTAAAATTCATCATGAATCATTCTAATTTTAATTTTTATGATACTTTTGATTTTGATTATGACACTCCTGTGATCGCTTTTCAAGTTGCTACTGTTGTGGTTGCTGAAGAAGAATCGAATAATCAAGGGCGGAGAACAGGGTATCGTGACTCTATTCTTGGTCACAATATTGTCAATCGTAATAGAAAAGAAGGTGAGTTAAGGTTATATAATGATTATTTTGTCGAAAATCCTAAATTCACTAAAAGTTAATTTCGAAGAAGATTTAGGATAAGTCATCATCTTTTTTTTCAGATCGCAAATGCAGTGAAAGCTCATAATCCATATTTCAAACAAAGGACAGATACTCTTAGTGTTCTTGGTTTATCTTGCCTTTAAAAGGTAACTGCAGCTCACATAATACTTGCATATGGTATTCCTGCAGATCTTACTGATGAATATTTTCGAATTGGAGAAACTACTGCGATAGAAAGTCTTAGAGCTTTCGTCAAAGCAATAGTAGAAGTTTTTGGTGATTGGTATCTAAGGGCACCAAACGAGGCCGATATTTGTCGATTATTATCAATTGGAGAGCAACGTGGATTTCTAGGGATGTTAAGGAGCATTGACTGTATGCATTGAAAATGGGAGAAATGCCCAATTGCATGGAATGAGATGTTTACTGGTCATTGTCGTGAACCAACTATAATTCTAGAGGTGGTGGCTTCACAAGATCTTTGGATATGGCATGCCTTTTTTGGAATGTCTGGATCATTAAATGATATTAATGTTCTTGATCGGTCACCTATCTTCACTGCACTTGCTGAAGGTTGAACTGCTCCTGTCAATTATACAATTAATGAGCATGAATATACAATGGGATACTATTTAGCAAATGAGATTTATCCTAATTGGTCAATCTTTGTTAAGACAATCCCAAGGCCATTAGGAGCAAAGAGAAAATCTTTTGCAAATAAGCAAGAGTTTGCAAGAAAGGATGTAGAGCGGGCATTTGAGGTGCTCCAATCTCGTTTTGTAATTGTACGTGGACCTGTTCGATACTAGGATGAAGAAACGCTTGCAAATATTATGAAAACTTGCATTATAATGCATAATATGATTATTGAGGATGAAGGAGCAATGAAACTTGGATTTGACCATGAACGTGAAGTCAATTCCTTTGTATCAGTGTGACATGGTGAAATACTAGAACTACATGATTTTCTTCAAACTCATTATCGAATAGGGATAGAGCAACTAGCTCTCAACTACAAGAAGATTTGGTTGAACATTTCTGGGAACAATATGACAACGAATAGAATCATTAGATTTGAACTTCTTATATCATCATAAGTTTCAAGTTTTTTATGTTTTTTTATCATTATGGTTGTTATCTTTTAAGTTAATTAATCCTACTTATTGTTGTTAAGTGTTAGAAGAACTTCAAAAAAGTATTATGAATTGATACCACTTTTATAACAATATATTTAAAATAACCAAGAAATTTCTACATATTTAATTAAAAATACATTACATTAAACAACAAATCAATCTAGTTAATCAAAAATTAAACCACTCTTTTACATAATTTCTAACTTTCTATTTTGAAAATACACTGCAGAAATTGGATCTAAATTAGAAATATCCATTTTTATAATTTGTTCTTCTTCCTCAATCCTGTCCAATTCTTTTTTCTCTTGACTTTGTTGAATCATCATAGCTTGTTACTCTAGCATAATTTTTCTGTCTTGTTTCTTCTGATCCTTAATTTCAACTAAAGTATCCCTGAATTGTTGTAAGAGATTTGTTACAGTTACCTTTCCAACTTTAGCTTTTCCTTATTTACGTTTAAGTCGTTTCTTTGCAGCCTTCTGATCAATTGATCTATCTTGATAAATCAACGGTTCACTGTCTTCTCCTAAACTAACAAAATCAGGGGTAGATAGAGCTGGACTTGCATTGACATGACCTTTTTGTTTCTTGTTTGACCTTTGATGTTGACTTGCACACTCAAATTGCCATTTAGGTTCTTTTCTTAAGATAACCCAACAATATTCTAGTTGAAATCGTTTGCCAACGCAAGAAGCATATATTTGCCGAGCATTATTAATCTGGTAAAAAATTAGAGAAATTAAATATTGTTAAAATATGTGTTAAACAATTTAATATGAAAATGAATATTAAAATTACCCTTGATTCTTCAGTCATTCCACTTTGCTGATGATTTTCAATTTGAGTAACAAATCCAACAAATTTACCGACTTTTCTATTTATTTCTTGCTATCTACTGGAGATGCTTATTTGAGAACGATTATTCAAGTTTCCTCCATTCTCTACAAAGTAAGCATGTACTCGAGCCCAAAACTGTTTTATTTGTTGTTCAACTCCTGTAAGTGAATCCTTGCTTGTATTTAGCCATGCAGAGACAAGTAAACAATCTTCATCTAGTGAGAAATTTTTACTTTTTTGTGATTTTTTTGCCGAATGGACATTTAAATTCGAGTATGTTAAGTCATCAATTAATTGATTAGAATCACTTGGTTGAGAGAGAATATCTTCTGACTCACTTATAAGAAAGTTGGTAAAAGAGCTTGAAAAATTTGAATCCATCTACATTAAAAAAAAAAACTTAAGTTAAAACCTTATAAGAGAGTGTAAAAGAAGCTCACATTCAATGTCTAGCAAATTTTGTAATTTCCATACATGTGAATTAATAATAAGCATTGCCTCCTATTTGTTCTAACATAATAATTTGATCATTTTTTGGAACTAAAAGAGGATTGATATATTGGTTTAATTGCATTTTCAACAATACAAAATATAATTGACCTCAAATTAAAACAGACAATAAAAAATAAATTTTAAATATGTCACTCTATATTTTTATCAATATCAACTACCATTATTAATTCCTCTCAATTTTATCAAAGATAACAACATAAAAAAAAATTGTCTTCCTTAACCCATATTAAAAACATAAAATAACAAAGAAATAAAAATCATCACAAATATCAAATTAACAACAAAAGGTCTAAAAAATCAAGAGATATAAAAGAGAAAATAGAAAAAGCTTTTAAACAAGCATATTTTTTAATTTCAGCTAATTAACACAACCGATGTTATTAATTAACTGAAGAATAATTGATTTTTGTTTTTCTAAATTTGAGAGAAGGGTGAAGCCTAATATAAAATTTGCTAAATTTACAAGTTCTTTCCTCCTGCTTTTAAAGAAAAAAAAACTGTTAGCCAACGGCTATAAGTGAAGAGTCATTTTTACATTTCCCTGTAGAAATGGTAAAAGCAAATGATTGTTGGCCAACGACTATTTTAATGTAGAAATGGCTCTTCACAGAAAAAATAGCTAAAATAGCTATCCGTTTACATGTGGTGTTGGAATGAAGAAATGCAAAAGCAAAAGCTAAAAATATATTTTTTTACATTTAGCTTCTCATTTAGCTCTCCAATTGGAGATGCTCTAATAACTAACTATGAGATTATTATACAAAGTACTGTCTTGTATTAGATATGGCAAATGGCATGGATTAATGAATAAATTTCAAAAATTGAGGCAAAATGTCTAGAAAGAACAGGGATAAATTTCAATTTCTAAAATAAATAAGGGATATTATGAATTCCTTGTAAAAATTAAGGTGGTAACTGTCTCCTTTCTCGATCATGTGGATCCACCTTGGCTGTTAGTTCAAGTTCAAGAAACTAGGAAAACACACGGAATATTATTACATCGGGAAGGAGTATTCTTACTAAGTTGTTGTCATCTCTTGTCCTGACTGGAAATAAATTTGAAATCAGGAAGGAGTATTAATCAAGCTTGAGATGCATGGTGGAGCCATCATTTGGGGGAGAGATTAGTGAGGGAGAGATCAGTGGTCAATGGCAGAGATTACTTCACAAATGGCAATATATATATATATATATATATATTCAGATTAGTTTATATATATTTCAATTAATTTCTTAAAATTTTAAAATTAACGATTAAGTAAATTTTTAATGACAATGAGACGTGTGAACATCTACCGCAATTAGCTTTACAGAAACAGAAGTAATGGCAGTAGATGGCCATTCCATTGCCTATGACTATCTCGTCATTGCCAGGCCACAAGGATCCCGTCTCAGAAGCTAAGTCAGGGAGACTTTATGAATTCAAAGCAGGTAAAAAATAAAAAATAAAAACTCACACGCACAAAGACATGCACAGAGTTCCAAAATCTATATATGTTAATCCAGGCACTGTATTTTTCTGCTTGTTTAATTTTTTGTTTGATCTTTCAACCTAGCACAACATGTCAGCTCAGTCTTTTCGGATTGTTGGAGGGGGTCCAAGTGGTGTTGAGCTTGCTGGGGAGATTGCTGTTGATTTCCAATGACGAGATAGTCATAGGCAATGGAATCGGTCTAGCTATATATTTCGTAAAAGCTCTTTTAACATTTTTATAAATCTTTTTTTAACGTGGAAAGAAAAATCTTTTAAAATAATTTCTCGAACTTCATTTGCACAACATAATATTGATAACCAGAAGTCTTCATCAGGTTTCATAAATTATGATTATCTATTAGGAAATCAAACAAGGGGTTGCAACACAAAACCATGCTTTAGTGGAAGCTAAGAATTTGAAGCAATTGATAGGAGGCAAAGAGCTAAAAATGTCCACGTATAAACCAGGTTCAGCAATGGAAATTGTTTCTCTGGGGAGAAAAGAAGCTGTAGCACGACGTTCATTTAGAACCATGATTGGTAAATTTCCTGGCATGATCAAATCCAAAGACTTGCTTGTGGGGAAAACAAGGAAATACAGGGGTGTATAACCTCATTAATACACATTTCATGAGTTAAAAGGAAGCACGTATGTATGGATTCTGATGAGTTACTGTTTTATCTTCTGGGCTTGAAGACCGAGCTTGATCCTGAAATAAAAACATTAATCTCTTAGTTCTAACCATCTCTTTGTTCTAATAATCTCTAGATGCTTCTTTTTCTTGCAGTGAAAAGGTTGGCTAGTCCATAAAATATTTCTGTCCTATCAGGATAAATATATTTGATCTACAGTTCCATTAAAATAAAATGTCTCTGATCTATGTCCCATCATAATAAAATATTTCTGATCTATTATGGAGCATCTGGGCTAAATACTTAGCTACATCCAAAGATAATAGAACTAACAACTCGTAAAACCTACATATATCTAAACTCAGTGATTGACTAAACTTAGAAACAATAAATCATAACCCTCTCATGGGAAAAGCAACAAAAAAAACAATAAATACCGATCCATCAAATTCTATAGTAATTAAGGTAACATTTCAGTAGTTTTAAAACATGAAATACATGAACCAAGTTGAAAAGAAGCACACGGGAATTTTTGTAAAAACTATGATTACTTGATAAAAATCTTTTCAAAAAGGAATAAAGAGTGAATCAAGGAACGATAAAGGGGAAGAATCAAATACTTAAACACATACGGATGGTAACATCAGCATAGGATTGGAGAGACTAAGCAAGGAACCACGAAGTTCACTCTCCACGCAGGAGAAGCAAATAAAAATTACTTTTTATAAACTGAGATTCGACCTCAGTTTTTAGATGGGATCCATATAAAAAAATATAGTTTATATTAATCAAACACTTTAATTCAGTGTTTGCTTTTTGCCGCTACCGCAATGATAAATGGACCATTCGGAGGATCTCCAACTCAATCCGATATAGTGCTCCCATATGATTTTGATATTTGAATAAAAACTAATTAATTAATATTGTAATTAGGGATTCTTACAGGTGTTTGTGGCTCAATTAATAGAGTCCCTTGCTAACCTAGACTACTTAGTATCTGTTTGGAATCACCATTTTTATTACCCTTGTGATTTTTCGCTGTAGCTGTGGCTTTTAAGTGTTTAGTAATATACTTTAAAAGCTGATGTTATAGTCATTTTATGTATAATTTGTAGCTTTTAAAAGCCAAAGCCATGGTTCAAAGCTATAACTATAGCTTTTTCAAATGGATGGTTAACATTGCGGTATGTTTTGCGGTTATAATTTTTTAAAAAAATATATTTTAAAAAAACTATAAATTTATGTTATTTTTCAAACTCAAGTTTTTATTATAATTTGATATAAACTCCATAGATACTTTTCATATAACTAAATAACTTTGAAAATTATTTTTGGAATAAAAACATTTTTAACCGCGACCAATAATAAAAAGAAATGGAGCATTATTGTTTTTAATAAACAAATACATGTCATGCCGATAACTTATGAGCAATACTCATCAATCAATATAATAATAAAGTCAGTCTTTCTTCACCTTTCAAAGTTCATGGTATAAAATTTTATTCAACTTTTTAATTGAATTGAAAAAAATATTAATATAGTAAAATTTGTTTATCCTAACTATATATTTAGTAATCCCATTAACTCGGCTAAAGCTAATTCAAATCCAACTAAATTAATTTCAAGAAATTAGAAAAAAAAAATAGACATTGATTTGATTAAAATATTAACCCAAATTGCCTAGTAGCTAGTGAATTGATCCAATATTAACTTAATAATTAATGTTTTTTTTTACAGATTAATCCCTAAATCAGGTATAACAAATTAATATGGTAGATGATGGATGCAAATTAATAAAAGCATCAGCACGTTTCTGTTATCTTTCCGAATCTGGTGTCGCTTGGAGAGGAACGTGGCTTCGAGGAGATGAACATGCACTGTACAAAATTTCTCAAATTATATAAATGAATGAATGTTAGGGTTGGATTGGAATCTCTTGACAAGAACATGTTTGAAGGATACGGTATATATATACTGACCAGATTTCTTCTAATTTGTTATAAACAACAGACTGTACATTTTGTTTTCTTATATATTTGCAACTTGCATTCATATATAATTAACATTGACCTTCCAAATATGGTGGCAAAATAACTTTATTATAAAGAGTGAATCCATAAATTTGAAAGAAAAGATCAAATTTCCGTTGACACATAATTTAATTTAATCATATAATGCAATGTTCAATAATAATAATAATAATAATAATTACATAAAGTGATACAGTAATTAACTTGTAAAAAAAACCCATTAGAATAGTGCTTGACCAAAGAAACCGAGTTCTAACCTCCACAAGGACGAGATTTAAACATTGAATTGATTATTAGTTTTCCATATGATTAAATGAGAAAAAAGATAAAATAAATTGTAAAAATAAATTTAAAAAATAGTAAAAATATAGTTTTATAAACTAAATTTAGGACATAGTTATGAGACTCAACGAGAAGGTTAACTTGGCTTAAGGCTAAGATTATGGTTTAGACGAGTTAACTTAAGTTAATTCAAATTGTCTTTAGAAAAAAAAAACCTCTAAAACGACTTTGTTTTGATCTTTTAAAAAAAAAAGAGTTCAAAATGAAATTATTTATAAAAAAAAATATCTTTTTTCTACTAACCTAGTCCGATTCATATCTCAGGTTAACTTGCACACAAGTCTATATATGTTTTTATAATTATTAGTGTGCATGATAGTACTTTGAATTACTATCAATTGTAAGTTTGGATATATGCTTAGTATTCATACTAGTATTATATTTGTGTTGATAACGTGTTTGTCATAAGTTAGTATTTTGCATGCTTACATATTTAAATATGCATAAACTTTAATCTTTCCTTGGAAATTTTTTGTTTAACATACCTTCGTGATGATAAACTACCAATCCATGCTAACTATTTTTTAACTATAATCTTGTTATGACAAACTAAATATATTTGCACACTAGTCTATTTATATTTTCAAACTATATATATAGACTAGCCCACCTTATTTCCTATGTCAGTAAGGGTTTTTTAAGTTTAATTTTTCATTCACCTATAATTTGTTTAGTTAAAAGAAATTTCCAACAGTCCCCCATATGAATGAAAATTATCTCACCGGTTTAAAAACAACTCAAAGATTTATTGCGAGTTACTGATTTGGTAAATTACTACATTAGGACATATAGCTTTTAGCTTTAAGCCTTCAAGATTCACTACATTAGTGAAATATTAACAGTTTTACTCGGATAAATAGTGAACATGATATTTTGAACCATTCAACTTTTTATTTAAACCAAGATAATAGTACTCACATAGTTCTCTACCTAGAGATTTTCTTTGGTTCTCACTGTTGTATTTTTTTTTTACCCTAAATAACTCTTGGATTTATAAGTGCTTTAGAGAATTCAGCCTTTATCGAAATTCTTAAAGAAACAAACACATTTCTCACTCATATGTGATTTTTCATTAAGAGTATTCTGCTATAATACACTTGGTGTACCAAGATATGAAAATCATTAAGAGCTGAGCTCACTTTTTATCACGTTGTAGCTAACACTTATTTCATCATAGGAATAAGCAGGAAATAATAATTTCTTAATGCTACCGAGAATGTTATGTGGCTTAGTTTTCCATTTGAACCTATGTACTTGGATCGTCAATCAACTACGTATGATTATCATCATTACACTCTTTCATCTTTTAAAAGTTTTAAACTCATTTCCCTTAATGAATTATAGATAAGCGCTCTTGTCAAACCTTTGGTTAGCGAATCTGCAATATTTTCCTTTAACTTTACTTAGTCAATGGAAATAATTTCATTCGAGAGCAAATATTTAATGGTATTATGTCTATGACGTATATGTCTAGACTTTCCATTATACATGCTACTTTGTGCCCTTCCAATAGCATACTGATTATCACGATGAACACAAATAGTTGGCACTGGTTTTGGCCAATATAGAATATCCTCTAAGAAATTCTAAATTCATTCGGCTTCATTTTTAGTTTTATCAAGAGCAATAAACTTTGATTTTAATATAGATTTAGTGATGCATATTTGTTTGAAGGATTTTTATGACACAACTACTCCATCAAATGTCAAGAAATATCCACTTGTAGATTTTGAATTCTTAGTGTCTGATATCGAATTAGCATTAATATACCCTTCTAGTATTGTTGGGTAACCAGTATGGTATCTCCCATGGTTCAAATTGTACCTAAAATACTTGAGTACCCTTTTTATTGCCTTTCAATGATCCATCTTTAGGTTACTTGTAAATCTACTCAATTTACTAATTATCAAACAATATTCTAATTATTGAACAATATTCTGATTGGTCTATTCCTTCGCCTTTATTTTTGGACAAATAAACACTTATTTCCATTGATGTTTTCATAATGCTATTGTTATCTTTAAAAAATTTGTCAAGAACTTTCTCAACATAATGATATTGGGACAATATCAATCCACTATATGTCCTAGAAATAATTGAGTGAGCACTTGTGCAGTTCATAAGATACAACAAACTTGTAATTATTAAAAAAATATTCTAATTGGTCTATTCTCTCTCCTTTATTTTTGGACAGATAGATATTTATTTTCATTGATGTTTTCACAATGCTATTGTTATTTTTAAAAAACTTGTCGAGAACTTTCTCAACATAATGATATTGAGACAATACCAATTCATTAGATGTCTTAGAAATATTTATTCATGGTATGACATCTACAACACTCAAGTTTGTCATGTCAAATTTATTTAGTTAACTTTTTCGTAGTAGACTTTATTATGTGATTATTACTGCCCAAAATAAGCATATCTTCCACGTAGAGACATACAAACAATAACATTACCTATATCTGTGTTTTTCACATAAAAATATTTATCAATTTTGTTGATTTTAAGTTTATTTGACAACATAACCTTGTTAAATTTTTCATATCATTGTTTAGGTGCTTATTTCAAATCATATAATGCTTTGACAAGCTTATCAACTTTCTTTTCTTGTCTATTGACAACAAATCCCTCATATTGTTTCATATAAACCTCCTAATCAATTGTTTCATATAAACCTCCTCATCAAGGTCATCATTTTAAGAAAGTTTTTTTTCATCC
This sequence comes from Populus nigra, assembly GCF_951802175.1. Taxonomy (NCBI): domain Eukaryota; kingdom Viridiplantae; phylum Streptophyta; class Magnoliopsida; order Malpighiales; family Salicaceae; genus Populus; species Populus nigra. The sequence goes on along the minus strand of NC_084852.1, from coordinate 27,248,641 downwards.
GTTTGATATATTTCAAGCTTATTAATAGCTAAAATGACTATTAACATTCGCATGGAAGTTATTCTTGACACGGGTGAATATATGTCAAAATAGTCCACATCTTCTTGTTATTTAAAACCTTTAACAACAAGTCTAACTTTATATTTACTGATAGTGGCATCAGTTTTCATCTTTTTTTTTTTGAAGATGCACTAATGACCTAATGGTTTACTTCCGGGATAAAAATCCACTAGTTTCCATGAATAATTATTCATAATTGATTCAATTTCACTATTGACTGCCTCCTTCCAATAAGAAGCTTCCTGATAAGACAATATATCGGAGTAGGTTTGAGGTTCCTAAAATTGTTATGTGATTACTTGTGGTTCAGTCATTGTTGTACAAGTGTTAGTTTTTACATGGTAATTGCATGTATTTATAATATTGGTCTTCATGCCTTATGGAGACCCAAATAATTTTTTAGGGTTCAATCAAGAGAAAAAAAAGGGGCAATCTATTCTGGCCAACCCAAACAGGCTCCTTTAATTTTTTTTAATGGTTGGCACAAGTGATGCATGCACCAAGAGTTGGTCACCTGTTGTCTTAGGACAATGTATGTGGACCACTACGACCTCGAAAGATAGGCTTTCAAGGTGTGTATAGATTTATCTTGTCTGGGGTCTTTCTGATAGTACTAAGATATCATCATCAGAGCTTTGGTAATACCTCGGTGTGCATTTCTTTCACTCCCTCTTTCTCTTCTCATTTCTCTTGTGCCTTTAACTTCTCCTACTTTCTTGATTTTTTGCCCCCATGTTTTTTATTGTCATTTTCTTTTTAGTCCCTACTTGTTCTTCTATTTTTGTTTCAATAAGTTTGGATTGTGGTGCAGAAGACTCATTCATGATGATAATATTGGATTTGGTTAGCTATTTAACACTCAATAGAAAGATTTAAAGTTTTTGAAATTATAAAATTGATATTATAAGATCTAAAACTATATGAATTAAAGTGAAATAGTGATGAATCCATAAGTACTAAAATAATGTTTACCCAAAAAAATAAATTCATCAACGCCAGTAGAAGAAAATGGGACAATGCAATATAGCTCATAAGTCATGGCTCACCATAATTGTGATATAAATCCCCATAAGGATCAGCAAAGGACTACCAAGCTTGAGCATAGACAAAGAAAATACAAGAACTCAACCTAAAATCCCTATTTATAAGAAACATTAGACAAAATTGAACCACTGTTTGAAACTAGCAGGTTGACCCAAAACCGGACTAGTCCAGGTTGAACTAAGAATAAAAAAGAAAAAAAAAATCAGCTAGCCCAATTAAAAACCTGGGTTAACTTAGTGACTCAGTTGATCCAACCTGATCTCGTTAAAACCTGACTATCAATTCATTGATTTTTTTTATCAAAAAATATTTTTTTATCAAAATGATATTGTTTTGATTTATTTTTTAATTTTATTTTGGATTAAATTTCTCAATCCGTGACCTAAGCCTTGCTTCGAATCAATTATCAAATCAGATTTTAAAATTATGCTTTGGACAAGATGACTCTTTTCACCTTGTAAAAGCTGGAACATGTAAGGACCTTGATTTTTTACTTTTTTTTTGTAGGTTTGGTTTATATCAATCAATATCAATATGCTATAAACTTTCTAATGTGTTAGAATTAATTTTTTTAAATAGTTTTAAAAACATGTACTTATAGCAGATGAATAATGATAAAAATTGTTTTTCAGATGATTTTTTATTTGGAAATTTTTTAAAATAATATATTTTATATTTTTAAAAATTTATTTTTAACATCAACATATCAAAATTATCCAAAAATATTTAAAAAATAAATTTAAAGCAAATAAATTTATTTTTTAAAAAGAAATTGTTTTTCAAATGACTTTTTGTTTGGAAATTATTTAAAATAATATATATTTTATGTTTTAAAATTTATTTTTAATATCAACGTATTAAAATTATTTTTAAAATAAATGAATTTAATTTTTTTAAAATAAAATTAAATTACAAAAACAAACACAACTTCCGCGCCCCACGCCCAAAGCGTAATTGAGATCAACATTTCAACCTTTTTTGCGTATAGAAGAAGCTTTCGGGTGAATATTTATAGTTTGAAGTCTTTATTTGGCTCCTACTTTTACAATTTTTAGTGTGAAGTCTTTATTTTTCTCTTCCACTTTTTCCCAAAATCTTTTTAGTAGATTGAAAGAGTAACATTGGTAGGTTCTACAAGCAACCATGCACCCTCATCATATTCAATTATTACTATATTCATTTCCTTTGTCTTCCCCCACTCTTTCTCCCTTTAGCGGGAGGGGAAGGAGGTAGGCATATTTAAATGCAATACCCCCTTTAATTAATGTCTCTGATCTTTTCAGCTACCACAGGAATAATTGTTAAATTCTGCTCTGCAAGCTAATTTAAAAAACTTGCAATCTATAACTTTATTCGATTCAAATTTCAAATTTTTATATTAATCCAACCAGATTAATTTATAACATGGTTAATTTGATTGTATTGATCTGTAACTAAGTTAATCTAATCATATATAATCCTGACTTAAAAATAAAGGTTAATTTGTATTAAAATAAAATAAAAACATATACAAGAGACATACCTCTTCAGATAGAGAGAGATAGAAAAAAAAACAGCTAAGGCTGGAAGATAAAAAGACGAGAAATTACACCAAATTCAATGCTTTACTATTTGGTTATAAGATGGATGTTTACGAGTGCGGTTACAATTATTTTTTAAAATATATTTTACTTGTTAAAATAATATTTTTTATTTTTAAAAAAACAGGAATCAACTCTTTAATTTTAAACAGAAACATTTCTTTGGGAAAAAAGAAGCAGCTAAGGCTACTGAAGGTTCCAGGTATCTCCGGGGATGGTGCCCTCGTGGTCCAACTTTATCAAGACTGATAATTTTTTTATTAGATCATTACTGATAATTTTTTTAAAAATAAAATAATATTATTTTAAATAAAAATAATAAATCCAGAACTTAATCACTCTAACCCCTTTTCAGTGATTCTAACAACTATCACAATAGGATATTGGCAAATTCGTGATATAGTTCTTTGCCGGCATATTTTAAGGCAAGTGGATACCTTTTTTCTTTTAAAAGCAATGGAGAGTTGTTGTATGGCAGAGTCTTTTTTGGTAAGTGAATTAGAAAGCATCTCAAGACCCTAAAAATTGACTAATTACTCTACTAAAGTTAAGCAATTAGTTGGACATCTTCATTACAATGACAAATCACTGCATAATCACAGCATTAAACACAATCAAGGAAGGGCTAATTAACGAAAGTGAGATCGCACCCTTCTCCTTTCCTCACCAACATTCAGCTTACCAACCTGCTTCTCCATGACTAATCCAAGACCAATTCTCTATTATATATGGGACTAGCTCAAATTATGAACACCATCAAGTATAAACATAAGCAAGTCAAGAAATGACATCTTCTAAGAACTTGTTCAGTGCTTCTGCCATATAAATTGTGAATTTTTTTTATGTTTTTCACATTAATCTCACCTGATTGAAACCCAAAACATGCTCGGTGTAGCTATATTAGTAATGATTAAGAGGAAAATGTTTTTTAACTTGAGAGTTAGTTTAATCGATCAGATATTAGATTTATTTTTTAATAATCACGAATTTCAATCCCCTCAGAATCACTAGAGGCAGGTATAGAGCTGAGATTAGTTAATAGAGAGGGCCAAAACTCAAGATATAATTTATTATTAGAAAATTTATTTATTTAAAATAAAATAATACTATATTATTCTATATATAAACAATAAATAAAAAAAAATCTAAAATATTTTGCAGGGGCCCGGGCCCTTGCTTGCTTCCTTCTAGTTCTGCCCTGACTAGAGGTTTATATGATAGTTAATTTTAGGAATCGTGAATTTAGTTGATGCACACGCAGTTGATTCAAAAACTTAAATTAATTAAAAAATATATTTTTATTTGAAGAAAATATGATCAAGATTATAAAATAATGAAAGGCACTAATTAATCAAGTATTTTAAATCTATAACTGAAATAAACGATGCCGTATCTCCGTGAGATTTGCACGACGCCACGTGATTATCCGAGGGGTGCCTCCCGTCGGTCTTTATAGCTGGGTGCAGTCGACGGGTCAAAGGCACCACCGTTTCCCCAGATGTGCGCGTCGTTTTCCCAGGGACATGTGCGCATGTTAGCCAGAACAAGGGTACAAACCATCAAGTGTCGGGGAGAAAAAAGCCATGTGGACCAATTAACTAGTGCCAGCTCACGATCTGACCCACCAACTAAGTGCTATCACTGGGCAGCGCCTAGTGGAGAACTCCATGTGTAGATGTCGAACAACACTAGCTAGTAAAGGGGGAGCAAGAGGTGTGCTCTGCACATGGCGTAAGGGACTGCCATAAATGGACACGTCATGTATCGTGTGGAGGGAAGCCATCTTCTTGCTTCTGTACAGCACACTAATCATTCAACGAGTCGTCAACTCACTTCACCCGATTCATAGCCTTCTTTAGTCTCTGTTTTCGCACTCTTTTTTCTAGAATAGAGATGGGAATTGCATAACAAGTGTAAATTGATAGCATGCCTATCCACAGGAACTTTCTCTTAAGATCACCGGTTCAATACTCGGATAATGAGTCAGCTGGGTGAACTCAATTTATTTTTATAAGAACATCATTTTAAGATTTTTTAAAATGAAAGAACATAGTTTTCAAAGTTATTTTATATAAAATAATTCAGTTAAAAATAAAAGCTAGATCTTAAATCAATGAGTTATCGAGCTAGTCTGTTAAATCAGACAAAGTTTTATAACTATTGATTAATAATATAATATAATTATATATATCTTCAAATGAGCTTATAATAAATTACAAATTGAGTTTTTTAGATGATTTTTAAAAAAATACAGCATTAAAAAAATTTAATTCTTCTAAATAATAATTTTAAGAACTAAACTAAAAAAAAATGAAAACAATAAATAGACTTTATTAGCCACTATAATAATCCTTTAAAGCTTAGAATAACTAAAATTGAAAAGGATTTTCACTTATCGGATATTGAATGTCTATAAATGATATTTATATTGTAATGGATATGTATCAATCATTATTTTGGAACTAACTAAATTAACACTTAGGCTTAGCCCTATCCTTCGTCTTAAAATATCCCTCAATCCTTTGTTAATTACTTTATGTAAGAAACTACTATTTTGATCCATATTTATTTCAAAAGAAAAAGAAAAAGAAAACATATGAATGTGAAGCGAGTACGCAATTTCAAGTTGAGTAATAGGTTCAATAATAAGGTGATTATTTTTAATTTGGTTTGATTTTTATATAAAAAAAAGTAATTAAATTGAATATTTTTATAAAAAAACTTAAACCGAATCGAACCGGTTCAAACCGACCGGTTTTGGTTAGGTTTTTAGGACGAAACCGGTTCAAACCGGTTTGGTTTGATTTTTTTATTTTGGCTCGTTTTTTTGTTTTTTACGGTTTTGGCTCAGTTTTTTTGGTTTGGCTTGATTTTTAAAAAATTTTAATCGGTTGTTTTTCACGGTTCGGTTTTTTCGATTTTTTTTTTCTTTCTAATTTTTTTGGTTTAATCGGTTTTTTTTGTTTACTCCTGTTAATCCTGTTAATCAGCACAAATATATAATAATTGATTGTTATTGTTTTGGTTTATCATTTCTTTTTTAATTAAAATGGATAGTAATTTTGTTTTAAAAAAATGGATAAAAAAAATTCATTGACGGATATCTCTAAAATTTAATATAAAATAAAAATCTGAAGAATCTCTAAAATGATTCGAATATCAAGGCAACCGGGGGAAATATATGGTAATTTACTTCTTCTTCTTTATTTTTTGTTTGTTTAATCATGATTGCCAGATGTTCGAAGGAGACAGATGAGCAAGATTTCTTGCTTGAGACAAATCAGATGTGGTGGCATCGATCTATATGATTTTCTGAAGAAAATCTAATTAAACAAATATCTACCTGTTCAATTATTAACCTTCCCGAACAATTATTTCTTTTGCTCACATGTGAGCTTTAGTGCCATGATAGCGTGTGACAACAATAATCAATCATGATTATCAAGATTAATTTAATCAATCACAACCAAAATGGTACCCTTAATCTTCGCTTAATCCACAATTTAACTCAGTGATTCATAATTTCAACTCTAATCTAGTTCTTTTAGTTTTAAAAAAACCCAAATAAAATTTATTTGATCAATTTGATAATTCAATTTATAACCCTATCGACTCGGTTAAAATTTAATTTATTTTTTTTTTAAAAAACAATCTTCAAACAATAATATTTTAATTTTTTTTAATATATCAAAATAATATCGTTCTAAATTTATTTATATCAACTTGAATTAACTAATTTAAATTTATAATGATGATGATGTATTAAAATTTGTTAGCTTTATATTAAAATTTTAGTTGATGTGAATATTAACTGAATTATGATAAGTTAACGTTATAACATGTCATGTCAACATATGTGCGTGTATATATATATATATATATATATGTGTGTGTGTGTGTGTGTGTTGATTTGTAATTGCCATGTTCGTATATCTACGAGCTTAGATTCACTTACCCAATTTACATTGACACTTAATGCCCACTCCCAATCTAAATTTGTTTGATCGGTTAGGGAAAATGGGGTGTAGATGAGATGAACACAAACCAAGTATAGAACATGGTGTTTTTGCATAGGCTACATTCATCTTATCAAATATCAAAGTCGACAACCCTGTGATCTCAGGTTCGAGTCATGTGTTTGCTCATATGATGACCACTGGAGGCTTACATGATCGTTAACTTCAGGGCCCGTGGGATTAGTCGAGGTGCGCGTAAGCTGGTCCGGACACCCACGTTAAACTAAAAAAAAAGTCGACAATTTACAGTGTGCTGCGATACTTTTTTTTTTCTTTAAGTGAATTTTAAAGTATGTTATCATATGTTTAAAATCTAATCATGGGGTCGACCAGAGACAAAACCCAAGTTATGGGTCGAGATGGTCAACCTAGTTTGACTTAAAGTAACGTAAAAATAAAAATAATTATTATCATAGTTGTTGCTACCCAATTTTTGACCCATGTTTTAATAATTTTTTAGAAAAAATCCAAAAATAGTGAAAAGCATTGAAAACCCAAAAAAATACATTTTTAATACATTTGCATCGTTTTTAGCATTGGCAGCGTCGTCTAAAATTTTTTTTTAAAATTTTCAAAGGTCTTTCGAACGCGTTCAATTTTTAACGCTTTAATTTTAAAATCATTGATTTTCCTCATTGAGTCGACGTTGATATTTGCTCGCTTTCAAAAATACAAAAAAATAAGAAAAATCAAAATTTACAAAAAAAAAGAGGAAAAGAGAAGGAAAGGAAAAGTTGAGGGACTAATTTGAAAACCTAGCAAAACTTTTCCTATAAATACCATGCTAAAACTGAATTTTCGAGGGGGGGGGGCAATTTTGACACCATCAGAAAAAATAAAAAAAAAACCCTAAACCTAAACCCATTTTTTCCAAGGAGAGCAGCCGCCCCCCTCCCCTGGATTTTCTTCTCTGCTCCCCCCTCATCAGATTTTTTTCTTCATTTCCAGCCGCTCCACTCCCGGTCATCTTCATCCTTCCCTCCAGCCTCCCACTGCCCACACAAGACAGCCCATCACCTCCTCTCTTTCCCCGATCTTCACTCATCAACCGGCCATAGACCAACAGCAGCCACGAATCAGCTCCCCCTTCCACAGATCCTCCCTCTCAGCCGCTCCCTCTGCTCTTCGCAGCTCTTGAACCTGCCTCCATCGACCCATCTCCTTCACACAGCAGCAGCGTCCGTTCATCCTTCCTCCGCCGACCAGCCAAGACCAGTCATCTCTTCCACCCGTCATCAACGACCCAGCAGCAACTCCTCTCTCACAGACCCGATCTGCCACCAACAGAGGAGAAGAAGGCGATCTCCTAACCCGCAGACCGGTCTCCAGCAGCAAACTCCGCCAGCCTTGCAGCGGCGTCTCTTTCCCATAACAGCGACGCCGCCTCCTCACCTACGACGCCGGGTCCTCCACGGCGGATCTGCCCCCGAAAGAAGAAGAAGATGACCGATCTGCAGGAGGCAGAGAAACGGGGCCGGATCTAAAAGAAAAGAACCGAAGCAGATTTCAAAAACAAAGGAAATAAAAACTAAAATCAATTGGTTGTTGCGGTTTTTTTGTTGTTGCTGCAGGTCACCGACGGCGCAAGGAGACAGAGAAAAGGAAGAGGTTCCCGATCCACCGGTTTCTTCCACCTTCATCGGCGGCGGCGCGTGAATCCACGCGCCGCCGGTGCGGTGGCGCGTGGGAGAACGCGCCGCCACTGTTCCTCCGCTTCCAGAAGTGTCCCCCTGTAATTTCTGGAGTTTTAGGGACTGTTTTGTAATTTTTAGTTTATGTTATTGTAATATTTTTGTTTAGAAATTGTATTGTGGATGGAAAAAAAGAAAAAGAAAAGAAAAGAAAGAAAATAATAATAGAAAAAGAAATGTGTGTATTTGTGTATTTTTTTTATGTATGTTATTGAATAAAAAAAAATGAATTTAATATTTTTAATTTATAGGCACAAATATCTAAAGGACAGATAAAAATCATGTTGTATTTTCCATGAAAATGTAGAACATGTATCTACGTATATTTTGGGAACTAATAACTGATTTATCAAAGCCTTAGAATTGGGCTAAAATTTTATTTTTAAAAACATATCAAGTCCACGAAGCAGCTTACCTCAGGTAGGGTGCGTTAGGGGTGCTAATACCTTCCCTAACCACAACCAGTCCCTTACCAATGAATCTCTGACAAGACCAGTACATCAGGTTTCCTAGTAGCCCTCAATAAATTACTAGGTGGCGACTCCAACGAACCAATCAAGCAAATCAAACGAATAACAAAAATTGCCAAGCCGATGCCGCGCGCGGATATTTTTTGACGTGCGACAGAATGGCGACTCCGCTGGGGAAGGTACTGTTTCTGACAATATTGGACTAAGCTTTGTGTATTTGATGTGTTTAAGTTTTTGTATTTTTGTCTTGTTTTATTTTTTCCATGCATTTTTAGAATTGTTTCATGCATCACTTGTATTTATTTTTGAAAGCACACACAAGCTTCAGGTTAGGAGGGGGACTAGCAGCTTACCTTACGACTTTTAGTCAAGGTTTAAGTTTGTGTAAACCCCAACTCTTCGTTGAGTGCTTAGACTGGTAATAGTTGGACACGTGCCATCTCATTGCCTGCAAGCCCCCATATTGCCTCCATGAGGGCAATCACTGGGACAACAAGAGACCCTTTTTAGAGACCAAGTAGTAAACCTGCCTTTTGTCTCACTTAAAAAGATTAGAACCTGCCTTTAGGATGTGTGCTCCGTATACATTGTTTTGCATCAGGGCAAACCCTTCTTGAAGCATCTTGAACTCAAGACTTGTGGGTGACCCAATGGCCGTCACTCAGAAAATTTTCATTGTAGAGTTTGGGCAAGAATCAAGATTCTTGTTTCATCATACAAGAGTTACGACCATATGTCACCCCTCGAAGGGCGAGTTCATCATATAGTTTTACATGTTCATACATATATGATGCATGTACCGGGTTGAAAGATAGGTTTCCCCCACACAAGTTGTGCTACACGTGAATGAAGAAAGATGATAGAAACGAAGAAAGTTGTCGGGGAGAGGCTCATTGTCAAAAGAAAGTTGAGAGTATCAGAGGTGAAGTAGCTAGAATCAGATCTGCTTGAACAAGTGTAGAGCATCAAAGGGAAATGGAATATCTACACAGTCTTCTGTGGGAACACTACTTGTCCATGTCCCATTGAAGTTACACCACCTCTTTTCAGTCCTGAATAATTGCAACAATGCCTTTAGTCATCAGCTAATGACAACCTTTGTTCTTGTTCAGTTGCACTGATAATTATTCATCGCCTCCATATCTGCTAATGGAACCAAATAACTACTAGCTTCTGTACATGGTGCATTAGCCTTCTTTGAAGTTACCCCAACTGTGAGCTCAATTCCAGTTCAGCAGCACAAAAAAAAAAACCAAAAAAAAAAACCAAGATTAGACACTGAACTTCTACGTTGCAGAGCTCTCTCTGTGGAGATTTGTTTTTGGATCTGCCAGTGGGGAATGCAAGAGGGGGTGTAGTAGTTTCATATGCTTTGAAACTTTCTCCCGCCAGTGGCACCAACAAAACATTGTAGCGGGCAGAAGAGTCAGACCTGGTCTGAAAATATTAGCAGTCGTCAAGCTTCAATGTGGCAGAGCTCCCTCTACAAAAATCTGTTTATGGCTCTGCAAGTTGGGACTGCAAGAGGTGATTTATTAGTTGCATATGCTATAAAAATCTCTCATTAGTTTCAGCCCAAAGACACTGTGGCAGGTTGAAGAGTCAGACTTGATAAAAAAAAAACATGAGTAGACATCAAATTTCTGTGTGGCAGAGCTCTCTCTGTAGAGATTTGTTTGAGGATCTGCCAATGGGGCATGCAAGAGGTGATGCAGTACTTTCATACGCTATAAAAATTTGTCTCATCAGTTTCAGCACTGAAACACTGGAGTAGGCCGAAGAGTCAGACCTAGTCTGAAAACATGAGGAGTCATCAAACTTTGACGTGGCAGAGCTCCCTCCACAAAAACCCGTTTGTGGCTCTGCAAGTGGGGAATGCAAGAGGGGATGTAGTAGTTTCAGATGATATGAAAATTTACACCACCAGTTTCAGTACGAAGACACTGTAGTGGGTTGAAAAGCCAGACCTAGTCTGAAAACAGGGGAAAACATCAAAATTCAACATAGCAGAGCTCTCTCGACAAGAATCTGTTTATGGATCTGAAAATGGGAAATTCATGAAGGAATACAGTAGTTTCAGATCATCTATGATTTTCCTCCTTACAGTGTCAGTATTAAAATGCAAAAGTAGAGAGAAGAGACATGCCTAGACTGAAAAACATGAAGAAGACTGAAACTTCAACAGAGCAGAGCTCCCTCTACAGGTGTCTGTTTGCTGCACCGTCAGTGAGGGATCGAAGAGGAGACAAAGGAGTTTTAGATTCATCAGGTTCTCTTCCAATAAAGACAATGCGTGATTCCACACGTCGGCAGTGGCAATGCTGCAAGTTTCTAGGCGCTGCCAAGATTACCTAGCTGGTGGAAGTTTTCCAACAACCCTCAACCAACCACAACAACATGGGAAGAATGACATGATGTTGTGAAGATCATCAAAAGCATTGAGCGAGCTATGAAGAAGTGAAGGATTGGAGGTTTTGTCGTGGATTCCAGAATTGTGAAGAGAGTTGAATCAGAAGACGACTCTCAATTGAGAAACCGCAGTTATTTTGCCTAGTCAGGTCATTTCCATAACATCAATTGCTCAAATGTCTTTGCCAAGATTGACATCCCTCTACCACTTAAGTTTATCGACCAGCATCTGCCAGATTCTAGAATATTGCCTGATTCCGACAAATCCCCTGCAACCACCATTTTCTAGGTGGTATAATCCAAACAAGAAATGTGATGTCATGGTGGGGTCCTCAGCCATTTCAGTTGAACAAATACAAGAATTTCAAGAATCGAGCTCAGTTTGTGAAAGATGATGTCATCGATCATTTTGTCACCAGATCATCCTCAGAATGACGAGTGATCAGAATTGCTAGGCAAAACACAGATATTGCCAAAGAAGCTGATCTAAGAAGGGGTTAAACTGTCAATCATTTTTGTTTTGGATTTTTGCCCTTCTGCATTTTGTTTTGGATTTTTGCCCTTCTGCATTTTGTTTTGGGGTCACATCTCACCCTTCAACGAAACATGTCTTCTCTTTGTCTTCTTGTTGTTTTGAAATCAAGCGATGTTTCTTTCAAAGGCTATTTTGGAAAAATATTTTTGATCAAACTCCAACATGCAAAGTTTAATCCGGAACATTAAAAGTATTTTGATTGCAAAAATGACTCGATGCCTGAAAATGACATGAGGTGACCAAACAATTTTGAACTCATACCTCTTGAAACTGAGCCACGCACCATATAGCTAAGTTTAGTAGTATGCATAATGACATGTAGTGGATTCAGTAGTTATGGACTCGTGAATCATGATTCTTACAAGTCCAAATCATTACACTGGACGAGGTCAAAATTTATCGGTTCTAACCGACCTTGCTTGAAATGAGAAAAGGCCATTTTTGATATCCCTTCACTTTCTAAAGATTATATCCCTTGTAGTCCCATTTTGAGCTTGGTAAGATATTTTCTTTCAAAAAGAAACCCTGACTAGGATCACACCCCATACTGGGGGCAAATGAGAGATATTTTGAAGACAGTGATAGAATCAATGATAAAAGAAAGGCTTAGAATAAAAGCCCAATGATTGAGAAAGGGAGAACAAGAAAAGCCATAGATTGAGGGCCATCCAAGAAAACTTTGAGGAAGGTTATGTAAAAGCAAAAAAAAGAGTGGAATGAAAGGAGAATGCATATCAATTCTAAGAGGGGCAAAATAGGTTTCAATTGAAGAAAGACACAACAAATGCCAAAAGTCAACACAAAAAAATCAAGTTTCATGTCTTTTGGTGTGTCTAGGATAAAGCCTTTAGTGTCTTCAAAAGGATTAGATTGATTATTCATCAAAGAAAAGTTGGATTTACATTATGACCTATGTTAAGAGAATTCTGATCTTTGAGATTAACAAGGTTATATGTCACTTTCTCCACAACGACAACAAGAAAAAGAGTTGATGAATAGTTTGATGTTGATCCTAGGTCTTTGAAACCCTCAAACACTTTTTGAGCTTGTGAAATCCCTTTCTTTCATAGCCATGTACCATAACCTGCATTACGTGCTTTTAAAAGCTCTTTTTGATCAAGTAAGCAATTTGAACTGATAAATGGCGCTCTCAAAACTTGAAGAGTCTTTTCCGTAAGGGTCGTGACTTCATGAATCAAGCTACAGATTGTTATGCATGCTGATAAAATTGGTGCTGAAAAAGAAAATAATCTTTCTTGATGAATCCTCAAGTTTTGACTTGAGCCTTTTGTTTTCCTTGAAATTCACAAAAATGTCACCTCATCACAGACCATCAAAAGATATAACCAAAGTCAGAGTTTAAAATGGACACAAAGAACCACGAAAAAAGTCATTTTAATCTTACAACGGGTCATTTCTGTTTTCAAAATACAAGACAGTCACAAGATTATATTGAATACTGTGTGTTGGGTCTTTGACCAAAAAGCTTGATTTTCAAAAGATCTTTTCCAAAACTGATATCTCTTTGATTTCATTTCAACAATTAGACATGATCTTTGAAATGTGAGAGTTGATTCCAGAACAAGAAAGATTGTCAAACAACAAGAACATCGACCGAATTTGCAAAATCCTTGACAAGAATGACATCAACATTTCTCGACACTCCTTGAGAAGTTGACCACCTGGGGGCAATACACTGGACCCTAAGAAGGAAAACAAAAGGCATTCAGATCAGCTGGGGGCAATTAAAGATGAGCAAATGATGAATCAATGCACCGAGGACAATGGTGTTTAAAGAAAGCTAATAAGCAAAACAAGCATTCAGATCATTACTGGGGGCAATGTTGTTCAAAGACAGTCGGTGATTTAGTGAACTTCAGCAGCCATTGATGTTATCAAGTGAGTGCATTTGAATGAACATCTAACATATGCACACCACCAAGACTGACGGTAGATCAAAGATGTACCTGAAGGACATCTTCATTAGTCATCTTTTGAAGCATGGCTATCGACTGATGTGGGCATGCATAGTTGCATTGGAATGAATGTCGGAAAGATGCGCACCACCAAAACTGAATGTGGGACCATCTATTTTGGAGCAAATGCGCACTTCGAATATGGGTGATAACATGAACATCATCAATGATATCAAGACATTTCTTTCCATTATCTGATTTGACAAGCTGAGAGAAATCCATGAGAAAGAACATTGAATATACAACGATGAGTCTTTCACTGCAAGCTATGAGATGCACGTCTGGACGACTGGATGATTTCCATGAAGACTGGTGATAACATATACTTGAAGAGTATTGTTTCAGCTTGGGGCAAGTTAGTGACTGATTGACAATCATGATGGTGTTGGCACGATGTGCACAATCAATGAGAGAACAATTCTCCGGATAATACAGAAGATGAATGATCGGTTAAGCTTTTCATGATGAATCAAGCAACACCACACTTGGGGCAGAGTTAAGCTTGATAAACAACAAGAGCAGTAACCGTCGAAGACAGCCCAGGATGGGCACTGCACTTACAACTGAGTGGATGGCTAGCACACGAATGAGCCAGTACATGGGAAAGCAAAGAAGGCTTTGATTAGCAAACAAAGGCACCCTATGACGATGGATCATCAAAGGGGGGGACCTATATTTCAAATCAGGTAAGGATGCATGCATGTCATCTAACCTCAAAACATTGTACATATTTTTTATTTTTGTTGCAGGAAAAATCCTCAATGTAGTTTAGCAAGATTGGGGACCAAAAAAAAAAAAACAGAGAGAAAAAAAAAGAGGGAGAATCATTGAGCTGATAATAACAGAGAATCATGGTTGTGACCTTGGAACGGGAAGAAGATGAGATAAGCCTTACTGTTAGGAAAATCTCAAAGAAATGAAAAGATCAACCTTGCAATCAGGAAACATCGAGTTTTCAAACCCTGCGATCAAGAATTATCAAGAAGCACCAAGTTTTCTGGCCCTTCTTCTATCATCCCTTCAGGACTTCGCCAGGTAAGTCCCATTTTTCACACTTGTCACATCACATCCTCCACTTGGGTTCGTCACCCATACAATGAGACCATTATTTTTCTTGGGTTCGTCACCCATACAATGAGACCATTATTTTTCTTGGGTTCGTCACCCATACAATGAGACCATTATTTTTCTTGGGTAGGTCACCCATACAATGAGACCATCATTTTTCTTGGGTTAGTCACCCATACAATGAGACCATCATTTTTTTTGGGTTCGTCACCCATACAATGAGACCATCATTTTTCTTGGGTTAGTCACCCATACAATGAGACCATCATTTTTTTTGGGTTAGTCACCCATACAATGAGACCATCATTTTTCTTGGGTTCGTCACCCATACAATGAGACCATCATTTTTCTTGGGTTAGTCACCCATACAATGAGACCATCATTTTTCTTGGGTTCGTCACCCATACAATGAGACCATCATTTTTCTTGGGTTTGCCACCCATACAATGAGACCATCATTTTTTTACCTGGGTAGGTCACCCATTATAATGAGGCCATTCTTCCCCCTGGGTAGGTCACCCATTACAATGAGACCACTTTTTGCACAGTTTTAGTTTTGATTGAATGAGGTCGCCAGATGGGATCTCATGTAGCTTTGGTTAAAGGGAATCGCCAGATGGGATTTCAGGTTGACCGAGCTACCACACAGTTTTTAGTTCCACTTCAATGAGGTCGCCAGATGGGATCTCATGTAGCTTTGGTTAAAGGGAATCGCCAGATGGGATTTCAGGTTGACCGAGCTACACATATTTTTTTAGTTTTGGTTTAATGAGGTCGCCAGATGGGATCTCATGATAGTTTTGATTTAATGAGGTCGCCAGATGGGATCTCATGTTGGTTCTGGTTAAAGGGGATCGCCGGACGGGATCTCAGGTTAGCCCAACCACGCAGATTTTGGTTTTGGTTCAAGGAGGTCGCCAGATGGGATCTCAGGTTAACGAAAAAAAAAAAAAAAGAGAGAGAAAGAAAGAAAGAAAGAAGAGGAAGAAAGGAGAAAAAAAAAAAAAAAGAAGAAACATTTAGAGTTTTTCTTTACAAAGCTTACTATGCGAAACATTGAGGAGTTTTGCTTCGTAAGCATTGTAAAGAGGGGGCATCTGTTGCTACCCAATTTTTGACCCATGTTTTAATAATTTTTTAGAAAAAATCCAAAAATAGTGAAAAGCATTGAAAACCCAAAAAAATACATTTTTAATACATTTGCATCGTTTTTAGCATTGGCAGCGTCGTCTAAAATTTTTTTTTTAAATTTTCAAAGGTCTTTCGAACGCGTTCAATTTTTAACGCTTTAATTTTAAAATCATTGATTTTCCTCATTGAGTCGACGTTGATATTTGCTCGCTTTCAAAAATACAAAAAAATAAGAAAAATCAAAATTTACAAAAAAAAAGAGGAAAAGAGAAGGAAAGGAAAAGTTGAGGGACTAATTTGAAAACCTAGCAAAACTTTTCCTATAAATACCATGCTAAAACTGAATTTTCGAGGGGGGGGGGGGCAATTTTGACACCATCAGAAAAAATAAAAAAAAAACCCTAAACCTAAACCCATTTTTTCCAAGGAGAGCAGCCGCCCCCCTCCCCTGGATTTTCTTCTCTGCTCCCCCCTCATCAGATTTTTTTCTTCATTTCCAGCCGCTCCACTCCCGGTCATCTTCATCCTTCCCTCCAGCCTCCCACTGCCCACACAAGACAGCCCATCACCTCCTCTCTTTCCCCGATCTTCACTCATCAACCGGCCATAGACCAACAGCAGCCACGAATCAGCTCCCCCTTCCACAGATCCTCCCTCTCAGCCGCTCCCTCTGCTCTTCGCAGCTCCTGAACCTGCCTCCATCGACCCATCTCCTTCACACAGCAGCAGCGTCCGTTCATCCTTCCTCCGCCGACCAGCCAAGACCAGTCATCTCTTCCACCCGTCATCAACGACCCAGCAGCAACTCCTCTCTCACAGACCCGATCTGCCACCAACAGAGGAGAAGAAGGCGATCTCCTAACCCGCAGACCGGTCTCCAGCAGCAAACTCCGCCAGCCTTGCAGCGGCGTCTCTTTCCCATAACAGCGACGCCGCCTCCTCACCTACGACGCCGGGTCCTCCACGGCGGATCTGCCCCCGAAAGAAGAAGAAGATGACCGATCTGCAGGAGGCAGAGAAACGGGGCCGGATCTAAAAGAAAAGAACCGAAGCAGATTTCAAAAACAAAGGAAATAAAAACTAAAATCAATTGGTTGTTGCGGTTTTTTTGTTGTTGCTGCAGGTCACCGACGGCGCAAGGAGACAGAGAAAAGGAAGAGGTTCCCGATCCACCAGTTTCTTCCACCTTCATCGGCGGCGGCGCGTGAATCCACGCGCCGCCGGTGCGGTGGCGCATGGGAGAACGCGCCGCCACTGTTCCTCCGCTTCCAGAAGTGTCCCCCTGTAATTTCTGGAGTTTTAGGGACTGTTTTGTAATTTTTAGTTTATGTTATTGTAATATTTTTGTTTAGAAATTGTATTGTGGATGGAAAAAAAGAAAAAGAAAAGAAAAGAAAGAAAATAATAATAGAAAAAGAAATGTGTGTATTTGTGTATTTTTTTTATGTATGTTATTGAATAAAAAAAAATGAATTTAATATTTTTAATTTATAGGCACAAATATCTAAAGGACAGATAAAAATCATGTTGTATTTTCCATGAAAATGTAGAACATGTATCTACATATATTTTGGGAAC
Organism: Populus nigra; assembly: GCF_951802175.1. Classification (NCBI taxonomy): domain Eukaryota; kingdom Viridiplantae; phylum Streptophyta; class Magnoliopsida; order Malpighiales; family Salicaceae; genus Populus; species Populus nigra. The sequence continues at coordinate 27,231,083 of NC_084852.1, read as the reverse complement.
TAATAACTGATTTATCAAAGCCTTAGAATTGGGCTAAAATTTTATTTTTAAAAACATATCAAGTCCACGAAGCAGCTTACCTCAGGTAGGGTGCGTTAGGGGTGCTAATACCTTCCCTAACCACAACCAGTCCCTTACCAATGAATCTCTGACAAGACCAGTACATCAGGTTTCCTAGTAGCCCTCAATAAATTACTAGGTGGCGACTCCAACGAACCAATCAAGCAAATCAAACGAATAACAAAAATCGCCAAGCCGATGCCGCGCGCGGATATTTTTTGACGTGCGACAATAGTTTTAAAACCCGACTCGAGATTGACTCGAGGTAAGGCTCAAGTCACGGATTGGAAGGGTCGACCCATATAAAAAAGTCAAAGCAAATTATATATATCTTTTACCTATTTTTATCATGGGTTGACTGGGTCGAGGATTGACATTAGTTTTTGACTGGGTCGGGTCAGGTCAGATCAATCCTTTCTCAATTCTTTTTTAAATCCGAACCAGTCTAGATTTTGAGTCGGTCGAGTGCTATCAGCTCAATCCAAAACTCACCATACACATGATAAAATAGTTATTTATTCAGTTTTATCTAGTTCGGTCTAATTAATATTGTCCAACATACCAAATACTACCTAATTTTACCCATAACTAAAGGTAATAATTTATTGCCAATATAAAAGAAAACATGTACCAAATGGTTGTGTAGAGTTAAGATTATAATTTTGCCTGTTTTATATTTCTTTAATCAATACACTAAGTCTTGAATATATTCCATTACAAATTATCTCTTAAAATTCTAATTACAAAAAAATATAATTTATATATATATTTTTTAAATTGTCACAGTAAAAACTAGATAATGCCAGACATATTCTTAAATCAACCACTTGAAAGACTCAATGAAGTTAATAAAAATAGAAGAAGACGCCAAACAAATCTCTCAAGCACAGGGAGAAAGCAGCTGTTAATGTCGGCGGGGGACTGAAGCGCACACACCCATAACCGTACCCACAACTCCTCCTATCTCTCTCCGCCTCGGCATCTGCCTTATTTACTTTGAAAATCAATTAAGTAGCAGTACTAGTGGCAAGAGGAGGACACGAATATATTATTAATAAATCCTGACACCCTGTTCACCAGCTTTAAGGGGGGGAAAAAAACGGCCACGCATTTTCTTTTTCCATTATAGTTTAGTCGACTTGATGGATAAGTAGTTGGAAGTGAGAGTGAAGGAAGTGAGAGAGAAGGCATAAAGAAAGAAAGAGAGTGGATTTTTTTTTATTGAAGTCAAAACGGTTACGACGACGACGACATTGTGTTTTGAGATCTATGAAGAAGAAGAGTCCTCGGCGCTGGAGATTCCGGTTGTTAATTAATCATCATGTATTTATGAGTTGAAGAAAGTAAATGTGCTTGTTTGTGATATATATGTAACCGAAGAAGGAGAAGATTTGATTGATTGTAAGAGCAAGAGCAAGAGCAGATCGATCGATCAAGAGAAATGGAGTCTCGAATGGATCAGTATGAGATCATGGAGCAGATCGGCCGGGGTGCTTTTGGTGCCGCTATTCTTGTGAATCACAAATCCGAGAAAAAGAAGTAATCTCCCTCGCTCCCTCTCACACTTTCTAATCTTCGTCTTATTTATGTAGTTTTGGTAATGTGTATCTTATTTAATTTTTTTATCTGGGAGAAACTGTTAGGTATGTGTTGAAGAAGATCAGGCTTGCAAGGCAAACCGAGAGATGCCGGAGATCTGCTCACCAAGAAGTAAGCCTCATCTCAACTCTTGATGAAGGATCATTTTATTTTACTTTTTAAATCCTTTAATGGAGGTATTGAACAAATGTTGAATGTAGATGGCGTTGATTGCGAGAATTCAGCATCCGTACATTGTAGAATTTAAAGAAGCATGGGTTGAGAAGGTGATGAGACTTGGATTTTATTTTATTTTTTTTATAATTGCGGAAATTTACGAGTTGCCGATATGTTTATCGAATTAGGCTGATTTGGTGTGTACATTTGCAATGCAGGGTTGCTATGTTTGTATTGTTACGGGATATTGTGAAGGTGGAGACATGTGAGTTTTATATGAGTAATGAAGTCTTGGTTTATAAGGTTTTGGTGATTTAAAAGGCTGAATTGTTTTGTTCGTTTGTGGTAATAGGGCTGAATTGATGAAAAAATCGAATGGCGTGTATTTTCCTGAAGAAGTAAGTGATGATGATTGCTTCTTTTTATTTTTTGAATCTGAGATTTTATTTTGGGGGGTTTGAGTTACATTGGTGATTGTGAAACTTGTTCAGAAACTCTGCAAGTGGTTCACTCAACTACTGTTAGCGGTGGAATATTTGCATGGCAATTTTGTTCTACATCGGGACCTCAAAGTAAGAAAATGAGTATTTGGAATACGAATTTGAACTTCTCTGTTGCTTTTGGAGGTGTTTTAGACTGAACATGTGAAGCACTCTCTTTGCAGTGTTCCAACATATTTCTTACTAAAGAACAGGATGTTCGCCTTGGTGAGTTGTTTTTTTTTTTTTATTAATAATTTGTTTTTTCTTTCAACTTTTAGTTATTGCATCATAGGATTTTTATGTATATTTCTTGATTTTTCTTGTCTTTTCTTGTCACTATTTAGGGGATTTTGGACTTGCTAAGACTCTGAAAGCAGATGACTTGGCTTCCTCGGTATGTGCTTTGCTTTTTCTTTAATTTTATGTTTTGGGTCTATTGCTGTTAGTTGTTTATTGAGCACAGAGAAGAGGTTGTATTGTACATTTGCTTCTCTTTCAAGATGTTCTTTTTTCTTTCCTTTCTTTTTTTACTGGTAATAATTTTCTTAGAAATAGAATATATCAAGCATGAGCATGTGGAACCAACTGATTTTGAATCCTGGAGTCATTGCACGCAAGATTAAGATCTTTGCTATCCAGCCAGCATGAATGCAATACACTGTGATGTGTATCTATGAATTTCTTGTTTGGGGGACTGGGAGAAATGCTGCATTTTTCTTTACTAAGTGCAGATAATATCAGGTGGCTAAAGTTGTGTTATTTTAATTTTACTATGGTATTAAACTATGTTGTTGAACTCAATTCAGATGAATTCTCATTGACTTATCTTATGTTGATCGAAATCCATGTTGCTTAAGAGAGGATGATGTATTGAATGTTTTAGGAACAATATTTTTTTTTGTAATCATAAATTTAAATCACCAAATTGCTTTTCCAACTGATGTAGTTTCTTTATCCACCTAAAAAGAAAACCTGCATAACAGCTAAAATTTGCTACAGAATAATATGTTGGATGTCCATATGATGAGTCTAGTAAACTATGTTATCCTCTCAATCTGTAACTTATTTTGTTGTAAAGTCTAGTAAACTATTCTGAATAGTTGGCTGGAAATAGAGCTTAACCCAAACTGAAAGAATAAATGAAACTTGCAAGCATGCTTATCCCTTTATGATGAAGTTAATTGCACTTGACACCAAGAAAATTACTGAATACAGTATACTATAAAGGAAGAGACTTAAATACTATTGGCGTTTCCAATTATCCACTTTGAAACTAATAGTTGTGTTGTATCTTTATGTGCCAGGTGGTTGGAACTCCTAATTACATGTGTCCTGAACTGCTTGCAGATATTCCGTATGGTTTCAAATCAGATATTTGGTCTTTGGGTATGTCATTTCTAGATAATAACTGGGATGTTTATTACTTGTTTTAGTGTCTTGCTGAAACGCTTCTCTGTTGTCTAGGGTGCTGTATGTATGAGATGGCTGCTCGTCGTCCTGCCTTTAAAGCTTTTGTAAGATTTCCCATGGTTCTTTTCACACTATATACGTATTTTTTGGGAATTTTGTCGAAGTGCTAGCTCTTTGATCCTACAACTTTTAATATTTAGATCATGATATCTTGTTTGATGTTTTATGTACAAGTTGGGTAATTTATTACTGGAATTGCTAATCAGTATAATGATATCTTTCATGACACTGTAAAATGTGAACATGAAAGTCACTTGTATCTCTATTATCAATCTGTTTATACTTTTTTTATGTAATGCAACAGAACGACTCGACATTAACTTTTGTAAGTAGTTCCTGGAGTTTAATAATCGAGGGAAATTTTAAAGCATTTGGAACACTGCAATGACCCTTTCATGGCTTTTTACTAGATTATATTATGTTGTGGAGTTTTCATGGTCTTTGAGCTTAACTTTAAGGGGAGCCCCATACCTCCTTAAATTGCTTCTATCCTAGTCATGAGCGGGATTCTACCCTAAATTGTTTGATGTGATCCCAAGTTACTTTACCTGCTAAGTCAACAACACCGATGACCTGCCAACATTTTGACTAAGCATGAATGCTATGTGAATTCAGCATAATATATTTCTTCAGAATTAGGAACTGGTTTAGGTTGTATTTGCCTTTATATCTACACCAAATTTTCAGAGTTTACTGTGGCATTGCTAATGACATAAGGCTTAATGTCAAGCTTCTTGTGAAGGCATTCTTTGCCTGATTGACTTCATCTATATCTAATTGTACAAGTTTCTTTGTTTTTATCAATTTCCTAATTGCCTTTACATGCCAAATTTGCAGGATATGGCAGGATTGATAAGCAAGATAAATCGTTCCTCTATTGGCCCTTTACCGCCTTGCTATTCTCCATCTTTGTAAGTCTCCATGAACTGTTGTAAAGCTTATTGCTTTATTATTTGACAATAAACAACACCCGCCTCATGTTGCCCATCGGGATGCTGTAACTTGGGACTTGACTAGGAAATTGCTATTTTTAGCCGTACCGTAAGCTGCCAAAATAATCTATGTAGTGGTGGCCGCTAACTGGAATTATATATAGTTATAGTAAATCATTTGTTTGATAGACAAGGTTCCTATCATTTTATTGCTGCAACTGTGATATTTAAATTGATTTCTGCATGCTAATCATTTCGTTGATCATTTTCTTCTTTTGTTGAATACAAGTATTGAAGATGGATTACGACGTTCGCTTTATAAACTGCAGTGATTATCTAATATGTTCTTAAATCATTGCCTGTAACAACCATGTGGACATGCAGTCTCTATCTTGTTAGGATAATAGCATCTTCACTTCTTGTAACTTTATGTGATATCTATTTGAGTCTTTGAACTATAAATTTTTTCCTATTTGAATATCTTAACTGTTTACAATTTTTCAATCAAATACCCTCCTGATCCCTTAACATGACAGTTGGTTTAAATAACCTCAGAAGGGTATTTGTGGACCAATCAACCTGATTAGGAATTTTTGAACTGTTAAGATATTTGAACTAGAAAAGTTGAAGTTGAAAAGGTTCAAGGATTAAAATGCAGCTACCTCAATCTTCATTGGAGATCATTACCAGGCATAATATATGCAATTGTATCATAGATTAAGATTTTAATGCATAGGTGTCTCTGGAATCAAATGTCAATGTCTTTTTTTCTCATATTTATACCTTTTGTGGTTGGATTTAAACAGGGACACCCATGATAATTGATCTCACATGCATTATGGGCAAGCTGAGAATACTTTCACACTAAATTTTCCATTGAACAAATTTGCACTGAGAAGTAGCTTCATCTTTTCTACCTGTCATTTTCCTTCATACTATTTCCCTTCAAGGCTTTATAATGAACAGAGGACTAAACTTTTGAAAATGATATAATGGATCCCATTCCTGGCTATTTAACTGCCTTACCTCAAGGAAATCAGATAGCTTCGCAGTTTTTGTTTTAGTTTCTGTCCTATGTCCTACATGTTGGTGACGATCCACCTTTTGACCCACTGTTTAGCTTTGATAATTAATGTGTTTACCTGCAGGAAAACACTCATTAAAGGCATGCTGAGAAAGAATCCTGAGCATCGTCCTAGTGTAAGACTTAAAAATTATGTGCCAATTTAAGAACTTGTCATTGCTTAATCTTAATCTTAATAATTTTCATTACTTAATCAGGCATCCGAGATCTTGAAGCACCCATACCTGCAGCCTTATGTTGATCAATACCGTCCATCGTTCAGTCCTCCAACATCCTTATCTTCTGAGAAACGTCTTCCTAGAAGTCGTGAATCCCGAAGAAGTATGGCTGAAAGCCAGAACAGTAATAGTTCTAGTAGTGATAAGGATAGTTTGCTTTCAAGTGAACGAAATATCCCAGCAATGGTCTCAAATTGTGACAATAAAGCCACCGATACAGATTTAGCTTCTTTTGATGATGAAGATGGCGCTGAACAGCCCATGCCATGTGAAGAAGAAAACAATCTCAATGTTCGCATTGTCAAAATGAATGAACAGAGGGTGATGAAGCCATGTCATGATGAAATTGGATGCAATGTTGAACCAAAGCAACCAAAAACTATCAAAAGTATTATGATGGCCTTAAAAGAAGGAAAACCTAGAGAAAATGGTTCCCCTATGAGAGGAAATCGTACAAAGACTGGAAGTGCATCAACCCAAAGAAATAACATAGAAGCATCACCGAAAGTTCTTAGACCTAATGCCCTTGCTTCTGGTTTAAAGTTTAATGCAGATACGCCAACTGTTGCACCTGCAAAAGCAGCCTTGGATTCTGCAAAGCAGATCCAGGGATCACATCCTATGAAACACCAGGTATAATCAGAATCAATTGGTTTTTTTTCTTAGTTTGATATTCATACTGAAATAATCATTTACTCTTCAACTTACTTTTGCAGTTACCTATAATTGAGTCCTCACCAAAGACTAAACCCAGATATGATGGGATTCCTCCAGCTGGTCCAAGTAAACATGTTGATGATGGACTTGCTGTGAAGCCAAGGCAAAGAACCCCTCCTAATCTGTTCCAGCGATCTTCATTTCCTGGAAGGACAACGCAAATAGGAGCTGGTGTTCCAAATGGAAACATGAAGTTGTGTCCAACTGAGACAAACGAAGAACCTGAAAGTACTTCTTACCAAGTACCTGATGGTCGCCCATACTCCTCCGAGGAGGTATCACCAGAGTCTCAAAGGGCTCTAGTTGGAGCTTGCAAAGGAATGCAGACAGAAAGCAGTAATTCTGTCTCATCTTCAGTGTCAATTCAAGCTTTTGAGCTTTGTGATGATGCAACAAATCCGTTTGTTGCCATGCCTGAACAGACACCTCCTAATCATGAGGCAGTGATCTGCACAGAAAACTTGGAACATTATCCACCCAGCTGTTCTCCTGCTACGACTTCATATTCTGGCATGTCTGAAAATATGTCTGGGGAAAACAGTGAATGTGGTCATAAATCCACACTATACTCAGTGGAAGCATCGAATGTTGTCGTAGATCTTCACAAGAAAACCATTGTTGGTGATGGGAGAGAGGTTGAAAGTAGTGCTCTGAATCCGACTGCCCCAAGTTCGGAAGAAATATTTATTTGTGAAAATAATACCCAATTAAGCAGGCTAAGTGCTATCCCTGAGACGGTGCCCCAATCAAATCTTATATCTGCATCTGGTGGTGATGACAAGTTCACAGTAAGAGAACTTCTATCATCAGTTTCAGAAACCACCACTTCCATTACCTCACCAATTTCAACTGGCCAAAAGAATATGCAGCCAGAAAAAGCTATGATTTTACAAAATTCAACCCCTGAGAAGCCTGCTGCTGCCCATCTGTCTCCTGCTTTTGACGATGTAATACATGTTATACGGCACAGTAGTTTTCGGGTTGGGAATGAGCAGCCAGTTATGGAAACTGTGGAGATGGGGGTTCAAAATGTGGATGTTGGAAAGCTATTAAATGTAGTAAGAGATGAATTGGAGATGAGAAATGTGAGTACAGCAGTGACTCTTAAATCATCAAATTGCTCTGAAGCAGTGAGTTTGAAATCAAGTATTTCTGATCATTCCGGCACTAAAGAAATCGATTTGAGAAACGAAATTGCATCAGCTCCACAATCTGATATTTCTGAGCTACCAAAACCCAACTCCTCTATTAGTGAAGAGGAAGCACCGGCAAAGGAAACTTTGGATGTTAAGTCTTTTAGGCAGAGGGCAGACGCACTAGAAGGACTTCTAGAACTGTCTGCCGAGTTGCTTCAGCAAAGCAGATTAGAAGAGCTTGCAGTTGTTTTGAAACCTTTTGGGAAAGATAAAGTCTCTCCAAGGGAGACAGCTATCTGGTTAGCAAAGAGCCTGAAAGGAATGATGATCGAGGACAGTGGACGGAGTTCATGAATCATGATATCCATGGTAAGTGTGCCTCTAGTTTAAGTGCATTGACATTTGCCAAGTAATTTTAGCCTTCTGTCATCATTTCGCACATTCAAGTTGTGTTGAATTTTTCACACAGAACAAGCAAGCCTTGTATTTTCCCCCCCCTCACTTTTTGCAATTCTTTCTTTCCACTTCGTTATTGTACATAGTGACCATACAAATTGAATAGCATTGTCACCTAGACAACTACTGTATGGAAATGCTGTGTTAATTGTTTAATGTAAGTGCAAATGTTGTTAATGCAAGTTGATAGATAGTTTTGGTTGATAAAGCTTTTCTATTTGTCATCGAACCAACTGATGGAGACGAGTGATTCTCAGGATGGTTTGAAAACAATGCAAAATCCCTTCTGTTATGAAAATAAATTGTGATGATTTGGCCAAGTCTGCAGGACAATAACATTTGACATTCAATACCACTTCCAGTGCAAGCATGAAGATCAATATTGTGCTGTCATTTTGGCTTGGTCTGCAGGGTGTAAACATTTAACATCAGTTACAACATCATTATTCTTGGATAGATAATCTATATGCTTTTGTTGTGGAAAAGCAAATTGCAAGTCACACCGTGGATGAATCTAACCGGGTGGTGTGCTGGAAAGATGATTCAGGCAAGGTTGTGAGCTGAGTTCCGAAGAAACTCGGTTTGCTCGGTGAAAAACAGGGTGTTTAACGATTTAAGTGATGTCTGGAGCAAAAAGATGGGAACTTTCAACGTCCCATTGCTTGTAAGAGCTGGATTTGAAATAGGAATTTTGCCAACCAGGCAAAGAACCATGAAGGTTTTGTGCATGAATTTACGTGTTGATTTCTTTTGTACAAAGGGGACAAAGAAGCTCGTGGGCGGAGGCAAGGGTTGCTCGGTTCATTCCTGATCTCTTCCTGTCTATTCACATGGTACAAGTCCCAATATCTAACCCGACACAGAATCTAACCTAGTAAAAAAAAAAAAAAACCTAATTCGAAAGGAAATTCATGAGTTTGTACCTGCCATGCAAGCCTGAGTTTTATAACCTCATTACTTTCAATATGGTCGTAGAATTTTATTTATTTATTTTTACCGTCAAAGGCAAATCATGCTGATTTATGAGTTTATTTCTTTTCACTGGATTGGCAAGTAAATATATAAGCACCGGGTTACTTTTCTAGGTTAGGTTCAAGCTTGGTTTTTTAGTCCAAGATCCTGGTCTAACCCACCATTTATCTAACCCTAATAAATCTCTACTATCTTTTTATTACATGCTTTGATATCTAAGTGATTTCATATCTAGACAATAAAGTATCTATAGCAATTAATAATATTTATATATACAACTACTAGGGATTGATAGTCTCAGGATTATAACTCTTGGTTTGTAAATTAGCAATATAAAACATTGATATTAAGAATATAAAATTTTGTTTTTTCCATACTATATGAATATTTATTAATTTGGAGACCAATCTTTTTTCTCTATTAAACTATTTCTTTATTATAAAAAAGTTTATATAGTGTGTGTGAAAAATTAAGACGGATAATATAAAATTTTTAAATTTTATTTTTTAAAAATATTTATTTTTCTTTTCAATTTCACCTTTCATTCAAAATTTTATTTTTCTGTTTTTTTAATTTTCACCCTTATTTTTTTTATTTTTTTCTCTTTTTGTTAAATTGATTTTTCTTTTTAATTTTATCCTTTAATAAAAACTAAAATATATTTTAAATTTCAATTTTGATCATCATTCTTTTAATTACTATTTGTTTGTATTAGATCCTTTTGTATAATTGAAATTGCTTTTTCATTTTTATCTTTTAACATTTGAATGGTTTGGAATTGGACTTAATGGTTTTCCATATAAGGTGTTTTCGGTCTAATGACCAGGATCACAGGTTTGAAAAGTTAGAACGAGTTGACATTGTTTATATATATATATATATATATATATATATATATATATATATATATATATATATATATATATTAGTTTTAACTTTCATCATTTGACATTAATGTTTTTTTTAATAGTCTTTGTGATTTTTTTTTTAATTTTTTTTCTATTGAGTTATCCCGATCTTATCACATGAGTTGCAGGGTTAAACCGGGTTGGCTCAGTTCTCATTATCCAGGTTATAGGTTTTTCATGCTACTCTAGCTGACTTGGGTAAAATTTGTATGGTCCTTTTTTTACTCCCAAATTTTGTAATGGGTCGAGAATAATAGGCAGATGATTGATACATATAAGAATACTTAAAATCCGATTAATAGTTTATGGATATCTAATTTTTATACTCGATGGATAACGGGTAGGTATGAACATTAAGAAATCTGACACGCAAGTACTCATTGCCATCCATACTCAACATTTTATTTTGATTTATTTTGATGTTAAATTTTATCTGCTTTCTTTTTACTGCTCTTTATTTTGTTTTAGTTTTTTTAATTTCCTTAAAAAACAATCCCTCGATGTTTTGTGATTGAGAATTTGACTTCTTTATTCTTTTGGATTTACTTGCAATGGGATTAGTCTTGAACTTATGACTAAGGTCACTGTTTCAAATATTAACATGAATTGACCTCAATCTTTTTTAGGTTTTTTATTGAATCTATTTTTTTTCTAATATCACCCTTCAATATTTGATTGATTAAGAATTAGTCTTTATGTTTTTTTTTTCTATTGGATTATCCCAATCCTATACCTATGATTGCAGGTTAACAAGTTGACTTTATTTAACCATGATCTTTTATATATATATATATTTTCAATTTTTCCCTTCAACATTGAATTCCTTGATAATTAAGCTTTCAATTTGCTTCTAATAGGGTTATTCTAGTGTCATGACCAGGTCAAAGATTTTATATGCTAACTTGGATGGATTTGGGTCAAGTTTTTATAACCTTTTTTTCTTTGCCATTTTTTTCTTCATATTATCAAAATTATATGGGCTTATTGACTCAAGTCAAGTCAATAACCCAAGTCTCAGTTTGTTTCCTTCTTTAAGGATGCTATGTTACCTTGGCTTTCTTTTTTATGATGGAAGAAAAATTTGAGTTAGTGAGTAGCATAGCGCAGACCACCCATCTAGTACTCTATCTATACTTGAAAAACAATACCCTTGTTGGGTATTTAAGAAGCGGGTTGAACCACGTTATCAACACAAAACATTAATATCATTTCTTACGACGATATTCAACCCTTTCTATAAGGTAGGGGTGTTTATGGATATAGTTGAGTTAGGTTTGAGACCATAATTGTATTAGATCTAACTTTTGATATTTGACAAATTGTAAACCTGATCCATTTAAACTTTTTTGAATTCGAGCAGGTTTGATATATCAGATTAAGCTAATTTTTGTGTATGGATATTACAAATATCCACTGGTTGAGTTTATATTATTAATTTTTATGGATTAAGCTTAATTAGAAGTGAGATTTGGGCTTAATAAATTAGACCAAAATATTTTATAAACTTTGGAAAACAATTTAGGCTCAATAAATCAATTAACTAAAATAAAAGAATCAAATGCAAAAAAATAAGAAAGATAGAACATATAACAGTAACATGAAAAATAAAGAATAAAAAGATAAATGGTCTAGGTCGGGTTAATAAAAATCTTGATCAACTACCTAACCCGTGATGTTCATCTCTTAGTTTTTTTGACTCAATATCATATATAATATTTATATTATTTTATTTTGACATATTAGGTTGGGTGAAATATTACAAATAGAAAGATTTTTTTGAACACCCTTAATAAATCTAAACAATTAATTCCTAACAACAAACACAAGCGTGGACAAGATTAATTGTTTCAAAGTAATTAAACCCAAAATTTCATGAATCTTATTCTTAATATACATGTAAGAAATAATAATTTCCATGCACACCCTGGAATTAATTGAAACCTTTTCATAATTGTTGTTGTCATTGTTAGCAATTTTATTTTCCATCCTATAAAAACGTGATCTTATTCATGTCATTCCATATTGTACACAACTCTCTAGCTATCTCTCATTCTACGTCTGCATTCTCTCCCTCAAACGAACACAAGCATGGACAAGAGTGTTTCAAAGTCTTCTCAACCTAGTGGAGGCAATGGCTTTCCAACTTCATCATCAAATGGAAGAAAACTGAACAAGAAACTTATATATCTGTGTTCTATAGTAATGGCCTTTCTCTTCTTTCTTGGCATCGCAGCCTTCGTATTTCTATTTCTTCTCCACAAAAATCCTGAAGCAACTAACAAGAATATTGCCAACTTCCGGGTTGATTCAATCTTGGTTTCTCGATTCAAACTTTCTTCCTCTAAAATCACTGCCTCCTGGGACATCCGGCTTTCAGTCCAAAATCCCAGTACTGCAAGTGTTTTATACCAAACCTTCTATACATGGATTCAATATAAGCAAGAACGGCTCACCAATGTGACCAATATTGCACCATTTCAAGTGCGAGGAAATAGTTGGACAGCTGAGAATGGAAAGCTGGTTGCAAAGTCGGTGCAAGCCGATGAGAAGGTGATAAAGGATATGGCTACTGAGATGGCTAATGGATCAGTAAACTTCAACATTGGTTTGTATGCTGGGTATTGGATTGGCAATGAAGAAGCAAAAAGGGTGTGGAGGGCTGTTGAGGCGCATTGCAGTGATTTGAAAATTGGATTTTCTTCGCATGATAACGTGGGGAAATTGAGTGGTGAACCAATTGAATGCATTCTTACCAAGACATGGTAGATGCAGCTGTGTCCAATGGATTATATAGGAAATTGTTTTAGGGTTTCTCCTATAGGTCCTACCATTGAAATTTTTTGAGAGTAAAATTTTGTTCTAGATAAATATATAATGCAAAAGGCTTTTTGTATCGTCTTATCAAGAGATTTTCTAAATGTATGCCCATGCATCTTTTCCTTTTTTCTCTCCCTGTATTTTTGTGCCCACTCATTCCTTCCTAGCCATTAGATCTTCATTGGATTTTGTTTCATAAAAAATGTGAGTGAGTTGATTTTGGTACGTATATCTAATTCATGGAAGTGTGTTTGCACGTACGGGAAATGCATGGCTGGAGAAGAGAGGTTTACATGCAAGCTGGAAATGCAAGGCCTAGCTGTTTGGAGCCCAAATTTAACGTGCTTAAATTTTGCTGCATCTTCAGAAACCATGTTGATTTTGTGGTTTGGCGGCGACTATTGAGTTAAGAAAAGCGTTTGTCAAATTAGGGTTCTTAAAGTTTTTGGTAACTGATCTATGGAATTATGGCAAATTATAGTTCGAAATCAAGCCAAAAATCAAGGAAGTCAACGCCCTATACCAATCATCTTCAATAAGTTAATTTTTGCTTAAAGGGATTTTTATAAATTTTGTTTCTTATGAAGCCTTTTAAACTATGATAAAAACAAAATGAAGCATGCATTTAAACAAGATTTTGTTTCACCATAACAGATCTTATTACAGTTTTTATAATATATAGTTTTTTTTTTTCTAAATTTAAGTGGTATTTAATTTAGTTTTTTTTTTAATATTAATTTTCAGGTTCTTTAATATTAAAAAAATAATCTCAAAATTAGGAAAATAAAAAAAATTAAATAATATTGATCTTAAACTCATTTAAAAAATATTTTTTAATGTCTTAAATGAAGGGAAATATTTTCATAAAAGCAGCAACATATATTTAAGATTCACTCGTGAACCTATAATAATTATCATTAATGACATTAATTGTGCATGTTCCTTGGAGTTGGTCTCCAAAAACACCCTATAAATGGCAGCAAGAAATTCTTATTTCCTTCAAACAAATCCACCAAGTCTAGGGTTTCTCAAATACATTTGTTCAGGGATTTATTAATTTTTTTTTCCTTCTTGATTTTATTCATAAGAATTACTCCTTGGCAATGGCAGATCCACAAGACATTGACTCTTTACTCGAAACTAAAGATTGCAGGCTTATTATAAAATTGCTTGTAGCAAGTTTCGTTCTTGCAGCTATTGTAGTGTTTCTGATTCTATTTTTTGGAAAGCGTGGTTGAAGTTCTTGATCTATCCACAGACATCTAATGCTTCCTCATGGCCGGGCTTGTTAGTGAGATCGTTCCTGGAGTTGGTTTTTTGCTTGTATAATCAACAACCAATAATTGTCTAGTATTTTCTTATGTATTAATTTTTCTCTCGTCTATATTATTTTCTGTTGTTTCATTATTATTCTCTTATGTTTTAATTTTTAATTGACAATAAACAACATCCACGCCTCATGTTGCCCATCGGGACTTGCTAATTGTAGCCATGCCGTAGGCTGCCAAAATTATCTATGTAGCGGTGGCCGGCCGCTAGCTGGAATTATATATATAGTTATAGTAAATCATTTGTTTGATAGACAAGGTTCCAATCATTTTACTGCTGCAACTGCGATTTTTGAATTGATTTCTCCAATGTAATTGTGATAAATTCCAATATTTAGTTGATTTCTTTCCATTAACACCAATTAAGAGTAATGATGCACCGTGAGAACCATCAGACACAACTACTTGACCTTCTGTATCGGGTCTTTCCGGAGACCGGCCTCTCCCTGGGTCGACAATTGGTGTAGCAGCAAGGCTGCGACCGAAATCAATCAGCAAATATTTTTTTTTTTATAAAAAAAGTTGTTGATCGGAAGGTTTTTTGAGATTTGGGCTATATAAGGAGGGTAACAGTACTCTTCTATTGTATTGTACACATCAAAGAAACTGGAGTCACTGGGACTCGAGTTTGCTTCACAGGAAAAAAGCTGCTGGATACATAAACTCTTACCCTACTTTTGTATCACAAATTATTTGTTTCGAGAGAGATTTACAAGTTAATTAGTACACAAATTATTAAAACTTAATATAGAACGTAAATAAATTATTTGGAGGAATTAGAGGAATGACAGAAACTGAAAACATAATCGGCACCAGCACAAGAAATAGTACTGGTCTAATCATCATAAGCATAGCTGTAAGCTTTAGGACAAGCAGCCTTAAAGAATTTAGAGTGATGGCTTGCTTTGCAAGTATCAGGAGTCGAATACGGCCCACTGCCACAATATCTCGGGCCCCCATATGCAGTGCAATCACCCTTACATGCCACAGCTTTCTTTCCATTGTCGGCAACAGTGGTAGTAAAAATTTTATTCTCCTAGCTAAGATATTGTAATTTAATAGTTTCGAACGGATTAGAAGTCTATCATTTAACATACACTTTAAATCTTGACTGTATTCTTTAATATAGAATACATGTTAATTAATAAAATACTCACTATAAAACTTTATTTTTTTTTTAAGAATCCAAACTTTATAAATTTAAAATAAAACTAGTATTCTCTTTCAATTGATATACCTGATAAAAATATATAATAAAATTAAGTATCCTGAGAAATAAAAATAATTAAATAATTTTTACATATGTTTTAAATCACATGAAAAATTATTCATTTTATAATTGAAAAATTTAAAATTGAATCAACTGAGAGTTTTTGGATAATAAAATTAATAATGTTGCCTACAAGAAATTCAATAATTTATCACTTTATGATAATATAAAAAATAAATTATTTGAAAATAATAATATATAAAGTATTATATTTACTAAATAAAATATTTCAGCTAATCGCAATTAAATAGAATGAAAGAATATTCACACTTAGCATAAATGAGGAGGGCCGAGAGAGGGCGGGCTCTCTTCAGCCTAAACTGCCAGGTTTGAGCACTTAGCATATAAAAAACCTGGGTGTGCTGGGTGTGTGTATTGTTATTTATTATTGATTTTTATATTATTTTATCAAATTATTTTTTTATATATATACAATTGCATAAATTAAAATGAAGATTTTATCTTTTATTTTTTTTGTTTAAATTTATTTTACAAGTCATGATAAGTTTTTATATGAAAAATAATGCTTCTTATAAAAAAAAAGATATTTTTTTTCCAAAAAAATGATTAACAAAAAAGAAGTTTTGGATAAATAAAAAAATATGTTCTTCGGTGTGTATTCAAATTATTTGAAAATTTTCTTTTAATTGTTTTGAGTTTATTTATTTATTTATTCTGAAAAATTGTGTTGTTGCTAAAAATTTTATTCCTTTGTCAAATAAAAAAAATAAATATATAAATAAGAAGATGGGGTTTTGACTAGAATTAACTTCAAGATTTAAATTATTTAAATTCTTCAATTTTTTATTTTAATATAGCAAAAGGACTTGTTATATAAAAATTGTATTATTTGAGAAATAATTAGTGATAATTGGAGGATAGAGAAACAAAAAAATTATTTTGATCACAAAACAATATTTATTTATTTTTAATTAGAATAGATATGATTTTATCTTTTATTTTTATGTCTAAATCTCTTGTCAAAGTAAATTTATAAAATAACTATATACAATTTCTTCTCATACTTCAATTTGATGATTAAATAACTATAAATAATATGTACATGCAACAAAAATCTATTTTTGATCAAGAAAGATATTTCTCTTTTAATTAGATTAAATGTGAACTTACAAAATAATTAATAATATATAAGTGTTATAAGATTAATTTATTCTCAATTCAATGGTCAAATACAAACACACATCGGTATTAATTCTAGTAAACCCATTTACTTACTAGATGTTATTAATATATTATTTTCAGGGATATTCTTCATCATCGAATTAAAAAATAAATATTGCAATTTTTTTATTTTGTTTTTTCGTTTTTGAAAGTTAAATATGGGTCCACAATTCACAATAGAGTGGCCCATCCAATTGATATTGTGGGTTCATAATATTTGTTTTGGAAAATTTCTCTGCGTTAAGTTGGTATTCCCCGAAACAAGAGGAAACCCAAAGCGTTAGAAATCACGACTCCCAAAACTCGACTCCCACTCCCCTTCAGAAACCTCCCATGTCTCCACCAACCACCACCACCACCACCAAACTTTACTCAACAAAAACCAAAGTATACGACTGCATCGTATTCTTTCTCTTCATCACAGTATCATTCATACTAGTTGTTTCCGTTCCAGTCATAACTCGTGGCGTCATCTTTCTTCAGCCTGAAATCCCCCAATTCAATGTCTCCTCTAACGCCATAACCGCAAACTTCAACGTTACCTTCTCCACGAAAAACCCAAATAGGAAAACCATGTCTTATCAAAAAGTCGTTGCCTTGTTGCTTTATGGGAATGAAAGTCTCTCTACCATTACTCTTCCACCGTTTCACCAACCTGGGAAAACCCAGAAAACATTACAGGCTGCGTTTCCCAGCTTGTTTTTTAAGGTTAAAGATAACTCATCTTCTAGAGGTGCAGCTGTGAGTTTGACAACGGAGTTGCATGCCAAGGCAAAGTATGGATGGTGGACGTGGCCTGTCGAGAAGGATTTGATCAAGGCAGCGTGTGATGATGACGTGAAGGTTGAATTTCCTTCCAATGTGACAACGTTGGTGTTTGGTTCCAGTGAGTGTGATGTCAATGGGCGGTGGAAAAGAATTGTGACCAGATGCAGCAGAATATTTAGGAATTACATCTATGTTGTGTCAATTGTTTTGTTCATCCTGTTTGTTTCACTCTAGGTTTTTTTTTTTTTTGAGTCTTTTCATGCTTAATTTCCTGCAATTACTTATATTTTCCCTCTTTCTAGCCATTCAAATTCTGTATTTTCCATTCGTATATGAAAGAAAGAAGAATCTTGAGAGTCCAATTTTTGACGAGTATTTATGAGTTTCAAGCATGGTAAGGGAATTTAACATGGAATTAATGGGATTTTTACGTCCAAGGATATGCCAATGGCTAAGCAACGATTGGAAACATGGAATGGATTTATTAGACAATTTTAATAGGAGAAGATTTAACAGTGAATTGAATTGAGCAGCTCCTGCTGATCTACCTCCATTATTTCCCTCTATACTCTTTAGTGCATCCAATCATTAATTATATTCTATCAATGCATGCATCATTGAGGATTTATTTTCATTTTTTTTTCCAGTTATGTTCAATAGAGGTATATATCCATGTCTGCTAGCATTCTGCATTTCATGTGCTTCCCCAACATTTCTTTCCTTGTCTATTTATTTATTTATTTGCTCCTTGACCTCCCTAGCACGGCATTCCCTTTCAATGGTAAAAAATGTTGTATTTTGTTCCACCACTTTCATATATAGTAGTTTCTTTGGAATATCATTACATCAATAAATCTTGATGCCATACGATACAGAATTGATGAGTAACAATCAGCCTACATAAGATTTTTGCTAGCCTCTACCATATACTAGATTATATATGACGCAACTGATATAAACAAAAATAACATAAGAAGGATAACAAGGATAATAATGCAAGAATTTTGAAAGAAAAAATCACACTAAAACCTTAATTTATAATGTTATTACTAAATGTATTTTTCAAGTAGTCTGTATTTTTAAAAGGTTTATAATTTTTTAAATAAACCTAACAACTAACCTAGATAAACTAAAAAACTTAAAAATAAGAGAAAAGTAATGAAAATCCTAAACAAACTAGAAAAAATAAAATTATTAAACATATCATTCAATTTCCTAAACTAAATAGGAAAAAATTAAAAAAAAACAACGAAAAATAATTTCCCTTGAAAAACCTCCTACATTAGTCTCCTTCGATTGAGAAAAAACTCATCATCGGGTTTAAATCATAGTTTTGAAACTCGGCCCGGCATAGCGGGCCGACTCGGGGTTGAAACCGGGTCGAGCTTAAGAAAAACAGGGAAAGTCAAAACCCGGAGTGACCCAGCAAAACCTAGTAAAAAACTCGGTTGCAACTCGTTGACTTTTATTTTTTTTTACTAAAACGACGTCATTTTGATTTTTAAAAAAATCAGAAATGACTCGGGCGACCTGGTCAAAACCCGGAACCCGAGCCTTGGACCGGGCCGGGTTTAAAACTATGATTTAAATTACTCTTGTCTCGATATCGTGGATGTCTAATCAAGACTCTTTAATCTCTTTTATATTTTCATTTCAAGAGTATAATAATTTTGTATTTCAACTCCAGTCTCTTCATCTTAAAATTTGTATAAAAAACAACAATTAGCAAATTGTTTCATTTCTATTAGCTTTTGGAGAAATCCTCAAACTTACTTCATTAATACGTGTTGTATTCACAAAACCATCAAAGATAGAAGTCAAGAATAGATCATCAAATTCTAGAATGAACTCTCAACATATATGGTGATCAATACACCATAACGAGTAAAAATATCAAAATAATATACCAAAAAACATGAATAATATACCAAAAAACATGAATGTGTACTCACCAATTCTATTATCCGATAGTCAACATCCAAGAGCGAATAATAGGTAGCTTTATTTTGGGCGGAGTTCCCGAATAAAAGATGATTAATACATAGTTATGAAACACAAGTCCCAACATAATCCAACATCACTAATATGCCACAACAAACAAAAATACCAAAAATAATACACTAAGGAACACAAATATGTAACCACCAAAAGGAACACAAATATGTAACCACCAATTTTATTATTTAATAGTCAACGTGATATGTACTCAAAGGGTAAGAACATTAGAAACTACAAACAATATAGAAATAATCCAAGAAAGCTAAAATTAAATTGATAAATACTTGACCTAATAATTACCTAAAACAAGAAACTAAAGTTATTGGATGAAAACTCACACCCTTTGAATATAAAGAATCAAGAACTGAAAATATAAGGATGAGCATCACATAGACAATTAATCTTTGATAAGTCCCAAAGAGTTCAATGAAAAACCAAGAGTACGGGCAAGATTTCTCACACACATAATATATAAAAAACAACTAAAATAGAAGGAAAAATCATTATATCCCCCTCATATTTTTATACTCACTACTATAGTGTAATGACCCTTTTGTCCTTCATAAAAAAAATATTGCCTTTGAATTAGAGGTATTTTTATCTTTTCACGTGGCAAATTAGTCATTATAGATTTTTGTAGGGGTATTATTAGATTTTTCCTGTATTAATGAATAGTTAAATAACCTAAAAGCCCCTCCAAAAAATAACATTATCATGTAGGGGTATTTTTGTCTTTTTTGTTTTGTTTTTTGTGTATAGTAAACTTATGCACATGCCTTAGAAACAAAAAAAAGTAACATATGGAATCAAGGGTAATAGGGTATTTTTGCCTCGGGTATTTTGTTAATTGTTGGTTTGATTAAGGGTAATAACATCATTCAACACTTAATTAATATTTTTGAAATTAAAAAAGTTGTTGGCGTGTTCTGTACACGGTGAAATCTCTTGGTGGTTTAAAATGCGCTTCCTCCATCTTATTTTATTTTGTATCGTCTCCTCTTCCTTGTTGGGTGACGCGTGTCAGTTTACGGTGACTAGTTTATTATCGTTTGGTCTTTCTCTCTTTTTTTCCCTTCATCTCTCTATCCTGCCTCGAATTCTCATTGTTATTGGTCTTTCAAATTAAATCCTTTTGTTTTTTATTTTTTATTTTTGTCCTTTTCTCTTTTATTATATTTTTATTTGTTTTCAATTTAATCTTTCAATTCTAATCTATGATATTTTTTTTAATTTGGTCATTTTTCTTTTGATTTCTTAATTTTTTTCCTTGGTTTTTTATTAGAATTTTTATGGTTTTCGATTTTATTCTTCAAATCAAGTTTATGATTTTTGTTTTTTAGTAGTAGTAGTAGTAGATGAAGTTAAGGAGGGGGAGGAGGATTAACAATAATAGAATAATAATAGTAGTGGTAGTAGTAGTAGTAGCAGCAACAACAACATGTAGTAGCAACAGCAACAACAACATGTTGTAGTAGCACCATTTAGTAATGATAGTAGTAATTGTGGTGGTGGTGGTGATAGTGATAAGTCATCATTTAGTGTTAGATTTGTTGGAAATTGTGTTTTGCTATTTTTCATGTATAGTACTTCCAGTTTAATAACTAGGATTTTGAATTTAAAAAGTTGAAATGGCCCAGTGTCTTCTTTTCTTACCTTATTTTTTTTAATTTCATCATTCAATATTTGTTTTTTTAAAATAAAAAAGGCTTTGTGATTTTTTAAAATTTATTTTCTATAGGGCTAACCCAATCTCATAACTTGGACCGCGAGTTTTACAGATTAACACGAGTTGGTTCGCCTCTTATTACTGAGTTTACATATCTATCATGCTATCTTAAGCTAACTCGATCCTGGATTTTTTTTTTATCCAATTGCATACTTCTTAATTTTTTTTAAGTTATTTTGATCATTTTCTTTTATTTTGTTCATTTACTATCATTGTTTTTTTATTGTCTAATTAAAATGAAACTAACTTATTAAGCCCGATCAAGACTATAACTCAAGTAATTTGTTTTTTTCTATTTATTTAAAATGTGCTTACAGTGCCTAAACATTTTTTTTTCCACAGAGGAAAATACGGACTTGCAGCGTAGCACAAACCATATCTAGTTATTTTTAAATAACCAAGTCTCTTCCCTAAATAACCTAAATACAAGCTTAATAAGCATATTGATACTATGTAAAACATCATAAACAAGAATGGAAAATAACAAAAGAGTTCTAGATAAAATTAAAAAAAATAATCATAAACCAACTAAGAAAATAATGCAATTATCATATAGTAGCTTCTAGGCTTTATCGCAAGGCCTTCTCGAACTCTAATTGCTACAAAATTCTAACCCTATTGAAAAAAAGACCTTTACAAATATTCTGGCAAATTTCATATTAATCTAATAGTCACATCAAAAGTTATGTTTGTCAGCTTAACATTATGCATTAAAAAAATCAGCCAAAAACTACCTCAAATATCCTTAAATAATAAGGAAACATTACAAAAGAGAAAATCCACAAAACAAAAAGAAACTTATGGTACTATGGCTTTGACTCCTTAGAAAACATGGAAACTATGACAATTAATTCTTACGGTTGAAAGTTAGGAGTCCTTGCAAAATCAAAAAACTACTTGCTAAATAATTCATCAAGTTGCCGCCTATATGTCCAACCACATATAGAATCCCCACCTTTTAAGAAATCCATAAATTATATGGAAAATAATCATTTTCTGACTTTTCTTGTTTAGTGGTAGATTTCAAGTCTTATTTAAAACGTCATTCTCTTTTTTCTATATGAGCTACAGGGCCTAACATATATTTATAGAAAGCTTGAGATGTCTTGTTTCTATCCCAACTAAAATCATAGTGAAATTCCACATGTAGCTTTAGATATTGCTAAAAAGCGTTCAGTATGATAAATTTGCAACTTATTAACTAAAACATCTTGACTTGGTCTATTAAATTTTTCTTTGATCTTCTTAGTTTTAGATCTTGTAATAGGTCCAATTGGTATCTCTAATGGATCATTTGATGATATTAGTTAATTCTTATCACAACATCCATGTAAAGGAGTCAATAACAATTAGCCTAATCTTGAGTTGAGTTATTGAATAAAAAATGGTGAATACAATGTTATTAAACACAAGTCTCAACATAATCCCCAAACATATCCACACGTCTAAAAAAATTATTCATAAATTACAAATAATTCAATACAATTCAATTAATATAAATAAATATAATCTAAAAAAAATAATTCATGCCTCCCAAATTACTCAAAATAAAATAAATAACAACAATATTCAGCTAAGCATTCTTGAATTAAAACCTAACAAATATGCCATAAATAATTTTTATAAACAAGTAAATCACATATTAAGGTTCAAAATTGACCTTTACAACTCAGGGGAGTCAGCTGGAACTAGACTAGAGAGGTTGGAACAAGGAGAAACAGTGTTGGGAAAAACAAGTGTTGACTCACGTGTTGGATGACTAGTTGGGATTTTATGGATTTTTTACACATTCCATCATGGAAGGGAGGCACATGGATGACTCTATGGTGTGAACACCTCCTTCTTATTCTTGTAAGTACAGACAGTGTCAATCATGCCCACCAAAGCTAGGAGATTGGAGGTTAAGAAGTTCGATAGATCTTCTCCTCTTTAATGTGATAATTTTTTAGATTGTTTTTTTTATCATGTTGGTTTTTGCTTTTATTAGCTAGGTTTTTCTTTTCAAGAATCTCCTCCTTAAATCTATGTGTGTGTATCCCTTCTTTTTTCTAAATATCTTCTATTTTTATTGTTTGAGATCCTCTATAGAGAAAAAAAACTAAACTAGAAAAATAATATTTTGTAATTATATTGTTTTCTTATTGATTATGAATTCTTAATTAATTACATTTTCTCTTCTTAATATGTAGGGTCTTTTTCACTATTTTTTTTTAATTTTGCTTGATCCTCGTTTTTTTATTTTTATTTTTCTCTTTTACATATTCTTCTCATATTATTTTTTAGTCCCTATAATTTATAATCATTTATTCTTTTTTTTTCTTTATTTCACTCTTTAAACTCTATTTTTTAATTATTATTATATTAACATCATAAAAGATAATTAAATAGAAAAATTGAGGGTAAAAAATGAGTTATGAAAATAACACTAAACTTGTAGTTAAGAGGATCAACATAGTTTCAATCAATAATTTTTTTTGTTGAGCATCTTTCATTTTATCTTTTTTGTACTTGATTTCTATATTGTCATTAAGGACACCATTAACGATATCATCACTACCATTATTGTCATTGTATATGATATCATTTTCTACAGAATCATAAATTGGTGGTTGATTCAAATCCTCAAAATAACCAGAATAATCAAATAGTTTAGCTTCAATATTGTATTCATCTTGATCAAGAGGTTGACTTTTTTTCTTATGCCTCTAAAACAGGTTTTCAAAATTGATCATGGATTCGTGATCACTCGTCCTACGATACTCTAATTTTCTATTCTTCATCTTTACTAATTTACAAGACAATTTTTTAACTTGTATCTACATGTTTCTTATCTCCAGTCAACAGGTTAATTTTGTAATTTATATCTGCTTGTCTTTTATCACCAATTCCTAAACGTTTCTTTCTCTAGAAAAAACATCTTCATCCCCTACTGCGCACAAACACATCCTATTTTATAATCACTTATTATAGTCATGGTTATTCAATAGAACAAGTCAACTAAACATCATGAATCATTTGGTTCTAATTCAACTGATACAGATAAAAGCAACATAAAAAAGACAACGAGTAAGAATATAAAATTTTGAAAAAAAGTGATCACATAAAAATTCTAATTCACTATTTTATTATTAAATATATTTTTTCCAGGTGGTTTACCTATGTATGAGGTTTACAAATAAAACTCATAAATAAGATATAAAAAATTGGAATTATTAAGTATATTATTTAATTTCTTAAATTAAGTAGGAAAAATTAAAAAATATTTTTTAAAAAAAAAATCTTGTATCAATATTTTTTTCTCCCTGGATGGACTGGAGTGGATTAATGATGAAAAGTCTTCTAGAGACTAAGATATCATGTGATATCATTTTTTTAACAGTATATAAATAATGTATCACTTTCTCAATTTACATGTTGCATAACTTATTTATAAAAATAACTTTTAAATTATAAAAATCACATAAAACAAAAACTTAATTTATTTATATATTTTAAGAGAGAGAACTGATTCTAATTTCAAACTAAATCCAAAAGGAAAAATCTTCTTCTCCCTCAACAATTAAATTCTGAACTCTAGCAATCAAAAAAGGGAAAGAAATGAAGACAAATCCTAGGCTCCGTTTGTTTGCAGGAAAGTTGTTTCCTTTTGAAAAGTGAATTCCAAGAAAAGTGAATTTCGGGAAAGTATTTTTTGATATTTGGTAGTGTTATGGAAAATGAACTGAAAAACATTTTCCAGTGTTTGGTTATGTTATGGAAAATGAACTGGAAAATAATTTATTAATGAATTAATTTTTTTTTCAAGTTTATCTAATATATATAAAATATTTAATCACTTACAATAAAAAAATGAACTAAAAAGTATAATGATGATTTTTTTTATTATATCTTATATTCATACATAGCTTATTTTATAAAATATAACTATATATGTCATATCATATTATAGAGAAATAAGCTTGTGAATATATTTTAAGTTAAACCTATTAATATATATTTTTTCAATTTTAAAAGCTTAAAATAAGTTTTCTTTTCATATGAAGAAAGCCAAATTAGTTTATGGTAAGAGTTATATATTTCAATTTTTTTTTTGTATGAAGAATTCTTTAAAAGATAAATAGATACAAAAATATTTTGATGGGTTTTTTGGATAAATATTTTTTTTTTAACTGGTAAAGGCAATTATCCCTTTAATATCCCTTTAATATATATCAAATAAGCATCAAGAAATAAATATAAATATCTAACATCAAGCATAGTCATGCATAAATATTAAGTTTCGATGTCATATACATACATATTAGTTCAAATTACGAACATAAACATGCTAGACAGAATTAAACAAGTAAACATACTCGTCAAATAACAAACATAGTCTGAACTCAAATTTTGAACATAGTCAAACCATCTTAGCAAGCAGGCCTGTAGTAGTGCTGGTTCACAAAATTCTGAACCTAAATTTTCCTCAAATTAGCATTTTTTGCTATAAATGCTTTTGCCAACATTTCATTTTGGACCAAATGATCAAATGCCTCCCCAAGAATGATCTCATCAAAGCCTTCAATTTTCATCACTTCCGTATACAACGCATTAATATAAAGTTGATTTTTGCTGAGGCTTTGAATTGCAAATGCTACATCTCCAATCTGTTTAGACAACTTTTCAACACTATCATCTTCATACATGCGATTTCTCTTTCTATGTTGCCTCTTTTGTGTACTAGAGGAAGATGTTTCTTTTTCCTTAGAAGTTTCTTCATATTCCCCTTCATTTTCAATTGAAATTGATTGCTCTTCAGTGTTCTCTTCCAAGTTGACATCAACATATGATTTGATATAATTTCTGGTTGTCATGTCTTTTCCAACAACAATTGTCATTATCTCATACATATCAAGTTTTTTGTTGAGATACTTGTCATGATTGGGATGTGCCTATTCATAAAGTATAGAATATGCAATTTTTAGTTCATTGTATAACATTTTAGAACCAAAAGTAAATATAAAAATTACAAAGAGTATAATAATTATCATACCTTTATTTCTTCATCATATACATCTTTCGAAACTGTAATCATCTTCAAACAATCATCCCAGCCAAAGCCACTTTTATTTTTAAGCTTGGTAATTATTCCCCATTCTTTTTTAACAGTCTTGAGATGATTGTCCACATGCTTAGGCTCGTATTGCACATTGAACTTTTGACTGATTTCTGTAGCCACTTTAACAAAAGATTCTGTTTTAAAGGTGGAAGAAGGTTTGCTTCCTTTAAGTGCCTCCTCAGCTAATATCTCAAGCAACATGTGAGACATAGGCTTAGACCCTTGCATTTTTCATTCTGTGTGGAACTCATTTCTACAAAAAAGAAATTACAAATTTATACAAAATAAAATCATATAATATTTAGATTTAATAAATTTCATATAAAAACTACAACTAATAATTAAAAGAGAAATTATAATAAAGTCACCATCTACTCCAAATATATAACAAATATAATACAAACTCAAGCAAGACATAATAAAAACAAACATATATAATTAACACTCAATTACTAGTTTCTTTGAGTGTTATAATCATTCCACATGGTTGAGGCAATCATTTCTCTTTTTGTTATCAACTCCCTATTCTCTTCCCTTTCCTCCCGTTGACTTAAGTTGATTGTTTGTCTAATTGGTTCACTATCCGAACAAATTTCTTCCATAAGAAAGTCATAAGGATCAACCCCTATTATGTGATTATGAATAATACAACATGCAAGCACAACATCTACTTGTGTTTCATAAGACCAAAAAGATTTTCCATCAATTGATCTAAAATGACTCTTCAAAATACTATCCATAACATGAAAGTGAAGTTTTCTGATAACAAAACCTAATAATATAGGGAAATAAATATTAAAAAAAGCATATAAAATACTTACCAATCAATACAATAAATTATACTAAAAAAAGCTAACAATATACAATTCATAAGTTCACAATGATCAATAAGATCAATCATTTTAATTCTTAAAAATAATGTGATTATCGAATAATTAAATAAACATAAGTTTCAAAAATCACCTCGTATGCGGCAACACAACACACGATCAAGTTCATGGCTAGGTTCAATTCAATTCTATTTTGATTTGTTAGTTATAACCATAAAGATTGTTGAGTTTAAGCACTAATAGGTAGGCAAGGGTGAACCATAATATTTGTATAATAAAAAAACTAATCAACCCAATCATCTGTTACAAATTAAGGAGATTTTATTGTTAATCTCTATTTTTAGAGGAACAATACCTACTTAAAGTTGTATTGCATTATATTTCATTACGCTATTAAACACATAATTTATAACTAAAATTACAAATATAGTATAACTAGTTCTCATGATTTGTGTGGGGTTCTACTACAACCACATGAATAAACTACAGCAGTCTATACCTTTGCTTTATAAAAAAAACCCCACCGTTTTCTCTGTTCTCTCTCGCCTATCTCTAACTCTCTCCCATAACTAATTAAAGACATCATCTCATTCGGTTTCATTCCCATGTCATTCCCATCATCATTCGGTTTCTCCTCTCATTCGGTTTCATTCCACTGTCATTCCCATCTCATTCGGTTTCTCATTCCCCTCTCAATCGGTTTCTCAAATTCCCCTATCATTCCCCTCTGATTCCCCTCATTCAGTTTTGAAAATTCCCCCCATTCCCCTGGGTTTTCTCGCCTATCACTGTTCGTTCTCTCTCGCCTATCACTGTTCGTTCTCTCTCGCCTATCACTGTTCGTTCTCTCTCGATTGTCTCTCTACCCTTGCTCTTTCTCGGTTCTCTCTAACCATTCCCCTGTTCTTTGAAGAAGCAGGACACCATCACAGATTCAAGGGGCAGGACACCATAACCATTCCCATGTTCTCTCTCTCTCGGTTCTCTCTCGCCTATCACTTATTTGCTCCTCATCCCCAGTTCTCATCCCTCTCTCACCCGATAGTTTCCCCTCCTGTTTGCGTCACTATCTTTATGCTGGATGCGGTGATGGGGAAACAGGATAGGGGCTAGTTGGGTCTTGTTTAGGGATTTTTATTTCTCTCAAGAAGCTGCCGAATGTGCAAGAAAAAATGTGTTTTTTATGGCTTGATTGTGATGAAATTGGTTGGGTTTTTCTGTGAGCATTTTTTACTGTGACGAGGAGATGAAGAAGAAAACTGGGTATGGAAAAAAAATTGACAGGCAGAAGATAAATTAAACATAGAAAATATATAGTGTTTTTCAGAACAGACAAACAAGATCAAGGATTTTTAGCTATAATTCTTGCAAATCTAAAAAATACGAAGAAAATAAAAACATAAAGGAAATAATATAGAAAAATAATAGAGAAATTTGAGGGAAAAAATAACTGAAATGAAGAGTGATTCTCAGAAACCGAATGGAAAATCTTCTTGCTTTTCAATTGTTTTTGGACAGAGATGCAGAGAGGGGTTCAGATGTGTTTTATCAGTAAAGATAGGAAAGTGTTTTTCTTTTGACAAGGAAAGGAAAACACTTTCATGCGGATAAAGTAAGTTTTTTTTGTTAACTAAAATTAATTTTTTTTATCAAATTTTGGATGGTTGCCAATCATTGAAAAATAAAAAAAATAAATTCCTAAAATTTGATTTCCTGAAACAAACAAGACACTAATATTACTCATCATAGAAGCTTCCCATCTAATCCTAGACGGTTCACAATCCATAGCCCAGCCCATCTCCAAACCCCACCTCTCTCTCCTCCCCTCGCAAGATTCCAAACTTAGCACATAAAGACTCTTCAGACTCCAAAAATCTTCGAAAAATCAGGGAAAATGGCGTCTTCAGACCCTTCCAGGCCCGCAACCGGCTACCCTTTTGTCCCAAACGGCATCCACCACCCTCCACCGGCAGGCTCTGCCTATCCTTACCAAGCCCCACCACCACATCAACCCGCTTACCCTTACACCTACAACACCAACCAAACTTACCCTAACCAACGCGCCATCTTCCTCCGCCGCTTAATTATCGCTCTAATCATCTTCACATGCATCTTTTTCACCATTCTCTTCATTTGCTGGCTAGTCATCCGACCCCACTTCCCTGAATTTCGCGTCACCTCTCTCTCTATCTCCAACTTTAATGTCTCCTCATCGTCCTCCAGTGTGACTGGTACCTGGAACGCCAGGTTTCAGGTTTCTAATCCGAACAAGAAGATGAAAATCTCGTACAATGAGATACAGACATCGATCTTTTATAAATCGGAGTTCTTGTCCCGGACGAGGATTCCCCCGTTCAGACAGGGCAAAAGGAATGTCACTGATATCGATGTGGAATATGGGGCGACGAGTTCTTATATCGGCGAGCGGACGGTGAGTCAGATTAATTCTGATGAAGGGCGTGGATTGGTGAGTTTTAATTTGAGGATTGTTGCTGATGCGGGGTTTAAGGCTGAAGGGTTTTGGGCAAGAAGAAGGTTGCTTAGGGTTTATTGTAATGATGTGGCAGTTGGGATTTCAGGGAATGGTCGATCTGGGAACTTGACTGGTGGTGCCATGCGATGTAATGTGTATGCCTGAGTGGAGAACTTTACTGATTGTGAGTAAGACGAAGTTTCTTAGTGTAATTTGTATTGGTTTTTAACTCAGGACTGATATTTCGGAATCGGAAAATGGAGTTGGCGGGGGTACCTTGATTTAGGTATTTGTGGATCATGTACAGTGGTTTGGGAAAAAAAAAATGCTGATTTCATTCAAGAATTTGATTGCCCGAAATTGTGGTTAATCTTATTTTTCAGATTAGTTTCTTATATTGCTGTGAAATTGAGATGTTAATAGAGGAAGGAAAGGAATCTTGGAAGTACATGGGTTGTAATGGTGGATGTTATTGCTGTTTGTGTCTTTGTTTGGTAGGTAAGTGTTACATTATTCATTGCTTTCGTTTAAAGATTGCCGTCGAGACGGATTTTTTTTTCTAGGCGGAATTGCTAATAGGTAAAATGATTGAATAGTTGTAGGTTTGGTGTGGAGATTCATCTGGGGCCATTGCAATGTTTTAGTTGCACCAATTGAGAGATGAAGAGAGTGTGCAATAAAGATGATGCGTAGAGCTATCTTGAAATCCTCTTCCCGTGCTTTTCTACTCCATTTCAGTGGGGTGTGATTGAATAATGAGAGGAGATGGTTTTAGAGTTTGTGATGAGTTTATTCGTTTCAATTTGAGGAGAATTATGCCTATAGCTGGTAGTTATTTGGAGCAAGTTGTGTTTATCTTATGAGAAATTTGAGGCTGTTGTGTGCCTTGGTTTTGTGATGCTAGACAATTAGAGCTAAATTATATAGCTTTTTTTAACGGATTCTCCTCGGGATGGAGCAGATAGTCCTGCAAAACTGGCATGGAATTCCCCCGATTCTTGTCTAATGCTGCCTGCTGGTTAGGTTTTACCTCATCTGCCAGGCAAGTGGACAGATCTTGCTTTTGCTTTCTTTGATCCCTTGTTCTCCCTCTCTGTCGCTTTTTTTGGTATTGTTCCATTAGTGCTTGTTCTCTTGAATTAGCCTTTTGAATTCAAGCAGAAGCACGCGGTTGCTTACAAAATCAGCTGTTTGCCTGAGCTTTCCTTTTGTT
Source organism: Populus nigra (assembly GCF_951802175.1). NCBI lineage: Eukaryota > Viridiplantae > Streptophyta > Magnoliopsida > Malpighiales > Salicaceae > Populus > Populus nigra. The sequence continues at coordinate 27,200,190 of NC_084852.1, read as the reverse complement.
CAAGCATGCTAATCTTGTTCTTGGGGGGGAGGGCAATAAGATGCCTTCTCCTTTTGTCTTTGTTCTTCCTTTGCTTGAGTGCATTGCTACCTGCATCATGCCGTTTCCATAGCCAGAATGCTTCATTTTGTTGTCATGTGTTTTCTGTAGAAGTATCAACTTCCAACTGTAATATTATTTTTTAATCATTTATTAGTATATATATTTTTAAATTCATTATATTAAATATGTACATTATTACTGATATCTTCTTCTATTGTATTAAGAATTAACTTTAAATCCTTCCCATGACATAACACAAGCAAGATTACTAATCTTGTATGATCAATTCTAATTCTAGCTATTAAGTAATTTAATTGAAAAAATATAATCAAGTAACTAAACAACTTAATCGTAAAATAAACTAAATTAAAAATAATTTATATTATAATTACATTCAAGAATTGAATTGGCTAAATAATAAATATATATATGTTAACCTTTATTTTTTAAGTTTTTCTTAATTATTCAACATCATAATTATCTTCTAATTAACACCTTCCATCATCCAACAATGCTTTCATCTCATGCCAAATATTCCAAGATATTTAATTTTCATCTTCAAACTTCAAGCACAAACACAGCCAACTGCAATAACTCAGTGCTACAATTACAACATTCCCATTCAAGCAAGAAAAACATCAAGACGTGACTTGTTTTCTTGATCGATAATATCAAGAAACAAAGGGTCAACGGTTATATGACTATCCACGTGTACATTAAACCTATGGCCCCACCACAACAACCTAGCCGTGCCTCCAATATCCACCTTAGCGTCAAGCACCATCTCCCTCTTTGCCACGTCACTGAAAAACTTCACGGAATGGTTAGCCATCAGCTCGACACCATCAAGCCGGGCCGTGAGCTCAAGTATCTGGCAAGATCTCGAACGCTGAGAGCCTGCTTCGACTTGAGCCGAACCGATGAGAGAGCCGTCGTAGAAGATCGACATGATGGTAGAGGAGTAGTGGATGGGTATGATATTGGGGTTGGTGACGTGTACGGTGAGTATCACATCGGTGTCGATGACTGGAAACCTGAGCTTGAAGGAAGTGAAGTTGATTTTGATCAAATGAAAAGTTGGGTCTTTTGGCTTGGCACTGATTAGAGCCACGGCTGCTGTAGCCGATGCTGCTCCTACTAAAGCGGCGGTCCAGCTCCATTTTACCTTTTTGCTCATGGATTTTGGAGATAATTACTCTCTTCTCCTCCTCCTCCTCCTCCTCTCCTCTGTTTGCTAGAAATGAGAATTGAGAGGTCGGTAGAGGGCTTTGCAGAGAAATGGATGGCACTGTCCTATGACCAATGGTGAGATTTGGAAATGACGGAAATGGGCTTCATGGTGGTGCTGTGGTCTTTTGTTTTTTTCGAGGATATCTTGGTGATTTCATGTGTGACAAACGAAAGTGTTTCGGACAGCGGGCAGTTCCCTTGTTTGCACAATTCAGAATTTTGGATCGTGTTCACCCAATATTTTTCTATAAATAACATTTTATGTATATATTTCATCACTGAATTTAGATTTATCTTTCTTCTTTTTTTGTGTTTTTTTTTGGAGGAATTAGGCAATTACCATATGAATTTAAAAAAATAGGTGAAGCAAAAAAATCTTGATGAAATATTACACTTTTGCTCGCGGGTCAGAATTTAGATATATATTAAATATTGCACTTCTAAATCATAATAATTAATTAATTAATATTATGATTAAGAAATAAAATTTTAATCGATATCATGATGCCGACATCAATTATCTTTTATTTAAATGAAGTTAGGTGAAAGCTGATGGAGTTTATCAAAAGTCTAGAACATTAGAAAGAATTATAACATATAGAATCATTTATGAAATGAGTTATTTTAATGGCTAGCACGTTCTAGAAAATTTCTTGTGGTTTCATTAAACACAATTAAAGAGATAAGAAAAAGTCTATGAACCTCTCTGGATTTAAAATCTCACGTTAACTTATTGTGTCTGAATTATGAGATTTATTAAATATGGTTAAAAAAATGAGTGAAGATAAAAATTTTATTGAAAAAATAACAAATTTATAAACATAAAAAATAAAATATTTTAATGGAAAAATATGATTTGAATTTTTAGATCTACAACGTTAAATTAGATTTTTGTGATGATTTGTTATTTATAAAAAAAATTTAGACTTACGCTACTTAAGTCTGATAAACATATCTAACTCAAGTTCATCTAACTCAAGTTCACTTGAATAATAATAATAATAAGAACAATAATAATAGAAGATAGAATTTATATTAAATGAATAATAAATTCATAAACATAAAAAATAAATTATTTTAATAGGAAGATATGATTTGGATTTTTAGATTTAAAACATTAAATTAGATTTTTGTGATGATTTGTTGTTTATAAAATATTTATATTTTGTTTATAAGTAATTTTTAGACTCATATTACTTGGATCTGACAAATATATCTGGCCCAAGTTTACTTGAATAATCACAACAACAACAATAATCATACTATTAACACTAAAAATAACAACTAGGTGATTTGTTTGGGTTTTTTGCTTGCAAATGTGGTGTTAGGCAAGGTGATCTATTATCACCTTACCTATTTATAGTGTGTATGAAGTATTTTTCTAGAATGCTTCACTTGGCAATGCAAAAGGGATAATTTTTGTTTTCACCTAAAGTGCAGCTTCCTTGGCATATCCCATTTGGCTTTCGCAAACGACATCCTTTTACTTTGCAGAGGTGATATGTCCTTCATTGATATTCTATTTCAACAGCTATTGGCTTTTGGCAGGATGTCAGGGTTGGTTGCTAATGCTGTTAAATCTTCCATCTTCTTTGATGGAGTTAGGGAGCACATTAAGCAAGCTATTTTGCTCCATACAAGATTCTCTAAAGGTTGTTCATTTTTGTAAATAAAAAGAGTTTGTAGAGAAGAAGAATTTTCAAAGAGAATGAGAAATGTTCTTGTATTTTTCACTGTATATATTAGCTGAGCACGAAACCTGCTTTTATACATGATGCAAGCTGCCAATAACTGAATCCTAGAATTTAGGATTCAACTCATCTTCAATCATTCAATGATTGAGGGCTACAATTCTTACACTTATGCAAGAAACGGTTATAACAGAAAAATAACAGTAATTGCAGCAACATCCTGTAACAAAAAATTCCTTTCATTTCTTTATTCTTCTCATCATAGCTTGCAGGATTAACTTCTGGGGCTTGGATTTAAGTAAACAGCTTATTTTTCAAGAGTCTCTTCTAAGCTGCTTACTGGTTTAACTCCAAGTTTCAATCTTAGTTGCTTGAATCTTTCTTTAGGCAATGCTTTAGTAAAAATATATGCGAGCTGTTCTTCACTTTTGCAAAATTGCATGTTGATCACGCCTTCTTGTAGAGCTTCCCTTATGAAATGATACTTTCTGTTTATGTGTCTGGTTATTTGATGAAAAACTGAATTCATAGCCATCAAAATTGCTGACATAATATCAAAGAACAGAGGTGTTGCCTCAGTTTGCATTTCACCAAAATCATCAAGAACAAATCTTAACCAAATGGCCTATGTTATTGCTTCAGATGCTGAGACATACTCAACTTCTACTATTGATAATGCCACTGTGTTTTGTTTCACAGAGGCCCAAGAGAATGCTCCACTTCCAAAACTAAATGCATAACCAGAGGTGCTCCTGCTATCATCTTCATTTCCTACCTAATCTGCATCACAGAATCCAATAAGAGTTGCTGACTGATCTCTTATATACTCAATGTCATAGTTGAGAGCCCCTTGCACATATCTTAAAACCCTTCTTGCAGCTCCCTTATGCATTTTTGTAGGACTATTCATAAATCATGATAGCAAGCTAGCAGCATACATTAGATCAGGTCTATGAATCTCTCTGGTTTTAAAATCTCACGTTAACTTGTTGCGTTTGAAGTGTGAGATTTATTAAATATAATTAAAAATAAATAAGAAAATAAAATTTTTATTGAAAGAATAACAAATTTATAAATATAAAAAGGAAAATATTTCAGTGGAAAGATATGATTTGAATTTTTAGATCTAAAACGTTAAATTAGATTTTTGTGATTATTTGTTATTTATAAATAATTTTTAAACTTACATTACTTGAGTCTGACACAATATCTAACTAAAGTTTACTTGAACAACAACAATAATAATAGAAGATAGAATTTATATTAAATGCATAATAAATTCATAAACATAAAAAAATAAATTATTTCAATAAGAAGATATGATTTGGATTTTTAGATTTAAAACATTAAATTAGATTTTTGTGATGATTTGTTGCTTATAAATAATTTTTAGACCACATTACTTGGATTTGATAAATATACCTGGCTCAAGTTTACTTGAATAATCATAATAATAGCAGCAACAACAACAACAACAACAATAATAATAATAACACTAAAAATAATAATAATAATAATCTACTATTAACACTAAAAATAATAACGACAACAATACTATTACTAGTACTAATAATAATAATAATAATAATAACAACAACAACAATAGCAATAACTAGGTGATTTGTTCGGGACTAATAATATAATAATAATAATAATAACAACAACTAGGTGATTTGTTTGGGTTTTTTGTTGGCAAATATGGTGTTAGGTAAGGTGATCCATTATCACCTTACCTATTTTTAGTGTGTATTAGGGGTGTTCACAGTCCGATTTTAACCCAAGAATTCAACCGAACCGGAAAATAGTATTTCTTATTAGTATAACCCGAATCGAACCAAGAACCAGTTCAAACTGAACCGGTTTTGTTCGATTCAGGTCGGTTTTTTAGCATAAAAACCAGAAAAACTGGACTCATCTTCATCACTAAGCTAAATCAAAGGAAAAATTTGACATCAAATATCAATTTAAGCTATTAATCACAACAACCACTTAGAAATTTAAGAAAAGCAACCAGCAATCAAAGTTTTCCACATAGGGGCTGAGAAGGGGTAGGGATGAGCTGGGAAGGGGAAGGAGAAGGGAGGTCCCGAGAGAGCTGATTGACCATGAATTTTATTGGGTCTTTGACTCTTTCCCCAGCTGTGAATACTGTATTGGCTTTAGCAAAGCCTCTTTTTTTTTGCTATGTAGAAAATCTCAAAGCTTGCCTATGCGCAGCACAAGGATGGAACTAGTATAAGTTATATTGTATCACTATCAAACGCAGGATTTCTTGAATAATGGTTCCCTCGCATCTGGATTGTGAAACTGGAAGGAGAAGGCTGGGAAAGGGGGAATGGAAGGGAAGGCTTGAGAGGGGGTGGCGGCTGGAAAGGGGAAAAGTGATTTAGGGTTCTAGGAAGGAGAAGGGGAAGGCTGGAGGGGAAGGCGGGGTTGACGGCTGTTAAGGGGGAAAGTGATTTAGGGTTAAGAATTGTTCTTTTTGTACTTTTTTTAAACCAGTTCAGTTTAGTCCGGTTCAATCGGTTTAAGCTTTTTTAAACTGAAACCGAATCGGATCGGGTGGTTTTTTTATTTTTTAATTGGTTTATTGGGTTTTTTCTATCGGTTGAGTTTTTTCGGTTAATGTTTTCTCGGTTTTTTTGGTTTAATCAGTTGTTCGGTTTTTTTTAACACCCCTAGTGTGTATGGAGTATTTTTGTAGAATGCTTCACTTGGCAGCACAAAAGGGATAATTTGCGTTTTCACCTAAAGTGCAACTCCCTTGGCATATCCCATTTGGCTTTCGCATACGACATCCTTCTACTTTGCAAAGGTGATATGTCCTCTATTGATATTCTATGTCAACAACTATTGGTTTTTGGCGGGATGTTAGGGTTGGTTATTAACCCTGTAAAATCTTCCATCTTCTTTGATGGAGTTGGGGAGTATATTAAGCAAGCTATTTTTCTCCATACATGATTCTCTAAAGATACCTTCCCTTTCAAATACCTTAGTGTGCTGCTAAGTCCCCACAAAGTGCTGGCTAGCCAATTTTTCCCTCTAATGCATAAGCTGGAAACATGCATTTAGAGCTGGCTGGGGAAGCAATTTTCTTTTGCTGGCAGGCTAGAGCTAATTTGATCTGTGTTACATGGAATGGTCCAATTTTAGAAATATTTTTCCTATGCCTAGACTTGTTATCAGTAAAATCGCCTCTCTATGTAGGAACTTTCTATGGAGTGGGAATATATCATAGAATAAGTTTGTGCTAATAGCTTGGAAGAATGTCTGCTTGCCTAGACATAAAGGGGGTTTAGGTCTCCTAAACATCAAAACTCGAAACAAAAGTTTCTTGGCCAAGCATTTTTTGAACATACATCTCAAATCTGACACCCTCTGGATTCGATGGGTTCACCATTATTATCTGCCTCACCACCCGTAGTGGAGCCACAATAGGGATTAAGGAGGCAATTACCTTTTTAATTTTTTTTTTTTAAAATATTTTTTATATTAGAATTTTAATATAATAACTTAACAAGTTTAATTTTTTTTTATTAACTACTAATTGATCCAAGCTTTTTTTTTAATTATTGTTCATGCCTTTTTTTCTTCTATAAAATTTCTCTTCAAGTCCTAAACTATTAATTAGTTAAGTAAGTAACCTTTTATGCTTTATACTTTATGTTTTAGGTGAGTTTCCTTCATTTTTTCTATTTATTCAATTATTTAATTTTAATTTTATTCCTTAATAATTAGTTATTAAATATGTTAGAGTTTATGATAATTTATGGATTTGTTAAATTAATATGTGTATGGATAATATTATATGCATATAAATATGAATTGAAATAAATTTTGATGAATTAATATGTATTTTGTTATGAATTTTATATGAAAAATTATTGTGATCAACTTACTAGTAATTAAAAATGAAGTACTGAACAACACAAAAACTTAGAGATACAATAAAAAAATTAAAAAAATATATTAATATTTATATTTAACCCACTTGTATAAAATAACAAGTCAACAAAGAATTGTTACCAATAATTTCACTAGAACCTAGAAGATTTAGAAATAGATGAATGAAAATTTAATTGTATATATTAAAAAAGAATATATTTAATGAAATTAAAAATGAAGTGAAGTAGTTTTAAAATATAAAAACTCGAAAAGAATAATTATAATATAAGCTTTTTTATTTTTAAAATATCCTTAAATTAATTTTGCTTTACATGAGTTAGTATATGTATTTCAAATTAATTTATCTGTATATAACACATGTATATATAATATATAATATCATTTATTAGAAATTTCCCCCTCATTTAAAAGTTTTTGGCTTCGCCCCTGCTCACCACACAATATGGAACTCAAGGCTTCAGAGTACCTCCACCCCCCTCTGGAAGTCTATTCTCCTTCTAAAAGACCAACTGGTTCACGATTGTGGAGGAGCAGAGGCAGCAACTAACATGCTTCAAAACTGGCAGAATAATTAGGGGACTTTCTCTGCTAAGGCACATGAATATTTCAGGTTTAAAAGTGTCTCTATTCAATGGGATGGCGTGGTCTGAGAAAGCTGGTCACTGCCCAGACACAGCTTCATTCTATAGCTAGCTGCGCTTGGGAAACTGAAAACCAGGGATAGCCTATAATTTCGCTTGACAGACACTCAATGTGCACTCTATGGGCAAGAAGAAGAGTCTCATAGCCATCTTTTCTATGCCTGTGATTGGACCTCTCTTCGGTGGAGAAAGGTTAAGTGCTGGTTAGGGATTACAAGGAATATGGCTACCCTAAATAGTGCAATCAGAGGTCTCACTTCTAACAAGAAAGGTCTGCAGCTGAGAATGAGAAGAGTTTCTTTAGCCCTGGTTGTGCACCTGATATGGGAAGAAAGAAACAGAAGGGTTTTTGACAACATTGACAAATCTGTTGATCTCATATTCCGCAAGTATCAGATTATGTTCTACACAATCCTGTATTTTCATGACAAAAATCCCATGGCTTATAGTGTTGCTGACTGACTCCTGCTCTTATTGAGATGCTGTGAAGGCTGATGGTTGATCTTTGCTGAAGTATTAGTTTTTATGCATCTTCTATTGTTCTCCAGTCTCGCTGGTTATTTGTTTGTGGTCCTTTGATTGTTGGGTTGAGAGGGTGTTGAGGCTGCTTCCAGTGGTTTTCTTCTTCAATACCGCTTCTTTATCTGTTTATACAAATGGGTTCTATGTCGTCTTCTGGCCATGTAATAGCTCTACGTTGCTTGCATGTCAGTTCCCTTTATAGATGCTGTTTTTGGGTTAAGCTCAGCACCACCAACTGCACGCTGGTTTTTTATTTAACCACAGTTTCCCTGCAGGGAGCTTGTCCCCCTAGCTTTTGTACATGTCATGGTTTTTCTGTTTAGGGATTTGGCCAGTCAGATCTTGGCTAGGCTGCATCCATTTTAGTTATTTGGGGAGCCTGCTCTCATTTTGTACGTAAATTCTTTGTTTTGTACATATTATAAACTTGCTGGTTTGGTTTACCGAAATGGTTACTTTTTATCTTAATATATTTTTATATTATGATAAAATAACAACAACAACAATAACTATATTACATTTAAGGTGTTTGGGTTTGACAATCATGCCTAATCTAAGTTTAGTTGAGTTTGGCAACTTACCAGATCCACGTTACTTAGGTCTCGCAACATGTCAGACCCACAATAGTTGGGTCTGACAAACCCAAGTGCAAGGGTCTAGTAGCCTTGCTAGACCCAAGCGCTTTAAGTCTGACAGTCATGCCAAACCCGCACGCCTAAGCCTAACATCAAATATGACTGTCAGACCTAAGCAAACAATAAACAAAGAGAGGATAATGGTACACTTTAATTGTCATGAGAGAGAAAAGAAATAAAAAAAACACAAATAATCGATCACTGACGGCAATCCAATCATAATATGTTTACACGCGCCGCTCAATATGGAAGAGGGCACGACTACGTATCTAGTGATACAATAGTTGGCTAGATTTGGCCACTGAGTAGCGTTTTACGAGCCTCCTTAATGGTACGGGCGCTGCCCACTCACTGGAGCGTGTGGAACACGCTCCAGCAGCTTTTTGATTAAAAAATAAAAATAGAACGTGAAAATACTAAAATACCCCTATAGTCCTCTTAATTACACAAAATACCCATGGAAAAAATACCAAAATACCCCCAGAGGCAAAACTTCTTTTTTTTTTTGTCTTTTCTGAGTTTAAAAGCATTATTTGCTTATACATGGAAATTAGAAAAACTTGGATACTCTCGTAGAAGAAAGTCAAAAAAACATTTATCCACTCGTGAAAAAAAATTAAAAATTAAAAATGAAATACTATTACAATTCATAATGAAATTTATCTTGATCTACAGTGATTTTCCATTACCATTTAACTTTTTGTATAATATTTTGGCTTCATAGCATATAATATTGGCTTTTTTATCTTTATTGTCTTCACATGTTGATGTTTTATTTTTAGATAAATGTCATTTTTATAGTATGCCAATGAGTTTGAGGGGAGAGGCTACATGGTACAGTTTTCTTTCTTTAGCTTATGCCATGTCTGGTAGATGCTTGTGATGTGATAATCTAGGTTTTTTTTTTCACCCCGATTAGGTTAGCTTACAGTCATAAATATTAATTTTAAAATTTTAACAAAAATTTTATTAATATCAGAATTAAAAATATTATTTTTTTATTTAATATTAATTGACACTAGAGTCAAAAATATTTAAATATCATAATACTGGTAAATCTAATTAAAACTCTTTCTACAAATCTTCTCTTTGATTTAAACTAAGTTTAACGAGGCTAACATAAACTTGTTGATTATTCACAAACATAACATAAGTTATTATTTTCAATGATTCTTATAATTATCAACTCATTAATCAATTAGAAATAACAAAAACAAACCGAGCCTTGGATTAGTTAGGCTTGAACAATCCATAAAAGTTTAACTCATTAAAATAAACTTACTATTACTTAAAAGATCATCGGCATGTAATAAAATAGATTATTAGTAAATAAGACAAGATCAACAATATATTTTACCTCAAGAATGATCTTTTAGGGATTATATTATCTTCCTAGACAAGTTAGGATATTTTAATGACCATGATACATAATTGCTTTCGTGAACCACATGCGCATGTCATTAGAACAGCTTTCCTCGTGGGGAAACATGAAGGTTTAAAATGTTTGAGTGGCACGGTTTTTGAGTCAAACAGGATTAGATTATATTATTCAGGAAAAAAAATGATTAGATTAGATTATTGGTCAGTAATTCACTGCAACAATTTCCTCCATTATAGTATTCTTCTTTCATATCATCAGCTCCAGATCTCCGGGGCAAGGCAGCCAGCTAGCTGTAATTCTTTAGAATAATTTTTGGAATGCTACGTATCTCCCTGCGTTTGGCGCCAGCACCAGCACCATATATCCTTAGAGGACTGCACGTCTAATGACAATGACTAGTGATCATGCACACCATTTCAACCTCATGTTATGCAAGGATTCCATATCTCTATCATCTTGATCAATTCCTTATAAATAGAAAGCAGAATGTGCTTTTGTTTCCATATCAACTATTACTAGTTCGAAAAAGAAGAAGAAAAAAAATGGAAATGCGAAGAGTAGCTGCTGCATTGGCACTAGCACTTAGCCTCATCTTTGTGAACTTGGCTGGCCAATGCAGTGGTCAGTTGCAGTTTGGATTCTATAATGGAAAATGCAAGGACAGAAATGGCTTTCAGAGAAACGTTGAGGATATTGTCAAGCAGAAAGTAAAGGCAAGATTCAGTACAGACACAACAATAGTGGCTGCTCTTCTTCGCATGCAATTTCATGACTGTTTTGTCAATGTAAGAAGGTTTTGCAATCCCTTTCAACGTTAATTTGTTTTAGTACTCTTTGCTCGATGCATGCACAATCTAATGCAATTTTATGGGGGTGTTGAAAGGGATGTGATGCATCTATATTACTGGATGTGCCAAATGGTGAGAAAACTGCACCTCCAAATTTAAGTGTGAGGGGCTATGACTTCATCGAGGAAATAAAGACGGAAATTGAAAATACATGCCCAGGAGTCGTCTCTTGTGCTGATATTATAGTAATGGCTACCAGAGATGCTGTTGTCGAGGTGCATAACTTTTTTCTATTCCCTTTCAGAATCAATGCATGCGTCTCATTCTTAACAAAAGAATTGAACTGTAAACAAACATTAACAAAATTTATTCAGGGGTCAAAAGAGTAGGATAACAAAAGAATTGAGTGATAAATGCTTGTGCTCATGCATGCAGAGTGATATGAAGTCAAGGACAGGATGGTACCCTGTACAAACAGGAAGAAGAGATGGTCGTGTATCTTCTGCTCAAAATGTGAAACTCCCATCTCCAAGTATCCCAATTCCTCAAGCTATTGCAGCATTTAATAGCAAAAGACTGAGCACTATTGACATGGTTTATCTTCTTGGTATGTGACGATGCATTCTTCCATTTCTAATTCTCTTTGAAACTACATGTGATATTACATTTCCAAGCACATTACTAATTTGTCTTTTGATTCTTCTGATGATGTATAGGAGGTGGTCACAGTGTCGGGGTAGCACATTGTGGTTTATTCCAAAATCGTCTTTATGATTTCAAGAACACTGGCCACCCTGATCCAACCATGAATACTACACTACTGAAAACCCTACAAGCTCTTTGTCCTCAAAATTCTGGCAGTACCAAGTCAGCTAATCTCGACCAGGATCCTCTCAAGTCTTCTTCAGTGGACAAATCTTACTACGAGCAAATACGTTTAGGTAATGGGATTCTCGAAGTTGATCAGCAGCTAGCTCTGGATTCAAACACCAGATTCTCAGTGGCAAGAATAGCTGAAAGCAACGACTTCAGCTTTCAATTTGGTCGGGCCATGATTAAGTTGGGAGCTGTTGACGTCAAGATTGGCAAAGATGGGGAGATCAGGAAAAGATGCGCAGCTGTTAATTCACCTAATGGAAATTCTGGTGGAAATATTTTTAATATATTCGGTTGATACTTGTCATCCGTCAACTAATCTGCTTTCATCCTTGTTTATTGATGCCCTTTTTGTTTTCTTGTTTTATTTCATGTTTCTTTATGTTATTCTTTTTTGTATTTATTATTTGTTGTAATCTTGTTCTGATTGAATGAAGCAAGCATCAAAATTATATATGTTTGGTCAATGAAAGAATAGCTCAAGTTTGCGCAATATGAGATGAATCATTTTAATTAGAACTGCATTCATTCAGCTAAATAATTACTGCCATAGTCTTGGCGTGCCAATATTAGAAAAGAAGAAAATGCACTCAGAAGAACAATCTCAACAGATGGTGGTGAAGAGGAGAACTTTAGTTCAAGCCTTGGATGCAAGGGCTGCCTTGATCTTTTGGATAGTATCCATATCAGTTTTGAAGGCATTGGCGAGGACAGCATCATCAAGTCCAGTGGCAAAGACAGTGGTAGGAACTGAGTCGGTTCCGGCATTGGCACTGCCAAACAAAGAGAGATAGCAATGGCAGGGTTCTTGAAGTCAACATTGTATAGAAAGTGACCTAGTGCCTTCGGGAACACAAATGTGTCTCCAATTTGAAGCGTTAGAGTGTAGAGTTTGTTGGTGGTATCAATAAAACCAACCTCGAGACTCCCATGAAGAAGAAAAAGAAGCTCAGCCGATCGAGCGCGGGTGTATGTGAGGGGGTTAACACTACCTGCAGGAAACTGGAGAAAATTAAGCAAAGGAGACACTCTAACTGTTTAGAGCAGGGAACTCCACCATGCTAGCAGGGATTCCAGTGAAGAGGAAAAGGTCGGCATCAGAAGTTGAGATTTCATGGAAAATAAAGTCTGATACAATATCAGGATGGCTTGCCTGAACCATCCAAGAAGTGGCCTAGTGGTGGGAATATCAGATCCACGAATAAAAACAATGAAGGATGTCCCGGCTTGTATGAGACTAAATTTATATGAATGTATTTCATTATTTTTGTTTTATTTATTTGAATTATTTATATTATACAGTTATAATTGATGGACTAAATTCAATAATTGGATGTTATATATATATATATATATATATATATATATATATTTGTGAGTTTTCGATGACTTGATACAGACTATTCATCTTTGAATTTTATCTTCTTCCTAGTTTTTTTTTCACTGATTTTAATTGTTGGCTTTCTTTCTTGCTTTTAGTTTTCTTTAGTTTTTGTTCCACATTATCTTTGGTACCAGAGAACAAGCTTTTAATTATTCTTACTATCATAATTTTAAAAATCAGTCTGGCTTGACAAATCGATTTGAAACTGGAATTGAATCGGGTTGAAAAAAAATTAGAGAAATAAAAAACTCAGTTGACCTGGTTGACCCGATAAGAACTGATTAAAAACCCAATTACAACCCGTTGATTTTTATTTTTTTACTAAAACGACATCGTTTTGATTTAAAAAACAAAACAAAAATTAACCTAAACGACCTAATAACTCAATCAAAACCTGGAATCCTGATTTTGGACCGGGCTGGCCATCGTGCCAGGTCTTAAAACTATGCTTACAGTTAATCAATCTTTTAGAACTTGTGAAAACCCTCTAAATTTAACACGGTTTCTAAAATCTAGAAATTAGGTAGAATCTTTATCAACAATTGATCTAAAAAAAATCTTTTAATCTCTTTTTACTATGAGATTTGATGAAAAAAATATTGTTCATCTTCCCTGCCCAGCAAATCCTTTATAGAACCAGTCACTTCAACAAAGAAGACCCCTAACCCAGCATTAATAGAATCAAATATATTTTTATCTTTATTATTTTCTATCTTATAGAAGTGACCAAACAAACGCTACCTAAAAGCTGTACTTGCACCCAAGCCTTGAGGATAGACTTCATAATAATTTTATATTTTTTTGTTTTTCATTTCCGGCCCATTGATCTTCTTCTGCTATCTTTTGCTTCCCTCCCACTGCATCTTGTATGATTTGTATTAAAGAAATGCCCCGACAAGCAGGATGGCGCATATAGTTCATTTGTTCTTGCATAATCATGCTCGTTCGTTTGTTTTATAATAGTAATAATTATTTTCCATAATACATCTTTGAAATTTAAGCCTTTTAACAGGAAAACTCTGATTGCTGTAGATTGCACATCAACCAGATTAAAGTACCATTATCATGCCAGGATTAAAACGAAATATTTTCTGCTTGGCAGGCTGAAGATTATTCCAACAATGGTGACTCGAACAGGGTGCCTGTCCGATTCATATGGAATGCTTCGTGCAAGGTTATGGCGGAGGAAGGATGACCAAAATATAAACTCAGCCATACCGTTTTCTATCACTTGGGACTACAATCTGCTGCGAACTCGTTTAGAATAAATGACTATATTTGCAATAGTGCATCAGTAAACAAACATATTGCTTCAATAAAAGTAACCACCTCATTCAGAGCATAAAAGTCACAAGCAAAACTCCATATCGTTAAGTTTCTACAAAGTTTAAATATCAATTCGAAGTCAACAATTTTCCATAGGATAAGAAAAACTACAAAAGCGTCCTGACTTGAAAAGAGCCATCACCAAGCAACCAAAGCAGCACCACCGAAATGGAATTTCTCTGATGAGAGACAGCTTACAGCCTTCTTCCCCTTCTGCCACCCTTTCTGCGGGTGCTGTCTGTTGGAATTGGTGTCACATCCTCTGAAAAACATACAAGCAATCGTCAAACTCAATGCCACTGAAAGAAGATTCAGGCTTACAGATGCTTCTCTGGTTTAATTACTACATGGCCTGTTCAGCTATTCATACTCATCAACTGAAAACACAGCATAAATGATACAGTATTCATGGCATATAACAAATATAAAATGTTAGGCTCTTGAAACATTAAGAAACTAAAGAGTAACTAATGCCTAGATTGAAAGCTTCAATCCACAAGCATCACCAACACCAGTTCATCCAAGCCAGGTAACAAACACAAGTGCATATTAAACTCCTAAAATTGCAATCAATGGTTCTAAAACTTTATTTCTTATTAATGACTTACCAATGCGACCAATTTTCATTCCAGAACGAGCCAATGCCCTCAGAGCAGACTGGGCACCAGGCCCAGGTGTCTTAGTTTTGTTCCCTCCTGTAGCGCGAAGCTTGATATGAAGAGCAGTAATGCCAAGTTCCTGTTAGTTTTGAAACCAGGTTAGTGTTAATGAAACCACTTCTGAATAAAAAAAACAGCTTATAAATTAAAAAAAGGAATTTTAAAAAAATCAATGTATCAAATATAAAACAGAACAAAGACCTTGCATCTCTGTGAAACATCCTGTGCAGCAAGCATAGCAGCATATGGTGAGGATTCATCCCTGTCAGCTTTAACCTTCATTCCACCTGGTACATGTGCAGACCAAAGAGAAAGAGTTACACTAGTAGCAGAAACAATGGCCTGATGACATTGCCAATGCAACAGTTCTATGAGTAATGCACAACCAAAATAAAGCAAACTACCTACTTATAAAGAGGGGGATTAATTCCAATACTGAACAATCAATCATATGATAACAAAATGATGAATTCACCATGAAATTTTATTTTGGAAAATCAAAAGGGCACCAATAAATCAACAAGACACTACACGGTACAACAAAGTACTCATGTTGGATAAGCATATAGAAACATAATGTGAACACTCAGGACACTTAGCACGCAAGTCTATTTTAGTAATCAGAACCAGCAAACCAAGAGAGAAATGGACAAATAGAGCAGAAGCAAGCTTGAAAACTGTACAAGCAAGACCCCATTACAAGAAAAAGCAATTGTTAAAAAAATTATGACGGTATAAAACACATACCAGTAATGCGAACTAGGGTTTCCCTCCCAGACAAATCAGTCACATGCTGCAATTATTTCAACCAAGTTAAATTACTAACAGATAAACCCAAAAAATCCCGTTAATCAAAAGACAGACATGATAGTTCGTTAGGGAAAATATTAAAGAATGCTCACAATGAATGTGTCATTGAATGAAGCAAAAATGTGAGCCACCCCGAAAACATGCTCTCCCTCCCGGACAGTTGGGCCAAGAGTGACATTTTCTTCCTTTGGCTCTCTTGTCCTTCTCTTTGACTATCAAATCATAAACAAAATTCTATCAAAACAAAAACCCACAAAAAAGAAGCAAAATCTAAATCTGAAAAACAAATATAGAACTCAACCCCCCACTTCCCTAAACAACAAACAGCTAACGCATATACTATCAAAGTCAAGAACGATCAAACAAAGCATAGGACAAGTGACTGATAGCATCAAAAAGAAACCTTCTACAGCATCAACTTATTTCCGAAAAATCCCAAATTTCCCAACATAAAACAGAAGCAAATTCAAAAGTACGATACTTTAACAAAAACCCACTTCCCCTTTGTTTATTTTCTTAAAATAAAACAGATAACAAAAGCGAATCTCCTTGTCTTCAGTCCTCCTAAGCAGATATACACCAACAAGAACAACAAAAACAAGGTACGAAGAGTTAAATACGTGAAAGAGATCTTACTTACCATGGCTGAAGGCAGTTTAGGTTTGGAAGCCGAAGGATGCTAAACAAGGCTGATGGCCGAGCTTGCTTGCGGCGTTGCGGAGGACGACAGGGAGTGGCTCAAAGAGGAGACTTTATATGAGGGGAGTGGCCAGGGTTTTTAGTAGAGTTAATATTATTTTTATTTGCTTGAAAGTCCTTGGAGTTTTCTTTTATTCTTATTGGGACTAATTTGGGTTGGGCTTTTCTCTTTTTTAGTTTTTCCTAATAATCTGATTTCTTTTCTTGGGTTATTGTTATGGGCCGGGCTTTTCCAAGCTTTGTGAAGAAACTGGCCCATAGGACATAGCATTTGATGCTGTTTTCTTTATAGAAAAGGGGTCAAAAGCGATTTCTCATAGTATATTTTTTGTTGTAGAGTATTTTGGGCATCACTTCTATTTATTGGTTTAATTTTTTTAAAATAAATATTTAATTAAAAAAAATCATAAGCTGTATGGTGTTAAAATCAATTTTCATAAGCAACAAGTAACTTATAGAATTGAGATAAAATTTTACTTTGAGCATAAATTACAAGGTGTTAACTCTTGTAATTATTGATTTCTTTAGTTTTTTTAATATTTTTAAATTGCTTTGACATGTTAATATCAAAAATTCAAAAAATACAGAAAAAGAGATGATATTGGGACTTTCTTAATGTTGGAAGGATGATATTGGTGAATTTTAAACTATTAGGATCGAAGTGAAATTTAATAAAGACAAAAATAAAATTTACTCTATAATTAATCATTTCAGCAAGATTTTTAGAGATGAACACTACATTTAATTATTCTTTTATTAATATTATTATCTAAATATATAAAAACGTACTATTTGAGATTCTAATCACCTTGATGAAGCCAAGTGAAATGATATTTTTGTTCTTATTAGCTATAAAAAAACAACAGGCTAAGTACAATTCTTTTCTTTTCTTTTTTCTGCTGGCTCAACTAAAAGCAACTGCAGATGACTCACCACTACATGATTTGTATTGTTCATGATGGTATTTCAAGGGCTCAGGCTATGTTAAGGACCACAAAGAGGCTAGTATGTATAAATTTATTTTATTTTATTTTATTTAATAACAATTTTATTAGAACTATTAGGGTTTGTTTTGGAATTATATAAGATCCCTTTTAACTCCTTTAATCATCCTATACCTGGTAGGGGTGGAGAAGTTGTTAAAGGGTAAACCCATTTGAAAATATATTAAATTTATATTTTTTATATTTTTTTAAAAAAGAGAATTAAATAGTTTTTTCTATGTCAAAATCATAAATTAAAAAAAAACTAAAAACTCATCAATTTAATACTTTAACAAATAAAAAACACTTCCAAAAACATCTAAATCATAATGTCACATATTGCCTTAATTCTGAATCTAGGTGGGTGGGGAACTTTTTTTTTCTTTTATGTTTTTCTCTCTTTTTCTCAAACTTATCACTCAATATATATATTGATTTCTTTTAATTATACTAATTATTAGATATCAGCAACTTATATCATGCCTCCAAATAAAAAAATTAATTGTTTAGAAGAAAATTCATTAAAAATGGGAATAGGTTCAAATCCTATTTCTAACTTCTTAGAGACATATACCGTATATCTATGTCTATTCAACCTTACTTGAAGAAGCATCCTGAATTTTGGTGTCATAAAGGTCCAATGGAATGTCCAGATATGAGCATTGATGATAACGGCGCAATGTTCCTCTCAAATATACAACCATAGTATTTTTACACCCATTTTATTAAACCGAAATTATTTATTAATTACATTTAAGTTAAAATCTGATTATTTTTTCATGTAATCATTGTGTAATCACTACTAAAAAATTGGCAAATACTAATGATCGAAATCATATCGGTAAATTATGGTAAACCATATGTTTCTTATGAGACCATGGTAAAAAGGACAGTTGGATCAACTTTTAATTCTAGCAACGTGCATGGAGTTGTAGATGAAAATAATAATCTTTATAGGAATATGGTTATAAATATAATGAGAATGAATCAGGGTTATGCAAGTGAATGTTCAATCATAGATGAAGTACCAAATGCAGGCGTGCCCATGTCTTTTGATCTTTTAAAAAATTATAATTAACCATTATGGAATGAGTGCATAAATCATAGTAAATTATTGGTCATTGCATAAGTGTTCACCATAAAATGAGATCATTGGCTTATTAAGGCTGATTACGACAGAATTATCGAATGGATGAGAAGCATTTTACCTGAAAATGTGATATTTTGTTTTTAGCTGCCACCCACGTTTTGTACAATATGAGACGATGGCGATGGTTTGTAAGCTAAGCGATAGAATTGTGTTGAAGGATGTTGGGCTCGTAGTATGGGGAACAAGAAACTGCTAATTAAGATACTATGCTGGTATCTATCTAAAAGTCAAATTCTGTGAGAAGCTTCTTTCTTATAAACATCTGAAGCAACAAGAGATGCCCAAAATCCTATTTTCTCTTTCCTCCATAACCTTACCAATGCTCCCTCGCTTGGAATTCTCCTAGTAAACTGATCAGACACAGCCCTGGACTTTCGAGATCCAGCTAAGGTAAGGCGACACTTCATGTCGCGGCTGCTCCACATTGCCGCGGTCTCATGAATCGCTCCGCACCGTCGCCTTCCCGCGCCCAAAACGCTAAAATCATTGCTTTCTTAAGAAAAAAAATGAGTAAGAAAGTGAAAGAAGCCTCATGCCTACTCTTCTTTCCTACTTCTCAACTACAACTAAGATGTATCCTTCCTTCCTTCTTTCACTTACAGTTCTCTAAGACATTCAGGGGCTGTGTAACTGCCGTTACAACACTTTTCTTAATCCGTTACGGATGTCAAAAAGTGAAGATTGGTTATGTACCCCAGCCCTTCGAGGAAAGAGGCACCCTTTAAAAAGGTCTTGACTAAGGTATCTAAATCGGGGGAGCTCCAGGAACTTCCTTATGGACCTTAGAAGTTGCAGCTCGCTCTTTGCCTTCTTCCTTCATCGAGTGATTTCATCCCTTCGGTCTCCTATTGGAAGATCTTTTAAGGTCATAAGCAGTAGTCAACCCCTTATTATATCAAAGAAGTACTAAATGAGAGACTTCTAAAGAGAACTTCTATACTACTAAATCCATAATGAAACCCCCAACCTAATATACTATAAAATTGACATATATCCAAACTTATGTGTGTTGTACTACCTTGAAAATACAGATTTAACCGAGTATAGAACATGTGGGTATGCTCGTTATAAACTTAAAATTGGTAGGGGAAGGATTATTGTTACACATAGAAAACTTATATACTTCTCATAATGTTTTTTTGAATAGATTGAAAATGTTATTCATGTCTCCAAATATTATTAAGCACATGACATAACATCATTCATATGATGGAGTTGATGGATTCATAATACATCCTTTCGATGGCAAAGCCTAAAAATATTTTAATAAGGTGCATCCTCATTTTTCAATGGAATCAAGAAATACACATTCTAGGTTACGTATAGACGGACTTAATCTATTTGGGTCATTTGTTGCTCGTTATTCTTGTTGGTCAGTGATACTTACTGTTTACAACTTTCCACCGAGGATGTGTATAAGGTTGGAGTTCATGTTTTTATCCACAGCCATACCCAATCCTAATAGTCTGGGTCAGTATATAGATGTTTATCTTCGACCAATGAATGATAAGTTGAAGCAGTTACGATCATCTAGGACTTTGACTTATGATGTCTCGAGGAAACATAATTTTTAGATAAAGACAACTTTGATATGGACTCTCAATGATTTTCCTGTGTGTAAAATGGTTTCTAGTTGGAGCACGCATGAAAAATTAGCATGTTCATGCTATATGAAAAATAACAAGACCTTTACCTTTACAAATAATAGTAAAATGTCTTTTTTTTATTGCCACTAATGGTTATTATCATTGGATCACAAGTAAAGAAAGAATAAAATGACTTCTTTATTAGTAGAGTTGAAGAGAATGTTCCACTATTGGTACCGTCGGGTGAAGAATTGTATAATGTAATATCATAGTACGATGATATTGTGTTTGATTTTCAATCTGATAAGCAAAAGTTTTCTGATTTTGGTGTAACTCATGATTGGGTAAAACAAAGTATTTTCTAGGAACTTTCTTATTGAAAAACTAATATCTTCCGCCATAATCTTGATGTCATTCATATTGAAAAAACGTGTTTGAAAACATCCTTATCATGGTTATAGACATGAAAAGGAAGGCAAAGGTCAGCATAAAAGATAGAATAGATCCGGATTTGTGGTTGGAGGCAAGATCGTCCGATAGAACCGATAAAAATTGAGTTTACGATATCTCAAACACTATGGTTGAGGAGTTGGGGACGACCTAAAGTGTTTTAACCGTTTGATGCTCACAATTGATTCCGAGCACTCAATCTCTGAAGTTTCAAGTCATTTTAAACCAACAAGGTAAAACTTATACAACCTATCTTGCTACCAAAATAGAACAACTTAGTGTTGAGATGACCATACTCTGATGATTGTACATGGATTTAAAATCATACATGGGTGGTACATGTGCTCCTTCTTATTGCCCCCGGTCCCGACGAAGACCCACCTCCTCCTTCTCCTTCAGCTCCTTTATTCTAGATGAATTGTATTTAAATTGATAAATTTTTAAATCTGTAATAAATATTTGATTTTTATTTTCTTTTAACTTTTTCTACTATGTTTATTACATATTTTTTCAAAAAAATATTTAAAAACTTATTGACAGGCTTACCAACAGAATAAGTCCATTAATATATTCTAAAGAGCTAGAAAAGAATTACTAGAAATGTCACTAACATTATTTAATCACTAACAAAATTCATTCATCGGTAGTTTAGACATAAATCACTGATGAAATTACAAATGAACTTTTTGTCGGTGATATATTATATTCACCGATGGAAATCTCAACAGAATGATGTCGATAATTTTTTTGTTTGACGTGTTTTTCCCTCTATAAATCTATCGATGATTATATTACCGACTGAATGACCGACATAATAGAAATCATCAATTATAAGTTTTCTAATGAATAATAACCGTTTGTGATCCCGTCGGTAATAATTGTGCTGACGGAATTAGTGTCTAACTACCGACATAATATTCCATATGTAAATTGCAAAATTTTGGTAGTGAATTTTTATATATTTATTGAATATCTTTAATACTTCAATGTTTAATTATTTTTTATACCCCTAATAATTAATCTATGTAATCCGAAGCAACCTTTCAGTAGCAAAGTTTGATGATAGTTTTACAATTTATTTAAGAATTTATAAATTATAAATTTGATGTAATGTATAGCATGAATATAAAACTGGAATTCACAAACCCTAAGGTTATGAGTTATGACCCTAAACTATAGAGAATTGGGTTGAGAAAACTATGATATTTTTCGAGAAGTATGTAATTAAATAATTTAATGAAAAAAACAACAATCAACTATTTATATAGAGGTAAAAACCGACCTAACCAAAAGAGTTCAAAGTTGAGTAGGAAAAATAATTAAAATCCAAAAATCAACTAAAAAAATAATTAAAACAACAAAAAAACAATATTTTCTGAGCTTAATTTAAAGTATTTCAAAACATGGTTGGTTGCCCTCACATGCAGAATTTTCTAATTAAATTTTAGCTTGATTCAATAGCTGAGAAATATTCAAGTACCCGAATTATTGTGAAGTAAAGAAAAACAAAACAATGAGACCATGAAAGTAAATATTCTCGTATTTATCGCTACTACACTGTTCATTTTATAGTTCCTACTGCTTTTTTACTTATAATATACGTAAAAAGGGTTAGTCAAAGTGATTAATTTGAATGAAACTTGACTTCGTAGTTGTTATCAATAATAATGGTATGTAGAATTATAATTGTTTTTGTAATATTATACATACAAAATACTTGAGATTCCTCTCGAGTATTTCTCTATCCATCTTATCCATAAACGCTTTCGGAACACGCTATATATATATATAAAAAAAAAAAGTCTACAATTTGAAGCAACAAGAAATTGACATTACGAGAACAAAGAGAGTATTACAGCCATGCAGGCACGTGTGGAAGAAGAAAGGAAAAAAAAAGGGCCTGAAGTTGTGTGGGTAACGCGGGGTGTGAAGAGGTAAAACAATGGCCAGAAGCAAGTCCGCGTAGATGGATTAGCCTTCGGAGGCAAAATAGATTTGATTTTTCACGCATCATTGATTTCCTCTTCGAAATAAATGTGTTGGGTCTCCTCGACATCTCGTCAAGACTTGGTCTTGACAGTGACCGGAGTCTAGAGCCCAGAGTTACGAGTGCCCTGGCTGCCCTCCCTTTTTTGTCTTGTTCTTCGAAAAGGTACACGGTCACAATTCCTTCGCTGTTCTATTTGGTTTTTAAAGCTATAATTTTTTTTTTAAAAAAAAAAATTTAAATTTTATTTTATTTTTTTTATTTTTAAATTATTTTAATACTAATATAAAAATATTTTTTAAAAAATTAAAAAAAATTATTTTAATATATTTCTAAGTAAAAAATAACTCCAACCACATTCCTTTATAATAATCGGTGAAAATTTTAAAAAATTTATAGTTTTTTTTTTAATTTTAAAATATCAAAATAGACAATGGTAAAAATTGTTTGAATTGTTTTAAAAATATTAGATTGATGCGAAGAATATATTCTTTGAAATTTTATGTAATAAAATGTAATTTTCATGGTATAAGAGTTATGCCAATGATGTCGTCTTTAATATTAAACTAAAAAAAATTATTTTGTGATGGAAAAAAAATATATTTGTATTTTAGTTTTCTAATGTGCAGAGGAATATATTTGTTTTTGTTTTTTTAAATTTATTTTTGAAGATCTTCTATTTTTTATTTTAAATTATTTTGATGTATTGATATTAACATAAATTTTAAAAATAAAAATATATTATTTTAAATAAATTTTATAGTAAAAAATATTTTAGAAAATAAATATTATAGCTAAGAGTCTGTTTTGTATACTATAAATCAGAAAGTGAGTAATGAATGTAAAATATAAAAATAAATATTTTTTGAAAAAAAAAGAAAAGTAATTCCCTTTTCTTTTATTGGCATGTCTCTCTCAGCTCGTCCCTTTCACTCGACTCCCTTCTGCACGGAGCTGTTCTTTGTCAGTTTTCGGTGGAGGGAGATGGACTCTTTCCGCTCTTCAATATTTCTCTGTCTCCTTACTTGTACGTAATCATATCGCCATCAATTCTAAGCATCTCTTCATTTCTTTCCAAGATTATTTATTATATATAATCCAATTATTTTTTTAATCGTTAAACAAAATAAAGTATAGCTAATGTATTTTTTTTAAAAAAAATATATGTAGAAATTAAGTTGATATGATATGATTGACTTAGCAAGTTTGAAGACTTAGCAAGTTTGAAGACAACTCGAATAATTAAAAAAATATATATATAATTTGACTAAAAATATTTCAATACAACATTTGAAAATAATATTGAGATAAAATAATTATTAAAATCAATTACTAGTCAATCCAATATTATTAATCAATCTAATATTAAAGAAAAAAATTAAAAATAATAATTAAAAAAACAGAAAAAAACTCAAATTAACTTGAATTAACCTGTCAAACACTGCAATCAAGTCAACTCGCAAAACCCTCGACCTGAGTTATGAGATTTGAAAACCTCATAAAAAACAGATTGAAATAAATTACAAAACTCAATTTCCAATAAATTCAATATTAAAGATGAAATTAAAAAAAATTAAAATAGAAATTAAAAAGAAAAAAAAGTACTGTTCATTAAAATCAATTACAAAAAAATAAAAAAAACCTAAACCATTCGAGTTAATCTGCAAAACTCTCAACTCGAGTCATAAATCTTGAATAATTTTAAAAAAATCAAAATAATTTTTTTAAAAAATTATTGGTAGAGAGGAGTAGTAATTCCTCTTCTTTATTAGTTTTTATTAAATAAATAAATAAATAAATAAATAATAGTGCCCGTAGAAGGTGTATTGAAAAAGAAAAGGGGCCAACGGTACAAGGTACAGCCCCTCCTCCCCAAGGCCACAGCCGAAGCCATGCATACATGTAAATGTAAGATACCATCCGTATAAGAAGCAATGCATCATGGCTAGCGTCATCATGATAGAGATTAATGTATTTTTTATTTTTAAAATCAATGCATTAAAATAATATAAAAAAATTAATTTAAAATTAAAAAGCACGGAGAAACCACACCACGGGCATTAATAGGCCTTTTGGGTCCGGGTGCCCATGACAAAGGACGGAGAGGTACAGGAGAGAAAAGTGCATGCTGACTTGTTCAAAAGAAATTTTGTTGGAAAAGAAACGTTATTTTATACAGCTGTATAATCATCACAGGATAAAAATTAATCTTTTCCTTGCAACCGCGTAGAAGTTTCCACAGTCTGCATTTTTTCTCTCGCATTTCACTCGGCAAATCCATCGTCTTTCCTCTTTCCCCTTCAACAAGGTCATTATATAAGTACATGATGCATGCTTATACAGCTCAGGCTGACAAGGGAACAAGACACAAGAACAAGAACAAGAATGGAGGAACTCCCTCTAGGTTACCGCTTCTACCCAACAGAAGAAGAGCTGATCTCCTTCTACCTGCATAATAAGCTGGGAGGGGGGAGGCAAGAAAGTCTACAACGTGTTATTCCAGACATCAGCATTTACGACATCGAACCATGGGAACTTCCAAGTAAAAAACCGCACTTAAATTTGTTCTATTTTGTTTTACTAATGATAAACTAGGTAGAAGAATGCTAAAATGCTCGCGGTAGAAGTTGAGTGGTGACTTTAATTAGTTTGTCTCTTGCACTATGTTGCAGAGCTTTCAGGAGAACTATGTCAGGGAGACACCGAGCAGTGGTTCTTCTTTACACCCAGGCAAGAGAGAGAAGCTAGGGGAGGGAGACCTAACCGGACTACAGCATCCGGGTACTGGAAGGCCACAGGCTCTCCTGGTTATGTTTACTCGTCGGACAATCGTGTGATTGGATTGAAGAAAACCATGGTGTTCTATACGGGAAAAGCTCCAAGAGGAAGAAAAACCAAATGGAAGATGAATGAGTACAGAGCCATTGAAGTTCATGAATCTTCTAGTAATGCTACTCCAAAGGTGTGCATGCATGTATATGATCTTTTAGTTTTTTGAATTAAAAAGATGTACCTGTCATGCAACATGCAACCGTTTTCAAATAATTACTAACCACCATTTGGATGTCCTCCGATTCCTGAATGTAGTTGAGGCATGAATTCAGCTTGTGTCGAGTCTATGTGGTATCAGGAAGCTTTCGTGCATTTGATAGGCGGCCACTAGAAGCTGTGACAAGAGAGACGCAGCTTCTTGGAGATGCAGCTACAGCATCTGCTCAGGGCCCTGATCCAACTGTGGATATGACAAGCTCACCTGAAACGTCATGCTCAGTGGAAGATCATGTTGATCACCCAGGGACTGCAGCAAGTGCCAACTGGGGCTCAGTAGATGGTCTAGAACCACCTGCATGGGAATGGCCAGGACAACTGGATTGGCCCTGAGAAAAAGCAAACGTAGATTTGTAGCCCAGTCCCACAAGACTAGGTAGTTGTCCTAAGATAGAATATGCATGCATGGCCTTACCTTACCTTCAAATGTAGTAAATTCTTTTTTCTTCATGTAGCATGAGGAGAGATAAAAAATAAATAAGAAAAGGGAAAATATTCAGGATATGTGAAATAGGAGACTTTGTATTCAGTATGAAAACTAAGTTAGGCATATTAACCAAGAGAATTACCAAGTGTAGGAGAAGATGTCATTCACAGGCTCTAATCAGTAACCTGTTTCAGATTCAAATTAGAATGAAAGCGTCATCATCAGTTTGAAGATGTCATTATCTTATTTTCCTCCAATAAATCCCAGCATTTTTAAATTCAAAAGCATAACTTGGAGGCTCGGAATCAAGGAAACTACAGGAGGAGGAAATAAAATGTAAAATATGATAACAGTTGCCAAGGAGTTCGACGAGAAAAAAGAAACAAAAAGAAAAGGAATGCCATATATACATAGGTGAGCACTTGAAAATTTTAGAAAAGGAGAAGCAAGAAGCCAAGGCATTGGCAACTGGACTAGACATCCGATGTCTTCAACAGAATCAAGAACAAGCACAAATAGTTTGAACTTATATAATGATTACTGCACGTGGACCAGTACTAAGACATTTTTTTGATACCATCAAGTATGATCTTGTGTATATACTGAGACGGCATCCATTTTTGTCCTTCGTAGGGAATTGAAAACACAAAGTAGATGCCATTCCTGCCTTAAGCACACCAAAACACATAAGCAGGTTCACAGTTGAAGTTCAACAAAACGAAGGTTTGCAAAATTCTCTGCCTTCAGGGCAGGCATGGTTGAAGTTGAAGATTCTCGAGTCTCTTGCATAAAATTAATCAAGTATCATAGAGACCATCTGCGACATCTCCATTGTTTGGTGTTATCTATGATAAAATGCTTGTAAATAAGCATAACAATTACCAAGTATGAAATAGATATCACCCAGTCAATGGCATAGAGTTGATGTGGGAGAAATGACTTCCTACCACAGATTGCACTCGAATGAGATTCCATGTCAGTTACTGATGTGTTTTCTGTCAGGAAAGTAACCCACCCTCTCCATGATTGAACTCTTTTTAGTTGGCAGCCATTCCAGATTGATGTTCGGTGACCTGCATTTTGGCATCTCCGAACTCCACCGTGTGCACTTTTTTGGTGCACCATGCTATGCAGCAGAGCAGCAATCTTCCATCCATATTACTTTATTCCAATATGCTTAGTGCACTCAATGGCGCACATGATTAAGCCACTCAAGCTTATGCTATGCTTGCAACGTGCCTATGCATCTCATGCTAAGCATATGACAGAAACTCGATGCACCCAACTGAAATGACATGTTTTCTTAGCATATCACCATTACCAAACACCATACCTTATCTCCAAGGAAACAAGTATCACATTATGTAAGACTTCAAAAATTCCTGGAAACATTTCAGCTTGTTGAAAGCCTCCTATAAGCACACTCACATTCAATCAACCTTTTGTAACAACAATGCCATCGTATGAATTCTTAACTCAAACAAATGATCATTTGGAACTAAAGTTCAATTTCTGCACTTTCTTTCCCAACTGTACCACTTCTACAAGGTATCTGAGCTGAGCACAATCCGATACTGACACCTTCTTACCAGATCATTGCATGTGTTAAATTAACACTAAATCTAACTATTTCGGATATTTTTTATTTTTAGATCAGAGCACAAAGAAGAATACTATCAACTTCTTCCTGAATACTATCTGCACCTCCTAACTTGGTTTACAACAAATCATGTGTATTTCACCACCAGAATAACACCATTTGGCGCCACATTTTGCTAATATTTTGCATTAAATCATTAAAGGTACCATTAATCATTTTTCTATCAAGACTGCGGAGATACATGGAGAGATTATAATGCAACAGATGGTATCATCTCACAGTAGACTTGCTATGATCTGGTAGTTGATCTTTAACAGTTTGATAAAAGCAGAAAAATAGGTGAAGGCAGTTCCTTTTCTAGGACATTTGATCACACTCCCTTAATAAATAAACACACTGGCAGAAATTAGAAGTAAACCTAATGGAAAAGCCGAACATTGGACATTTGACAGGGCATCCACAAATTCCTACGCTGCGTTCCATTCATGTCCATGAAGGGAGCTCAATGATACAATCATGCAACACAAATCCTAGTACCAGGAACACTCTTAGCAATTTTATGGGTTACTTCATATTGTTTATTGACCAAGTATGCTAGACATTCTTCTCCCAATCAACCACATATTTAGAAGATTCGTGCAATTGTTTTTTCTCTAAATGGAAATCTCTCCGCTATTGATCAATGGTCCAAATCAATATTCTCAAGGACAAAAGGAAACACAATGAACAAGCCTAAGAAGCACTCAAATGGGAGACTTAATTACAATGAGAACTGTACCATATTAAAGGTAATTAATCCCCAAATGAGAACTGTATGGCATAACAGCCAAGACCATAACTTTCCTTAAATTACCATATATCATCATTCCAGAAATCACAAGCAAGGATTAGCATCAGCACCCAAATCAACACTGTTCGACTAGTGAGCCAAACATCAAACGTTAAAAGAAAAATAACCTTCACCAATTAAAAACTCAGCTTTTAATAATTAAAACTCAAAAAAAAGTATGGATTTGATGTCAACCTGATTAAAAATTCTACTTTCCATAAATAAAACTCACAACCAGATTGTTGATTTTATGTCAACCCACTTTTCCCGTTGCTGACTTTTGTGCACACAACATTTCCATTGACAGGAACTGAAAACATCAATCCCCAACAGCTTCCTGACCCCTTTCCAAGTCATTACAAAATCCAATAAAATACAATAACTGCCTTTTTCTTTCTATCCTATCAAGAAATAATTGAAATTTCCAATCTTTCCTTTGAATTTTCCCTACTTTTGGGTTGCAGAAAAGAAAGAAAGAAAGAAAGAAAAGCACTCTGTGTCAACTTCGCTTCAACAAAAGTAGCCAGCCATTTTCCTTCCTCCAAAATGCGAGAAGGAAACAGAAAATCAAACCAGAAAGCCAGCAAAAATTCACAGACACAAGAACAATCATGTACTGTAACGAACCTACTTATTATGTCTGGAAACGCTTCAATGTGATAAAACAAGCAGCAACAAAAAAAGACCCTCTGAGATTGAATTAGTATAACAGCAGATATTGAATCAAAACCATAATA
Organism: Populus nigra; assembly: GCF_951802175.1. Lineage (NCBI taxonomy): Eukaryota > Viridiplantae > Streptophyta > Magnoliopsida > Malpighiales > Salicaceae > Populus > Populus nigra. The sequence continues at coordinate 27,170,803 of NC_084852.1, read as the reverse complement.
TTTCAATCTTTCTTTATTCCCAGCAAGAGGGGATACAGGAGGTTCAAGAAGGCATTGACAAATCACGATAAACATGAACAAGGGGAGACATATATACCTCAAGATTTCTTGCCACTTCGTTAGCAGAAACAAGAAAGTCCAACCAAACCAACCACGAGTGAGAGCCAGAGAGGATTGAGAAAGGCATGGAACGAGAAGAAGAGGTACCCTATTCGCGGTTGACCATTCAGTATGAAGCGGGCTTGGTCGCTCCAGGCTGTTGGGTTTTGTCTTGCCATCTGAAGACAGATCGGTCAATGTCATGCACAGTAAAGAGATGGAAGAGTCAAACCCAGTCAAAAGCTATTCTTTGTTCGTGCTCTGCCTTTTCCACCGTTGCCCATGTTTGTAACTGTCTGGAGACGTAGGAGGAGGGAAAGAAAAATTAAATAATTTTATATAAATTTTGGTCATTCATGAATAAATTAGTTAATTTAAGTTTGATTTTGATTATGAAATTTTGATTAATATATGCAATTAAAAACTCTTGAAAAAAATATTTAATTGCAATATTTTGGTATAAGATTTTGTATTTTTTTTCTCAATTTCTTTTTCTTTTTCTTTTTGTAATCTTGTCTTTTTCACAAACTGTGCACCTCTTCTTCCCTTTTTTTTTTTTTTTTTATTTTGGAATATCAATATGAAATATGAATAGTCCTCATCGAGGGTAAAAACAGCATGCTCGAAAAGTCATGACAAGAGACCTTTTATGATAGACATGGCTAACCTTTGGCCTGTAAGGCTGGAAAAGTGGAAAGTGGAAACCTTTCCTCACCTTTTTTTCGCATGCGTGTGTGTTGAAGTATAATTATAATTATTTTTTAAAATATTTTTTATATTAAAATAATATTTTTTATTTTTAAAAAATTATTTTTAATATCAGCGTATTAAAATGATTCAAAACACATAAAAAAAATTAATTTTTAAAAAATACGGTTTAACTTTCTTAAGAAAAGGGCTTTCGTTGTTTTTTAAAAAAGTGTTTGAGAATGTATTTAGATTGTTTTTTTTTAATTATGAAATTTTTAAAATTTTAAATTAATTATTTTTATATTTTTAGATTTTTTTGATATGATAATATGCCAATGTCAAAATAAAAATAAAAAAATATTATTTAATACATTTTAAAACAAAAAACACTTTGAAAAACAACTTTTACTGTACTGTCAAACAAGCATCCAATATATATTTGGTATTGTAGTAGCTTTTACACAATATATATTTTAAAGTTTTTATGGTTGCAGTTTGAAAAAAAATATTTTATAAAAAAATATTTTTAAGTTATTGCTAATTGAATTAAATTATATATTTGATTAAAAGTACTTTTCAAATTTATTATTAAATAAAAAATAATTTAAAAGAATTTAGTTAAAACTTACCTGGAAAGTGCTATTATAACTAAAAAGTACATGGTATTTTCATTACTTCAAATTATATAAAAGTTATTATTAATACATTATAAATATAGCAAAACAATATTAAAGTCCTAGTTAAAAAAAATACTAATAATAAATGTATCAATTGCAAAGTTAGTCCAAGTAATGTAAGTATTATTATTATTATTATTATTTATACATGTCCTAACTATAAACTACACGTTACTGTGCAAATGTGCTATCCTTTTCCAATTTGGCACCTTCAAGATCAGGAAACTTCATGGTGACTCGAGGCTTGAAAAGAAATCAATGGAGGATAAACTGTTTCTTACTCTCTCTTTTTTCAATATATTGCAGAACATGTACTTCATACAATAAGCTATTCAAGAACAAGAGACGCAACAGGATTTCTAGACCAATTTTGCTTTCTGATTTTCACCACTTTCTTTTATTCTTCAACATCAGATTGTTTGTTTTTCATTTCCTTTTTCCTTCTAGAAATCCAACGATCCATGAAGGCGCAGTATCGACATCTTCATTTTTCATGAGGTCTTTTACAAGCTCTGCTGGAGTCACTTCCATTTCCATTATCAATACTTCAACCTTTACAAAATCAGAGCGCTTGTGTGTTTTGTAACCAAGAAGTTGGTTAGATCCATGGAAAACTTACCCAGATCTCATTGATCGTTTTTGACAAGAAGCAAATATCTTCTTAATATGCAGATCTCCTTGGCAGCTGCATGCGAGGTTTAACTCTAATGGAAAACAATACAACCTCTAGGGGAGATGAGTCATTTCTCATATGCTTTAGTGATTTAAGGGAGATGAGGGTATTTTTGTTAAATGGATTAATGAGTTTATAACGGTAAATAAGAAAGAGATTTCTCATGAATGAAAAGCTACAATTTTTTTCTTTTCTAAATACAAAGAAAACATAGTTCAAAACACATTTTTTATGGGGGGATTACCAAACCACACATCAGAAATTAATCGAATGGTTTTTAGTATTGTGGTTGAGCAAAACACATCACTAGTCACACCACCAAACAGATATTTAATTTTAATTATAAATGTTATGAGTTTAGAGTATTAAACCGTGTGGATTAATCTAAACTTTTTTTCTTTTTAAATAGTATTAGAATAGTTGGAATGATAAAAAAATAAAAATCAATAAATTTTGACCTATTTTTTTATCCTAGATCACAAGTTAATTTAAGTTTTTTATTGAGTCAGGTTGGGTCTATTTTTTAATTTATTTAATCTTCAATCTGGATTAATCTAGGTCTCGGATCGTCCAACTAAGTTGGTTCGATTAAGGATTTTTTATCCAGAAAATAAATTACCAGATCATTATTTATTTTATTCACACATGTCTTAATGCTTCTTTATGTTTTATGTATATTTCTGAAGTGAAACACATGGATAACTTGTGTTATTTTAAAGTGGAATTAATGACCAAGGTTGGGGTTTAATTATGATGATCCGATGGGTGGTTGGTCGACAAGGAATCCAATGGTGGATATAGCTCTAAAAAATTGATCCCGATATGGCTAGAAGAGGATATACATCTAACACATCTAAAGTGGTCTTTAAACCTTTTTTTTAATAAGCCTATGTTAAGATATAGATGAGTGAAATTAGGGTGTTTATGCGTATTTTTTGGATAAAAATAAAAGGGAAGGAATAAGATAAATTAAAGTTAAAATGAGAAATGAAAATAAAATAAAATTGACTAGAGACCCGAACAAATAGGATATATTTAAACAAAAAATAAAGTAAATTAAATTAAAAATACCCAAAAAAAATTATTTCTTAATATTCATATTTGAAACTAACTATTTTTTCATATTTAAAACTCGTAGTTGAATAGAAATATTTTTTAAACAAATAGGGAAATAAGCTAATTTAATATATATAAAAAATTATGATGTAATTGGTAGATTTGTTTATAAAAAAAAATGTTGTTTTTGGCTTATTTACAGATGCTAAAGTGGAGTAAAACGAGGGGAGCAAGGCGTACTAAACAAAGCAAAGAGGAACGACAACATCTACCTTTCTTGGATATCTTTTGTAAAATTCATCATAATCATATTTGTGGATCGGGTAATTTTGGATTATGATAGAGGAAAATGAATGATCTGTTGGTACATCAGGGCAACTAAAAGGCATGAATCATATAGATTGGTAGGAACTAGAAACAAGGGTTGTGGCAACTATTAGGATTTATATAGATGATAACATAATGTATCATGTCATGGATGAGGAATCATTGGTGTCAATTTAGGCAAAACTAGAAAGATAGTATATGTTTAGGTCATTGTCAAACAAACCTTATCTTAAACAAAAACTAATTGGTCTTAAGATGTCAGAGGGCATACATTTGAATCAACATATCAATGTGTTCAATCATATCATTAGTGATTTGAAGCAAATTTATGTGAATTTCGAGGATAAAGACAAGGTATTGATGTTACTGAATTCCCTATCTACTTCTACATATAAAATTTTGGTTACAACTCTGATGTGAGGGAAAGAAACTCTCTTATTAGAACAGATCACAAGTTTCCTATTAAGCTTTAATCTAAGAAAGAATGGTGGTCATAAAAACTTGCAAGGCAAAGGGTTGGTGGTAAGGAGTAATTAGAAGCATGGGAGAAACAAGTCCTGGAACGAATCAATGAACAACAAAGTTGGTCCAAATCCAGGAAGAGAAAGGACAAAAAATGTTATAAGTGTTGAAAAATAAGGCCCATAAAACAAGAATGTCTAAAGAAAAAAAAGATACAAAGAACAAAGAAAGGTCATTAAAGTTCACGAATATAGTGGAAGAAAACCCAGAAAATGGTGACAGAGACATGCTTTCTATTCCAACCAATTTAGATCATCTTATAAATTTTTTGATATTTGATTCAACATGTTCTTATCACACAAAACCCAGTAAAGATTGGTTAGACAACTACAAGTTAATCAATTCTGGTTTTGTTCTAATGGGTAACAATAATCCATATAAATTTGTTTGAATAAGAATATCAAAATTAAAATGTTTGGTGGTATTGTTAAAACTTTATGTAATGTTAGACATATACTAGATTTGAGGAAGAATCTGATTTTATTGGGCATTTTAGACCATAAAAGGTTCAGTTTCAAGTTTGAAGGTGAAGTACTAAAGGTGAGTAAAAGTGTTATGAAAGTGATGAAAGGAAATAGATTGTTACGAAGTATTTATAAACTATTAGGTACCAAAGTTATAGGTGGAGCTGAAGTCGTATAATCTAAGTTAAATAACACAGTATTATGGCACATGCAATTAGGCCATATGAGTGAGCGTAAAATGATAAAGCTTCATAAGAAGAATCTATTGAAGGGTTTCAAAACATGCGAACTTGATTTTTATAGGTATTATGTTCTTAAAAAATAGAATAAGGTGTAGTTTACGACAACCACACACAAGAAAAGAGAGATTCTTGATTATATTCATACAGATGTTTGGGGTTCAATAAAGGCAGCATCACGTAAAGGATATATGAATTTCATGATTTTTATTTATGACTATTCATGAAAGGTTTGAGTGCACTTCATGCGAAATAATTTAAAAAAGTTTGATAAGTTCAAGGTATGGAAAAGAAAAGTAAAAAACCAGACAATAAAGAAAACCAAATGACTCAGGTCAGAAAATGACACTAAATACACAGACTAGAAGTTTATGGAGTTGAATGAGTAGCAGGGGATCAAAAAGGCACTTCATAGTATATAAGACACCACAACAGAATGGTGTAGCGGAAAGGATGAACATAATATAGATGAAAATGTAAAGTGTCTTAGGCTGAATGTAGGGCTTGCTAAGAACTTTTAGGTAGAAGTAATGAATAAAGCATGTTTTTTTATTAACAAATCACCTAGAATAACATTAAATGGAAAAGTAGCATAATAGGTATAGATAGACAATCTATTAGACTACTCTGATTTGAGAGTGTTTGGATGTCCAACCTATATGCATATATCTAATGATGAGAGGTCAAAGCTTGATGTGAAGTCTAGATAATATATCTTTTTTGGGGTATAAAAAAGGGTTAAAAGGTTTCAAATTATAAGATTTGAAGGCAAACAAGGTGGTTATCAATAGCGATGTAGTTTTTTATAAATAAAAAAAGGCATGTTGCAGCATACTCAAGAAGAAAAGAAAAATATGGTAGAAAATTGCAGCAACAATGCCTATGAGGTACATACAGAGCTAAATACTCATATTAAGAAAGAAACCATTGACAATTCAGGGAGTTATAGTTCAGAAGATCAGCAACATGACAATATAGCTCTAGGTAGGCCTAAACACATTATCAGGCCACCCATCAGGTATATTTTTAAAGATATGGTCTTTTATACACTTGTTATTAGTAATGGAGATTCTACTACTTTTCAAGAGGCATTACATAATGAAGATAAAAGTAAATATATGGGTATATGGGTTCTATAGAGGAAGAAAATGAATATATAAGAACTAGATATGAGAGTTAACTGAACTTATAGAAGAAAAGAGGGTGATAGGGTGCAAATAGGTATATAAGAAGAAACAAGCAATATAATAAAATAAAAGTGAGAAGTTCAAGTCTCATCTAGTAGTAAAGAGTTACTCACAAAAGAAAAAGGGTTGACTAAGATGAGATATTTTTCCCTATAGTTAGATATACTTCCATCAGGGTAATGTTAAGTTTTGTAGCACATTTTGATATATAGTTAAAGTAGATGGATGTTAAAAAATCTTTTCTCCATGGTGATTTGAAGGGGAAAATTTACATAGCACAACCAGAAGAATTTAGTCAACATAGACAAGAACACTTGGTTTGTAAATTAAGGAAATCATTTTATAAACTAAAATAATTTTTGAGATAGTGGTACAGGCAACTTCACTCTTACATAATTAAGATTGGATACAAAAGATGTGAGATCAATAAGTTGAAGACTTTGTTGAGTAGAGAATTTAACATGAAAGATTTTGGTACTGCTAAGAAGATTCTTGTAATGGATATTCATAAAGATAGAGCTACCTGGAGATTATAGTTATCTCAGCATAACTATGTTGAAAAAGTGTTGGAAAGGTTCGACATGGATAATGCAAAACCATTTAATATACCTTTAGTGAATCATTTCAGATTATCTATTGCATAATGCCCATAGAAAGATGATGAAGTGAAACACATGTCAAAGGTCCTTGATGCCAGTATAATAGGGTTTTTAATGTATGTTATAGTCTGTACAAAACCATATTCAGCACACTCAGTCACTGTGGTGAGCAAGTTTCTATTAAATCCAAGATGACAACATTGAGATGCATTTAAGTGGATCTTCAAATACTTGAAGGGTAATACAAACTATGATACCATGTTTAGTAAATAATAGGGTAATCTTTTAATTATGGGATATGTAGATGGAGACTATACAGAGGACTTGGATGATAGGAGGTCTACCATATATTATGTATTTACTTTGATTGGAGGACCTATTTATTAGAAGTCTATGGTTCAGTCTCTAATTGCATTATCTACTACTGAATTAGAATATATGGTAGTGGTTGAGGCTGCTAATGAAGTCTTGTGGTGTACAAGTTTGGTCAAAGAGCTGGGCATTCAGTAAGGTAAAATGTAGTTGCATTATGATAGACAAAGTGTCATTTACTTGGCAAAGAATCATGTATATTATGCAAGGACCAAGTACATAGATGTAAGGCTTCATAGGATCATGGAATTGGTTTCTTCTAGTGAATTATTGCTTGAAAAAGTTTGGGGTGTAAGGGCAATGCCGATAAAGGGGTATCATGAAAAAATTATTAATGCTCCTTAAACGAATAGGATTTCTTGGACGGTTAGGGTCTACTTTAAATACATATCATGTAATCTTATTTTGATATAGTGAAAATAAAGGCCCGTCGCTCTTATGGATATAGGCACGTTGTCAAACCATGTTAAATCTTATGTTCTTTTTAATTTCTCTTCTATTGCAATATTTATTGATAATTGCTATAGGTTTTTCATAACAAAAATCTAAAAAACCAAGAAAATAGAAGTTTCTTAAAGCACTTAATTTTTATTTATGAAAAGTTATTAAAATTAAAAATTAAAAAACCTTATTAACAACGAATAGGAAAATCATTCCATTTGAATAGAAAAAACTAAGGAAGTTTAATATTTCTAAATTGAAAAATAAAAATAAAATAAAATTTTTAAATTAAAAAAGAACTCTTGTACCATATAACCCAAAAAGAATTGAAAATGACATATATGTAGCCAAATGCACGGTGATTGATGAAAATAATTCTAGTAAAATAGTAAGAAAGACAAACTAAAAAACACTACATAATTTCCCGCTTTTCAATTCAATATTCCCTACTGTATATAATTATTTTAAAAAAATCATTTTGTGCGTTCAAAGTTTTTCCAGAGTCTTGTTTTCTTTTTTTATCCTTGTTTATAATCTCTAATAAAGAACAAAAACTAAGAACTTGACATATGTCATAAAAAAATCAATTTCAATTTTGATTTTAGGTTTGAATCATCCAAATTTACGAGCATAACTTGCCTATAAAAATATCCAATTTATTGCCCAGAGCTGTGTATGATTTGTCCAATTACTAGTTCATCATTCTCATTTAACCCAGATTTAAAATAAAATAAAATAAAAATAATATTTCCATAATTAAAATCGATCCTAGAACTTAGATGGTGTTTGTTTTTGTGATAGCATCGTACTTTTGAAAAAAAAATATTTTTTTTGCTTCAAATTAATTTTTTTAGTGTTTTTAGATCATTTTGGTTTATTGATGTAAAATAAATAAATAAAATATTATTTTGATGCATTTCCAAGCAAAAAACACTTTAAAAAGCAACTACCACCACAACATCAAACATTATCAACGGGTTGATTTTGGAAACCCATGACCCAAAGCTTGGCTTGGACTAGGTTTCAAGTTGAACTAGAAAAGGCATTGATATAGTAAAACTCAGTAATAAATAACCTAAATGCTAAAAAAAACCCTCAAATCATAGCCATTACATGTCACAAATGCTTATATGTGAAATCAATTTGACCTCCATGACTCGCACTACGACACGAGTCAGGAAAAAAAATCTTAGCATTAAAAAATCATCAAGAGACCACAAACTTGTTTTAAAAAAAGCAAGAAAAAGTAGGGATTTGGCTCATAAACCTAGCTGGATCGAATAAGAATATCTTATCTCATTACATAAGATGCATTGAACAAAGAAACAAAAAGGAGTGATCATGGTTTAAAAAAAGTTAATTAAAAAGAAAAAAGACAACAAAAATGCATTTCAATCTAACTAAGGGCATCACAAAGAAAATAAAAAAAATAAAAGGGGAATAAATGACCCAAGCAAAGCTGAGTTTACTTGTCGGAATCCAGCATATGCATGAGACCATGATAATTTTTAAAGAAACATGAAAAAAGATAAAATGCAAAGTATTGAAGGATAAAAAATACCAATATCACTTGAATCAATCTTTCAAACTCGCCACCTCGATCATGAACCCAATGCAGCTCTATTAGCGACAATCACGACTCTCAATTCACAACCAACCCAACATCAAATAATGAAATTAAAAAAAAAAAAATTTGACAAAAGTTCCTAAAAAAATTAGTAATATAAAAATGAGGACCAAATGCTAAACAAAAAGATCATGGTGAAAAAGATATTGATTGATTCAATAGTGAAATTAAAAAAGAAGAAGAAAAAGAAAACATTTTACAAAACAAATCAAGTAAAAAAATCTAAAATCAAAAGAAAAATGATCAAATCTAAAACCAAAACAAATAAGAGAAAAAAATAACATTTCAATGTTAGAGAATGAAAATGAAAAAAACTCAATTTGATAACCCCCCTCCCCCTCTCTAAAAAAATAATATGAAAAAATAAGGATTAAATGCTAAACAAAAAATGAATGGAGGTAAATAACATTCGTTGATTTAAAGATGAAATTGAAAAAAATAAAGCATTTCAAAAGAGAACACTAAACAAAAACCCAAAATCAAAAGAAAATGGATTAAATCCGAAATCAAAACAAAACAAAAGGAAAAATAACATTCTTAAATTTGATATAAATAGGGAAATAACATTTATTGATTCAAGGGTAAAATTAAAAAAAAACAAATATTTCACAAAAACATCAAAACAAAAATCTAAAATCAAAAGAATAAGAACCAAACCTAAAACTATGATAAAATAAAAGGAAATATAACATTTCAATCAAGGGTGAAATTAAAAAGAAATTTAAAATTTACAAAAAAAATTAAAAAAAATCATACAATAAAAAAAAAAGACCAAATCAAATATCAAAACAAGATAAGAGAAAAACATGAAGTTTTTGAACGGACACCATGCTTTACAAGTCAAACACAGATAAAAATAAATAAATAAAATGTTATCGGAGCACCACTACACACGCCACCTTATTTGGAAGAAGGCGTTGTGATCTTTCTAACGCCGCCACAAATGAGAAATTTCCACCACCTAAACCCTCCGCGCATACAGCTTAAAGTGTGCGGAGTGGCTTAACACGCTAGTGCGTGAACAAAACGCGCCAACAAACTTTCTTCTTTAAATATTATTTTTTAAAACAAAAATTAAATTGTTTTTATCTTGATCCCATAACTACAAAATAACCACATTGAAAAGATAAATAAGCTCTTAAATCCTAGTTTAAAGTTTTTGGATTGAAAGGGTGATAGGTAAATTTACGGTTGATTTTCAAATCAAAAACCGAATCCACCCCTGTCTTGACCCAATACTTACAAAAATATATTTGTTTCAAGATGCAAAAAAGTAAATTTACTTCTTTTTTAAAGAGAAAGATAAAACTGCCCTAATATTATATGTAGGATTTTTTGTATTTCAAGGGCATCTTCGTCATTACAACGTACAATAAAAAAAGAGAAAGACATCTTAGACCTTAATCAAAATGATAATGATTGTTTGGTCCTTATGGAATTATAATTCTACCCTTAAAGGTTGTGTAAATGAGTTTTTTTAAACAGGGCAAAATAATATTTGCGTTATTCTTATCCACAATGCACTGAGTTTATGTGCACAATGATTTCTCCATCTCTTTTTTTTTTAATGGGTACTTTATGGTGCTTTAAAAGACATGAAATATATGTTTTTACTAGGCATAGGCCCGTGCTATGCTGTAGATCTAAATTTTTTTCCTTGCAAAAACTAATGTTCACGGATCATAAGCACGTTTAAAAAAATTAAGAGAAATCAAGTTTAATAAGTTGGTTTAATTTCAATTAGATGATAAAAGAATAAGCATCAATAGCAAACAAACAAATCCTTTAAAAAAAAGACAAAACAATGGGAAAAAAATTCATTGAGGCATAAAATCGGATAAAAAAAGGTTTGAGTCAACTCCAGGTAGTGCAATAGACATGTAATCTAGGTTATAAGAGGCGAGCCAGCCAGTGGTAACCCATAAAACTCATGGACCACGTCATAAAATCGAGATAACTCGATAGAAAAAAAATTAAAGAAAACAATAGCGTTAATTCTCTTTTTTAAAGAAAAAAGCTAATGTTGAATGATTAAATAAAAAATCTAAAAAAAAATGTCGACCAACACCAACTTTTCAAACTCATGACCCGGTCATTAAACCAAAAGCATCATATGTAGAAAAATGGTGAACCATAATCCCTAGCAAATTGAACACTAAAAAATAAAATAGGGAAAATAAATTAACAACGCAAAATGATCTAAAATAAAAAAATTATAATTAAAAGAATGAGGGTGAAAATTAAAATAAAATAATTTAGAGGGCAATTAAAAGTTTTTAAGGAGGGTTAACTTTAAAATAAAAATAATTCCAACAAAAAAAGAGAGAATAAAATAATGAACACCAAATTAAACAACAACAACAACAACAAACCATAAACGTGGATTGAATAATTAAATTAAAAAACTAATAAATTTTTTATAATAGGGATAAGTGAAAAAAAAATATAAATTAAAAGAATAGAGATCAAATTAAAACAAAATAAAGAATACATGACAAATTATAATTGAAGGACAAAATTAAAATGAAATTAAACTTCTATAACAGGAACAATGACAAAACTAAGAAATTAAAAGAAAAAAGACACAAGTTTTTTATTGGAGAGTTAAATTTAAAAGAAAAATAACTCCAACAAAAAGAAAAATAATAAAAGAATGAGAACCAAACTAAAAATAATAACACAACACAAACTTGGATTGAAGGGTAAAATTGAAAACTAATAAAACTTTTATAAAGGGACAAAGGAAAAAAATAAGAAATAAAAAAATAAGGACCAAATTTAAAATATATATATATATATATATATAAAATTGAATTGAATGTCTAAATTGAAAGAAAAAAAACCTTTACAAAAGAACCAGGGACAAAAATTAAAAATTAAAAGAAAAAGGACCGAAGTAGAAATATAAAAAAAACAAGAAGATCAATTTGCAATCTAGGACGGGAGAGAAAAGAAGGGGGGAAAGGTTAACAACAACGAATCATCCTCTCTCTGATGATACGCGTTACACCATAAGAGAAAAAACATGGTGGTGCATCCAAAGAGACGGCGGAAAAGTAAGTTCCACCATTGGACGACACCGATCAAAATGTGCAAGTGCCGCCAACAAACCAACAACTTTTTAAAATATAATATTAATTAATTTTTGTAAATTACTATAATACCCTAACAACAATAAACAACAAAAAATATCAACTTGAAAAGTAAAAATTAACCCTGGACAGAAGAGTTTTTATTTTTAACTTTAAGAATATTTAAGTAATCTCATTGTTCATCCAAAATTAAAAAATCAAAACTACCCTTATACGCAAAACAGTATTTTTTTTCCTCTAAAGATATTTTAGTATTTTTATTTTTTATTTTAAAACAAAAGGACACTATCACCTTATTAGCCAAGACAAATGTTATATGATTTAGGAGAAAAATAGTCATAGTCCATGGTTTAAAACTACATTTACTTCTAGCATATTTGTTATGTTACTATATTAATTTTGGTTTGTATGCAAAATTAAAAGAGGCATATTATACAAAAACTTCATTAAAATAATTCTACACATTTTGCCTGCCCTCACTTTCTCTTCAAAACGGAGAAATTGATTTTAGGGGGCTCTCGGGAAAATTTTCATGATTTCTTCTTCCCTCTCCCCTCATTTTCTTTCTTTTGTCCCAAACAATGGAAGTAAGTAACTTTCTACCCTTATATATCTCCATTCCTCTCACCTTCCGCTCTCCTAAAACACACTGTAAACAATTTTTAACAAGTGTTCCAAGAACATTTGTTAACTGGGTTGATATACCAAAATACTCAAGTACTCGTCCCATCTTCAATCTATTTCATTGATATTAATATATTGTTCATGTTGTGTTAGTCGTTTTCATCATATATTTGACTGCGTTGATGCAAAGACAACATCCTTAATAATTTTGATCTGTTGAGTTTGTTTTACTTGCAACCACTTTGTTTGTCAGCAGGATAAGGTTGGTGCGTTAGCCCTCATCGTTTTCCTGTGAAAAGTTTAGTTAAGAAACGATCAAAGGTCGCTTTCATGATCACTGATAAAAAGATCATCATCTCGATTCAAAGGATCAGCACAAGCAGGATGTAGGGATTATTTAAATGCCAGAATCTTTGGTTGGTTGGACCGATAGCTAGAGAGATGCACAGTCTTATCCAAATTGCAAGTTGAAGAATATTATAATATAAGACTGTTCTTCCGCAACCAGGACGAAGTGGGTCATCTGTAGAATTTCAAAAGAGAACATTTGGACTGAGATTCTTGAGGAAAATTAAAGAATTGCAAGTGATCAGGTCAAGAAATTAATTGGATAATCTCAGAGGTTGAATAAACAGCTTCTTTCCAGCTTTCCAAGCACGTAGATATGCCACCATGGGATGACTAGATAATAGGTAGATATAGCTAAGAACAAGAACAAATCCAAAGAGCAACAAAAATTAATGGAACATTTCCCTGCTTGTAGTCACCTGAATTAATGTTTGCAATAATTAAATCCTTGCTTAGAGGTGTCTAGATTCACCTTCTTCTCACAAATCGCATTTAAATCATGAGATTAGAGGAATAAATTTGTAAATTTAAAAAAAGTATCATTCACAGTAAATTAAAGCGGATGACATTTATTCTCTGCCTTAACTTTCTTGATTTCAAGAATAATTAAAAAACATGTGATAATCTCGTTCAGTTCAATTCATTGGTTTGAGCGGGTGTTTAAACACGTGGTTGTATCTGTCTGTATTTTTAAAAAAAGTAAATTTTTTTGTTAAAAATAAATTTTTTTTTATATATTTTGGATTGTTTTGATACGCTAATTTTAAAAATAATTTTTAAAAAATAAAAAAAATTATTTTAATATATTTCGACACAAAAAGCATTTTAAAAAACAACCACAATCATATTCTTAAACAGATTATCATTATATTTAAACTAGAAACAGGTAAGATTTAATATGATTTGGTTAAAATTATTTAAATAGCCCATTGTTTATTTTTATTTTATTTTATTGCACGGAGTTGGAATTTTTTTTTTTTAGTAAAGCATATGAATTTTTTTTTATTTTATGTTTAAACAATGAGTTTATATATTTAAAATCAGAATTAAATAAAGGAAAATCCAGCTGTAAGTACATGTATAGTATCTAGAATCTGGTACTTGCGAAGCCAAAATTTGTAAAAGAGTGAAAATGCAGACAAATCGACAGAATCTCAGCCGACGTTCGTAAGAATAAAGACACGTGTAGCGCACTCCCGTTGAACAAGAAAGCAAACTGCAAAAGCATCTCCTCAAGCAAATACATTACACACAACGTGTTAAATATGCGCTTGCCGAAAGTTAACGTTAATCCTATAAACAATCAAACAAACAATTTAACCCCTCCCTCTCCCTCTCCCTCTTCAAATTTCCAGACATAAAAGCCGGCGGCAAGGCTAGAAGTAAGAACACAAATCCATCAGACAAATAGTAATAATCGACGATGAGTAGCCATCTCTCCTCTTGGTCTCGGCTAGAAGACAAGCAATTCGAGCAGGCCCTTGTTTTGTTCCCTGAGGAAACGCCAAGACGGTGGGAAAAGATTTCAAGCTATGTTCCTGGAAAGAGTTGGCGTGAAGTAAGGAAACATTACGAGGATTTGGTTCACGATGTCTTGGAGATTGACTCTGGACGAGTTGAGGTGCCGGTTTATGATCAGGATGAGTTGTGGGGCGACTCGACTACGAGTTTGGGTGGTGCTGCTGCTGAGTCTAGATCAGGAAAGGAGAGAGAGCATACAGAGAGGAGGAAAGGAACTCCTTGGACAGAAGAAGAGCACAGGTAATAATTAGCCATGTTGATTCCTTACTTTTCTTGCAATTGGAAAAAAACTAGTACGGTAATTGTTATTGAAACTAGATGCTCCGTCGAAAAACTATTCAATCCCATGGTAATTAATTAATTGATTTTGTGCTGATGTTTATGGTTTTGGGCAGGCTGTTCTTGATTGGACTGCAAAAATATGGGAAGGGAGATTGGAGGAGTATTTCAAGAAATGCAGTTGTGTCAAGAACACCTACACAGGTGGCCAGTCATGCCCAGAAGTATTTTCTTCGTCTAAACTCAGTGAAGAAGGAAAAGAAAAGGTCTAGCATACATGACATTACTGCAACTAATGCGACCCATTCAATGGCACAAACCAATCATGATCCAATTTGGAATTTTGAGCTGATGGACCAATCGGTGGATGAACCACTGAGCCGCCCAGCAAACTTTTTCCATGATCAAGGAAACCCAACAGCCTATCAAGGGTTCGGATTTCCCATGTGATTGAAGAACGGGAGTTGGATATCTTGTAAACTTTACTTTGTAGTCTAAACTGAAGCAACCAGCTAGCAAGGTCCAGTAGGGACTAGAGATATGAAAAAAGAAATTATGGATATTTATTTAGTTTGTGAAACGAGTATAGAACCCGCGTACGTGTCTGTTAGTACCTCTTACGCCAGCATTTTTTTTTGGGTGCAAAAATAATAATGTTCATATAATACTAGTGTTTTTAAATAAGTAAAAAATATTTAAAATTTGGATAATTGAAAGAGACTGTGTTTACTATAAGAGCAGCCACTAAAAAATCAAACAAAATAAAATATTATTAAGCTAGCATTTTATACTTATATTTAATTAATTAATTTAATTTGAAAGATAAAATTTCTTTTAAAAAAAATAAATTTCACAAAGATTGAAAAAAAAAACTGAGGTGAACGTGTTACTTTCAAAACAAAAAAAATCTCATAAAAAGCTAAAAAAAAAAAATCAATGTTGGAGGATGATACTGAAAAAATCAAGCGTGAAAAAAGAAAAAATAATAAAATATATCCAAGTGAACCTTTTAAACCCGAGATGATCTCTCAAACTCGCAATTCATTAAATTCAACATCTAAATTTAACCAATAAACTCAATGTTATGTCAGTTTAATGTTGAAGGATAAAATTAATTAATTCAATTTAAGAAAATTCTTTTAATAAAGCTAAATTTAACGAAGACTGAAAAAACTCAAGGTAACCTTTGTTATTCTCAAAACAACTAAAAAATCCCATAAAAACGAAAAATAATACATGAGGATGAACCAAAAAAAAAGAGTTTAAAAAAAAAGAAAAACAAGAAAGCTTAGGTGAACCTCTGAAACCCGAGTTAATCTCTCAAACCCACAATCCATTAAATTCTATAGCCAAGCTCAACCAAGAAGCTCAACACTCGACCAATTTAATGTTGAAGAATGAAATCGATGAATTTAATTAAAATACAAAAAACTCCTTTTAAAAAAACTAAATTTAAAAAAGACAAAAAAAAAACCTTGAGGTAACTTTTGTTGTTTTTAAACAACTAAAAAATCAAATAGATAGCAAAAAAAAATGTTGGATTATAAAATTGAAAAAAACATGAGATTAAAAAAAACACAAGTAAACTTAGGTGAACCTCCTAAACTCGAGTTAATCTCTAAAACCTGTAATTCATTAAATTCTAATCTCAGGCTCAATTAAAAAACTCAAGACCCGACCAATTTAATATTAAAAGATGAACAAAAAATCAATTTAAAAAAATCTCAAAATAAAAAAACAATAATAAAAAAATCATGATCAAATTTCATAGGAAAACAAACTCGAGGATGAAACTAAAAATGATATTAGATAACAATAAATATCAATTAAAAGAATGATGACAAAATCTTACAGGTTGAAAAAATCCATTGGGGATGAAATTGAAAAATGATTCTAATTTTATAAATTATTTCAAATAAAAAAAATAGTAATAAAAAAAATTGAATGGCAGCTTTGAAAATTTAGAGGGCTAGCATGAAAACTGAGTAGAAGAGAGGGAGAAAAAGAAAAAGAAAAGGTTGTTTGCACCAAATTAGAGATATGTAAACCATACACGCCACCCAAAAATAAAGGAGTTACTGGACAGAAGCAGCTGTCCAAAACTTGTTACAACTATTCATGCACTCCTTATCTTTTTTAATTCTTTTTCATAAAATGACTTTATTGCCTCTAAAAAGACTCAAGAATTACAAAATAACCAAACTAAATGGACTTAAATTCCCCTAAACCTAGGTATAAGTTTTTTCTTTAATTTCAAGAGCAATGAAGTAATTTAACTATGCTATAACTAATTAAAAGACTAAACATCCTAGTGCTAGTTTTTTTTTTAGCCAAAATTAAATTAGTAATTACATTTTATTTGAAAAATATAGAAAAAAACTGGTTTGACTCAATTAATTCGGTAATGATTAATGGATCTCATGAAATTGACAATAATATCCCCTACTGGCTAGGACATGAATGTTTGGAATTGAGGGCAAAATGATAAAAGTAAAAAAAATGTTTCAATCTACATAGAACAATGTATCACTAATGTCTCTAGACATTTTTTTTAACTTTGGTTGATATTTCAACATAAAATAAATAAATATAGAAGTTATAAATTTGTATTTTATTGAAGAAATAGACATAAAAATATATAATAAATTTATCTATGTAATAGTTTGAGAGTAAACCTTTATAATTCTAAAACAGAAGTATAAAAAGAAAAGTCTTATCTATCTTCATTATTCTCATGTGTTTTATTTCGAGACATTAATCAAATATTATCTTAAAACAATTTAAATCATAATGTTAGTTTAGCTTCATTGCTATTTTTAAAATTCAAGCTCTAAATGGTCCGAGAAAAAACTCACAAGTTACATTCTGATTTTTCTAGATGAAAATAATTCATGGGACTTCACGTTTCTTACAACTTAATTACAATTTCAACAGAAGCACAGGAGGTGATCTTCACACCATGGAACCCCAAGAAAAACACCAAAGCAGGAGTTTGTGTAAGGAGTTTGGCCAATGTTTTTGGGTTGTTACCCCCATGAGCTTGTATGTATGATTGTAACTTTTTTTTGGGGCCTTTGACTCCTGAATATACCGAAAGAAGAAAAGGAAAAAAAATAACAGGAGGGAATCCTACTTTGAAATTATTATTATTATATTAAAGCATTTTATTATAGGAATTAACAATGAAATTCCAAGGCTTTTTTCATTTGGTCATTGAATTTTTTTAATTTTATTTTAATTTCATCATTTAACATTAAATTTATTAGATATTGAACTTCATAATTTATTTTGATTTGATTTTTATGAAGTTATCTTAGTCTTTGTTGTCCTATAAGCTTGTATGTATAATTGTAACTTTTTTGGTTTTGGGCTTTTGACTTCTGAATTTATCGAAAGAAGAAAAGGAAAAAAAATAACGAGAGGGAATCCTACTTCAAAATTATTACTATTATTATTTAAAATATATTAAAGCATTTTAGTATAGGAATTAACAATGAAATCCCAAGGCTTTTTTCATTTGTTCATTGAATTTTTTAAATTTTATTTTAATTTCATCATTCAACATTAGATTTACTAAATATTGAACTTCATAATTTATTTTTATTTGATTTTTATGAAGTTATCTTGGTCTCATAACCAGAGTCGCGAGATTTATGAGTTAACTGTGTTAATTTGAGTCATTTTTTTAATTAATTTTTTTTCTGAACTTCATACTTCAACATTGAGTTGATCATGAATTGTGATTCATAATTGTTTTTTAATCTATTTTTTATAGGATTATCATGGTTTCATGACTCGAGTCGCTAGTTTTACAGATTAACCAGGTTGACTCGGTTTTTTTTGTCCTTTGTTATTTGATTTTTTTTCAATTTCATCATTTAACATTGAATTAATTGAGAATTGGAATTTATAATTTTTTTATTTGCTTTTTATAAAGTTATCTCAGTCTTATCACTCAGGTTTGACAAGTTAATCTGAGTTGACTCAGGTTATTTATTTTTTAATTTAATCCTTCTACAATAGGTTGATTAAGAACTGGACTTCATATATAAATATATATTGCTATCTATGAGTTATCATGGTCCTATGACTTGAATCACTTGACTTGGGTTTGTTTCCTCTTTTTTTGTTGAATGTTTTTCAATTTCATACTTTAATATTGGGTTAATTGAAAATTAAGATTCATAACTTGTTTCAGTTTGTGTTTTATGAGGTTATTCTGGTCTTATGACCTGGTCGATGGATTAGTTAGTTAACTTTGGTAGTTTTTTATGTCCTTTTTTAATTTATTTTTTTTATTTTAGCCTTCAACATTGAGTTGATTAGGAATTGAGTTTTATAATTTGTTTTTATTTACTTTTTATAGGATTACCCAGGTTTGACAAGTTAACCCGGGTTGACTCGACTTAATTTTTTTAGTTGAATTTTATTTTTTATTTTATCATTCAATGCTGAGTTGATTGAAAATTAGGTATAATATTTTTTTATTTGTTTTCTATAGGGTTATTATGGTCTCATAATCTGGGAAGTGGATTTGACAAGTTAACCTGGTTGGATCCAAATAAATTTAATATATTGTCGTTTCAATATTTTCTTAATTTTTTTATAGTCAAATTATATTTTTATCACTCATCTAATTATTTTTAAATCTATCAAGTTACATTAAATTCTCATATAGTTTTTTTTCTGATAAAAATACTTTAACGCACCTAGATAATATTTTGCATCAAAAAATCCGTAACATAGTGCGGGTAATAATATAGTAATTGTCTATTATAACTCGTGATCAACCCACGTTTTCTTATTTATGATTTTCAATCTATCTATTTATATATAAAAAACGATTTATATTATATTTTTTACTCCACCTGGCTTTTTATTAGTTATAGTCATGAAATAAAACAAAACAAACTGTATTAGTTTAATTAAATACTAATTTATCATCTATTTAGTAAGCAAGTTCTTTTAATTAGTACTTCTTTCTGCTTTTTTCTTAATTAATCTCTTCATAAAGACAAGATATTAAATTACCTATTTCTTCATCCTAAAATAAAATACCTCTTTCCATATTTTGAAAATAAATTTTTGTCTCGTCCCTTTCCAAAGCCATTCATAACATTTTATTTCTTTTAACAACAAAAGGTGGCTCAATAACAAATAATAAGGCTTAGGATTTTATATTCATAAGCTCTTAGATTCCACATTAAAAATCTTGGTTAAAATTTAAAGTCAGGAGCAAGTTAAGTCTAAGTAGTAGCTAGGGGTGAACAAAAAAACTGAGAAACCGAGAAAACAAAAACCAAAAAAACCAAACAAAAAAAAACCGATTAAACCAATTATCTTTTTTGTAAAAAGTTTTGGTTCGGTTCGGTTTGGTTTCGGTTTCCGAAACCTAAAATCGGCAAAACCCCAACCGAATCGAACCGGTTTGGTTTAAGAGGTACTATAAATACAAATAAAAAAACGTGTTCTAAAATGTAATTAACCCTAGACCTAGACATTCTCA
This sequence comes from Populus nigra, assembly GCF_951802175.1. NCBI lineage: Eukaryota > Viridiplantae > Streptophyta > Magnoliopsida > Malpighiales > Salicaceae > Populus > Populus nigra. The sequence goes on along the minus strand of NC_084852.1, from coordinate 27,150,460 downwards.
CTCCAGCGACTCCTTGCAGCCACTCCCTCATCCTCACTGCCGCACCTCATACAATTCACACTTTCACTCACTCTGCAACAAAACCAAGTTAATCCGTCTTCAATTCTTCATCCATATCCCTCTCTGACTCTCCCACATCATCTTCATCTTCAAAACTAACAACTTAGCCAGTCAGCCACGAGTCACATGACACACACCACACCGGCACACCAAACCTCCAGAGTGCAAATCTAGCAAACCGGTCCCTCCCTCTTTCACACTCGACCTTGAATCGTGTCCCAACTCACACCAGGTATGATTTTTTTTTTGTCAATTTTTGTTTTTATTTTTTTTAACATATGCTTTGTGATTCTATGTATTTGTTGGTTGATTTTTTTTTAAACACCAGAGTCCAAATCAAGCAAACCAGTCCCTCCCTCTTTCACACCGGACCTTGAATTGTGTCCCAACTGACACCAGGTATGATTTCTTTTTTCTGTCAATCTCTATTTTTATTTTTTTTAACATATACTTTGTGATTCTGTGTATTTGTTGGTTGATTTTTTTTAACACCAGAGTTTGAGCATTCTATGTATTTTGCTTGATTTTTTTTTTTTGCATTAATAAATCTGTTGTTCTATGTAGTGTGTCTTCTGTGATTAGTGTATGGATGATTTTTATTTGTGCATTTTGTGTATTCTGTATGATTCTGTTTCTGTGTGTTCTATGTAGTGTATAATGTGTATTCTGGGTAAAGCCCTGCATTGCCATTCATTCATTTCTGTGTAATATGATTGTGTGTCCTATATTTAGTCATTAATTTCATTAATTCTGTCACTAATAACGTGTGATGTGATTGTTTCTAAAACTTCTAAAATTAATAACAAAAAATGGTGTTGGCAGTCTAATTTCTAAAACTTTTGTTCCATATCAAATGCCTGATGTAAGTAGCTGCTACATGGGCAATCCTCACTGTTAACACTTGGAAAACACAAAAACAAGAATTAAATCTTTGAAAGCTTGGTGTTAGTCTGAGGTGGAATGTTTATTTTTTTTAGTATTGATGAACAATTAGAGTTGCTAGTTTGATTAGTCTCATGTATGACTAAATATTGTCTAATTGATACTCCATTTTAAACAAGAAACTTGTGCAGCCTGGGTCACCTATCCTGGAGAAGCTAGTTTTGGTGCCTATGGATGTTTAGAAATTAGAAATTATGTTTTTCTTTTCTTATTGATTTGAAAATATATACTCTTCAAATTTGAGGATATATGTTGACTGTGTCTTGTTGTTTCATTGTTTTTGTGATTTTCATGACTGTTTATTTGTGTTATTGCAATCTCTTGTTGTTTGAATCACTTCCCTTTCTCCTACTCCTGGAATTATAGTGAAGTTCTTGGGATTTAGATGTTTACTCTTGGCATTTAGAGAGAAGTAAAAATGCTGTCACAAAACTTGATAGTGCATGTGCTTTAGTTCAGGTGTTATAAGGTGGGTGGGAAGAAGTTTAAACCTTACTAATCAAGATGGAAACAAGGTTTGAATTTACATCAATAGATATTGTACTTGTTACTGATACAACTATTTGTACAATGCTAGATGGATAGTTTTGCTGACATCTATTGCTGTTATTGTTAGCTATGAGAAATTTATGAGTTTCTGTCATGTTGCTTCACAAGCACCTCAGGAACCTCCAATTATAACTCATGGTGGTCCTCTAGTCTGTCTTTTATCTAGTGGACTGATCTGTGTCTTTTTATGTACATACCAGGCATGTGATATGGAACAAAAGTTTTAGAAATTAGATTGTGTGTCCTATATTTACTTATTTATCATTAATTTCATTGTTTCTGTGTAATGTTTTGGCTGATATTACTTTCCATTTTGTTTTTTGTTTTTGCCTGACATTTAAGTTTTTATTAGTTTGATAGTTTCTTTGAATTTATCAATGTTCAAGAAGCTCGATAAATGATCTTGAAACCTACAAAAACCTTGAGTCAGGTAAAAGTTTTTAGAAACTTGCACCTTTTATTTTATAATTTATTAATTAAATTGTTTGCAATCATCTAACATGTCTAATTTCTTATTTTGTAGAATTTGGTGGAAAGTTATATGTAGCATCATATGATAATTAGTTTAGAAGTTACTTTAATGGTAAAATACTACCTTTTATTTTTACATATTCTAATTTATTTTATCATGTTATAATTTTATATCTTGATTTTCAGGTTTTGATGTCAATGGTATTATGGAATCAAAGTGCAATGTTCTTGTCATCTTGATGTGCTTTTTTATTGGGATAATGTGCACAATGAAGATTTATATTTTTTGCATGAAGTGTTTTATTTTTTATGGCATTGTTATTTGTTGTTTCTTTTTAAGCCATTTTGAAGGCAATGCTTTGTAATTTTAATTTTAATTTGGTATGTGTGTTATTTAAACTTTGATGCAGGAGAGAAGTCCAAAACACAAATATTAGAAAGACTTGCAACATATTAAACACAATATTAGCAGTAATAATTTAATATAAATGAATATTTAGTGACAAAATATTAAATATATTATAGAATTTTGTAACAAACTTAGATAATTTTTACATTAATTAGAAAGCCCATCAGAAAACCCATTAGAAAGCCCAAAAAGCCTAGAAAAACCTAAAAAAACAATAATACAAGTTTTCTGGTTTTTCTATTAAAAAACCGAACCGAATCGAACTGAAACCGGTCAGTTTGAACCAGATCTAGTTTGGTTCCAGTTTGAATTTTTTAGTTTTTCAAATTTTGATTTTGGTTAGTTTTTTAGATAAAAACCGAACCGAACCGAATTTGTTCACCCCTAGTAATAGCATAGATCCTCTATGCATTATCCGTGCACACATGAGATCATAGTTTTCAAACTTGGTTTAAGATATAATTTTTTAAAAAAATATGAGTCATCAACTCATGAATTAGGAAGCTAACTTATTTGTTTTCTTCATTAAATATATAGAGTTGATTGGATCGGGTTTAGTTAGGATAATAAGATCACAAGTAAATCAAGTTTGGCTGAGCTTGATCTTTCATGGTTTAAATTAAAACCCAAACCGAGTCAGGCTTAGGATCATAAGTTTCTTGAATCACCTTGCCAAGTCGAGTGTAATTACCTACTCTATTAAAACAAAAGGATTTTTTGTGGAGCTTCATTGCTACTCCTTTTTTTTTAATTTTATCCATAATTTTTTTAACAATTATTTAAGTTATCTTTGAACTAATTAAGTTGACTAGATCATACTAGGTAACTTATAAGCGATTTAATTTAAATCAAAGCTAGAAAAAAGGTTGGAGCGAAAGAGATTTTTTTTTATCAGTTTCATCTTTAGACTTTTTTTACCAATCAACTAAGTCGATTAGGTCATGTTAGGATAATTTTTACATGATTTAATTTTAAATCCGAGCTAGGTACGAATTTGAGTTGAAAAGTTTTTTCTGTCAATTTTATTTTTTTCTCAATCTCATCCTCAGACTTTGTTTTACTAATTAGTCGAGTTGTTTTTTAGATCAACCAAGTTTGCTACTTTTATTAGAAGAACTTTTATATAGTTTAATTTTAAATCTAGATTTGGTAAAAAATTGGATCGAGAGGTTTCAAGGTTAACCTGTTAGGTTAAGTTTAATAATAACACCAAATAATTCTCTATTATTTAGATTTTTTTTGTTACATCGAAACAAATTTTTAATAATTAAGAAGGGAAAATCATTGTTCCTTTCCTCACAAAGAATTATTTATTGACACAATATCTTTTTTTATTATTTTTTTCAATTCCATCCATTAATATTATATTTATTGGGGATCAAGCTTCATAATTTATTTCAGTTTTTTTATGAGGTTATCTCAGTCTGATTACCTGGGTCACAACTTTTGCAGATTAATTCGATTGACTTGGGTTTTTTTATCTTTTTTTGTTAATGATTTTATCTTCACTTAAAATTTATCATTCACCATCTGGGTTGATTGAGAGTTAAGCTTCATAATTTATTTTGATTTATTTTTTATGAGGTTATTATAGTCTAATGACCCAGGTCAAGGGTTTGTTGGGTTAAACGGGGTTGACTTTAGTTTTTTTTTTGTTCTTTTTTAATTGATTTTTTTTTCAATTTCATCATTTAATGTGGATTGATTGGTAATTGAGTTTCATAATTTGTTTTAATTTGTTTTTTATTTGGTTATTCTAGTCTCATGAACAAGGTTTGACATGTTGATTCAAGTTTTTTTTGTCCTTTTTTAATTATTTTTTTTTATTTCATTCATCAACATTGGGTTAATTGAGAATCGAGCTTCAATGTATTTTTTTTATTTACTTTTCATGAGGTTATCATGGTCTTATGACCCGAGTTATGAATTTTACGTGCTAACTTGAGTTAACCCATATTAATCTAATATATTATTGTCTCAATATTAAAAAAATAATGTCATCATGAAACTGTTTTTAGTCAAACTATTTTTTTTCTAGTTATTTAGGTTGTTTTTAGACTTTTCAAGTTGATGAGATCATCAATCTTTATATAATTTAAATATATTTTTTTATAAAAACACATTAACAAATGCTTGGATGTGTTTTTTAACTTTTAAAAAATATTGATCAAACGTGGAAGGTGACAAGGGTAAATAGGTAGTGTATGATATTGTTGTAGCGGTTGTTTTTTAAAATATTTTTTATTTAAAAATATATCAAAATAATATTTTATTTTATTTTTTAAAATTTATTTTTGACATCATTATATCAAAACAATTCAGAAACATAAAAAAATAATTCAAAGAAAAAATTTTCAACAATACGTGGTTGGATAACTAAAACAACCCAACCATGTACCGTTGAAATTTTTTTCTTTGAATTATTTTTTTATGTTTCTGAATCATTTTGATGTAATGATATCAGAAATAAATTTTCAACAGTACGTGGTTGAATCGCTAAAACATACAATAGCATAATCTACTTGGAGCCCGTTTATTTTTGCATTTTAAAAGTTTTTTTTAAAATAATTTTTTTATTTTTGACATCAACACATTAAAACAATTCAGAAATATAAAAAAATAATTTAAAGAAAAGTTTTTCAATAATACATGGTTGAATCACAAAAACAAACAATATCATAATATATTTAGAATCCGTTTATTTTTTAGTTTTAAAAGTGATTTTAAAAAAATTATTTTATTTTTTTAGTTCAAATTAATTTATTTTAATATTTTTAAATTATTTTAATATAATATAAGAATAAAAACTAAAAATCCTCACGGTATCAAACGCGCTATTAACTATCTATAAAAATCCCACCGGTCGAAGGACTTATTGTCCCCGCGTAGACTTACCGGTGGCCATAATCATATAGCTGGCCGGCTCCACCCTTTGATTTCCCAACTCCCTTTCAAAACCCCAAAAATATCACTAAATACTAAAAAAAAACTAATTTCTAAGCCACCACCGTCAAATTGAAAATACAGAGAGGGAGAGATAGAGATGGCGATCATTTATGCGGTAGTGGCGAGGGGAACGGTGGTGCTGTCTGAGTTCAGCGCGGTGACGGGAAACACAGGGGCGGTGGCGAGACGGATCCTGGAGAAACTTCCATCGGAAGCTGATTCAAGGCTTTGCTTCTCGCAAGATCGTTACATATTTCACATACTAAGATCCGATGGCCTCACTTTTCTCTGTATGGCAAACGACACCTTCGGCAGTACGTATCCATAGCTTTCCATTCTTCGCCACTTACTCTTATATTATGCTATATTTTATTTCAAATTTTTTTCCTTGCTGATTATATTGGTTTCAGTTACTGAATCGTGTGTTGGTTTGAATCGCCGGAAAATGAAATTATTTTACCTTTTTAATTCGACGTAAGGAGCATCCTCCGACCAGTCAACCAGAACTTAATTTTTCTTATCAGATTCATTAAGAGGAATTTGATAAATTCGACTTGGCGATGGCTCCAAGATCATACCTTTTAAACTACCAGGCCAACTCCTTGGGTTTGAAATTATTTTACCCGATTTTAGGACTTTTAGGACTTAATTGACAATGAGATATGTAAAGTTTTGGAAAGAGAGCAATCTTGATTTTATCTTCACACAGAAAATGATTTGCTTAGAAATTGTTGCTACTGTTGACCGAATTTACCTTTGATTAAAAAAAAAAAAGAAGAAGAAGAAGAAAAGAGTTTTTTGTTATGTTTGACATTTAATGACCGGCATGAGTTTATCTCCCTGTTTCTCAGTGGTCAATCTATGGCATTTAGCTGATTTGAAATGGTGAAATTGTGGTTTTCAGATGGCGACTGATACATAGTTATGTGTCACTTTGTTATTTACCTTTAGTTTTCTGTCTCTTGCTGGGTCACTGCGATTGAATAACTCTCTCTTGGTTATGATAGAGATTTTCTAGTTTTTTTCTTGTTGTCTTTATGGTATATTATAATGTCTTCAGGGAGGATTCCGTTTACGTACTTAGAGGACATTCACATGAGGTTCATGAAAAACTATGGACGGGTTGCCCACTATGCGCCAGCATATGCAATGAATGATGAATTCTCAAGGGTCCTGCATCAGCAAATGGAATTCTTCTCCAGCAATCCTAGTGCTGATACTCTCAGTCGCGTAAGAGGTGAAGTTGGCGAGGCAAGTATCTTCTGCTCTCATGCAAATTCAATATACTTTATTTTTCTTCTACATCTCTATGACCAAGGCACCATAGCAAAGAATTTGTTTTAATGAAATATTACAACAACTAGTATGACGTTCTATTGATCGCATCAAAGGAGAAAACGTCAAGCTCAACAATCCTCCAAGACAATGGCTTGAACCCAAAAGAGGGGGGAATGTAACCATTCCTAGCTCATTTGTTGAGCTTTATCTTCTCTTTTTCTCATATTCAGCAAGGCTGCATGATTGAGATGGCCTTTCTATACCACATCGCTGACTCTTCAAGTGCACAAAAAAAGATCACTTATTTCAGTTTGAACTCAAGCACCTTCTCATGTTATTTTCTAATGTTCCTAGTTCTATAATTGTTACAGGTCCTAATAAAGAATGTATTTTTAGGGGCGCTTGTTTGAAAGACTGGGTGTCAGTTAATAGCAGCACAACATTCAGTTTGTTTTTGCAATATAGTCCATATATCTATAAAACACTTAAATATCATGGAAACATAGATTTTTCTTAATATGCATCGTTTATCACAAGTCAATGTGTTTAAGCTATGCTAATTTTTGTGCCTTTGAGCACGTGATGCAGTTCAAAGGTTTTCAGCTCTCTAAAAAGAAATTCTAAGATTCGTAAGTAGAGTAAGAACCAAACCAAATATAGAAAAGCAAGAGTTTATCTTTTTCTGCCATCATCACAGGATGATCTACTTCATGGGATGATGCTAAACTTATCTCAATCCTGATAAATAACATAAGTGAACGTAAACAATCACATGCACATGATTGCTCATGAGATTCAGATAAAAAATTCTCTTTAACTGCTGCATTTTTTTTTATTCCTGAACTGTCTGCTTCATATTAACGTCCTATATCCCTGATTCATTTGGTAGTGCCTTTCAAATTATGAATTGTACTCTCTTTTCATATAATGTGCTAAGAAGTAGTAGTATAGAACTCAAAAAAATAAAATGAACAACCTTAATTGCTAACTCACTATAAACTAGGTTTCCTTATTTGCTCATGCATCACACAATATTTTGTTCCAGTTTATTGCAGCTTTTTAGTTCATCTAGGCGAGGTTCAAAATAATAATAATAACAGTAAAGAAGGTCATTTAGGGCTCCTGAAGTTCATGACTGTCATATGCTTCTGTGGCCTGTTGATGTTAGAATCTTTCTTTGTTAATTTTTTTTCTTGGGGATGGGTGGGAGGTAGTTGCGGTTTGGGATTTTATTTTTTCCCCTCATTGATATTGTGCTCACAAGTGCTGGAAAAGTGTGTGCAGATCCGTACAATTATGGTAGAAAACATCGAGAAAATACTTGAGAGAGGTGACCGAATTGAGCTTCTTGTTGACAAAACGGCAACAATGCAAGATGGTGCATTTCACTTCAAGAAACAGTCCAAGGGCCTTCGAAGAGCTCTCTGGATGAAGAATGCTAAGCTCTTGTAAGAGCCCTATGATTTCCCCTTTGAATTCTAATTTTCTAGTTTTTGTTCATTGATGCTAAAAGATTTTTCTTACTGCATTAAATTTCTAAATTTAGAAGTTGCTAGAGAAAACAGCAGTTTGAGGCCAGAAAATGTGAGAAGTCGAAAAAGGAAAAATTGGCTTATTTCCATCTCTAGATGCAAAAAGAATCCATATGCTCTTAGAGATTAAAAAAAAAAAAAAGGGACCTTTGGTTAAGGGGTATGCAAGATTTTAGAAACCCATGCAATATGCTCATTTAAGCATTTTCTCCCTCTGCATTGCCCATTATCCCACCCTTAGCTTGTTTAATGAGAAAGATACTGTCCCCACCCTTAGCTTGTTTAATGAGAAAGATACTGTCCCCACCCTTAGCTTGTTTAATACTGTCATTTAAATACTTTAAATCTAGATGATGATTGCCACTTGACTATAAGTTGACGTTTGATTACTGTCTTGGGACGTAAGAGATAGAGATAGCTGGGACATAGAAGACATGTGTGTCCTTTCTGTTTTTAAAAAATAGTATTCACTTCAAAATTATCCCAGACAGATCTATTTTTATGTCTCTAATTTTTCAACTACGTACGATTATGCCCCTTGTGTATTTGTCCCTCTTGTCTCAAGACACTAAGATAGTATTTTGTTACTGTCTTGCGACAAAAGCGACAAAGATAGTTGAGAGAGGAATATGTCGTTCCTGTTTTTTTAAAAGGACAAATTCACTCCAAAAAAAAAAACTATATCAAAAACGGATTTATTTTCATGTTTGTCTCTTCAACCAACCACATGCTTGTCCTTTCTGTTTCTAGACAATAAATTAAACACAACCTACTTTTGGATATATTTTTTCTGTGAACTATTATGCTAGAACTTGGCTGGTGGATGCAAAATAGGTTTAGTAACTATTTACATATCAATTGCAATAGATGGTTAGTTATCTAGTATATTTGCATATTCTCTTCGTAGTACATATTGAAAAGTTGGCATGATAAGCAATTGCCTTACCTATTTCTTGATTTTTTTACATGGAACGGGGCAATCAACAAAAAAACCCAAATCTTCAATCTATTCTTATTGCAATGTAGAAGTGGTTTAAATTGCAAGCAACTGACTGGTACATAAAGTGAGCGCAAAATTTATGTTTCCATGACAGGGCCCTGTTGACATGCGTGATTGTTTTGTTGCTGTACATAATAATTGCTGCTTGTTGTGGAGGCATCACTCTACCTTCATGCAGATCTTGAGTCTCTGCTTTATCGGTGCTGAATTTCTGCTGAGGTATGCTCAAAGATCTGCGACATCCATATATGCATATTTCATTCAAGGGGAGCTCCACTGGACTATGAAATTTTGACATGTATGTGGAATCTAAACCTTCCCCAAGTGCCAGAAATAGCACCATAGATTCCTACGCTGTTATTGCATGCGGTGTATGTGATATTTATTACAGAAAAGCCTCATTTCTTGTTTTTTGTTGTTACTGGTCATCTGTGAATACACTGCAAATTCCTTGATTCTTGCTATTGTGTAATATAGTGTTGAGTTTCAGATTCATTTTATGGAACATCAACTGTCATACACTATATGTGGTCTTCATCTATCAGTCTGTCTGTGTTAACTGTGTTTGCGACTTATTTTTCTTCCTCTTCCCATTTTCCATGCGCAAGCAGATGCTGCTTATGTTTAAATTCTTCTATTGGGCAAATTAGTTGTCTTGTTTTTTTAGTATTTTCTACCCCCTTTCGTCACCTGCTCCTGGTTAATGTGAGAAATTCGAGTTGGTGTTATGCATGCACGCAATTAGAACACTCGTTCTATTCAAGCACCGCACCCACCCTCTTGTCTAACCTGTCCCGGAGACTAGAGCAGGGCATTGAAGCTTTTGTTGTTGTTGTTATTTTTTCGTACCACTTAAATTTTGCCGTGTCTTGTGGTCCAACGAGCAGAAGTTGCAAAATTACTGGTAAGTACAATTAAGTTCATATGATAATATAATCATAAAATCATAGCCCAGTAGAAAAATAACAAGGATGATGATAAATAACAATATCACCTGTAAGTGCACAATTGGAGATTGTGGAATCCATAATTAATTTGGTCTAACAAGTCTGTCTGTGTGTGTTTTCAAAGAACAGTTAAGTTTCTGGAATTGTATGCTGGTAAGCAATGTATTATCTCTAACCTACATTGTGCTGGTGCATGGTTATTAAAACCACTGTTTTAAAACATGGTCCGGGTCCGGCCCGAGATTAGGATGAATTGGGGTTTTAACTAGGCCGGGTTTTATAAAAAAATAAAGGAAGAACATACATGGTTTTGACCCAATAAAACCTTTAACATGTGATTTAATCAATTTAGGAAAAAAAAACTTAGTCAAAATATAATAAAGAAACACAATTTTAATTTTTTTAAAAAAAATTAATTGCAACTCGAGATTTGTATTAGATTAATCTTCTTTAAGTTAGGTTTAAAAATTATAATTAAAATTTATTTTTAAATCATAAATTAATAAGATTTTATGATAGGACAAATTCTTGCAATAAAATAAAATTACTAGTCTTTACGAGTTAGGTCTATCATCGAAAATTTATAAGAAATGTGAGTAAATTTACTTTGATTATAAAATATTACTATTTTATATTAACACTAGTAGTTTTAACTGTTTAAAACTTTAAAATTAAAAGATTGAAATGAATTTAATAATAAATTTAACTTTACAAAACTATTATATATATCAAGTAAATTAATATATCTAAGAGATAAATTATATAACATATATATTATACTAATAATTTTGGTATTAGATTAAACTCATCGAAACATATATATTGAGTGTCCAAATTCAACTCCTAACAAATACGTATAAATCAATCACCTCAAGTATTTGGGTTTTTATTAGTAGTAAAAATAAGGGTATGCTAGTTAATTTAATATAAAATATGGAAGAAATTAAGTAAAAAAAAATATTGAATGTCCTGACATCTCAAATTCCACTTTTAAAATAGAATTACATTCTCAGCTTTTGTGAGGAATCTCAAGACATATGATATTTTTAGGGATTCAATATTTTTTTTATATATGCTAAGAGCAAAATCTCAAATTGCTTTTTTTCAGATAATCTTGAATGTCGTTGCACCAAAGGTATCATAGGGAAACTTTTCAATTCCATGAGTTTTTTTTTTATATAAAAAAACCATCAATGATACTTGTCATTTCCAGTACTTTTTAACTTTTTATGGCCTTACCCAACTCCGAGAAGGAAGAAGCCTACAATTTGTCAAATAGGCCGCTGCATGAAACATCAACCTTCAAGTTTTCCGGTCTATATTCACTAGATCACGGTTCATGCAATAAACAGAGACTGAGAGGCAGCATATTTGGAAGGCTACTGCTTTCCGTCTCTCTTTCTCTCGTGTTGTATATGGCTATTTGTCTGAGGTTATTTTCTCCAGCTCCTGCTGCTAAAATTTCTCTACCAAACCATAAACCTACTCCTTTATTCTCCTCACAAATCCAACATCATACCTTGGAGAAAATCCCACCACCGAATCCTAAGCAGCAAGTTTTGGAAGCTTTCTTGACTTGAAATCTGAACCGAAACCAGAGTTCTTGGATTTTGATTTCTCATGGTTTGATCCTGCTGATAGGTCTAGCTTTGATGTGATCGTTATTGGCACTGGCCCGGTTGGTCCATATCTCGCCGAACAAGTGTCCCGATATGGAGTTAAGGTATGTCTTGTGGACACCACTTTTCATTGTGGCCTGATAACCATGGAATTTGGGTTGATGAGTTTGAGAGCTCTGTGCTTGTAGATTGTTTGGACAAAACATGGCCTATGACTTGTCTCAATATTGATGATCACAAGACCAAGTATTTAGACCATCCTCGCGGCTGTGTTGGTAGGAAGGAATTGAAGGCCGAAGTATTTGGAGAATTGTGTCTTCCATAGAGTTGCATCAACTCTATGCTTCTTAGGTCATATCTCTATGTTTCTTAGGTCATATTTCACTAGTTTGGTAACTTTTTTTATTATTATTATTATGGATCAAGCTTTTAATGGATCTTCAATTGTACCGCATCACAATATCGACTAAATAGTTTACCTTATAATTTATAATGATAACATTAACACCTTAAATTTCAAACACCATACAAATAAGGCATATAACTCCTCATCGCGTTGCATGCATAAACAAAACAAAAGACATCAACTTAGCCCAAATGGCTTCCAGTCATGAACCTCTTCCCAGTCAAACCACAAGAAAGGGCTTCCTTAGGAATCTTAGCAACATGCTGGACACCTTCAGCAAAAACCACGCCCATCCCCAAATGCAAATGTGGCTCAATATGGCAATGGAAGGCCCATACTCCTGGATTATCTGCCACAAACCTCAGTGCCGTCCATCCGTAAGGAAATATCACTGCAGTGTTTCTGTAAGGTGGATTTCTCAAGTTGAATTTCTTCTCGTCAGATTTGGTGAACTTCCCTTCTCCATACCCTAGCACCCAAAAATCATGACCATGCAAATGCCATGGGTGTATTTCACTTACATTTTCTGTCAATGCATTTGCATTTTGCAATATCACATCCACTGTGCTATAGTAACCTAGCATGTAAACCCCGCTTCCAGTAGTGGTGTTAGGATTAACTGGTGGTTTCATAACATCATAATGCCCTGGAAAATCCTCAGGTGGCTTTGTTTGGTCAAAAGCATCCCGCAGGCCAAATCTGATGGACCCCAAGTAAGGTGTGGCAGGTAATGACAGGGAAACATTATTGATAGACCACTTGGTATAGCCATTCATCTTGTTCTGGGTGTTTAGCAGGACAATCCTACGGTGGTAAGTCGGTGAAGGCTTAGGGATACTTTTATGATCCAGGGCCTTAATCTTGTTAGAGAATGCCTTGCTGTGAGCATAATCATCCCATCTGGGAGTTACAGGAGGTGGTGAAAGAGGGAGTTTCGATGCAGAGTTGGTCTTGTAGTTTAATATGGTTAGGGCCTGTGGGGTGTGAGGTTCTCTTCCTCTTACACCAAAAGAAATCCAATAGTTTTGGGAGGAGTCTTGACTTGTGTTTAACAGGACTGAGTAACTCTCACCAGAATAAATGTCCAAATCATTAGTCTCAAATGGTTGCACATAATTTCCATCGGCTTCCACCACCATCATTTTGTGATTCTGTAGACAAATACAACAAAACATAAATAATTTTAGCCATCACATCCATTTGCAATGATAACAATTTGCATTAGTGCTCAGGTTAATCAAAAAGGTGGAGGGCCCCAAAGTTGTTTCATTCATTAATTTAATCATCTCCTTCTCCTTTTCTTTCCTATTTCTGTACACTTTCAAATGTATGGTTGTGTCAAAACTCAGACAGTAGCTTAACACAGGTCAGAGTTGTACAAGGGAGCTAGCTGTGCCTGTAAGGTTTGTCGACATGCACAGTGAATAGTGATGCCTATGGGCTCAGAAGTCAGAACTGTTCAATTTACAGGCACCGAGTCACGCTTATGGATCCAATGATAAAGGCCATAAGGCCAAATTGTAGTGATGTCTATGGGCTCAGAAGTCAGAACTGTTCAATTTACAGGCACCGAATCACGCTTATGGATCCAATGATAAAGGGCATAAGGCCAAATTGAGTTGTCTGACAAAAAGGCCAGGGAGGTTGGGAAGGAAAACATGTCACTTAAACTGCAAAAAGTGAAAATAGATGCAGAGATTCTTAACTAGCTAGTCCTAGTCGTCCTTTCTTCAAGGACAGTGAATTAGCTTAAACGAAGGCAAACATTGTGCTCGTGATTTGCTGCCACTGTCGACACTTGAAAGACACCATTTCAAACCCACCTTTTGATTTGGTTTCTTTTTTCTCACTTTTCTTTATTTTTTGGCAGATTAATTGGTGAATATATTTTTCTTTTTGACTTCTGATCTCTCTCCCTCACCTTCACCCTCCCCTCTATTTCTCAGTCTCCCTCTGATGTTTTCTCTCACATATATTTCTTTGAGTTTTGGCAGAAGGATATCCTCCTAATTTCATCATAATTCATGTGTATTTAGAAGAATTTTATAGTGTTCTTCATGTTAATTTGATATGTAGGTTAAATATATGTTTTCCAACATGAATAATCTAAAATGTTGGTGGAAAAAGAACCATATATCAGATTCTAAATGTACAATGGATGAGTTAAATTTCTTAAAAAAAATGGGAGTGGATTGTATTTTTCCAGCTATATAAACAACCAGTGCAACTCAAGAATTTACACTAGAATGGGGTTCGATCCAAATCATGATAAGGGCATGCATCGCAGTGCAACCCAAAGGGGCTATCCTACGTGCTGTGTGAAAGAGAATCAAGAACTCTTTAAGTTTTTACTACCATAAATACTTACCCCAATGGCCAAGTTGAGAGAAGCAAGAGCAGTAGTGCTGGCGATTCTTATTCTGTAGGTCTTGTTTGGATCCACATGCAGGATATAAGGGGCCCATTGTTCATGTCCTGTTATATTGCACTGGCTAAAAGAGGAGTTGCCGTAATGAGCTGCCAGGGAACACCCATATTGTCCTCTTCCATTGATAAGTAGGGCCTGAAGATATGATCATTTTCAAAAGAAAACGAGTGAGAGAAATATATTTAATTAATATGTTGCTTTACCTGCTTTCCTTTTTATTCCCTCCTTTTGAATTTTGGGGTCAAAAAGTTAACAGAGTCTACCAACTACCATGGACAAATTAAAGCAATATAGTAATCACCTTCTTTATTTTCCAATCCATTTGTTTTGAAATATCCGTTTGTTTGTGCGATGCACCGCAAAAAAAAAAGAAAAGGGTTCTAAATTAGAAATCCAAAATCTTATGTTCTAAATTAGAAAGATGGAAATCCCGGCAGGATGTATATTTCATTGTCCCTTCGAGAGCTAGTTGGGGCTGGTCATGCCACCATTCACAATATGCATGGCACTATGATAGGTAATGGTTGACATTGACTCTTCTAGCAAAGGATGATGTGATAACCGAACTAATGAAGAAGACTTCCATTTAATTTTGAGGGTCTAATTTAATTAATTTAATTAATTTAATTAATCTGGATTTGTTTTTTAAAAATTATCATTTAAAATATTATAAATATCAGAATCATTAAAAGCTTATATAATCATTAATTTTAGAATATTAAAAAATTAGTCAAGATATATGTATAAACTGACCCGAATATCCACAATTTAAAAAAAAAAAAAGAAGAAGATGACTTCTAACTCGCTTGCTATAAGATTGATTAGACTCTAAAATTAAGGTAGTGATGAGTATATACTATATGGTGCTTAGATATGTCCCTTTGGATCAATGTTTTTATGAAAAAAATCATCAAAATACAGGATTTTGGCCATAATATAATCTTCATGATAGAAACATGGATGGTGAATATCTACCTGGGGTTCATTAATCCAACGCATTGGTCTGGAAGAAAGGCCAACTTCTTGGTGATGAACGCTTTTGTGCCACCAGTCACTTAACAAAAGGTCAAACTCACCGTCATAGTGGAAAGGCTCCTTCTCTCCTTCTGCCACATCCACTATCATGGCACCGTACAACCCTGCTGATCTTTGCATTCCATAGTGTCCATGGTAGAAATACGTTCCTGCCTGCAAAAATTAGTTAAACCCTAAAAACTGCATCTAAAACATTCCTGTATAAAAGAATGGCTTTTGGGCTACATAAGAGTCAAGGTTTGTTAATTAATCTAGTTAGCTAGAGCAAGAGAAAGAGAAGTAGAGTGTTCTTACTCTGTCAACAGTGAACCTATAATCGAAGGTTTCTCCGGGGTTAATGACACACTGCGAAATGGAAGCAGTCCCATCTGCCCATGGTGTTCCTTTCTGCAAAATAAAAAAGAAGTGAATTAATACCAGATAAATACAGTAAAACAATTCTTTCAGAAAAACAACCCGTTGCATGCAGAGATACTTCCATCAGAGCATGGGATCAAAGTATAGAAAGAAACCTGTCTGATTCCATGCCAGTGAATGACAACCCCCTCAGTGTGGAGTTTGTTTGTGAGTTGCACATGAACTATATCTCCAGCTCTAGCACGGATTGTTGGACCAGGGAACTGGCCATTGATTCCCATCACAACATTTTCTATCCCATCTGGAGACCAGTACATGTACTCCACTTCCCATTTATAAAAATGGTTTCCAGTCCTATTAGAAGTCGCCGATGAACATTGGATCATATAAAGTAAAATACACCAAATAATGAGACCCTTGAAACTTCTTGAAAATGGTTCAACCAAGAAGTTGTAAGTCAGCGTCCCCATTTTCTCCTGTTGGATGCTCAAGAAGATGTAGTGTAGCGGTGGATGCCCAAGTAATGATATTTGCTATATCACCTCTGTCGAGCGGATGCCCTATCGAGCTGCTATTTATAGAGGCGATGGAAGGGGTTTCCTTTAATTTGGACTGAACCTTCCTTTCTTTTAATTTATATTTTTTTTCTCATATTCTAATTATATGATTATTTTTATATAAGCTTATAACTCATCAATACAGATTTGATCTTATTTTTCAAACGAATTTAAATACATACCTCACCTTCTACATTAATTAATATATTCATGAGATGAAAAAATCCCTTTAAATGTTAACCTCGTAATTTAAATACGAAAAATAAATAATTTTTATTTGAAGCTGGGTCAGAAAGTTGATTGATATAGGATCTAGCATGTAATAAACAATGTGTACGCATGGATAGAAATAAGTTTTATTTTCTGTGGCTGCGAAATTATGTTCATGGAGTCTCACTCATAGTGCGTGTGTTAGGTATGATGATTTTTATGAGAACTTCCATTGGCAGTTCTTGTTGGGGTCTATTTTTTATATATATATTGAATAGAATTGATTACACTGCGTTAGACTATACTGATAATGATCTCGTCTTGCATTTAGTCTATTTTTATGATTTTTTTATTTGATAGACATTGTACAGAACTTGACCTAGAGGCTTGGGGATTAAAAAAAAATAAAGGATTGATCTGACTTCTTCCAGTAAAAAATCAGGCTCAATTTGCGAACTAGTTGACTAGAGATAAAATATGGGTAAAAAATCTATTGATTTTTTTTGAAATATTTTTTATCAAAATAAGGCTGTTTAGTTTTTTTTTTAATTTGAGTCAACTCAGGTTGACCATCCCAGGCCTTGTCCGGAGTTGACCCTCCCAACCCATAACTCAATTCTTGCCCCGAGTCAACCTAGGATGACCATACCGGCCTGTGACCTAGGCCTTGACACGGGTCAACTCCTTAGTTAGTTTTAAAACAATGATAATAACTAATTTTATTCTCACGTTGATTCGGGTCAATGGTCAACCTGACCCGTGACCCGATCTTGGCATCGGGTCGACCCCCGTATCAAATTTTAAAACTATGATAATGATCACTTTTATTCTTATGTTGACACACGTCAATGGTCAACTCAACCCACCACCCGGGCCTTACTTTGAGTCAACCCCCGAGTCAGATTTAAAATCATGATAATAATCACTTTTATTCTTATGTTGACTCGATCAATGGTCAACTCAAGTCTTGCCCTGAGTCGACCCCCAAGTTAGGTTTAAAACTATGATAATAACTAATTTTATCTTAACATTGGCATGGGTCAATGGTCAACACAATATGTGGCATGGGCCTTGTCTCAATTCGACCTTATAATCGGGTTTTAAAACTATAATAATAGTCATTTTTATATTTACAATGACCTGGATCAACTTAAGTTAACCCTTGTGCAGAGAATTGGACAAGTTTGTTCTATCCTTTTTAATTGAACAAAAATTTCTTTACCAGAATAGCTTTGAACAAGATAAAAACTTGATTTTTGCATTGTCCAAAAATACATCAAACAATTTTATAAAAAAATTATCATATCCAATTTAACATTGCCCAACATACCAAACACTACATAATGTTACCATGAAAAGCATCGATTAAATGTCTCCTACTATTAGGATCCAAAAGAACAAGCAAACAGTGAATGAAATGAATATGTTAATTAAGAAAGATATGCATAATAAGTTCTAAAAAAATAAAACATGGTAAAATTGAATAAGACGTGTAATAAGAACATTTATGTCACAATATTATCTATAAGAAATTATATTTATTTTTGGTTTTTTTTTACACTTATCGTGAAGGATATGAGGTTTGTTGTACTAAGAACCCTAGATTATCAAGATTATAAGATTTTTATTATAATATGATTCATCAAATAATAGCGTGTGGTTGTATTTTAAGAATATATATTCTTAATTAGGGTTTTTGTCTATCAATATGATCTTAAGAGCCTATCGACTAACTAGATATAATAAAGCGTGTGTAAGATATATACACATGTAATTAAGAAATTAACAAGAATATTATAAAGTTCATATGTTAAATTAGTCGCGTAGTAATTAAGAAAAAGATTCTTTTTAGACTAAGAGTTTATTTGGCAGTGTGGTTATGCGTACTTTTCAAATAACTTTTTGTGCCAAAATATATGCTAATGATGTTTTTTTATTTTTTAAAAATTATTTTTGATATTAGTACATTAAAACGATTCAAAACATACAAACTATATTAAATTTTAATAAAAAAAATTAAAAATTTTTTTGGGAACACGGGTTGAACCGCGTTCCCAAACATGCTCTAAAGCCTCGACAAAAAGAGCAGATTAAAAGACAAAAGAATATATGGTCAGGAAAAAAATAAAAGGCAATATCTACTGTCATAATTAAAGCATATGTTATGCACCTCATAAAAAAGAAACGTGCAAGAATATCTGTCGACTATATAATTAATGAATCCCATCACTTTACAGCTTCCAGATCTGCACTTTAAGCTTTCTAGCCGACGATTTCTTACCTTTCGGGGAAATAGAATGTATAACTGAGCTCCTACCTTGAAGCATATTTAATAAATCCAATAATTATATATATCCAAATAGATTTTAAGAAATTAGCCAAATTGTTGAGGGCCAGGCTTGTTTTCTTCTTCTGTTCCTTGTTTCTGCTGGTTTGTTTTCTAACCCATCGATCCTTGTTCATTTTCTGTGAGTTCTCATGATGGTTAAAGATAGGTTTCCTTGCACTTTAGTGCTGGCGTAGAATGTTGAATGCACATGCATGTCTTCCTGTTCTCATTGTTCATGATGAAAAGAAAATAATAATGTTCATACCATCATCGTGTGTATTGTTTCAAAACGAAACAAAAACACGAATTCAATCGTTTGACCCTACCGTGTCAATAATAGCTAACATGAACGCTTCAAGTTCTGTTGATTGAACAAGGGCATACATGGCTGCCGTTGTGCAAATAATTGTGTTCCCATGATGGACCGCCAATTCGAAGCATGAATAACGTGTCTTAAGACGTCTCCACTAGACAAGATCGATCGGCTCATATATATGAACACATATATGATAACTTGAATCAAAGACAGGAGGGATAGATCCTTTGCATTTGCTACCTTCAGAGCTAGAGTTGTTCTAATTCGATGGCTTCGATGGCTAATTGTTTGTACACGCAGTAATAATTAATGCATGGCTGCCTCGTCAGTGTTCATAGAAAGTGAATAATAATGAATACGAGTTCTTGATTAATAGATGGTGAGCTTGACATTAAGGCCATGTTTGAAAACCAACTCTTTCTTTAGAGGCCAAGATTGAAGGTCAATAATTAATGAGTAAGTTTCCAAACGACCATTAATAGTTTCTTTGAAAATAATATTCAGTGTCAGATATGAATTATTATAATGTTTGAATCCAACTCAATTAATAAAGAAATTGAAATTGCATGTTTTAATTAATGGACCAACTTCTCAAAGTTACTCAATTACCACCAATATGAAGGCCGCCCCCATGCATTGTTTCAAGGATATTCAAGTCACAGCATCGAGGACATTAACAACTTGGGTTGAGAAGAGAAGGGTGTTCACTTTTAATAGGAGAAATTAAGGAGAGATAGAAAAAGGGTTGATGAATACTTTGAAAAAAGATAGTTTTTAAAGGTGGTTAATCTGGTCTTTAATATATATATACACACAGCAAACCAGATGGGTTGGTTTTTTTTATCAATTTTTGTATGATTTTTAAGAATTAAATGTTATTTAGAATTCAAATCTTGATTAATATTCATCATGATCTTCTAGATACGAGCTAGCTAGGATTTATTAAGACCTCTAATTGAGTTCGATCTAGCCAGAGAGTTTCAGACATTGTATAAAAAAGCTTCTGAAACCATAGCCAAGAATGAAGAGTTAATAAATTGGACCGGCATACGTGTATATGAGGATGAAAGAGTGGAAACACCTTGACCTCTTGTAGCTAGAAATTAATCTGCTGTTGCGATGCTTCTTCTTCTTTCCTGACATAATAATAAATTCGCCAGCTAGTACTATCGGTCTAACTCTTCCATTCAATCTCTTTAAAAATTATTTCTCTCATCTTTTAAACAACAATAATAAGTTTATTTATTTGTTTGTTTGTTTTAACCACCACAACCTCCTTGCTTACTCTTATTCTCCTTCATCGCCACCGCCTCAAATAACCCATGAAATCAAACCCAAAAACCAATCTAAAGACCCTATTTTCTTAAGAATATTCAAGTCACAACATTGAAGACTACGTGGGAAGTGATGAAGGAGAAGAGTGTTTTGTGATGCAATATATAAGACTTTAATATATATATATATAGTGGTGTGTGTTTATTTTTTATAAGAGAAAGAATAGTGATAGAAGAAGGGTCATTAGATATTTTAGAAAATCTAGTTTTTATTTAGAAGTATAATCCTTTTCTTCAATGTAGCAAATTATATAGTTGAGTTAATTTTTTTTTATTTCTTGTATGATTTTTAAAAATTAATTAGATGTTATTTAGAATGTATTCTGTTTATTTCTTGTAAAAGCCACAACTCGTCCAAAAATAAAACGAAATGATAAAAAAAAAAAAAACAATTAATAAATTGGACACGCATGTGTTTTATATGCTGGAATATGAGGATGAAAGAGGTGGAAACACCTTGACCGGCCTTCTGCAACTAGAGGCCGACGCGATTAATCACGTGATGATACAGTAGAAAAAAGACGAAAGCAGCATGCTATCCCTAATTACTAGCTGCTTCACTGATCGAAGAGCATATATCCAACGACAGTAATGCATGGAAGATCACCATAAAGCTTGAATAAGAAGCTGAACGCCGTCAAGCCCAGTTATGTCTATCGAGCAAGATGAAAGCACGTCATTTAGGAAGTGGTCTCAGACGTGCTTGTCCTGAGAACTTCTCACGCCAGTGCCTGCAATGGTCCCAGATGCCATGTCTCATCGTTTTCCCTTTCAACAAGTCCACATGCTCCTGCAGTCCTGCTTTCCTTTTTTTATTATATAGTTCAGCAAAGAATGAAAACTAGCACATATCTCCTTCTCCTTTTATTCCTTTATTATATATGATTTCCATGTCGGTCCAAGGAATCATTAGAGAAGAGAAATGAAACTTACAAGAAATTAAGATGAATGATTCATACGCCAAGCTACGAGGACAAGACGTATCCACCCGTTACTTGATGATTAAAAGAGGTTGCAAAATATCCCATAAATAATAATTACATTATCAGTTTGTTTGTGAATATTACAAATTTCTCGTTATATTATCACATGTTAGAAAATAATATAAATCATATCCTAAAATCTCATCTAACAGCTTAAACTATTGGGTTATGATGATTTTTTAACATGATATCAAAGCCCTGATGATCAAGCGATCACGAGTTCGAATCTCACATTTCTCATTTATTTGATAAAAATTAAGCACAAAA
Source organism: Populus nigra (assembly GCF_951802175.1). Classification (NCBI taxonomy): domain Eukaryota; kingdom Viridiplantae; phylum Streptophyta; class Magnoliopsida; order Malpighiales; family Salicaceae; genus Populus; species Populus nigra. The sequence goes on along the minus strand of NC_084852.1, from coordinate 27,128,485 downwards.
TAATATAGGTTTGTGCAAGTTTCAAGCCCAAAAAGCTTTTACTGAAGTTGGTGTTAAATAATAATATAAATAATATCTTGAAACCTTACCTAACACAACTTAAGCTATTGAGTTGAGATGGTTCTTTGATACAGCCTCCATAATAATTTTCAATACTCCTTCTCCCTTAACTTCTACTCCACATGAGAAATACCTACATTTTCATGTTTGATCAAGTATTATAACTTTATTTTTTCTAGTGAGTCTAATTAATTGAGATATTTAATTTCTTTTTAGAGTTAATGAGTATAAATATTTCGTAGAAATCTTTAATTCTTTGACGTCGAAGGTCATTTTTAAGGTCAAAATCCACCCTAATTAAGAACTTACTTTTAGTCTCTTAATTTTATGATCCACATCTTCAAAAGTATCCCAGATCGATTTTGAATTCTATATTTTTATATATTATGACAAAGCTACTGAAAAACCGCAAGATTCTGCCCCTTGCCAACATCACTGAAGAGCATGCATGCATAAATCCAACAACATTTGTTGGTGCATGAAGCTTGAATTAGACACAGAACATCAAACCCAATAATGTATATCAAACAAGTTGGAAGCATGTCTTAAAAATTTCTCGCATCCACACATCGATATTCATTTTGTGGTGTGGTGTGGTTGCTTCAACGGTCCCAGATACCACACGGTTTTCCCAATCAACAGGTCCACATGCTTTTGCTTTTTTTTATATTATTATATAGTTCGGCAAATAATGAAAACTAACATATATATTCCATCTCTTTTTATTCCTTTATTATGATTTCCATGTTGGTCCAAGGAATCATTAGAGAAGACAAATGAAACTTACAAGAAATTAACATAAATGATTCATATGCCAAGCTACGCGGACAAGAAGCATCCACACATGGCTTGATTAAAATGGCTTGATTAAAATGGCAATAGAGGTCTCTAAGGGACTATTTGATTCATTTTGCTAAACTATAAGGACCCACGGAGTTTGAAAAGCTTACAAGATTTCCTACATATAAATACATTAAAAAAAAAACCCACTTTAAGGTATAGTCTTATGAATTTGTGAGTGGACGGATACATCATGTTTGCAATTACTTTCTACTAATTTTAACATTTTAATTAGTTACACCAAAGTTTTTCCTTGCTATCAATTATATAAATAATGAAACCAATAACAAGCTAGGCCCATATGGCTAAGGAAAACAAAACAATAGGAAGGGCCACAATTATTATTTTATAAATTGAGTTATTTTTTTTAAAATTAAATAATTTTATTTTGATAAAAATACAAAAACAAAAAGAAAAAACCTGTTCGAAGTAAAACTTGGCCCGATCCAGGTTTCTAGTCACCGGATCGGCACGTCAGATCGGGCCGGGATTTTTTACTATAGAATTTTAATGATCTCTCAATGAGCATGGGTTGTAAATGGGTGTGTCAAAATGGGCCGTAAGAGAATGTGAACAAGTCCAGCTACACTTCAAGTGGGCTGTGTGACTTAACCTTGGGTGGGTAACCAATAAAAACCCAAACCACTTATAGACCCATTAAGAGGTCCAATTTGAAACACCTAGGCTACATCTCCCGGTCCCTGCTCCTCTCTCCGACGGGTCTGCTGTCTCCTCCCAGTCCTGCTTGAGAAAAGAAAAGGTCAGTGCTTCAGTTTTGCTTCTTTGAAATACCTCTTCTTCTTCTTCTCCGTTAAGTTAATATTTTGTCGGGATGTCTTCTTTTGGCTACTATACATTCCTGAGTCAGGTCATTTTGGTTGCTTGTAATGATACTTAAAAATAACACAACGTGTTCGATAAAATGCCTCTCGGAGGGTTTTTTTTCCTATATTTAATCTTAATCATGGACAAGGATGTGAACAGACTAATGATTCTAGATTTTGCATCGCCGTGGTTTTTTCTTGATGGGTTTTTAAGATTTGATCGGATTATCATTCCTCCCTTGAGGTTTGCCACTGTTTCATGAGTGGCCCTTCAAGGCTTGCTTGGTTTCTTACTTTGATGAGTAGGTCATTGTGGTTTTGTTTAAATTCGATCTAACACTTGTAATTCCGTAATAATCTGAGGTAAATCCGCGGTCTTTCTGTCTCAGAGAGCTTCTGGCAGGGTTCTTTTCACTCAGACATCAAAGATGCTTGGAAATTATGTCAAGAAGCCAGCTCTAGAGCTCGCTGCTCTTAGTCGTCTCCAGTTCTATGTAAGTTACTTTCTCTTCCAGTAGTCTTAGTCATCTTCAGTTCTTGATTGTTACCTTTCTTGTTTGGGGGTGGGGTTAATAATTGGCAGAGAGAGATCCATGGTAGAAATAAGAAGGCGATGGAGTTCATTGCGAAAGGATGGAGTGCTTTGAAGGAAGTGGATAGAGTCATTGATTACTGCGAACGCAATGATAAACGTCTTATCCCTCTCCTCAGAGTAGGCCTTTTCTTTTTCTTAAGAAATGCTGGATATCGAAAGTGGTGAAGAATATTAAAAATGCTATTTGGCTTTTGTCTTCGTGCTGTTTTTTATTTTTTTTGGGTTTGATATTAGACAGCGAAGGAGAATTTTCAGCTGGCTTTGGAGGTTGACAACTCCAATACCCATGCTAGGTATTGGTTGTCCAAATTGCATCTGAAGTACCATGTTCCAGGGCAAAATCATGCTATGTAAGTTCTTTTTATTTTCTCTCTCTTGCTTCAGTGTATGCCTGTTGTCATGGTTTTAAATGTAAATTGTTGCACTAGTGTGTCAAGGCAGCTTGAGAGCTGGGATTGGCTTAGTTCTAGATTTGATATGCCACCCAATCAGTTTTGTTCAATCATTTGGATAACATATTAAACCCCTAAACAGGCACCAGTAAAAAAATTTGATGCTCTTTAGGCTTTTGATTTACTCAATAGTAATCACGACTTTACTTATTTGAGCATCCAATATTGTCATGAATATTGCCCTTCTATTTCCACATTGACATTTGCATGTCACTTTGACTCACGGTATGTTTGTGAACCTTTTATATGCGCACTACTGATGTTTTTTTCTTCTTTTTTTATCATGAAATAGAGGAGTTGCTTTATTAGTGGAAGCTGCAAATATGGGTGATCCAGAAGCACAATATGAATTAGGTTGTCGTCTAAGAGTTGAGGTTAGGCTTATTGTGTTCCATATTCAAACTAGTGTTTATAGACTGGTTCATATGTGAAAATGCTGGCAAAATATTATCAAGCTTCTATTTATTAACACAATAGAAGACAATGTTAAAAACGAAGTATCTGTGGAAATATTTCATATAATGATTCTGGAAAATCATGCTGTACATAACAGTAGACTGCCAAACTGAACCCAATATAATGTAGTTTTAATAGGGCCTTGTGTGGGATCCAATCTTGATATTCATGATAAATGTCTATCCTACCTTTGTTTCATTTCCTGCTCTTAAAACTTCTTGCATGGTAAACTAACTTGAATTCATATTTATGAGCTCTGAGGCTTGATAGCTTAAATGCTTGAGATTAATATTTTTAGTCCTTGTGAGCTTGGGGTATGTATATCTTGATAGCTTAAGCTTTCGGAATTGAGACCTCTTATCAACTAAGATAGTATTGACCAAGCTGTGTGAAATTTCGTTTACTAGAAATCATCAATAGCTTGACAACAAGTTCTAAAGTAGTATCCACCCTGCCCTTGATTGTGAGAATTTTCTTTTTCAGTTGTTTCCTGGTGGATCTATTAGTTCTGATTGTTTTGTAACGTTCCTTTTGTAATATTTTGTCATATCTTTTTTGGATAGAATGATTATGTCCAATCAGATCAACAAGCTTTCTATTATATAGAGAAGGCAGTTGAAAAGGTATGTTTCTTTTTTTGCTTAGAATGATTGTTTATAATGTTTCTATAATGGGTCTCGAGACCTTACTTGAGCCAGATTCATTGTAGTTGCATCCTGGTGCTCTTTACCTTCTTGGTGCTGTATACTTGACGGGGGATTGTGTGAAGAAAGATATCGCCTCAGCTTTGTGGTGTTTCCATAGGGCATCGGAGAAGGTAATAAACAGAGTTCTTTATACTGACTAGATTGCATCCATCAATTCTCTCTCTCTACCTATCTATTCTTTCCTGGGGGAGTGGGGGGGTGATGGGGGTGCATTTACTTTCTAAACTTGATTGACATTCTCCATATTTTAAGCCAACTGGTAGACTTTTGCTAATGTAAGTTAAAGTGATGGCAGTTGGCTTTTTGTGGTACATCGTCAGTAGTTATCAAGATACATGAGATAAATTTGACAATCAGGTTCTGTCCTGAAAAAAAATTAAAAAGAAATCAGGTTGCCCCTTCTGCCATCTAATGCGTCTGGAAATAGAAACTCTATAATTTGAGGGCCTTGTGCATAGAGTTGAGCTCCGTATTTGCAACTGTAAGACTTGTGATTGCAGAGTACCTGTAATGTTGTAATGACAAAATGGTTTCTTTCATTGCTGATAATGAAATTGGGAAGGCATAAGTTCTGAATTGCTCTAGAATATTATTAGTTAAACTCCTCTGTAGGACCTTTCTTTACTGCTATTATTTTATGCAGGGACATGTTGGTGCTGCTATAGCATATGGATCTCTCCTCCTTAGAGGTAAGCTGTTCTGACTCCCTTTCTTTACCTTCTTTTCCCTCCTGTTCATTGAAATTCGTTGGGATGACTCAGTTTTTTAGTAATGTCTTTGTTTTCCTTTTCATGTACATTGCATGATTAGCATCCAATATTTTGATGAAGGGCATTTAGTTAAAATTGAGTTTTAACTAAATGACCTCGTATTGATATCATGGTGCACACCCTGCCATCATTACAGTTGATAGAGATTACTTCTTGCAATTCCGTAGGTTCTATGAACTTTGTCTAGGGATATGATTTAGATTAAAGCTCTTTTCATCTTAAAGATTATACAAATCATTTATCTTGTCTTTTACTTGTGCAAAATGAAAAGCACAAGCTATTAATTGTGATATTGGGTTTCCTCTTGGTCCAGGCGCTCAGGTTCCAGAACATCTAACAAAATTCAGTTTGAAGAGGGGTTCATCTGCGAAAAAAATGAACAGAGCTGAAAATACTGAGATGAATCCTGTAGAGAGAGCAAAGGAACAGTTCCAGATTGCAGCAAAAGCAGGATCTGATCTTGGATTAAAGTGGCTGCAAAGACTTGAAGAGGAAGAGAATCGTCTACTTGCGGAGAGTCATTCTAAGGAACCATCCTCCCAAAACTAAATTGGTATATCTAATAACAGGATGTGTTCCTGGGTCAAAATGGCTGCAAAAGCTTTAGGAGGAAGACAAACGTCAACTTACTGAAAAATGATCTCCCGAGGCCAAAATGGTGGCGACTATACATAGTAAGTACTATGTTAGCTCCACCATGCTTCATGCTAGAGCTTAAGCACCAGCTGTTGAAAGTCAATGTCGTCATGGTAATTTAACAGGTGAGAACTGCTTTAGACAATCTTATGTTTTCTCCTAAACAAGTTTAGGATACTGTGAAATGGTAAGCGTCATGCCGCTAACAAGTGTAAGTTTACATTTCTGTGGATTATACGGATTATGCTTTTCATGTAAGCAAGACATATGAAGCATCATCTTGCTAAATAATAGTAGTTGAAAACCATTGAATATGAATGAATGCTGCAAGCGATGTTGTGAATATGATATTCCTTAGTAAAGGAAGCTTCAGATGATGCTTTAGTATTGGTTAGAATTATGTTGGGTGGCCTATCCTGTTATTGTTCCAGTATTGGTTACCACATAAAATTATGGATGAGGGTAAAAAAAATAACATGACTTTCTTACGGCCTGTGTAAATAACATTTTAACTCTTGTAGTTTTCAAAGTGGTACAAATGGGTTCTTGAAGTAAAAAAAGTTCTCCGTCCGTCCATCTGAACCTTGAAACTTTTGCAATTTCACACAGTTTTTAACAAGTATCAATAAACTTTTTTTAAAATAATAATTTAGTTAGTTCATTTTCGAAATTTCTTTTGTAAAATAGTTGCAATTCTTTTTATCCTTCCATCTTACCACAAATTTAAGCACATTCATCATTAATTTAGTTCTTGTTGTGTTTAATTAATAGGTAATACTTTATCATTAAAAAAATCAATCTTCATGTAGCAATTGAAGCTTGGAATATTAATGGAGGAAAGAAGAATTATTTACAAATATATGACTTTTAAAATTAAATTAACAGAATTCCCTAGAAACAGCATTGGAATATTCTATTATTTTCAAAATCATTTCCAGACTTTATGAGCATAGCCAAATTAGGTATTTGCATGCATCCTAGAGGGATCGCAATAATGCAGATGAAGCAGTATGATGAGATTTATACCAAAAAAGCAAAGGCACAAATGGTAGACTCTTTACTAGCATTATATTAGTACAAATCCCTGTTTGGGGGATCTTAAAACAAACACAACGCAGTTACAAATGCTAGGATATTTAGTATCATGAAGATTTACAGATAATTATACCAGGGATTGCATTTTGCCGATCCCTTTACACTGAGAGTGTGGAGTAATACGCTTTCGGTTTTGTGAGGTGCAGTTTTCATTCAAGACAGTTAGACATTTTGCAGCATGGATCCTCTCTCTTCATGAGCAATTTGTGCCGTAACTCGCAAGTCCCAGCAACTCCGGACCTTCCAGTCGAGGATTGTTCTCAAAGCTGCAAGAGAATTTAGGATTTGTTTAGTTTCCCAAAGGAGAACTGCAATTTTTTTTATACATGCCTTTCCACTTGTTCACATATATATATTATATGCGAGGCTCAAATGCATACACTTTACACATATATTACAAGTGCGGAGTTCTGATAGATATGACACATTTAGGTCAGAGCCCTCCATCTTATGAGTGATATGTGCTCGTACAAATCTAGGCAGAATATAGGACATGAGAGAGAATCATGTTTATCTTGCTTACAGGTAGCATACAATTTGCAAAACACAAACCTTCAAGCCACTGGTTTGAAGAGATGAACTTTAAAAGCTCAAACATGAATTTCACAGTAACATAAGCTTCAAAAGCATCATTAACGCAATTTGGTTGTCATGGTAATCTAAATAAACAAGAGCTGGTTGATGTGGTTTTAAATTCTCCAGCACCGACACTGGGAAAAAACTTTCATGAGTTGGATTTGAAGATCTGAACTTTGGAAGAGAATTTGCATAAACAAAGGGTATCTAGGAGAATTTTGAAGGAATGGTGCAGAAGTTTCCATATAGCTGACCCAAATTAGTTGGGGATTGAGGCTTAGTTCTTATTGTGCTGTATTGTGAAGATCATGCGCTGTCTTCATAAGATCTAAGTAACCATTTGGCATTGAGGTTTAACTTGCTTTCTGTCAAAATTTGAATTTTTTTTTCCTTCAAGACAAGTTTTTTTAGTGTTTTTGGATTGTTTTGATGTATTGATGTTAAAAATAAATTTTAAAAAATAATAAAACATCATTTTAATGCTTTTCAAGCAAAAAACATTTTGAAAAGTAACTTCTATCACATTCTCAAAGACCCTCTAAAACTTTGAGGAGAAGTTGGGGAATGAAAGAACCTAGCATCACACTAAGTACCACGTTGGGACCCTCGAGAGAGTATGAGATACCAAACAAGGGAAACACAGCTTTCTGCTAAATCAAACTCTTGATTATTTTGGTGGGAAAAAAAGGTGCCTAAGCATGAAACAAAAGAAAGTGCAAGTCAATATTCATGAAGGAAACAGGGAGGGAGGGAGAGAGGGAACTTACTTCTATAGAAAAGGGCAATCATGGGCAAATAAGAAATCAAGACAGCGTAAATAAAAGTAAGAGAGCCTACTTGTTCAAAGGGATGTGTTCAAAAGGTCCATTAGTAGGAATTGTTCCACATAAATCATTGCTCGAGACATCCCTGGAGATACAGGAAAGATGATGAACTGCTTTAAGCTTCTGAACATTTAACCTAACTATCAAAGCAAATAAACATGCATATTCATGAAATAGTTTCAGGAATAATCTAGGAATTAGTCAGCACTTATCTAAAAGAGATATTTTATAGGATGGATTTTGTTAAAGATGAGGAAGCCGCAAGGCTCTGTCACCTTCTGTTTTAACTATGTTCCACTATAGTGAGGCCTTTCACATTCTTCTTTTTTTGCTCTGTGCTCCTCAGAGCATGTGCCTCGGGTTTTTTCCCCTACAAGTTGACTGTGAATCATGGGCAGTCCTGATATTGATTTCTTTTGAGGATTTGTAAGTAGAAAGAGTTGAATATGGCAATTCTTTTTCAGTAAATGGGTGTGATTGCACAAGGAACATTTTTCCTCAAGGGAATAAATGTACAGAGTGCTTTCAAGGTTATTTCCATAGCTGATGATCAGAGTACATCTTTTTTTCATACTAAGAAATCCTTCTTTTATCCAAAAAAAAAAAAAACGGAGGATGGTCCTTACACAACTTTGAGGCTTGAAACATTGGTGAGATCCCTGGGGATGGGTCCAGTTAATCGGTTATCATTAAGTCGTCTGCCAGACAAAAAAGACAATAAGAGAAATGAGAGACAATTTATCTTGCAATTCCACATAAACAGAGCAAGCACATATGCCGGAACCTATACATACATGCATAAGGAGAGAGGAAGAGAGGGAGAGAAAATAGTTTTCAAGACAAACTAATAAATTTGGAAAGCAAATGTACCAAACTTTCAAACCAAATGGGACAAAGAGAAAAGGAAAATCCTTTTAAGCATTTAATCATACATCATAGTAGAGCTTCTTGTACTCACAAAAAGACAAGGGACTTCAACTTCCCCAGTGAAGGAGGAATGGTCCCTGAAATGTTGTTGTTGTACAAGTCCAAGCTAACGAGGCTCTTCAAGTTACCTAGCTCAGTGGGGATAATTCCTTGAATATTGTTTTTATAAAGCTCCCTACACCAGAAAAGATGAGAGAGGTCACAAGTAAGTAAGCAAAACCCAAACATTAGATACAAGTGACTCTGCATCCCTGAATAATACCCCCATATGGACACAACAAAGGCCATTGATTCAAAATTAAAGACTAGCCAGAATTAGAAACTATTCCAATAACTTTGCAATACTATCATGGAGAAGATAAAGGCAGGAAAACATACAGATATTGCAAATGCTCTAGTCTTCCAAGTTCAGGTACTAGATGTCCAGATAGATTTGAGTTCCCCAAGTCCCTGTAGCAGCATGAGATATGAGAAAACAAAAAACATTACACAATAATTCTAAATACATGTTGAAAGAATTAATAAGCACGAGGAAAAAAAGACCATAGTTGATGCTAATTAAGGCCCAAACATAAACAATCATTTTCCAAAAGATACTGAAAAGCTAAAGAATAGAATATGTCAAAGGCTATAAATCAAAATACATAGCATACCAATCAGAATGCTATATGACAGCATATGACAGGATAGAGCAATGTGTTTTTCCAAAACAATGATGATATTATATAGGCACTGAGATCATTTTTTAATGGAACTGTAACCATTAAAAGATAGTTGCTGCTTTTTTCACCAAACTACTGAAGTGTTAAATGTTTCCTGTTTTTTTATAAAGGAAACTATCAATAGGTCAATTAATGTTAAACAGCAGGAATGGTAAAATTATTGCCATTCTAAAACAATAGAAAAGGACAAGAAAGCTGATCGACTAAGAAATTAAAAATATTAGAAGGTAAAATTAATAGTCTAAAATGACAAGCTCGAGACATAACAATATGCAACATAGAAGCCAGAAACTGTCATCATTTCTGACTGCTTAAGTAAGTTCAGAAAAAAATATAACATTTGGGCAACAGGACACCAAATATTGCATTTCTCACTTCACCAAACAGCATTAAAAAACAAAAAAACAAAAAAAACACATTTCAAGGTATATATATATATATACAGTGAATCCCATAATCCACACAATCACTACATATGCTTTTAAACATAGGGTAAAGGAACCAACAAATCTCCTCAAACTTTACACATGCCATTACAAGTAATTTTGTAACAATTTTTTTTTTATTTTTTTTTTATCATCATAGCAACTAGTCACTGAAGCATAAATGAAATCCACAAAGTCAACCTTTGAAGACCTCACCCAAGGCGTCTTACTTACATATTATGCAAACATATTCTATAAACTAAGATCAAATTCTCAAAGGGCAAAGAAAAGAAACCATGGAGAAACAACTCAAAAAGTCGAGGCAAGGTACAAGCCCAGAGGACAACGAAATCTTACAAACTCTAAACAAATATAATTCATCAAGAAGTGTGAAAAACATGGAATGTAGTGGCAATATCTATTCTTAGAGACTAACAAGGCTCTAGAAACCATATAGGAATAAAAAAACATAATCCATAAATGTTTAATTTTAGACCAAATAACTATATGAATCAAAATTAAACATGAGAGACTATTAGGTACACCAGGAACGTACTCCCCCTCACAAAAACATGGATCCCACCATGAAAATAATTCATGGGTCTCACTCTATGTGAGAGAAAGGAGTATAACTCCATACCTACTGAATAATTACTCTGTGATGGTGATAATATATCATGAACATAAACTCGCACGGCAGCACCCTATAAAACAAAAACACTTCTAACAATTTCAACGCTACTACACATTTACACTAATTTGATCCATTTATTAATTTTTTACTCTTTTAATTTCAAAGACGCCTTCTAAATAAATATAAAATTATAAAGCTACTGACTAAACAAACTCAATAATTTGAACCTAAATCATTTATTTATCTATCTATTTTAATTTCAAAAACACCCCCACAAAAATTGAAGCAGAAAATTAGAATTACAAGCAGAAAAACCTAAAAATCCAAGAATTAAAAATTAAAAAGCAGAACACAAATACTCCAGAAAAACAACGGATCTTCCAGGTTCCAAATAAATAAAAAAATAAAAGCATAGATAAATAATTTATAAAGATAGGTGAAGAAGAAATAATTACACGCGAGTGACGCGATTATCCTGGTTGCAAGTGATGTGAAACCAAGTGCAAGGGTTAACAAGAGTGGGATCCCAGCTCTGGAGCACGTTATCCGGATCCGACAAGCTCTTTCTCAGCGTAAACAAAGCATCGCCTTCTGAGTTAGCATTCACCACAGTCAAAATTACAGTTACCAAGACAGTTAGACGAGTCCATATCCATGTCTGTGCAGCCATGGTAGTGAACGATGGTGCTGATGTCAGCTCGTCCGCTGGTTCTCGGGGAGAAAGAGAAGGATCAAGTTTTAGGGTTTGGTTTGTGTTTCAAAGAGAGGGAGCGTAGTTTACAGAGTCAACGAGGGAGAGGATGTAAAAGTTGGAAGGGGAGAGAAGGGAGGATCGGCTTTGGGAATAACGGAGTAAAACATGGGGCATCTGCCTCTTACTTTACTTCAATCAAAAATCATCTAGAAACCTATAAAAAATATATATATTAATTATATATTTTATTACAGCAACTCTACTCAGTAAAATTTAATTAAATTGTTGAAGATATGATTGATTGAATTTAATTTAAATTAACTAGATCAATGCTAATTATTTATTTTAAGAAAAATAAATTATATGAATTTAATAAGAAGAATAAATTATATGAATTGTATACTGTAACTATGATATTTTATTTATTTTATTTTATAAAAAAAGACATTTTCTTTTCTGACGCTAATTACAAATAAACCCTCATGATTAATATTCTTGGAACCATGAGAAATCTGATAGAAAATTTAAATTGATAATTCATATATTTTATTTTTTAATATATTCATTTATGGTTTTACCTGCTAGCTTTCTTTCTTCCTTTCTGGGCTCACGCCTTTTACTGGAGAGAAGGTTCTTGGAAAGATTTGGTCGACGGTGATGATGATGAAGCGGGGCTCCACCTGGGTTGCTGGGTTAGAGGGGGGATTGAGGAATCTGACCAGCTCCACTACATAAAATATAATAATTTAACTTTGGGTGGACTTTGCTTTCGAATAAATTCCACCTTGAGTGCCACGTCATCGTCTCCTCCCCCTTGGTGATGATGGGATGCTGGAGAAAGTGGGATTTACCTAATCAGAAAAGATCTAAGATGGATATAATTTGTTTTTAACCAGGCCAATGAGAGGAATTCAAAAGTATAAAGAAAAAAGAAACAAGGACAGCTGCTATGATTCAAGTTTTGTTTCTGAAGAGGATGTTTTTTTCCTTTTTTCCTTTGACTTTTTGTTTTCAAATTTTAGTTGAAGGGATGGTCGAGGATTTTTTTTTTTTTCAAGTAGTGGTTATTTTTTAAATAATATTTTTATATTAAAATAAATGTTAATAATATTTTTTTATTTTTTAAAAATTATTTTTGATATTAAAATATCATAACGATCCAAAACATACAAACCATATTAAATTTTAATAAACAAATAAATTTTAAATTTTTTTAAAATATAATTTGTACTGTATTCTCAAATATATATATATTTTTTTTACCTCTTGTGTTCAAGATTTAGGCTCGTTGTTCAAAAAAACATACCTCAGTTGTCTTCATCTTTTTCATTTTGATACGGGAATTAAACACTCTTATTCTTTATATATTAACAAAAGCTAGTAGGGTATGGAAAAACAATGCACGTGCTTACTTATAAACATTTTTTCATTGGAACAGTATAATGATGGATCTATCCTTTCCATGTAAAATCCTTTAATAGATTATTAGGGTGTTTGTTTACACGGTAGTTTTAGTTTTTAAAGCAAATCGTGTAAAAAAAATAATTTTTTATTTGGTGGGGCCTATAATTTTTTCCATTAAACCAGGGTTTTGCAAAAGCAGCTGGAAGTTGCTTCTCTCCAGCTGATTCTCTTTATTTACCTGGGCAATGTTCATAACAGTGCCCATGCCAGGTGAATAATTCACCTGCAATGCGAGAAGCATTTACCTAATACTGTTCACGTGAACAGTTTTTTTGCACTATTCACGTGAGCAGAATTCATTGGATCGCGTCCGATTCGGTAAAAAAAATTTAATTTTTTTAAATTATGTTTTATTCAAAAAATTAATGTTTAATGTTATTTAATAACACTACATAAATTAAAAGAACATCGCATAATGACGTAGCATTTGTGGAATTTGATCGCAATTCTAATTTTGTTTCTGATGATATTTTACTTGATTTTGTTGCACGCTAAAAAAACCATGGAACCTATAGTCATTATCAGATGAATTTTGTACGTAATAGAATTATAAATAGTTTAATGGAATAATTAATTAATAATATTTTATATAAAGTATTATTTATTTCATGATGTAATAGGAGTAATTAATTCTATAATATTTAAATTTAAAATCATCAATATTAATATATATTTTTTAAAATTATTTTATAACCTCAATTTCAAAAGCATTCTTAACCAAACATATTAAACTACTTTTTTTTCAACCTTAATTTCAACCACAGTTTTAACAAAACACCTATTTTTTCAAACGAACCTCAACTAAAAGTACTTTTTATAAAACAACTTTTTTCAAACCACAACGCTACCGTAATACGGAACACACTCAAAAGCATGATGGTCATTGAACAAGGCTTATTTGGTCATTATCAAAGTGTCTAGGGGTGATTTAGTCTTTTCTTGTTTTAAAAGCACGATGAAAAGATTAAAATATCATTAGATGCAAAAATTATAAAGATTAAGGGAGCATTTGGAAATGCGAGTTAAACTGTATTTTTAAAAAAATCAAAAATTATTTGTAAAAAATTATTTTTTATATATGTTTTGGATCGTTTTGATGCACTGATTTTAAAAATCATTTTAAAAAAAAATAAAAAAAACAGCATTTTGATGTATTTTGATATGAAAAAAAACACTTTGAAAAGCAATGACAACTACACTTTCAAACATATCCAAGACACTTTCATCTTCTTATATGTTTTTTTGGTAATAATCAGGTTGGGTAAGTGATAATTTGGCCTTTGAATAAATATAGAATATATTAAAAAAAAGAAGTTATTGGCCTGACACAACATGCTCTAACATGTGGAAGGAGTCTATGCTCTCTGGATGTTGTGAGTGACACCACCTAATAGCTAAAATCAGCTTTTGTCTTGGGTGTGTTCAACATTGTGCTATGGAAATGTTTTTAAAAAAAATTTAATTTTTTTTTGCTTCAAATTAATTATTTTTTTGATATTTTCAGATCATTTTAATGTACTAATATCAAAAATAATTTTTTAAAATTAAAAAGTATTTAAAAAAATAATCATTTATATAATCCTAAATATTGATCTGACAAATCATCTTTTTTCTTATCTCATTTTTTTCTCTCATAACCTGGAAAATCACGCTGTCCATGGAAAAATTCATGCAAAAAAGAAGAGAACAAGGGGCAGCAATTATTGAATGAGCGCGCCAGCTTACAATGAATTGTGCAAATTAATTGATACCCTTAATCTAGCCATGGTTTTAGCCATTGTTAAAAAGTCCGATGGCTAAGAAGTCCGATGGCCTCTTCCTCCAGAGAAAATCTTCAGGCTCGTCGTGAACCTCGTACAAAACATGTGGGATTCCTTGTGATGATTTATGACTTCCTAGCTGTGTGGCCTCTGACACTTGAAGCTACAATGCACTGTCGAATGCAGAGCTATTAGGACCTCAGGACAGTGACGTAGCCTAGTTGTAAAACCTCATTTGATGGATCAAGACTGTCGACCTGATTCTAAAACATTTTTAAAAAATATATAAAACGATGTTGTTTTCACCGTTGACTTTTTTAGTCGGGTTTTGTTTGAGTCAGTGGATTAATCTGGTTTTTTAACCGGTTCAACCATTTTTGGCACTGTATACGTGTCACGTGCATGCATGGGAAACAAGAATACGCTAATAATGTATAAACAATACATGAATTTAATATATTAGTGCATAATGTTTTAATTTATATGATGTTATCAAAATCAAGAAAAAACAAATATTTTAATGCACAGTATATATAATGTACATGTAATTCTATTATAAAAACTATAAAAACAAAAAAAAAAACAAAATAACATGGGGTTTTTTCTGTTAACCCTTTTATTATTTACCAAGACATAAATGATTAGAGCAGTATCATTATGTAATTGTCTTTGCAAAAAAAACTTGATAAGCATGCAGCAGGAGATGTGATTGTCTTTTTTATGGAATACATTTGACATTAAAAGAATAACTGGTGATAGAATGGTCTGTTCAAATTTTTTAGCGTTTGACACTGGAAATGAAATGACTACCATACACCTAGCACTAGAGTTAGGCATGTCTATTAGACCCAAGTAACTTGGGTCTCACACCCCTGCATAACCCAGATTACACCTTCTAGACCCGAGTAATTTCGGTTGGCGCCCTTGTCATACCTAAGTAACTTGGGTATCGCTCCCCTGCCTAACTCATTTCTTCAATAGTAGTAATATTTGTTAAAAAAAATTATTAATAATGATGATGAGAACAACAATAATAATAATATTAATAATGTCTAATCCAAGTTCTTATAATTTTTAATTTTACCCTTCAAATCAAATCTATGGTTTTTATTCAATAGTAATAATATTTATTTCAAATATAATAGTAGTAGTAATAGGATATTTCAAAGATAGTTTAAATATTTTTTTTAGAAAAAATAAAAAACATTTATAAAAAAATTAAATAGGATTTTTGTCTAGAATACTTCAAAAATAGTTTAAATATTTGTTTTAGAAAAAATAAAAACATTTATAAAAAAAATTAATTATCATTTTTGTTTTTGACATTTCAAGGGTTGTTTAAATATTTTTTTTATAAAAAAAATTAATTAGGATTTCTATTTAAGATATTTCAATGGTGATTTAAATGTTTTTTTATATAAAATAATAATTAACATTTAGATTTAGAACGCTTTAAAGGTATTTTAAATGTTCTTTTTATAACAAACAAAAAAATATAAAAAAAATAATTAAGTATGGTCGCTCGACCCCTCGCTCTCGGGTTTGCTTAGCTGCCAGATCCAAGGCTCTTGGGTCTAACTTGACAGTTAAACCCAACCAAACCTAGGAGACTTGGGTCTAACATAGCCACGAGACCTAAGAGACTTGGGTATGGATTGGCTGTCAAACCCAACTATTTTCGATCTGGCATAACCGTTATACTCAAGGCTTTTGAGTTTGGCATTACCGTCAAACCTAGATATTTAAAATATTTTCTAAAATTTTTTTAAAATTTATATTTTAAAAAAATTATTACTAACTCACCGCAAAGTGCGAGCTAATATGCCAGTACAATATCAAGGAAAAGAAAGTCAACAAAAACTACAAAGAAATTAAGAGGGAGATGCTTTTACTATGCACCCTCTCTAAATTCATGACTTTTTCCACTTTGCTTATTGAACTTTTTCCCCCTTAATTAGATTTTCTTGTGGCCTAATTCAAAGCTAATTGCTTCTAATTTATTAAGTAAATGCATAATTGAAGAACAAGAGATCATACTAAAAAAACACAGAGAAACAAGGTGTTCGTTTTCAAAAAATCTCTTTTCATCCAGAACTTTATTTCTTTTATTTTTCAGTCTTTGGTTTGAGGTGTAAGTGGGAAGTGATGCAAATATGAAGGATAAGAACCCTTGAACCCGCAAATAAGATAAAAACAACTCAATAAAGCTAAAATCAGGTTGATAGAAAACCTGATATAATAATTATCTGAACCAAAGTTATTAAACAAAAGACTTCAACCCGGTGATTACAGAGAATCAAGAATTACAAGTATAAGGATGAACACCAAAAAGACAAGTAATTTTTTTATAAATCTTGAAAAATTTAATAAAAAACTAAAAATACAAACAATCTCACACACACAATATTATCCTAAAATAAAATCCAAGCTAAACTATTTTACCCTTTGTTGTAACCCATTTTTGGGTCCCCCACAAAATATATATATAAATATATATATATAGCCAAAGGAGGTTAAGAAAAAATAACAGGAGGCAGAAGCACTCAGAAAATGGTTGGAAAATTGGTCAATGAGTTAAAAATACAAAGATTGGATTTTTGACAGTATATTCTTGAAGGAGGAAAGCCCTGTTGAGGAGGAAATTTGAAATTGGAGGAGAAAAGCCCAAATTTGGATGATTATGGATTTAATTGGATTTTTTTAATGAATTTATAGGGGATTTGATTGCAAGAAAAATTGATTTTTAAGTCAATTTGGGCTTTAATTAGAAGAAATTTAAGTTCTGGGGCCAAAATATATTTTTAGGAATTTATTAGGGCAAATCAGGGGCTTAATTGCATAAATATTGAAGTTTAAGGGGCAATTAGGGACTTAATTGAAGAAATCCGAAACCAGGGACCAAATTGGAGAAGGCGCACAAGTAGGGGGGCTGGAATTAATTGATTAAGGGGCCTAATTGAAGAAATTGGAAGTTTATTGATCAATTAAGGGCTCAATTGCATAAATACGAGACCAAGGACCATATTGCAAAATGCGCGTAACTCTGGGGCCGAAGATGAAGTTATACCGGGACTAAATTGCATCAAATCAGAAGTTTTAGGGTCAATTGGGGAATACTGTCGAACGAAACTGAAAGTCTGAGGACTAAACTGAACATTGGCAAAGAAATCCTTTTTTTTTATCTAAACGGCGCCGTTTTGCATTTTTTTTTTTTTAAAAAAAAAAAAAAAAAAAAGAGGGATCACTGATCACTGATCACTGTTCACTGTCTTCCCCGCCGAGCTGCCCGAGTGGCCGACTTCCAGACGTGTTTTCTTCCTCGTTTGGCCCCCAAATCCGACAAAGCATGCACCAACATGTCCACCTGGAACTCCTTTATCCCGGGGAGTGGTCCGGTCGGGTCGAAAAGGTTTGGAACGGCTCCGTTTATTGGGCCAAAACATGCACCTCGGGCAGTCTGTAAATTTGGCAGTTCGAGGTGCACACTTTGAACCGACGGTTTGGATTGCTCAAGTCGAATCAAGGGCTGAGACTTTTTCCCCATTGAAGACAAGATTACCCTCTTTCCAGCCCTATAAATAGAAGGAATTTTCATGGTCAGATGGTTAGAGGAATGGAGCTCAAAGTTGGCACAAAATAAGCTTTTCCTGCCCGTTTTTTCCTGCAACCATTTTTCTTTTTCCAGCTTCTTCTCCCTCTGCTCCGCCAGCCTCAGCGCCTCTATTTTTTTTTTCTTCCCATCAACACAAAGCCAGTAGTAGCTCCTCCCTCAGCTTCTCCTTCACCGCAGCTTCAGCAGCCCCAGCAACGCCTCCCGCGGCCTCCTCAGCAGTGACAGCCTCCACAGGAGCAAGCCTCCACCTTCCAGCTTCTTCACCGGCCAACAGCAGTCCTCCTTCCTCCAGCGACGCCCAGCAGCAACCGGAGTAGCAGCTCCTTCCTCAGCCACACCAAAGGTTCCAGCCGAGAGCTTTCCTTCTCCTCTGCAGGAATCCGCTCCTCCTTCTTCCAGCCGGAACCAGCCTCCACTGCAGCACCACCAGCCTCCACCGCAGCACCACCGGCCTCCCAGCGACGCACCAACTCCTCCACGCCAGGTGCTCTTCTCTTCCCCCCCTTTTGTGCATCAATCTGTTTCTTCGTTCCTGCATGCAGAACGCACATTCTGCATGCAGGAAGGGGGGAAAATAATTCCCCCCATGTTTTTAATTACGCTGGGTCAGATTGGTTCTGGCCCAGCAAAAAAAAAAAAAAAAAAAAGTGGGTGTCCTCCTGTGGGCCGGACTGATCCTAGCCCAGCCCAGCGGGCCGGGCTGGGTCCGGCCCATGATAAAAAAATTTCAGGTTGGGCCGATATCGGCCCAACACATTTTGGGGCTGAGTCCGGCCCAATTCATTGGGCCGGTCCAGCCCAGCCCAATTATATATTATGTACATTATATTGTGTTTTGTATTATTTATATCTAGATACATATAAAAAAAATTAATAATTTTCTTCGAAAAATTATTTCCAAAAATATGTGATTTTTCTGTAAGTTTATTACTGTATTTTGATCAATATCGGTTTGTATTTTTATACTGTAAAGATACAAATCCGGTATTAAAATACCCGGTTTTCATCAAAACGTCAAAGATTTTCAAAATAAAAAAATGTCTTTTGCTTTCAAAAATTTTCCTAAATATCTTTAAAAATATTGTTGATTTTTCTGCATTTTTGTTAAAGTGGATTAATATTGGGTTGTATTTTTATACCGTAAGGATACCAACCCCGTATTAAAATACCCGATTTGCGTCAAAACATCAAAGAAAAAAAATACATAATTAAAAAATGTTTTGTTTTAAAATACGGCCTAGTCTCTCCAATATATATATATAAATATTATAACATCATATTTTCATACAACAAAGAAAGTTTTTTTTAAAAAAAAAACAATATATGTACTAGCATGCATTTTGGCTTTTATAACCAGTTTATTCAAGCCATGAGAACTAGGCCAATATTTCAGAAATTCTAAAAAATCTTTTTGTCTTCTTTTAGCATGAGGGATTACGAATTTATACGTAAAACGTATTCCTGATTAAATATGTTTTTTTACATTGACGTTAGAACGGTTAGGATTTACCCGATAAGATAAGGATCTCCTTATTGAGGAGGACTTTTCTTGAACCATAGACGGACCAACAACTAGGAAACACAACGAGACCTTGAATCTTATCAGACAGTTAAACAATGCAGCTTACCTTAGGTAGGGCGTATTTGGGGTGCTAATACCTTTCCTTTACGCAACCAGTCCCCGTACCCAATCTCTAAGACCAGTTAGGGTTCCTAGTGACCAAAATACTAGGTGGCGACTCCCATTCCATTTCCTACCAACAAAAGACAATATTTTTTTGTCTCCCCACATTTGTCAAATAGATACCATACTTTTTCCTAGATTTTAAAAGTGGAATATTCGCCGCGACGCCGCGCACCCGCGACAGAATGGCGACTCCACTGGGGACCTTGTGGACTAAGCTTTGTTTTTTGTCTGATTGATTTGTGTTTTCATGTGTTTATTGTTAATTTGCTTTTTTATCTGCTTATATGCTTTAAATATTTTTACGCAATATTGTTCATGCATTTGTATAGAACTGTCACATGCATCACATACTTTGATTTTGAGAAGCACACACAAGCTTTAAGTTAGGAGGGGGAGTAGCGATCTGCCCTATGACTATTGGTCAGGGTTCAGATGCGTGAAACACCCAACTCATATCTGAGTGCCTGCTTGGTGATGGTGGGTATACTTACCTTAACTGTCCCTTGCAACGCCCCCATACTGTCTTTACGAAGAACGTCACTGGGCAGATATGAGACCCTTCAAGACCAGATAGAAAACCTACCCGTTCTCACTTAACAAATAGAACTTGTCCTTAGGATATCTATCTTACGTTCATTTGCATCATGATTAATAATGTTAAATTCATCAATCCAGGTTTCTGAGCCGAAATCATGACTAAGTACCTATCTTTCCAAGAGTTTGGGCAAGAATCTGAGTTGACTCAAGTAGCTGAAGGAAAATGCCCAAGAATCGATGCTAGTAGGTTGCCTTGCATTACCAAGATAAATCATATGGTAAATGACTTGGGGAAGTTAGTGTCTATTATGGAATATATTGATGAGACTATTTTCGAAAGGCGATATGGGAGAATTGCACAACTAATGAGGTTACCCGTACAAGCAGCAGCAATCAAAGCCCTACTGAATTTTTGGGATCCTAGTTATCGGAGTTTTACCTTTGGGAACATTGATATGACACCGACTTTGGAGGAATATGAAAGGATTCTAGATTTTCCAAGCAACAGCCACAGGATCTACCTAAGGCGAAGATTTGAAGACACAGCTTCAGAAGTAGTCAGTTTATTAGGCTTGGGAAAGATCAGTCAATGTAGAGTCGCCGAGGGGGGTTTCAAATGGAAGGTCATTGAAGCCCGAATGAAGAAAAATGCTGAAGAAGACAAGTTGGGAGAGGAACGATACAGGTTGGTGGCCTTCGCCATTTTTGGGCTAGTATTATTCCCCTCCGAGATCGGAGTCATCAGTTTGGAAGCAGCAAGTGTCTTCGTAGAATACGAGCGTGACCGGATCAATCCCTCGTCAGCCATTTTGGGAGAAACCATGCTATCACTCAACCACTGTAGAACACATGGAAAAGGAGCCATGAGATGTTGCACCCCCATGTTGTATTTATGGATTATCAGTCATATCGAAACACCAAGGGACATTTTTAACAACTTTTGGTGGTTTGACCTTCGACCGTTAAAGGTTACCATGGATGAGACTTGGAAGAATTGGGATGAGAAAGCATGGATAGATAAATATGCAGCATTGCCAAGAAGCAACTTCAAATGGAAAGCACCATGGATGAACAACGCCGTCTGCACAATGAGCTGTGGAAGCAAGATATGGGTTCCTTTGATTGGTGTAACCGGGTACATCAGTTACGCACCCGCCTTAGTAACAAGGCAGTTGGGTGGAATGCAGTATGCACCAAGAACTCTGGGGTTAGCTGATTTCGTCGGTTTATTCAAGCACCAACCTTTCCTCGAGGAGATGGAACTTATCCGACAAGATTGGGAAAGACCCCTAATGGTGAAAAGGCAAGAAGGGAGCACATTTGAAACATCATTCAGCCAGAACTATGCAGTTTGAAGGAACGAAGAGCTTTCTGAAGTGAGGGATTTCTCAACACCAAAACATCCTGAATCCACAATTGAGCAACAAAAAAGGAAAAGGACTGATATTGAGGAAGAGTTGAGAAAGCAGCTAGAACAATGTAGAATCGATCTCAGCAAGAGCAAAGGGCAGCAACGACAGTTAGAAAATCAATTAGAAGAAGAAAACACGATGAGGGTTTTTTTGAACCAGCAGTTGGAAAAACAGGATAAACAATTAATGTCCTTAAAGGAGTGGCAGAAAAAGGCCGAGGTAGCTGAAGAAATAACAAAAGCGATTCAGGCTGAGTTAAGGGATCGAATAACTGAGTATGATGAGCTGTCTAACAAAAACGAGCTCATACAAAAAGAGTTGGCTAAGGTTAAGAGATCAACCAAAGGCAAGATGAGTGTCGATAAAGAGATGATGGATTCCTTGAAAAAGGGAAGGAGCCTGCTTTTAAAGAAGGTAGAAGTTGAAAAAGAGAAAAATCGGCTAGCCCATCTCGACATAGAAGAGGAAAGAAGGATCAGAGCTCAATATATGATGCAATTGGAGGAAGAGAGAAGTTCAAGAAAGGCGGCAGAGTCTGATATGAGAGATTACCAGAAGAGAGCCGAGTCTTCGAAAGGAAGGATGATGGCTTTACAATCGAAGATGGAGATACGAGAAGAAGAGTTAAAAGAGATGAGAAGCCACTACTTCGAGATGGAAGAGGAGCTCAGTAAGGCTAAGCAAGAGCGTCAAGAATGTCAAGACTACATGGACAGCTTTACAGTTCAAATTAACTCCAAAATAGCCGAGCTGGATATCGAAAAGGAAGAACTACAGAGGGTAAGGGATAAGTTGGCCCGGTCAGAGGATATGGTCCGAGTGTTGGAAAGAAGTAATGAAGCCCTAGGAGCAAGCAACGAAGTGATAATTGCAGATAACATCGTTTTCCATGATAAGATAAGGCACATAACGAAGCAGGTCGAGCAAGCAGCCCGCTATGCAGAAAGATTGCAACAACAAGCTACCCAAGTTGGAAATGACGCTTCAAAGTACCGAGAATATATGGCGGCCATCACCTGTTTTATTGGGGATTTAGCTAATAGAGGAAATGCCTTTTAAGGGTAGCAGTGTATGGCGCCCTGTTTTGTAATCATTGTATGAACGACTTCTATTTATAAGAAGGCCATGACCTATCTTTCTTTCTGATGTGTTTGGTAAGCTACTATGATAAAGAACTTGGCAAACCCTCCTTTACAGTAATCGGGTCAACTCAGAAATCTTGCCTAAAGGATTACGAAAGTCATGAGTCGGCTCTAAAATAAACATTGCACGAGCATCATATTTTCATCAAGCATTCATGTTTAACACATCATATGCACGCCAGATCGTGAAACATAGGTCCTACATCCAAAATCCACAACACCCGGGCTAGATCGAGGATGGAGAACGAAGAAAGAGCTCATTTAGAGTCACATTATCAAACCGAGTTGGAGTCCGTGAAAAATGAAGTTTCTCGGCTGACTGATTTACTGGAGCAGCTTCTGAGAGCTAAGAACGGGGAGGGAACATCAGCACAACAGCCTGAAGGAGCGCCAGCAGCTCACATCCCTCAAACATCTCAAAACCAGGGGGCAAACTCGGCCAATGAACAACATTTTGTGCCTATCACCCCTATCCAGCCAACTCATGCTCCAATCACTGTGGACTTAACAACGGAGGGAGTCCCGGATAATAGGTCTCCAAGTATGATGGACCAAGACAAGCTATTTGCTCTAGAAGAAAGATTAAGGGCAATTGAGGGCAATGACTGGTTTGACCCTATGCGAGCAGCTGAAGTATGTTTGGTACCAAACATCGTGGTGCCAAAAGATTTTCGAATACCAGAGTTCATTAAGTATACCGGTTTGGAATGCCCAAACACTCACCTTCGATCCTACTGCAACAAAATGGCGGAAGTAATCCGTGATGATAAATTGCTAATCTATTTCTTTCAAGATAGCCTAGCAGGATCCGCTTTAAGCTGGTACATGAGGTTAGATAGCATCAGGATCAAGAGCTGGAGAGACTTGGTGGAGGCTTTCCTCAAACAGTACAAGTTTAACATGGAAATCGCTCCTGATCGAACAAGTCTAATGGCAATGGAGAAAAAGAGCCAGGAGTCGGTAAGGGCTTATGCGCAAAGATGGAGGGATGAGGCAATGCATGTCCAACCCCCTTTGATAGAAACGGAAATGGTGAGCTTGTTTGCCAATACCTTTAAGGCACCTTATTATGAGCACCTGATGGGTAGT
The DNA here is from genome assembly GCF_951802175.1 of Populus nigra. Taxonomy (NCBI): domain Eukaryota; kingdom Viridiplantae; phylum Streptophyta; class Magnoliopsida; order Malpighiales; family Salicaceae; genus Populus; species Populus nigra. The sequence goes on along the minus strand of NC_084852.1, from coordinate 27,104,544 downwards.
TCCTCTCAACATTTCTATGATGCGGTACGCATAGCTGAAAGAATAGAACAAGGGATCAAAGCTGGGCGAATAGCGATGCCAGTGGAAAAGAAGGGTTTTATTGGAAGAAAGAGAGAAGGCGATATTAACAATTTGGAAGGCGCCCATAAAGGCAAGAAAGTATATTCCCACAATCCACAAGTACCTACCTCTCCATTCTCACACATGAACTTTAACCCACCTTTTTCCCCTAATCGAACAAATAACCAGTCAAACCACCAAAATCAAAGACCCTATGTAAGATACCCTTCAGAACAACTACCGCCCCTACCCATGCCTTTGAAGGACTTGTACGCCAAACTATTGAGCATTGGGCACATCGCTCCTATTCCTACACTACCATTACAACCACCATTCCCAATTTGGTACAAGCCCGAGTTGACTTGTGAGTACCATGCGGGTAATCCCGGGCATGAGATTGAAACCTGTTACGCTTTTAAGAAAAGATTGTTGGAGCTTATTAAGATAGGATGGGTGTCATTTGAAGACAAGCCCAACATTAATTCAAACCCGTTGCCTAAACATGCCTCAAGTAGTAGTGGAATAAGCATGATAGAAGTTGGAAATCAATGTAAGATGTTGAAGGTGTCTATGGAAAAGATGTACGACATGTTAGTACGATCCGGATTTCTAGAGGCGAATGTGGGAAGCCATCCGGCGGTGGGTGATTATTGTGAGTTCCATGGAAGAGATGGACATCATATTGAAGATTGCATCGAGTTTGGGGAAATAATTGCAAAAATGTTAAAAATGGGGCAATTGAGAATTGAACCCATGAAGAGCAGGGTTGAGGTGAGCATGATGGAAGGTCAAGATGAGATGACAGGAGTATACAGGATCCAACAAACGGCTAATGGGCCCCCGAGGCTAATCTTGGTTAAACCACCCTACACAAAAGGGAATCACAACGCCATGCCTTATAATTATGGTTATACCTCCAATGTTCGAGCTCCTTTTCCTTTGTTCCAGACTGAGATAAGTGGTTTGACCAGGAGCGGTCGTTGCTTTACGCCTGAGGAGTTGAGAAAGGAAAAAGGTAAAGAAGTGGTAGATCTGGACAAAGCACTAGAAGTTAATAAGCCGGTAACGGAAGAGGAGTCGAATGAATTCCTAAAGTTGATCAAGCATAGCGAATATTGCATAGTAGATCAACTAAAGAAAACTCCAGCTAGGATCTCCCTGATGTCCTTGATACTCAGCTCTGAGCCGCATCGAAACGCCTTGCAGAAGGTATTGAATGAGGCATATGTACCCCAAGACATTGAACACAAAACCATGGAGCATCTCGTGGGGAGGATCCACGCAACTAATTACTTGTACTTCACGGCTGACGAGCTTGATGTTGAAGGTACCGGACATAACAAGCCCTTATACATTACGGTTAGGTGCAAGGACTGCCTCATAGGAAAAGTACTCATTGATAATGGCTCGGCCCTTAACGTGTTGCCAAAGCATATTCTGGAAGAAATGCCGATCGATGAATCCCATATAAAGCCGAGTACTATGATGGCCAGAGCATATGATGGTTCACCTAGGCCAATAATTGGAACTTTAGAAGTGGAGTTGTATGTGGGACCACAAATGTTCCTAGTAACACTTCAGGTTATGGATATCCACCCTTCCTATAGTATGTTGTTAGGAAGACCTTGGATTCATGCAGCGGGGGCAGTAGCTTCGTCATTGCACCAATGCCTGAAGTATATCATGAATGGGATGTTGGTAACTGTCAAAGCCGAGGAGACAGTATCCATGATAAAGAATGTGGCTGTACCTTTTATCGAAGCAAAAGATTGCAAAGATAATAATATCCATGCCTTTGAGATTGTGAACACTGACTGGGTTCCGGAGAACACAGTGCTAAGAAGGCCAAGGATCTCAAAAGCAGCAAGGATGGCAAGTCTATGCTTTTTGGACCGCGGGATCCCATTTCAGTACAACCTTATTATCGGGATACCAGGAGGGGTTAATCCGGCAAGGATGAAAAGTGCTGCTCAAAGATTTGGGTTAGGATATCAACCTAACCAAGAGGATTATCGGTGGGCTGCTGGTCGAAGAAGGGCAAGAAGGATGGCGAGAATTAAAGGAAGAGAGCTTCAAGAAGAAAAGCTAGAAATCCCTCCTCTTAGCGTGTCATTCCTAAAAGCTGCACACATAGTGCAACAGGATAAAGAAGCCGAAAGCCTTGGTCAAGAACTGTCAAACATGGGCATAAATACCTTGGGGGAAAACAAGATAGAAGAAGAAGACATGAAGACAGTAGCAAGAAAGGGAGATGAAGCACTCCCGCAACTGTCGGTTTACACCATAGAAGACGTCTCCGCCAAGACCTTCGTGCGCAAGTTGGCTCAGGACGAGAAGTTCCAGAACTGGGTGACCCAAGAAGCTCCGGTGGTTTTCAAAATGTAAACCAACTTTGTTTGCCTTAGCATGCTTTTGTCATTGCTTATGTTTGTTTTTATTTCCTCTAGTTGACAATCAAGGCTCACGATGTCAGCTAGATTTCATGTTTGTCATGGAGCCCACCTTTTCTTTAAATGAATTGTGAGATCATGCACTTTTCACAAATTGCCTTCTTTCTTTATGCATTTACACCAAGCACTTCCCGCTTTCAGGAATCCTGAAAGCGGATCTCCTACAACATCACATACATTCAGCATCAAGAATAAATGGCCAAACTTGAATGAACATGTGATAACTATGGAAGAAGAAGAATGGGATGAAAGCCATATCAGTAAATTCACCAGGCTAGTAGAACAACAAGAACAGACTTGGAAACCTGCTGCAGAAGAACTCGAAACCATCAATGTAGGCAGTGATCAGTTCAAGAAGGAGTTAAAAATAGGTACCCTAATTACCTCTGAGCAAAGGATAAAAATGATCGCCCTATTACAAGAATATTCAGATGTCTTTGCTTGGTCCTATGAAGATATGCCTGGTTTGGATACAAATATTGTAGTACACAAGATACCGTTGGAGGAAGGTTGTAAGCCAGTCAAGCAAAAGCTGAGGAGGGCCCACCCGGATGTCTGGATGAAGGTCAAGACAGAACTCGAGAAGCAATGGGATGCTGGCTTTCTAGAAGTAGTTAGGTATCCACGATGGGTATCTAACATTGTTGTGGTGCCTAAGAAAGAGGGGAAGATTAGAGTGTGCGTGGATTTTCGGAATTTGAATAAAGCTAGTCCCAAGGATGATTTTCCTCTACCACACATAGATGTTTTAGTGGACAACGCTGCCCGGAGTTCGACATATTCCTTTATGGATGGTTTTTCAGGATACAACCAGATAAAAATGGCTCTAGAGGATAAGGCGAAAACAACTTTTGTCACACCTTGGGGTACATTCTGCTACAAGGTCATGCCATTTGGATTGAAGAATGCAGGAGCAACCTATCAAAGAGCAATGGTGACTTTGTTCCACGACATGATGCACAAGGAAATTGAGGTGTATGTAGACGATATGATTGCCAAGTCTAAAAGGGGAGAGGATCATGTTGAAGTTTTGAGGAAGTTGTTTGAGAGGTTGAGGAAATATGAATTAAGGCTTAATCCTGCGAAATGTTCATTCGGAGTTAAATCGGGCAAGCTGTTAGGATTTGTGGTAAGTGATAGAGGTATAGAGGTGGATCCAGATAAAGTGAGGGCCATCCAAGCCATGTCATCCCCCAAGACGGAGAAAGAAGTAAGAGGATTCTTGGGAAGGTTAAACTACATTGCTCGGTTTATAGCTCAGTTAACAACAACGTGTGAACCTATATTCCGACTACTAAGGAAAAAGAATCCCGGAACCTGGAATGAGGAGTGTGAGGAGGCATTCAATAAAATCAAGCATTATTTACAAAATCCACCTTTACTGGTTCCTCCAGTATCAGGAAAGCCTCTAATATTATATCTCACAGTAACTGAAGCAGCCATGGGATGTGTATTAGGACAGCATGATGGAACCGGAAGGAAGGAAAGAGCCATTTATTACTTAAGCAAGAAATTCACTGAATGTGAGTCTAGATACACGGAGATAGAAAGGCTTTGTTGTGCGTTGGTGTGGGCGGCAAAGAGGTTGCGACATTATATGTTATACTACACCACTTGGTTAATTTCAAAAGTGGATCCTCTGAGGTATATTTGTAACAAGCCCTTTCTCTCAAGCCGAATTGCAAGGTGGCAAGTTTTGTTGGCAGAATATGACATAGTATATATGACAAGGAAAGCCGTGAAAGGAAGTGCAATCGCGGACCATCTGGCCGATAATGCTGTTGAAGACTACGAACCTTTGGATTTTGACTTCCCTGATGAAGATATATTGTCAATAGAGAAAGAAGAAGAGAAGACAGATTGGTGGACGATGTTTTTTGACGGTGCAGTGAATGTATATGGTAATGGGGCCGGTGCGGTAATAATCTCTCCTAATAAGAAACAGTATCCAGTTTCGGTTAAACTGCATTTCGAGTGCACCAACAATACAGCTGAGTATGAAGCTTGTATCCTCGGTTTAGAAGCAGCATTAGAGTTGAAGATAAAAAAGATAGATGTGTATGGAGATTCAATGTTGATTATTTGTCAGGTTAAAGGGGAATGGCAAACCAAGGAGGAAAAGTTGAGGCCGTACCAGGAATACCTATCCACGTTAGCAAAAGAATTTGAAGAAATTAGATTCACCCATCTGGGAAGGGAAGGGAACCATTTTGCGGATGCTTTGGCCACGTTAGCTGCTATGACTACCATTGATCTCAAGTGCAAGGTACAACCGGTACATATTGACATTAGAAATGACCCAGCTCACTGTTGTTTAGTTGAAGGAGAGATGGACGGACAGCCTTGGTATTATGATATCAAGAACCTTGTGCAAAATCATGAATATCCGGTGGGAGCTTCCAAAACGGATAAGAAAACCTTGAGAAGGTTGGCTATAGACTTCTATTTAGATGGAGAGATTTTGTACAAAAGATCATTTGATGGAACCCTGCTAAGGTGTTTGAATGAGGCAGATGCTAGAAAGGCATTACGGGAGGTCCATGAGGGGATTTGCTCAACCCATGCTAGCGGGCATATGATAGCGAGGAAAATCCAAAGGGCTGGTTATTTTTGGATGACGCTAGAGAAAGACTGTATCGACTATGTCAGGAAATGTCATAAATGTCAAGTTTATAGTGACAAGGTCAATATGCCGCCAGCTCCGCTATTTAATCTGATATCTCCTTGGCCGTTTGTAATGTGGGGAATCGACGTGATCGGTCCTGTTAACCCAAAAGCTAGCAATGGTCATAGATTCATCCTCGTAGCTATTGACTACTTCACAAAGTGGGTGGAAGCCAGTTCATATGCCCACGTAACACAGAACGTAGTGAAGAGGTTTATAGAGAAGGACTTGATTTGTCGATATGGTCCTCCGGAAAAGATAGTGACAGATAATGCACAGAATTTCAATGGCAAAATGATAGCAGAGTTGTGTACTAAATGGAAAATCAAGCATTCGAATTCTTCACCATACTGACCAAAGATGAACGGCGCAGTAGAAGCCGCCAACAAGAACATCAAGAAGATTATTCAGAAAATGGTAGTCACATATAGAGATTGGCATGAGATGTTGTCATTCGCCCTTCATGCATACCGCACTACAGTCAGGACCTCGACGGGGACTACCCCATATTCTCTGGTGTACGGTATGGAGGCAGTGATGCCTTTGGAAGTGGAGATCCCATCGTTAAGAGTGTTGATGGATTCCGAATTAGAGGAGGCCGAGTGGGCCAAAGTGAGATATGAGCAACTGAACTTGATCAACGAAAAGAGGATAGCTGCGATATGTCATCACCAACTCTACCAGAAACGAATGGCCAAGGCATATGATAAAAAGGTTAGACCGCGGTTGTTTCAAGAAGGGGATCTAGTATTGAAGAAAATATTGTCACTGCCTGGAGACGATCAAAGCAAATGGGCACCAAATTACGAGGGTCCTTACATAGTAAAGAAGGCATTCTCAGGAGGAGCGCTGAAGTTGGCTAGAATGGATGGAGAAGACCTAGCTCGACCTGTGAATTCTGACTCTGTAAAAAGATATTATGCTTGATGTAGGCTCTTAAATCAATAAAGCAAAGTTTGGCCATTGATTTCTTTCTCTTTTGCATTGATCTCACAACAATCATTTTTGCATTAATCCAATAGTGCATGTCTTGTTGTTATCGCACCTAAAAAGTTTAGCATCGGCTGAACGAATTTCTTCTCTAGACAAAAGCCTAGGCTAGAATCACACCCCTACACTGGGGGCAATAAGAGATGTTTTCATGAAAAGTTTTACGTGTTTAAAATGCACGGAAGCCTATAGTTTTGAAAACCAAGCTAAAGCATTTGACAAAAGCATGACAAAGGGGCAATGACAAGTCATACATTTTGGGAAAAGGACTACTTGAAGAAAGTCAGAGACAACACGAGAGATGAATCCAGCATACGACATCAAAAGCAAGCTCATATTAAGAGGGAGTCCCATGAACTAGAAGAAGAGGATGGGGCCTATGTTTCAAAACCAGGTACGAATGCATGCATGGCATCTAATCATAAATCATTGCATATATGTTTTTTGGATCATTACAGGAGGAATTCTTAATGCACTCCCACAAGATTAGAGACGAAGAAAGAATCATAGTGGATGATAGCAAAGAATCACAGTGGTGAATCATAGTGGATCTTGGAACAACGAGAAGAACAAGAAATAAAAAAAAAAAAATGATGAGAAGTTTTGAGCCCTACCATCAGGAAGAACGACATCGTATTTCAGCTTTGAATAAAAGGAATCGCCAGATGGGATTCCAAGATTGAAGGAGATCGCCAGAAGGGATCTCGTGTTTCGCTATTCGGAGGTCGCCAGATGGGACCCCGTATTACATGTTGCATAAAAGGAATCGCCAGATGGGATTCCAAGATTGAAGGAGATCGCCAGAAGGGATCTCGTGTTTCGCTATTCGGAGGTCGCCAGATGGGACCCCGTATTACATGTTGAATAAAAGGAATCGCCAGATGGGATTCCAAGTCGTTCGAAGGAGATCGCCAGAAGGGATCTCGTGTTTCGCTATTCGGAGGTCGCCAGATGGGACCCCGTATTACATGTTGAATAAAAGGAATCGCCAGATGGGATTCCAAGATTGAAGGAGATCGCCAGAAGGGATCTCGTGTTTCGCTATTCGGAGGTCGCCAGATGGGACCTCGTATTACATGTTGAATAAAAGGAATCGCCAGATGGGATTCCAAGATTGAAGGAGATCGCCAGAAGGGATCTCGTGTTTCGCTATTCGGAGGTCGCCAGATGGGACCTCGTATTACATGTTGAATAAAAAAAGGAATCGCTAGATGGGATTCCAAGTTGAATAAAGGAGATCGCCAGAAGGGATCTCGCATTTTTCTATTTGGAGGTCGCTAGATGGGACCTCGTAAAAAGCAAAAAGAAAAAAAGAAAAAAGGAAAAGGGGAATCGCCAGATGGGATTCCAAGTTGATTAAAGGAGATCGCCAGAAGGGATCTCGTATTTCGATATTGGTTAAAGGAGGTCGCCAGACGGGACCTCATATTTCATGTTGGTTAAATGGAATCGCCGGATGGGATTCCAAGTTGAGATTGCTATAAAAGACAAGTTTCAGATCAATCCAGCTTCAATCAGATCAGTTCCGGGAGTTTCCGTTTTGGGTTTATCTTTATAAAACTTACTGCACAAAAACCTTGCTCCGTAAGCATTATAAAGAGGGGGCATCTGTTGTAACCCATTTTTGGGTCCCCCACAAAATATATATATAAATATATATATATAGCCAAAGGAGGTTAAGAAAAAATAACAGGAGGCAGAAGCACTCAGAAAATGGTTGGAAAATTGGTCAATGAGTTAAAAATACAAAGATTGGATTTTTGACAGTATATTCTTGAAGGAGGAAAGCCCTGTTGAGGAGGAAATTTGAAATTGGAGGAGAAAAGCCCAAATTTGGATGATTATGGATTTAATTGGATTTTTTTAATGAATTTATAGGGGATTTGATTGCAAGAAAAATTGATTTTTAAGTCAATTTGGGCTTTAATTAGAAGAAATTTAAGTTCTGGGGCCAAAATATATTTTTAGGAATTTATTAGGGCAAATCAGGGGCTTAATTGCATAAATATTGAAGTTTAAGGGGCAATTAGGGACTTAATTGAAGAAATCCGAAACCAGGGACCAAATTGGAGAAGGCGCACAAGTAGGGGGGCTGGAATTAATTGATTAAGGGGCCTAATTGAAGAAATTGGAAGTTTATTGATCAATTAAGGGCTCAATTGCATAAATACGAGACCAAGGACCATATTGCAAAATGCGCGTAACTCTGGGGCCGAAGATGAAGTTATACCGGGACTAAATTGCATCAAATCAGAAGTTTTAGGGTCAATTGGGGAATACTGTCGAACGAAACTGAAAGTCTGAGGACTAAACTGAACATTGGCAAAGAAATCCTTTTTTTTTATCTAAACGGCGCCGTTTTGCATTTTTTTTTTTTTAAAAAAAAAAAAAAAAAAGAGGGATCACTGATCACTGATCACTGTTCACTGTCTTCCCCGCCGAGCTGCCCGAGTGGCCGACTTCCAGACGTGTTTTCTTCCTCGTTTGGCCCCCAAATCCGACAAAGCATGCACCAACATGTCCACCTGGAACTCCTTTATCCCGGGGAGTGGTCCGGTCGGGTCGAAAAGGTTTGGAACGGCTCCGTTTATTGGGCCAAAACATGCACCTCGGGCAGTCTGTAAATTTGGCAGTTCGAGGTGCACACTTTGAACCGACGGTTTGGATTGCTCAAGTCGAATCAAGGGCTGAGACTTTTTCCCCATTGAAGACAAGATTACCCTCTTTCCAGCCCTATAAATAGAAGGAATTTTCATGGTCAGATGGTTAGAGGAATGGAGCTCAAAGTTGGCACAAAATAAGCTTTTCCTGCCCGTTTTTTCCTGCAACCATTTTTCTTTTTCCAGCTTCTTCTCCCTCTGCTCCGCCAGCCTCAGCGCCTCTATTTTTTTTTTCTTCCCATCAACACAAAGCCAGTAGTAGCTCCTCCCTCAGCTTCTCCTTCACCGCAGCTTCAGCAGCCCTAGCAACGCCTCCCGCGGCCTCCTCAGCAGTGACAGCCTCCACAGGAGCAAGCCTCCACCTTCCAGCTTCTTCACCGGCCAACAGCAGTCCTCCTTCCTCCAGCGACGCCCAGCAGCAACCGGAGTAGCAGCTCCTTCCTCAGCCACACCAAAGGTTCCAGCCGAGAGCTTTCCTTCTCCTCTGCAGGAATCCGCTCCTCCTTCTTCCAGCCGGAACCAGCCTCCACTGCAGCACCACCAGCCTCCACCGCAGCACCACCGGCCTCCCAGCGACGCACCAACTCCTCCACGCCAGGTGCTCTTCTCTTCCCCCCCTTTTGTGCATCAATCTGTTTCTTCGTTCCTGCATGCAGAACGCACATTCTGCATGCAGGAAGGGGGGAAAATAATTCCCCCCATGTTTTTAATTACGCTGGGTCAGATTGGTTCTGGCCCAGCAAAAAAAAAAAAAAAAAAAAAAGTGGGTGTCCTCCTGTGGGCCGGACTGATCCTAGCCCAGCCCAGCGGGCCGGGCTGGGTCCGGCCCATGATAAAAAAATTTCAGGTTGGGCCGATATCGGCCCAACACATTTTGGGGCTGAGTCCGGCCCAATTCATTGGGCCGGTCCAGCCCAGCCCAATTATATATTATGTACATTATATTGTGTTTTGTATTATTTATATCTAGATACATATAAAAAAAAATTAATAATTTTCTTCGAAAAATTATTTCCAAAAATATGTGATTTTTCTGTAAGTTTATTACTGTATTTTGATCAATATCGGTTTGTATTTTTATACTGTAAAGATACAAATCCGGTATTAAAATACCCGGTTTTCATCAAAACGTCAAAGATTTTCAAAATAAAAAAATGTCTTTTGCTTTCAAAAATTTTCCTAAATATCTTTAAAAATATTGTTGATTTTTCTGCATTTTTGTTAAAGTGGATTAATATTGGGTTGTATTTTTATACCGTAAGGATACCAACCCCGTATTAAAATACCCGATTTGCGTCAAAACATCAAAGAAAAAAAATACATAATTAAAAAATGTTTTGTTTTAAAATACGGCCTAGTCTCTCCAATATATATATATAAATATTATAACATCATATTTTCATACAACAAAGAAAGTTTTTTTTTAAAAAAAAACAATATATGTACTAGCATGCATTTTGGCTTTTATAACCAGTTTATTCAAGCCATGAGAACTAGGCCAATATTTCAGAAATTCTAAAAAATCTTTTTGTCTTCTTTTAGTATGAGGGATTACGAATTTATACGTAAAACGTATTCCTGATTAAATATGTTTTTTTACATTGACGTTAGAACGGTTAGGCTTTACCCGATAAGATAAGGATCTCCTTATTGAGGAGGACTTTTCTTGAACCATAGACGGACCAACAACTAGGAAACACAACGAGACCTTGAATCTTATCAGACAGTTAAACAATGCAGCTTACCTTAGGTAGGGCGTATTTGGGGTGCTAATACCTTCCCTTTACGCAACCAGTCCCCGTACCCAATCTCTAAGACCAGTTAGGGTTCCTAGTGACCAAAATACTAGGTGGCGACTCCCATTCCATTTCCTACCAACAAAAGACAATATTTTTTTGTCTCCCCACATTTGTCAAATAGATACCATACTTTTTCCTAGATTTTAAAAGTGGAATATTCGCCGCGACGCCGCGCACCCGCGACACCCTTCAGATGCAGTTTTTACAGTTTATAAAATAACTAAACCCTAATAGACCCAATTAAAATAGATAACAAAACCACTCCCCCCCCCCCTCCAAAAAAAAAACCAATTAAAATATCATGATGCCACGTAATTCTATTCGTAAAGAAAGAAGCTGCCGAGCTTTCCTTGTAGAAAACTTGGACAACAATACAATGCTTGTGCAATCAGGAAAATCCTTCATGCTAAAACTCCTTGATTGCCGACTTTAATGTCATTTAAATAAAAGGTTGGTGCTGCCGACCTCGACTCACTGTAAAACAAGGAATTCTTGCAAAATAATTAATTCCAAGCTGCCAACTAAGAATCCCTGGAAAGTTAGGATTCAATGCAAAATAAAAAGCGACTTTCTGCGAAAATACTTGCTGTCCTCGTAGAAGAAGGAAGCTTGCCTTGCAGGAAGTCCATAAACCATTAGAAAACTAGCAGTGCCGCCGCTCTCCCTTTTCCGCCGAGCTTCTCCGCATGTCCAACCCAAGGTGGATCTCTCATTTGCATGGATTACATTAATTAAAGCATGTTCTTCGTTTGTTGAAGTTTGTATTGGCTAAAATATACTGAATTAGTCTGTCAAAAACTTCTTAAACATTTTTGGCCATTGACTTAATTTGTAATTGGCTCATGGATATTTTGACGGTTATCTAATTTTGATGATAGAGAGAAAATCATCACTGATTTTAACTATCAAAATAATCAGTTTTCTTATTAATAGTTTTATTCGATGAGATTTCATTTGGGGGTTTTTTCATGTTCAAATTGCTTCAGGGAGTATATATAATCTTGAGAAGTTTTTTTATTTGGATTTATTTTTTAATTATTTATTTGGTTATTAAAAAGGCATGAATGAGTATGCTTAAATCTTTAAGATGTTTTCGGGTGAAAAAATGGTTAATGGTAGATTTTTGGTTGTAAGACACCCTTATGTGGACTTCTTAATGACCATCTAATTGCTGGGATTTAGGTATAACATGTGATGCATCGCCTGCATTTTTTTATTTTTTTATTTGATTTACGTGGGGTATCCGGGTCAGCTTGCGCGCACCACGATTATTCCCCACGGCCCACTGGACATCCTGCAAGTCCAGGGGCAGGTTAGACACCGCGGGGGTGACAGGCGTGCACATAGAGAGTCGAAGCCGAGACGGGAACGGAACAAATCACACAGTTGACCACAGCAACTAGACCCTCAAGTGCATCACATGCATTTTTTGATCTATAGAAAGATGGGGTGAGCACCACCTACCCTTTAAAAAAGAAAAACAAATAATGAAGGCCTAGGCGCGCCAGACTGAACTGGTAGACTCGCGCACCTGCACCTTGTTTTGGGTATTTTGGATTTTTCTTTGTTTTTTTAATTTTTTTAATTTTTAATTTTAATATTTATTTTTTTAATTAGTTTTCATAATTTTTTTCTTTATGAAAATTTTGAATAAATATCATGTCAGCTTGATTTTGTAAATTTTATTTTTAATATTATTTTTTCTGTTGTTCAAATTATTTTTTAACTTATCGGTCTAATTTTTATTTTTTCTATTAAAAATAAAAAAAAAAGTTCTCGCCAGCAACATATCACAACCAACGATCTAGTCTTTATAAAAAAGCATGTCATTTTCTGGGAAATCGTTCATATGAATAACTTTTTAATTTATTATATTTTTCGATAAACAAAGTTAGCCTAATATAGCTCAACCATGTCAAATAAATCTGCCAGGGAAAATTAGACAAATAATAAGAAGATTATTTTTCGAACTCCCCTGGCATTCTTTGTTGCGGCTACGGGTATGATCTAGTGCGTGGAACAAAATTGATTATAAATTATAATAAAATAATAAATTTGTTTTTTTTTTCAAGTAATAAAACGTAATGCCAGTGATAAATTTTTTAATATTACTAAAAAAAATGAAAAATCACTATCGTTAGCAAACACTTTATGATTATATCAAAATAGAACATGTTCTTGGAAATATTTGTTTTTATTAAATGTATTTTTAATAATGATATATGTTGATTTTAAAAAGGTATGAATTGCCAATAATAAACTAGAAAGGTGTTCTGCGATATGCTGCGGGCTGGAAGATAAAATTAAAAAAATAATTAAAAAAAGGAGTTAAACCAAACTAATTTTCACAACGCGTGACCCGAGTCATAAGACCGGGATTACCCCATAAACAGTAAACATAAAAAAACACGAAGCAAACATCCAAATAATCCAATATTAAAAATAAAAATAAATAGAGATCAAAAGAAGAAAAGTGAAGAATTTATGAAGAAAAAGAGGGGGAGGGGGCGACTGCATGTGAAGAAAGAAAAAAAAGAAAGAGCTAGGAAATTCTAATCAAAACCAGAAATTTAGCTTAAATTTTTTCAAGGTATGTAGTTCTAAACTAATTAGGAAAGCTAATTTAAATTCAATTAAGAATTGTGCACTAATATGAAGTTTGAAAATTAGGGTTCTTGAATAAAAATTTAGAGAAATGCAGAAATGATTGAAATTAAATGGGCTAGAATAGTCTAAGTTGCCTCAAAAAATGAAATTATACATAAAAGAGAGGAAGGAACCTTGGTTCCTTTAGGCATGTTTCAACCAAGAGCCGAGTCAGGGAGGGAAGAGAAATTCGGGTGGGTTAAGTATTCTTGATGCATAAATTAGTGATAGAAATGGTCTTGAACGTGGAGGGGTGTAACAAAAAGAAGAAGAAGAGAGAGAACAGATGCAATGTGACTGACCACGGGAGGGGAAGAAAGGAGAGGAGGAGAACTTATGATTTCCTTGCTTAATTAATTAAGATGTACTATTATAATGTGGTTGCTAATTATATATATAAAAAATGTATCCCTTACAAGGAAGAGGAACCTTTTGTTCCTTTGGGTAAGGTTCAACCAAAGTATAAATGAATTAATTAACTTGGTACAAATGACCTTGAGAGGTCACAATGAGACGGGTTGCCATGTATAAGGTGAAGGCATGGTTGTATCTAATGAGGAAGAAGGGATTGGAGAAAAAAAATTGGAGATACCTTGCCCATTGAGGAAACAGGGTAGGTTCGTCGCCCTAATTCCTTAGAGGGTTCGGACATGAAGACAATAGAATCCAGGGAAGTTCCCTCATGAAAGTTGTAACCGAGAGTGTTAGCTTTCCAACAAATCTGACCCGATCTAATTTGAAGTTCTGGAACTCCATATACAAATAAAAATCTGAGGGGAGGTCAAGTTGTCATCCTTGTCGCTAGATTCGGCCAAGTCAATAAAATGGTGAAATTTAGTCATATTAAGGGTAAAATTTGTTTTCTTTCCCTTCATAAAGTGTGTAATATCGTGTCTTGATCTTTAAAAAGAAATAAATTATGATCAAAATTGAATTCATGATGTCCACTTTGGCTACTAATGAGTTGAAAATGGTGAGAAAGAAAATAATGGTAAAAGAGAAATGAATATTATTGCCATTGCTATTGTTATGTTGTGATATGTGGACTAATATGAAATAATGACAGGTGCTTGTGGTTTCAAGAGGAATTGCAGGAGGAGTGCAGCAACAACAAGGGAACGCAAGTCGAGCGTCTACAGCAGATAGGTACTCAGTACCTATATCTCCTCTAGTTAATAATTATTTTAACTAATTGTTGAACTATAAATTTTGGTGCTTATTGATGAGGAAAAGAAAAAGAGGGGAAATGAAAGGTTAAATGATGGGAAAATAGAAACGGAGAACTAGATTTAATTTATGGGTCCTCTTGGAGGAAATGAACATTAACAATGAACTTTAGGAATAACTGTTCCTCGAATTTGATTAGCCTATCCCAGATACAAGAGGCTAATGATGTTAGCCAAGTTGACTAACATCGACATTACTGGTACGTGAGAGGAGGAATATAGAACTTGATTAACTATTCGGGTTCAGAATAGTTAATGATATCGACGGGTGATGTCGATATCGGTAAAATTTATGGGACTTGATTAGCTTTTCGAGGTGAAAGCTAATGATGTCAATAATTTTTGACATCGGCATACCCGAGGACCTCCCAAGGTAACATGGAACATTGATTAACTATTTCGGCCCGAAAATAGTTAATGACACCAACGGTCGCGTTAGTATCGACATTTTTCTGAATTTGATTAGTTGATCCCAGGACGGACAACTAAAGACATTACTAGGGGTAATTAATGTTGGTAGTAATCTTCCCAATGCGGGGAGAAGTAGCAAGGTGGATACCCTCGATGAGAGCTTGGATTACAAAAAGAAGAAGAAGGGAGGTCATGGTTAAAGGAAACAAATTTGCTAATCCTTAAAAGGGGCTAGCTGTGGTGTATAGAATTGCATATGACTTAAATAGGTAGATGTGTTGTATAATTTGCCTTTCGTGAAATTGTTTGTATTTTTTTTAATTATTATATGGAAAATTTATGTTTTGCAGGTCTTTCTCATTCATGTCATGAGTAGAATTTAGGTTTTTTAAACTCTTTTTGTACAAGTTAGGAACTTAGAGATTATCCATGTAATTTTGTTATGTAGTAAACATGTAACCTGAATATAATAGTATACTCCTTGTATTATTTTTGTGTTTGGAATATTAAATATATCAACATATGCTTGGGATATTATAATGTACTAGTTTATGTTTAGAATATTAAACTGTGTTGTGTTTATATATGGAATTTCAATGCTTTGATGACTCTCTTAATTACTAATTTATGCATGTGATATGAGATGGAGATTGAGTATGAAGTTTTGTCCTAAGTATATTCTCGAATGAATTAAATGGTTGAATTGGACCTACTATGGATGTGATTATAAATGCATGCAGGGTAAATTGTCGATAACTTGGGACCTCCTGATATATGGGAAACTCTTTCAAAATTTCATTAGAAATTTCGGTGAACTCAATGTAAAAAATAAATAAAAATTATGCTCTATTTACCCTTTACATGGAAGTTAAATGGATAAATTAATTTAACCATTGAGGCTGTTACACCTTCAATTTAATTAAAAATAAAAAAATCAATTTAAATTTTTACGAAGATCTAATGGTCAATAGACAAGATTTAAAATCAAATTGCTTGAGAGAGAAGTTGATGTGGTATGTGAGATAGAAAGGGAGGAAAAAAGGGAAAGAAATAATGGGTCACTGAGAAGATATCGATGCTTCATTTTCAACACTTGATATCATTAGAAAGATTATGACGAGATAATTATGACCATACGTTGAAAGATCACAAAAACAATATCATAATTAGTTAAGAATTTTGTTTAAAGTTAATTTAAAGTTAATTACGATCTTATTTGGTGATCTTCTAACGTGTAGTAGAATCGTCATCGTCGAGATCTTTTTAACGGTACAGATTGTGTCAAAAACGAATTACTAGTATGTTCCTGAAGATTATTTTTTTCTTTTTTCTTCTTCCATCATTTCTCTCTTATCACCTTATCTCATTTTTTTTTTCTTGGCTACTGAATTTTGAATTTTATCTTTTAATCATTAAATTTTCATAACATTTGGAGTTGAATTTTGCTAAAATGAATTAATTTGCAACAAATATATTTCTTGAAATACGATTAAACAACTGCTATTGAAAATAATAGTCATGTATAAAATCAATATTCTAAAAAGATAGTTATATTCAAACTATATTTTTTTCAAATATCTTTTAAACTTATATTATTTTTCTAAAATTTTTATTAGAGCTTGTCATTTTTTTTTAAAATCCTTAAGGGATTATTTATTTGGGTGGTTATAAATTGTTTTTTAATTTGTTTTATTTTTTTAAAAATATTAAATTAATATTTTTACATGATTTTTAATTATTTTGAATTATTAATATAAAAAATAATTTTATTGCATTTCTAAAAAAATATGTTTTTAAAATATATTTACTCGAGTAATTATATAAACAATCATTCAATTAAATTCTTTAAAAAAATATTAACCTATTTTCTAAAGTTTATTTTGGTTTTTATAATTATTGCATTCCTAATTAAAATACATTTTTAAAATATATTTACTCGAGTAATGAACTGGGGTAACGTTCTAAAGTTTATTTTAATTTCTATAATTATATAAGTAATCATTGAATTAATTCTTTAAGAAAAAAAAAATTAACCCATTTTCTGAGTGTATGTGAAACAATAGATTTTGAAATTCAAAATCTTCCTCTTTTCGATGAAAGGTACGGGCCTGACTGTCAAGTATACTTTCCATCAACACTTCCTATCCCTCCTCCGTACGGGTTGTCTTCATCTTTTTATTTTTTATTTTGTTGTTATTTTTTATAAAAATAATTTTTTTATTTATTTTAAATTAATATTTTTAGTATTTTTAAATTATTTTAATATATTAATATCAAAAATAATTTTTAAAAAATAAAAAAATATTATTTTAATACATTTCCAAGTAAAAAATACTTTAAAAAACAACCGCAATCAAACTTTCAAGCACAAAATACTCATGGTTCTTGAAACTCAAATTTAATTTGTAAAAATAACCCAGAAGGATAAAATGAAAGGTTGAAATTATGGTAAATTAATTTTTAATTTTTTTAATATATTAAAATAATATTTTTAAATTTATATTAATATATCAAAAGATTTAAAAATAATTTTTTAAAAAAATATAATTGTACAACCATGTCAAAACCCACCTCCCCTGAAATTCTCTACACGAATTTTCTATTCTACAAATTATCTTAATTGCAAATACACTTTGTTTACCATTATAGTTCCTGAACCTGGCTTGGATTGACAAGTTCAAATCTCATAGCCTATAATCCAATTCGAGTTAAGTTTGTAGTTAAAATGAATAAAATCTTAGTTGGGTAAAATTTAGTTACTTTGATCAAGTTTTTAACTCAATTAATCTACCTAAATTTAATATAGATATGATGATATTAACACTAAAAAAACATAGAAAAAATAACAAAAAAAATTATTATTTTATCATATTATAGTTGGGTTTAAAGTATTTTTTATTTAGAAATATATGAAAATGATATATATTTTTTATTTTTTTAAAATAATTTTTAAGATCATTATATTAAAATAATTTAAAAATATAAAAAATTAATTTTTAATAAAAAATTAAATAATTTAAAAACATGAATTGCATCATATTTTCAAATTATCCATAAATAAAAACAGTCTAGCAGAGTTTATCCTTTTATTCATAAATTGACCTAATTATTCAATAACTAAAGTAGCTTCTTGAATCAATCTCCAAACTAGTACGGAATCCATGCTTCCAACAGGTAAGCTCTTGTTTGCGATCAAAAGGGTTGTTAAAATTTAATTTTTTTTAAAAAATATATTTTTATATTTTTAATTATTTTATTTAAAAAATAAGTTTTTTTAAAAAATATTTTAATACATTTTAAATAAAAAACATTTCAAAAAACAATAACCACCTGGATATTTGGAATTGAATTTCAATCTATTTTTTTTATTAAATTTTAAATTTTAAATTAATTATCTTAAATAGTTTTGATAGGTCAATATTTAAAAAATATTATTTTAAAATATTTTAAAACAAAGCTATCAAACTTACCCACGTCAACATTAATTATCTCACGCATTTCAAACTCTGGATACACTGCGTCATTTTGAAGTTAAATCAGTGGCAAAACCGTAAAATGGAAGAAAAAAAACGACCGTGAAAAAACGCGCCAAAGAAGGGCACGAGAAAAACGAGGAGCGTGATGTAACTGTGCGGTAAAAGAGGACAGTTTGCCTGCCAATATAAACGAGTGCGAGGTCCTAGAAGAAAACATAACACCAGCTGGAGGACGTACGTGCACCCTATCGAAGGGAATAATGTGATAGACGGTACAGATCTGTTTGTTATTCATGATGTAATGCATTGTAGATTGATTGGGTCCCATTAGAAAGCAAGGTAGAACCGTGGAAGTAGCGGTTATGATTTGTTAAAATCTGGATGAGACGTTTGTTTTCGGGTAACTGTAGATGATGTCAGTTTACTATGCGATGCGTGGCAGAGGATAAACGAGGGGAAGGCAATTCTGGTAGTGGCGGTATGGGACTGTAAAAATTAATTAATCTCACCCCATCACACTCACTTTTTGGTGTTTAAAATAGCTTCTTGTGTTTTTTAAAATTATTTTTTTTTAGAAAAACATAAAACTAAATAATGGTTTTTTATGTATTTATATCCCAAGTAAAAAAATATTTTAATATCAACCATATAAAATCTAAACCAAGGTTGACATTGGATTAATTCCAAAACACAGGTAAATAAGATTGATCTGAATTAATTTATAATATTTTTAAATAATAAAAAAATATTATTTTAATTAATTATTTTTATAAATGAAGTCAAAAAATTAAGGGAAAGGAAGTGATTAGGTTAAATAATAAGTAATGTTTGGAAACGCGGTGTAAATTATATTTTTAAAAATTTTAATTATTTCATTTAAAATAAATTTTTAAATATTTTCAAATCGTTTTGATATACTGATGTTAAAATTAATTTTTAAAAAATAAAAAAAATTAATTTTGATATATTTTTAAGTGAAAAATACTTTAAATCACCACCACTATTATAATAAAAAATAATTTTTAAAAAATAAAAAATTTAATTTTAATATATTTCTAAATAAAACACATTTTATATTCAATGTCGTATTGTTACTCCTCCGATAATCCCAAACATGTCTTTAAGTTAACCAGAAGTTCGGAGCCACAACCCTCTAAACACTACCTTATGTAATTGCATTGGAAGCACTGTGATATGTTCTCTTGTCGAGGGCACCGCGTGGCACCGAAATCACAATGTGATGTCGCTGGAGAATGCTCTCTTTCTTCTTTCCCTCTGTCATCTCATGAAATTCTACCTATAATTTAAAGTTGTTCTCTAATTTTATTGTCATTTTAAATTTTATTTTTATTTTTTAAGTTGTTATTTTTCTTCTAGTCGTTTTGTAAATTTTTTTTAATTGTATATTTTAATTCAGAATTCTAAGTTGTTCTTTTATTTTTTTAAATTGTTTTTTTATCTTAAATCATTTTATAAAAATAATTATTTTTTTTAATTTTATCTTTAAACTTTATAAACCGTTCATCACCGATCATACTTCAAAAACAAACTTGCGAAGGTAAACTCAAAAACTTGATATTTTTTTGGTCATTGTTGATTTTTCTGCACTATTTATTTTTATTTATTTAAATTAATTTTTAGAAATTTGGTGATTTTCTTTTTAAGATAAGTTTTTCTGTTTTATTATTACGGGTATTTTTGCAATCTAAATTTCAAATCTGGTTAGGAAATAAAAAAGGAAAGTAAACTTAGGATTTATCGGAGACAAAAAGGGGTGGGGCCTTCTTTCTTTATTTTTATGGAAAGCTGAAGTCACTCAGTTCTGTTGAAAATAGAGGGAGAGCGTTGTGACACTATCAAATAGAGTGGTGAGTAGGTGACAATCCTCTCTGGTTCTTAGGGTTCCTGCTCTGCTTTTACCCTTCAAAATCATTCAGGTATTTTTTAGAGCAAAACCCATGTTTCTCAGATGTCCACTGTTCTCATTTTTCTTTGTTTTAAGTGGATTCTTAACAAAGCAAGTGAGGAGTTATTTTTTTTCCTGGTGGTCTTGTGGTTGACTCTTCGCAATGTTGCACTGTTTCGTGAAATATTTTGGGTTTCTTTTTTGTTCTGTGGGCGTGAACTTGTTCTTGAGCACTTTATTGCTATTTTTTTTGAAGCCTAGTTTTCCATTTGTATAGAAAACCCATTTCTCCAGTGTTTGAGTGGGTTTTGGTTTTATTTTTGCTATTTTTTCTATATTTTTGGTTTATTTTTGAAGGGTTTATCTTATCTTCTGTTTCATCTTAAAAGGTTCAATCTTTGCAATGCTGCTCTGTTTCTTCTTTTATTATGTTTTTTTTTGTCACTTATTTTTTAATCATATCCGGTTCAAATTTTTCTTTCCTTTTGAGTTTGCTTTCGTTCTTCTTTTATAAAGAAAAACACAACTTCTTGTTTTTATTCAAATCTATTCAGGGTTTTATTTATTTAATATTTTTATGCTTATCTGTTCTATTTCTGTTTGCTGAATTTCATAGATTTGCCGAGTTTCTGTAATTGGAGGTAATATTTTCTCCAATAATGGACATTTGTGCTTGTTATGATACATGCATGTAGGTTTTCTTGCATTTTTGATGATTTTTCTGTGTTTTCTCTAGTCATTTTGGTTTATTTTAGTGGTTTTGTGTTTCTTTGTGAAAATACTTCAATGAATTACCTTACTGTAAAGTTTAATTATTTTTTCTTTGTTTAATTTTAAGAAAATTCTCCTTCTGTTTTAGTAATTTTAATCAAGTAATAAAGGGTTTCAAAGTGCGATTTTGACTTTTATCATATACTGCTAATGTTTTAATAAATATTTTTTTTTCCTAATATTTGTTGTCCGAATTGGTTCTTTTTGTGTAACTTCAATAATGTTTTAAATTAATTCTTTTCGTTAATTTTTCTTGGTATTTTTTAAAGTCTGAATTTTTCCTAGTATGCTAATCCTGGACTTTGGGGTGTTTTCTTTGGTGCTTGTGAATCTAAGCAGTAGTAATGCTTTAAATGGATGACATTTTTCTTTCAATGACCTTGAGGGATTCTCCCTGATGTTCTGTAGTGCCATAGTTTCCTGTTTTGTGTGTGACTTATTAATACGCGCTGTGCTTTGTAATTGCTTTTAATTTTCTCCTTTTTTTTGGTATCGGGTTTATGTATGCTTTTCTGTTCCTATCACCACTAAGTTTTCTTTTTAAAATTTCATTGATAGCTGTCAAGTTGGACACAAGCAATTTCTCGGGAATGTAATAAGATTTGAATGCCCAGATTCTTCTTACACAAGTTTGGTTTGGGAGTCTACAACAATGCCCCTTGCATGATTTGTTCACCAAATTGTTTCCCTCAACTTGGATTCCTGCATCCTTACTTAGTGGTGTTTCCATGACAATGATCATGTTGTCTTAATCTCATCAGGTTTATTGGTACATAGATTCATTATTCTTGTCATCAAGATTCTGTCTAGTTTCTAATGAAGCTAGCATCCAGTCAAACCAAATTTTAAGTTTCCAGTTCTATCATCCATTTTGCTTTTAGTTGTTCTAACCTGCTTTTGTTTCGAACTTGTATCATCTCACTGTTGCATTTCAGCATTTAGTGCCTGTTAATGCAGCGGTCAATGTTGCGTGATGTCTGCTGGAACTTTGTTCTTGGGTTTGCTTTGTTGTTATGTTCCTATAAATTCAGAAATTGTTGACTAGAAATAACTTCTTGTACAGGCTATGATTCTTGTGCCTGCCCCTTTCTTGTATTGTTGCTGTTGCTGTCGCTGTCAGTCTTATTTTTATTAGTGGTTTCATCTTGTTTTCATTTCAGGATATGGAGTCAGCTGATGAACAAAATGGAAATGGGTCACAGGAAGCCCTCCCACCTCCCCCTCCTGATGTTCCACCAAATGTTGTTCCAGTTAAAGCTGAACCTGAGCCAGTCAAGAAAAAACCTCTGCGGGTTCCAATAGCCAGGCGTGGCCTTGGATCCAAAGGCCAAAAGATGCCTCTATTGACCAATCACTTTAAAGTCAATGTTACTAATACTGAGGGATACTTCTTTCACTACTGTGTACGGGCCTATATTTCTGTCCTGTATTTTTTAGATTTCATCTCAATCTTATTCTGCATATATTTCAACTTACCTGATGTTATACATTCAGGTTTCCCTTGCTTATGAAGATGGCCGCCCTGTTGATGGTAAGGGTGTTGGAAGAAAGGTGATTGATAGGGTGCATGAAACTTATGATACCGAGTTTGGAAAGGATTTTGCTTATGACGGTGAAAAGAGCTTGTTCACTGTTGGTCCCCTTCCTCGCAACAAGCTTGAGTTCACGGTTGTGCTTGAGGATGTAGTATCTAACAGGTTTGTATAAATTCTTCTTATGTATTCAGGCTGATGCTGCTGCTTTGTTTAACCTGGCCTGCTCCCTCCATTCTTTTTCTGTCAATTTAGCTCTATCACTTAATCAGTGCTTTCTTGTTTTGTTTACAGAAATAATGGAAATGCAAGCCCTGATGGTCATGGAAGTCCAAATGAGGGTGACAGAAAGAGGTTGCGCCGTCCCTATCACTCCAAGACATTCAAAGTGGAGATCAGTTTTGCTGCAAAAATCCCCATGCAAGCCATTGCAAATGCCTTGCGTGGTCAGGAATCAGAGAATTCCCAAGAAGCCTTTAGAGTTCTGGATATTATATTGCGACAGCATGCCGCCAAGCAGTAAGTGAAACACATTATTGTCATTTTTTCTTTTGATTTTGGTCCTATTTTATCCTTGAAATCTTTTATGCTGGCCTATGCAGGGGCTGCCTCCTTGTGCGCCAATCCTTCTTCCATAATGATCCAAAAAATTTTGTGGATTTGGGAGGCGGTGTTCTTGGCTGCAGAGGTTTCCACTCAAGTTTTAGGACATCTCAGGGAGGCTTGTCTCTTAATATTGGTAAAGAACATACAATTGTTGCTGTCTGAGTTTCTTGCTAAAATCATCTCCTTTTGTTGTTTTTCCTTACTTGTCATGTTACTCTCTTATCAGATGTGTCTACGACCATGATAATACAGCCAGGTCCTGTGGTAGATTTTCTAATTGCCAACCAAAATGTGAGAGATCCATTTTCACTTGACTGGGCGAAGGTAACCCATGTTTCTGCATGCTTCTTTCTCTGCTTTTCTTCTTTTTCGCACTTCTGAAGTTCTGTTGATTATTTCTGCCAACAGGCGAAACGGATGCTCAAAAATCTGAGGGTTAAGGCAAGTCCTTCCAATCAAGAGTACAAGATAACTGGGTTGAGTGAGAAGACTTGTAAAGAACAAATGTATGCTTTTCTGGTGCTGTTATATTATTAAAATTGTTCTTAGATACACATATCCTTGATTTCCCCCTTGTTTCTATAGGTTTCAGTTGAAACAAAAAAATGGAGGGGATGGTGGGATCGAGGCTGTTGAAATAACTGTTTATGATTATTTTGTCAATCACCGCAAAATCGATTTACGATATTCTGGTGATCTGCCATGCATTAATGTTGGGAAGCCAAAGCGCCCTACTTATATTCCTCTTGAGGTGAGTTGATATTTTATTGATCTGTTTGAATGCATAAAGAACGAGCTTTTGTTTATCATGCATTAATTTTATATTTCATTTTTTAGCTTTGTTCCCTGGTGTCCCTACAACGCTATACCAAAGCACTGTCCACACTTCAAAGGTCTTCACTGGTGGAGAAATCACGGCAGAAGCCGCAAGAAAGGATGACTGTTTTGTCTAGTGTAGGTGTCATCCCTCATCTCATGGCTAGCACGGTTCTTGAATTTTTCACATGTGCTGTCTTTAAACCATTCTTCTTGCAGGCTCTGAAGAGCAGCAAGTATGATGCTGAACCTATGCTACGCTCGTGTGGCATTTCAATCAACCCTAGTTTCACACAAGTGGAAGGCCGTGTTCTGCCTGCTCCAAAGGTATATATATATTTTTATTTCGATATTTCCAATTTGAAAGGGCAATGAATGTAGAACATGAAAAGACTTGCCCTGCACAGTAGCTTTAATTTTTTTTTTTAAATTGATGTATTCATAGGATATAATCATGATGGTGTTTGTTGCCATAATGTGGTGGAGCTCTATTAAATTATCCTTTTATTGTTTACAGCTGAAAGTTGGCAATGGGGAAGATTTCTTCCCAAGAAATGGACGTTGGAATTTCAATAACAAGGTGATTATTTGCTTTCCCTCCCAATTATGATTCTAAATTCTCTCTCTCACAAGATTACAAAATTCTTCTGAAGAAACTTGTGGAGCCATCTAGGATCGAGAAGTGGGCTGTCGTGAACTTCTCAGCTCGCTGTGATATACGCAACCTTGTACAAAATCTCACAAAATGTGCAGAGATGAAAGGAATTGTAAGTTCCATAATTTTGCATTAATTAATAACCTTCATAATTTTGCACTTCATCGGAAATCCTTTCTTTTTTCTCCGGATATCTAGCCCATAGAAGATCCTTTTGATGTATTTGAGGAGAATCCACAATCAAGACGTGCCCCACCAGTGGTTAGAGTGGAGAAAATGTTTGAGCAAATTCAGTCTAGACTTCCTGGGCAACCAAAGTTCTTACTGTGCTTGCTTCCTGAGAGAAAGAATTCTGATATATATGGTTTGTTATGAGATCAAGTCTTTGATTTGCAATGATGCTCTACTTAGTTCTTCTTGATAAATAGATGTCATTGATTTTCAAGGCCCATGGAAGCGCAAAAATCTTGCTGAATATGGAATTGTCACTCAGTGCATTGCGCCTCAAAGAGTTAACGACCAATATATTACCAATGTTCTCCTGAAGATCAATGCAAAGGTGAGCTAATACATTAATTTGTGTCTTCTCAAGACTTTGTGTGCCCTTGTCTTTCTTCTTGTTTTGATTGCTCTTTTGCTTAATTTTTAGTAACTTTTGAGGTATAACGTGTAGTTAGTGTTTGGTAATCTGATGGTGCACCATATCTACTCACTTCCATGCAGCTTGGTGGGTTGAACTCTATGTTGGCTGTGGAACACGCCCCCTCATTACCTCTTGTGTCGAAGGTTCCCACGCTTATCCTTGGGATGGACGTGTCCCATGGCTCTCCTGGGCAGTCTGATGTCCCTTCAATTGCTGCGGTACTGCTTTTTTGCTTTTATTGGTTTCCTGCTGTGAATGAATATCATTTTTGCTGGTCATTGTAATTCTGTAAATTAAACGTATGCTATTAAAAAAACTGCTTCCACAATTTCATTTCAACTCGTTCTCCTGATCCTGGTATTCTTTGTTGGAATCCGTAGGTAGTCAGCTCCAGGCAGTGGCCTTTGATTTCTCGTTATCGGGCATGTGTGCGAACACAATCCCCAAAGCTTGAGATGATTGATTCATTATTTAAGCGAGTGTCTGAGACTGAGGATGAAGGAATAATTAGGTGGGCCTTTCTATTTAGAAGCTGTTTGATTGAACTATATGGAGTTATGTATTATTTCAATGAGGGCATAGGGATTTTAGGTGGTTTAACCACCTCAATAGCCTGTTGGAAGTAAAGAGGCTGAGAAATTCTCTATTGTCATTCACGTGAAATTAAAGATATTGAGTAATATATGTATTTCCTTTCCATTACAGGGAGCTTCTGTTAGACTTTTATGTGACTTCAGGAAAAAGGAAACCCGATCAGATCATCATATTTAGGTATACATTATGCCACTTATCTAAACTTGGCTGTAATGAAGCATATCTGATGTGTTGTCTTTTCCTTTCATTGGTAAAACTAGTACTATTTTATTAGTTTAAGGTAAAATTCTGAGGAAAATATCATTGGAGACTGTGCTTTGGGTCCTTTGGTAGCTATGTATATGTTTTAGGACTTTGTGCATATGTTCTCTATGAATTCTATGTCTGACTTGTATTTGTATTTGCAGCTACATATGCTTTAATTTTGAGCTAACTGGTCATAGTTGACACTCATTCCTATACTCATGTCAGCACAAGTTAATCTTCATTTGGGAACTATTGTTCAACAATTTGACATGTATTTGTTTGTTTTAGTGGAGATGAAGATGTGAAGTTGAGGTTGTTTGAATGTCCAAAGTCTTTTTCGGAAATGGCATTTGTTGGGAAATAATGTTTCGTACACATCTTGTCTCATTTGTTGTGTATTTCTTGGTTTTCATTTGCATGATATGCTGCCCGGTGAATTTTACAAGATTTATGGAAGTGTCATTCATTATAATTGTAGCTTTACGCTCCTGCAATGTTTGATTGAATCTTGGATGTAGATTTATTTTTTCATACATGTGAATAGGTCTCATGAAGATGTTTCATGTGGATGTGTTTAAGGTGGATTTTAGGTAGTTTTGTACATGCTTAAACACTCCTAATCAATGTGATTTTTTGTTTTAGAGACGGGGTCAGTGAATCACAATTCAATCAGGTCTTGAATATCGAATTGGATCAGATAATTGAGGTATAATCCATTGCTCTTCTATTTAATTCTATGCTTGACAACCTATATCCTCTGTGGATTGTGATTTGTTTTGGGTATCAAAAATCTTGTCATGTTTTTCTTCAGGCGTGCAAGTTTCTTGATGAGAAGTGGTCCCCAACGTTTGTGGTAATTGTAGCTCAGAAAAACCACCACACTAAATTTTTCCAACCTGGATCTCCTGATAATGTACCACCTGGTAAACCTCGAAAATAATTCTGTACTGACTTTGATTTAGGCATAAGCCTAGATATCGACATAACCATGCATGTTTTTTTTTTCAGGTACGATCATTGACAACAAAGTCTGCCATCCAAGAAACAATGACTTCTATCTCTGTGCTCATGCTGGGATGATTGTGAGTGTCAACATAAACTGTTGGAAATTCTGGTTGAAACTTACTTGAAATTTTTTGTTGTGCTGTCCTTTGATTTTGGGAGAGACATGTTAGTTTCTCCTTGTTTTCCATGTGCATGTAATTTCTGTTTGAAACTTCACATGTTCTTTCTATATTTGTTTCTATTTCCAAAACTCATTGGTTTTTATCTATTTTAGTTGTTACTTGAAATTGTATCCGGGAAATTTTTCTTGCAGTGATAGTGGTTATAAAAGTAGGAGGGATTTCAAAAACTCTTGATCATCCTGTGATGTCCTAGAATAGAAACGCTAATATATTTGTATCATGGGTTTGTTTCTGAGTAGGGAGGTCTTTGAAGAGCATTTCAAATTCAGGGATTCCCCCCTCTCTCAATGGGTCATTTATAGGAGTAAAAATTTCCAATACATTTATTTGTTTGAAGGGAGTTCTATTTTAGTTTTTAACTTTTAAGTAGTTTGAAAGTTTTGCTTGTGCATTATGAAGTTCTCCTTTTGTTTCTATTTTTTAGTTGGAAATTTAGGTTGCATACTTACGAGGCAACTCTTTTGACTGAATCATTGATGGTTTTCTATATTCAACTGTTTTCCATGCATATGCCTGCAGTACTTATTGTTAATTGTTAATGTGTGTTTAAGTTCTGCTATTCTGGTCATCTTTTGTTGTTCAGGGGACTACAAGGCCTACTCACTACCATGTTTTGTTAGACGAGGTTGGTTTTTCAGCAGATGATCTGCAGGAACTTGTGCATTCCCTCTCATATGTGTAAGTAGAACTTTTAACTCTACTCTGGTTTAATGATATGTTTTGACCTTTAGCAACTATTACCATACTTATCTTGTTTGTAATTGACACTGCAGATACCAAAGAAGCACGACTGCCATCTCTGTAGGTAAAACATACTTCTATCTTGGTGTGATGTATGGTAGGATCTGATGTTGGCTTGAACAGATGTCCGCCTTATAGCATTATTATTTTGAACGAAGGCAACATTTGGCTTTGTGGTTTGTGTGCCTTTTTAATTGATTTTTGGAGTGCTTTGCATCAAATTGATGCCTTTTTAGGTGCTTTTATACGAGGAAGTCAAAATCATGCCCTTTCAGATGAAAAGTATTTTCTGTTTGCTGAGTTCTGATTTAAATTTTTTTGAATGGTGTTCATTTAATACGTGCTACCCTTTGGAGGTTGTTATTGGATCCAACATTGTTGCATTTAGTAGACTTGTACTGAGATTCAACAACCACTTCAGTTTTGATCAGAAATGGACACTTCTATAGTTTATCCAAATCTGATTGTTCTATTATTTTGCAGTTGCACCAATCTGCTATGCCCACCTGGCAGCTACTCAAATGGGCCAGTTTATGAAGTTTGAAGATACTTCCGAGACTTCCTCAAGCCATGGTGGGGTGACCTCTGCAGGAGCTGTTCCTGTCCCACAGTTGCCGAGGTTGCAGGAGAAAGTTTGCAATTCCATGTTCTTTTGTTGAGCATGCTAGCCTTTTTACTCCATGTAAATAAAACTAGATAGACAGCAGGTGTTTGGGGTTTCTGAATTTGGTGCAGCCTTGCTGTGGTGGACTTTAGTTGAACACCATGTGCTGGATCCAAGTCAGCAAATATGTGGTACTACACCTAGGCATGGTTATGCCATTTGACACGTTTTGGAATCTTGGATACTGCCTCTAGGTATGGTCACTTGCTGATGGCTTGTCACAGCTTTGCATTTTGTTCAGTTCATGTTTCTGTACACAACGTCAGCAAGCAAAATCCGGTGCATGCACCATCCTGGGTTATATGGCATTTTGTAAGTGGATGATTTTGCTTTATGCATGCTTGAAATTTGTAATCTGAATGCACCAGGAACACGTCGTTTTCTCAAGTGACTGCTGGACTAGTCTTTACTTTTCACTGAGACCCTTTTGATTTGCAGAAATCAGAACGAAATTGTAAAAATCTTGTTCTGGTATCGAGTTATGAAAGTTTGAGGACATGCATCCGAGGCGTCCTCAAGGCCACCATATACATACACCCTAATTCTCTTCCACTCATCCCTTGCCCATTCTACCAAATTTAAGAAGTCAGGGGGGAGGACTGTGCCATATAATTTCAAGAGGACACTTAACTCAGACATCACATTTTATTCTCAAAGACTCACAGCTAGGATCTCCCAAGCCCTCTATTTCTTAAACTAACACTAAAACCTACTGAACAAATCAACTTAACAGGTAGAGGGAGGAGCTAGCCCATTACAGCATAGGAGGTGAACAGAGCAAGAAGCATGGCGAGGCCATGGCTAGCACTCTTCGACGGACAAACATTTCTGACGGCTAATGGCGCAGGATCAGGTGGAGGATATTGAGCATGGACTGCAACTTTCATCCCTTTAAAGCAGTACCCACGACCACTAAGAAAGTAATATGGTCTTGCCTCTCTGAGATTGAACACATCCCGGCCACCTCTTGTAATGTTTGCTTTGCAGTTTTTGTCATTGCAGTTGTTGTAGTCATTCTTGTTCACTCCAAAGTCTTCAGAAAGCAGAAATTCAAGTAATTATGAAACATTGAAGAACAGTAAGGACTCGAAAGAAAATTGAAACTCAGAAAAACCACTTACAAAGCCAGTCTCCTACGTAGAATTCTTCATGCATAGCCCAAGCAGTGAAGTTCATATTCGGTGCCCAAGTGTATTTTCCTCCCCCAACTCTATGGAGAACTGGCTCTCTGCATTCTGCAGTGCTCCATAGTATGTTCACCACAGTAATCAACCACAAAAGCATTTTCTTCAGACTAAAAACCTCCATTTTCGCCAATCTTTTTTCATTCTCACGAGTGCTGGAGCTCCGCGGAAGAGTTAAATGGTACCAGAACATGCAAATCTTGAAGCAGGTACCAGTTGGCAACAATCCATTTAGCATGAACAGGTTGTGATACAAGTAGCTTCATCACCAATATTTCATTGGCCAAAGTATTTTTCTAGAAACAGCAGTATTAATTAACAGGATTAAACTTCCTTGGCAGTTCCTTCTAATCCAATAATCACAAGTTCTAATGGCAGCTACTCATCAAAAGGATAAATTGTGACAATTCACTGTTGATTTTGCTTTTTATCAATGGAGAAAATTCAAAACAAAGAAGTTTTCATATGCCCTGAAGCTTAAAACAATGGCCACCATCAGGCACCAAAAACAAACACAATCCATAACAATTCCTTTGTGGACAACCTTATACAACATAAAAATAATGTATATCAGCTCCTGGAGAGTTAAAGGATTGCCCAGGCCAAGAGAACATTAGCAAGCACAGCCATTAAGGTAACGACATGGCCACCAAATCTTGATGGAGAACCATTTTTGATACTTTTAACACCAGTTAATTGAGATGGGGAAGGGGCAGGCTGGGGATTTTCAACATTGATAGCAACTTTCATTCCTCCAAAGCAACTGCCACCACCATTAATGAAATAATATGTCTTGGCCTCATTCACTTGGAATACATCTCGACCTCCCCTCGTGATATTCTTTATGAAGCCCACGTCGTGGCAACCTTCATAGCCTGTCTTGTTCACCTCAAGAACATTATAAAGTTTCTTGTCGAATCCAAAATCTTAGAAAGAAAAAGAGAAAAATGTAAGAAGAAAATTAATATACACTAACACACACAAAATATTGAAATTAAATATGTAATTATATCATCAAAATCTTCATTAAGCATATAGTGCATCATTAGCATTTATACAAATGAAATTCTTAACATAACAATGGTTATGGATCTTTTCAATTTAAAGAACCCTAGAAGTTGCATGCTAGTTTTTGATCTAAGAATTTGATTTACGTATCCCGATTGAAGGATAGGATAAAAATAAAAATAAAAATCAAGAAAGAACATCTACACGCAAATACATGGAAGGGTTTAGCAAAGCATGATATATAGTAGAAG
Source organism: Populus nigra (assembly GCF_951802175.1). NCBI lineage: Eukaryota > Viridiplantae > Streptophyta > Magnoliopsida > Malpighiales > Salicaceae > Populus > Populus nigra. The sequence continues at coordinate 27,073,357 of NC_084852.1, read as the reverse complement.
AAAATAAAAAATGAAACTTACAGAGCCAGTCTCCCACATAGATGTTTTGACGTGCAGACCATTCAGAGAAGTTAACGTTAGGTCTCCATGTTTCTTTCCCTCCTCCTACATAAACAAGTGAAGCATTCACCATACGCACTGTGACAACCATCGTTATCAGCACTACTAACATTTTCCTTAAACTTTCCATTTCCTTGCTTTGTTTTTATTTTTCTGTTTTAGGGTTTTGCAAAACTATGAAGTTGTAGATGGCCTATTGTATCCCATGAATGTGTGTGTACGTGCATGTATCTATTTATGGAGATAATTAATTTGAAGAGGTAATTTGGGCAGAAATGTAGCACTAAAACAAAAGGAAAGTGACAAAAACTAAGGGAATTAAATCTTTGGGACGAGCTAATTAACCATTCGGGTCAAAGGAATCGTGAAAAATATTGATGATTAATGCTATATCTTATGGGTTTCCTAAGAAAATATTGATCACCATGACAGAGGTTTGAATAAATTAGTGGTGGTTTGATGCTAAGTTTTCTCTAAGCTACCATCTTGCTTGGTCTAACTAATATTTATGGAATATTATTTCATTAAATCACATCAATTAATTAAGTTTTGACTCATGATTTAGATTCACCTATATATTTAGGCACAAAGATCGAAGATTTTCAATTTGATCCTTGATATGAATCTAGAATATTACCCGAGATAGATTAATATAGGCACACTAGTAGAGAAGAGGGATGTCAATTATAATTGGCATGGTAAAAGCACACAAGTGCAAGGACAAACAGAGAGTGGGCTACAAGGCCTCCCAAGAAAACCATAACCACGCATAACAAGAAGCTTTCTTTTTTTTTTTTTAAAGAAGCTTTCTTGTTTGAAGGGAATGGTCTAACAAATAAGAGGCTCAAACGCGAAAGAATATTTGTGAGAGGTGGGATAAGATTAATTACGGCTCAAATTCTATCTCACACAAATTTGCAGATATCACCCTTTCCATCCCTGCTGTCCATCAGCCAGAATTTTGCTTATATATGTATCAACTGACATTCAAGGGGAGAAGCTTCGTGGGACATGGCACCCCACAAGTTTTGAAGATATTCAATTTGATTATTGAGTCTGAATTTTTCCTAATAGTTAAGCATTTTGATCCTTCAAAAACATCACATTTTCTTCTTGATCATTTTTTAAGTACACTCATTTTAAATCTCATCCTAATAGCTGATACCCCTTTCAAGAAATCCCAGTTCCACCCTTGTTGATAGTCATGCATAAATGCCTGTACAGGGCTTATTTGATTCACATCGAAGGATGTGAATCCGAGTTCCTCATCGTAAAGAAAGAAGGAAAGAAAAACAAAGAGAAACCAACTATACATGTTTATGTCAAAACAGATCAGAGATCATACAGAGCTTCATGTAATCGTGCGATTTATTTGAACCAGATCAACTCCTATTTCCAACTGTACAAATGATCTACTGGAAGCAACTCAGATTAAATTGGACAACAGGTCAGAAATTGCTACATATAGCTAAGAATCCTGTCAGCCATGGTAAAACAAAGCTCGTCAATGTGAAGTTTTACTTCGTTAGAGAAGCCGAATAGCCAAGGCAGTCAGTTCAGTCCACGGCGAGTCAGAAAAACAGCTAGCTGGCATCTTCACCAGGCACAATCCCAAAGGCAGATTTGAAGTTATTAGAGCAACTACTTAAAACTTGTTGCTAGGTATGCTTATCAGGCATATATATCATGTAATCTCTTGAGGATCAGCACATGTATGCGTTGTATGATTTTAAACTTATATCTTTCAGTAGAATATGGTAGGATAGGAAAGAAAGCTACTGAATTGAATTGTTATAATAATACATGTAAACAAAGCTGGCATGAAAATTAACTTGATTTAATGCGAGACCTTTAGAGGCTCATAGCCGATCAGTTTCTAGCTTACACGTTACACACGAAAGGGAGATCGAATTGCCTACAATAAGGTCTTGATGGGTTGGTAAAGTTAAAGGGCAAACAGCAAGAGAGCCTGGTGTTAGACCCAACAGAACAGTAACAACCACAAGTAATTTAATAGACAGGATTAGCAACATGACAATAAGATGAGCATCGAATTATCCTTATACTTCATGTTTTAACTGGCATTTTGCTGCTTCAGGTAATAGACTTGCTTGTCCATGCATATCATTATCAGGGCATCGCACCATCATTGCAGGCAAGGTGAGAACTAGCAAAAGAAACATCCAGAATAACACAGCTTCGAGGACTTCCGAGCTGAGATGGTAGATGGAGATCCAGCACAGAAAATCCATAGTATTCTTGCTGGATATGCATATTCTCAGTCAATGTTAGAGTTTGATATATAACTCATACAACCTTGTTGTGGCACATGCCTTCTCGAATAAAAACAAAAACTAATCCATTCTCTCGAATAATTGGAATAAAACACTCAAATTAACAAACTCTATTCCATTCTTCCATGGAAAGGAATGTTACACTGAAAATAATTATAATTAATAATATTACCAGCTAGAAAACTCAGGCACCAAAATCTTGATAAGAACTGGAAGCTCCATAGCCATCTCAACTAACACAACTAATTAATACTCTGTACCCATCCATAAGACGCATTAAGTTATGTCGATCGGTTCTGTCGACAAGTCCTTAATCATCCGTGAGATTAATGATGCATTTGTACACTAAGAACACAAATACGATGAACACGAGCATAGCTACTACAGCCGCAATATAAAGCACAACGCCTCCCATCCTTCAATCTGTCTGCTTGCAAACTACAAAAAAACAAGAGACAGAGAGTTAGTTAGCTGAGCAGGTGATCGAGAGAGAGGAAATAATTCTGAATTGAAGAAAAACTTTTTTTTTCCAGGATGAAAATTAAATATTTAAAGAAGAACCATAGGTCATAGTGATCAAATTGGGCATGCAAAAGAGATACTGATCCTGGATTGCATGCATTCAAGCTTTGCTAGATATTAAAAACAAGAGAGAAGAGCTGAGCCAAAATTATTACCAACGCAGTGGAGAAATCGACTTGATCAACGTAAAAAGTTGGCAAAAGAGTGTAACCCTTAATGCTATATTTATACTTAACCATAACCCACAGGCCTGCTGATACCATATATATGAAATAGGTTAAAGAGTAATAAATGCAAGTAAACAGGAAAATTTTACTACGTATTATAAATGTATTAATTTTTTTTTCTTAAAAGACAAAACCCCCTCTTCCTGTATAAAAAGGTGGGATTTCCTGTTCTATTCCTATTCAAATTCTAAGTAAAACTCCCTATTGTACTATATACGTATATGCATGTGCCTCCTGGAGAAATCTTTCCTCTCTCTCTCTCTCTCTCTCTCTATATATATATATATATATATATATATAGTGGTGAGGGTTCCTATATATTATTCATTAATTCTACTATTTTTTCCTATAAAGAAGTACCGGCCCGGCCTATACATGGATTATGGTTAAGTATAGATATAGCATTGATCGAGGGTCACAATTTTTGATAAGCTTTTCACGCTGATCAAGTCGATTTCTTTGCTGCATTGTTTAAGGGTAGGTTTTGTCAACTGCCTGCTAATAATTTTGGCTTAGCCCTTAAGGTAGCTTCTCTCCTATTTTTAATATTTAGCACAACTTGAATGTATGTAATCCAGGATTAATGTCTCTTTTGCATGCCTATTTTTTGTTTTTGGTAGGCTGTAAGCAGAAGGATTGAAGAATGGGAGGCATGGTACCTTATGTTTCAGCTGGAGTGGCTGTCTTCGTGTTTATCATATATATATATATATATATATATATAGTGGTGAGATTTCCTATATATTATTCATTAATTCTACTATTTTTTCCTATAAAAAAGTACCGGCCCGGCCTATACATGGATTATGGTTAAGTATAGATATATCATTGATCGAGGGTCACAATTTTTGGTAAGCTTTTCACGCTGATCAAGTCGATTTCTCTGCTGCATTGTTTAATGGTAGGTTTTGTCAATTGCCTGCTAATAATTTTGGCTTAGCCCTTAAGGGTAGCTTCTCTCATATTTCTAATATTTAGCACAACTTGAATGTATGTAATCCAGGATTAATGTCTCTTTTGCATGTCTATTTTTTGTTTTTGGTAGGCTGCAAGCAGAAGGATTGAAGAATGGGAGGCATGGTACCTTATGTTTCAGCTAGAGTGGCTGTCTTCGTGTTTATCATATTAGTTGTGTTCTTTGTGTACAAATGCATCATTAATCTCAAGGATAATTGAGGACTTGTCGACATAACTTGCGTGGCAACATGAGATGACTATCGTGTCAATACACTCAGCCAAAAATCCAGAATCCAAGAGAGTTTTTCTTTTTGAAAAAGAACTATAGTACCCGACCCCTGCACTCCCCACAAATCTACTTATACATAGGAGGTTTTGATATACATAAAGGTTTAGGTTTTGCTATACATAGAAGGTTTTGCTATACAAGGAGTCTAACTAATTCTCTTAAAATCAACATCTATTTATGATAACATAATATTTATAGCTAATATTAAGAGTCCTAAATTGTATATATTCATGAGATTATATATGGTAACACTCCTTCTCAAATTGATACTGGTAAGTCAACCAGAAATTGATGTCGCTATCGAGTCATAGTTTTAGTGAAGATATCAGCTCAATATGCGAGGAAGAGATATCACCTGATTTTTCAAGGTACTGTCGTGAATAAAATAACAATCAATCTCAATATGTTTGGTAAAAACAAAATTGGTGGCAATCTGAATAACATTAGTGTTATCAGCATGAAGTTGGGTAGAGGTGATCCGAGAAAACCCAAGCTCATCGAGAAAACCGCGCAACCATACAATTTCAGAACAAACAGTAGACATAGCATGACACTCGGCCTCAATGGAGGATTTAGAAACACGATCTTGTTTCTTACATTTCCAAGAAATTAAGACATCACCTAAAAACATACACTAACCCGTAGTAGATTGACGTGTATCTGGATACCCAACCCAATCAACATCACTATAGGCAACAAGTTGAAGAGAGGAGTTAGTAGGAAAGAACAACCCACGATTAGATGAACCTTGAAGATAACGGATGATATGTCGAACTGCAGCAAGATGGAGATGCCGAAGAGAAGACATAAACTATCTGACCTGATGAAAAACATATAATATATAAGGTGGAGTAGTGGTCAAGTAGATAAGACTTCTAACTAGGCTTCTATAGAGAGTAGGATCATCTAGCAGGTCCCCTTCATCTTTCATGTATTTGATGTTTAATTTCATAGGAGTATCAACAAAAAAGTGTCCTCCAAACCAGCCAAAGTGATAAGATCTTGAATATACTTATGCTGGTTCATAAAAATACCATTGGGTCGATGATGAACTTCTAATCCTAAGAAGTATGTGAGCTGGCCAAGATCTTTCATATGGAAAGTTACATATAATTGTTGTTGAAGTTTAGTAATCAAACCATAATCAGTGCTAGTGATGATAATGTCATCCACATAAACCAAGAGAAGGATTATGCACGACGCAGATGTGTGTAAGAAGAGAGAAGAACCATATTGACTTTGTGTAAAACTAAAAGAAAGAAGTGTACTGGGAAACTTTTCAAACCAAGCCCACGACTCCTGCTTGAGTCCAGACAAAGAACGTTTTAACTTACAGACATTGTGAGGAGAAGAAGTAGTAATACCAGAGAAGAACTTCATATAAATCTCTTCCTGGAGATCATCATGAAGAAAGACGTTCTTCACATCTATTTGATGCAATTGTCATGACTATGAAGCGACAATAGTTAAGATGGTTCGAACAGTGGTCATTTTGGTGACAAGAGAAAATGTCTCCTCATAGTCAACCCTATATTCCTGCTTGTTACCTAGAGCTACGAGGCAAGCTTTGTACCGTTCTAAAGACCTATCAGAACAAAGTTTTACAGAGAAGACCCATTTACTCCCAATAGGTTTGACTGTAGGAGGATAAGGGATAATATCCCAAGTGTGATTCTCCTCAAGAGCCTGAAGTTCTACTTGCATTGCATTTTACCAACACTTATATTCCATGGCCTGTTTGTAGCAATAGGGAATGTAAATAGTGGATAAAGTAGTGACAAGAGAGATATGAGAAAAGAATATATACCAATCAGGGTGTCAAGAAGGATAAGTAGACCGATGAAGAGTGGTGGAAGTAGGAGCAGGATCAAGCACCGAGTAAGATCAGAAGGGGGCACAAGGGAAGTGAAATCAGTTTCATGTCGACGACGTCTTTCATACACAAAACAAGGTTTGAACCTTTTCGCAATTGTTGGGGGATCATAAAAACTAGGCAGAAGAGGTAAAGATATAGATGACAATTCAACATGAGATGAAAAGAAATATTTATTTTCAAAGAAAATCATATACGACAAACATGTGGATCATAACAAACATAACCCTTATGAAGGATACCACACCAAGAAAAACACACTCAACAAATTGAGCAGTAAGTTTATGTCATTCATAAGCAGGGAGATGTATAAAACAAACACAACCAAATGTATAAAGATTAAAATATAAAGGAGAATGAACAAATAACTTAAAGAAAGGGGAAACATTATTTAACGTAGGAAAAGGTAAGCGATTGATCAAATGAACTGAAGTAGAAAGTGTTTCACACCAAAAATAAGGAGGAATAAATGATTCAAGTAAAAGAGTTCTTACTACATCAAGAAGGTGATGATTTTTCCTCATAGCTATACCATTTTGCTGTGGTGTCGAAGGACAAGAATGCTGAGAGATGATCCCTTTGCTTTGAAGAAAGTCTTAAAACTCATTAGACATGTATTCGTCGCTAGAATCAAAGTGTAAGACCTTAATGCTGACAGAGAATTGAGTTTCAATAAGTGCAAAGAATCGTTTAAAAACTAAAAAAACTTTAGCTTTAGCCCAATGAAAGTAAACCCAAGTAAAGTGACTAAAGTCATCAATGAAAGTAACGAAGTATTTGTAATGAGTATGAGAAACAACAGATGCAATCCCCCAAATATCACTATGAATAATATTGAAACATCTGGAAGCACGAGATGCATGATGAGGGAAAGGTAGAACTTTTCTTTTGCCAAGTTTGTATGATGTACAATCAAAAGAAAGATAAAGAAAACAACATGCTTTATTTCCTAATAATCTATAATTAATCAATGTGCAAAGTACATCTATGAATAATATCGAAACATCTTGAAGCACGAGATGAATGATGAGAGAAAGGTAGAACTTTACTTTTATCAAGTTTGCATGATGTACAATCAAAAGAAAGATCAAGAAAATAACATGCTTTATTTCCTAATAATCCAGAATTAATCAATGTGCAAAGTACATCAGAGTTTTGATGGCTTAAATGTTTATGCCACCTCTTATTTCCAGAACCAATAAAATTATATGCAAAGGAAAGTAAAGGAAAACTAGAAAAACTGGTGGAAGGAGAAACATGAAGAGGAAAGAGTCGTCCCACTTTAGGCTCTTTTGCGATCATCTTCCCTGACACTTGATCTTATACAACACAACCAGAATGAGAGAAATGTACATCACAATTATTATCAACCAATTAACCAACATAAATAAGATTTGTGGAGAGGTCAGGAGACACAAAAACATCAGTTAAGGAAGGAGAAAGATCACTAACAACACTGATAGACAGAGAACTGTCATCAGCGGTATTAATTTTCAGATTTCCATTATAATTTTTGACATTAGAAAGAGGAACAACAATATTAGTCATGGTTAGAGGCACCAGAGTCCAAATACCATGGCTTAGAAGGAAATTTATGATTACCTGAGAACCCAATAGCAAAAAGAGCAGAAATGATCATTTGTTGTACCATTTCATGAGTGAGTGTATTCAAGTTTGCTAAGCCTGTAAAGTAGGAATAGGAACAACATGTAAGGCAACAGAACTAGAGGCACCAATGAAGGCATAGTAAGTAGTTCCCTAGTTCCTTTCAGGTCGAATGAGACAAACAAAGATGATATGATCATGTTTCTTGCAGTAGTTGCAGGACTTCTTGGGGTAATCCAGAGCAATATGACCAAAAGCTATACAACTAAAGCATTGGACAACATGCATATCTCTTCCCTTATTCCTCCTTTTTTGGTTGTTTCGTGCAATGCTTGAACAATAAAGAGAGTTGAAGCAGAAACATTAACATAAACAATATCTGAATAATTAGCCCAAAGATTTTGAAAACCAGAAAAGTATTCCTTAATATAGAGACTTCTTTGTGTGAAGTTAGCCATCTCATACTTAAATTGAAAACGCTGAGTTGTGTTGTCTTGATTATAAACCTTATTTAGATAATTCCACATAATAACAACAGTTTTGTAAGGCCTTAGATTGAGAACAAGGTGAGGTTCTAGTGAGTTAAGGATCCAGGTCATAACCTAAACATCCATGATTTCCATCTAGACAAGGCATCGGGATCTGTAGGTGCAGGATTACTCCCATTAATATGCCCCTACATTTCTTTTTCTTAAATGAATAATTGAAATTGAACTCCCAAGCAGAATAATTTTCCCAATAAGATGAACATGGAATAAGTCTAGCTTATTGGAAGACATGATAAAGCTGAAAAGAGAAATAATTCAATGAAAGATTACCACCAAAAATCTGAAACAAGATAACGCACTAGATGTAATGTTTTGAATCAAAGGGATAGGAAAAGACTAGAAAGCCCTCGAAGGCTTAGATGTAGGAATAAATTAAATGAGAGGTAGTGTGGTAAGTGAACAATAGTTGATAAATATAAATAGAGAGAAGGAAAAAGAAGAAGAAGAGGGATATGAAAATTTGAGAGAGAAACGGCAGGAGAGAAGGGAGAAAGAAGAGGAAGAAGAGAAAAGAAGGAATTAGAAGGGAAATAGAAAGGAGTTGAAAAGAATAAGTTTAAAGGTAAGATTTAGGTTGTTGAATGTATAAATGTATGTTAATTGAACTTAATTTCAATTTTGATGAATGTTAGGGTTTTGAAAATTTGTGTTTTGGGTTTAATTGATGAATTAAATTGAATGTTATAAGGTTGATTGTTATGGGTAATTGATTAATGAGTTGATTATGGAAGATTGTGATGATTTTGAGTTATGAATTGTGTAAATGGTGAATGTTGAGTTAGAAATTTGGCAAGAATAGTAGGTAATCTGTGAGAATTCTGGGTTGGAGGTTGAAGATGACAAAAATTCAATTTGGTCCCTCAATTTTGGAAAATTACAGTTTAGTCCCCAAACTTTGGAAAATTTACAGATTGGTCCCTGGAGCCTATTCCGAGATTCTGAACAGAATAAAATATGTATTATGGGCAGAATTCCTGTATAGTTATGAAATTTTAACACTTTCAATTTAGTCCTCCAATTTGATAACAATTACAATTTGACCCTAAAAATTTGGTAAATTTCCAGAATGGTCCTTGGAGTATAATGAGATGATCTGGACATAAATGAGGACTAATTATGGTCAGAATGTCAGGATAGTAATGGATTTATGATATTTTTAGTTTGGTCCTCCAATTTGACAAAAATTACAATTTGACCTTAAAAATTTGGTAAAATTACAGAATGGTCCTTGGAGTATAATGAGATGATCTGGACAGAAATTAAGACTTATTATGGTCAGAATTTCAGTATAGTAATGGATTTATGATATTTTTAGTTTGGTCCTTCAATTTGATAAAAGTTACAATTTGACCCTTAAAAATATGATAAATTCCAGATTAGTCCCTAGCTGTAATATTAGCTTTTGCATATTGGTTTGATGAATAAATGAGGGTTATTTAGTGAATTATTATCAATTTTATTATTTGTTTTATTATGGATTAGATTTCGGGAAAACCGTTAAATTTTGGGTTTTTGAGAAAATTGACTAGTTAGTTCAAAAACATATAGGGTTACGGAATACACCATTAGTTAAGTTTATTAAATAGGTTAAATGTTCTTTTGAGTCGTTCTTGAATATGTCTCCTTTGTATTCAGATAATTCTGATATTCTACCGGCGGGACGTCAGTAGGATTTCCTTCGATATCAGCTTTGAGTTTTGTTGCTTTCGAGTCAGGTGAGTGGATAATTTTCCATATGCATGAGAAATAGTATAAATATTTGATTTGTTAATATGAATTGAATCATGCTTCTTGATAATATATATGTTGATTATTATCCTTGTTATGATAAAGCATGATCAATTATTGAATCTGAATTCTTGATATGAACCAACATATATTTTGAATTGACTTCTGAATTGATAGCTCCTCATTTGATTGATGTCATGAGTTGAGCTTTGAGATATGAATATGCTTGTTAGATTATGATTATGAACTTATGGTATGTTAGTCAGAATACCTATGCTAACAGGGTAGTGTTAGTCTTTATGCACATCGTATCTGGATCCTGGTTGGTCGAGGGAGTCACCAACCTGTGTGGACTGATCATCCCACAATACGGAGCCTCATGCTCATTGCATTTTGATTTTCTGACGAGTTTTACCATATGATATTCTTGTTATGGCCTATTTGAGAAACCTTCCTATAAGAATCTAGAGTCATACTTGTATATATATTTCTCATTGCTGTATTACCTCGTATGTGTATATTGAACGTTATCTACTCACTGAGTTGTTGAACTCACCCTCTCATTATTTATCATTTTCAGGCTTATAGCTTGATAGCAGGTCACTTTTGTTGGACCTTTAGAACCTGCTTATTTGGTTGTAATTTGTACATGTTTCTTTATGTCTAGCTCGTGCTCCAAAACTATGAAATTAAATTAACTCTTGTATTAAGACAATTCAATTATATTATAAAGTTGATTTTGTTATTAATGCTGCGTTGAACTCTGATTGAGTTAGGATAAATTTGTGTGTAAATTTGGGTTCGCATAGATATGGAACCTTGAAGGGGAACCTTGCTTATGTACCGGTCATGGATCCGGGTTTCGGGTCGTGACACTAGAAGCAAGATTTGAAACTGCCGAGAATAGCACTAGAAAAGAAAGATCTAAAACAGAGAAGAATAATTCTTAAACTGCCAAGAATACCGCCAAAGAAGCAAGATCTGAAACTGCCAAGAATAGCACTAGAAACGCAAGATCTAAAACAAAGAAGAATGATTCTAAAACTGCCGAGAATACCATAAAAAAGCAAGATGGATTGTTAGCCAAGAAGCAAATCCAAACTAGAAATCAGATTTGAAAAGCACCGGAGTCCCTTCACTGTGAGTAGCCCCCTTTTCGGCTCCAAAAACAGTCCTGACAGAGAAGTAAGATTTGAACCTGTTAAGTACGAAAATCAAACCAGGAATAACACAAAGTTGATGCAGGGAATCAGGATCCAAGAACCGCAACAAAAGCCAAAGGAAAGTTAGGACAGAGGTGAGTAAGGATTCAGAACCGGCTCCGCTACCATGTCAATACACTCAGCTAAAAATCCAGAATCCAAGAGAGTTTTTTTTTTTGAAAAAAAACTGCAGTATCCAATCACTACACTTCTCACAAATCTACCTATACATAGAAGGTTTTGCTATACAAGAAGTCTAACTCATTCCCTAAAAATAAACATTTATATATGATAAGATAATCTTTATAGCTAATATTAAGAGTCCTAAATTGTATGCATTCCTAAGATTAGGAATTATCTATGGTAACAGATGGAGCTTTTGTTTGTTAATTTCTCCCAAATTTTATCAAGATTTGGTACCTGGATTTTCTAGTTACTAATATTATTATAATTATTATCTGTGTATACTTCCTTTCCATGGAAGACTAAAATAAATTAGTATGTTCGAGTGTTTTATTCCAATTGTTACTTCGCAGTTTAACGTTGTCTTTGTTCGAGAAGGCATGTGCCACAACAAGGCTGCATGTCTTGTATTAAACTCAAACATTGACTGAGAGCATACATATCCCGTAAATATAACTATGGAGAGAATGGATATGCTGTGCTGGGTCTTCATCTATGATCTCAGCTCAAGATAGCCTTTTCTCAGTTCATAAATTTGCAAGGTGGATGTCACCAGGGATGGCCATAATGGCAGGCTGATGACTGTCCTCCTTCATGGACTTTCTTTAGCTTGCAAAGTCCTCCAAGCTGTGTTATTCATCTCTGGGTGTTTCTTCAGTTCCTTGTCACCTGGATTGCAATGCTGGTGGAGAGCCCTAATATGCAAAGACAAGCGAGTAATTGTGTTTTCCTACCATAATTAAAAAAGGAGTTAATGACTGTACATTCTATTTACTGTCCTGAACATGCCATACAAGTGCATGCCTTAAAACAGGTTTGAAGCAGGCAGCCTAGAGCAAATCTTGGCAGTAGATGAAATAAACATTCAAAGAAAATGTGCCTTACGTAAGGTCTTTATCCCATAACCTGTTGCAAGGGACTTTGTCTGTGGGACCGAGTGCTCGTTGATGTCATGCACCAATCATATGGCCACCAGAGTCTTTCACATCAGATTTTCAGTCTGAAATGTTTACAGAATAAACTTCAGGATCCCCTCCTGGTGGAGGCCGAGCATAAACAGGTGGAACAAAAGGTTGCATATAGGACAAATGAGTTAAACAGCCGGAAAAGGCAGAGGGAAAGCTGGTGGCATGCGTGGTTACTGGTAAGGGAAGGGTGCAGATTGGGTAAAAATCATCTTGCATTTTCCTAATCTAATATTGAAATCATGGACTCATTTTACGTACAAGATTCAAATGGCCCTCATTAGCTGTCTTTGTCAGCCATCATTAAAGCAAGGATTTATCAGACTAAGCTCTAAAATGTGTTGAGGCATGAAATTCTCCAGATAAAAGGCCCTATTCCCCACATATCCTGATCTCCAATTTTACAAGTTTTGATGAAACATGACTCGTGAGGAATGCTTTTCAACTGGGGGCACTCAACCGTGTTCAACTCTTCAAGGCAAGGTAATACCACAACGGCATCTCCTCCACCACATGCGCTTGCTCCTCCTCGAGGTACCATCCTTTTCAACTTGTGTTGAGGCATGTTGTATCTCAACTGATCCTACTACATCCACGACTGCAACACTCATTGCCTACACAACTACGGCTATATATCTAATCCTTTAATCTCAAGAATTTCAATATGAGGAAGATGTCCTAGCTCTGGGAGTTGCTCGCAACTGATGCACCAAACTACCAAGTGATAAAGAACCATGATGACTCACTGGAGCAATGTTTTTCAGCCGGGGACAATTTTCGATGTGCAACTCTTAAGGCAGGAAAACACCACAACTGCATCTCCTCCACCTCCTTCACTAGCTCCTCCCCGAGGTACCGTCCATTCAACTAGAGTCTCCATTCTCATGAGAGATAATCTTTATAATGCTTGAAACACTACTGTCGGAATTGTCGTATCCCTATCACATTCACCACCACTATAAAATTCACTGCCTGTATGATTCACACCATTCATTTCTTCTATCTCAAGAATTTTAAGATATGGAAGATGTCCAAGTGAAGAGAGCTGTTGGCAATTGTTGCGCTTTTCCAATTTCAGCTCCACCAAATTAGTGAGTACGGGCATCAAAAGCCATGATGGGAACTTTTTACCCATATATACAACACACAATCCATGAACTTTTTATGTCTGGGTGAGGCTGGAGGCCTTCCAACACATCCTCATCATTGGCGTTGCACTTTTTTTTTTTTCCCTCTTCGTGAACTCCATTTCAATCCCAATTCGCAAATGTTTGCCTTTCTATCTAGCTTTGCTTTCTCAGCTTCTTCTTTGTCTTTCACCTCCTCAAGATTGCGTACCTGCAACTCTCCTCTTAGTTCATTCAGGCATCCCAACTCATCAATTTTATAGCCCGTATCTGAACCACCAACAAAGAAGGCTGCAATATTCAAAGACTTAAGCACCCAACATCAGCTGGCATATGGCCATCTTCACTAAACTAAAGATGCCTTAAGCTCACCAAATTTCTCATTGTTCTAGGAAGCTTTTCAAGTAACCAGCATCCACTGAATCTTAAAGTTTGCAAATGGTAAGAGTTTTGTGATGGATTCTGGAAATGCTTGGACTCCAGTCCTTGAGACATGAAGACATCCACTGAATCTCAAAAGTTCCAGCTTGCCAATTGAAGCCGGTAACTCCGTGATGTCCGAACCCTTCAAGTTCAGAGTTCGCAAGCCTTCGAGTTTCCAAGACTTGCTGAGGACATCAACCCTTGAGAATACCGCAAGCTGTTTCCTGGCACCAAAATCTAGAAATTCTGGTTCATCTCTGAAATAATAAATGAGATTTAGATGACGAATATACAGGCCGTTTCGTCTTCAGCTGAACCAACATCCAAAGTCAAAAGTTTGATTTTGAAACCAATAATGCAAGATCAGGCCGTGAAACCTGGTATATTCTCAAACTCATCCCTTTGGACATCTTGGAGTGCAAGAGAGTCATTAAAAAACAAGTCACTTGCATCTTCCTTCCTTTCACAAAGTTAGTTTTCCTGTAAGCCGAGGAAAACGGTTTTCCAAACCTGCGCAGCAGCTGCAAGAGTCCCTTCCCCTTCCTCAAAATAACAAGGTAATCTTCATAGCTGCAACCTATACAACAAAGGAGCTTGGGGTTTTAGGTTTGGTTTCTAGACACGGGATCGTCGTGGTAGGCTGGCCAACAGAAGGCAGCCCTTAGAAGCCAGAGGCTGGGAAAGCAAAAGAACACTGGGCGTATCTTCTTCTTCCCGCCCTAGTAGTTGAGTAGCAGCACAAATTCCATATCATTTTTGAAAATCTTAAAGCAAAACATCGAGGTAGAGATGACGAAGGCAAACACAGAAACTTAATCTCAACCATGCCCTGGTAGCATCACTGTTTTCTACAGATAGCCATTTTCCCTTCTCCTTTTAAAAGCCACATTCCACCTAAAACCAAGGATATCTTGGTTTATTTGGGCAATGATAGATACCTAGCAAGCAACACATCAGATCAGGACAACGACATCTCACTGTTACGGGTTTCAATGGCACAAGAACTCATTGGAAACCATCATTCTAGTACCAAAAAACTACAGGCAATCACAAAAACTGACAGCATAAACTTCTACTAATCACTTGCAAGACAAGATATAAATTTCCAATATCTTATTATTCTTCAATTTTCACAAGGTCACTAAAGCAATTTCTACTGTTTTTTCTTTTTTCTTTTTTTTTTGGTTTTTTCAGTTTTCTTATGTACAAGTTACAACATTGGGGGAATATGAAGCGATAGAGAAAAAGCTCAAGCACCTCCTAAACTTGCAGACAACACCAAAAAGGATATACCCGGGAGCCAGAACCTCAAAAAAGAAAAAAAAGAAAAAAACAAAACAAAACAAAATCTCAGCAGTCAGCAGCCCTGAGAGGTGCAGATGATTCCCCCAGTATACAATATACAAAAACCATATTCCCCCAGCAAGCAAACCAAACTCCTGCAGCTAACTTCAATATCCATCTTGTGACTGTCAAAATTGCGAGGATGTTACCAGGAAATGTTCATTGCAGCAGGCTACTGGCCGTCCTTCTTCATGGACCTCTCTCTGGCACGGAAGTCCTCCAAGCTACGGTATTCTTCTCTCAGTAACCTGTCCAATTCTGGATGTTTCTTTGGTTCTTTGTCACCTAGACCACAATAATGGTGGAAGGCCCTAATGACAGAAAAGCAAGTCTATTAAAGCAAATACTTGTAGCAGCAAAATATACCAGTGGAAATACAAGCATCAAACTCAGAAGAGAATGCAATGCACAAGCTGTTTTTCTGTAATTGCGTTTTCCTTCCACAAGACTTGGAAGAGATGAGAATAGCATACAGCTATACATTCTGCCAATTGTCCTATATTCTACAAATCCAGGCAACTTTAATAAATAAATAGAGCATAAATAAGTTAAAAAACCCATGTTTGTCACTTGGTAATCTTCTATCCCATAGAAGTTTCTATGTCTTGAAAAGTAGTCCAACCCATGCCCACCTCCAAATCCTCATCTCAGGAGTTAATTGCGGTTGTTATTGCTCTATTGGGTCAAACATCAGGTTATGTTACAGCTTTGCGCTTAACTTTACCATCACAACAAGATTGTATTTTAGGCAATTTTCCCATTAATCTGTAATCATGTAAGCATCACGTGGTCATTTTTAAGCCCATAAAGATCCAGCATGAAATTAAATTAATTTTCAGATAATATTTGTTTCTTGCTTTCCTACATTAGCATATTCTACCAAGAGGTTAAGTTTAATCACAATCAGTGTATTTGTGAGATCCACAAAAAATAACATGATGTACAAGATATTCATGCCTTGTGAAGCAGGCAACCTAAAGCACATGCTGTCAGTCAGTTGAAAAGAAAATTCAAATGGTATTACCAATATTTTTCGAGGCCATAAATGTTGCCTTTGCAATAGAAGTCAAGGGTGAGTTCTTCAAAGTCCTTGTACAGGTCATCTCTGAACTCCTTCTCCAAACCATAGCTGAAAATGAGAAACACAATTGAGAGTAGCAAACAATTAAATAGTAGAATCCACGCCAGAACAAGCACAATTAGTACTTATTACTTTCCCTAAAGTAGGGAAAAGATATTTTTGAAGAATGGTAATGGTTGAAAAGAAACAAATCTCAGATAGAAGCTCCAGTATTCAAAAATAACAAAAGTATAATTTATCACCAATTACCTATAGAACCTGAAAAGGCACTCCATCCCATAATAGTAATTAGCAGAAGCATCTTCCAGAGCAAATTTTCGGAACTCATTATACATAGAAGGGACAAACATGTTTCTAAGGAAGTACGACCAAAACCTATACAGTGTGTTCATTTCCTGCATGGAAAATGATTTTAAAAAAAAATCACAATAATCAAATTACATGCTGTTAAGCACACCATTCAAAAATTGGAAACAGGACAAGTAATCCAATTAGGAAAATTAAAAAAAGAAAAAGAAAATTGACTTCAAGACATGCCAAGATGGCTATGTTAGTGATTAAAAAAAATCCCTTGGCTTGCCCAAAAGATCCATAACCTTTAATATAAGAATTAACATAATTAACATTAACCAAATAGATCAACACCATGCAATCTAGTGCTTAGAGTACAACCTGGAAGTATAGCTACTTAAAGAATAGACAACAAAAATCAGCTAGTGGAATAAGAATGGATGAGATTTAGAAAAAGAAGGATAGGAAGGATCCAACTCCAGCACATCGCATAGTTCTCAAACTAATCTAGAATTATATTTCTCCTCTAGTCAATAAACATGTATAGGAGAAATTTAAGAAACACACCTCACTGCAACCTATTCCCATCTTCTTTCTATCATTTAAGCACCGTTTACGATACTTCAGGTACCTAAAAGGGAAGAGAAACAGGTCAGCAACCTTTTGCTATGAATGCACATATCCCCCCTCCCAAAAATAAAAGACACGTACTTCTGCTGTTTAAAGCCATTTTCTTCTAAGAGTTGATGGCTGGGATGCTGAAATGGTGGAAATGAATTTGGCATGGAACCCACTGGTGGACTGCTGCCTGAGAGCATGCCATGTGGTGAAACACTCAGCTTTGAAGACCTGGGTCTGTGAAGTTAGGATTTAGATGGAAAATATTTAGTCAGGTGACATTTAGCATATTGCAAATAACATCCCAACTCACGAAATTAGTGATCAATGCCATATTATTCTCTCATCAGAACCTAAAGAAAAATTCTAGAATAGTGCCACCATATATTAATAATGTAGCAAAAATAAATAAATAAATAAATAAACAACAAGAATAAAAAATATGACAGAAAAGAAATAAGAGGCTTAGGCAAGGGCCAGAGTCACTTGGACTGACCCGTGATTTTCAGGAGGTGTAGAACTAAAGAAAAATCCAACTGAATTACTTGGTGGACTTTCTGATATCATTCCAAAATTATTACGACCAGTGCCATGATTCCTAAAGTTGCTGGAGAAGAATCGTTGCGTATGAGATGACTGCTGCTTGGGAAAACCTTTGTTTTGTTTCCTTGTGTGGTTGGAGCTTCCTGACTCTTCATGGACACAGCTTGCAGCGGAAATTTCACCAGCCTTTGAATAGCTAGAACTATTCTTTCTACGATTAGATCGCTTTGTTTTTAGCTCCTGCCAGTAAAGAGTCACATTTAAGAATTTTTAGACAAACATTGAGGATTTCCAAAGAAAATGAAAGTGATGTATTACAACTTAATTAATTAGAAAATGAGTATAACAGAAGCCTCAACCTGTTCATAGTAGTATAAACCATCATTTATTGCTGAAGCAAGCTCAATTGAAATAGATTTTGATTTATCCCCAGATTTAATAGATTCTTCTCCAGGTCTACTATTCTGCACAGAAAAAGCCCACAAGTTATAAAAATGTTACCAAATTTATGGTCCGACTCATGCTCATACATGCCTACATAATATATGCCGCTCACATGAATACATACATGGAGGCTAAACTATAGCAAAAACCATCATGCAATTAATTGATAACTGAGAACGGAGAAAAAGTAAAAACTATCACTAAAATAAACCTAATTGACCAATATACATCATCATTTCAATTCAGTAATTCAGTTTGACCCAAATGATGCACATGAAGTGAAAAAGGTTGCTGATTGCAAGGAGTTGAGATGCGGCTTTCAAACAACTACAACCTGTAAGAATCAAAACTGTGACAATATAATCCATAATTGATGAAAGAACAAAAAGGCATATGCATGACATATAAAACTCTGAGACAGCAATCAGCTTCCTTTAAAAGAAAAAACACTAGGAAAAACCTCTAAGATGCAACAGAGAGCTAAAAAAATGCCCAAATTCTCGCGTTATCACATCCATATAACTACACAGATATGTTTATAAGTTGCTATGGTCTATGCAGATATTGAACAGTAATAATAATAAATAAATAAATAAAACAAGGAACATAGATTGCTAAGTACATATAATTATTCTTTCCTCAGAATAAAAACTTGCCAGCAAACAGCTTTACCTGGGTGACAATTACAAGTCTTTGAACATCCTGATCATTGACCACCATCTCATCCTCTTCGTCATCGACCCTGGAAAAAAGAAAGGCATGGTTTCAAATCATGTGATGTTTGAGGGATTTTGTTTCCTACTAGGAATTCTTGGTGCCTGCAATATAGTGCCTTATTGCTTGTATCAACAGATGTTTGATGAAAAAAAAAAAAAAAACCTTTCCTACCTATCCTTTCTCTTCATACATTATCCTTTTATCCAACAATTGAAACTACCGCGTTGATTTTTACTTGCATCTATAAATAAGGTCTGTGAGAGGTAAAAGAATGAAAGTTATTAACAGAACATTATTGTTCCAGTATGACAAAAGGAGTTTTCTTCAAACTTCAAGACAGCCTCTGCATATATGCTCAAAGTAATACAGGCCACATGATTGCCTGGAGAATCTCTTTATTGATATGTGGGAATCTGAGAATAGGTCACTTGACAGTCCAAGAACACATACTGACAGCTCAATTGGTACTCATCTTTAGTTTTTCTACCTCTTATATGGTATGAGAGGTCTGAGGTTCAAACAGAGAGCGAGGCGTTGTCAAACAGAGGTGGGAGAAGATCGTGAGGGCCACAGAGGTGGGGCCCAGAGGAGACAATGTCTAATATGTTCCAGGGGACTCCACAGACAGGGTCCTTGGAGCTGTGCCACCTCAGATAAAAGGTGGACCCATGCACATGGAGCTACATATAGTTTTTTTCAAATGGAAGTTTTGAGTAAGATAGTTTAGCCTTGGTGCTTTGCAGTGAGACTAAGATGTGATACTAATTGGATTGTGAGATGTATCCCTCTTAGGTGCAATACGTCAAGGCTCCTAGCAAGGCAATCCTAAACTCATAGGAGTGGAACTGTATGCTAGGTCTATTCTAGTTTCTTATGGGTGGTTGTAAGTTTTGTGCCTCTTGTCCGCTGTTAACCACTAGTTCCTCATCTAGCCAATCAAGATCCAGGAACCAGCTATACAAATCCTCAAATTCGTGATCTTTCAATTTCCATACTTGATCAACACATTCATCAAATTTCACATGACATCTTTAGCAGTGTCAGTTCTTCCCATTATTTCTTCTACTCTGTTTTCAACGACGTAAAAAAATTGTTCCAGGCATCTTGAGAAATAGGCAAATTTAGAATCAACATGGCAAGCCCCAATCCTTATCCTACTTCAATGAAACTAGAAAATGGCTTTGAAAACTTATATTAACTTCACCAACGGTAGTCCGTGATCTCAATTTCGAGTACCTAGATCCCAAAAGCATATCAGACAATTAGCTAAGCGACTAGATAGCAGGTTGAGAAACCATGTTGAACCCCATCAATCATGTCTGCCTGAAGAAACTTACTATGAGTGAACTAATGGACACCAAATGCATCCAACTTATGCAGCACCTGAAATTGCAAGGATAAGGTGGCGTTTACTTTTAGAAACTAAATATTCATTTCTTCTTTTCATCTTTCTATATTATTTCTCAAGAAAACATGTTTACCAACAATTAATTTTTCAAAATAGAAAACAAGGATTGCATTTGGATTGTTTCTAAAATAAGGAATGATAGAGAGATTAAATGGCTGCTGAACCAGTATGGCCCTTGTTTTCTAAAGTGGAGAATTAGGAAAACAACATTTAGTAGTTTTCCAGTTTTCTAAGAAAACAGCCAAACATCTATCCACAGTTTTCTATTGTCTCGACAAGAATTTTTTAGAAAGCTGGAAAATTCTCCACATGTAAACATGACCTGAATTTTTTACTAGAGCCCAAATTGACATCCACAAAGCTGCCTGAAATAAAATATATGCACGTGAATGTAGCCTTAGGCCTTTAAATATCATAAAGAATATGTTGTATAGAGACCAGTAACTAGTCAACAATTCTTGTAAAACCAAACTTAGCAAGAAAACAGTGATATAAACCAAAGATGGAGAGAACCAAACAAATATAAGACCATGCAGTACCTTCTAACTGGAGAACAGCCATCATTCTTGAGTGATTTCTGCTCCAGCTCCAGCTCTTCATCAAGCATAAATGTGTTGGCAAAATCATTAGAAAAATCAGCAAGATTCTGTGCATCTCCCATGCCTTCAGTCACATGATAATTGAGTGCCAAAGGCCTAAATCCTTGAGTATTGTCTGAATGGGGAGTGGTATAACAAGCACCAAGATCAGAATCCCCATCAAATCCAGGTTTTCCAGCTTTAAACAAGACAGACTTCTCATCACCTTCCAGTTTACCAATATCTCCATTTGACAATTTCTTTGCTTCCTTGACTGTAGTGCAAGAAGAAAATTCAGCACTTTCTTTGGAGAGACCGCTTGTGCTATCTTCCTCAGCATTCTTTCCAGGTTGGCCCTCGGAAGTCTGAGCTTTCAGTGACATTGCTTGCTGAGAAGAAGCAGGAATCCACTTTGACCAGTAATCACGTTTCCGAATCTTTTCACCCTGTTAATACAATGCCGACCGCAATAGGAAGACTATTAGAGCAAAGAAACTAAGCATGAGACTTCATAAGTTTTCAATCTATCCCACAACTCTAGTTAAGCTGTCATAATTATCAGACTCAAGCATTACTATCAGACTCAAGCAATTGAAACTTGTTCATTTACTATCAGACTCAAGCATCTTAGGCTCCCAAGTTCAAGGTTATCAATGTGGCTCCACTCAGTGCTAAGCTATAATTAAAGAAATACCACACAACATGTGCTCATTCACATAAACAGCTTTCATAACATTTGCCAAAACCCCATCACAAATTTGACTGAAACTGACACAACTAGGAAAAACTTTTGGATACAGTTCAAAAGGGCTAAAACCACATCCCAGGAAAACAGTAAAGAAACCTTTAGAAGGCCACGGAAGTCGAATTGATTAATCATGTAGTCAACATTTTTGGACCATCCAAAGATGTCCATCCTTTGAACAATTTAAACAGCTTTTGTCTGGTATGTCAATAAAAAATTAACAGGGAAGAAAATATCCATTTATGCGAAATATGAAACACAATCTTGATTGATATACTACAGATCTTATCACAAAATTCCAGATCCATCCCATCCAGCATGAAACATAAAGTCAATTGGTGAAGAGTATTCAGACCTGCACTTCTATTGAGCCAGAACTCTGCAGCGCATCAAGGATCAATGATATGTCTGTCGTCATTTTCTTAACCTGTGATACAAAATATCACATGCATGAATAAAATAAATTTTCCTTCAACTCTAGATACAAAGGAAGTGGATATGTTGAGTAATATAGCATAATACTTTACATGCAATATTGAATGAAATAAGATTCCCATTTCACACAGCGCTAAACATATAAATACCATATAGAATTAAAAAAAATATACCCTTTTAAATTCAGCAATCGTGGATATGGGAACCCATCCTTGGTCATCCATCAAGGATATTAGATAATGGTCATTCAGCAGATTATCATCACTGCATAAAGATGCGAAACAGTCAACGAATAATCAAGTTATTGCATGCACAACACAAATTGATCAACTTTTTGCAGCCAGTTCACTATAAGAAGTTCCAAGGGCATATTTTGGTGTTTTCATAGAAAGGCTTGGTTACTATTGCTCAGCATACAAGTGTATGGAAGGACATACAACATTGGCATCCAATGATAATGGTAATAATTATTAAGCCGTAAAAGGACATAATGTTAGGAGTAATTTGTGGTAAGTTGGACTCATATATCCCACATGAACATATCTTTGACGGTCCAATTTAGGCTAAAGCATCTCTATTTAACAAGCAGATCCGCATTCCTTCATAATTGTGTGCACAACAGACAAAATTAATGATGCTGATGCTTCAATAATAAGAAAAGTAGGATGAAGGTCAGTTTCGGCCTCAGAATCCAATTGTGGCAATTTTAACCAGTTAAGTATGTCTGGAGTGAGAGAATCCAGAAGTCACTTTTTAACATTGCTTACCTGAAATAATACTCTATCTGTCTTATTATGCTAGCCCTCAAAGTTTGTATCTCTTGAGGAAGCATAGGTGCCCCTGGATTGATTGGATATGGAACAAAACGGGGAGGATGAGGTCCCCTAAGAGAGCCTGGAGATGCAACAGGAATGTAGCATATAGGAGGTCCTGTATCACACATAGAGATCATCTTAGACAGCACATAATTTGACACCAAAAGAGTTAAAAACCCATGGTGAAAAAATGAACTGTACAAGAACAAGCTATATCATCTATGCAGAACAGAAAAGCATGTATTACATAAATGAAAGTGAATGTCAAGGTGCGAAAAAACATCTACCACTAATATCTAGAGTAAAAGCACTTGCATTAAATTAAAAAAATTACCAGGGTATGTTGGACCAACCATGAACCCTGGAGGTGAAGCAAAAAAAGGAGGCCTTATCAAATGCCTTGGTCCCATACCCTGTTGCAACACGATGTTATCTCTGGGCCCAAATGCCCGTTGATGATGCCATAATTGATTCAAATGGCCACCGGATTCTTGCCCATTTGGCCTTCGATTTGGAAAGTTAACAGCATAAGCATTGGGATCCCCTCTTGGTGGAGGCTGGACATTAACAGGTGGAACAAAAGGTTGCACAGGGGATGCATCTGATCCAGACTTTACCAAATGATTTTCAACAGGGGGAAAAGGTGGCGGCCCAGGTTGATATGCAAAACCAGAAACAGCAATGTGTGGTGGAGGTACTATAGCAGGGTAAACTGGTGGAATGTGTGGTTGCTGATAAGGGAATGGTGCAGGGAAAGGTGGTGCCCCATTAGGATTGCGCTTAGATCCTGATTTTTGATGTCTTGATGGTGAATGCTTATTTGAAGAAATTGTGTTTCCAGATCCATGTGATCTCTGCTGCCCAGACAACCCCTGGACAAATCATAAATAAGGCAAAATGATATTTCACACCCAAATTAAGCACACTAAATAATGTGTTCCCAGAAAGAGAACA
Organism: Populus nigra; assembly: GCF_951802175.1. Taxonomy (NCBI): domain Eukaryota; kingdom Viridiplantae; phylum Streptophyta; class Magnoliopsida; order Malpighiales; family Salicaceae; genus Populus; species Populus nigra. Next base: position 27,049,381 of record NC_084852.1, on the reverse strand, counting down.
ATTGATATAAGATGTGAAATAAAATAAACTTCACAAACAAGATGGAGGAAGGGAATGGATTGATCTTTGAAACTCCATTTGGTAACAACCATAAAACTTGATGCATTCATGTGTTTGATCCCAAGGCATAGCCAGCTTTCTAACTGTGCTTTTGCAAGCATAACAAGATTCCATGGGAACATCAGAAACCCTGTTTCAGGTCTTTTGGAATCATAAAGATATCTGACTATATATTAGATTTATGGAACTCTAGCTCTACTAATTACTTCATAAGACCAAACATAATGCATCTTACAGCCAGAAAAAAGAGGCAAAACACGTGATAATTTTCCAATTTGTTATGTCCCAACACCAAGCATAAAACTGCAGTTCACATAATTTAGATGGCATTTCATCTCTAAAATGAGCTACTTAGTTTTTTTCTCGAGACGCCAGGTTTTCGAATCCAAATTCTGCAAAACTGAACTTTCTCTTGTTCTCCATTTTTCTTTCTGATGTCAGGATAGAGAAAAGATGGTTTCCAACATTTGTTTCTCTCAATACATATGCTTGTCAATTTCTTTTAATTCCAGCAAATCATGTTCCACTTCAGCAGGTAAACACATGATCTTCTCTCACTAAGAAATATATTGGAAAATGGTGGTAAAAATGCAAAATGAACATCATAACCTTCTTTCCACCAAATCAAATTACTATACACCAAAACAAAATACCTCAACAGTGACAGCATCAAGGATGCCACTTTGTAAAGTACTCATCAATAGTCCATTCTCAGCACACTGCCACTATTTAATATAGAGATAGCATACATTAATATACAATGCTTTCCTGAAGCATTCTGATTACCAATGTTAAATTTACTTCTTTTTAAAGCATGATGCGATATATTTATTTATGGACAAAAGTGACATCAAATACACATGCATACACAAATAAATTAAAAACACACCGAAAATCAATGACCCCTCATGGGTTTTCGTTATTTGATCATATCTATCTCAATCCTAAATAAATAAAAAAAATCCAATTAGAATCTACACCAAAAACCAAAAACATCTTTATATCTTTATTCAAACAACTAATAGTTCGAAAGTTCACACTTTTCTCTTAACCTACAGATCTCAATATCATTGATTGATGTCATCTCATGAGATTCTCTTATCCTAAAGCCTTTATTCACAAGCTTAACTTATCACCATAATTTAAGATCCTATTTTTCACTATAAATTTGCAAAATTGACACGAATATCTTACATGAGTTTAAGAGCTTCTTTATTTAATATTAATTTATCAATCCACAGCAAGCTTAAAAGCATTTTAGCACATAATTATAACTTCATTTTCACTCAATTAAAAAAAAAATAACAATCTTAATAACTTTTTTTCCAGTACTTTATTTCTTTTCCAGAAATCAATAAATTAACATTAAATTCACTCATATATTTAACATAATAAATAAATAAAAAACTAGAAATACCCGAGGCGAAGCTTCCGGTGGCGCAGCCGTATCACCACCAGCAGCCACCGTTACTGTCGGCAGCGGCGGCGGCTTAGAAGCAGAATCAGTGAGTTTCGACCGTTGTTGTTGTTGCTGTTGTTGTTGAGCATCAGACAAAGCAGGCCAAGACTCGGCGGTGCCCATCACCGGAGCATCAGCGACCACCGGAGTCTTCCACGGCGACTTCGGTCCAACCATACTACTACCCTTTTGATCATCTCCCCTCTCATTCTCCGCCATCACCGTAACACTACTCTCTCTCGCTCGCGCGCGCGCGCGCGATCACAGTGATTAAAATCCCTAATTAAAGAGCGAAATGCACAGTGGCAAAATTATAATTGTTGAGAGAATGAGGGGTGAAAAGGGAAGGGGAGGAGGAAAGCGAGGGAGTGGAAAGGGAAAAGGGAAAGGGTGGAGAAGACAGCAGCTGTGAGCGTGTGCTGTGTTGTGATTGTATTTTTTATGCAGTGGAGTGGAGAGAGTAAGAAAGAGGAGGTCTTTTATGGCTGTTTCCAGGGTTTTTTGGGGGCGTGTGTTGGAGTGGAGGGAGAGAATGGAGCGTGTAGATAGCAATAATTTGGGGTTTGTTGTCTTTTTGCTAAAACGGAACTGTTTGTCTAGTGGCAAGGGAAAGAAAGGGACAGTTTATTGTGTAAAACCCTAATGTAAACAGTTGGAAATGGGCTGAGGTGGCTGGGCTGGGCTGAGATGATCTAGGTTTTAGGGTCCTCTATTGCAAGCATAAATGGGCTCTGTAAGCCTGCCAATACAACACGAAGTCCAAATTGTTTTTTGTTAATTTCATTTTACCTCTCCATTGCGTTTATCAATTTCAACAGCAACAAAAAAAAAATATCTATCAATTACCTTATTAACATTGCTTTAATTTTATAATTTTTTGCAATAAGTAAAATGTAATTTAATTAGATACAAAAAATTTCTAAATAAAATTTATCATATGCATATCTTTCATAAAAATCATATCTATTAAAAAAATAAAATAAAACCAAACCTATAAAAGATCAAAAGAATACTAATGTTAGCTTCGTCTCATAAAGAGAGAGAAAAAACATAGCAATCCTTGTAATTTTTGCCCGAAAATAAGTTATTAGCATTTTAAACCTTTATTTACTTTTAAAAATGTTGATATTAATTTGTTTTTTTTTTTGCAATATTTTGAAATTCAATTTTCATGTCTTCGAATTCATGTTGTGGTGTGTGAGAGAGAGACACAGTCCATCAAGCTACAAGAGTGGTAATTTTAATGAATTAAGACTATATTCTTCATACAAAATTGCTAAAATATTACTAAGTTTTTAATAATATTCAAACTAATGTATTTACAAATATGTGTGTGTAATAACAAAAAAAGATAAACAAGTTATTGGTATTGTTACACCTAAAAATGATCTTAAAATCTACTCATAGGTTTCTAGTTGATATATTTAATTTTAAAATAAAATATAAAACACATGGCATATAAATTTTTAATGTGTATAAAGAAGCAAGTCTAAAAATGATAGAATTCTCTATCAAACACAGAGCATATTTAAGTTTACATAAATTTAAACAGAATTTAAATAAAAGATATATTGAAGGTAAGATTTAAAATAACCTTACTTAAAATTTGTATTGAAATAATATAAGAGATATTGGTAAAAGAGGTTCGAATCCAAGAAGTATGGATCTACTTATAGGATAAGATATGATTATACATAAGATTATAGAGAATATTTGAATATATCACAAGAGGATAAATAGTTGATGTCTTCTGCTGAGAAACTTTTCTATCAAGTTCTGCCTTCAAAAGCCTAGGAGGAGTTTCTTTATATAGGGCAAAACGAGATTGTCTTCTTTGAGAATTTTGTAAAGCATATGATTTGCTTTTTTAAAAGTTGAAAAACTTATCTGCCAATTAAAAAGTTATTTGTCATTTATAAAAGTGGGGTATTAACTTTTTGAAATGTTGAAATGGTAGCCAACTGTTTTAACCATTTGTGTCGATATGAGAAGATAGGCCTGATGGTTTGGAGGATTTCAACTTATAAAATGGGCCAAAATATTTTTGGACCTTTTTAAAAAAAAATTATAGAGATAGTAACTACCTAAGATTTTTATAGAGACAGTGACTACCTAAGATTTTTGTATAGGAGGAAGGATACCATAACAGTTATTTTCATTATCATTTGCTAGGTTGATTATAGATCTTAAAGATGATAAAGATGGATATGAATAATTGTCTTTGGTGTTTTGCTGGAGTTGCTTCATGATTTTGAATACTCTTCCCCATACTGTGCTGAGGTAAGAAGAGTAGAAGCATGAGATCTACGTGCCAAGAATTTGAATTGAGGATTTGAGTATAAAACTAGAGCATTTTGGTGTTGTTGTAACCATTTCATGAAAACAGGTTTGAAACTTTCAGTTTCTGTTGCAAAGGAGCTCCATCATTTTACTTCGTATCTTCTGATGAGGATATGATACACATATTGAGTGTTGTAGTTAAAATGCCAGGAACAGACCTAATGGACAAAGAAAATGGAATAGAAAAGGAGAATTAGTGAGAATTTTTTCTCAATTTATAACGGCGTTTTTAACTAAAGTGTGAGGTTTCATTACTTTATAAGTACAACCAAAATAATCCTAGCATTGAAGAAACTAGTTGAGTAAATTTAAAGTCTTGATGAAATTACTAAAATAGTATAACCAGGAGTGGTTACCCTTGGAATTTTAAAGGAAAAAGGTGTTTAACCATGCTTGTTGATAATCCCAATAAGAATAAGAATGAGCAATAAAATTACTAAGTTTGACATGGTAACTGATTGAAAATTAGATTGCTTGGTGAATGGGTTGTTTCCAATCAGAAGGATGAATGATATTTTGAATAAAGGATGTAGAATAGGCATATTGAGAATGATTTTGTTGTAGTTTAAAATGTTGTGTAAGTTGTGATATCAAGCATTGTTATATAGTAGGACTAGGGTTTGGATAAATTCCAAAGTTTTAAATACTAGTTTGGAGGTAAAACTTTTGTAACTACAATGGAAGGGTCAGAGTGGAAAAATTCATTTTTAATAGTTAAAATATTTTGAAATTTTAGTTTTTCAATGTAATCAGATTTTTCTTTTGAAAGCTTTTGAAATAGTTCAAATGAAAAATTTGGATTAAAATAAAATAAGAGTTTTTTAGGAGGAAGAACCTGCTTTTGTTTTGGAAATTGGTTCGAGAGTTTCACCTACCTGAAAAGGTTTTTTTTTTCAATGATGATTTATGATTGATAATTTGTAAGGTTGAAAGCAATTCTAACAAATTGAATATGGATTCTACCCAATTTTATACATGTAAAGAGCGTTATGCTTTCTCATCTTTAATTACTGCTTCATACTAAGATTTAATTGGTTTTCCAAAAGAAATGGTTACAAAAAGGGGTTTTATAGGGTTTTGTGATCAATTTTTAGATTTCAAAGATTTAGACTTTATCTCTGAATTTGGATTTGGGAGACATTAGGACTTGTTTTGGATGAATTATCTGGTTAGGAAATTAGAAATGAAATTTATATTTCTTTTTATATATTCTATATCAAAATAAAAAATACTTAATATAACTTGTCATCGAGAAAAAAATCTGTTTTAAAGTAATATTTTAACCATCTTTCTGTAAAATTTCTTTAGCAGATTTGCAATTGATATGTAAAAGAAATTTTTTATTTAATAAATTATTTTGAGATTTTATAATGCATAACACAATGGAAAGAAATTCTTTTTTTATAGTAGAATAGTTCTTTTGACAATCATTGCAATGTGTATATGTAAATTGAAGAATTTATTCTTTGTTTTTTATACTTGTTTAAAAATACTCTTGTACCTTAATTCAAAAACATTTGTCTCAACTATTTTAGCAGCTAAGAGATTAACAATATGTAAATAAAGAATTTCTTAGACCTGTTTTTTTAATCTATCGAACAATTCTAGTATATTCATCAGATCATGGAATAAGGTTTTTTCTCAACCTATCATGAAAGAGTTTTTCTATTCTACTCACATTAGAATAAAAATCTAGAACATAATTAAGACTTCCAAAAAACCTTTATAATTGAGTTTTTTTTCTAGAATTTTGTTAGGAAATTTAGTAGTAAATATAAGGAATCTCTCAATAGGTGTAATTGTTCATTGAAATACATAATGACCAAGAAAACAAATACTAGTTTGGAAAAGAAATTTTTTTTTTTTAAAACAACTAAACCAATTTTCTTTTCAACATAGAAGAATGTCTGTAAATATTTGAAACGTTGTTCTATTGAATCTGAAAAGATAAGAATATCATCAATATATATTATGCAGAATTTTGAATATGCATTGAAAATATCATTCATGATTTTTTTGATATTCAGAGAGAGCATTTTTTTTAATCCAAATGACATGGCATTCCACTTATATTGATCAAATAGGATTGTAAGTGCAGTTTTATAATGATCTTTTGGATGAATTTGAATTTGCTAAAATTCTAATTTCATATCAAACTTTGAAAATATGAATGCAGAATATAATTTTTATAAAAAAAAACATATTTTTTGTTTGGGATTGAATATCTAATTCATTTTAAAGCTTTGTTCAAATATTTATAATTTATAACAAGCCAAGGTTTTTAATTCAAAGGTTCAATTTCATAATTTTTGTTAACATAAAAAGCTACACACGAGCAAAGTGAACTTGATTTTTGTATAAGACTTTTAGACTCTAAATATTTGATTTTGAGTCGACAATGCTGTTTTAATTCAACATTCACTTGAATAGGTCTTGCTTTTGTAAGAATTTTTTTCCATTAAAATTATCATCATAAGAAAGATCAACAACATGATTTCTCTTTCAAAAGACATTTGGTAAATCAGAACAAATCTTTTTTTCTATCTTGCTTTGAAATTCTAATTTTTTTTTTGTAAAATAGGATTTTGTAACTGCTGCTTATTTTTTTTGTAAAAAGACATATTGTCTAAAATACACGAGATGATATTGCTTTCCTCGGATCAATGTATTCATGTGATGAGTATGAATAAAACATGCATTGTTTAGATTTAAATTCCTAGTCTTTGGCTTTTCTAAGAAAGGAAAAACAAGTTTCAAATCATTGATTTTTGAAATAATACTTTCACGATCAGTTTTGTAATGAATAATCATGTCAATAAAAGAAGTGCCAAGAATAACAATGTGATTAATATCATTAGTAATGATAAAAAAAGAAGATAAAACTCATCATTAAAAACTTATGCTTGAGTTTTGTATTCAATAACTAATTTAGTATTATTTGTTATATAATTTTTTAAAAAGTGCTTTGTAAAAATTGTTTTGGAACTATTCATTCTTTAATGCAATTCAAATCTTCATTTGTATCAAACAATGCAATAATATCTATTTTAAAATCATTTGAAAAGATTACTATAATTTTTATAATATGTTTTTTAAAGCAATTTGAGTTCAAACATGTAGAAAATCTTTAAGAACGTGCTTAATATTTGACAATGCATGATCCGATATTTAATTCTCTAGGGTTTAGTCTTCTGATTCTGGTTCAGAATCAGAGTGGCTTTCTAACTTAGTAAGAAAGTGTTGTAAACTAGTATAGTCTTTTTGTTGGGCTTGTTTGGGGTTTTGTAGTTCAGTTTTAAGGGTTTTAATTTCATATTATAGATCTGAGATAGTAACAACATGTTTAGATTTTTTTTTTGAGAATTTTGGTAAGGTCATAGTTATTTGTACTAGTTGATGACAATAATGACTATCTTTGAACAAATTGTAGTGTCTCTAGCTTACCATAAGAACTTATAAGTTTGTTCATATAGGTTTTTTTTGCAATTAAAGATTATTAAGTCTTTTGATAGCTTCAAGAATAAATTCTTCATTTAGGATTAAGACATTTATTTATTTTGATGTTATGGTTTGATGTGTCTAGGTCAGAATTGGATATTGCTAACTCATTTATTTGGAAGGGTTCTTCAGAAATGTCTGACAAGCTGGATTTAGTCTCAGATGCTTCAATCAAAATATTTTGGATATAGTGAATGGCTTATTCTTCTAATTATAGTTCATGTAGCTTTGTACTGATTCAATAAAATTTAGAGATATGACTTTTCTTGCCTTATTCGTAACAAATAATGTTTTTAATGTCAAATTTAGGCTTAAGTTTTTGTTTTGACTGAAAAGGTTTTTATAGGTTTTGCAATGGTTTTTTTGTAGTAAGACTAAGATTTAGTATAAAAACATTTTTTTGTGTTTATGAGTTGATCTTCTATTAGGTGGTTTGTTGGGCTTTGAGGTGATAGATTTGGAGCATGAACCACTACAAGTTGGCTTCGGTAGGGATAGGTCAAATTGTTGACAAAACTTTTCAATTCCAGTTTAGCTCTTCTCATTTCCCACTTTAGGTGTTTCTAAAGTTTAAAGTCTTGGCAAATCTTATGATATATTTTTTTAGGTAAAATCGACAAGCTCACCATATGTTACCTGGTCATAAGAGATTGTTTTGGAGACAAAAATGTTTTTGATTTTGTCCCTGACTCTTTCTTCTAGGAGCGTCGGCAAACCAATAAGTCATTTTTCTTTCTAGAAGGGTTGGTTTGAATCTTCTTAGAGCATGACACGAGTAAGAAAAGTCTTTTTATATCATTGAAAGTCATTGAGTTTTTTGTATTTAATATGAAAAAAAAGTTCAACATTTTTATCTTTCAGATAAGAAGGATCTCCTACAAAATATAGAAAAATAGGTAAAATGAGGGTTGAAACTGCATCTTGGATGGTGTTTCCATTAGAGTTAAGGATATGTATTTGGTCTTCAGTCATTTGGATGGAGTTAAGGATTTCAAGGTGTTGGGTTTCAGTGAGATGATAATCTCATCATCTTTGTAACTGGTCAGAAAAACCAATTATAAAGAGTTCGACTATAGCTTTATTTGAAGTTCTAGTTTGGGGTTTTGTAGGCATTGACAATTATGGTCATTTGTTGTAAGGTGTTTAGGATATTGTATTTGGACATTCCATCTATGTTCCATTCATAGAAGGAAGATGTATTGAATCTGTGTCGGTTTATAACAACTAGTTTATTATTGAGGGATATATTAGGAGCGATGGTTGTTTTAGGAGTAAGATTTCTCTAAACAAGTTTATTAATTTTAGGAGTTTCTTCCTGAAAGGCTTATTTATTAATGGTTCGGGTTTGATAATTATGAACATCCTTTATGTGGCTTTGGAGATTTAGGGATTATTACTGACTTGTGGGGGAGTCAAGAACAATCAGTTGGAGGGCAAAACTTTAAAGTGGTTAAGGTGATCGTTAATGGCTTTTAAAAAAATCATTTTTGTTGTTTTGAAATTAAGTTTGGCTAGTTCTTGTAATTTGGTATGGTTTGATACTGAGTTTTTTAACTTCTGGTCTAAAGGTTTTATAGTTTCAACTGGAGAAACAATAGTCTTTTGGATTTGTTTCTCTGTTTTAGGCAATTGTTTTCATATGGTATTGAGGTTGTTATTGGTAAAGTTGTTTTGTTGGATAACGTGTTTGGTGTTTGTAGTGATGTCTTCACTTGGGTTTTTCCAAGAAGCAACATCTACAATCTAACTATTATAAATGATTTTAAGGTTTCTCAAGGATAGATATTCAGACTCAAAAGTACTACTGGTAAGTTTTGAAACATGAGTTTTATTTCTACATGTTAAAGGACATGCATGCTTTGAAAATGAATATGTAATATGGTATTCAAATACATAAAATGATTTAAATCAATTAAAAAATAAAATTTGGATTTTATGTAATGCAACAAAATTATAAAAATATTTTTATATTCCATGTCTTTCTTTCATGAAATTTTTAAAGAACTAAGATATCTTTTCAAAGTTATAGATACTATAAAAATCATCAATAAAATAGTTTTTGTTTATAATAAAATCTATTTCAAGAACAATCAATTCATTCTAAATGTTTTTGGTTATAGATAAGAATGTTGGAGAAGTTGGTAGAGAAAGCTGGTTAATATTTGTATATAATAGTTTAAGTATACTTGTGGTATAATCAATGTTTTGGAAACTGGTACTTTAAATATCAAATATTGATTTTTTAGATGAGTTTGTGTGGTAAAATATATTTATTACCGGGAGAATTTCAGAAATTCTCCTAAGATTTAATGTACTGGATATAAAAAATTTATCTAAGAATCTAGAATTAGTTGAATGTCTATGAAATGAAATGATAGTTTAACTTTACTATCACTATTATAGGTTATTTATTTAAGTTATATATATATATAGACACACACACATATACAAATTTACCTACCATTTGTTCACTAGTTATCTACCATGAGGTCTAAATTTGTAAAATATCAGTAAGTTTTAATGTGTGAATGTATTATCATTGTAAAAAGAAAAGGAAAAAAAATTATGTTAATTGTTATAAACACATATATTAAACTTAGTTTGATTTGACAAGTTAACTCAGGATCCAACTAACTTGTTCTCTAACCTGGGCAGTATGTAAATAAAGTCAATTTAGAATTGATCTAATAGACTTAATGAATCAACCCATACCTTTGATAATAACCTAGTTTAAGATTTAAATTTTTTATAAAATGATTTCATTTAAAAAAATTAAAACACATTGATTTGGTGACTTGTAGAATGACAACAATACTTAAGAGTTAGATTTTTTAATATTCATATTATATCTATTATTTATTGGATAAAAAATTTAGATATATAAACTATTCATTGAGTTTTGAGTATTCATATGAATATTTATTATTTATTATTCAATAAAAACTAAAATAATTAATATATTTATTTATTTATTTGAAGTATGTATATTTATTTTAAAAGATAGAATGTTAATATTATACAATGAGATATGTATTTTATAATATATTAAAAAAAATTATTTTATAAAAATATTTATATAATATAAATATATATTTCAGGGTTTTTATGGATTTTAATTCGTAATACATATACCCTATCTCTTATTTATTTAGTAAAATAACTATAAAAAATTTCTTATATATTATCTGGATATCCATTAAATTCCAATTAAATTATTGATATGGGATAACTTTTGACTTAGCCGGATTTACTTTAATTATAAATAGAAAAACAAAAATTAATGAGTATTATCGGAAAGAAAACAGTAAAGAAGCGCTTGCAAATACACTACTTGGCACTCTGCCTGAAGATAATTTATGGATAGAGTGGAAAGATAGAAGAAGAAGAAGAGCCGAGCAAGTACCCAGCTGGCTTGGCATTAAATATTTTTGCATAGAAGAAATGGCCCCAGCCCTATCTCTTAGGCCCTGTATCTCTGCTTCTTCTAGTAATTGGAGGTCTCTTCTCCTTCTCCCTCTCTCCCTACCTCAATTTTGTGTCCTTCTAGTCTTATCTTTAGCAAGAAAGAAAGAAATGTTTTGTTTTTGTTTTGAAACTGACCCTTTTGGATTTAACGCAGAAAGAAAGTGCTCGTTCAATTTTCAGGTGGTTTATAAAGAAAGGAGTGAAAAGTTTGAATTTTTTGAATTCTTAGCTTGTGAGTGTTTCTTTCCACTGAAATTAAAGAAAGTTTTACCTCAAAAGTAGCATTTTTGAGGTGGGAATCAGATTATTCTGCATCTTATCACATGCCATATCGTGGTCCGGTCATGGGATGATTTGTGTGTTTGTCATTGCAAATGGTGTCTCCTTATATGCTATTGGGTTGCTTCTTGTTAGTTGTATCAACCAATTCTATTGCTTAAAATAATTTCTGAGCTGAGTGGTGCTTCTTTGTTTGTTATTTCTAAAGAAACTGGGCTACAGCCAAAAAAAATTTCAAACATGAAAAGCACCATATTGGGTCTAATTTTTCGAGGTTTGCTTTGATCGTAGAGAGATAACAGTGCTCGTATATTGCTTTATGTTTCAGCCAGCCAAAAATGCATGCTAATCCTTTCATCGCAAACATTAAAATCCATCGAAGATTGGAAGTAGTGTCTATGGGCATGTTGTCTCCTAGAAAGTTTTTGCAAAAGAGAAGGAAAGTGGAAGTATTTAAAGATGCGTCCGATGAAGCTGATCAGAAGAATTGGAGGAGACTTATGAAGCAAATCGAGGATACAGGTTCTGCAGTTTCTGTGCTTAGAAGGGAGAGAATCAAGAAAGATGGTCTTCCTAGAGACCTGGTTTTGGGCACATTAGTTAGGTTTAAGCAGCTAAAGAAATGGGATCTTGTTAGTGAGGTATGCAATAAAGGAGCTAGTGCTTTTTGTGTAAATTGTTGAGATAATTATTAGCAGTATAAACTCAAGAGAGTAAAAGTTAAAAGATTTTGACCATTTATAGAGTGAAGTTCAGATTATGAATCTAAGCACAAGGAGTTGTGACTGAGTTACAGTACCTTTCAGGGTTTAGTGCTCAATCACTTCCTGAGGATAATAGATTGTATTCATATCATATAATGGATTGAAAAATCCCTCTCATAAAGATTGGGATGCATGAGAACCACTGGTTCTTAAAGGCATAGCCTATGTATTGTTTCAGTTGATCATCTCAACTGTTCTATTATTTCAGAAGGAAAAATATGGTTATGCTTGTTTATCAAACCTAGGGTGTCAGCATTTTGGTTTTAAGGAACCTTGCGTCTATTAGGTAGCATTTTTTTCTTTTAAGAACAGGGATATATAAGAGGTGGCTCATTGATTTAATTTCTCCTTTTCTATGACAAAAAAATTGAGTAGCTGTCCCGAACTCATTCCTGCTAGTGTTTCTATGATTTGGATGTTTAGACTGTGTGTTTTGCATGCTAATCTACTTTATCTGCTAGATTTTAGAATGGCTTCAGTCACAGCATTGGTGGGATTTCAACGAAATGGATTTCCTTATGCTTATCACTGCTTATGGAAAGCTAGGGGATTTCAATGGGGCTGAAATGGTTTTGAGATCTATGAATGGGAATGGTTATGTGCCAAATGTTGTATCACACACTGCACTTATGGAGGCATATGGAAGAGGAGGCCGATATAACAATGCTGAAGCCATCTTTCGGAGGATGCAGACCTCAGGCCCTGAGCCCTCTGCTTTGACGTATCAAATAATACTGAAAACATTTGTTGAGGTAGCATACCTTTCTAAAAACACCTCATCTTTGTTTTCATTTGTGTTTTTACTTGACTTATTTGTGAGTTTGATTTCACACTCAGATTTTGTGATCCATATTCTAATGAACTCATTAAAATACTAAGCTATGTACCTATCTTACGAGACAATGACAAAGGAAATTGCAATGTCCCTAGAAATTTGGGCTAGGTTGACAGCTGAAGTATTTAATTTCTCCCTGGCATGGTTGGAACCTTTGAATCATGAAATAGGCGCAGAACTAAAGAGAGTTTGACCATCACCATTTGATGTTTTAGAAGTCTCAAAAACTTGCATTTATTGTTTCACATTTGCTATTAAAATTTAGTCTGCAGCTTAAAGTAGGATTAAATTGTGATAGTTATGTTTTGCTTATACCCTGTGTGAATGAGTGTCTATATCACTATGTTTCAGAGGTTCCATGTCATCACATTCACGTCAAATTCAAGGAAAAGACAAGTTTTATGTGCGTGTGAATGAGTGCATGCTTGATTTATGTATCTGTTTCAGAGGTTTCCATGTGTTGTGATCTGAAGCAAATATAGGAAAAACTCATTCAAATGGACCCTTACTGAAATACTATGAATTCTACATAGATATCGACTGTGATCTGTGTGTCTATGCATGTAGAACCAGCTGGAGGTTTTCTGCATTGCTTTTCATGATTGTAAATGTGGGATTTTATATGGATTTATATGTAATTCAATGAAAGCACTTTTCTTGGAGTAATTGTTTTTTTTTACATCTCGTCAGATTATTACCCATTTAAGGTAGAGTACCTACAGATTTTTTGGTTGAGGCATATGGGATGCAAATGACTTGACATGCTACTATCCGTAATTGTTTTCCTTGGGTTATCCTTTTCATGGGCCTTAAATCGCAAAGTGGATGTTTTTGTTTGATACACCTTTCAGTTTAGTGATTTTCTTTGGGATTTTACTCCAGGGAAACAAATTTAAGGAAGCTGAAGAAGTTTTTGAGACTCTTCTCAATAAAGAAAAATCACCTTTGGAACCAGATCAAAAAATGTTCCATATGATGATATATGTGCAGAAAAAGGCTGGGAATTATGAAAAGGCTCGTAAAGTATTTGCGCTGATGGCTGAGCGAGGAGTTCCACAATCCACTGTTACTTATAACAGTCTAATGTCATTTGAAACTAATTATAAGGAGGTTTCGAAGATCTATGACCAGGTAATATTCGAGGAATTATCTAATCTATATTTCATATTCTTGGATTAAGAAAAAAGAGACATTTTGACCATGCAAGTCAATATTCAATTACATCCAATGATACCAATACTCTTGAGACACTGTTCAGTAACGAGAGGGTGAACAATCTTTTAGTATGCTAGTATAGAAGTAAACAGGAAAAAAAAGGGGGGTTTCTTTAGACTTCATATGTAATATGCATGCTTGCTGGTGGCCTTCTTCTGAGGCCAAGACAGTTGGACATTTTCAATCGGTCTGTGGGAATTTTTCTGGGATGCAGAACTTTGGAAGTGCTAATTGTTTTTTTTTTTATTAATATCAGGATGTAATAAGATATGTGGTACATATGTGGTAGGGAATGGATGAAAATTGTTTCTGCTTCATACATCAAGATGGTTGTGATGAATATTTTACCATGCAATTTGAGTGAAGAACTTAATTAGTTGTGCATGGATGCTACTACCCACCTTTTTAGACATGCCCAGATAGTCTTATAAGGTTTCTGTGGTGATTAAGGGTTCGGTTTATCTATTTTTCAGTATTTCCATTTTGTCTTTCCTTTTATTATCCTTTTGTAATAAACTTACCAGATTTTGAAGTAAATTGCATAATTCTAGATGCAAAGATCTGGCCTTCGACCTGATGTTGTGAGCTACGCATTGCTCATTAAAGCTTATGGGAGAGCTCGAAGGGAAGAAGAAGCTTTAGCTGTTTTTGAAGAGATGCTGGATGCTGGTGTCAGGTGAGTAGAAACTACAAGTTTTATTTTCTGTAATGATGTTGGACAGTTTGCGCATGGTTTGAGTTCTATCATGATAATTGTGTTAATCCCCCCCCCCATCTCCTGCCAAAATGTATACACAATTGCATGTACATAATTATCAAAAATAAATTAAAGAAACTCAAGTCCTCGAAAAAGACTTCTCATTATTAGTCAAGTTTTCAACACGATTCATAGAAGTTTTCAAGTACTTATGGTTTACACAGGTTGAAGATGTGTTGCATTAGGGTGAAACTTTCCCTTAAACATTAGATATGAGCCAATCTAACACAAGCATTAACTATCATCTAGTGAACTCCGACCAGGAAGAAAAACTGATGAAAAGACCTTCCATTAGTCCAATACATCTTGTTGTATGCAGGATAAACCTTTTGTCAGCATCATGTTTTAGATTGAAGTTTTTTCAAGTTCTCATATTTCTGTTTCAGATTTTTCTGCTTACTGCACAAGACAAGTCTGGAGCTCATTGTTCAACAGCTAGATAATGCTGTAAATTTAATAGCATATTGTTAATTGTGGGAGTTACCATACTGTTGTGCTATCTTGTAGGCCAAGCCACAAAGCTTATAACATCTTGCTCGATGCATTTGCTATCTCCGGAATGGTGGAGCAAGCTCGGGTGGTGTTCAAGAGCATGAGAAGAGACAGGTAATGTTTCCCAATCTGAAACAAACATAGTTCATTTCTCAATATCATGTTACTGATGGAGTTCTGTTTAAGCAATCTACGTGTATGTTTGTTTATAAACAAACAGGGCCTACATAACATATCAATTGATCTTGGGGTGGCATACCATATTTTCTCTTTTCTTTTATGTATCCCATATGTCCACACTTTGAGTTTTTTGAAATACAGCCACAAATTGCAAGGTTACATTCATATATTTTGGTCTGTAAGGATACCACTCTTCAAGTTAATCACTGTAATTGACCAATCACATGCATATACAAACAGATTATAGAAAGTGAGTCCAGCCACACGCATTGCAAGTACTTCTGTTTGTGCAAGTTGTATGTTAGTCAAACTTTTTATTGAAGATGGCATACTTCTGGCTATATGTAATGCAGATGCACCCCAGATCTTTGCTCTTATACAACGATGTTATCAGCATATGTGAATGCTTCTGATATGGAGGGTGCTGAAAATTTCTTCAAAAGACTGAGACAAGATGGTCTTAAACCCAACATCATCACTTATGGGGCACTGATCAAAGGGCATGCCAAGGTAAATAATCTTGAAAAGATGATGGAAATATATGAAGAAATGCAGTTAAACGGTATCAAAGCAAACCAGACAATTCTCACTACAATAATGGACGCATATGGTAAGAACAAGGATTTTGGCAGTGCTGTTATTTGGTACAAGGAAATGGAGCATCATGGGGTCCCTCCTGACCAGAAGGCACAGAACATTCTTCTATCTCTGGCCAAGACACAGGATGAACTAAAGGAAGCCAGTCAACTTGTAGGATATCCAGATGATTGTGGTATACAAAGCATTAACGGGGCTTCTAGGTTTGCAGATGAGGATGGCAGTGATGATGAAACAGATGATGAGGATGACTATGAAGAAGCTGACAAGAATGATGACGAGGATGATTGTGATGGAGTGGATGATACAGCAAAGACAGTTTCATACAGTAAAGAGTGCGAAGACCTGATATTTCTTGATGGGGATAATCAACATAACTTGGAAGCACTACATGCACTTACGGTCATTGATTTGTAATTCGTGGACAGTTTTCGGCTGTGAAATATGTTTAGGTAACATAATCAGCTAGAGTTGCTTCATGGCAAATCAATTTTTTTGTGTATTTTATTCTTATGAAATCTTTTTCTTTTTTATTACAAATATATATAATAGTGTATGAGAGAACTTCAACCATTTAAGGTGGGAAGGGAAATCTTTCTGATAGAACCCAAAATACTTGGAAGTTTCCTTCAACACTTGAATTTGCTGTTTTTATTCTTGTTAATGGAACCATGACGTCCCATCTCTCTACAGGTTAGTTTGCGTTTAGGATACCAGTTGTCAAAACCGTACAATGGGTTGCAAGTTGAAGAATATGTCACAGAAACGCTTGAAGCTGCCGTGGATGAGCCGAGGGAGGCACAAAGTTGATATCTTTACTGGGTACTGGTTTGTGTATTGTCTGGTGACCGCACAGCACTATGTAACACCATGCCATCAAACAAATCTTTTGTTAAAATAATCAGTGATTTGAAGATTTTCTATCAATAAAAGAACAGCATTTGAATTACACAAAAAGATGGCCGTATTCCATGTTTACTGATTTTTTTTTATGAATAATAAGTAATTAGATATTGATTTAAAGTAGAAGTTAAATTTCCTATCTCCTCCTTTATGGTGTATATGAATTGTGAAGGAGGTGGGTGTTTTTTTTTATTCATTTCCCTTTTTTTTCCCTTTCTGTTTATTATTATTTTTTTAATTTTATCATTTAATATTTTTTTAATTTAAAGTTTGTCTTTATAAATTTTTTTAGCTTGTTTTTTTTAGGTTATCGTAGTCTCAAAATAAAAGTTCAAACATTTAGTTTGTGCTTGATTTTAAAAGTGTTTTTTTTATTATCGTATTATTAAGTAAAAATATATATATTTTAAAAAAAATATTATTAAACCTAGTGGAGTTCATCATCTAAATCGTGAATTTCATGGGTTAAGTCACGAAACTCAAGTTAATTCAATATGTTAATGTTTTAATATTTAAAAAAAAGTCATATTGACTCTTTTTTTTTAAATCCAAACCATATCTTTTACTAATTGTCCATGTTACTTTTTGACCTATCAAGCCAACTAAGTCATGTTAAAATAATTTTCATATGATTTAGTTTTAAACTTGAGTTAGATATGAAGTTAGAATTAGAGATTTTAAAATTAACATGCGGGATTGAATTTAATAATAATATTAAATAATTTCAATGACTTACACATTTCTTTACATTAAAAAAAATCTTGATTCAATTCGCATTGTAACGGGACCTTCTCTAAACTAGTTCAACATAAATAATTTAATTTAAAATTTAATAAATATAATTTCTTTGGTAGAATTATAAAAAAAATAAAAGAGGCAGCACAATTCCTATAGCAAATTTACCGTGGACCTAGACTTGTTGACAATGTAGATTAGAAAAATAAAATTTTGATGTGGCCCTTCTCAAGAAAAACAATTGGCTTGACTATTTGAGGTAACATGGTACTTTCATTTTCTTTTAGACAATTAAATTACTGACTTATCTTTTAAAGCAAAAAATATCAATTTGACATTTAGGGGTTGTTTCAACTTTTTCTTTAAAAC
The DNA here is from genome assembly GCF_951802175.1 of Populus nigra. NCBI lineage: Eukaryota > Viridiplantae > Streptophyta > Magnoliopsida > Malpighiales > Salicaceae > Populus > Populus nigra. The sequence continues at coordinate 27,031,433 of NC_084852.1, read as the reverse complement.
AACACCGTAAAATAACTAAATTAATTTTTTTAATTGGTGTCTAAAGTATTTTTTATATTTTTATTATAATTTTTTTTGTTATAATCAAGTTGATCAGACATTTTAGAATCTTAATAAATATAAAATATTAATTTCAAATGAAAAGTTGTCGGCTCGTGGGATAGTCTGCGCTCTTCGGATGAAGGTTACAATGTTAGCTGGTGGATAAGTGCTAGCTTTCACGATAGTTTTTGAATTCGGGTGCCCATATGTGCTTAATGGACCTCAGGTTTATCGTTAGTTTTTATTCTTTTTATTATCATTTATTTTATTTAAAACAATTTAAAAAGTGAAATGTTTTTTTAATTTCATCATCCAATTTTTCATCTGTCAAATTTGATCTCTATTTTTTTAATTACTATTTGCTTTGTTTTTAATTATTTTCATAATTGAATTTGTTTTTTAGTTTCATCCTTTAACATTTTATTTCATTTTATTTTTATGTCAATTTGGTCCTTATTGTTTTGAATCTTTTTTTATTGAAACTTTATTTTTTAATTTCATCCCTTAGTATTTTATTGATCGAGGATTTGACTTCATGATTTTTCCAGGTTTGCTTTTTATGGAGTAATTTTGATCTCAAAACCTAGATCATGAGTTTGAAAAGTTAGCGTGGGATAACTTATGACTTTTTTAAAACCCTTTTTACAATTGAATTTTTTTTAATTTTATATTTCAATATTAGATTTGTTAAAAATTAAACTTCATTATTTTTTTTATTGAATTATCCTAATTTTACGTGCCGAGTTGTAGGGTTTACAAGCTAACCCAAATTAACTCCTATCAATTTTGTTTTGTATGATTTATTTGTTATTATTATCTATTTTTTATTATATTATTAAATTAATTAAATTTATTGAACACAAGTAATAACTCAACATATTTCTTTTACTTATTTAAAAATATTATCATTATCCGAATATTTTTTATATTAAAAATTATTTGATCTGACACATGTCGTTAAGTCCCAATCCCATAATCGCCTGAGAAGAAACAAAGTTTTTAAAAAATTATTTTTCCTAACCGACTTATAATTCATCAATTCCCAGGAAGACACGGATGCTGAATGTCTCCTCCTATATAAATACGCAAGATCAGACCGAATCTCCAAACTCAAGCATCCCTCCCTCCCTCTTCTCTTCTCCGACGACAAGATACGATGGCTAAATTTCCAGTGTCATGCAAAGATGGAAGAACTCAGAAGATGATCATGAGCTTCTCAGAGCTAGAAATAGACTTGGCTTGGCTACTAGTGCAGATGAGCAACAGGGATGACAAGCTGATCAAGGTCAAAAACAACAAGAAAGACGAAGCAGAACAAGGATCATATCAGGGTGATGCAAGCAATCACCGTTCACTTTTTTATACCATCTCTGAAGAAGAAGACGAAGAAGAGACTTATCCCAAGAGAAAGAACAAGAGGTTCAGGTCAATCGATCATATCTACAAGGTTACAGGACCAGTGCTGCAGGATTTTGTCTACAGCAAGAAGAAGAGACTTTCCTGTTGATTATGGTATTTGCTTCTCCTAATTTCTTGTGTCAATGTTCTAAATAGAACCTTAAATTCTGTGGGTTCTAGCTGGATCCTCGCATGGAGTTCGAAGATTAAGCAATGAAACAGATTTTAGATTTGACAATTGACAATGTTTCCTTTTTCAGAAGACTAAATCAAGAAAGTTTTGGTTCTACACTGGTAAATGGCCTTGCGTGTTCCTGTAGGCTGTAGGTCCGCTTTCAATACCTTTTTTATATTTTAATCTACTTTTATGATAATTAAAGTAAATATTAGTTAAAAATCCGATAGTTTAAATTTAAAAGGAAAAAAATATTAATATGATAGAAGATTTTAATAAAAAAATGGTTCTAATTTCATTTGGAGGAAAATTTTAATAAAATTCATTTTTTATTGGGGATTGTGAATTTGATTTTTATTTTTAAAATCAAGAAAAATATTTCTAGCTTTTTTTTTAATTTCTCTATTGCATAATTTTTTTATGTTAAAAAAGTAATTTGATTTGTTAAAATCAATAAAATTATTATAGGAGAATATTTCATTTTGGATCCATAGTATGTTGCACAAGCTTTTTTATTAAATAAATGTTTATGTTGTATTCACCTTTTCAGCATTTGTTATAACAAATATTTCGGAATTCATCAGTAATTGTAAGGATACACAGTTACACATCATCCAAAATACATTAAAAATAATTTATTTATTTTTTCATGAAAATAGGAATTAATTTTGGAGGATTTTAAAAAACAAATACAAATTAAAAATTTTAAAATCACAAAAAATAAAAATTGGGTCAGGGCACTGCCCACTTGTTTGCGCCTAGGCCAGTGAAGCTTAAGCCTAGGTGTCTCAAAATTATTATTATTATTATTATTATTTTAAAAAAAAGAAAGAAAGTGCAGGCTACTGCCCACTTGTTTGCGCCTAGGCCAGTGAAGCTTAGCCTAGGTGTCTCAAAATTATTATTATTTTTTTTTTTAAAAAAAGAAAGAAAGTGCATCGGTCGCTAGAACACTTCTAACCATAGTTCGTAGAACCGGCTTGGTGGCAGGGACACCTGGATTCTGGATTTTAACTGCGTCATCGAATTATCTGAGTTAATTTTAAAAAAATATTATTTTAATTAAAAAAATTAATGAGTTACAGTTGAATTTTTAACCAAGTCAACCGGATTTTTAGATTAACTCATCAAATTAGCAGGGTCACACTAGGTTTTTTCTTCTCTTATTTTTATTAGAGAGAGATAGAGAATGAATTTGATTTGATTTAAAGTAAATTAATATATAAATTAGTTCCAAAATATTAGAAGAAAGGGAGGAGGAGGAGGAGGTAACACTACCATGTTCTCTTTGTAAAATTAATTTGGTAGGGTGAGATATTGTGCATGGATGTGTTTTTCTTGTTTGGAAATATATTAAAATAATATATATATATATATATATATATATATTATTTTTTAAAATTTATTTTTAATATCAGCAAATTAAAATAATCTAAAAAATAAAAAATATAAATTAATTTTAAGCATAAAAAAAATCAATTTTTTAAAAGCGTTTTTGCATTGCAAAAACAAACAGTACCTAAGATTTTGTTTGTTTACATGGTTTAATAACATTGTTTAACTTGAAAAAACATAATAATAATAATATTTTTTGAAGTTAAATACAATTTAAAACATTGCATTATTATTGTGTAGAGTAGATAATAAGGTACTAAGACCCTGTTTATTTTTGCATTTTAAAAATTCTTTAAAAAAATAATTATTTTTATTTTTTTTACTTTAAATTTTTTTGGTGATTTTAAATTGTTTTATATGTTAATTTTAAAAATAAATTTTAAAAATTAAAAAAATATTATTTTAAAATATTTTTAAATTAAAAATACTTTAAAAAAAATAATATAGATATAAATGAAAGCTATGAGTTTACAGAGAAAGAAAACTTTGGAGAGCAGAAAAGGCGCGTGAAGGGCGTGCAATGTCACTTTAGAAGGAGACTAAACCTAAATATTCGCCTTCAAGTGCAAGCAACTGGTCTCTATATGTGAGCTTAAATGAACACCAAAATAACTTGTCACGCGCCCCAAATTGGCTGCCCGCCCTTGAGAGGGGAAGCCCTAAATAGGACTTCCAAAGCCTAGACATGACTCTGGGAAGCTCTAAGGCTAGCATGATCAACTCCCTCCCCAATCGTTAAGCCCAAACTTGACTACACATAATTTGAATATCCAAAAGAGTAATATTAAATGTTCAAAAAAATATGATAAGCATTTTTTTAAATATATATATATATATAATTAAAAAATTTCTTATTATTTTCTTAATGCTCACCATTTACTCATTTAAATTAGTGTTTTTATATCGATATATTTAATTTGGTATGTTTTTTTTAAAAAATTAAACAAGATGGTAAAAACTAACCTGGTATGACTCCATTAATTTAATTTAATTAATTTTTTAAAAATATAATATCATTTTATTTTAAAAAAAATCTTGAAATAATTATTATTTTGAATTTAGTCAACTGGGATGAATTAATTTGATTAAATGTATATAACTTGTGATCTAAGTTTTGTTATTCAAACTTAATAACTTTGAAACAAAGAAAGATTAGAGAGCTGGTTAATTGTCATCAGCAAGTGAAGTCCAAGTCCAGATTCTTTATTACTTTCTCAATCTCTTGATCAAGGTCTTAAATTTTCTAGAATAAAAACGTTTTCTTTTTCTCATGTTTGCTAACTACTAAAAAGATCACTCCTTTCTCTCTGCAGATTCCCTTGAAAAATCTCTCTTTATCTCAAAAAACCATAGCATTAAATCTCTTGTTTCTCATTTGAAAAACTAGCAAGTTCTTCTCTTTCATTCCATTTGAAGAAGTTGGGGAATCTCTCTTCCTGATCTTTAGAGATCAAAGATCAAGATTACAATGCAAGACTCAAATGATCCAGCCAGGAGGTACGGGCTTGTTCAACGCCAAATGCCAACTGGGTGCAGATTTACTCCCTCCGATGAAGTACTGGCCATTTATTATCTCTCCAAGAAAGGCAAGAACGAGCCACTGCCATGTCCATATGCAGTACGGGAATGTGATCTTTATGGCAGAGAACCTGAGGAGATATGGAAGGAATTTGGCGGAGACAGATTGAAGAGAAAAATAGACCAAGACCTTGGTCTCTTTTTTTCTTTACAAGATTGAAGAAGAAGAGTGGCACTGATCATGGAAGCTCAAGAATTGATAGGTCAGTTGGTAATAATATTGGTACCTGGCATCAAGAATGTGCGCTTCGTAGCATGACATGTAGTGAGACAAAAAAGAACATTGGGTCAAAGAAAAGATTTGTTTACAAGAGTAACAAGAGCCATAATGGAGGTAGAGTAAGTTGGCATATGCTTGAGATTAGTCTTCCTGATAATACTAGCGATCATGTAGTATGCCAGTTGAAAAGGAAAGAGAGAAATTCAATAAAATCTGGAAGAGGAGATGCAGGAGTACTACTGGAGAATGGCAATGGTGAGGGTGCTCAAAAACGTCAGAGGACAGTTTCTTGGACAAATCAAGAAGCAGGGCCTAGTTTCTTTAACAGCAACAAAACCCTAGAATCTTATGATGAGGCAAAGAGAAATTCTAGTGGAAGTGGCAAGGAAATGTTAGCGAGTAATTCAATAGAATCTGGAAGAGGACATGCAGGAGTGGAGAACGGCAATGATCAAGGTGCTCAAAAACGTCAGAGGACAGTTTCTTGGACAAATCAAGAAGCAGCGCCTAGTTTCTTTAACAGCAATAAAACCCCAGAATCTTATGAGGCAAAGAGAAATTCTACTGTGTGTGGCAAGGAGATGGGAGCCTCAATTGATGGTGGTCATTCTTTTGATCTGAATATAGAGTGGACTAATGCGGATGAAGATGACACATATACATCTCATAAAGAGCGGCAGCCGCACTTCAGCTCCGGGAAGAAGATGACCGAGATAGCTTCTTCAAGTCTAGCATCATTAGAAACTGGTAAGGGCACTAATCATGTGAAGAAAGCCAAAAAAACGCTGCGCTTTGACGTTAACATTATCACATTGTCCCACCCCATAACCACCCCTTGAAATCAATTCCTCTTGATCCACCGATCGAGACTCGTTCACCGACTGATACTTCAGATAGTGATGCCAAAGATGATCTGCTGAAGGGTGGAAACGGTTTGCTGATCAGGGTACTCAAGCTAAGAGTTACTGAAGCCACAGGCTATCCGTGTGAGATCATCTTGTTTGCCAGCCAGGTTTCAAAATGAAAGCCAAGTGACAGCTAGCTGGAAAAAACCCCGGACATGTTAACTTTCTTTTGTGTCCAAGATGCTTCAACTCACTGTCAGATGATTTTTCAAGTTCCGATGCTGCTTGTAAAATTTGTTCTACAGCTTATTTTCTTACCAAAACATGGCGATTCCAGGTTCTAGACATTGATAACGTTGGCACATTAATGTGTGGCTGAAAAATTATTGAAACTGGTGTAATTTCTCATCTTGGTAACTCCTAATTAGCGGTTCCTTTTCCCTCATGACTGGTTAATCATCCAGGACAATGAATCCACCAATCTCTTGTTTATATATATATGTTTCGGAGACTGCTGCTTCAACTCCAAATCATGCATGGTCAAGCAGATGTATGAAGAAGTAGGTTGGCAGATCCATTTGAGGAAAAGTGCATGCAGTTATATATATATGAAGAGATGGAAACTGTAAGCTAATTAATTATTTGGTTAGAATTTCGATTAAAAGATTCGAAAATGATTTATTCTCCAAAACAAAACTAAAAATCCACCAAACAATACCCATGAACAAGGTTGATACCCCTTCATCCACAAAACAATACCCATGAACAAGGTTGATACCCCTTCATCCACAAAACAATACCCATGAACAAGGCTACTCCAAAAAGACTAAAAATCCACGAAACTCTACCCATGAAATGCTTCATCGCGTTATCAAACTTTATCCACTTTGCTTGCCAAAGCCATGATGATCATGTGAGACAGTTTTTCTTGTAGCTTTTGATGTGTTTGACAGTGTGGTTGTGATTTTTTTTTAAAGTAATTTTTATTTGAAAATACATCAAAATAATATTTTTTTATTTTTTAAAAATTATTTTTAATATTTAAATGATATAAAAATACTATAAAAAATATTAATTTAAAACAAATTTAATTTTTTTGAGGAGGCTTCATCTAACTAGAGATAGATTATTCTAATTATGCCCCTAAAAGTTCCGAACGTAGAAACAATTTTGATATTCAATTGAGTTTTAATGAGTTTAAGAGAATATTTTTTTTATTTACTTTATATCTTTTTAACGTATTTTTTATTAGGATTGATATTATTATTAAATTATACCTCCTCTTGTATACCATTAATGTGTTACAAGCATTAAAAATAAAATTATTAAACTTAATATCAATTATCAATATCTAGTTCAAAACTCAGCTTATAAGTTGGATGAAGTAAATTAAATTGATCTAAATCATTTCAAATTATTGTTGTTTCAATGTCTTTTTAAAAATATTAAAATGATAATTCTTTTAAAAAAGCATCAAACTAATTTTGAAATAGTTCGCTCAAGTCATGTATTAACTTATCGAGTTATTTATATCAAATCAGGTCTACTTTAACCTGATTTTTTTAAAAACTTGACCTAAGCTAGAGACAAGGTATGTGGATTACTAGGTAGCCCTACGGGATCAAGCATAGTTTAATAACATTATTGAAAATGATATTTCTAATTAAATTAAGAAAATGAATATGAGTTTTCAATAATGTTACATGGAAATAGTTTGATAAATTATTGTTTGATCTTGTAGTTTAGTTTAAATTGTGATTATCTATTATAATTTAAAAATATATATTTTACATTCTAAACTTTATACGAGCGCTAATACTTAACATCCTCCTAAAAAAATTAATAAAAAAATCTAAGTATTTACATGATTATTATTATAATCCATTTAATTACTAAAGGCTATTATGTTAAATATTACAAATTCAACTCGTACAATATTGCCAACCAAGTCATTTTTTTATAACCTTATAAAAAATGTAAAACTAGGAAGTTGAAAGTTCAATGTATAATGCATGAAGGATTTTTAAAATATTAAGATGACAATACTTTAGATGATATTTGTTTTTTTTTTCTCTAAATGAGGCATTAATACATTAGGTTAACTTGAAACAACCATGTTTAACCTATGAAACTCTCAATCTACGACATGAGTCCATGAAAACTCCATGAAATCCAAATCAAAATAAATTAGAAACCCTAATTCAAATTAACCAAATATTGAAGTTCTAAAATGAAAAAAAAACATTCAATTAAAAAAAATTAAAAAAATTGACTTGAGCAAGCTTAGAACGGTAGCCCAAGCTGTGAAGCAATTCAAACCAATGTTTTTAAAGAAGAAAGAGAAATTTAAGACTCGAGTAATTGACCTGACTAAATTCATTAAACCGAATTAATTTAAAATATGATTACAAAATAACAGTGAACAATAAATAAAAAGGCTCGAAATAATTCATGTCATTTTCAAAATTAGTGAAAAATCATATAGAAACCAAAAAAAGAAGCTCATTTTCCAAATACGTCAAATGTTGAATAATAAAACTAAAAAAACATAAGCTTAAAAAAATATAAAAAGACCCGAGATAACGCAAGTCGTTTTTAAAAGCAGGGAAAAATCATGTACAAAGAAAAAAAAAATTATGGAGCCCAATATATAATTAAATCAAATGTCAAATTATGAAATTGAAAAATATGAATTTTAAAAAAAAATGAATCTAGACAAATATCCTAAACTTATGTTAATCTCTCAAATTCACAGTCCATTAAATCCTATACCAGATGTCAATTAAGAAGCTCAATTTAATGTTGAAGGATGAAAATGAAAAGAAAAATCAATTTTAAAACTTACTGAGGTTAAAAAATAGCAATCAAAATAATAAAAATAAAAATATAATTCTTAAATATAACAAAGGAGGATGAAATTGTAAAAAAAAATCTAAAAACAATTCAAAATAAAATAAATAGAAAGATTGTCATGAAATATTGCAAGTAAACCATAAAAATCATGAAAGAAAGAGAAAAGAAGAAAGTCAATTGTCGTCAAACTATATAGAATTAAACCACATGTGCCGTCTAAGAAGATATACTTTATCGTTGTGAATCAAAAAACACTAAGAAAACTTCTGTAGACACCACAAGTGTTACTCAAAAGCAACAATGTGACTCATTTGATGGCACGTTCCACGAACACGGCAACGGCAGCAACTTTTCCTTCTTTTTATTATTTATTTATTAATTAAATTATCAAACAATCCCTAAAAATATATCATTATTGTAAAAAAAAACCCAATATGAAATCAAGAATATATCCTAAAGCGGAACTTAAAAAATTTCTTTTATTCCAAGGGCATTAAAAATAGTAACATTGTGCATGGTTAAAGAAAGTTTAGATAAAGCTACTAAACCAAAGTGAATTTTTATTTTAGTTTTAAGAGTAATAAAGTAATTGTATTGCAGGAAAAATTGTGAAAAAACTAAGATAGCCTTATCAAATTTACAATGATAAATAAACTGAACTGTATTTTTTAACTTAACTATATTTTTTAAAATATTTATTTTTTTAGTTTTAAATTATAATTTTTTAAATTATTTTAATATGATAATATCAAAAATAAATTTAATAAAATATAAAAAATATATTTTTAATATATTTTTAAAAGAAAACAACATTTACAAAACCCCAAATTCAACTTTATCTCGATATAAACCAAGTGCAGGTCAACCGTCTTCTCCAATTCCAAAACCCTCTATTACCTTTGCCTGCACCGCAACGCACCGTCCTTATTTCCTTTCTCTCTCAGAAAGCACAGTAACAAAAATGGTCAAGAAACGAAAGCCCACTTCCAAACCCCAACAATCATCCTCTTCTAAACAACCCAAAATTGAAAAGCCCCCGCAGCCTCCACCACCTTCCTCAGAAGCCGAAGAAGTAGCAGCAGTGGTAGAGGAAGAGGAGGAGGAGGAGGAGGAGGAGGAAGAAGAAGAAGACAGTTCCTCATCAGAAACAGAGTCAGGGGATTCAGGATCCGAAGAGGAGGAGGAATCTGAATCTGAATCTGAATCCGAAGAAGAAGAAAGCGAAGATTCTAAACGAGAAACCATAAGCAAAATCTTACAACCCTTCACTAAAGAACTACTTATCAAAATCCTCAAAGAAGCAGCCTCCACTGACCCATGTATCGCCACAGAACTCTTCAACTCCGTCGATTCTGACCCAGTCCACCGCAAAATCTTCGTTCACGGACTCGGTTGGGATGCCCACAACGAAACCCTTATCTCAGTTTTCAAAAAATACGGTGAAATTGAGGAATGCAAGATTGTAACTGATAAGGCTACAGGTCGCTCAAAAGGGTATGGTTTTCTTCTCTTTAAAACGCGAATTGCTGCGCGGAAAGCGCTTAAAGAGCCACAAAAAAAGGTGGGGAATCGAACGGTTTCGTGTCAATTGGCGTCTTTAGGAAAGGGGCAGAATCAGAAACAGGACAATAACTCTGATGTCAGTTTGAGGAAATTGTACATAGGGAATGTGGGTCCGCAGATTAGTGTGGAGAATCTTAGAGACTTTTTTGCTCAGTTTGGAGAAATTGAAGATGGGCCATCAGGTTTTGATAAGAGTACTAGGAAGTTTAGGGGTTTTGCCTTTATTGTTTATAAGAGTTTAGAGGGGATTAGGAAGGCATTAGAAGAGCCTGTTAAGGTTTTTGAAGGTTTAAAGTTGCAGTGCTCACTATCTACTAAGAATAGCAGTGGTGGTGGTGGTAATGCTAATGTTGCGGAGGCGTCGAGTGCTGGTTCTGGTAACAATGCAGGAGTTGTGCAGGGAAATTTGGGAATTCAGGGTTTATTGAACCAGGGAATGGTGGGGCAGAGTGTGAATCCAACAGGTGCAGTTTTCTTGGGGCAGAATCCTGCTTTGGGGGTTTTGAATCCGGTGCTGGGTCTAGGTGTTGGTGCAGGTGGGATGCTGAATCAGACAGGGTTGAGTCCATTGTTTCCTGGTGGGGTTTCGCAGCCTTTGAACAGAGTTGGGAATGTTGGTCCTTCTATTGGATTGGGTGCAGGATTTACCACACAGCATGGGATTAATACTATAAGCAACAGTATGATTGGTAGTTATAATTCTCAGGCTGCTTTGCAGGGATTGGGTGCTTATCAGAGTTCTCAATTGAGTCAGCCTTCTGCATCAGCAGCAAGGTCTCAGGCTGGCATTGGATCTGTGCCGAGTTATTTTGGGCGCTAGGTGAGACATCTGGTGGATCCTTGTGATATTTCTACCTCTTCTTAGTGCAGTTAGAATAACAGTATGAATTTTACTTTCAGCTTTCTGTGTAACCTGGCTCCTATAGTGTTCGAGGTTTTGACAATCTTCGTAAATTTGTTGTCCCCATTATTAGTGCATGAGACACTTGTCACTGACGTGACTGTAAAGTGTATGTCTGGACACATTCACTTGTTTTTATATATATATTGACAATGAGAGTATGAATTTAGGGTCCTAGTTGAACTAATAAACACAATGAGAATCGTGCCTTTTGTACTCAACTTTGTTTATACTATGAAATCTGTAATGTTATGGATTGAAGAAGAATAGGAGGAGATGGATTTTTTACTTAATCCAAGGAGAAAAAGCTTTGAAATGTAGAAGTTGTTTGCTGGATTTTCTTGTCAGCAGTTTGTTTTTGTCAGCCTTTTGACAATACATGGCTGGAGTTGGAGGAGGAATTTTTGTTTTGATCATTGTGTAAAATGGAAAATGGCATTTGAGATAAAATGAAGGTGATAATTTATGGAGGAGATTGATTTTTTGCAAAAATGGCAAAAAGGGGTAGATTGATCATGAGAGAGTTAGGAGGATATGTGGAGATTAGCTTGTGGGAGAGCTATGATTGATGGGCTAGTTTAATTATGAATGTGCTCTGTGATGTGGAAGTAGGATTCTCTTTTGGCACAATGTATGGACCATGGTGTGCTGCTGTATTTCAATTACTACAAGCAATGCATGAAGCCTTGGCTAATTGGTGCCTATATAGATGGACTAGTCCAATATTTACCAGAAAAGATTCGTAACTTGATATCTCATCTTACTATCAGGGATTCGTCTTTATCCTCTTGAATTTCTTGCTCTTTGCAAAGATTCTTTTTGTGGGTTTCTTTATCCACTGAGGTTTAATTTTGGAACCATTCTTTCAATTTATTGATGCTGCAGGTTTTAGAATTTGACTTTTGCTGCGAATGTTATCGTAACAGGAACAGGACGCCAGGGAAATGGGGGATACTGGATTCAAGTTCATAATAACAATACGTACTTGTATTCATTTGTTGGATAAATAAATTGGTCAATAATCTCAAATTAATTGCTAAGGATTCAATTTCAGCAAAAGAGTGTTACAAGAAGATCCTATCAGTTCGTTAACTTCTGCAGCACATTTCAATTCTCTGTGTACACTTGTAATATATTTGCTTGTGGATGTTCTGTCTTTAATGGATTTGCATTTTCCTCCTTTGGAATTCTACGCTACATCTCATAAGCAGCTGCTTGATATCTGTTGTTGCATTGCATTTTCTAATAAGCTGGAATCAATTAAACAAGTCTGTCATGGCATGTAATTTGGTTCCATTAAATAATAATCTCTTCTACTGTTTTTATGTTGCAGCCTCGCTGGACACAGATGCAGGTAGCACCATGAGAGAATTTGAGGAGCTGAATAAGACGTTCAAGAGCTGAGCCATAGCATCACCATGGATAGTGGAGTTAAGAAGGGAGGTAGAGTGAAGATAGGCACCGCTGCCTTTGTGCTCCTAGCAATTTGTTTATCAAACAAGTAATGGCTATTGAACACAGATTAACAGTATCAACACAAAGCACTTTGTCTTGAAAGCCCTAACATGAGCACTTTGATATTTTTATTCCTTTTCAAGTACCCTGTTTGAGATTCATCTTATAAATAAGTTATTATTTGATCCCTTTGTTTTTAGTAAAATAATTAAATATATAAACACACACACAACATAGTTCTCTTATATAAGCTATATTATCCTCTTTGCTACCATTCCATTTAAGATTAGGAATAGCAGTAAACGGACTTGTGTTTTACAAGTACATCTCTCCTAGCTTCTATTGAATTTAGAAATAGGCTTGAGTGTATTATTTTTTTATAATATAGATAGGGGATCTCTTGAATTATTGAACAATTGAATCTCAAAGACACGAGCTTATATAACATGACCGATCAATAAAACTAGATGACATGATTGATCAAAAGAAATGCTCCAACACTATATAGATTAGACTAGATTATTGGTTTGTGTTAGTTATGAGTCTGATTAATTTTTTTAATATAAAATATATTTAAGTATTATTACCATGTTTTATAATAATAATAAAAAATTATTATAAACTCAAAATATGATAAATATTAGAGGATATATATATATATTTTAGATATTGATACATTGATGTATTAGTCAAAGTTTGTTTTCAACTATTGAGACAGATAATATATTGAATTGACTCAAGTTAACTTGTCAAATCTTTGACCTCGATTATGAAACTATGATAACCCTGTATAAAGCAAATTAAAATAAATTATAAACGTAAATTTCTAATCAATTTAATATGATGAAGGGTGAAATTAAAAAAAAAATATTAAATTAAAAAAAGGACAAAAAAGCTTCTCGGGTTAGCCTGCAAAACTAGCAACCCGAGTCATGAGATCGGGATAACCTTATGAAAAGTAAATCAAGAGAATTACAAAGCTCAATTCTCAACCAACTCAATGTTTAAGGATAAAATAAAATTAAAAAAAAAATAGTCAACTTAAGCTAACCTGTTAAACTTACGATCGACGTCATGATATAAAAAATATAAAACCTGGTTCTCAAATAACTTAATATTAAAAAAGAAAATTGAAAATAAAAAGAAAATTGAGTTATTGAAAGGTAAAATTAAAAAAAAAATCAATTAAAAATCACCCAAAAAATAAATTAAGTCAACTAGAATTAACCCATTTAATTTACGATTTCAGTCATGAGATAGGAATAACTCCATTGAAAGCAAATAAAAAAAATATGAATTCAAATTAAAAATATCCAATTAAAAAAGAAAAAAACATAATTAGAGTCAACTCAGGCAACCTATTAAACTCACGACTCGAGTTATTAGATCGAGGTAATATCATATAAAACAAATCGAAAAACATTATGAAGCACAATTAAAAAAGGAAAAGAAATAATTAGAGTCAACTCATCCAACCTACTAAACTCATGACCCGAATTATTATATCAGGATAACTCTATAGAAAGAAAATTGAAAAAAATACAAAGTTTAATTTCCAACAAATCTAATATTAAACAATAAAATCAAATAAATAAATTCATGAGATAAATATAAAAACCTAACATAAAAAAAATTAAAAACAAATACTAAAAAAAATTACACAGTAAAATTTCAATTAATAATATTTTATAAATGTGATTATAATAATTTGACCGCATATAAGATGCTTTTATGGTGAAATGATGATTAGGATTTTGTTTATTAGTATATTTTTCTTATTCAAGTTCCACTACAATCCTTAATAATTTACTATTAGGGTTAAAATGATTTTTTTATATAATTTAATTTTTATTTTTAATATCAACATATAAAAAAACACTTAAAATCATTAATTTAATTAATATTTTCAAGAAAAAAACAATTTTAAAAATGCTTTTAAAAGAAAAACTACCTAAAAACCAAACAGGTACCAAATGATTAGTCATGTCTAGTTATATCCTTTTTGGCAAAGACTTAGTTCTAATTTCCAACCAGTAGCTATTTAGGGCATTAGATGTTTACACATATTATAATATTCATACAAATTATAATATTCATTACTAAATTAGTTGGGGGTAATAATTTTTTTTTCCTTTTTAAATATATAGTAAAACAACCAAAATATTATTAGAAGTAAACAAATAAAAATTAGCATCAAAGAGCAATTTAGTATTTTCACAATGATTTTTTTATTATTATTAATTTAGTTAAGGACAATTTAATATTTGACCAAATATATATAAAAAACAAAGTGAAACAACCAAAATGTTTTTTAAAGCAAAAAAATTTAAAACTAATGTCAAGGGGTTTTTTTATTTTCGCAATGGGTTTTTTGTTATTATCATGTTAGCTTAGAGACAGTTCGATATTTGACTAAATATATATAAAAAAAATATAAAAACAAAAGGGTTGGGGCATGTGTGATGCCTCCCGATATCCAAAATGTCCTCCCGCTATGTCGTTGGAAGCGTCATCGTGTTCTCTTCTTAATGGTGCGGCGTATGTAAGCAATGGTGGTCCAGTTTGTTGTCGGTTGACCTTTTTTTTCTTTTTTTTTTCTCTTTTTTCCCTTGAAAATTACAACTTGACCCTATTTATTGTTGGTATTTCAACTTATTCGTTGGATTTGTAATTTTTATTCTTGGTTATTTTGTAAAAGTTTTATTTGTTTTCAATTTCACCATTCAATCCTAATTTGTCAAATATTAATTTTTTTTAATTTGGTTTTCATTCTTTTGATTATTTTAGGCCTTTTTTTAAATTGATTTTTCTTTAAAATTCCACCATTCAATTAAAAATAAAATTTATTTTGTATTTCATTTTTTATCCACATTCTTTTAATTGTTATTTTTTTGTTTTGAATTTTCTTGTGTAATTAATATTCCTTTTCCAAGTTAACCTTTTAAAACTAAATTAGCTAGGAATCGAGCTTCATGATTTTTCTAGATAGAATACTTTCGATTTAATGTCCTAGATTACAAGTTTGAAAAGTTAACGTGTGTTGATATCTTTTTCTGTTACTTATTTTTTTTCATCTTTATAATTTTTTATGTTTTCTTTTATACTAGGTTATCTCAATTTCATGACATTGGTTGTGTTTTAGTGGGTTAACCTGAGTTAGCTCGCTCTTTATTTCACTTTCACGAGTTACAGATTTATTATGCTAACTTGGATTGAATTATCTAGTTTTTTTGTTATTTTTTTTTATCAAATTTCATCATTCTATATTTAATAGTTTGAGAATTGAGTTACATTATTTGTCTATTTTTACAATTTTTCCCCTAGATTATTGTTATAATTGTTTTTTAAAATTTAGTTTATTTGCTATCATTATTTGTTTTTTGATCATTTGATTAAAATAAAACTAACTTATCTAACCTAATTTAGTTTATAAATCAAGTCATTTTTTTTTATAAATCGTGTTTACGCTATTTAAACATCATTTTTAACATAAAAAAAGTCTTGTGGCATAATGAGGATATACGAGTAGTTTTTTTGAAATGAAAGTATACTTATTAACCAATAACAATATAGTAGCAACATTTCTTGTCCAATCTAGGACCTTTTACATTGTTATAAACTCTTAGAACTAAAATGTACTCCTATGTTTGTGTAAGGAGTATGTGAGCAAAGTTATAAAACTTGGTCCGTTTGTAATTTGATCTAAGGTCCATAATTTGATTTAAGATTCAGGTTATGAGTAATGATTTAGGTGAATTAATTTAAAATAATATTGTTCAAATATATTTTTTAAAAAATAAAAAAATATATTTTTAAAAAATTAAATATTAGATCAAGTTTTAACAAGGTTTTAAAAAAAATTAAAAAATTAAAATATATTTTAACATGATTGTGAGTTAATCCACCTAATCAATTAAATTTATTCTCAATATAATTCAATATAAAACTCAACTCGAAATAAATTTGAAGTGGCGAGTCCATCCTGGCCAGGGAGTTGTAACAATTAATGGGAGATGAGTGTATAATATAATTTCTCCATAATAATAAAACCCAATCGGACTCGGCCAGGCTAGTCGAATGTCGAATTTTTTTTAACGAGCCCAAGTGGCTAAAGCCCACAGTGTCTTTTTTGTCTGTTCCTATAAAACGCAAAAGTGAAACGTGGAATTCTGACGTGACAAGTCTCAGCAAAAAAAACAAACATTTTTTTTTCCTCGTTCAGGTCCTCTGTTTCTCTGATTCAGAGTGCCACCCAGATCATCTGAAGTACTAAATCCTTTTCCTCCAGGTATTATTATAATTATTTTTAGTTTTAGTTTCTACGCGGTTGATTGATTGTATGATTGATGTGAGTGATTTATTCTCTTGTTGAGGAAAGTTAAACCCTTGTTTGGTTTGCGAGAAAAAGGAGGGAAAAAATATGAAAATGAAAAATCTACTGGAAAGTTTGTGTTTTGGGTATTTCTTTGAATATTTAAATTCTGGGTTTCCCTTCTTGGAACTGGAGAGGAGAGGAGAGGAGCATTTGGGATTTAAAAAGTGGGTTTTTGTTGTTGTTTTTAATGAGTTTTTTTTTAGCTATTCATTTATGGGATTGCATTAGTAAATGCTGCTTTTCAAAGTTAAAGTTTCGAGGCTTAACGAAAAAAAATGCGTTTTTTGAATTGGTAGGTTTTATGGGTTAGCTTAGCAGATTCATGAGTGTTTTTTATTTTTTGAAGGGCAGTGGGATTACTTTCTAGATGGAAAAATGGAGGATATTAAGATGATAAGTGTTTTAGGGTTTTTGGGAGTTGTTTAGTGACTTTGGGTTTTGCCTTTTTTTTTCCTTTTCTTTTTTTTAATGTGGAGATAGGTTTGGGGTTAAGAGTTTGATGGTGAATGGGGGTTCAAACGATGGCATCGCAAAGCAATGGCCAACAATCTCATATGCAGCCGTGTCAATTGATGAGGCAAACCTCGTGGTATAACCTCACTCTCAACGAAGTTGAAAACCAAATGGGAAACTTAGGGAAGCCCTTGTGTAGCATGAACCTTGATGAGCTTCTTAAAAATGTATGGAGCACCGAAGCAAATCAATCGATGGGAATGGATAGTGAAAGTACCGCAACATCTTCTCTTCAACGTCAGGCTAGTTTCACATTGGCTAGGGCATTGAGTGGGAAGACAGTGGATCAAGTCTGGAAAGAGATTCAAGAAGGGCAGAAGAAGAGGTTTGGTCAGGAAATGAACGTTCAGGAAAGAGAGCAGACACTTGGCGAAACAACTTTGGAGGATTTTTTGGTACAAGCAGGACTTTTTGCCGAAACAACTATAAGCCCTTCTTTAGATTTGGTTACTGTTGCTGCAGTGACTCCGCAATGTTTTCCACAGAATAGTGTCCTCTCCTCATCCCCTTCAATTGGCACGCTATCTGACTCTACGACATCGGGATGGAACAGGGATGCCCCAGATGCACTTGAGAAGAGTCTTGACAGGAGGCTCAAGAGAAAGATCAAGAACAGGGAATCTGCTGCCCGTTCTCGAGCTAGAAAACAGGTAGGCTTTTAAACAGCTTCCATTTGTCTTCAGGGTTTTACTGTACCGTGGACATCTATTTGCTTACCCATGTCCTTAAAACTGAATTTGCGAACATGCAGGCCTATCATAATGAGCTGGTGAGCAAGGTTTCACGTTTAGAGGAGGAGAATATAAAGCTCAAGAAAGAGAAGGTAGGAAGGATATTTCATTTTAATCAAGCTGCTTTCTATTTCTTTTTCCGTGAACACTTGTCAACCACTCCAAGAGGAAAGATGAAAGAAATGGCCAAATGATTAAATGCCCCCACTGAATTGGAACTAGTGTTCCAAATTTTTAAGTTGTATTTCGGCCCAGTTCAGATTGAACTATTTTAATAGAGATGATGCACTCGGTAGAGAGGACTAGCTAGCAAGGATATTTGGTCTTGATCATAACTGTTAGGAGTAAGGCTTAAGTAAGTTGACAGTTGTTGGAAAAGCCATATTTTATCCATCTCTAGATGTAACCTGAGAAGCTGCATGTTGTCGGGTGCTAGTCATTCTAATGCTGTGCTATTGTTTTGGTGCTCCTTGTCATGTTAATTACAACAAAAATCTTGTTTTTTCACATTATGGTCAATTTGGGGAAACATTTGCACGGCACACACACGCGTTGAGAGAAAGAGAGACGGTCACGTCAGTTGTTGGTAGTTAAACAATATGATAATTTTTTTAAAAAACTTCTGGCTAACATTGCTCCTTGAGATGTTGATCAATCATATCTCAGGTGTGACTCCTAAAAACCGTAGGTTTTGGTGGATAGTTAGACTGTACTTCCATTCATTCATTATACTCCATTAATCTTCCACAATTAAATCTAGAAGTAGATCTGATTTCAGCCAGCTTTCCCATCAATTCCCTCTAGTTAAGCCAGTGTTCAAAGGCCCTGAACTCAACCCGAACAAGCTGTGCTGGTTTAGTGGGATTTGGAGTTTGACTGGTATTTTGAAGAGGTCACTTAACTGGTTGAGGGACATAGATAGACTTTGCTAAATATTTTTTCATTTGGCTGAATAATTTAATCAGCCAAGCAGGGCAGTAATTAAATAATACATTCCTGGGGACTTGTTACATTTGTGTAGAAAAATGTTCGCTTTTTGTTGCAGAATCTTGTTGACGGTTGCTGTCGGACCTGAATACTGGATAGAAGGTGGCAAGTTTTAGCTTTATAAGATGCTGTAATTTATAATGCCAACCAGAGTACATTACAGTATTTGTGTTTGAGTAGTGTATACAAACCTTATTCCACAAGTCTAATATCACTCAAAAATTATCTTTTGATTCTTTTACTAAACATTTTCTTTGATAAAGCTTATGCAAATTTTATTTAATTGTAAAGTTTTCTTTCTATATTTGTTTTTTAGTGCTTCTTGCTGCAAGAACCCTGGAACTGGATTAAAATAGTCAAATTCTCTTTTCTGCATCGATGAAATTTGGCACTATAAGCATTAGGCTATCAAGTCGGTGGTAGCTCTATCTTAGATAAATGAGTACTTTACATTGAAGCAACGGTTTTGTCCTACAAGGAGTTTTGCATCCTGATTTTTCTCGCTTTCTATTTGAATTTCTTTGTTTCTAGGAATTTGAGAAGAAGTTCCCAATTGAACCTTCACCTGAACAGAAATATCAGCTTAGAAGAACGAGTTCTGCTGCTTTCTGACATACATCTCTCTATTTGAAAGATTTGTAGTTGATCAAGCGTTATTGCTAGCCTCCTGGGTTTGTGTGGAAAATGCTGTGGAAATTCATCACAAGGCTGCTTCACCGCTGCTGCTACTGTTGTGATTCCACCTAGCCCGCCATTAGCTTTCATCATATGTACATTCAAGATGATCTTGGTATTTTATACAGCACCATATGTGCAATGTTTATAACTTTATATGTCTAGGCTCCGACTTTGAGAAAGAATTGTGTCTCACCCGTGTAATAGATTGTGAGAATTTTAAGACATGGACATCATTAACTTAATTGTAACCAATTTCTCGAAATTTCTCTTTCTCTGCCCGGATCAGACTTCAACTTTGATATTGCCGAATGTGTAATGCATTGATATTCATGTCATCTCACAGTGCTTGGAGCTTTATGGGTTGGTCGATCTTGTCAGGATTTCCTAATTTACAACGTCAAAAGCTGATGGCAGATTCTGGAGTCCAGCCATTGTTTTTTTGGTCTGCAAGTCTCTTCTGGAAGAGGGATTTTGTATTTGTTAGAGCAATCTTCGGATAATGTTAATTTTGTAATATTAATTGTTTACAATTTTGTTGCCGAAAGGCCTCTTAACCTTTGGCAGGCATCATTAAATCTTTGCATGTAATGGAAGCCTTTCTGCACCCGCAAGATAAATCGTCAAGAGCCAATTTCCAAGCCCTTCAGTCAGCGCAGGAAGTAAAACTAAACTTTCAGTCTGGCTATAAAACAGTTCACAGTGGCATCGTTCTCGAAATCCCAGTTCTATCTATCTTCCTTAAAAAACATCGTCTTCTTAGGCTATACAATACTGCAAATCTGGGAGAGTTCAAGCCCAGAAAAAAGTAATGATTCTGAAGGTTCACATAACATCCTGCACACTCTTAAGAGCAGCCATCTTTTATGTGAAAATACTACTGCTAAGGGAATGCTTTCAACATCATGTTGCCCAAGCGCCACGTGAATTTGGATTCAAATTGAGGGGGGACGCAGAAAGTACATTTTGTAAAAGCCAATCCCTTAGCTCCAATTTTGAATCCATACTTTCCTTTTTCTGAATAAACCTTAGATATAGCACCAGCAATGAACAAGGCGCTCGAACTGCTTGTGGCCGACACTTTCACCTGATGAATGTTGAATGCTTCGGATACTCTGGTGTTTAACATCAAAGGAATCATAATACCGTACTCAGACTAAGGCTCGAACCATAGGTTAGATGGGTCAATTCGTAGATCATTGAATCAACCTGGATCTAAATTTTCTAAACAAGTCAAAAGTAAATCCGACCACAGCCGGGCTACGAGTCAACAAGTCACCGAATTGACCTCGAAGAATGAGCAAGGTTTGATAAGAATGGTAAGAACATTCGTATTCATAGCACTCCTCATTTCTTCACCTAACAGAGTGACGGATAGCAATCCATTCAGCGATTGGCAGCCTTATCCGAACTCATCAATGTGGGAAAACGTATGAAAACCCTCATGCCATTAAATGGATAAAAAGTGAGAAGAGACAAACAATTACTTCAGAAGACAGGAAAAGCTAGAAAAGGAAGAAGAAGATAAGAATTTGCTGGGGATAAGCTCAGCATCATCTAAACATGTCCCTGTCATCTTGAACTTTTTTTAGTGCCAGATTTCATACTTATAAAGTAGCTATAGCTACAATTCAATACACTTCTCATGAGTGCACGGCAATATGGTACACTGTACATATCATATGAGACAAGAGGATTGGTTCACGTGGTTGATATTCCTTTATCTCAGTAAAAGTGAATCCATGTATGATTGTTGGGGATGGTAATGGTTATTCGCAGGTTGAGTTTTAAGTATATTTATATTTTATTTATTGCTCATTCGATTAGATATTTATTTTTTTAGGTTTTGTGCACCTATCAATTTATAATATAACTCCACTTCAATTAATATTCAATTGCATTCATTTCACTATTAGTTAAGTATCATTATAAATATTTATAACAAGGTGTTTGGGTCGTCGTGGTTGTCAAACTTAAATATCTTGGATGTAACGTATTTACTAGACGCAAGCTATTTTTTTTTTTTTGTTTCAGACTTAAATATCTTGGATGTAACGTATTTACTAGACGCAAGCTTTTTTTTTTGTTTTTTTAGACTAAAAACGTTATTTTACTGCACATAATATATCCTTTTCTGGCAACCTATCCTTCTTTGATCTTGAGGGGGGAGGATATTTTTACTGTTATGAATATTGTGAAAAGCTAAGAAAGCTTTTGATTAATAGTTCTAATATATGTTAACTCTAGGGGTAAAAGAGTACTTTAACTGTGTTAGAAATTAAAAAAGACGCATACACCCCCAAACGATCTTCTAATAACCACTAAGCCAGATAAAAAGATCCAAATACCCCTAATCAAAAGCTTAAATATAAGTTACTAAAGGGTAAAAGGATAAGATCTGGCAACAAAGCCAGACTCAAGCAAACAATAAGCAAAAAGAGGACAATTGTGCACTTTAGTTTTTAGGAAAGAGAAAAGAAAGAAAAAACACAAACAATCGATCACTAATAGCAATCCAACCATGGTATATCTACATGCATCGCACCATGTGGAAGAGAGCATAATTGCACATCTAATTATACGGTGGATAACTAAATTTGACCACCAGAAAGCGTCTCACACGCCTCCCACTTGCTAGGGTGTGTGGAACACGCGCTAGTAGCTCTTTAATTAAAAAATACAATGTGAAAAATACTAAAATACCCCCATGATCCTCTTAATTACACAACATACTCATGTAATTTCATTATCGCAATCCACAGTAATATGTGTCTAGAGTTACAGTGAAATCTCCACGCTATTTAACTTTTTTTATAATGTCATGATTATCAATTATTAAAAACATTATTGATTACAATGAGAATACAGTAACTTTAATTATCAAACCAACATAAAATTACCAAACCTAACTTGATTTAAGGCTCGCATAATGAATTGAGTTAATTAACTTGAGTTTGACCCGAGTCAATTCAAAACGATATCATTTCAATATTTTAAAAAAAATCACTTTGTTTAAAAAAATAAAAACTAAACCGGGTTTTAACCAGGTTGTGTTAACTCTACTGAGTTTTACCAAGTCAACTCCCACCTGACTTAATCTAAAACCCGTCTCGATCTAGATCCTGAGTTAATGGATCACCGAGTTGACCTGCCATGTTAAGTTTCATTACAATGAACCAACCTTCCTTGCTCATCAATTATAAAAATTTAATTATCAAATGTTATCTTGTTAATAATTATTGTAGTGAATCCCAAGATCCTCTTTGTTTGAAACAAAAAATAGTTTCCTTTTATAAAGTGGTTTACATGAAAAGTAGATTCATGCAAAATAAGTTAATTTATGATATTTGGTAATGTTATGAAAAATAAATTAAAAAATATTTTTAATATTTAGTTATGCCATGAAAGATAAGTTGAAAAATAACTTATTAATGCTTTATTTTTTTTCAAGTTTATTAAAAGAATGTAGATAAAATTTGACAGATAAAAAAGTTGAAGGATAATGAAATTAAAAAAAAATCTCAATTTTATAAATTATTCCAAATAAAACAAATAGAAAAAAATAATGGAGATCATATTTGATAGATAAAAAAGTTAAAAAGAGAATGAAATTAAAAAAAAAAGTTCAATTTCATAAATTATTTTAAATAAAATAAAAAACAATAAAAAAATAAAGACAAAATCTGATAGATAAAAGTTTTTAAGAAAATAATAAGAGAGAAACAAATAACAATTAAAAGAATAAAAAGAAAAATTGATATAAAAATCAAATTAAAATAAATTTAAAGGAAAAAATTGAAAAAAAATACATATAAAAATATTTAAAACAAAATATACAATAATAAAAAAATTAAAGATCAAATTTGATATAATTAATAAATAATAAGATATAATTTTTTTTATGACTTGAGAAAAAAATATTATAAATATTTTTTCAAAAATCAAGTTTTCTTTTTTTACGATTTCGATTAATTAACTTCACTAATGATAAATAAATATAAAAAAAACCTAAAAAGTGAAATCTAAAAAATCACTTTTCTTGGAGTAAACGTAAGGATAATTACTAATGGTCTGGCTTAGCTGGCGTTTCATCACTGGAATTATCAAAAACTTTTACTTTTATTTTTTAATATTTAAGTGACAGTAAGATCCCCGCTGCCACATGCTAATCAAATCTTATCCAAAATACGGCCCACGTCACGTGATGTTAACGTCAAGAGGAGTGGACAGGAAACGGAAGCTTTACAGTGGGCCCCCCTCAATCAGGCACGTGGTTTTTTGTTCGCCACGTCAGATCCACATCAATCAGTGGTTAAAAATTTGGTTTAGCGACTAATCACTCTTAATTTTTCAAATTATTTTGTTCGTATATAAAGTTCACAATTATGTGATTACAGCCCTTAATTAATACAAACATTTTAATTTAGCCCCAAAAGTAGCGCCCGTTATGGAAACCATAACTGCGATACTTTTGGATAGTTGAGTGAAGTTTAGGAAAGCAATTTTTTTCCATGTTTGTTTTTATATTTCAAAAATAATTTTGAAAAAGTTTGAAATTTTATTATTTTAAATTAATATTTTTTTTGATATTTTTAGATCATTTTAATGTGTTGATTTTAAAAATTATTTTTTAAAAATAAAAAAAATATTATTTTGATATATTTTTAAGTTAAAAATACTTTGAAAAACAACCACAATCATAACCACAACTATACTCCCAAACATATGAGAGATTACTGCATAAAAAGACGTTTGACTATGAAAAATTACGATAATAAATATAATTTATTACCAGAAGAAAATAGAGAAATGTTTTTGAAAATTTTTTTATATTACCAACACAGGTTTTGATGATATGGCATATTAATAAATGAAATTAGGGTATAACTAATAGAATGTTATAATTTCTCAAGGAAATCTAATCAACACTTAATTAATGGGGGTATCATAGGATCATATTGAAAAAATTAAAAATGAGGGTACTCAAATAGAAATTTAATTAAAGTCTCAATACCATATTTAGAATTATGTTTAAAAAATAAAATTGTTGCGAATTGTTTAGACGTTAAGGTTAAGCCATCATGGTTAGGTTTCTAACCGGGACAGCCGAAGATAAACAACAGTGGGTCCAAATGAATAAAGAGTGGGCCCAGCACAACATTATCGATGGAATCATCTCTTGCACGTAGGTTTCTTTAACATAAGACATCTCTTAGGCTAGCTGTCGTGAAATCTCTTCCATTTGTCCATTCTCTCTCTTTCTCTTGATCATAATTTGTGTGTTTGTGTTTTTGTCATTGTGAAGGATTTGAGGTTGTATTTTTAAAAATTAGTTTTAAAAAAATATTTTTAATTTTAATTATAAAAACATATTCTTACTTAAATTTAACGTAATATGGATTTTTGTATATAAAATAAATAAGATAAAAAATATATATTTTATATATAATTAAGATTTAAAACACGATTATAAATGAAATACAATGTAAAAAGCAGTAATTATTTAGTAACCAAAAAATTTATTATTTGTGATTAGATAAAAAATAAAAATTATCACAGTACTAAACATATTTTTATTAATGTACTCACCTTTTAATAATTAATTTCTAAATAAAAACATTATTATTTTTTAAATCTGATAACCATCTTTGTAAAAAAAAAAGATTTATCTTTTCTCTATATACGATTTAGAGTATTTGTCATTTGTTTTTTATAATTAGTTTTGTAATTAAATTAAATGAGTAATGTATGTGGAAGGTTCTTAAAAGGGTTCCTAATATTATAATAAATGCAAGCTTAGTTTTCATGAAAAAAATAATGACTAAAATTGGAATATTAATTGTATATCTTCTTATACAATGGAAATGAATGGCAAACAACTATGATGGTTTAGTTTTTCTCCATGTAGGATTAATTTGGAGTATTTATAATTTGTTTTGGGTGATTAATTTCGTAGTTAAATTAAATTAGTGAATGTATGTGAAGGGTTTTTAAAAGGGTAATGAAGATTACAATAAACGTAAGTTTAATTTTCATGAAAAAAATATTAACATTTGAATATTAATTGTAATTAAATGGGTGAATGTATGGAAAAGGTTTTACAATAAATGTGAGTTTACTTCTCATAAAAAAAAATTAAATATTTACATTGGAATCTAAGGTGAGGAAAGCCTAAAGGATTATACAATTTATTTATTTCATGGAGCTAAAAAGTAAAAAATAAATATTAACTTTGAATATTAATTCTCTAATTAAATTAGTGATATTATCATGAAGGATTAAACAACTTATTTATTGGAAAAGCTTTACCCCTTAGAATGAAATACATTATCATTAAAAGAATTTTACCTCTCAATAGATCATCCCGGCTCAACCGGATTAGTTAGGGTTTAGTGAATTTTTAGATACCAAAATTTAGATTGAAAAAGCAACTTATTTATTTCATGAAGCTAAAAAAATTCTCCTTTCCCCTTTATATGTGTAATATGTGATATTGTCATGTTGGTTTTCTCACGAGTGCACTCTTTGCTTCTTTCTTTCTCTTTACTTTCTTTTGATATTAATCACTCTTCTTCTATAATAAATATAAAACCTGTTTTATTACAATATACTCTAAATGGTGTGGGGGAATCACTGTTCCCCCACACACATTTCACTGTGGATTACAACAATAATACACAATGATTTTTCCCCACTTTTTTTTTCTTTTTTTACTTTTCTCTTTTTTTTTTCGTTTTTTTTTCAATTTTTTTTTCAAAATTACTTTTGTTTTTTCAACTTTCCTAATTTTTCTTTTTTTTATTTATTTTTCTTTTGTTTTTTCCAAAATTATTTTTGTTGATTTTACTTTTTAAATATTGACAAGGTTAAAATTTTTGCTTTGTAATTTTTTTCTTGAAAATACTGTGGATTGCTGCTATGTTTTTCCACATAGTTTTTCTATTTTATTTCTTTATTTTTTAAAATTATATTTTTTGATTTTTTTTAATATGAAGCTGATTGATAATTTAGTTTTGTATGGTGTGGGGAATCACTATTCCCCCACACACATTTCACTGTGGATTACAACAGTAATCCACAGTGATTCTTCCCCACTTTTTATTTTTTTTTATTTTTTTACTTTTCCCTTTTTTTATCGTTTTTTTTCAAATTTGTTTTTCAAAATTACTTTTGTTTTTTCAACTTTCCTAATTTTTCTTTTTTTTCATTTATTTTTCCTTTTGTTTTTTCCAAAATTATTTTTGTTGATTTTACTTTTTAAATATTGACCTGGTTAAAATTTTTGCTTTGTAATTTTTTTCTTGAAAATACTGTGAATTGCTGCGATGTTTTTCCACATAATTTTTCTATTTTATTTTTTTATTTTTCAAAATTATATTTTTTGATTTTTTTTAATATGAAGCTGATTGAGAATTTAGTTTTGTAATTTTTTTTATTTAAAATTACAACATACTCTAAATGGTGTGGGGGAATCACTGTTCCCCCACACACATTTCACTGTGGATTACAACAGTAATCCACAGTGATTCTTCCCCATTTTTTTTTTGTTTTTTTTTCAATTGTTTTTTCAACTTTCCTAATTTTTCTTTTTTTTCATTTATTTTTTCTTTTGTTTTTTCCAAAATTATTTTTGTTGATTTTACTTTTTAAATATTGACCTGGTTAAAATTTTTGCTTTGTAATTTTTTTCTTGAAAATACTGTGGATTGCTGCGATGTTTTTCCACATAGTTTTTCTATTTTATTTCTTTATTTTTCAAAATTATATTTTTTGATTTTTTTTAATATGAAGCTGATTGAGAATTTAGTTTTGTAATTTTTTTTCTTTAAAACATTGTTTATTGCTACAGTGTTTCTCCGCATGGTTTTTTTTTTATGGTTTTCTCTGAAATTATCTTTTTTTATTTTATTTTTTAATATTGAGCTGGTTAAAAATTACAGTTATAATATGTGAGGAAATCACTTTAACTTTCCTTGAAAATTACTGTTGGTTGCTACAGTGTTTTTTCCCACATGGTTTTTTTCTGTTTTCGTTATGTTTTTTCCTAAAATTATCTTTGTCAATTTTATTTTTTAAATATTAAGCTGGTTAAGAATTGTAATTACAAGTAAATACAAGTTTTTCCTCAAAAAACACTATGGATTGATACAATTTTTCTTCACATAGTTTTTTTCCAGTTTCTTTTGTGTTTTCTTTTTTTGTAATATTTTTTTCCAAAATCATTTTCGTCGATTTTATTTTTTAAAATATTGAGTTGATTAAAATTTAACTTTGTGATAAAGCTTAATCATGTGGGGGAAAGTATTATAGCTTTGCTCATAAAACATTGTGGATTGCTACAGTGTCTCTCCGCATAGTTTTTTTTGTTATAATTTTTTTCAAATTATCTTTTTCAGTTTTATTTTTTTAATATTGAGTTGTTTTTGAATTACAATTACAAGTCATTACAAATAAGGCTAAATCATGTGGGGAAGCACTGTAGCTTTCATCACAAAACACTGTGAATTGCTACAGTGTTTCCAACATGATTTTTTCCCCTTTTTTTGGTGTTTGTTTTTTTTCTGAAATTATCTATGTTGATTTTTTTTAATATTGAGCCGATTAAGAATTTAGCTTTGTTATTTTTTTTTCTTTAAAACACTGTGAATTGTTGCAGTGTTTTCCCATGTGAATTTTTTATGATTTTTTCCAAAATTATCTTTGTCAATTTTTTTTTAATATTGAGTTGGTTAAGAATTAAAATTACAATAAAGCTAAATCATATGAAGAAAGCGTCGTAGTTTTTATCACAAAACACTATGGATTGCTACAATATTTCTCTAAATAGTTTTTTAGTTTATTTTATTGGGAAAAACGCTATAGTTTTCCTCACAAAACATTGTCAATTACTGCAACATTTTTTCTCATGGGTTTTTTTCCTTCCAAAATTATCTTTGTTGTTTTTTTAATATTAAGTTGGTAGAGAATTTAGCTTTGTATTTTTTTTTTGCTTTTTATTAACTGAAAAGCTAAATCATGTGGCGAAAGCACTGTATCTTTCTTCACAAAACACTGTAGATTGCTACAAATTATTTTGTTCAGTCTCTAAGTTTTTGATCACCAACACAACTTTTTTTTCCGTCATGAAATATTTACTCCATCATACCTTTAATTTCTATTACGTATCTAGCGCTGGTTCACAATTATAACACTATCAAGTGCATTTGTTTTATAAGCCTGTGGCAGCGCGCGAGCAAGTCATCTCGTAATATTCTTAAAGCCCAACATTTGATCGGGATTGTGAATATCTAAAAATTCAAAAAAACATTTCTCAAATTATATATAATAAATTAAAAACTTGTAAGAATTTTATTTCTCATAATTACCTAGTACATCTAAAAATAATATGGATAAATAGTGAATGAAATGAAGGTGTTTTTTTTTAATAAATTTTATCATTAAATATTTATTTTATTTTTTATATATTATTTTGGTTTGCTTTATATAAAATTATTACAATTTTAAACAAATATTCTGATATTTAATTTGTACTTAATTTTATGAATATTTATTTTTATTATCATATAATTAAGTAAAAAATAATTTTTAAAAACAAAGTTCTCAAATCCAGTAGAGTCTATCACCTGAATGAAGAATTTAATAGGGTAAGTCGTGAAGCCCATGATGATTTAATATATCGATGTCTCAATATTAAAAAATAATTATATTAATATATTTTTTTAAAGTTAAACCACGCTTTTTACTAGTGTCTAGGTTATCTTTGAACACGTCATGTTGGTTATGTCATGTTGAGTTAATTTCCACACGATTTAATTTTAAACTCGAGCTAAACAAGATATTTACTGTAGTATTTTTTTCTTTTCTTTTATTCTGTCATTCTATATCCGAATTGAGGTATAATTTGTTAAGTTCCGGGAATATTAAAAACTAGGAGTTCAAAGTGTAAAACATAAAGAAATCTCATTACCAATCTAAATTTTAATTCAAAAATCTGGTGGAAGTATTTTTTTATTTAAAATTATTTTTATGTTTTTACATCGTTTTATGAGATGATATTAAAAAATAATTTTTTAAAAATAAAAACTACTATTTTAATATATTTATAAATAAAAAATATTTTTTAAAATAATTAATACATACCTATCAAACACATTTATATATTCCACATCGGATGCGTGGTGGGCCCATATTATCCTCCTATCGTCTCAAGAACTAAAACTAAGATCGACCTTACCCTATAACTCTCTTCCTTCAATCGTTATCCATATTTCCGCTCTCTCTCCTCTGCAACACAACTAAACTATCCCATTAACCATATCACTAGACTTCCACCACCACCGATCTCCTCCACAACTCCTCCTCCACTCCTCACACGTCTCTTCTTATTTTTGTCATATTCATTACCAAAAAAAGAAAAAAAATATTATTAAATACGATATTGTATTGTAATATACTTTCACCATCTTCGGACGAGAACTACCTTTCTTTTGTTGATTTTGGGCTAACGCTAGTTCTGTACCGTACGTGGGCTAAAGGGTAGAGGGTTATTTTAATGGGGAATGCAAACGGTAGGGAGGAAGGAGAAAGAGACGATGAAGAAGGGTTAGAAAACGGTGAGTTGCCGTCGCCATCGCCATCGCCGTCGCCTGTGATCGGAAGAGGGGCGTCGACTACAAGCCAGTCGGTTTCAATATTGGATAGTAATGATGTTCATACTCAAAATAATAATAGTCCTCCAGATCATGCCCCTGCTCGATCCACGTCTCCTTTCTTGTTCCCTCCTCAGGTATAATGGTAATTGTGATGATTTGATTGTAAAATTTTGGATTCTTAATTCAAAGGTCGTGTCTTTTATTGGATGAAAGATAGGTTCAATTAAGATCTGTGAAAAGGAAGGAAGAGGAAGATTAGTGGTGACTAATTGCCTTCATTGTTGGATTTTAAGCATTTTGAGAAATGGGTTTTCTTTTATTTTCTCAATTTGTTTTGATTTGTTTTTAATAATTAAGATCTCCATTTAGGTAGTTTAGTTGTTTTATGAAGTGGGTTTTATTTAAATCTGATGCATGTCTTTTAAACTGCATGGTTTTTGTGAATGTATTTGTCAATATTGTGATCAAATAACTAAAAAAGAAAGTTATTACGATGCCAAGGGGGCTGAATTGAAGATTCAATCATGACTGTAGTTCTTAAGAATGTTATATGATTTGAGAGTTTGGTTTCTTTCTGTTCCTTAGATGTCCTTGTTAGCTTTTTGAGAATCAATAATGACAATGGGGCTCTTAACATATATGTGGTTGATCCACTAGTCTATCGTACTTGCCTCGTTATGTTTGCTTATTTAAGGCATTTGCAACCCGCGTGTGATGCTGACATATTGTGGGTTAGAGTTGGGATGGTTTGATTTCAGCAGCTCAATTGCTGTTTTATGTGTGAGAAAAGGTGTGATTTCTCTGGTGGATATTGTCGTGGATAGTTGCATTTTACGTTTATTGCTGATTTCTATTTTCGTACTTGTTGGGGGAATCTAAAGGTTAAACTTGCTCTATGGACTGAACTGTGGATTTATCTCTGCATGTGATAGAACTTTAGCTGATGTAACTGCTTCTGTATTGTGCATGTTTGCAGGCTCCTGTTGCCCCCTTGCGAAGGCCTGATGCCCCTCCTGTTTTTGATCAAGTTTGGCAGAATGATTCCCATGAAGTTGTTGATGAAGACCAATCCCCTGAGCAAGGAATCCCTACAGTTATCACATGGAGCCATGGTGGAAACGATGTGGCTGTCGAAGGATCATGGGACAACTTTTCTTCAAGGTAAGGTTTGGCCACCATCTTAAACATGAAAGATCCAAAAGGAGCAGTTCATTGTGGAAACTTTTCCACCATCTTCGGAGGAAACTTAAATGATATCATTTATTGTTCTGTTGCAGGAAAAAGTTACAAAGATCTGGGAAGGATCATTCTATTCTTTTGGTCCTTCCATCAGGTATATACCACTATAAGTTCATTGTGGATGAAGAGTGGAGATATATTCCAGATCTCCCTTCTGTAACTGATGAAATGGGCCGTGTTTGTAATCTTCTTGATGTTCATGTAAGTATCTTGACATGGCTCTTGGTCTTACAAATCCAGAGGCATTTGATTATTTAAAAGTCATTAGTGCCAATGGTTTTGGAAACTAAATAAGCCCAGAATCATGGGTTTTCAAGGGATATGTTCAGGATGCACTTGAAAAACTGGGATTTCATGCAAACCAGCGATGTGAAACATGCTTTTTATTTGTCATATGGGAGCTAGCAACACGAATTCTGCTTCCTCTAGATGCATATATAACCAAGATTTTGCTAGATAAATATTTTCCCTACTAATATTCATGTATGAGGAAGAAATACAAGACTTCTTGGTCCAAAGAACCATTTTTTAGTGTCTGGAAAAATTGCAAAAAGAACACATGTATTTGTTAATGATTAGATTTGTAAGTTCCTCTTGCTATTTCTTGCAGGATTTTGTGCCAGAAAATATTGATAGTGCAGTTGAGTTTGAGGCCCCACCATCTCCAGACTCCACTTACAGTCAAGCATTTCCAGCTGAGGATGATTTTGCGAAGGATCCTTCAGCAGTTCCACCGCAGCTAAGTCTAACAGTCCTTGATGAAGCTTCTTCTTCCAAGCCTCAACATGTTGTGCTGAACCACCTTTACATTGAGAAGGGATGGGCATCTCAGTCTCTAGTTGCTCTTGGACTAACCCATAGATTCCAATCCAAGTATGTAACTGTTTGTCTTTATAAGCCACTCAGAAGGTAGCACCCTTCCACTTTCCATTCATGACTCTGAAGGAAAGATGATCGCTTTTGTAATATGGTTTGCTCTGAGATTTCTCTGTTTATAGATTTTCTCTACTTCTACATGTTTTGTTTCTTGTAGTTAACTTTCATTCTTTTGAAGCGCGCCTGCTTCAATATTATTATCAGTAAGGTCCACACATAGTTTGAAAATGAGTAACATATATTGGTCATCAGATTCTTTTGTTTGAACTAGTGGATGTAGTCCTTTAGGGGAGAATAGTTCTCAAGGTTCAAACTTGAAATTCAACCTAAGCTACTTTTAGGCGAAGCTAAAAAACCAACTCTTACCCTCTGGCTACTGACTCTTCTAGCTGACAATATTGGCTTGGTAAAGATATGAACTACCTCGTTTTCGGGCATAGACATTATTGGTCTGTTGTGCAAGTTCTACTACTTAGTTGATGATGATTGCAAATGATGTGCTGTGCCCATTCAGCAACGCTAAGAGTACCTTACAACAGCTCAATGGGTTCACTTCTAGCCAAAATAACAGGTCTTTCAAATCTAACTCATTAATAGTTGAGGAAATGGGGGAAGTGCTCATTTCTCCAGATTGAAATTTGTCCTAGCGTCCAGTAATAAATTGCCCTGCCAGCTCCGCGAAAGTTCTTGACTGAGCTTGGATTGTTTCACTGCCAGTTCAACTTACTACGATGCTTCTAAGCCAAAATTCATGTCGTCTCAAATTGTTATGGTTTCGCTTTACACAAAATGGTATCTCAGGGTCCTGAGAAACTGCATTAAGGAAACCCAGCACACCTGCTTATTGCAGTGAAATGCAAAAATCACGAAAATAACTGCAGATTCAGGATATCAAACAATAGCAGGAATGCGTTCTGACAATCAATTCGGCTAAGATTTGCATAGTTCTGCAAATTACTGATCGTGTATGTCCTGTAAATTACTACTACTCAGCAGGCCAGTTGAATTTGAAAAGAACAAATCATTCTTGTGCTTCTGTGTTTTGTTCTTGAATGCATTTGCGTTTGGATTTTTTTTGGTGTTTTTTTTATACGCTTGTAACAACCTACTGATAATAATCTCCTTTTATTTTCAATATGAACACATCCTGAGTGTCAGAATCTCATGTTTGATCCTGACGTCCTCTATTATCCAAGGTTATTCTGTCCTTGAACAAATTAAAGCTGTGCTGCTCCTGATTTTCGAAGGAGATGAATAGTTATTTCATCATGGACAGAAGTTGATCACATAGTTAGATCCACTAGGACAAGTAAGTAGGCTACTTTTATCATCATAAGCATAACTATAAGCCTCAGGGCACTGTTGCTTGAAAATGCTCGAGTAGTTGGAAGCAAGGCACTTGTCTGGTGTACTGAACTCACCAGTGCAGCAGAACTGTGGCTGGTTGAATGCCAAACATGCACTCTTGCAGGCAATCACAGTCCCATCAGACTCTTTAACAGCTAATTTAGAATCACAAACAGCGTTCACATTAGCTGCACAGCTCGTGGAACGGCACTCACTAGAACCTCCTTGTGGAATTACTGAAAGTGGGATGTTAAAACCATCCACCAGGCTGATATCATAGTAGTCGTGCCCGTCATTAGCTCTTAGAGCGAACTCTGCCAAGGATGCCGGTGGTATACCGCCAGCACCATGACATTCTATTCTACCAGAGGCACAATCACCGGTTGCACAAGTAAACTTGCCTGAGGAATCTGTATTGCATCGCGTTCGACCCCAGAACCGACCAGACCATGGCACAGGGGTACTCAGGGAAGATGAAGCACCTGTTGTCAGAGCAAAGCCTGTCAAAGACAGCTGTGGACTGTCAGCATTATTTAGGCTTGCTGGCCAAACAGTGAATGGGCAGTTGTTCTTAAAGGAAAAGGTGACCGATAGAGCTCCTGCATGTTTGAAACCTGCACAAGATTTTTTTCATTCATGTTAGAATAGGTTTATATAATGAATGTGTTGACATCTTACATGCAACCAAAACTCGGAGACGAGGTACTTACAGACGAGGAGTAAGGTGAAGGTAAGTGCCAAGGGAATTTGATTGGCCATTGCTGGAAACTCAGGCTGAAGATATTTCTGTTTTTAAGCAATTGAAGGGCAAGCAAGCAGGGATATGCTTATATAATTGATTAGAGGGAGCTGTGGAGGATATTTGGATTCTTTAGCATTAGACCTGTGGAGTCATGAGAAAGAGGGAGCTGTTTATTCACAAGATTTAGGCTTCTTGTCTTCACATGAATAAATCATGCACGTCAATCCCAGATCTTCATTTCATAAGAAAAATAAAAATGTTTAAATCACAAGGTTTTGATGACAAATTGGTTATCTGTACTGATTGTTAGGATAGGAAAGCTTAGAATGTGGAAATATCCTTGTGATGGGTTATTATCTGTATGGAACATTTCCTACTATTTTTTTTTTATCTTCTTTCTTGTTCAAACTTGCAAAATGCTTTGATTTAAGAAAACTGTAAAATTATCTTGTTGAACTGATAGGCCGCAAGTCATAAAAAATTTAGTTAGAATAGTAAAAAAGCTACAAAATATTCCATTTCTGTAAATATTAAAAAAAATGGAATTGTGAATAAAATGATAAAACCCTTTGCTCAATTTACAAGAATATTTTTGGAATTGTTTTTGGAAAATGCTGCAAGATACTTGGGAAAAAGAAGATGAAGATGTTTCACATATATAATAGGCAAAATCATGCTGTTGTTGTAAAAGGTTTTGACTAAATGTAAATCTTTGAAGGTAGAAAAATATCTCTTTACCTACAAATTATATTAGCAATTTGACTTTCACCAACGAATTAACATGCTGCAAACATTCAAGACTAGTTCTAACTTGCTCTTGTGGGGTAAAAAGAGAGAAAGATTTGCAGTTGAATTTTGACTGCTAGTTGTTGTGTTTTTGGTATAGTACTATTTGAAATTATGATAATAATTTCTTTAAAAAATATTTTTAAATTTTAAATTTATTTTTAACGCTAACGTATAATCTAAAATCATAAATCACGTTGTGAACACAAGTATGAACACAAGTATGAACACAAGTTCGAGATTGGACGTCATGTTCTAAAAGGCCCTAGCTTTTATGACTAAAGTGTTAAACAAACTGGAGCATGCTTGGACTTAGGCACAACTTGTCTGCATCTTGTTGATTGCACCACTAATTGCTTTCAGATTATTAACTTTGTTATGCATGAATACATACATGTTTCCAGCTAGAGATGCTACAGTCTCATTATCAATTATCAATTTGATTTATTCTATCTTCAAATTATTATTATTATCATTTTTTTTGGACATTAGTCTGAATGCTATAGCCGACTTCATTTTGAAGCAATTCAAGATTTTTTATGGACAGATATAAAGCAGAAAAAGGCAAACACTGAACATCTCGTCATTACAATTCAAGCAGAGAGAGCCATTAATATACAAACAGCAAGCCTTGTAAGCAGAAGGAAAATCAAGAGAACACAATATAGAAATATAGGAAATACCGAGGTCCGGATGTTTTCTATTGAATTTAGTTCTGGTAGACTATACAGTCTAGTTCGATAAACCTAGAGCATGGGTGGATTCAATTCGAACATTCCAGTCATACATCACTCCAAAAGACGATTACAAACACAAATGCTTTATTTAATATGGAAACCAGCAAATGGTTTCCATGAGAGAGCGATTTCAAGTCGAACTAAGGCCATCTATCACACTGATCAACTAATAAGAAGAGATTGGGATATTTATAATAACATCAATCTCTTGATCTCACAAGCTGTGCCAAGTATAAAAAATCAGGTCAGAGTTGCCAGCTCCCATATCTTTATTGTCCCATCATCACTTGTGGAAGCAAGCAGCCCGGTTTCCTAGCAAAAATGACAATCATATACAGAACACATTAAGAATACAGTCGTAACTTCAACACTAACCATTAAACCCACATGAATACATAACAAGCCCAACACCATGCCACCCCGCCCTTGCCCCCACCCACACGCACACAAGAGAAGAACAAAAATCAAGACATGGTTTCAAATTTTAGGAGTGCTGGAAGCTTGCGCTGATCCAGTGGGTTGTTTGTTGGAACCACCTGCAGGGTTACCAGCAGCCCATGATCAAGTGCCAGGATGGTTTTTCTTTTTCGTTATTTTTTCTGTGCAGGGGACAGTAGTGTAGTATGCTTCAAGTAATATATAACGTCAGGGTGAGCAGGGAAATATCTATTCAGTTTACCAAGACACTTGAATGGAAAGCATTACTAGATTGCCACAGAATCCAAGAATCTACAAACCACCCTGCTTCTCATTCCTCTCATCATATCCATTATACAAAGATAGTATGCATAAATTTAATAACACATATCCAGAACAAATCTTACCCCAGGGCCCCATTGCACTGAGTTTATGTCCATTTCATGAGCCTTTTCCCTTTTCAACAACAGTTTATATGAAGGACCATCAACCTGTAACAAACACGCAATTGTCTCATTTGATTTTTCATTACATGAAGGATCGTTGCACTTTCTATGTTAAATTGAATCGGTAGATATAATAAATATGAGGATATAAATCTTGAATACCAAACCATCTTTGCTCTCCACGAAAAACCGCAGTGCATCATCAGCTGCTCCACTTGCTATAATACCTTCCCTATTCAAGTGTGAAGAGGTGTAAAAACTGAGAATTTAGGGGGAAAAAAACTGTGCAAAAAGACAAAGGATAGCCCAGAAAAAGTCTAGAAGAGCACCCAATGACAACAAAACACAAGAAAGGAAGGTAACGGTGGTTTGAAATTGAAGAGCACAACAGCAGCCAAAAACCAAGTAAAACCATGAGTTGGACATGATAATTAGTAAACTTAATTTGCAGGGCTGCTACCTTGACCAATGAACTGAAAAGATTGTTCTATCATGATAACCTGAGAGAGTGCAAAGGTGATTCCTGAAAAACAAACCAAGTTATCAATAAGTGTTGCTTTGTGTTTGGGCATGTATGCTGCACAATCCAAAAAGAATGGCCTATAGTTTCACCATAACAAACAGAGCATGAAAATGAATTATCGATCCCTCAGGGAATTTAATCCCAAATCTATTACTCCATTCTTTTTTGTAACCAACATTCTTTTTTGTAACCAACATAACTAAATAAACTTCAATAAAACCAATAAATAGGATATGTTGATGAACATGGAAAGACATTCTGGACATCCTAAAATAAGGTGCAACTCTAATTTGGGATGGAGATCATATGGTACAATTCTCTCGCATTGCATAAATCTCACATTATTTCACATGGCAAATGGATCCTAAGAGCACCATAACCAATAATCTATCATCAGGTGCCAAAATACTAATAACTGTTATCATGCAGCCTACTACTTAGCACCACCATAATTTCCATCACGAATTTCAAATATTTCTGTCATGAGTTTCATCGACACTTGATTCAAAGCCTTTTCTTTACTTGAATTCTAACATTAACAAGAACAAATTCTATAACTGATTAAAATTAATCCAAGGAACATTTCAATATGCTGTAATAAAATGAAAAGTAGAAGATCCATTATGCATAGAGAACATGTTTCTCACCAAGAAACAAGGTCATTGCCTGATTGCATCCCTCCAACATCTGTTTCCCATATTTTTAGCGTAAGATCATCACTGCAAAATCAATCCAAAAACACCTGTTCAATTCCCTTCCATGAACAGCTCTGTTTTTTTCACCTAAATTACTTTTTTTAAAAAATCACCCCAATCAATGATCATCAAAATGAAAAAGAACAAAGAAAAAAAGATTTACATACCTACAGGTAACCATTCTGTTTCCTTCAGCATTAAAAGCAAGTGCCCAGACAGTAGAAGAGTGACCACTGAGTAGAAATCAACCCTTTTCCAATTAGATAAACTCGTCATATCATAAAACAAGAGTTGCTAACAAACCAACAAATAACATGAACTGAGTAACACAAATTTCAATCTATGTAAAACCTATACATATCAACTACAAAAGAAGAGAGAGGTAGTACTTGTTAGATTCACCTAAGGATTGAACACAATGCCAATCACCAGTACCATCCTCAGCCCAAACCTGTAATTCTACCAAAAATTCAACATTGTTCTACATTTTCTTAAACTGATTTCGAAAGCAGCAACGAAACATTTACACAATCTTAGTCGTTGAAGAGAAAATAAAAGATGGGATAAGCAAATTTACCCACAAAGAGTACCTTAACAGTGTTATCATAGCTACAAGAAAACAAAACATCCATAGTTGGATGCCATTTAACCATTTTAACATCTTGTGTATGTCCTTGCAAAACTGAAACACACTCAAATTCATTCCCAGGCATCACTTCCCATATCCAAACAGTCTTGTCCCTACTACACGTCGCCAGGAGCGAACCTGATGCATTCCAACTCACACACTTCACTTCATTTTCATGACCCTATTGTTCAAAACCCATAAAAAAAAATTAGCATCTTTTTACCCCATTCTGCGGGAACATATACCAAAAGTTGAGATTTTTAAATAAAATACCTCTAAAGTAGAAACGCATTCGAAATCACCGCCAATGTTCTCCCAAATGGCGGTGGTGGCATCAAAGCTGGCGGTGGCCAATAATTTCCCACAAGGAGACCAGGCACAAGACCGAACAGTTCGAGTGTGGGTTTCTTCCAGAACTGCCTTGCAATGCCAAAGGCGATTGGAAGGAGTCTGCTCCCAGATTCGAACAGTCTTATCGCCACTACAAGAAGCCAATACAGGAGGATTATTAGAAGTTCCGGTGGCCGGATTCCAAGCCAAGCTCCAAACCCTATCGGAGTGTCCAGCCAGGGTTTGAATCTCCTTCAACTCCATGTTGCCATCGCACAAATCCTCCATGGTCAAAATCAATTCGGCTTCCCGATGTTAAGCTTCTATACGTCTCTCTCTCTCTCTCTCTCTCTCTTAATTACCTTGTGTAATTTTAGTTTATTACAAGAATGACCAGCTTGACGGCTAACTCTTCCTTGTAATTTTGACGGCATTTTTTTAATAAAAAGGACGACATTCATTCACCAAATTTGTAATCCCCATTAAGATTCTATTGAATTTAATAATTATTTTAATAATTTTTTTTAATAACATGATAATAAAAATAAAAATTTTAAAAATTAAACATAAACTAAATAAAATAATATTTATTTAAAATTACAATAACTTTATATAAAACAAACTAAAATAAATTATGAGAAGTAATTCAAAATTAATTAAATATTAAACTTAAAAAAAATTGAAAAATATAATTTAAAAATAAAAAACTATTTGGTATTGTTATTAAACCTAATCTAGTAAGTATCCTTGAAATTTTCCGTCCTTACCAAACTAGAGCTTAAAATTAACTTACATAGAAGTTGTCTCTACATGACCCTAGTAGATTTGACCTATCCAAAAACAACCAGATCAGGTAAAGATTTCAAGATTAGAATTAAGTGAGGACAATGATTGAGCGATAAAAGCGTGATTTGATTTAAAAAAAAATTAAAGATGATATTTTTTTAATTTTAAGATAATAATATATTGAATTAATATAGTCTTTCCCAACTTAATTCACAAATCAAATGTTAAAATATTTGTTTGAGATTATAATAATATTATAGAAAATAAATAAAAACAAAATTATAACCAAATCATTTAAGAAACAATAAAATATTAAAAGTGAAATTGAAAAGATAAAAAAAAATGAAATTGAAAAAAAAAAGAAAAAGAAAAAAAAAGGGGTCCATCTGAACCCTAACTTGTTTCTAATCGCATTGGTATGTGAATCCCAAATCTAGTACTCCGTTTCTTTTGAATTTATCATAATTAAGCATAACTATGAGCTTGGTACGTTTCACTACATCTACTTAGTACGTATAAGTTGAAGGATTGCTACCTTGACCAATGAACTGAAAATATCGTTAATTTATAATGAATGGCTATATATATATATTGAAAAGATTGTGTGTGCAAATTAAATATTAAATTCGCATCCCTCGACAGTCGCAGCCTGTAGAGAAAACAGATGAATCGAGAGGAGAAATTAACAGGAGATTGGTCAAAAGAAATACATTTAAAGATACACAAGGAAATAATATATTTTAAATGATTTGATTGTAACTTCCTTAATTGTTTGATGAATTATTAGAGATTCCTGTTTGTGTTTTTGATTTTTTTTTTATTTTTGTTTTAAATTAATATTTTTTGGTATTTTTAAATTATTTTTATGCGCTAAAATATTTTGATATATTTTAGAGATTGGTCAAAAAAAAATAAAAAAAATATTATTTTGATATATTTATAAGTGAAAAATATTTTAAAAAATAACCGTAACCATATTTTCAAACAAACTGTAATTGAGAGGTTATTAAATTTGATAAAATCTATTTTCTATAATTAATTCGGAAGACTTTCTTGTGCAATATAACTTGTATATATGTCATTAATTTACTATCCCTAAAATAAATATCTCTACACTGACCGTCTAATTTCGAATTTCTCTTAATTATTACGAAAATCTTGAAGGAGTATCCATGAATGTCATGTTGGCTCTTCATAATCTATGGAACAATATCAAATAAATCCAAGATATATAGAACAAAATTGGGAAAATATTTAAGAAGAAAATCAAATACTTTCTGGTTCTATATTTCTCAATTTTACCCTTCAAGGCAATATTTTAATTTTGGCTCGCTTTCGTCTATCTTGAAACTACATATCCTTCTCTATTCATGTCTTCAGCATGCTAAATATCCAAGCTCGAATTTGTGCAGGATTTGTAAGGCATATCTATTGAAATCCATATTCAGGTTTTTTTTTTTTTTTTTTTTTTGTTTTTTTAGAATCAAGCGAAATACTTGACTGGGTTGTCAAGTCACTACACGATTTTTTTTTTAATTTTTTTAATATAAAGTTATTTTATTTTAAAAATACTAAAATAATATTATTTTAAAAATAATTTGAATTAACATGATAAAACCAACAACTTTAATCTCGAGCTTGGTTCAATAACCATGAATGTTTTGGATGTTATTACACAATGTACATAATATTCATGTCCAGAGCTTTTACATACCTTATATTGAATTTTTTTTTAAATTATAACTTTTTCAAAAAAAGTTTTGAAGAAATAATATGACCTTAAAATTTTGCTGAGGAAATAGCACATCTTATGGAGATGTGCAGTTGAGAATAGCGGAATCTGTAAGTTATGTTATTTCCTCTAACATAACTCAAATCTTTTTTTATTAAAATGTTTAGGTTGCGACCAACATAACCTATGTAATTTCTTGAGATTGCACTGTTTCCAACAACAAAACTTGCATATTTAACTTTCTTTTTGGTTGTATTGTTGACACCAATTATTATACATGAAGTTAAATTATGAAGTTAAATTATGTGAGGAAAGTCCTGTTCATCAAGACTCGTTACACTGGATTGGAGCAGTGCTAGTAAAAGTCCTATTCATCAAGACTCGTTACACTGGATTGGAGCAGTGCTAGTAAAAGTCCTATTCATCAAGACTCGTTACACTGGATTGGAGCAGTGCTAGTAAAAGTCCTATTCAAAGTCCTGTTCATCAAGATTCATGGCGTTGTGGATTGAAACAGTGTAATGGTAGAGCTATCCTTGCCATAGAGATTTGCAAAAACTGCAGGAGGAGGGTGAGATTGTCTTTTTATTGGGATGCATTTTGTATTGAATGGATAGTTTAAGAGAAAACGGTTAATGTAAATTTTAGTGGGGTATGGTGGGACTGCAGGTCCCGAGCTGCAGACACTTGGCGCTAGGGTTGCTATGCCCTGCCACAAAGAGTTCCTATAAAGGGTGGGGATGTGTCCCAGGTTGCAGACACTTGGCACTAGGGCTACCATGCCCTAGGTGCTAGGGCTAGACCCGCACGCCTAGCTGCAAACTCAGGCGAGCGAGGCTGCAGGTCCCAGACTGTAGATACCTGGTGTTGGGGCTGCAATATCCTACCACAGAAAGTTTCAAAGACTGCAGGGGGTGGGTGAGGTTGTGCCCCCAAGTTAAAGACACCTGGCGCAAAGGCTGCCATGCCTTGAAACCTAGGGCTAGATCCGTGCACTGGATCTACAGAATCGTGCGCCTGGCTGGGTGCAAACCAGCACGCGAGTCTGCAGACCCCAAGCAGATTTTGTTATTTCTTTTGGTATCAGAGCACGGAACAATACCCTAGCTTTTATATTCCTTTTCTTTTTGCTGCTACTGCTGCTCATCATCATAGAGGAACAACAACCCTTGAACAACAATTCATATTCCTTGCACCATTAACATCATCCAGGTAAGATGCTCGTTTCAAAGCCCTCTTAACGGCAATAATTACCTGACACAGAGTAGGGGGCCATGATGATTTCTTTGAATGCCAAATCCAAGCTAGGTTTTAAGATGGAACCACTACCATGGTGTTTAAAACAAACAAGCCAGATGAGTATGCTTCATGGAAAAAGTGCAATGATATGATTCTCTCTTGGATTCTTAATTCGCTCACATAAGACATTGCAGACAATGTCATTTTTTCAGCCACATCACAAGTGGTATGGGAAGACTCTCGGGATCATTTTTCACAAAGCAATGCTCCTTATCATTTTTCAGATTGAACGAGATATTTCTTATCTTACTCAAGATCAGATGACTGTTGCGGTTTACTACACGAAACTTAAAAAAATTATAGGATGAATTGGGATCCTATAATAATACCATTTGTTCTTATGGGGCAGACCATAGAAGACACCGACTGATGCAGTTCCTCATCGGACTCAATGACACCTATAGTGCCATTCAGGGTCAGATTATGTTGATGAACCCATTACCTGACGCTGCTAAGGCCTATGCTTCTGTTATGCAGGAAGAGAAGCAGCGTAGCCTGAGGAGTATTCATGAAATATTAGATAATTCTTCCATGGCTGTGCGGAAGGCAGAATCAGTGGCCCTGGCTGCTAGACGTGGACAATGTGCTCATTCTCGTTCTTTATCTGCTAACCCTTGCATTGCTCTTACTATGATTGTGATCATCATATGCGAGAAACCTGTTGGAAACTGAATGGATATTAATCACCATAACACCCTAAAAATCCATCCAACAAGTTTGCTCCAGGCAGGCTCAGTTCAAGCGCAATAATGGCCCTCAGTTTTCTACTAACAATGTTAAAAAGGGTTAGCTCATGCATGAGGCATCTTCAGTTATGACTGGATTTTCAGATTTGCATATTCAGCAAATACTATCCATCATACAGGGGAAGGGCACAATACAACCTAACAATGCTATGACCACTCCAAAAGCTAACGCTGCTGACACCTCTGCAGGTTTGTTACCAACAACATCCATGCTCCACCAGCTGATTATTGATAGTGAAGCGACAGACCATAGTATTTCCTCTCCAAATTTGCTTATCAACAACAGCAACAATAGAGCTTTACCATCAGTCACATATACCAAGTGGACAACAAGCCTCTATTACTTCCATTAACTCTTTACCTTTGAATTTTGCAACTGTTTTAAAAAATATGTTTGGAGCACCATCCTTTAAGGAGGAATTAATATCTGTCAGCAGATTTACCAAAGATCTGAATTGCTCAGTAATTTGTTTTCTTTTTGGTGTATTTTACAGGACTTGGTGACGAAGATGACGATTGATTTGGGTAAACAACATCTTTATTACTTGGTTTCTTTGATATCAAACAAACAATGACATCCATCAGTAGTAACAACCACTTCTTACTGTCCGTGCAACTCTCAAGTCTCCTTTTCTACAACTTCATGGTATTACTGTCTAGGGTATTTGTCGTCCTCTAGATTATGCTTTATGGCAAAACATCTGTTTCACTTTCATTCTCAGTTTAAAAATGCTTGTGATGTTTGTGCACTTGCAAAGCAAAGTCAACTTTCATTCTCTATTAGTTCAATTTCGTCTATTAGACTTTTTGAATTAATTCATTGTGATATTTGGATCCCTTGTAATGTTGCTTTCTGGTTAAAAGAAAAAAGACCCAATGAAAATATACAAATGCCCTTGGTTGAACCACAAGTGACTAACTAGATATCTCAATTAATGAGAAAGCAGACTAGTAAACAGCCTATTAGAGGAACGCCCTGCTCACAAGAAAGATGGCCATACTCACAAGAAAATTGATTTACACCCGACATAATATTTTGCAAGTGTAAAAGCTATATTTCTGTGTCTATAAATATCAGGTAGATTTTTTTATAGAAATATCTTGTCTATAAATATTAAAATACTTGATATCAAACACGGAACATATATCTAATTATGTTTAATAATTTTTTTATTTAAATAAATTTCTATTTAACCAAATAATGATATGTGCCAATAAAACATGTCTATCCAATATATTTTTTTTATTTTGTATTTCAAAATATTATAAAATGAGCATCGCATGCTTATATTTA
Organism: Populus nigra; assembly: GCF_951802175.1. Classification (NCBI taxonomy): domain Eukaryota; kingdom Viridiplantae; phylum Streptophyta; class Magnoliopsida; order Malpighiales; family Salicaceae; genus Populus; species Populus nigra. The sequence continues at coordinate 26,986,452 of NC_084852.1, read as the reverse complement.
TTTAATTAATTAAATGAAATGAAATGAAAAAATATCTACAAAAAGAGTATAAAAACAATAAATAAAAATACTTGAGATATCCGGAGTCATTTTCAAAATAAGTAAAAAAATTCTATAGAAAGAAAATAAAAAAAATCAATGGAGCCCAATATCCAATTAAATAAATGTTAAAGGATGAACTGAAATAAACATGGTTAATCTCTAAAACTCACAACTCATGAAATCCTAGACTCGAACTTGATTAAGAAGCACAATTCTCAACTAATTTAATGTTGAATAATGAAAAAATAAAAAAAAATCAATTTTAAAAAAATTACCAAAGTGAAAAAAAAATAGCAATCAAAAGAATGAGGATCAAATCTGATAGAAAAAAAAAACTTATGGTGGATGATTTGTAAAAAAAATCAAAATTAAAAAATTATCTCAAATAAAAAAATAGCAATAAAAAGAATAGGAGGAAAATTTGAAAGATAAAAATATTGAAGGGGGATGAAATTGTCAAAGAATTGCAATTTAATAAATTATTCCAAACAAAACAAACAATAATAAAAAGAACAGACATCAAATCCAAAGTAATAACAAACTGAAGGCGTGCTTTGAGATTTTGAAGGGGCACACGCGAGAATTAAGGAGAGAGGAAAGAAGAAGAGAAAGAAAAGGTTGTTGACACCAAACCGAACAACCATTTCACTTGGTATTACCAAACGGTTGACTGTATCAACTTAAATACCAGATTTTGACAATTTGAACCTGCTGAATCTTGAACCGATACTAATCCTATATACATGTAGAGTGAAGTGTTTAAGTTCATTTTAATTGTGCTATTAAGCTGAGATATAAAGATTTACGCTAAGATATAAAGATTTACATAATCACTGAAATGAACAATTAATTCTTACTCTTAACCCAACCTGAATTGGTAAGATTTTTTTGTCCATATATAATTAGGGATGTAATTTAATCTGAATCATCCAACCTGAATTGGTAAGATTTTTTGTGGATAGTTACCTTGCTTGATGATTAATGGATAATGTATGAATATTATTAAACTCGATTCGAAACCTAACTCGATATATATATATATATATATATATATATATATATATATATATATATATATATATATATATATATATATATATATATATAGTGTAAGATCCCACATTGGCGGATGAGGAGTTGGTAGCTAACCTTATTAGTAGCGTTGGTTGCTAACTTGTCATACGCGTTTGGGGTGTCAGGCTCAGAAGTGGGCTCGCGTCACTAGAAACAAAACCGTGAGGGCGGTAAGGCCCAAAGCGGACAATATATGGCAAGTTGGGCCAGGTTGTTACATTTGGTATCAGAGCCGACCTCACTGGCTGTCCAGTAGTGCCGATAGGGTCGTCAGGCTCCTTAAGGGGGTGGATTGTAAGATCCCACATCGGCGGGTGAGGAGTTGGTAACTAGTCTTATTAGTAGAGCTGATTGCTAACTTGTCATACGCGTTTTGGGGCGTCAGGCTCAGAAGTGGGCTCGCGTCACTAGAAACAAAATCGTGAGGACGATAAGGCCCAAAACAGACAATACATGGCAAGTTAGGCCGACTATACGATTTGATCAACGCTAAAAGATCCCAACATAAGCTCTTAATTTGAGGGTAATTTTTTTTTTTTTAAGAATTCTACCAAAATTTCGGTAGAGTTTTGTTTGTATTTAGAACATCCAAAGTTATCTACTATTATCAATTTACTCAATCAACCCATCATCACAAGGTCCCATAATTTCGAACCTTATTTCAATAATCAATATTCAACACCTCATACAATCCACACAATATATATATATATATATATATATATATATATATATATATATATATATATATATATATTCTATGAATAAGTTCAATATAAACATAGCCCACAAATCATATTATAAAATTTAAAAGAAAAGGGATACTAACATGTAAAGAGAGAATTTAAAACATAAAAGTATTCTTAAACATTTCAAAAGGGTTAATTACAGGATAACTAATGTACTACATGCCGAGCTAAGACTTTTATATATCGTGTTAATTTAAAACATCAAGGTTTACACAAAAGCATATTGCATAATCGCGTTAATTCCATTATGCTTAAGTTAAATATTTACATAAGCTTAACAAAGTGGAATCCTGAAGTTAAAAGAAATATATGATCATGTATTTTATATGAATGAAGTATAAATTTTCTATTGAATCTATAGGAATTCTAACAATCAACTTATAATTTGCTTGTAAATCATTTAAACCCAATTAAAACTCATTTGCATATCCTTAATTTGAATACTCTTATTTACTTGCATGAACCATGTGACATTACATAGTTCAACCTGAACATTTTTAGACAATTATATTTATCAATTTCCTCTAGGTCATTCAAACACAGATACCCTTTACAAATCGAGTCTTATCAATCGTTCCCAGGAGTCCCAACGCGGACATCATTAGCTAAAACTAATCTTGTAATTCATTTCCCAGCAATCCTATTACGGATGCCATTAGCCGAAGCTAATCTTATAATTCATCTCCCAGCAATCCTATCACGGGTGCCATTAGCCGAAGCTAATCTTGTAAATATGCTAGACTTTATTTACATTGAACATGACATTTATTGTAACTGCATTAACCAGAAGAACTTTAAATTACATAAGTACAAAGAGAAGGGAAAATCATGCACCTGCTACGCTTGTCTCGTGACCTCCCCTAATAGAAGATCCCAATCCAAGTCGCTCCTCCTGAATCACAAGGAAGTTTTTGGTCATGATCCCTTCAAGCTGAATGTTATAGAGAATCCATATTCATTCATTGCACACATGTTACTTTCTATACATGTTCATTTCCTCATCATAACATACACACACATATCATGTATATTTTCAAAGTTAGTATCTCAACGTGCAAATGTCCGCACAACTCAGTTCTTACACACACACACACACACACAGTATTCACGTGAAAGTCTAACTGTTACTGTCTTAGACTTGAACCGTTACTGCTTGATCTATTATTGTCTTAGACCTCAACCGTTACTGTAGACCTCAACCATTACTGTTTGATCTGTTACTATAGACCTCAACCATTACTGTTTGATCTGTTACTGTCTTAGACCTAATCTGTTACTGTTTGATCTGTTACTATTTGATCTGTTACTATCTTAGACCTTAACCGTTACTGTTTAATCTGTTACTGTCTTAAACCTCAACTGTTATTGTCTTAGACATGAACTGTTACTGTTTGTTGTCGTGTAACAGCCATGGTGTTAACGCAAGCTTCCTTTCGTAACCTGCATAAAGTGTTTTCTATTTCAAGATCCACCTGCACTTGACTCTGGTTAGTAGAATGGGTTACATGCATAAATCATCAAGAAAACTCAAAAGAAACCAACCACACAAGAAATAAAAGACAATGCAAATTGTACGAAAATTCTACGCTAGAAAACTAAAATTGCCTAAAAACCTTAGAAAATAATGGAATTTGGCCACGATAGGGTGGGGCTAGTGGTATAGCACTAGTCCTGTTCAGAACGTCATTTCCCTTCAGGAAATAAAAGATTGATATCTAATTCCACCAAAAAATCTGTTTTGAACAGTACTGTTACCGTAAATGAACTGTACCGCGGCAAGCAAAAACACTCTAAAGGTAAGTCCTCACTCAATGAATTCCAGTTTTAAAACAATTTCACCATTTGTTGTGAGTTCTTCTAGGTCTATGAAAAAGGACAGAAAAAGAGATTTTAGAGGTTTTCAAGAAAGTGCAACTCAACATTTCTTTGCTTGATGCTATCAAGCAAATCCCAAGTATGCCAAATTCTTGAAGGAGTTGTGTACTACCAAGAGAGCTTTCAAAATAAAAGGTCATGAAATGGTAAGTATGAGTGAAGTTCTATATGTTGTTGTTCAAAAGAATATGCCTTTGAATCAAAAAGACCCAGATGTGTTTACTATCTCATGTGTTATTGGTAATGCTAGTTTTAAAAGGGCTCTATACAATTTAGGTGCATCCATTAGTGTTATGCCTAAATATGTTTATGATTCTCTTAGTCTGGAACCTTTGAATAAAACTAGCATTGTAATACAACTTGTAGATTGTAGTTTTGTTTACCTACTTGGTGTGATAGAAGATGTCCTAGTCAAGATTGATAGTTTAGCCATTCCATGCGACTTTTATATTCTTGATATGGAACATGATTCTTGTGATTCATCAAACAACACTCCTATATTGTTTGGGAGATCATTCTTGAAAACTGCCAATATAAAGATTGATTGTGGTAAGGATAGTTTGTCTATGGAGGTAGGAGATGAAAAAATTGAATTTAATTTTTATGATGCAATGAAATATCCTTATAGCAATGTTTATTCTATCACATGCTATGACCAAGTTGATAAGTATGTGTAGCAAGTTTGTGATTTTGATTATGAGGATGGATTAAGCGTAGCTTTGAGCTATGGCTATGATTTTACTAAGATAGAAGAGATGGAGAGGCACATATGTGTTCCCCAAAAGGTGCACAAATCAGCATTGGCTTTGCAAGCTTTGCAAACCGTTCCCCATGGTAATGTCTTTGTTGATTTAGAACTTTCACATAAAAAGCTTTTGCCATCTATTTTATAAGCCCCTGAGTTAGAATTGAAACCTTTGCCCGATAATTTGAAGTATGTATTCATTGGCGACAACAATACACTTCCCATTATCATAGCAAAAGGTTTGACAAGTGCGCAAGAGGAAAAACTTGTGAAGTTGTTGTGTGATCACAGGACGACCATTGGATGGACTTTAGCCGACATCAAGGGCATTAGTCCCTCAATGTGTATGCATCACATATTATTGGAGGATAATGCAAAACCAACAAGGGATATGCAAAGGAGGTTGAACCCGCCTATGATGGAGGTAGTGAAAGCTGAAATTTTAAAACTATTAGATGCAGGAGTCATTTACCCCATCATAGATAGTAAATGGGTGGCGCCAATCCATATGGTGCCTAAGAAAATCAGAATCACGTTGGTGAAGAACAAAAATGATGAACTCATCCCTACTCGCATCTTGAGTGGATGAAGAATGTGTGTTGATTATAGAAAGCTCAATCTTTCTACACGCAAAGATCATTTCCCATTACTATTCATGGATCAAATGCTTGAACGCCTAGCAGGTAAGTCTTTTTATTGCTTTCTTGATGGATATTGTCGCACGTGTGCGGCGTCGCGACAATCGTCCACCATTCTCAAAGTAAAATGGAATGGGTCTATCTGGCAAATATGGAGAGACAAGGAATTCTTGTCTCTTATTAGTAAAATATGGACTGGGAGTCGCCACCTAGTATTCTGGTCACTAGGAACCCTAACTGGTCTTAGAGATCGGGTACGGAGACTGGTTACATAAAGGAAATGTATTAGCACCCCAACTACGCCATACCTAAGGTAAACTATATTGTTTTGTTGTCATAAAAACTATGGTCTTATTGCGTCTTCTAATTGTTTGTCTGCCTAAAGGGTCAAGAAAAACCCTCCTCAATAAGGAGGTTCTTATCTTAATGGAGTAAAACCTAACCGTTCTATGTCCGAAAAAAACAGAATTTAATATCTAGAATACGTATTACGTGTAATGTCGTACCCCGGATACTAAAAGACAAACAAAATAAAATTTTTGTTATTTTTTGAAATTTTGGCCAGTGTTCTCTTGACTTTAATAAACTGGTTATTAAAGCCAAAATGCATGCTAAAACATTGTTTTTTTTTTTGGTGTATGAAAAACACAATATGATTTTTTTAGCTTTGATACACTTGGCCATATGCACAAATTTTTTTTTTTTTTCAATTTTTTTTTTGCATTTTTGGAAGTTTTGACAAAAACTGGGTATTTTAATACCGGATTTTATATTTTTATGACATAAAAATACTACCCGATATTAATCAAAATGACATAAAAACACGGAAAAATTGTAAAATTTCCAAAAAATATTTTTGAATTTTCTTTTCTTTTTTTTTCAAAGGGACGGTCAGGCCCAAATACATGGGCTGAGCCGAACCCGTGTGAACAGTGACCCTCCATTGTTCACATGCTACGTGAACAGTGGAGGCATGGCAGGGACGAAGCAAGAGAAAAAGAAGGGGAGATGGGCTGACCTGCGGTGGTTGCTGTTGTTGGCAGATCCGCTGGAGGTGATAGGCGGCGGCGCTGGTGGTGGCGCTGATGGTTCGTGGTGGCCGGCGGTGCTGTTTTTCTTCTCTCTCTCTCCTCTGTTTTCTGTTTCCCTTCGCTGCTTCTTTTTTTCTTCTTCTTTCGGCCTTCCCTTTCTCTTTTCTTCTCTACCCTCTTTTTTTCTCCTTTTTGTTTTTTTCAGCCCCTCTCTCTCTCCTCCGTTTTTTCATCTTCTCCCCTGTTTTTATAGGCAAAAACAGGGGAGAGACATGGCTGGGGTGGCCACTGTGCTGCCGCTCCTCTACCGCCCCTCCAACACGTGGAAAGTGTAGGTTGTGTCGGCGTCTTTTTGAGAGGGGAAGTCGATGTAAATAGAGGAAGAAAAATCTTCTTCTTCCCCTGCCTCGCGTGTCCAGGGGAAGAAGAAGACACCCAGTGCCTTTAAAATGGCACCATTTTGGGCCTTTTTCTTTTTCTTTTTTTTTGCATGAACAATAGATGAAACGGCGCCGTTTTTCCCAAAACGCGCTGTTTCATTTAAATGGGAATTGGCGCCAAAAACGCGTCAGATTCAAAATCAGGCATTCAATTTGTGCGCGTTTTGCATTTTGGTCCTTGGTCTCGGATTTCTTCAATTAAGTCCCTAATTGGCTATCAAATTTCCAATTTTATTTAATTAAGCCCTTAATTTGACCAAATTAACTCTTAAAAATTATAATTTGACCCCAGAACTTTAATTTCTTCCAATTAAAACCCAAATTAACTCCAAAATCAATTTTTCTTGATCAAAACATCCATAAATTCAGTTAAACCTTCAATAAAATTTAATTGAGTCCATAAACATCTGATTTTGGACTTTTCCTCATTAAATTGAATTTTCTTTGTCAATAGGGTTATCATCAGTCAACAAAATATTGCCAAATTTTAATCTTTGTATTTTTAAACCTCCTCAACCAATTTTGACCATTTTCTGAGCACTCTGGCATCCTCTTCTCACTGCTATTATTTTTTTGATTTTTTTGTATTTTATTATTTTTTGTGCGGGGACCCAAAAATGGGTTACAACAGATATAGTGGATACAATTAGATTGTTATTAATCCCGAGGATCAAGAAAAGACTACATTTACATGTCCATTTGGTACATATGCATATAGGAGAATGCCCTTTGGTCTCTGTAATGCACCTGTAACTTTTCAAAGATGAATGATGAGTATTTTTTCTGACCATGTTGAAAGAATAATTGAGGTTTTCATGGATGATTTCACGGTAAATGGTGATTCTTTTGATAAATGTCTAGAAAATTTATCTTTGATCTTGAAAAGGTGCATTGAAACTAACCTTGTCTTGAACTATAAAAAGTGTTATTTTATGGTAGAACAAGGAATAGTTCTTGGGCATGTTGTGTCTTCATATGGATTAGAGGTTGATAAAGCTAAAATAGATGTTATTTCATCATTGCCTTCCCCTTCATACGTGAGGGAAGTTCGTTCTTTTCTGGGTCATGCAGTTTTCTATTGACGCTTTATCAAAGATTTCTCGAAGATTACAACACCCTTGTGCAAACTATTAGCCAAAGAAGTGGATTTTGTGCTTGATCAAGCATGTAAAGATGCCCATGATGAGCTTAAGAGGCGTGTCACATCTGCCCCTATCATCCAACCACCAAATTGGGATGAGCCTTTTGAGATAATGTGTGATGCGAGTGATTATGCGGCATGGGCTGTCCTTGGGCAAAGAATTGGTAAGAATTTGCATGTTATAGCTTATGCTTCCCGCATGTTGGATGGAGCGCAATGCAATTACCATTCAGCTGAAAAGGAACCTTTTGCAGTGGTGTTTGCTCTTGAAAAATTCAGGTCATATCTACTTGGTACAAAAATAATTGTTTTTACTGACCATGCAGATTTAAGGTATCTTTTGAAGAAGAAGGAGCCCAAACCAAGATTGATTAGGTGGATCTTGCTTTTACAAGAATTTAATCTTGAGATCAAAGACAAAAAAGGTGCCGAAAACCATGTGGTTGATCACTTGAGCCGACTGAGGACCGATGATATACACACCAAAACAATAAGAGAGACATTCCTTGATGAGTAGTTGTATATGTTACAATCCTCTACAAGACCATGGTATGCTGATTTGGTGAACTATTGAGTCACTAAAGAATTCCCTCCAAGTTTGCTATATCCCAAAAAAACAAGTTACGAGTTGATGCTAAATATTATTTTTGGGATACCCCTTATCTGTGGAAATTTTGTATGGATCAAGTAGTTAGGAGATTTGTACCACATGATGAATTTCATTCCATTCTCACTTTTTGTCATTTTCATTCTTGTTGTGGGCATTTTGAAGCAAAAAGAACGGCCCACAAGGTACTTGAAAGTAGTTTTTATTGGCCTTTTATTTTTAAGGATGCATATCATTTTTCCAAATCATGTGAAAAATGCCAAATAATAGATAATATCACTCATAAGAATCAAATGCCTTTAATGAATATTCTTGTACGTGAAATTTTTTATGTTTGGGGTATTGATTTTATGGGTCCATTTCCTTCTTCTTTTGGCAATCTTTATATCCTTCTTGATTTTGATTATGTGTCCAAATAGATTGAGGCGAAAGCCACATGAACTAACGATGCTAAGGATGTTTTAGATTTTATCAGGACTCACATATTTGACAGGTTTGGAATCCCTAAAGCTATCATTATTAGTGATTGTGGCACTCATTTTTGCAACCGTTCAATGGAAACATTGTTACACAAATATCATGTGACTTATTAGACTTCAACAACATACCATCCTCAAACGAATGGCCAAGCTGAAATTTCAAATCGAGAAATCAAGTCCATTTTGGAGAAGACAGTGCAACCTAACCGACGAGATTGGAGTCTATGACTTGGTGATGCACTTTGGGCTTGTTGGACTGCCTACAAATCACCTATAGGAATGTCACCTTATAGGATGATTTACGGGAAAGCATGTCATCTACCGGTGGAGCTTGAACACAAAGCGTTTTGGGCCATTAAACAATGTAACATGGTTTATGATGCTTCTGGGATTGCAAGAATGTTGCATTTGTAAGAGTTGGAAGAGATTTGAAATGATGCTTATGAGAATGCGAGGATTTACAAAGAAAAGACTAAGAGTCTTCATGACCAAATGATTACAAGAAAAGAGTTCCATGTTGGAGACAAAATCCTCCTTTATAATTTGCGTTTGAAACTTTTCCTTGGAAAGTTGCGCTCTTGTTGGATTGGACCCTTTATTGTTTCTAATGTTTTCCTTATGGTGCAGTTGAAATTACAAGTTTAGAAACCAATAAAGTACTCAAAGTCAATGGGCATCGCTTGAAACCTTTCTATGAAGGTTGGACGACAGAACTCACCGCTTCTATGGAGTTAGCTGAACCAATATATGAAGAATGAGCATGCGATATGTCGAGCCAATGACATAAAACAAAAGCGCTTACTGGGAGGCAACCCAACAAAAATAAAAAGAATTCAGATTTGCTTTCTTTTTCCTTATCTTTTATTTTTTGCATTTTACTTTATTTTTACCATTCTCTTATATTCCTTTTCTTTTCTTTCAACATTGAGGATAATGTTGTGCTTTAAGTGTGGGGGTATTGGGAGAATGTTGGTTTTCTTATTTTGGTTTTCTTTGTTATTCCAAAAAAAAATAAAAATTTCTATGTTTGATCTTTTGAACTCCTATTGGTTTATGAGAATGCGAGTATTATATATGAGAATTAATTGAGATAAATGATGATATAAATCGAATAAAGGAGTGTGCATGCAAGTTTTAAAGTTTAATTGGTTTAGGGATTGACTTTGAGAATGTGTCATGTTGACTTTATAGTGTTATACCAATGCAAGCTTTTGATCCTTCAACATTATATTCTTTGATTGTGCATTCTTTCAATGATATGTATCTCTAGAACTTGCTTCATATCTTGTTGAGATTACATTCACATTACATGTGTACATGAAGATGATAAAGGCATTAGGAATTTTAACCACTTGAGCCAAGAAGCCAACCTAAAACATATTATCCTTAGTGAGCCTCTTTTGAGCTTGTTTATCTTTTCTTTGCTTTACCCATGTGTAAGCCTTAACTTTTTATATGTTTTCCTTTTCCCCTGGCCAATGATTAATATAGCATACACTTGTCATATCTCATGGAATTATGGTTGGAAATTATGTGAAAAGAAAGAAGAAGTGATGCTTGATGAAAAGATGGGCAAAGTTGCCAAAGGTGAAAAAAAAAGAAAAAGAAAAGAAAAAAAAAGTGTTCCTTTATGTTCTTAAGATTTTATGTTGAAAGAGCTTAAAATTAAAAGAAGCTAAGCATTGGTGATTAAAGATGGAAAATTTATGTGCTTTGATGGAATATCTTGTTTGAAATATCATTTTTCAGAATGCTCTACTTTTTTTGGTTTGAACCTTTTCTTTTACTCTCTTTTACCTCATCTTAACCTTAGCCCCATTACAACCGGAAAATAAGACCTTTTGATTCATGCATTGCTTGTAATATGTTAGTAATAGAGATGAGATTGAAGAACAAGCTTATGGTAGAACATATTCATTGATTGAATTTGAGAGATTTAAACACATAAGCCTTAAATATATGAGTGCTGGAGTGTATATCAATGAGAGGACCTATCACTTTGGCATTGCATAGATTTCATTTAAATCCCAACGATTAATTGAGTTTTGAAATTTGAATGTAAATAGATTCATGAAAATTTATACTTTTTATCCTTCTTGATTGTATTCTTGTTTATAATGCATATATTCTTGGATATTGATGGGAGATTAGGAGATTAGTCATAGTGATTTGATTTGATTTAATTTCAATTTGATTTTACCTATCCTTTCTCGAGGACGAGCATGAGCTAAGTGGGGGGTATTTGATGCAACCATATTATTCGATAGTTTCACCCATATTTAACTAGTGTTTTGCCTATGTTTTGTATATAAAATGCCTTGATATTCTTTGTTTTATGTTTTGAAGACACTTTTGGATGAAAGATGCAAAAAAAGAGTAAATGGGAGGTAATTGACAGATTTGACCTTCATTCGATGTTTTGTGCAGTACGTGAGCTCTAGAGGTCGAAATGAAGTGATTCCAGTGGAATTAAAAAGCTAACATCCATATCTTTTTGGAAATCTACAACAAGAAAATAAAATAAGGAAGAACATGGAAATCACAGCCTTTAAAGTCAAATCTCGCAATCTGTCAGTGTTGACCTTCGACCATTCCGACTTGAATACCTATCAACTCTCCAAATTTAAGCAAAAAAAGATGTCATATGAGGGAATTATGATTTTTCAAAGATGACAACTGAATTCTGCCAGCAAACAGGTTTTTTGAAGAAACGAGTCCAAATTACATTCCGAAGCATCTAAACCGACATCCAAGTTTTTATTTCTGCAATTTAGCTCCTTTAAGTCACAGCTTGAAGATTTCATGCAAGGCTATTTCTCCTTTTTAGAAAAATAGTTATTGAAGTACTTAAATATAAACTGTTAACTTAAGGGAGGACTATTTTGTAAAATAGAGACTAGGGTTTCTTAGGATATAAAAAGAATGAGGAAGAGAAGGGAGGGCAGCCAGCCAAAAAGAGAAAAATGCCCCCTTCCTCTAAGAAACCCGAAATCATGCATTCCTCCTTCCTTTTGATTAGTTGTTCAAAAAATATGAAAGGCTAAACTCTTTTTCTTGGTTGCAAGGACACGAAAACCTTCGGATTTAATGAACTGTGAGATTTATTTTACCTTTTCTTTTCAGTTTATATGATGAATATGTTTGTTCTCCTATGCTTATTTTCCTATGATTGTTTATTTTAATTGCTAGAGTGGACTCTAAGTTATTATTGTAGACAATCTATTGCTAAGTTTGATATCAAAACCAGAGTTATGGTATATGAACTTGTGAAGCAACTGAGTTTAATAATTGTGGTGGATCTACATTATTAATCTTAAGGAAAACATTCAATCAAATCAAACATAGACTGCGGACAGTTATGTTTTCTTGATTAATCAACTTATCTAGTTCTTAAGGCTTCCATTCAATTAAATTACTAGTGCAGACACTGTGGTTGTTTAATGGTTAGGGTTAATTATACGACGGATCCGTTAAATAACCAATGTTAAGAAGAGATAAATATTCAGAATATAAATTGATGTCTCGTTTCCATGATCAGTTCTGATTTCTGTAGGTGGAAGTTTACTTATGACTAAGGTTTGTTCTCTTGATCATTTTCTGATTTTATTTAATTTTGCTTGATAGTTTTTTGTTTTCTTTTACTTTAGCCGAGATAACATACAACCCCCCCAAATTGCATATCATCTAGCATAAAAATCTAACTTGAACCTTCCTCGTGGGATCAACCCCTTACTTGCTCTATACTATATTGTGTGTTGTGTTTTAAGCTAGGGTAATTAATTTGTGCGACCACGACATCGCAACAATCAACTATATTCCTCATCAGACTTCTTCATGAAATTTGTTGTAACCCATTTTTGGGTCCCCACACAAAAAAGGAGAAAATAAAAAATATATATTCAGAAGAAATAAAAAAATAATAGTAGTGAAAAGAGGATGCCAGAGTGCCCAGAAAATGGCTAAAAATTGGTTGAGGAGGTTCAAAAGCACAAAAATTGAAATTTGACAGTATATCATTGACTGATGAGAGCCCTGTTAACAAAGAAAATTCAATTTGAGAAAGAAAAGTCCAAAATAAGATGTTTATGGACTCGATTGAATTTTATTGAAGGTTTAATTGAATTTATGAAGGGTTTTATTGCAAGAAAAATTGATTTTTAAGTCAATTTGGGCTTTAATTGAAAGAAATTAAAGTTTTGAGGTCAATTTATATTTTTTAAGAGTTGATTTGGTCAAATTAGGGGCTTAATTGCATAAATATTGAAGTTTGATGGCCAAATAGGGACTTGATTGAAGAAATCTAAAACTAAGGACCAAACTGAAAAAAGCATACAAATAGAGGGATTGATTTAAAAATTAATGTTTTGGTGCCTTTTTTTCTTTTAAATGAAACAGCGTGTTTTGAACAAAAAGGTGTCGTTTCATACATTGTTCACTGAAAAAAAGAGAGAAGAAGAAGCCCAAAACGGTGCCGTTTGGAACGACACTGTAAGTTCTTCTTCTTCCCTTGCACATGTAGAGGTAGGGGAAGAAGAATTGTGTTCCCCTGCATCTGCTCCTCTCCCCCTCTCTCCCAAAACCCAAAAAATACAAAAAAACCCCCACTTGCATAAACCTTGACACAGCCCACGCCCCTCATCTGCCACTATGATGAAGATTGGATAGGGGAGCCATGCCCTACGGACAGCTGAGGCGATTGTACAGAGACGCCTCAGCCACCTTACCCTGTCTCCAGGATTAGATAGAGGCAGGGTAGCTCCTCTCTCCTCCTGCCTATAAATACGGGGAAAAAGAAAGGAGAAAAAGAGAGGATGAAGGTGAGAGACGGGAAGAGAGCATAATAGAGGAGGGAGGATTTCGAGTGGAAAGAAGAGAGAAACCGAAACAGAGGGGAACGAGAGAAAGAAGAGGAAGATTTGTTCGAGAGACAGAGGAGAGAAAGCCAAAATAGGCGAGGGGAGAGAAAAACAGAGATTGGGGTCTCTGCACGAAGAAGAAGAAGAACTATGCCTCACCCCCTGGAACCACCACCATTCTGCCACCATCAGCGTTGCCAACAACAACAGAACCACCATAAGAGGAAGAGCACCGCCAGCAACAGAGGGTGAAACAAAGAGAAAACAAGAGAGGAATAGAGGAAGATGAAATAGGGAGAAGAAGAAATATAAAGGAAGGAAGAAGAACCATCGGTCAACAACTGTAACGCCACCAGAAGCACTGCCAAGAAGAACTGCCCGGTCTGTTTCCCCCCTGCCCTCTCTTCTTCGTCTGCTCACCGTCTCTACTATTCATGCAAGTGAACAACACTCTCCACTGTTCACGTTGCATATGAACAGTGGAGAGTGCTCCACTCTTCACGTCCAAAAAGAAAATTCAAAAAAGTCATTTCGAAAAATTGGTGATTGCCCCGTGTATTTTTGTATCATTTTTGTGTAATATTGGTTTGTATTTTTATACTGTAAACATGCAAATCCATTATTGAAATAACTGGTTTTCATCAAAATGTTGAAAAATAAGAAAAAAAACATGTTTTTGTTTTCATGCATACGACTAAGTCTCTTGAAGAAAAAAAAATCATATCATATTTTCATACAAAAAAAATTCAAAAATATGTATTAGCATGCATTTCAGCTTTAATAACCAGTTTATTAAAGTCATGAGAACTAGACTAATATTTCAAAAACTACAAAAAAATCATGTTGTTTTCTTTTAATATTAAGGATTACGAGCTTATACGTAAGACATATTCTCGATATTAAAAAGATAGTTTTTGTTGACGTTAGAACGGTTAGGTTTTACCTGATAAGATAAGGATATCCTTACCGAGGAGGACTTATCTTAAACCGTAGACAGACCAACAATTAGAAATACGATAAAACCGTAGCATATATCAGACAATAAAAAATACAACTTACCTTAGGTAGGACGTATTTGGGGTGGTAATACCTTTTTTTTATGCAACCAGTCCACGTATGCGATCTCTAAGACCAGTTAGGGTTCCTAGTGACCACAATACTAGGTGACGACTCCTGTCGCACGTCAACGCGCGATGTCGGTTGGCGATTTTCTAGTTTATTTGTTTGGTTCGTTAGGAGTCGCCACCTAGTATTATGGTAACTAGGAACCTATGGTCTGCAAGAGTCTGGGTAAGGGACTGGTTGTGCAAGGGGAAGACACATCACCCCTAGTGCACCCTACCTAAGGTAGACTGCATTGTTATTTGATTGTTTTCTAAGTCGAGTTTCTATTTGTTGGTCTTTTCTAGGGTTCAAGGTAGATCTCTATTCATGAGAAAGTCTCTACCTTATTAGATTAAATCCTAACCGTTCTAAAGTCTAAATTTTAACATCGTATTTATTTATGCCTTGTATCTTTAATACCTGAGGGTGTACTTTATCATGTAATTTTACACCCGTCAAATATTAAAGTCTACATTTGGATCCTAAAAAAAAATTGAAAAAACGTTTTTGATATTTTGGCTAAACCCTAATAGATAACCATAAACTAGTTATGGTATCCATTTTTTGGATTTTTAAAACATGAGAAAGATGCAATCTTTTAATGAAAGTATGCTTGGAAAATTTTTAGGATTTGGCCGTATGCATTAAAACAAAATATATTTTTGATTTTTGATTTTTTTTTGGAGAAAACCAGGTATTATAATACCAGATTTGTATTTTACAGTTTAAATATACAATCCGATATTATGCAAAATTGGTAGAAAAATATTTGAGAAAATCACAATTTTTTTCAAAGGATTTTTGAATTTTTTTTGGAATTTTTTGTTTTTAGTTTTTTTTTATATTATAATATACTATTATAAAATAAATAAATAAAAATAACATAAAAATCTACATGGGTTGGGCCGGCCCAGCTAACTGGGCCAGGCTCAGCCATAGAAGAGGTTGGGCCGACCTTGACCCGTCAAATATTTCACCTCCACTGGCACTTGAGGTAACACTCTCGAAGGGTCTACATCGGCTTTTCACAGCAAAGAAACATGGAATACATTGTGAAACTCGGCCAATTATGAGGGCAAGTTTATTTCACATGCTACGGGTCCGATACGTTTCTGGATATGGTCCAATGAACCTCGAAGCTAACTTCCCCTTCATGCCGAATCTCAGCATGTGCTTCTATGGAGCTACCTTCAGAAATACTTTATCTCTAGGACAAAATTCAAGGGGTCTTATTCGAATATCTATATACCTTTTCTTTCTATCCTAAGCCACCTTCATTCAATCCTTAATGATCCTCACTTTTTCAGTAGTGATTTGTACTAATTCTTCCCATACAACTTTCTATCCCCAACTTCTTCCCAACACAAGGGTGTCCTATACTTTATGCCATAAAGAGCTTCAAATGGGGCCATTCCAATTGTTGTCTGATAACTATTGTTATACGTGAATTCTACCAACGACAAGTGCTCCTCCCAATTTCCACTAAATTCCAAAGCATATCCCCTTAGTAAATCCTCTAAAATTTGAATAACTCTCTCAGATTGGCCATCGGTCTGCGGATGAAAGGCTATACTGATATTCAAATTTGTTCCCAAGGCACATTGTATGCTTGGCCAAAGACGTGAAGAAAACCTTGGGTCTCGGTCTAAAACAATTGATACTGGAACTTCATGAAGCCTCACAACTTCTTTCACATAAATCTTAGCCAACTTGTCAACTGGATCCATCATTTTTATTGGTAGGAAAAGGGCATACTTAGTTAGTCGATCCACAATGACCCAGATTGCATCATTTCCCCTCTTCTCCCTAGGTAGTCCCGACACAAAGTCCATTGTGATCATCTCCCACTTCCATTCAGGGATTAGCAATGGTTGTAACAGCCCTGTCGGCTTTCGGTGCTCCACTTTTACTTGTTGGCAAATACTACATTTTGCCACGTAGTTAGCCATTTCTTTTCTCATATTTGGCCACCAGTAGTACTGTTTCAGATCCTGGTACATCTTAGTACTACTTGGATGTACAGTGAACTTAGACTCGTGGGACTCTTGTAGTAACTTTTGTTTAAGGACTTTGTTGTCAGGCATATACATGCGTCGCCCCAACATCACTATTCCATCATCTCCCATTTGAAAAAGAGTTTCACCTCCCGATTCCAGTTTGATTCTTACTTTTGACACTTCATCATCAAGCTGTTGTGTCTCTAATATTTGCTCTCGATATCCTGACTTCACCCTTAGTTGAGCTATTAAGGATCCTTCCGGACTCCCATTTAATACTGCCCCTAATCTCTTTAGCTCAATCATGGTTTTCTCATCCTAAGTTGCTGGTCCACCTATAATTTCCTTGTCTTTACAGCTGAGAGCATCTGTGACTACATTCACTTTTACTGGATGATAATCTATAATACAGTCGTAGTCTTTAATTAATTCTACCCATCTCTGTTGTTGCATGTTCAACTCCTTCTGTAACATCAGATATTTAAAGCTCTTATGATCTGTGAAAATTCAAACCCGGGATCCGTATAAGTAGTGCCTCAATACTTGTAAGGCAAAAAATACTGCTGCCAATTCTAATTCATGAACGGGGTAGTTGATTTCATGAGTCTTCAGTTGTCTCGATGCATAGGCAACTACTCTTCCATGCTGCATTAGGACACAACCTAGTCCTTTACTTGAGGTATCGTTGTAGACTACAAAACCTTCTGTTCCGGATGGAAGGATTAGTAGGGGGCAGTAGTAAGCCTTCTCTTCAATTCATGAAAGCTCTCATCGCACTCCTTTGACCACTCATATCTTATATTCTTCCTAACGAGTTGTGTCAATGGAGTTGCTATTGTTGAAAACCCTTTGATAAACCTTTTATAATACCCTGCCAATCCAAGAAAACTATGGATTTTAGTTACCGTAGTAGGCCTTTCCCACCTCAGAACTGCTTCCACCTTCTAAGGGTCCATAAAAATGCCTTCTAAAGACATTACATACCCTAAAAGGTAACTTCTTTTAACCAAAAGTCATATTTATCCAACTTGGCATACAACTGACAGCTCCTCAGAGTTTGTAGTGTCTGTCTCAGGTGCTGTTCATGCTCCTTATAGGATTTGGAGTAAACCAAGATGTCATCGATGAATACGACAACAAACTTATCAAGGTATGGTTGGAATACCCGGTTCATTAAATCCATAAAAGTGCTGGAGCATTATTTAATCCAAATGGTAGCTCCAAGAACTCAAAGTTTTCATAGCGAGTTCTGAAGGCAATTTTCAGCACATCTTGCCCTTTAATTCGCACATGGTATTAACATGATCTTAAATCAATCTTTAAGAACACTTTAGCACCCTTCAACTGATCAAATAAATCATTTATCCGAGGAAGCAGATATCTGTTCTTTACCGTCACTTTATTCAGTTAATGGTAATCTATACAAAGCCTCAACGTTCCATCTTTCTTCAAAAATAATACAGGTGCCCCATAATGTGAGTTGCTTGGTCGTATGAACCCTTTGTCTAAGAGCTCCTGCAATTGAATTTTCAACTCATCCAATTCCTTAGGGGCCATTCTATACGGCGGTTGGGCTATATGAGACACCCTAGGCAATATGTCGATGGTGACTTCAACTTCTCTTTCTAGGGGTAGTCTCGGCAGTTCTTCTGGAAATACATCTGGAAATTCCCTCACAATTGGAATGTCAGACAGTCCTATTTTACCCTTTTTCGAATTTATCACATAGGCAAGGTATGATGTACAACCTTTCTTTAGTAGTTTTCTCGCAGCCATAGCCGAGATTATATTTCTTAGGTTGGAAATTCTCTCCTTCTTAAAGACCATTGTTTCACCCTTAGCCCCCTAGAAGGTTACTGTTTTTGTAAAGCAGTCTAGACGAGCCTTATTTTTACCCAACCAATTCATGCCTAGGGTTATATCAAAATCACTTAATTCTAGGGGTATTAAATCTGCTTCTAGTTCACACCCATTAATGTTAATTCCCACCCCTTCGAATATAATTTATGTTTCCACAGTTTCACCCAAAGGTGTCCCAATAATAAATCCTTTTTCTACCATTTTTGTTCCCTTATTCAGTTTGGCTACATTTTTATTTGTTATAAAGGAATGGGTGGCACCAGAATCGAACAAAACATGCATTTGATAGGTATTAATTTGCAGCATACATGCTACCACATCTGATATCGCTTTGACATCCTCCTGGGTTGTATGAAAAAATCTTCCCTGACCTCTTTCATTTTGCATTCTAGGTCGTCCCCTATTAGAGTTGACTCCTGACCTAGTCGACTTTCCTGGTTTGTTCACTATGATGGACTGCTGGTGACTCTAACTTGGCTGCCTTTGATTCTGAGGTTGTTTAGTATTTAACCGGGGGCATTCTCTTTTAAAGTGACCCTTCTCACCACAATGATGACATCCTCTTCCCAAGTACTAGCATGCTCTCCACCTATGACCTTCTCCTTAGCATATATAGCATCGACCAGGAGAAACCAAGCAATTCCTAGGGTGTCTTTGTTCGCACTATGCACAAAAAGGGTAGACAATGTCTTTCTGATAATTAGACCCCCCAAAGCAACAGTTCTGGAGCGAGCCTGACCACCTCCTGACTTCCCACTGATATTCTATCGAGAACTAGCTGATGTCCCCCCATCTTTTCTTGAATTGAAAGAACTTTCCGCCTTTACCCTTCTTTGGAAGTGGTGGTTTACCTGAAAATTCCATATCCTTTTGTTTTCCTACACCCTTATGACTCTGTTGGCCTTCTTCCATACAAGCCTCTAAGGCCTGTGCTGCTTTAATCAGTTCCTTTACTGTCTTGAATTGTAAAGCAATCAACCCCTGCTTCAATTCTTGTCTAAAACCATCCCTTAACTTTTCTATCATGTGTTGTTTTGATGGGACATAATGTGGTGCGAATAGTGAGAGGTCATGAAATCGCCTCTCGTACTCGAGTAATGACATCCCCTCTTGTCTCAAGGCTAGGAATTCCTATTCCTTCATCTTTCGATGATATTTGGAGTAATATTGATTCTCAAACTCCATCTTGAAATCATCCTAGGATAGGGTTTTTGTAGCCCTCTTCAACTGAACTGTCTCCTACCAAGTCATAGCACCGTATGATAGTAATTATGTAGCACAATCTTCCTGTAGATAATTTGGTATCTTAATTTGAATCATCGTTTTCTCTACCTTTCTAATCCACCTTCCTACCACTTCAACATCTTATTCACCTAAGTAGGGTTCACAACCTATTTCTCTCATACTTTTCACCAATCGAACTAGATGTACCACATTATTAGTAGCTCTAACTGCTTCTGAAATGATTTGTATGATGTGTGCAAGTGGGGGTGTTGGCATAAGAGTGGCAGCATTACCCATACTTTCCATTAATGCTTTGACTAGTTGGGCCAAGAGCATCAAATCAACATAAGAAATAGATGGCTCAACAGGTGTAGTCTGAGGGGGCTCCTCTGCTTGTTCCCGTGGAGCTGACATGGTTGGCCGAACATCCCCAGATTTCCTTGGTGCCTGTTTGACTTGAGGCCCTGTTGATTCTTCATGCCTTGTTTGAGTTGATACTATTTGTGCATGTGAAGCAGTATCTTCCAAAGAGCTCTCTTCTTACCCCTCGTAAAAGTCTATATCTCTGTCCCCCCTCCCTGTAGAGGATAGATGTGTTATAATCTCTTGGTGGGTACGTACCATCCTGCAATAAATTAACAAACATCAACAACTTCTTCTGAATTCTTCCCAGAATCCATACCAGGGCTCTGATACCAACTATAACAAACCCGACTGTACGATTTGATCAACGCTAAAAGATCCCAACATATGCTCTTAATTTGAGGGTAATTTTTTTTTTGTAAAGAATTCTACCAAAATTTCAGTAGAGTTTCGTTTGTATTTAGGACATCCCAAGTTATCGACTACTATCAATTTACTCAATCAACCCATCATCACAAGATCCCATAATTACATACCTTATTTCAATCATCAATATTCAACACCTCATACAATCCACACAATATATATATATATTCTACGAACAAGTTCAATATGAACATAGCCCACAAATCATATTATAAAATTTAAAAGAAAAAGGGATACTAACATGTTAAGAGAGAATTTAAAACATAATAAGTATTCTTAAACATTTCAAAAGAGTTAATTACAGGATAACTAATGTACTACATGCTGAGCTAAGACTTTTATATATACATCCAGGTTTACACAAAAGCGTACTGCATAATCACGTTAATTCAATTATGCTTAAGTTAAATTTTATTTCCCCCAAATTCAATCAAGAACTCTAACTTTTCAAATTTAAAAAATTCAATCAATTAAGGACTTTAAGCCATTAAAAATCAGATCAAAAGTTTTTAGAATGCCTTACCAAGCAAGTAATTAAACTCTAAACACTCAATTCAAGCTTCCAACTCCTCTTCTTATTTAATCTTGGTCGAACTTCCCTTCTCCTTTTGTATTCACCTTCACTAGATTTTTCTTCCTTCCAATTAATGCTCACTAAGCTTGGTTAATGTTTTCTCAAGATCTCCTATTAAGATTTTATGTTTCCTTTACCATTTTTCTCTCTCACACATGTAAATGGTAGTTTCCCCTTCTTTTTTCTCTCTCTTTTTTCTTCTTGCCCGTGCACACACACATGCACACTTCTATATATATATATATATATATATATATATATATATATATCAACTTTTTATCAAATTTCCTCTATATCCCAAATAGTAAATTTCTTGTTCCTAAGATAAAATTCCTGGATCCTGGTACTTGTCTATATAAACTTTTTACCCGGGTGAATTCCAATTTCATTTAGTTACATATTGACAATTTTATTTCCAATGCTTATTTGGTACTTCTGATAAATCTATTCTATAAGCATTTAGATTGCTTTTCTGCCTAATTTTCAACCCGGGTTTACAAATATAATACACAAAAACACACACACACACACACACACATACATATAGTATTATTCATTTTATCATTTAATACATGTATACATATTTCAAATATATCTATTACTATTTTATTTTTTGTTGAATATTAAATAACAGTAGAACAATGGATACCATTATGGATATATACTCGAAATCCATTTAATAAAGTATGAATATCTGAATTTTTTATCCAATTAATAATGAGTAGGGTATAGATATAGAAAAACCCAACTCATAGATATCCATTGCGATCCCTATACATAATTTCAATATATAAAATCAATTCATTAATTCACTTATTTTTATTTTACAAAGATAAAATGATGATAAGTGCAAAATATACATATGTTTTTATTCATTTTACATTATGCTTTTAATGTGTTTTAAGCTTATTTGAGCTCATTGAAAATAATTTTATGAGTTTGGCATGCGTAAGAGACTTGGTGAATTAATTGTTAAAAGATAAGAAATTCTACATTTTATGTTTCGAACCTTGGTTTTTCTGACAGGTTTTTCACCAAGTTGGAGTTACAGAATGAGAACGTGGCTTAATCAAAGTTGAACTACACATATCCAGCTTTTCAGGAAGGTATTAAGGGCAGAAATCTAATCTCATTTGAACCTTTAATCGGATCTGCAAAATCAAGCCAGAATATTACTTGGAATAAAATTCTCTACTTGCACACTAGATATTCAAACGAGCATATCTTGAGTTTTAGATATCGACATCAGGAAATTCAAAAGCCCAGATTCATCTAAACATCTAGGGATATAACTTTTATGAGGGGCTCCAGGTTAGATAAAATTGTTTTCAAGATGAAAATCTTGATGCAAGTCGGATGACGGGTTTTGTCTCTTAATCTAATGGGAAACTAACAAGATGGGAATCCTATCATTTAAAGAAAATCAAATGGGATCATATAGATATTGTCTATAGCCTGTAACCTTCTAGTATTTAGCCTTGATATCTTATCATGAAGACTGCTACTTAGGATTTTAAAAAAATAAGGAGATCAACGTGACAAAGCATAAAGGGAAAAAATGTTCTTTTCCATTGAAATTTTCAAAGAGTTCATCTTTGCTGTTGGAATTTTCAAAGACCATGAGCAACTAATTGTCAATTTCAATTCAAGGGGAATAAACACCTTCTCTATTATCAAGTTGTGAGAAGTAACATTATCATTGTAATTCTTTTAGACTCAAGTACTTATTTTTTCTTATTTCAGAATTATGCTATTGATTTCTGCTCAACATAATTGAATTGTTTTGAGATGACATGTATGCTTTCTAGTTTTTTTCAATCTGTAATTGTTGTTAGAGACTGTATTTAGAAGCAAAATAATTAATTTGATTGTTGCAGCTCTCATCTTAATTTATTAGGGAAGAATAAGTTAAGTTAAATAAACAGTTGCTTAGTGTAAATTTGACAGACTTTGCTCTTAAGGTTACTTTTGAAATAATAGGAATCGATTTTCAATATTAAATTTGTTTGATGGTAACAAATTGATTAGAAAGCTTTGTCTAATTAATTTACTGCTAGTCTCCTTGATTCCACTTAGCTTTAAGAGATATCGAATTTATTTACATGACTTGAAAGAACATTTATTTTTACTTTGATGATCAACAAATTTATAGGAATGAATGTATGAACCTTTTGAATTGAGTTAACAACATATCAATTTTTCAATTTTATTTCTAGAATCTCATTTCTTTAATTATTCAAATACCCCCTTTTTATTTATTTCAGTTTCTTGTAGGAAGATTAAAATTTTTTTTCCAAATAAAAACATGCAAAGTGTGTGAGATATTTGTTTTTGGAAGTTAGTTGATTGAATATTATAAGATGGTTGAATATAACCATTAAATTTGAATTTTGAGAATTTTTAGATCATTGTGAAAAATCTTGCAATGAATATTATATGTACCAATTATTTTTTATAAAAATAATGATTGACTAATAAACACAAGATTGTATGGTCTAACCTTAGGCTTTGTCTTTCAGATATTGATTAATAAAAAAAATAAAATAAAAATAAAAATAAAATTGTCCTTGTATTAATTGTTCCTATCAATTAATTAATTAATCCAAGATAGAATGGTCTTATACTAGGTCCTGTCTTTCGAGTGTCATTTATCGAGGAACATGATCAATTAATATTTGATCATTGAATTAATTGTTTCTATCGATTACTAATTGACTCATGATGATATGATCTAATATTGGGCTATGTTCTCCTGGTGTCGATAAGTGTATAATAGTACCAATTAATACATGATCTCTATAATATTAACCAATAAAATTAAGTAGCCCAAGATGGAATGGTTCAATAGTGGGCCCTATTCTTTGGATGCTATGAAATGAATAATATAAATTTTCAACCCATAATAAGCCTCATATATAGATGTGCTCAGCATTTCCAAATAACTGAGGATTGAAAGGTCAATAGTATAACCTGTTCTTTAAATGTTGTTTAATAAATAATAAGAACAATACATCGAATAACATATATAACAGTTTAGGTGAACCATAAAAAAACACATTTATCATTGAAAACAAAAAACAATGCAACTTACCTTAGATATGATGTATAGGGTTATGTCTATCTTACCTATTAAATAACCAACTCCTTACCACAATCTCTAAAGACCTATTAGGGTTTCTAGTTATCATAAATCTAGGTGGCGACTTATTTTTTTTTTTTAACCTTTTTTTTCACATAGCTCGCCCCGATGTCCACATGCAATACAAGTTTTTTGAGGTAAAAAAATATTATAAAAATAACACAATAAATTAGTTGCATTGTTAGGAACGACGCAACCATATAAATTACGTTGTTCTCAACAATACAATTCAATATCTTACACTGCTAAGAATATCATAAACCTATTGAAATATATATATTTTTATTTTAATTTAGAATTTTAAATAATTTTTTTCCTCTGCAAATCAAAATAACTAATTTATTGATGTCATTTTATTCTCAATAATTATGATAATTATCAATGAAAATGATTGGTTATAATCAATTTATATTTCACTACAATTCCTTAACTTATAATTAATTAATAATTGTTGATACACGACGTCGGGCGACGGCTCCCGCTTTTTTGTTTATTTTAACAAAAATGGTTTTTTTCTCGATTGAGGGAAACAAAAATTTTATTGGAGTCGCCATCTAGTAATTTGAGGGAACTAGAAATCCCAAATTAGACACTGGTCCCAGAGATTCGGGTACGGGATTAGTTATGATTAAGGGAAGGTAGACACCACCCTTAAAACATCCTTTCAATAGAAAGGTTACCCTTACTTGTGTGTTTTCTATTTGATTCACAATGCGATTATATTTTGGGCTTATTTGTAAATTTTTTAATGATTAAAGTCGGTCCCTAAAAATAGGAGTCACATTAAAAATGACATCAGTCCCTAAAAATTAGGAGACTCGTCTAAAATATTGACGTTTTTTCCCTAAAAAGGAGAATTACGTCTGTGTTACCAAAAGAAATAATGGATATAATCCATTATATTTTGGGTTTATTGGTAACTTGTTTTTTTTTTTAATGGTTAACGTCGGTCCCTAAAAATAGGAGACGCGTTAAAAATGACATCAGTCCCTAAAAATTGGGAGACTTGTCGACTTTGGTTTTTGTATTTTTTTTACAACATGCAAGAAAATTTACAAGCATTTATATATAAAAAAATATCAAAAATACCAGTTGAAACCCAAAAAATTACATGAGTGTCAATGTATAGGTAAAAGACTGAAATACCCTCGGATTTCTCGAAAAATTACGAAAATGCCACTGGCGGCGCGTGGGGCACACGCGCGGTTACTGTGGGCGACGTCGAGATTTCCCGGCGAGATTTCTGTCCAACCGACGGTCGATCCTGGTAGATCTGAGGACGAGGATTCTGATGGAGGTGGTATCGTCGGCCGTTGATGGCTGACGAAGGAGAATTGACGACTTGAAGCTTCGGTGGCCGCCGACAATCGCGGCCCTTTTCCGGCCAAATGAGGCGGCGAAATCAATGAAAACCACCGGGGGTTTTCTTTACATCAGGGGAGAAACCTTTCTGTGGTGGTGCGGAGGCTGGAGACGGCCGGAGGCTGGGAGATCGGGGGAGAGAGAGAGAGTCGCCGGCGAGAGGAGAGAGAGACTCTGAGTTGTGCTATGGTGTGAACGCGCGCATGGTTCACCGGTGCATCTGAAGGTTGTGAACCGTTGGATCGTCGTTGAACTGATCCTGCGGCTGCGATTGGATGGATCTGCAAGTTGATCGGACGGTCCGGATGAGAGGAGTCTTGATCTGGTGTGGCGCGGTGCACCGAAAGCTCGGTACACCGTGTGACGTGGCGCCACCGGATCTAAGGGAGAATTGTTTTAAGGGCTGAGATTGATTTGGGTTTTAATTGGGTGTGGTAAGCCCTATTGTATCTTATTAAATCAACGGTTCAGATCTGAACACTATAGATCTAACGGATCTGCTTTAAGAAAAATTGTGTACGCACAACTACTCCGCCTACAATTAGTGTAACTGCCCCGCCTAATATAACAAATTTGTATTATTAATTTTGTTTTATTATATATAATAATAAACAAATCAGTATTAGAAAAATCTCGTTTCAACCGCTAAAAATCAATTTTAATGACCGAAAATAATAGTTTTGACCCAAAATAACTTGAAACTCATTTTTTACCCCGGTCGACATGGTTGGACCCGTATGGACTCGGTGGACTCGGTTTTGACCGAATATGACGGTTTTGACCCAAAACGACCCGACATTTATTTTTTACC
The DNA here is from genome assembly GCF_951802175.1 of Populus nigra. Taxonomy (NCBI): domain Eukaryota; kingdom Viridiplantae; phylum Streptophyta; class Magnoliopsida; order Malpighiales; family Salicaceae; genus Populus; species Populus nigra. The sequence continues at coordinate 26,959,915 of NC_084852.1, read as the reverse complement.
TTGGTCGACATGGTTTGACCCGTATTGACCCGGTGGACTCGGTTTTGGTCAAAAATGACGGTTTTGACCCAAAACGGCTCGAAACTCATTTTTTACCCTGGTCGACATGGTTTGACCTGTATTGACCCGGTGGACTCGGTTTTGACCAAAAATGACGGTTTTGACCCAAAACGGCCCGAAACTCATTTTTTACCCTGGTCGACATGGTTTGACCCGTATTGACCCGGTGGACTCGGTTTTGATGGAAAGATGCGGTTGACTCGAGAAAAGTATATTTTTGAATTTTTAAACTTTTTTCTTAATTTTTTTGGATTTTTATAAATAATAATAGAAATAAAATAACATTCGAGAAAATCTTGGTGGATCCAAAATTGGGTTACAACAATAATTATGATAATTATCAATGAAAATGATTAGTTGTGGTCAATTTAAATTTCAACAAGATTTCTTAATAGATTAGTTGTAGTCAAATTAAATCTCAATAGAATTCTTTAACTTTGTAGGTTAATTAATAATTATCAATGAAAATAATTAGTTGTAGTTGATATAAATTTTATTAACTTGGTTAATTAATAATAATCATAATTATCACACTGTGACAAATGCGAGACTCTTCAAAATTAAAGGAAAACAATATTGAAGTCACCACCTAGTAATAAAAAAAAAACTAGAAATCATAAAATAGACACTGGTCAGAGATTTAGATATTGAGTTAGTTAAGCCTAAGGGAAGATCAATGTCATCGTTACCGTATCCCTTCAAACAAAAAGTTACCTCTATAATGTTTTTTTTCCAAATTTATTCTATGCATGCTATTAATTATCTAAATCTATTTCTATTTCTATTTGTGATTTATATTAATAAAAAATTGACGTTCCCTCAAAAAATTGACCTCCATAATTTTTTTCTTGGTGATGTTCCCTCACAGATACCAAAAGTTTTATGCTAATTCTCACAGGATTACAATAATAATTTTACTCACAACAAAACTCTCTCAAAGAGTAGATAATACAATTTAAACTCTAATATCTCCATAGCTCACTTAATAGATAGATGATTTGAAAGTGTTTAAGTGTAGTGAGTATGAGAATAAATACTCTAGTGCTAGAATATGAAGGCTCAATTTAACACAACCTTTGAGTATGATAGGATTGTTGGTTTTTTCTTAGAACAACTTCTATAATATGTATATTCGGAATCCTCTTTTACTTTAACTAGAATGAGAGTTATTTAAAAGTTTCCAAAACAAACTAGCCATTTCTAGCCATTGTAACCCCATTGACAGCTAATGTGGTCAACCGATTTAGATTGGTCAAGCCAATTGGTCGTCCGGTTCCTATAGATTCTTAGATGTTCATCATGAATGAACAAGTGGTGCACCAGTTCACTTGGTATTACCAAGTGGTCGACTGGTTCAACTTAAATACTAGATTTTGACAGTTTCAACCTGCTGAATTTTGAACCGATACTAATCCTATATATATGCAGAGTGATGTGTTTAAGTTTATTTTAATTGTACTATTAAGTTAAGATATAAAGATTTACATAATCACTAAAATGAACAATTAATTATTAGATTCTCAAATGTTCCTCGCTTGCTTTGGTGGCTAGGTTTCAAAGAAGAAGAAGACTAAGAAATGAACAATTAATAATTAAAATGAACAATTAATTATTAGATTCTCGGCCCAATAAGGTGGGTTCAACCCATATCATTAGGCTGGGCCCAACCTAATATATTTTTATAACATAATAATAATATTATATATTAAACAAAAAGTTCCAAATTTTTTCAAAAAAACCTTTTAAAAAATTTCTGATTTTTTTGCGTATTTTTCTTTCAATTTTGATTAATATTGGTTTGTATTTTTATATTGTAAAAATACAAATTTGGTATTAAATACACAATTTTCTTCAAAATGTTGCAAATATAAACACACACACATACAAATGCTTTGTTTTCATGCATACGACAAAGTCTCTCAAAATATATATAAAAAATTTCATATCATATTTTCATGAAAAATAAAATTAAAAAAAAGGTGTTAGCATGCATTTTGAGCTTTAATAACCACTTTATTAAAGCCATGAGAACTAGGCCTATATTTCAAAAATAAAAAAAATATTTTGTTTTCTTTTAGTATATGAGATTACAAACTTTTATTTATAGACATTAGAACAATTTGGTTTTTACCGATATTAAAAATATAGTTCTTTTATATATAGATATTAGAACGATTAGGTTTTTACCCGATAAGATTATGATCTTCTTACTGAGAAGGACTTTTCTTAAACCTTAGACATACCAACAATTAGGAAACACAACAATACTCTAGTTATATCAGACAATCAAACAATGCAGCTTATCTTAGGTAATGAGTATTAGGGGTGTTAATACCTTTGATTTACGCGACCAGTCTCTATGCCTAATCTTTGAGACCAATTAGGGTTTCTAGTGATCAAAATACTAGATTACGACTCTCATTTCCTCTTTCCACTGACAAAGGATAAGAATTTCTTATCCTGTCCATTTTCCCACACCACATGCCAATATGAAATTTCAGGAGGACATTCGGCGCGATGCTGCATCATGTACGACAATTGAGAAAGGGGATGGTTGGATTTTGGTCTTGACTTGAGTTGTTTTGGTTGTGATATTCATGATCGATGTTGCTGTTATCATTATTAGTGTGTCATTGGCAGCTGCTATCAGTGATCGGAGGGAGTAGTTGTTGTTGTCCTAGGATTCAAGCAACAATACACCTAAAAAGAGAGGTGAATTAAGTGTTCCACTAATAATAACAAATATTGAAATTAATTTAATTAAACACAATTAACCAACAATATAATTAAATTGCGTAAAGTAGAGGTAAAGAGATAGGAATTGTAAATTCGGTTTTTAACATGGTTTGACAAGTCTATATCCACACCTTAAGCACCCAAATCCGTCTTGTGTATTTTGTTCTTTCACTACTCCAAGTTGAAGATTACAATTGTCACTTGATGAATCCACACCAAGATTTTACACCACTTGAAGATTTTTTTTTTTTGACAGTTTGAACCTACTGAATCTTGAATCGATACTAATCCTATATATATACAGAGTGAAGTGTTTGAGTTCATTTTAATTGTGCCATTAAATTAAAATATAAATATTTACATAATTACTAAAATAAACAGTTAATTCTTAGATTCTAATTTGATCTTCATTTGCTTCGGTGGCTAGGTTTTAGAGAAGAAGAAGGCTATTTTTTATTTCTACACTTTCACTCCATTTTTTTTCTTTCTCTATCTTAAATTTTTCTTCAAGGGTTGCTAGGGTTCCTTACCCACTCCTTTCTTTTCCTTCTAATTTTTCTTTGGAGGCTACAGTTTTTTTTTAACACCTCCTCCTTTTTCTTACCTTGCCTTTCTATTTATAGGCAATGGGGTAGGTTCTAGAATTTTAATAGGGAAACAATCATATCCTTTGATTTCTTTGGGTCGATTTTGACCCTTCATCATTGTTGTATATTTGGGACAAAATGCTCGTCTTCTATAAAGCTCACACCAAATCTTAATCATAAAGAGAGAAAAGAAGAAGAAGAAAATGGGGCTGAAAAACTTCACTGCTATTTTTCAAAATCAGACGATCCGTTTCCTTTCAAAGGGTAGCCAAAAAGTTCCCATACACACCCATTAGCGAGCTTCTTCTTTACCAAAAAAAAACCCTAAAATAATCAGATCATCATTTTCAAACCACCTTCTAGCTATAACTGGAAACAAAAAAACAATACAGCCTCTCTCATCAGCGCTGTCTCTTTTCGCCACCCTCGAGTTACTATCTTGCCCCACGTTGACTCCAGGAACCATAGCCGCTGCTTCCACAGTACCATTAACCTGAGGTGTTCATTACCGGAATCATGACCCAAGGCAGGCCAGGAGCCCACTCACATCGTCCATGTGCATCTTCAGCGTGCTCGTTCTACATTCTTGTCTCTGACCTCTCTGGACTTAGCTTTATTCAAGCACTAGCCACTCAAAAAAGAGTGAAGAAGAGGTACGGGATATCCAGTGGAGCTGTCTCCATCATAATCACTCAAGGTATAAAGCTTCTACTTATTCTCATGTAGTTGTAATCTTTTACATGTGCATGCGACTGCAAAGGCAAGCTCCCGTTTTTCCTTTATGTGCTATGAAGTTAACATATAGTGTTGTAAGGGGTGTGATTTTTGCTTCAAACGCATATGGTCTTGAAAACTTGATTGCATGTCCTAAGGTCATGTTAAGACCTTGTCTAGTTAATTAAGAATGCTCTTACCCAAGGTTAAAGTTCAAGAACGGTATATATGATAACTATTGGGGTCATAGGTTTTCCTTCTTTTTTTGTATCGTTTGAAAATAAAAATGCATAGGACTGTCAGGGAGTTTTTCCATACCATGCTTGGGCTTTGGATCCCTTGTTAACGATGATGCATGAACCAGGCCGGCATGGAAATCTTCAATGACTATCGTGCACGATTTTTATGTTCAAAATATTCAGTACTCTAGATGTGCATAATTATTGGCCAAGCCGTAAATACAATTATTTTTGGTTGAAGAAGAATCGGTATGCGCAAGGGTTTCTGGTTCATTTCTTTTTACTGTCCCATGGCTTTTCGTTAATGCTAGTACAGCTATATTTCTCTTTTCTAATGTTAACTAGGCTGATATCTAGAAATAGGTTTATCACGGGTTTAAGAATATCAAAGAAAAGAAGGAAAAAAAAAACTTCTATGGGTCTTTAAGGCACAAAACACGCTACTAAGACAAATTTTAAGGGTTTTTTTTTTTTTTTCACTAACGACATTTGTGCTAAATATGCCCAAACCTATATTTCATAGCATTTTTTTTTGTCGAGCTAATCGTAGTCTAATTTTAATTATTTTTCAAGTTTCGAAGAGCATTTATGCAATTAATTTTTCATTCTTTACCCTTTTATATTTAAAAACAAGTTTATTAAATCCACATGGAGCTTGCCTAAGTTTGAAAAATACTAAAAAAATTAATTTGTTTATTTTAATACAATGAATTAAGAACTTATACGTAAAATATATTTCTGATATTAAAAGAAACAAATGCAAAAATATCTTTTGGCTCTAGAATGACCAGGCTTGACCCATAAAGCCATGAGTTCACTTTATTGAGATAGACTTGCTTTAACAATAGATAAACAATTGATTAGAAAAGCACAACATTACCTTACAAATAAACAATACAGTTTATCTTAGGTATGATGTACTAGGGGTAATAATATCCACCCTATACACAATCAGTCTCCTTATCCAAACTCTAAAAACTAATTAGGATTTTCAGTGACCAAAATATAAGGTTGCGACTCCAAGCATTTTTTATTGATAGAGGACAAGAAGTCCATGTCCTTTTCGCACCATGTACACCAAAGTCCTGATCTAGGAGGATGATCACAATGATGCTATACCCGTGCTACATTCAACATTGTATGAGTTATCCTTTCTATTTTTCAATTCCTCTTATCCAAATAATGTGATACCCTCTCAAAATTCTTCTAAGTCAACATGTACTTCTACTAATTGATCTAACTATGAATGTGGTGGGCTGTAAATGAGTATACAAGATTAAACATATGGAAGATGGGACTTTCAAGCACTACAAAGCATGGTTGGTGGGCAAAGGCTATTATCAACAAAAAAAAAATTGATTTTCAAAAAACATTTAGTCTAGTGATGAAGCCTTGCACTATTTAGACAATGCTCAATATTGGTGATACTCGAGGTTGGGTGATGCTTGAGGTTGGTCGACTTATTAGATTGATGTGTATATATACATGCTGCTTTTCTCAATGAATTTCTTGATACAGATGTGTTTATAATTCACCCTCCTAGCTTTATTGATCCTCAATCCCCAAACCACACTCGAAAACTAAAACATTTTTTTATGGTCTATATTAAGGAAAGAGACCATATATATATATATATATATATATATATATATGTAAATACCTTATATAGAAATAGTTATCATATATAATATATTCCACCAGTGTATTGTATATAACCCTAAAGGTATAAATACAAAGGGATAGTTGCTTTATCAATCATCCATCACAATTATACGAAAGGCTATCTCTCAATTCTAACTGTCTAAAACAAGCATATCGTGCAAGGTTTGATCACTTAGTCAACTCTTAGTTTCTCAATCGATTTCATATTTGTAAATTTTTTTAAGTCATCATAGATTATATGATCGCGATATCTTTAAAGAAAACAAACTAAAAAAAAATTAGCTAAATATATTTATAAAATAAGCATCGAATGCATTTAAAACCAGTAAAAAATCCCATGGAAAGATTAGCACCTGATAACAAAGTTAACTCGGGAAAGAAAGGTGATAACAATGTTTCACTACATCTACTTAGTACGTATAAGTTGAAGGATTGCTACCTTGACCAATGAACTGAAAATATCGTTAATTGATAATGAATGGCATACAGTTTTACCATATCAACAGCATGAAAATTGATAATCGATCCTTTTGGGATATGTCAATCCCAAATCTATTATTCCATTTCTTTATTAATTATCATAAAAACATTTATTAAATGTGTTGTCCTCCAACTCTTTCCATAAAAAGAAAGAGTTGTGAACCACCACATTTGATCATGGACAAAAGGTAATCAAATAGTTGCCTCCACTAGGACAAGTAAACGTGCTCGATTTATCATCATAAGCATAACTATAAGCTTGAGGACACTGCTGCTTGAAAGTCTTCGAATATTGGGTAGGAGGACATGTGTCAGCTGTATTATGGTCTCCTGTGCAGCAGTACTGCGGCTGGTTAAATGCCAAACACGCACTCTTGCAGGCAATCACAGTCCCATCTGAACCTTTCACTGCTAAACTAGGATCACAAACAGCATTCACGTTAGCTGCACAGCTTGTAGAAGGGCAGCCAGTAGAACCTCCTTGCGGGGTTACCGAAATTGGGATGTTAAAGCCATCAACAAGGCTTATATCGTAAAAGTCTTTCCCACCATCACCGCTTAGAGTAAATTCTGCCAAGGATGCTGGTGGGATCGCACCGGCTCCATTGCATTCTATGACACCAGAGGCACAGTCAGCAGTGGCACAAACAAACTTTCCCGAGGCATCTGTAGAGCATTGCGTTCTGGCCCACAAGCGGCCAGACCAATTGACAGGGACACTCAGCGAAGATGAAGCACCCGTTGCCAATGTGAAGCCAGTTGAAGATAAAGACGGACCGCCAGCAGCCGTTAGAGTTCCTGGCCAGACTGTGTATGGACACTTGTTTGTGAAGTCGAAAGTCACAGATTGAGCTCCTGCATGCGTGCAAGCTGCGCAAGATTTATTTTTGTTGATATCAATAATTAAATATTGGTCGATTCAAATAAAAACACAAACAAGTTTTAAATACATCAAACTCTTGTTTCATGCTAATTTATGTGAATCTATTTTATTTTTTTTCATATAAAAAGAATAGGACTTGAATCTAAGACTTGGCCTTCGTTTTCTCTATGGGGGACTAGACGTCCGTACATTATTCAATATTTAAAATCTTGCATTAATTCACTTATTTTTCTTTTAAAAAGATAACATAACCAGGTTTATTTTTAATAGATATTTTTTTTTTTATCCGGCCACTCCCTTCTGGATATGTTTATTGGATTCACGAAATCCATTGAATAATGAAAAGTAATTTATATTGCATATGCAAACAGAAAATATATGTAATTTAAGAGCAAGGAGAATAATCAAAGTGAATAATATGCATAATAGAGTTTTGCATGCAAGAATCTAATATATGTAATATTGTAAAACTACTTGCCATAGAGGAAGATGACGAGGGTGAAGGTAATTATAGCAAAGGGCATACGACTCCCCATTGCCGAGATGCGTCGAATTAACTCCTTTTCAGTATCTTTTAAGAGATTTGAGGTAAGCAAGAAACACTCTATATTTTAAAAAAGATTGTGTTTGTCACTTAATATATAGTGTTAAATTTGCAGACTAGTAAACAGCCAAACAGAGGAACATGTGAAAATCAAGAAGAGAAAAAAGAAAAAGAAAAAGAAAAAGAGAAGTTTGTAACAACCATCTTCCACACGCACCGTCTCATCAACGATGACATTTGACAATGAATGTCAAATTATAAAATTATAATTTATTTATATTTATAAAAAAATAAATTATAAAATTGGGTCTGTCACCTAAAGTGTGCGGAGATCGTACATGCACTGACCTACACTCATCAACTATTTTTAATAGTATTTATATTTATTAAATTATAAAATCAGAAATAATCGACCCTGATAAAAAAAAAAAAAAAACCCAATGAAATATACAAATGCCCTTGGTTTGAACCACAAGTGACAAGGGCAATTAGAGGAACGCCCTGCTTCTCACGTCAAATGAAACCAACACCCAATTGAAAATTGAATGTAACAGTACCGGTCCCTTGTTTGAACCAAGTAGATATCTCAATTGATGAGAAAGCAGACTAGTAAACAGCCAACAGTGGCAGTTCTCCTCCTGCATTACACCGTGATGAGTGCGAGACTCTTCAAAATTATCACACCGTGATGAGTGCGAGACTCTTCAAAATTGATGAGAAAGCAGAGGAGTCACTGCTTCTGGAATGAATGTAACTCTGGAATTATTCCAAATCCACAAGTTTCATAATGTTGTGTTGATTGTGAGACATTATTTCAAAAACTGAAGGGGGATAAAATTGTAAAGAATTCTAATTTTATAAATTATTTAAAACAAAAAACAATAATAAAAAAATAGAAACCATTCCGAAAAAATAAAAAATTGAAGGCATGCTTTAAAATTTTAAAGTGCCACACATAAAAATTTAGAAGAGAGAAAATAAAAAAAGTTGTCGCACCAAACTAAAAAGTTATCTGCCACACATGCCGCCTCATCCACGGCGGCAATTGATCAATGAACATCCTTGTATCTGCCTGAAGTGTGCGGGAATTGCCCACGCACTATCCTGTACTCATTAACTATTTTTTTTAATATTATTTTATATTTATTAAATTATAAAATTGAAAATAAACAACCCTGATATAAAAAAAAATAAAAGACCCAATGAAAATATACAAATGCAGGAAAGCAGGAAGAGGGCCATTCTCACAAGAAAATTGATTTACACCCGATCGACATAATATTTTGTAAGTGTAAAAGCTATATTTCTGTGTCTATAATATAAATATCAGGTAAATTTTTTTGATGGAAATATCTTTTTAATAAATATCAAAATATTTAATATCACTGAACATATATCTAATTGTGTTTAATAATTTTTTTATTTGAATAAATTTATATTTAACCAAAAGATTATATGTGTCAATAAAACAATGTCTACCCAATATATATATTTTTTATTTTGTATTTTAAAATATTATGAAATGAGCATCACTTGCTTATATTTATTTAATTAATTAAATTAAATGAAATGAAAAAAATGTCTATAAAAAAAACAACAAATAAAAAAACTCAAGATATCTCGAGTCATTTTCAAAATAAGTAAAAAATCCTATAGGAATAAAATAAGAAAAATCAATGGAGCCCGATATCCAATTAAATAAATGTTAAAAGATGAAACTGAAATAAAAACGAGCTTAAAAAAAAAACAAGCAAACTCAGGCAAACCTTATAAACCTGGGTTAATCTCTAAAACTTACAACTCATGAAATCCTAGATTCGAGCTTGATTAAGAAGCACAATTCTCAACTAATTTAATGTTGAATAATGAAAACAGGAAAAAAATCAATTTTAAAAAAATATTAAAGTGAAAAAACATACTAATTAAAAGAATAAAAATTAAAAAAAAAACTTATGAAGGATGATATTGTAAAAGAAATCGAAAAAAATCTTAAGTGACTAACTAGATATCTCAATTAATGAGAAAGCAGAATAGTAAACAGGAAATTAGAGGAACTCCCTGCTTCTCACGTCAAATGAAAGCAACACCCAATTGAGTAACGAATGTAACTCTGGTCCCTTGGTTTGAACCACAAGTGACTAACTAGCAGACTGGTCAACAGCTTATTAGAGGAATTGAATGAAAGCAATTGAATGCAGGAAGAGGGCCAGGCTAGTAAACAGCCAACAGCGGCAGTTCTCCTCCAGCATATGCAACTGAGGAGCCGTGATGAAGGCGACACTCTTCAAAATAAATCTTGAATCGATTGACTGATGCTCTTTTCTTTTTTGTCGGTGTATAAATTAGTGGTTAGCTAATTAATTATCACACCGTGATGAGTGCGAGACTCTTCAAATCCAATTGTCGAATGAATGTAACTCTGGAATTATTCCAAATCCACAAGTTTGATAGTGTTGTGTTGATTGTGAGACATTATTTTAAAAACTGAAGGGGAAAAATTGTTAAAGAATTCTAATTTTATATTTATTCCAATTCAAACAAGTAATAATTAAAAGAATACGAATCATATCTAAAAAAATAACAAATTAAAAGTGTGTTTTAAAATTTTAATGCCAATAAAATGATGTTTACCCAATACAATTTATTTATTTATTTTGTATTTCAAAATATTATAAAATCAGCATCACATGCCTATATTTAATTAATTAATTAAATGAAAGAAATATCTACAAAAAAGAGAAATTATAAAAAAAACAACAACAAATAAAAATACTCGAGATATCCGAGTCGTTTTTGAAAATAAGTGAAAAATTCTATAGAAAAGAAATTAAAAAAAATCAATGGAGCCCGATATCCAATTAAATAAATGTTAAAGTATGAAACTGAAATAAACATGAGTTTTAAAAAAGGAAAAAAACCAAGTAAACTCGGGCAAACCTCCTAAACCCTGGTTAATCTCTAAAACTTGCAACTCATGAAATCCTAGACTCGAGCTTGATTACGAAGCACAATTCTCAACTAATTTAATATTGAATAATGATAACAGGAAAAAAATCAATTTAAATAAACTAGCAAAGTGAAAAAACATAGCAATCAAAAGAATGATGATTAAATCTGATAGGAAAAAAAAAACTTATGAAGGATGATATTGTAAAAAAATTCAAATTAAAAAATTATCTCAAATAAAAAAATAACAATTAAAAGAATAGAGACAAAATTTGAAAGATAAAAAAACTGAAAGGGGATGAAATTGTAAAAGAATTCCAATTTAATAAATTATTCCAAACAAAACAAACAATGATAAAAAAAACATCACCAAATCCGAAGAAATAACAAATTGAAGGCGTGCTTTGAAATTTTGAAGGGGCACATGTGAAAATCAAGGAGAGAGAAAAAAAGAAGAGAAAGAAAAGGTTGTTTGCACCAAACCAAACAACCAGTTCACTTGGTCTTACCAAACAGTCAACCATATCAACTTAAATACTAGATTTTGATTAATCTAAGATATAAATATCTACATAATCACTTAAATGAACAATTAATTCTTAATGACTAATGAATGTAACTCCGGTCCCTTGTTTGAACCACAAATGACTACCTAGATATCTCAATTAATGAGAAAGCAGACTACTAAACAGCCAACAGTGGCAGTTCTCCTCCAGCACCAGCAACAGACGAGCCGTGACGAATGCAACACTCTTCAAAATTATCACAATGCGAGACTCTTTAAAATTTAAAGAAAAAATAATAATAAATTCACCACCTAATAATTAAAAAATAAAAATCCAAAAATAAACGTTGGTTATAGATTAAGTCGAAGGAAGATCGATGTCACCCTTACTGCATCCTTTGAAATGAAAGGTTATCTCATCAATGCATTTTAAGAAATTTATTCCATGCATGATATTAATTATTTAAATTTATTTCTAATCTTATTCGTGATTTTAATCATATTTGGCCACCAGTAGTACTGTTTCAGATCCTGGTACATCTTAGTACTACTTGGATGTACAGTGAACTTAGACTCGTGGGCCTCTTGTAGTAACTTTTGTTTAATGACTTTGTTGTCAGGCACATACATGCGTCGCCCCAACATCACTATTCCATCATCTCCCATTTGAAAAAGAGTTTCACCTCCGGATTCCAGTTTGATTCTTACTTTTGACACTTCATCATCAAGCTGTTGTGTCTCTAATATTTGCTCTCGATATCTTGACTTCACCCTTAGTTGAGCTATTAAGGATCCTTCCGGACTCCCATTTAATACTGCCCCTAATCTCTTTAGCTCAATCATGGTTTTCTCATCCTAAGTTGCTAGTCCACCTATAATTTCCTTGTCTTTACGGCTGAGAGCATCTGTGACTACATTCACTTTTACTGGATGATAATCTATAATACAGTCGTAGTCTTTAATTAATTCTACCCATCTCTGTTGTTGCATGTTCAACTCCTTCTGTAACATCAGATATTTAAAGCTCTTATGATCTGTGAAAATTCAAACCCGGGATCCGTATAAGTAGTGCCTCAATACTTGTAAGGCAAAAAATACTGCTGCCAATTCTAATTCATGAACGGGGTAGTTGATTTCATGAGTCTTCAGTTGTCTCGATGCATAGGCAACTACTCTTCCATGCTGCATTAGGACACAACCTAGTCCTTTACTTGAGGTATCGTTGTAGACTACAAAACCTTCTGTTCCGGATGGAAGGATTAGTAGGGGGCAGTAGTAAGCCTTCTCTTCAATTCATGAAAGCTCTCATCACACTCCTTTGACCACTCATATCTTATATTCTTCCTAACGAGTTGTGTCAATGGAGTTGCTATTGTTGAAAACCCTTTGATAAACCTTTTATAATACCCTGCCAATCCAAGAAAACTACGGATTTTAGTTACCGTAGTAGGCCTTTCCCACCTCAGAACTGCTTCCACCTTCTAAGGGTCCATAAAAATGCCTTCTAAAGACATTACATACCCTAAAAGGTAACTTCTTTTAACCAAAAGTCATATTTATCCAACTTGGCATACAACTGACAGCTCCTCAGAGTCTGTAGTGTCTGTCTCAGGTGCTGTTCATGCTCCTTATAGGATTTGGAGTAAACCAAGATGTCATCGATGAATACGACAACAAACTTATCAAGGTATGATTGGAATACCCGGTTCATTAAATCCATAAAAGTGCTGGAGCATTATTTAATCCAAATGGTAGCTCTAAGAACTCAAAGTTTTCATAGCGAGTTCTGAAGGCAATTTTCAGCACATCTTGCCCTTTAATTCGCACATGGTATTAACATGATCTTAAATCAATCTTTAAGAACACTTTAGCACCCTTCAACTGATCAAATAAATCATTTATCCGAGGAAGCAGATATCTGTTCTTTACCGTCACTTTATTCAGCTAATGGTAATCTATACAAAGCCTCAACGTTCCATCTTTCTTCAAAAATAATACAGGTGCCCCACAATGTGAGTTGCTTGGTCGTATGAACCCTTTGTCTAAGAGCTCCTGCAATTGAATTTTCAACTCATCCAATTCCTTAGGGGCCATTCTATACGGCGGTTGGGCTATATGAGACACCCTAGGCAATATGTCGATGGTGACTTCAACTTCTCTTTCTAGGGGTAGTCTCGGCAGTTCTTCTGGAAATACATCTGGAAATTCCCTCACAATTGGAATGTCAGACAGTCCTATTTTACCCTTTTTCGAATTTATCACATAGGCAAGGTATGATGTACAACCTTTCTTTAGTAGTTTTCTCGCAGCCATAGCCGAGATTATATTCTCTTAGGTTGGAAATTCTCTCCTTCTTAAAGACCATTGTTTCACCCTTAGCCCCCTAGAAGGTTACTGTTTTTGTAAAGCAGTCTAGACGAGCCTTATTTTTACCCAACCAATTCATGCCTAGGGTTATATCAAAATCACTTAATTCTAGGGGTATTAAATCTGCTTCTAGTTCACACCCATTAATGTTAATTCCCACCCCTTCGAATATAATTTATGTTTCCACAGTTTCACCCAAAGGTGTCCCAATAATAAATCCTTTTTCTACCATTTTTGTTCCCTTATTCAGTTTGGCTACATTTTTATTTGTTATAAAGGAATGGGTGGCACCAGAATCAAACAAAACATGCATTTGATAGGTATTAATTTGCAGCATATAGGCCACCACATCTGATATCGCTTTGACATCCTCCTGGGTTGTATGAAAAAATCTTCCCTGACCTCTTTCATTTTGCATTCTAGGTCGTCCCCTATTAGAGTTGACTCCTGACTTAATCGTCTTTCCTGGTTTGTTCACTGTGATGGACTGCTGGTGACTCTAACTTGGCTGCCTTTGATTCTGAGGTTGTTTAGTATTTCACCGGGGGCATTCTCTTTTAAAGTGACCCTTCTCACCACAATGATGACATCCTCTTCCCAAGTACTAGCATGCTCTCCACCTATGACCTTCTCCTTAGCATATATAGCATCGACCAGGAGAAACCAAGCAATTCCTAGGGTGTCTTTGTTCGCACTATGCACAAAAAGGGTAGACAATGTCTTTCTGATAATTAGACCCCCCAAAGCAACAGTTCTGGAGCGAGCCTGACCACCTCCTGACTTCCCACTGATATTCTGTCGAGAACTAGCTGATGTCCCCCCATCTTTTCTTGAATTGAAAGAACTGTCCGCCTTTACGCTTCTTTGGAAGTGGTGGTTTACCTGAAAATTCCATATCCTTTTGTTTTCCTACACCCCTATGACTCTGTTGGCCTTCTTCCATACAAGCCTCTAAGGCCTGTGCTGCTTTAATCAGTTCCTTTACTGTCTTGAATTGTAAAGCAATCAACCCCTGCTTCAATTCTTGTCTAAAACCATCCCTTAACTTTTCTATCATGTGTTGTTCTGATGGGACATAATGTGGTGCGAATAGTGAGAGGTCATGAAATCGCCTCTCGTACTCGAGTAATGACATCCCCTCTTGTCTCAAGGCTAGGAATTCCTATTCCTTCATCTTTCGATGATATTTGGAGTAATATTGATTCTCAAACTCCGTCTTGAAATCATCCTAGGATAGGGTTTTTGTAGCCCTCTTCAACTGAACTGTCTCCTACCAAGTCATAGCACCGTATGATAGTAATTATGTAGCACAATCTTCCTGTAGATAATTTGGTATCTTAATTTGAATCATCGTTTTCTCTACCTTTCTAATCCACCTTCCTACCACTTCAACATCTTATTCACCTAAGTAGGGTTCACAACCCATTTCTCTCATACTTTTCACCAATCGAACTAGATGTACCACATTATTAGTAGCTCTAGCTGCTTCTGAAACGATTTGTATGGTGTGTGCAAGTGGGGTGTTGGCATAGGAGTGGCAGCATTACCCATACTTTCCATTAATGCTTTGACTAGTTGGGCCAAGAGCATCAAATCAACATAAGAAATAGATGACTCAACAAGTGTAGTCTGAGGGGGCTCCTCTGCTTGTTCCCGTGGAGCTGACATGGTCGGCCGAACATCCCCAGTTTTCCTTGGTGCCTGTTTGACTTGAGGCCCTGTTGATTCTTCATGCCTTGTTTGAGTTGATACTATTGGTGCATGTGAAGCAGTATCTTCCAAAGAGCTCTTTTCTTGCCCCTCGTAAAAGTCTATATCTATGTCCCCCCTCCCTGTAGAGGATAGATGTGTTATAATCTCTTGGTGGGTACGTACCATCCTGCAATAAATTAACAAACATCAACAACTTCTTTTGAATTCTTCCCAGAATCCATACCAGGGCTCTGATACCAACTATAACAAACCCGATTGTACGATTTGATCAACGCTAAAAGATCCCAACATATGCTCTTAATTTGAGGGTAATTTTTTTTTTTTGTAAAGAATTCTACCAAAATTTCAGTAGAGTTTCGTTTGTATTTAGGACATCCCAAGTTATCGACTACTATCAATTTACTCAATCAACCCATCATCACAAGATCCCATAATTACGGACCTTATTTCAATCATCAATATTCAACACCTCATACAATCCACACAATATATATATATATTCTACGAATAAGTTCAATATGAACATAGCCCACAAATCATATTATAAAATTTAAAAGAAAAAGGGATACTAACATGTTAAGAGAGAATTTAAAACATAATAAGTATTCTTAAACATTTCAAAAGAGTTAATTACAGGATAACTAATGTACTACATGCTGAGCTAAGACTTTTATATATACATCCAGGTTTACACAAAAGCGTACTGCATAATCACATTAATTCAATTATGCTTAAGTTAAATTTTATTTCCCCCAAATTCAATCAAGAACTCTAACTTTTCAAATTTAAAAAATTCAATCAATTAAGGACTTTAAGCCATTAAAAATCAGATCAAAAGTTTTTAGAATGCCTTACCAAGCAAGTAATTAAACTCTAAACACTACCCAATTCAAGCTTCCAACTCCTCTTCTTATTTAATCTTGGTCGAACTTCCCTTCTCCTTTTGTATTCACCTTCACTAGATTTTTCTTCCTTCCAATTAATGCTCACTAAGCTTGGTTAATGTTTTCTCAAGATCTCCTATTAAGATTTTATGTTTCCTTTACCATTTTTCTCTCTCACACATGTAAATGGTAGTTTCCCCCTCTTTTTTCTCTCTCTCTTTTTTCTTCTTGCCCGTGCACACACACATGCACACTTCTATATATATATATATATATATATATATATATATATATATATCAACTTTTTATCAAATTTCCTCTATATCCCAAATAGTAAATTTCTTGTTCCTAAGATAAAATTCCTGGATCCTGGTACTTGTCTATATAAACTTTTTACCCGGGTGAATTCCAATTTCATTTAGTTACATATTGACAATTTTATTTCCAGGTAACTCACTCCCAATAATATTTTATTCACTTTTCTATATTTGTTTTCATACTTGGTTTGTTCTAATGCTTATTTGGTACTTCTGATAAATCTATTCTATAAGCATTTAGATTGCTTTTCTGCCTAATTTTCAACCCGGGTTTACAAATATAATACACAAAAACACACACACACACACACACACACATACATATAGTATTATTCATTTTATCATTTAATACATGTATACATATTTCAAATATATCTATTACTATTTTATTTTTTGTTGAATATTAAATAACAGTAGAACAATGGATACCATTATGGATATATACTCGAAATCCATTTAATAAAGTATGAATATCTGAATTTTTTATCCAATTAATAATGAGTAGGGTATAGATATAGAAAAACCCAACTCATAGATATCCATTGCGATCCCTATACATAATTTCAATATATAAAATCAATTCATTAATTCACTTATTTTTATTTTACAAAGATAAAATGATGATAAGTGCAAAATATACATATGTTTTTATTCATTTTACATTATGCTTTTAATGTGTTTTAAGCTTATTTGAGCTCATTAAAAATAATTTTATGAGTTTGGCATGCGTAAGAGACTTGAATTAATTGTTAAAAGATAAGAAATTCTACATTTTATGTTTCGAACCTTGGTTTTTCTGACAGGTTTTTCACCAAGTTGGAGTTACAGAATGAGAACGTGGCTTAATCAAAGTTGAACTACACATATCCAGCTTTTCAGGAAGGTATTAAGGGCAGAAATCTAATCTCATTTGAACCTTTAATCGGATCTGCAAAATCAGGCCAGAATATTACTTGGAACAAAATTCTCTACTTGCACACTAGATATTCAAACGAGCATATCTTGAGTTTTAGATATCGACATCAGGAAATTCAAAAGCCCAGATTCATCTAAACATCTAGGGATATAACTTTTATGAGGGGCTCCAGGTTAGATAAAATTGTTTTCAAGACGAAAATCTTGATGCAAGTCGGATGGCGGGTTTTGTCTCTTAATCTAATGGGAAACTAACAAGATGGGAATCCTATCATTTAAAGAAAATCAAATGGGATCATATAGATATTGTCTATAGCCTGTAACCTTCTAGTATTTAACCTTGATATCTTATCATGAAGGCTGCTACTTAGGATTTTAAAAAAATAAGGAGATCAACGTGACAAAGCATAAAGGGAAAAAATGTTCTTTTCCATTGAAATTTTCAGAGAGTTCATCTTTGCTGTTGGAATTTTCAAAGACCATGAGCAACTAATTGTCAATTTCAATTCAAGGGGAATAAACACCTTCTCTATTATCAAGTTGTGAGAAGTAACATTATCATTGTAATTCTTTTAGACTCAAGTACTTATTTTTTCTTATTTCAGAATTATGCTATTGATTTCTGCTCAACATAATTGAATTGTTTTGAGATGACATGTATGCTTTCTAGTTTTTTTCAATCTGTAATTGTTGTTAGAGACTGTATTTAGAAGAAAAATAATTAATTTGATTGTTGCAGCTCTCATCTTAATTTATTAGGGAAGAATAAGTTAAGTTAAATAAACAGTTGCTTAGTATAAATTTGACAGACTTTGCTCTTAAGGTTACTTTTGAAATAATAGGAATTGATTTTCAATATTAAATTTGTTTGATGGTAACAAATTGATTAGAAAGCTTTGTCTAATTAATTTACTGATAGTCTCCTTGATTCCACTTAGCTTTAAGAGATATCGAATTTATTTACATGACTTGAAAGAACATTTATTTTTACTTTGATGATCAACAAATTTATAGGAATGAATGTATGAACCTTTTGAATTGAGTTAACAACATATCAATTTTTCAATTTTATTTCTAGAATCTCATTTCTTTAATTATTCAAATACCCCCTTTTTATTTATTTCAGTTTCTTGTAGGAAGATAAAATTTTTTTTCCAAATAAAAACATGCAAAGTGTGTGAGATATTTGTTTTTGGAAGTTAGTTGATTGAATATTATAAGATGGTTGAATATAACCATTAAATTTGAATTTTGAGAATTTTTAGATCATTGTGAAAAATCTTGCAATGAATATTATATGTACCAATTATTTTTTATAAAAATAATGATTGACTAATAAACCCAAGATTGTATGGTCTAACCTTAGGCTTTGTCTTTCAGATATTGATTAATAAAAAAAATAAAATAAAAATAAAAATAAAATTGTCCTTGTATTAATTGTTCTTATCAATTGATTAATTAATCCAAGATAGAATGGTCTTATACTAGGTCCTGTCTTTCGAGTGTCATTTATCGAGCAACATGATCAATTAATATTTGATCAATGAATTAATTGTTTCTATCGATTACTAATTGACTCATGATGATATGATCTAATATTGGGCTATGTTCTCCTGGTGTCGATAAGTGTATAATGGTACCAATTAATACATGATCTCTATGATATTAACCAATAAAATTAAGTAGCCCAAGATGGAATGGTTCAATAGTGGGCCCTATTCTTTGGATGCTATGAAATGAATAATATAAATTTTCAACCCATAATAAGCCTCATATATAGATGTGCTCAACATTTCCAAATAACTGAGGATTGAAAGGTCAATAGTATAACCTGTTCTTTAAATGTTGTTTAATAAATAATAAGAACAATACATCGAATAACATATATAACAGTTTAGGTGAACCATAAAAAAACACATTTATCATTGAAAACAAAAAACAATGCAATTTACCTTAGATATGATGTATAGGGTTATGTCTATCTTACCTATTAAATAACCAACTCCTTACCACAATCTCTAAAGACCTGTTAGGGTTTCTAGTTATCATAAATCTAGGTGGCGACTTATTTTTTTTTTTTAACCTTTTTTTTCACATAGCTCGCCCCGATGTCCACATGCAATACAAGTTTTTTGAGGTAAAAAAATATTATAAAAATAACACAATAAATTAGTTGCATTGTTAGGAACGACGCAACCATATAAATTACGTTGTTCTCAACAATACAATTCAATATCTTACACTGCTAAGAATATCATAAACCTATTGAAATATATATATTTTTATTTTAATTTAGAATTTTAAATAATTTTTTTCCTCTGCAAATCAAAATAACTAATTTATTGATGTCATTTTATTCTCAATAATTATGATAATTATCAATGAAAATGATTGGTTATAATCAATTTATATTTCACTACAATTCCTTAACTTATAATTAATTAATAATTGTTGATACACGACGTCGGGCGACGGCTCCCGCTTTTTTGTTTATTTTAACAAAAATGGTTTTTTTCTCGATTGAGGGAAACAAAAATTTTATTGGAGTCGCCATCTAGTAATTTGAGGGAACTAGAAATCCCAAATTAGACACTGGTCCCAGAGATTCGGGTACGGGATTAGTTATGATTAAGGGAAGGTAGACACCACCCTTAAAACATCCTTTCAATAGAAAGGTTACCCTTACTTGTGTGTTTTCTATTTGATTCACAATGCGATTATATTTTGGGCTTATTTGTAAATTTTTTAATGATTAAAGTCGGTCCCTAAAAATAGGAGTCACATTAAAAATGACATCAGTCCCTAAAAATTAGGAGACTCGTCTAAAATATTGACGTTTTTTCCCTAAAAAGGAGAATTACGTCTGTGTTACCAAAAGAAATAATGGATATAATCCATTATATTTTGGGTTTATTGGTAACTTGTTTTTTTTTTTTAATGGTTAACGTCGGTCCCTAAAAATAGGAGACGCGTTAAAAATGACATCAGTCCCTAAAAATTGGGAGACTTGTCGACTTTGGTTTTTGTATTTTTTTACAACATGCAAGAAAATTTACAAGCATTTATATATAAAAAAATATCAAAAATACCAGTTGAAACCCAAAAAATTACCTGAGTGTCAATGTATAGGTAAAAGACTGAAATACCCTCGGATTTCTCGAAAAATTACGAAAATGCCACTGGCGGCGAGTGTGGCACACGCGCGGTTACTATGGGCGACGGCGAGATTTCCCGGCGAGATTTCTGTCCAACCGACGGTCGATCCTGGTAGATCTGAGGACGAGGATTCTGATGGAGGTGGTATCGTCGGCCGTTGATGGCTGACGAAGGAGAATTGACGACTTGAAGCTTCGGTGGCCGCCGACAATCGCGGCCCTTTTCCGGCCAAATGAGGCGGCGAAATCAATGAAAACCACCGGGGGTTTTCTTTACATCAGGGGAGAAACCTTTCTGTGGTGGTGCGGAGGCTGGAGACGGCCGGAGGCTGGGAGATCGGGGGAGAGAGAGAGAGTCGCCGGCGAGAGGAGAGAGAGACTCTGAGTTGTGCTATGGTGTGAACGCGCGCATGGTTCACCGGTGCATCTGAAGGTTGTGAACCGTTGGATCGTCGTTGAACTGATCCTGCGGCTGCGATTGGATGGATCTGCAAGTTGATCGGACGGTCCGGATGAGAGGAGTCTTGATCTGGTGTGGCGCGGTGCACCGAAAGCTCGGTACACCGTGTGACGTGGCGCCACCGGATCTAAGGGAGAATTGTTTTAAGGGCTGAGATTGATTTGGGTTTTAATTGGGTGTGGTAAGCCCTATTGTATCTTATTAAATCAACGGTTCAGATCTGAACACTATAGATCTAACGGATCTGCTTTAAGAAAAATTGTGTACGCACAACTACTCCGCCTACAATTAGTGTAACTGCCCCGCCTAATATAACAAATTTGTATTATTAATTTTGTTTTATTATATATAATAATAAACAAATCAGTATTAGAAAAATCTCGTTTCAACCGCTAAAAATCAATTTTAATGACCGAAAATAATAGTTTTGACCCAAAATAACTTGAAACTCATTTTTTACCCCGGTCGACATGGTTGGACCCGTATGGACTCGGTGGACTCGGTTTTGACCGAATATGACGGTTTTGACCCAAAACGACCCGACATTTATTTTTTACCTTGGTCGACATGGTTTGACCCGTATTGACCCGGTGGACTCGGTTTTGGTCAAAAATGACGGTTTTGACCCAAAACGGCTCGAAACTCATTTTTTACCCTGGTCGACATGGTTTGACCCGTATTGACCCGGTGGACTCGGTTTTGACCAAAAATGACGGTTTTGACCCAAAACGGCCCGAAACTCATTTTTTACCCTGGTCGACATGGTTTGACCCGTATTGACCCGGTGGACTCGGTTTTGATGGAAAGATGCGGTTGACTCGAGAAAAGTATATTTTTGAATTTTTAAACTTTTTTCTTAATTTTTTGAATTTTTATAAATAATAATAGAAATAAAATAACATTCGAGAAAATCTTGGTGGATCCAAAATTGGGTTACAACAATAATTATGATAATTATCAATGAAAATGATTAGTTGTGGTCAATTTAAATTTCAACAAGATTTCTTAATAGATTAGTTGTAGTCAAATTAAATCTCAATAGAATTCTTTAACTTTGTAGGTTAATTAATAATTATCAATGAAAATAATTAGTTGTAGTTGATATAAATTTTATTAACTTGGTTAATTAATAATAATCATAATTATCACACTGTGACAAATGCGAGACTCTTCAAAATTAAAGGAAAACAATATTGAAGTCACCACCTAGTAATAAAAAAAAACTAGAAATCATAAAATAGACACTGGTCAGAGATTTAGATATTGAGTTAGTTAAGCCTAAGGGAAGATCAATGTCATCGTTACCGTATCCCTTCAAACAAAAAGTTACCTCTATAATGTTTTTTTTCCAAATTTATTCTATGCATGCTATTAATTATCTAAATCTATTTCTATTTCTATTTGTGATTTATATTAATAAAAAATTGACGTTCCCTCAAAAAATTGACCTCCATAATTTTTTTCTTGGTGATGTTCCCTCACAGATACCAAAAGTTTTATGCTAATTCTCACAGGATTACAATAATAATTTTACTCACAACAAAACTCTCTCAAAGAGTAGATAATACAATTTAAACTCTAATATCTCCATAGCTCACTTAATAGATAGATGATTTGAAAGTGTTTAAGTGTAGTGAGTATGAGAATAAATACTCTAGTGCTAGAATATGAAGGCTCAATTTAACACAACCTTTGAGTATGATAGGATTGTTGGTTTTTTCTTAGAACAACTTCTATAATATGTATATTCGGAATCCTCTTTTACTTTAACTAGAATGAGAGTTATTTAAAAGTTTCCAAAACAAACTAGCCATTTCTAGCCATTGTAACCCCATTGACAGCTAATGTGGTCAACCGATTTAGATTGGTCAAGCCAATTGGTCGTCCGGTTCCTATAGATTCTTAGATGTTCATCATGAATGAACAAGTGGTGCACCAGTTCACTTGGTATTACCAAGTGGTCGACTGGTTCAACTTAAATACTAGATTTTGACAGTTTCAACCTGCTGAATTTTGAACCGATACTAATCCTATATATATGCAGAGTGATGTGTTTAAGTTTATTTTAATTGTACTATTAAGTTAAGATATAAAGATTTACATAATCACTAAAATGAACAATTAATTATTAGATTCTCAAATGTTCCTCGCTTGCTTTGGTGGCTAGGTTTCAAAGAAGAAGAAGACTAAGAAATGAACAATTAATAATTAAAATGAACAATTAATTATTAGATTCTCGGCCCAATAAGGTGGGTTCAACCCATATCATTAGGCTGGGCCCAACCTAATATATTTTTATAACATAATAATAATATTATATATTAAACAAAAAGTTCCAAATTTTTTCAAAAAAACCTTTTAAAAAATTTCTGATTTTTTTGCGTATTTTTCTTTCAATTTTGATTAATATTGGTTTGTATTTTTATATTGTAAAAATACAAATTTGGTATTAAATACACAATTTTCTTCAAAATGTTGCAAATATAAACACACACACATACAAATGCTTTGTTTTCATGCATACGACAAAGTCTCTCAAAATATATATAAAAAATTTCATATCATATTTTCATGAAAAATAAAATTAAAAAAAAGGTGTTAGCATGCATTTTGAGCTTTAATAACCACTTTATTAAAGCCATGAGAACTAGGCCTATATTTCAAAAATAAAAAAAATATTTTGTTTTCTTTTAGTATATGAGATTACAAACTTTTATTTATAGACATTAGAACAATTTGGTTTTTACCGATATTAAAAATATAGTTCTTTTATATATAGATATTAGAACGATTAGGTTTTTACCCGATAAGATTATGATCTTCTTACTGAGAAGGACTTTTCTTAAACCTTAGACATACCAACAATTAGGAAACACAACAATACTCTAGTTATATCAGACAATCAAACAATGCAGCTTATCTTAGGTAATGAGTATTAGGGGTGTTAATACCTTTGATTTACGCGACCAGTCTCTATGCCTAATCTTTGAGACCAATTAGGGTTTCTAGTGATCAAAATACTAGATTACGACTCTCATTTCCTCTTTCCACTGACAAAGGATAAGAATTTCTTATCCTGTCCATTTTCCCACACCACATGCCAATATGAAATTTCAGGAGGACATTCGGCGCGATGCTGCATCATGTACGACAATTGAGAAAGGGGATGGTTGGATTTTGGTCTTGACTTGAGTTGTTTTGGTTGTGATATTCATGATCGATGTTGCTGTTATCATTATTAGTGTGTCATTGGCAGCTGCTATCAGTGATCGGAGGGAGTAGTTGTTGTTGTCCTAGGATTCAAGCAACAATACACCTAAAAAGAGAGGTGAATTAAGTGTTCCACTAATAATAACAAATATTGAAATTAATTTAATTAAACACAATTAACCAACAATATAATTAAATTGCGTAAAGTAGAGGTAAAGAGATAGGAATTGTAAATTCGGTTTTTAACATGGTTTGACAAGTCTATATCCACACCTTAAGCACCCAAATCCGTCTTGTGTATTTTGTTCTTTCACTACTCCAAGTTGAAGATTACAATTGTCACTTGATGAATCCACACCAAGATTTTACACCACTTGAAGATTTTTTTTTTTTGACAGTTTGAACCTACTGAATCTTGAATCGATACTAATCCTATATATATACAGAGTGAAGTGTTTGAGTTCATTTTAATTGTGCCATTAAATTAAAATATAAATATTTACATAATTACTAAAATAAACAGTTAATTCTTAGATTCTAATTTGATCTTCATTTGCTTCGGTGGCTAGGTTTTAGAGAAGAAGAAGGCTATTTTTTATTTCTACACTTTCACTCCATTTTTTTTCTTTCTCTATCTTAAATTTTTCTTCAAGGGTTGCTAGGGTTCCTTACCCACTCCTTTCTTTTCCTTCTAATTTTTCTTTGGAGGCTACAGTTTTTTTTTAACACCTCCTCCTTTTTCTTACCTTGCCTTTCTATTTATAGGCAATGGGGTAGGTTCTAGAATTTTAATAGGGAAACAATCATATCCTTTGATTTCTTTGGGTCGATTTTGACCCTTCATCATTGTTGTATATTTGGGACAAAATGCTCGTCTTCTATAAAGCTCACACCAAATCTTAATCATAAAGAGAGAAAAGAAGAAGAAGAAAATGGGGCTGAAAAACTTCACTGCTATTTTTCAAAATCAGACGATCCGTTTCCTTTCAAAGGGTAGCCAAAAAGTTCCCATACACACCCATTAGCGAGCTTCTTCTTTACCAAAAAAAAACCCTAAAATAATCAGATCATCATTTTCAAACCACCTTCTAGCTATAACTGGAAACAAAAAAACAATACAGCCTCTCTCATCAGCGCTGTCTCTTTTCGCCACCCTCGAGTTACTATCTTGCCCCACGTTGACTCCAGGAACCATAGCCGCTGCTTCCACAGTACCATTAACCTGAGGTGTTCATTACCGGAATCATGACCCAAGGCAGGCCAGGAGCCCACTCACATCGTCCATGTGCATCTTCAGCGTGCTCGTTCTACATTCTTGTCTCTGACCTCTCTGGACTTAGCTTTATTCAAGCACTAGCCACTCAAAAAAGAGTGAAGAAGAGGTACGGGATATCCAGTGGAGCTGTCTCCATCATAATCACTCAAGGTATAAAGCTTCTACTTATTCTCATGTAGTTGTAATCTTTTACATGTGCATGCGACTGCAAAGGCAAGCTCCCGTTTTTCCTTTATGTGCTATGAAGTTAACATATAGTGTTGTAAGGGGTGTGATTTTTGCTTCAAACGCATATGGTCTTGAAAACTTGATTGCATGTCCTAAGGTCATGTTAAGACCTTGTCTAGTTAATTAAGAATGCTCTTACCCAAGGTTAAAGTTCAAGAACGGTATATATGATAACTATTGGGGTCATAGGTTTTCCTTCTTTTTTTGTATCGTTTGAAAATAAAAATGCATAGGACTGTCAGGGAGTTTTTCCATACCATGCTTGGGCTTTGGATCCCTTGTTAACGATGATGCATGAACCAGGCCGGCATGGAAATCTTCAATGACTATCGTGCACGATTTTTATGTTCAAAATATTCAGTACTCTAGATGTGCATAATTATTGGCCAAGCCGTAAATACAATTATTTTTGGTTGAAGAAGAATCGGTATGCGCAAGGGTTTCTGGTTCATTTCTTTTTACTGTCCCATGGCTTTTCGTTAATGCTAGTACAGCTATATTTCTCTTTTCTAATGTTAACTAGGCTGATATCTAGAAATAGGTTTATCACGGGTTTAAGAATATCAAAGAAAAGAAGGAAAAAAAAAACTTCTATGGGTCTTTAAGGCACAAAACACGCTACTAAGACAAATTTTAAGGGTTTTTTTTTTTTTTTTCACTAACGACATTTGTGGTAAATATGCCCAAACCTATATTTCATAGCATTTTTTTTTGTCGAGCTAATCTTAGTCTAATTTTAATTATTTTTCAAGTTTCGAAGAGCATTTATGCAATTAATTTTTCATTCTTTACCCTTTTATATTTAAAAACAAGTTTATTAAATCCACATGGAGCTTGCCTAAGTTTGAAAAATACGAAAAAAATTAATTTGTTTATTTTAATACAATGAATTAAGAACTTATACGTAAAATATATTTCTGATATTAAAAGAAACAAATGCAAAAATATCTTTTGGCTCTAGAATGACCAGGCTTGACCCATAAAGCCATGAGTTCACTTTATTGAGATAGACTTGCTTTAACAATAGATAAACAATTGATTAGAAAAGCACAACATTACCTTACAAATAAACAATACAGTTTATCTTAGGTATGATGTACTAGGGGTAATAATATCCACCCTATACACAATCAGTCTCCTTATCCAAACTCTAAAAACTAATTAGGATTTTCAGTGACCAAAATATAAGGTTGCGACTCCAAGCATTTTTTATTGATAGAGGACAAGAAGTCCATGTCCTTTTCGCACCATGTACACCAAAGTCCTGATCTAGGAGGATGATCACAATGATGCTATACCCGTGCTACATTCAACATTGTATGAGTTATCCTTTCTATTTTTCAATTCCTCTTATCCAAATAATGTGATACCCTCTCAAAATTCTTCTAAGTCAACATGTACTTCTACTAATTGATCTAACTATGAATGTGGTGGGCTGTAAATGAGTATACAAGATTAAACATATGGAAGATGGGACTTTCAAGCACTACAAAGCATGGTTGGTGGGCAAAGGCTATTATCAACAAAAAAAAAATTGATTTTCAAAAAACATTTAGTCTAGTGGTGAAGCCTTGCACTATTTAGACAATGCTCAATATTGGTGATACTCGAGGTTGGGTGATGCTTGAGGTTGGTCGACTTATTAGATTGATGTGTATATATACATGCTGCTTTTCTCAATGAATTTCTTGATACAGATGTGTTTATAATTCACCCTCCTAGCTTTATTGATCCTCAATCCCCAAACCACACTCGAAAACTAAAACATTTTTTTATGGTCTATATTAAGGAAAGAGACCATATATATATATATATATATATATATATATGTAAATACCTTATATAGAAATAGTTATCATATATAATATATTCCACCAGTGTATTGTATATAACCCTAAAGGTATAAATACAAAGGGATAGTTGCTTTATCAATCATCCATCACAATTATACGAAAGGCTATCTCTCAATTCTAACTGTCTAAAACAAGCATATCGTGCAAGGTTTGATCACTTAGTCAACTCTTAGTTTCTCAATCGATTTCATATTTGTAAATTTTTTTAAGTCATCATAGATTATATGATCGCGATATCTTTAAAGAAAACAAACTAAAAAAAAATTAGCTAAATATATTTATAAAATAAGCATCGAATGCATTTAAAACCAGTAAAAAATCCCATGGAAAGATTAGCACCTGATAACAAAGTTAACTCGGGAAAGAAAGGTGATAACAATGTTTCACTACATCTACTTAGTACGTATAAGTTGAAGGATTGCTACCTTGACCAATGAACTGAAAATATCGTTAATTGATAATGAATGGCATACAGTTTTACCATATCAACAGCATGAAAATTGATAATCGATCCTTTTGGGATATGTCAATCCCAAATCTATTATTCCATTTCTTTATTAATTATCATAAAAACATTTATTAAATGTGTTGTCCTCCAACTCTTTCCATAAAAAGAAAGAGTTGTGAACCACCACATTTGATCATGGACAAAAGGTAATCAAATAGTTGCCTCCACTAGGACAAGTAAACGTGCTCGATTTATCATCATAAGCATAACTATAAGCTTGAGGACACTGCTGCTTGAAAGTCTTCGAATATTGGGTAGGAGGACATGTGTCAGCTGTATTATGGTCTCCTGTGCAGCAGTACTGCGGCTGGTTAAATGCCAAACACGCACTCTTGCAGGCAATCACAGTCCCATCTGAACCTTTCACTGCTAAACTAGGATCACAAACAGCATTCACGTTAGCTGCACAGCTTGTAGAAGGGCAGCCAGTAGAACCTCCTTGCGGGGTTACCGAAATTGGGATGTTAAAGCCATCAACAAGGCTTATATCGTAAAAGTCTTTCCCACCATCACCGCTTAGAGTAAATTCTGCCAAGGATGCTGGTGGGATCGCACCGGCTCCATTGCATTCTATGACACCAGAGGCACAGTCAGCAGTGGCACAAACAAACTTTCCCGAGGCATCTGTAGAGCATTGCGTTCTGGCCCACAAGCGGCCAGACCAATTGACAGGGACACTCAGCGAAGATGAAGCACCCGTTGCCAATGTGAAGCCAGTTGAAGATAAAGACGGACCGCCAGCAGCCGTTAGAGTTCCTGGCCAGACTGTGTATGGACACTTGTTTGTGAAGTCGAAAGTCACAGATTGAGCTCCTGCATGCGTGCAAGCTGCGCAAGATTTATTTTTGTTGATATCAATAATTAAATATTGGTCGATTCAAATAAAAACACAAACAAGTTTTAAATACATCAAACTCTTGTTTCATGCTAATTTATGTGAATCTATTTTATTTTTTTTCATATAAAAAGAATAGGACTTGAATCTAAGACTTGGCCTTCGTTTTCTCTATGGGGGACTAGACGTCCGTACATTATTCAATATTTAAAATCTTGCATTAATTCACTTATTTTTCTTTTAAAAAGATAACATAACCAGGTTTATTTTTAATAGATATTTTTTTTTTTATCCGGCCACTCCCTTCTGGATATGTTTATTGGATTCACGAAATCCATTGAATAATGAAAAGTAATTTATATTGCATATGCAAACAGAAAATATATGTAATTTAAGAGCAAGGAGAATAATCAAAGTGAATAATATGCATAATAGAGTTTTGCATGCAAGAATCTAATATATGTAATATTGTAAAACTACTTGCCATAGAGGAAGATGACGAGGGTGAAGGTAATTATAGCAAAGGGCATACGACTCCCCATTGCCGAGATGCGTCGAATTAACTCCTTTTCAGTATCTTTTAAGAGATTTGAGGTAAGCAAGAAACACTCTATATTTTAAAAAAGATTGTGTTTGTCACTTAATATATAGTGTTAAATTTGCAGACTAGTAAACAGCCAAACAGAGGAACATGTGAAAATCAAGAAGAGAAAAAAGAAAAAGAAAAAGAAAAAGAGAAGTTTGTAACAACCATCTTCCACACGCACCGTCTCATCAACGATGACATTTGACAATGAATGTCAAATTATAAAATTATAATTTATTTATATTTATAAAAAAATAAATTATAAAATTGGGTCTGTCACCTAAAGTGTGCGGAGATCGTACATGCACTGACCTACACTCATCAACTATTTTTAATAGTATTTATATTTATTAAATTATAAAATCAGAAATAATCGACCCTGATAAAAAAAAAAAAAAAAACCCAATGAAATATACAAATGCCCTTGGTTTGAACCACAAGTGACAAGGGCAATTAGAGGAACGCCCTGCTTCTCACGTCAAATGAAACCAACACCCAATTGAAAATTGAATGTAACAGTACCGGTCCCTTGTTTGAACCAAGTAGATATCTCAATTGATGAGAAAGCAGACTAGTAAACAGCCAACAGTGGCAGTTCTCCTCCTGCATTACACCGTGATGAGTGCGAGACTCTTCAAAATTATCACACCGTGATGAGTGCGAGACTCTTCAAAATTGATGAGAAAGCAGAGGAGTCACTGCTTCTGGAATGAATGTAACTCTGGAATTATTCCAAATCCACAAGTTTCATAATGTTGTGTTGATTGTGAGACATTATTTCAAAAACTGAAGGGGGATAAAATTGTAAAGAATTCTAATTTTATAAATTATTTAAAACAAAAAACAATAATAAAAAAATAGAAACCATTCCGAAAAAATAAAAAATTGAAGGCATGCTTTAAAATTTTAAAGTGCCACACATAAAAATTTAGAAGAGAGAAAATAAAAAAAGTTGTCGCACCAAACTAAAAAGTTATCTGCCACACATGCCGCCTCATCCACGGCGGCAATTGATCAATGAACATCCTTGTATCTGCCTGAAGTGTGCGGGAATTGCCCACGCACTATCCTGTACTCATTAACTATTTTTTTTAATATTATTTTATATTTATTAAATTATAAAATTGAAAATAAACAACCCTGATATAAAAAAAAATAAAAGACCCAATGAAAATATACAAATGCAGGAAAGCAGGAAGAGGGCCATTCTCACAAGAAAATTGATTTACACCCGATCGACATAATATTTTGTAAGTGTAAAAGCTATATTTCTGTGTCTATAATATAAATATCAGGTAAATTTTTTTGATGGAAATATCTTTTTAATAAATATCAAAATATTTAATATCACTGAACATATATCTAATTGTGTTTAATAATTTTTTTATTTGAATAAATTTATATTTAACCAAAAGATTATATGTGTCAATAAAACAATGTCTACCCAATATATATATTTTTTATTTTGTATTTTAAAATATTATGAAATGAGCATCACTTGCTTATATTTATTTAATTAATTAAATTAAATGAAATGAAAAAAATGTCTATAAAAAAAACAACAAATAAAAAAACTCAAGATATCTCGAGTCATTTTCAAAATAAGTAAAAAATCCTATAGGAATAAAATAAGAAAAATCAATGGAGCCCGATATCCAATTAAATAAATGTTAAAGGATGAAACTGAAATAAAAACGAGCTTAAAAAAAAAACAAGCAAACTCAGGCAAACCTTATAAACCTGAGTTAATCTCTAAAACTTACAACTCATGAAATCCTAGATTCGAGCTTGATTAAGAAGCACAATTCTCAACTAATTTAATGTTGAATAATGAAAACAGGAAAAAAATCAATTTAAAAAAAATATTAAAGTGAAAAAACATACTAATTAAAAGAATAAAAATTAAAAAAAAAACTTATGAAGGATGATATTGTAAAAGAAATCGAAAAAAATCTTAAGTGACTAACTAGATATCTCAATTAATGAGAAAGCAGAATAGTAAACAGGAAATTAGAGGAACTCCCTGCTTCTCACGTCAAATGAAAGCAACACCCAATTGAGTAACGAATGTAACTCTGGTCCCTTGGTTTGAACCACAAGTGACTAACTAGCAGACTGGTCAACAGCTTATTAGAGGAATTGAATGAAAGCAATTGAATGCAGGAAGAGGGCCAGGCTAGTAAACAGCCAACAGCGGCAGTTCTCCTCCAGCATATGCAACTGAGGAGCCGTGATGAAGGCGACACTCTTCAAAATAAATCTTGAATCGATTGACTGATGCTCTTTTCTTTTTTGTCGGTGTATAAATTAGTGGTTAGCTAATTAATTATCACACCGTGATGAGTGCGAGACTCTTCAAATCCAATTGTCGAATGAATGTAACTCTGGAATTATTCCAAATCCACAAGTTTGATAGTGTTGTGTTGATTGTGAGACATTATTTTAAAAACTGAAGGGGAAAAATTGTTAAAGAATTCTAATTTTATATTTATTCCAATTCAAACAAGTAATAATTAAAAGAATACGAATCATATCTAAAAAAATAACAAATTAAAAGTGTGTTTTAAAATTTTAATGCCAATAAAATGATGTTTACCCAATACAATTTATTTATTTATTTTGTATTTCAAAATATTATAAAATCAGCATCACATGCCTATATTTAATTAATTAATTAAATGAAAGAAATATCTACAAAAAAGAGAAATTATAAAAAAAACAACAACAAATAAAAATACTCGAGATATCCGAGTCGTTTTTGAAAATAAGTGAAAAATTCTATAGAAAAGAAATTAAAAAAAATCAATGGAGCCCGATATCCAATTAAATAAATGTTAAAGTATGAAACTGAAATAAACATGAGTTTTAAAAAAGGAAAAAAACCAAGTAAACTCGGGCAAACCTCCTAAACCCTGGTTAATCTCTAAAACTTGCAACTCATGAAATCCTAGACTCGAGCTTGATTACGAAGCACAATTCTCAACTAATTTAATATTGAATAATGATAACAGGAAAAAAATCAATTTAAATAAACTAGCAAAGTGAAAAAACATAGCAATCAAAAGAATGATGATTAAATCTGATAGGAAAAAAAAACTTATGAAGGATGATATTGTAAAAAAATTCAAATTAAAAAATTATCTCAAATAAAAAAATAACAATTAAAAGAATAGAGACAAAATTTGAAAGATAAAAAAACTGAAAGGGGATGAAATTGTAAAAGAATTCCAATTTAATAAATTATTCCAAACAAAACAAACAATGATAAAAAAAACATCACCAAATCCGAAGAAATAACAAATTGAAGGCGTGCTTTGAAATTTTGAAGGGGCACATGTGAAAATCAAGGAGAGAGAAAAAAAGAAGAGAAAGAAAAGGTTGTTTGCACCAAACCAAACAACCAGTTCACTTGGTCTTACCAAACAGTCAACCATATCAACTTAAATACTAGATTTTGATTAATCTAAGATATAAATATCTACATAATCACTTAAATGAACAATTAATTCTTAATGACTAATGAATGTAACTCCGGTCCCTTGTTTGAACCACAAATGACTACCTAGATATCTCAATTAATGAGAAAGCAGACTACTAAACAGCCAACAGTGGCAGTTCTCCTCCAGCACCAGCAACAGACGAGCCGTGACGAATGCAACACTCTTCAAAATTATCACAATGCGAGACTCTTTAAAATTTAAAGAAAAAATAATAATAAATTCACCACCTAATAATTAAAAAATAAAAATCCAAAAATAAACGTTGGTTATAGATTAAGTCGAAGGAAGATCGATGTCACCCTTACTGCATCCTTTGAAATGAAAGGTTATCTCATCAATGCATTTTAAGAAATTTATTCCATGCATGATATTGATTATTTAAATTTATTTCTAATCTTATTCGTGATTTTAATCATATTTGGCCACCAGTAGTACTGTTTCAGATCCTGGTACATCTTAGTACTACTTGGATGTACAGTGAACTTAGACTCGTGGGCCTCTTGTAGTAACTTTTGTTTAATGACTTTGTTGTCAGGCACATACATGCGTCGCCCCAACATCACTATTCCATCATCTCCCATTTGAAAAAGAGTTTCACCTCCGAATTCCAGTTTGATTCTTACTTTTGACACTTCATCATCAAGCTGTTGTGTCTCTAATATTTGCTCTCGATATCCTGACTTCACCCTTAGTTGAGCTATTAAGGATCCTTCCGAACTCCCATTTAATACTGCCCCTAATCTCTTTAGCTCAATCATGGTTTTCTCATCCTAAGTTGCTAGTCCACCTATAATTTCCTTGTCTTTACGGCTGAGAGCATCTGTGACTACATTCACTTTTACTGGATGATAATCTATAATACAGTCGTAGTCTTTAATTAATTCTACCCATCTCTGTTGTTGCATGTTCAACTCCTTCTGTAACATCAGATATTTAAAGCTCTTATGATCTGTGAAAATTCAAACCCGGGATCCGTATAAGTAGTGCCTCAATACTTGTAAGGCAAAAAATACTGCTGCCAATTCTAATTCATGAACTGGGTAGTTGATTTCATGAGTCTTCAGTTGTCTCGATGCATAGGCAACTACTCTTCCATGCTGCATTAGGACACAACCTAGTCCTTTACTTGAGGTATCGTTGTAGACTACAAAACCTTCTGTTCCGGATGGAAGGATTAGTAGGGGGCAGTAGTAAGCCTTCTCTTCAATTCATGAAAGCTCTCATTGCACTTCTTTGACCACTCATATCTTATATTCTTCCTAACGAGTTGTGTCAATGGAGTTGCTATTGTTGAAAACCCTTTGATAAACCTTTTATAATACCCTGCCAATCCAAGAAAACTACGGATTTTAGTTACCGTAGTAGGCCTTTCCCACCTCAGAACTGCTTCCACCTTCTAAGGGTCCATAAAAATGCCTTCTAAAGACATTACATACCCTAAAAGGTAACTTCTTTTAACCAAAAGTCATATTTATCCAACTTGGCATACAACTGACAGCTCCTCAGAGTCTGTAGTGTCTGTCTCAGGTGCTGTTCATGCTCCTTATAGGATTTGGAGTAAACCAAGATGTCATCGATGAATACGACAACAAACTTATCAAGGTATGGTTGGAATACCCGGTTCATTAAATCCATAAAAGTGCTGGAGCATTATTTAATCCAAATGGTAGCTCCAAGAACTCAAAGTTTTCATAGCGAGTTCTGAAGGCAATTTTCAGCACATCTTGCCCTTTAATTCGCACATGGTATTAACATGATCTTAAATCAATCTTTAAGAACACTTTAGCACCCTTCAACTGATCAAATAAATCATTTATCCGAGGAAGCAGATATCTGTTCTTTACCGTCACTTTATTCAGCTAATGGTAATCTATACAAAGCCTCAACGTTCCATCTTTCTTCAAAAATAATACAGGTGCCCCACAATGTGAGTTGCTTGGTCGTATGAACCCTTTGTCTAAGAGCTCCTGCAATTGAATTTTCAACTCATCCAATTCCTTAGGGGCCATTCTATACGGCGGTTGGGCTATATGAGACACCCTAGGCAATATGTCGATGGTGACTTCAACTTCTCTTTCTAGGGGTAGTCTCGGCAGTTCTTCTGGAAATACATCTGGAAATTCCCTCACAATTGGAATGTCAGACAGTCCTATTTTACCCTTTTTCGAATTTATCACATAGGCATGGTATGATGTACAACCTTTCTTTAGTAGTTTTCTCGCAGCCATAGCCGAGATTATATTCTCTTAGGTTGGAAATTCTCTCCTTCTTAAAGACCATTGTTTCACCCTTAGCCCCCTAGAAGGTTACTGTTTTTGTAAAGCAGTCTAGACGAGCCTTATTTTTACCCAACCAATTCATGCCTAGGGTTATATCAAAATCACTTAATTCTAGGGGTATTAAATCTGCTTCTAGTTCACACCCATTAATGTTAATTCCCACCCCTTTCGAATATAATTTATGTTTCCACAGTTTCACCCAAAGCTGTCCCAATAATAAATCCTTTTTCTACCATTTTTGTTCCCTTATTCAGTTTGGCTACATTTTTATTTGTTATAAAGGAATGGGTGGCACCAGAATCAAACAAAACATGCATTTGATAGGTATTAATTTGCAGCATACAGGCCACCACATCTGATATCGCTTTGACATCCTCCTGGGTTGTATGAAAAAATCTTCCCTGACCTCTTTCATTTTGCATTCTAGGTCGTCCCCTATTAGAGTTGACTCCTGACTTAATCGTCTTTCCTGGTTTGTTCACTGTGATGGACTGCTGGTGACTCTAACTTGGCTGCCTTTGATTCTGAGGTTGTTTAGT
This sequence comes from Populus nigra, assembly GCF_951802175.1. Lineage (NCBI taxonomy): Eukaryota > Viridiplantae > Streptophyta > Magnoliopsida > Malpighiales > Salicaceae > Populus > Populus nigra. The sequence goes on along the minus strand of NC_084852.1, from coordinate 26,923,934 downwards.
ATTTCACCAGGGGCATTCTCTTTTAAAGTGACCCTTCTCACCACAATGATGACATCCTCTTCCCAAGTACTAGCATGCTCTCCACCTATGACCTTCTCCTTAGCATATATAGCATCGACCAGGAGAAACCAAGCAATTCCTAGGGTGTCTTTGTTCGCACTATGCACAAAAAGGGTAGACAATGTCTTTCTGATAATTAGACCCCCCAAAGCAACAGTTCTGGAGCGAGCCTGACCACCTCCTGACTTCCCACTGATATTCTGTCGAGAACTAGCTGATGTCCCCCCATCTTTTCTTGAATTGAAAGAACTGTCCGCCTTTACCCTTCTTTGGAAGTGGTGGTTTACCTGAAAATTCCATATCCTTTTGTTTTCCTACACCCCTATGACTCTGTTGGCCTTCTTCCATACAAGCCTCTAAGGCCTGTGCTGCTTTAATCAGTTCCTTTACTGTCTTGAATTGTAAAGCAATCAACCCCTGCTTCAATTCTTGTCTAAAACCATCCCTTAACTTTTCTATCATGTGTTGTTCTGATGGGACATAATGTGGTGCGAATAGTGAGAGGTCATGAAATCGCCTCTCGTACTCGAGTAATGACATCCCCTCTTGTCTCAAGGCTAGGAATTCCTATTCCTTCATCTTTCGATGATATTTGGAGTAATATTGATTCTCAAACTCCGTCTTGAAATCATCCTAGGATAGGGTTTTTGTAGCCCTCTTCAACTGAACTGTCTCCTACCAAGTCATAGCACCGTATGATAGTAATTATGTAGCACAATCTTCCTGTAGATAATTTGGTATCTTAATTTGAATCATCGTTTTCTCTACCTTTCTAATCCACCTTCCTACCACTTCAACATCTTATTCACCTAAGTAGGGTTCACAACCCATTTCTCTCATACTTTTCACCAATCGAACTAGATGTACCACATTATTAGTAGCTCTAGCTGCTTCTGAAACGATTTGTATGGTGTGTGCAAGTGGGGGTGTTGGCATAGGAGTGGCAGCATTACCCATACTTTCCATTAATGCTTTGACTAGTTGGGCCAAGAGCATCAAATCAACATAAGAAATAGATGACTCAACAGGTGTAGTCTGAGGGGGCTCCTCTGCTTGTTCCCGTGGAGCTGACATGGTCGGCCGAACATCCCCAGTTTTCCTTGGTGCCTGTTTGACTTGAGGCCCTGTTGATTCTTCATGCCTTGTTTGAGTTGATACTATTGGTGCATGTGAAGCAGTATCTTCCAAAGAGCTCTTTTCTTGCCCCTCGTAAAAGTCTATATCTCTGTCCCCCCTCCCTGTAGAGGATAGATGTGTTATAATCTCTTGGTGGGTACGTACCATCCTGCAATAAATTAACAAACATCAACAACTTCTTTTGAATTCTTCCCAGAATCCATACCAGGGCTCTGATACCAACTATAACAAACCCGACTGTATGATTTGATCAACGCTAAAAGATCCCAACATATGCTCTTAATTTGAGGGTAATTTTTTTTTTTGTAAAGAATTCTACCAAAATTTCAGTAGAGTTTCGTTTGTATTTAGGACATCCCAAGTTATCGACTACTATCAATTTACTCAATCAACCCATCATCACAAGATCCCATAATTACGGACCTTATTTCAATCATCAATATTCAACACCTCATACAATCCACACAATATATATATATATATTCTACGAATAAGTTCAATATGAACATAGCCCACAAATCATATTATAAAATTTAAAAGAAAAAGGGATACTAACATGTTAAGAGAGAATTTAAAACATAATAAGTATTCTTAAACATTTCAAAAGAGTTAATTACAGGATAACTAATGTACTACATGCTGAGCTAAGACTTTTATATATACATCCAGGTTTACACAAAAGCGTACTGCATAATCACGTTAATTCAATTATGCTTAAGTTAAATTTTATTTCCCCCAAATTCAATCAAGAACTCTAACTTTTCAAATTTAAAAAATTCAATCAATTAAGGACTTTAAGCCATTAAAAATCAGATCAAAAGTTTTTAGAATGCCTTACCAAGCAAGTAATTAAACTCTAAACACTACCCAATTCAAGCTTCCAACTCCTCTTCTTATTTAATCTTGGTCGAACTTCCCTTCTCCTTTTGTATTCACCTTTACTAGATTTTTCTTCCTTCCAATTAATGCTCACTAAGCTTGGTTAATGTTTTCTCAAGATCTCCTATTAAGATTTTATGTTTCCTTTACCATTTTTCTCTCTCACACATGTAAATGGTAGTTTCCCCCTCTTTTTTCTCTCTCTCTTTTTTCTTCTTGCCCGTGCACACACACATGCACACTTCTATATATATATATATATATATATATATATATATATATATATCAACTTTTTATCAAATTTCCTCTATATCCCAAATAGTAAATTTCTTGTTCCTAAGATAAAATTCCTGGATCCTGGTACTTGTCTATATAAACTTTTTACCTGGGTGAATTCCAATTTCATTTAGTTACATATTGACAATTTTATTTCCAGGTAACTCACTCCCAATAATATTTTATTCACTTTTCTATATTTGTTTTCATACTTGGTTTGTTCTAATGCTTATTTGGTACTTCTGATAAATCTATTCTATAAGCATTTAGATTGCTTTTCTGCCTAATTTTCAACCCGGGTTTACAAATATAATACATAAAAACACACACACACACACACACACATATAGTATTATTCATTTTATCATTTAATACATGTATACATATTTCAAATATATCTATTACTATTTTATTTTTTGTTGAATATTAAATAACAGTAGAACAATGGATACCATTATGGATATATACTCGAAATCCATTTAATAAAGTATGAATATCTGAATTTTTTATCCAATTAATAATGAGTAGGGTATAGATATAGAAAAACCCAACTCATAGATATCCATTGCGATCCCTATACATAATTTCAATATATAAAATCAATTCATTAATTCAGTTATTTTTATTTTACAAAGATAAAATGATGATAAGTGCAAAATATACATATGTTTTTATTCATTTTACATTATGCTTTTAATGTGTTTTAAGCTTATTTGAGCTCATTAAAAATAATTTTATGAGTTTGGCATGCGTAAGAGACTTGAATTAATTGTTAAAAGATAAGAAATTCTACATTTTATGTTTCGAACCTTGGTTTTTCTGACAGGTTTTTCACCAAGTTGGAGTTACAGAATGAGAACGTGGCTTAATCAAAGTTGAACTACACATATCCAGCTTTTCAGGAAGGTATTAAGGGCAGAAATCTAATCTCATTTGAACCTTTAATCGGATCTGCAAAATCAGGCCAGAATATTACTTGGAACAAAATTCTCTACTTGCACACTAGATATTCAAACGAGCATATCTTGAGTTTTAGATATCGATATCAGGAAATTCAAAAGCCCAGATTCATCTAAACATCTAGGGATATAACTTTTATGAGGGGCTCCAGGTTAGATAAAATTGTTTTCAAGACGAAAATCTTGGTGCAAGTCGGATGGCGGGTTTTGTCTCTTAATCTAATGGGAAACTAACAAGATGGGAATCCTATCATTTAAAGAAAATCAAATGGGATCATATAGATATTGTCTATAGCCTGTAACCTTCTAGTATTTAACCTTGATATCTTATCATGAAGGCTGCTACTTAGGATTTTAAAAAAATAAGGAGATCAACGTGACAAAGCATAAAGGGAAAAAATGTTCTTTTCCATTGAAATTTTCAGAGAGTTCATCTTTGCTGTTGGAATTTTCAAAGACCATGAGCAACTAATTGTCAATTTCAATTCAAGGGGAATAAACACCTTCTCTATTATCAAGTTGTGAGAAGTAACATTATCATTGTAATTCTTTTAGACTCAAGTACTTATTTTTTCTTATTTCAGAATTATGCTATTGATTTCTGCTCAACATAATTGAATTGTTTTGAGATGACATGTATGCTTTCTAGTTTTTTTCAATCTGTAATTGTTGTTAGAGACTGTATTTAGAAGAAAAATAATTAATTTGATTGTTGCAGCTCTCATCTTAATTTATTAGGGAAGAATAAGTTAAGTTAAATAAACAGTTGCTTAGTATAAATTTGACAGACTTTGCTCTTAAGGTTACTTTTGAAATAATAGGAATTGATTTTCAATATTAAATTTGTTTGATGGTAACAAATTGATTAGAAAGCTTTGTCTAATTAATTTACTGATAGTCTCCTTGATTCCACTTAGCTTTAAGAGATATCGAATTTATTTACATGACTTGAAAGAACATTTATTTTTACTTTGATGATCAACAAATTTATAGGAATGAATGTATGAACCTTTTGAATTGAGTTAACAACATATCAATTTTTCAATTTTATTTCTAGAATCTCATTTCTTTAATTATTCAAATACCCCCTTTTTATTTATTTCAGTTTCTTGTAGGAAGATAAAAAATTTTTTCCAAATAAAAACATGCAAAGTGTGTGAGATATTTGTTTTTGGAAGTTAGTTGATTGAATATTATAAGATGGTTGAATATAACCATTAAATTTGAATTTTGAGAATTTTTAGATCATTGTGAAAAATCTTGCAATGAATATTATATGTACCAATTATTTTTTATAAAAATAATGATTGACTAATAAACCCAAGATTGTATGGTCTAACCTTAGGCTTTGTCTTTCAGATATTGATTAATAAAAAAAATAAAATAAAAATAAAAATAAAATTGTCCTTGTATTAATTGTTCTTATCAATTGATTAATTAATCCAAGATAGAATGGTCTTATACTAGGTCCTGTCTTTCGAGTGTCATTTATCGAGCAACATGATCAATTAATATTTGATCAATGAATTAATTGTTTCTATCGATTACTAATTGACTCATGATGATATGATCTAATATTGGGCTATGTTCTCCTGGTGTCGATAAGTGTATAATGGTACCAATTAATACATGATCTCTATGATATTAACCAATAAAATTAAGTAGCCCAAGATGGAATGGTTCAATAGTGGGCCCTATTCTTTGGATGCTATGAAATGAATAATATAAATTTTCAACCCATAATAAGCCTCATATATAGATGTGCTCAACATTTCCAAATAACTGAGGATTGAAAGGTCAATAGTATAACCTGTTCTTTAAATGTTGTTTAATAAATAATAAGAACAATACATCGAATAACATATATAACAGTTTAGGTGAACCATAAAAAAACACATTTATCATTGAAAACAAAAAACAATGCAACTTACCTTAGATATGATGTATAGGGTTATGTCTATCTTACCTATTAAATAACCAACTCCTTACCACAATCTCTAAAGACCTGTTAGGGTTTCTAGTTATCATAAATCTAGGTGGCGACTTATTTTTTTTTTTTAACCTTTTTTTTCACATAGCTCGCCCCGATGTCCACATGCAATACAAGTTTTTTGAGGTAAAAAAATATTATAAAAATAACACAATAAATTAGTTGCATTGTTAGGAACGACGCAACCATATAAATTACGTTGTTCTCAACAATACAATTCAATATCTTACACTGCTAAGAATATCATAAACCTATTGAAATATATATATTTTTATTTTAATTTAGAATTTTAAATAATTTTTTTCCTCTGCAAATCAAAATAACTAATTTATTGATGTCATTTTATTCTCAATAATTATGATAATTATCAATGAAAATGATTGGTTATAATCAATTTATATTTCACTACAATTCCTTAACTTATAATTAATTAATAATTGTTGATACACGACGTCGGGCGACGGCTCCCGCTTTTTTGTTTATTTTAACAAAAATGGTTTTTTTCTCGATTGAGGGAAACAAAAATTTTATTGGAGTCGCCATCTAGTAATTTGAGGGAACTAGAAATCCCAAATTAGACACTGGTCCCAGAGATTCGGGTACGGGATTAGTTATGATTAAGGGAAGGTAGACACCACCCTTAAAACATCCTTTCAATAGAAAGGTTACCCTTACTTGTGTGTTTTCTATTTGATTCACAATGCGATTATATTTTGGGCTTATTTGTAAATTTTTTAATGATTAAAGTCGGTCCCTAAAAATAGGAGTCACATTAAAAATGACATCAGTCCCTAAAAATTAGGAGACTCGTCTAAAATATTGACGTTTTTTCCCTAAAAAGGAGAATTACGTCTGTGTTACCAAAAGAAATAATGGATATAATCCATTATATTTTGGGTTTATTGGTAACTTGTTTTTTTTTTTAATGGTTAACGTCGGTCCCTAAAAATAGGAGACGCGTTAAAAATGACATCAGTCCCTAAAAATTGGGAGACTTGTCGACTTTGGTTTTTGTATTTTTTTTACAACATGCAAGAAAATTTACAAGCATTTATATATAAAAAAATATCAAAAATACCAGTTGAAACCCAAAAAATTACCTGAGTGTCAATGTATAGGTAAAAGACTGAAATACCCTCGGATTTCTCGAAAAATTACGAAAATGCCACTGGCGGCGCGTGTGGCACACGCGCGGTTACTGTGGGCGGCGGCGAGATTTCCCGGCGAGATTTCTGTCCAACCAACGGTCGATCCTGGTAGATCTGAGGACGAGGATTCTGATGGAGGTGGTATCGTCGGCCGTTGATGGCTGACGAAGGAGAATTGACGACTTGAAGCTTCGGTGGCCGCCGACAATCGCGGCCCTTTTCCGGCCAAATGAGGCGGCGAAATCAATGAAAACCACCGGGGGTTTTCTTTACATCAGGGGAGAAACCTTTCTGTGGTGGTGCGGAGGCTGGAGACGGCCGGAGGCTGGGAGATCGGGGGAGAGAGAGAGAGTCGCCGGCGAGAGGAGAGAGAGACTCTGAGTTGTGCTATGGTGTGAACGCGCGCATGGTTCACCGGTGCATCTGAAGGTTGTGAACCGTTGGATCGTCGTTGAACTGATCCTGCGGCTGCGATTGGATGGATCTGCAAGTTGATCGGACGGTCCGGATGAGAGGAGTCTTGATCTGGTGTGGCGCGGTGCACCGAAAGCTCGGTACACCGTGTGACGTGGCGCCACCGGATCTAAGGGAGAATTGTTTTAAGGGCTGAGATTGATTTGGGTTTTAATTGGGTGTGGTAAGCCCTATTGTATCTTATTAAATCAACGGTTCAGATCTGAACACTATAGATCTAACGGATCTGCTTTAAGAAAAATTGTGTACGCACAACTACTCCGCCTACAATTAGTGTAACTGCCCCGCCTAATATAACAAATTTGTATTATTAATTTTGTTTTATTATATATAATAATAAACAAATCAGTATTAGAAAAATCTCGTTTCAACCGCTAAAAATCAATTTTAATGACCGAAAATAATAGTTTTGACCCAAAATAACTTGAAACTCATTTTTTACCCCGGTCGACATGGTTGGACCCGTATGGACTCGGTGGACTCGGTTTTGACCGAATATGACGGTTTTGACCCAAAACGACCCGACATTTATTTTTTACCTTGGTCGACATGGTTTGACCCGTATTGACCCGGTGGACTCGGTTTTGGTCAAAAATGACGGTTTTGACCCAAAACGGCTCGAAACTCATTTTTTACCCTGGTCGACATGGTTTGACCCGTATTGACCCGGTGGACTCGGTTTTGACCCAAAACGGCCCGAAACTCATTTTTTACCCTGGTCGACATGGTTTGACCCGTATTGACCCGGTGGACTCGGTTTTGATGGAAAGATGCGGTTGACTCGAGAAAAGTATATTTTTGAATTTTTAAACTTTTTTCTTAATTTTTTTGGATTTTTATAAATAATAATAGAAATAAAATAACATTCGAGAAAATCTTGGTGGATCCAAAATTGGGTTACAATAATAATTATGATAATTATCAATGAAAATGATTAGTTGTGGTCAATTTAAATTTCAACAAGATTTCTTAATAGATTAGTTGTAGTCAAATTAAATCTCAATAGAATTCTTTAACTTTGTAGGTTAATTAATAATTATCAATGAAAATAATTAGTTGTAGTTGATATAAATTTTATTAACTTGGTTAATTAATAATAATCATAATTATCACACTGTGACAAATGCGAGACTCTTCAAAATTAAAGGAAAACAATATTGAAGTCACCACCTAGTAATAAAAAAAAACTAGAAATCATAAAATAGACACTGGTCAGAGATTTAGATATTGAGTTAGTTAAGCCTAAGGGAAGATCAATGTCATCGTTACCGTATCCCTTCAAACAAAAAGTTACCTCTATAATGTTTTTTTTCCAAATTTATTCTATGCATGCTATTAATTATCTAAATCTATTTCTATTTCTATTTGTGATTTATATTAATAAAAAATTGACGTTCCCTCAAAAAATTGACCTCCATAATTTTTTTCTTGGTGATTTTCCCTCACAGATACCAAAAGTTTTATGCTAATTCTCACAGGATTACAATAATAATTTTACTCACAACAAAACTCTCTCAAAGAGTAGATAATACAATTTAAACTCTAATATCTCCATAGCTCACTTAATAGATAGATGATTTGAAAGTGTTTAAGTGTAGTGAGTATGAGAATAAATACTCTAGTGCTAGAATATGAAGGCTCAATTTAACACAACCTTTGAGTATGATAGGTGTCATCACCCAATTTTGGGTGATTCCCCAAAATTCGTTTTTTTTCCCAAAAAATAAAATAATCAAAATAAAAAAAAAATAATAAAATAGAGGCTGGCAATGCGGAGAAAGCTGACCAAGAAAGGCTGCAAAAATAGGCAAAAATCAAGCTGCAATTTTCGGAGGCCCAAATGTACGCTGTTATGCGCAAAAATAGAAAAATGCAAATTCAAAGGTCAAATTAAATGAGCATTGGACGAATTTGCATAAAAATTAAGTCTAATGACATAATTAAATTTTTAATGGGCCAATTTGATTTAATCATGGGCCAAATTGAATGTTAATTATGTTTAAGAATTAATTTGGGTCCAATTGAAGGATTTAATTAAGTGCAAGGACTTAATTACACTTTAAGCGGATCAAAATTAATTTGAGGTCTTAATCGGTGAAAAATTAAGTTTGGGGCCTAATTTAAACTTAATTGAAAGATTGGAATTTTGAAAGACCTAATTTAATTTTTACCAAGTTTTTGCAAAAAAAAAAAAAAAAAAAAAAAAAAAAAAAAAAAAAAAAAAAACCGGGTCACTGTTCATCATCTTCCCCGCGAAACTGCCCGAGTGGCAGACTTCAAGGAGCATTTTCGGCCTCGTTTCTTCCTCCAAATCCGACAACCCGTGCACCAAAATGTCCACAGGAAACCCCTTTATCCTCGAGAATGGTCCGGTCGGGTCAAAAAACTTTGAAACGGCTTCGTTTATTGGCCCAAAGTGGCCACCTCGTTCAGTCTGCAGCCTTGGATTGCCAAAATTTGGCAACTCGAGGTGCACACTTTGAACCAACGGCTTGGATTACTCGAGTCGAATCAAGGGCTGATACTTTTTCCACATTGAAGACAAGATTACCCTCTTTCCAGCCCTATAAATAGGAGCAATTTTCATGCTCAGAGGACGGAGGAAATCGAGCTCAAAGTTGGCCGAAAACCAGCCTTCTGTATTCATTTTTCCTGCAAACAATCCTTTTTCTGCTTCCTCTCTCCACCGTGGCCTTCAGCCACCACCACCTTCATCACCTGGCTTCTCACCATCATCCCCACCTCCAGTAGCCATAAAACCATCTCACGTGACAGTTGCACCACTTCTCTCCCTCTCTCCTCTGTAAAAATCTTCTCCTCTGCCACCGTGACTCCAGCAGCGGCGGCGACAGCAGAGGTAGCATCCACCACCTTGCCCAGAAGCTCTCTTCCTTCCCAAAGGCAGCCGGGGTAGCAGTTCTCTCCTCAGCCACACCAACAGCTCCAGCCGTGAGCTTTCCTTCTCCTCTGCAGGACTCGTTTCCTTCTTCTTCCAGCCGTGACCAGTGCACGCCGCCGGCCTCACCACCTCCAGTTGCACCGCGCTCCACCAGCCAGGCCGCCAACTCCCTCCAAGCCAGGTAATTCTCTCCTCCCCTTCCCCTTCTTCTTCGTCGTCTCAGTTCTTTGTTCACTGAGTGAACAGTGGACGTGAATTATAATTCACGTCCTACTGTTCACGCATGAACAGTAGACGTGAATTATAATTCATGTCTACTGTTCATGCAGTGTATTATATCTTTTTTTTTAAAAAAAAAAAACAATTTCAAAAATTAAAAAAAAATCCAAAAAAATTCAAAAATCATTTAAAAAAAAAAACTTGTGACTCTTTTAAATATTTTTCTGCCAAGTTTGCTTAATATTGGATTGTATACTTACATTGTAAGATACAAGTCCGGTATTAAAATACCCGGTTTTCTCCGAAATATTTTTTAAAAAACAAAATTTCAAAAAAAAAATATTTTATAGCATACGGCCAAGTCCTAAAGAATTTTCCAAGCATGTTTTCAAAAGAAATTCTATCTTTCTCACATTTTAAAAATCCAAAAAAAATGGATATCATAACTAGTTATGATCATCCATTAGGGTTTGGCCAAAATATCAAAAACCTTTTTCCAACCTTTTTTTTTTAGGATCCAGATGTAGGCTTTAATATTTGTGGGGTGTAAAATTACACGATAAAGTACACCCTCGGGTATTAAAGATACAAGGTGTAAATAAATGCAATCCTAAAATTTAGATTTTAGAATGGTTAGGATTTAACCCAATAAGATAGAGACTCCCTCACGAAGGGAGATCTATCTTGAACCTTAGAAAAGACCAACGAATAGAAACTCGACCTAGAAAAAAAATAATCAAACAACAATGCAGCTTACCTTAGGTAGGGTGCACTGGGGGTGATGCGTCTTCCCCTTGCACAACCAGTCCCTTACTCAGACTCTCGCAGACCATAGGTTCCTAGTGACCATAATACTAGGTGGCGACTCCAAAGAACCAAGCAAAACACAAATAATAGAAAAAATCGCCAGCGGACGCCACGCGGATTTCCGACGTGCGACAGAATGGCGACTCCACTGGGGAAAGCCATGTCTGGTCGGACTAAGCATTGATTGTTTGATTGTTTTTCTTTTGTTGGTCTTTAATTTTAGCTCGCATTTTTACCGCTTTAGCATGCATTTTAATTTTGCGAATAAACCCAATTCTAGGATTAGGTGGGGAGTAGCGGTCTGCCTCATGACTTTCAGTCGGGGTTCAGATTCGTGAAACATCCAACTATAAACTGAGTGTTTACTCGGTAATGGCGGTCACAATGTGTCCCAACCATTCCTTGTAAACCCCTATACTGCCTTCACGTGAGGTGGTCACTGGGCAGTTCATAGACCCTTTTAAGACTAGGTAGAAAGCCTACCCATCATGTAATGACCTAAAACCTTCCTTTAGAGCATGAACCCCTTACATATTCATTTTGCATGGGTTTTTGTCAGTCATACCCAATGTACCTACATTTGCATCCACACACATACATCCATCCATTGTAAATAACATACATACATGCAACAGGTTGAAATATAGGTCCCCAAATAGCCTATAACACCCGACTCTGAACACAAAACATGGAAGGTGAAGAGCGTGCTCACCGTGACGCCCATTTCCAAGAAGAGTTAGAATCTCTGAAAGCAAGCGTGGCTCGCCTCACTAGCTTACTCGAGCAAACACTTAGAAATGCCTCTGGTGAAGATCCTTCCAACCGGCCTGCTATTTTTGTTCAACCTCCAGCAACAGCTCAACCCGAAGAAAGAATGAGTGAACATGGTCATGAACCTCCACACAATCCAACTTTTGTGCACTCAATGCCACCAGCACCAACCCCCGCAATCATAGATGCATTTGCCAATGAGTCCCACAAGACCAAGTCATCTGATGACATTGATAAGATGGCAGCGCTAGAAGCTCGAATCAAAGCCATTGAGAGGGTAGACTTGTACAATCCAGTACGAGCAGTAGAAATGTGTTTGGTCCCAAATGTGGTTGTCCCGAAGAAGTTTCGTGTTCCTGAATTTATCAAATATACTGGAACACAATGCCCCATAACTCATCTCAAATCCTACTGTAACAAAATGGCAGAAGTAGTACATGATGAAAAACTACTAATGCATTTTTTCCAAGATAGCTTAAGTGGGGCGGCATTAAACTGGTACATGAGATTGGACAATACCAAGATCCAAAGATGGAAAGACTTGGTGGATGCTTTTGTCAAGCAATACAAGTATAATATGGACATCACTCCTGACAGAACCAGTTTGTCCAACCTAGAGAAAAGGGACAAGGAAAGCATAAGGGAATATGCTCAAAGGTGGAGAGACCTAGCTGCTCAAGTACATCCTCCACTCCTGGATAAAGAGATGGTCACTCTATTTGCCAACACGCTCAAGGACCCATACTACGAGCATGTGATGGGTAGTTCGGCCCAACAATTTATTGACGCTGTGGTAGTAGCTGAACGCATAGAGCAAGGAGTAAAGAGTGGTAGAATCTCTGTATCTGTGGAGAAAAGGGGCTTTGAAGGTAAAAAGAAAGAGGTTGACTATGTTGAAAGTGGATATAAGGGTAGGAAGAACCCATTCCAGAACTATCACACTCCATCCCCTTCGCCCCAAATTTCTAACATCAATCTCAACCCTATATTTCCCACAAGAAAACCTGAGCCTCAAACCACACACCAAAGAGTCCAAGAACAACTACCTCCATTACCGATACCCTTAAATGAGATGTACCAAAAGCTACTAAGCATCGGGCATATAGCTCCAGAACCCTTGACACCTCTGCAACCACCTTACCCTAACTGGTACAAGCCTGACCTTACTTGCGAGTACCATGCTGGTGCTGCGGGACACAACATTCATACTTGCAGTGCCTTCAAGAAGAGGCTTATGCATTTGATTAAAGCTGGATGGATAACCTTCGAAGGAACTCCAAACGTGGGTTCGAATCGTTTACCCAATCATGCTTCAGGTACTGGATCGGTGAATGCACTAGAGGTGGAATGTTTTGAAAACCTCAAAGCACTGATGGCAAGAGCAAGGTGTGAAAAAGGAAATGTGCACTCTCAAGGATAGAGAACAAAGTTCTACTATAGAATGGGAAGATGGAGCCTACCAAATTATTTCCTTTTGTTTGATCATGTCTGTTTCAACCTGTTTTAGTCTTGTTAGCAATTTAGCTCATAATGCCACAAGACTTTCTCTGTCAAATGAGCCTTTCCTGTTAATAAAATCATGTGTTTTCCTGTGTTCATGACATACCTTCATTTGTTTTGTTGTTTCATGTAAATAACACATTGAACATAACCTTTAAACATGAAACCATTGTGCCAAGAATCTTTGGGCGTGTTTCCCCTTTCTTCCAAAACTATGCATGTTTTCACAAGGATTTTTGGGAAATCAAAGTTTAGTACAAAAAACAGAAATCATGTTGATGTTTGTTTAAACAAACAAGTTTTGAAAATTCGGGTGATTCCTTAGAGAGGTAACCATACACCAAGAAAACCCAAAAAAAAACACAATGAAGTGACTCTAAAGCTGAGTTTTATTTGCATGAATAATGAGAAATCACTCTGCATACTCGCATGAAAGCAAGGCTTACCGATCCTAAATGCATGCATTTGAGATGAAGAAAGGCCACATTTGATAATCCTTTCACAAGGCTAAAATATATCATTTGCAGTCCCCTTTTGAGCCTAATAAATTTTTCTTGAAAAATAACCTTGGCTAGGATCACACCCCACACTGGGGGCAAGTGTAAAAAGTCCTCAATGACTAAAAATGCCCAAATAACTCTTGGGGGGCACGGAAAAGTCTTCAACGATGAAAGTGCCCAAACAATACTGGGGGGCATAAAAGCAAATTCTCAATCAATCGAAGGTGCCCATGCAAAGCTGGGGGCATAAGAAATATCCAAAGGATCCAAGATTCTGAGCATAAAAAAGGGCCAATGCAATGATGCTCAAAATCAAATGAAGAAAAAAACAAAGAGAAAGAGCCCAAGCCCAACATTGGGGGGCACCGTGGACCATTTTACAAATCAATTCCAAGGTCCAGAAATCTATGAACAAAAGAGTTTGGGATATAAGCACTAGTGATCCTTAGTCTTAAAGTCCCTTAAACACCTTTTGAGCCTACAAATATCCTTTTCTTCATAGCCAATAGCCCAAGCCTACATTACGTGCTTAATCAAGCCCTTTCTGATCAAAGGCAAGCAATCTGGATTGGTAGGCAGTGCTTTCTCATGCGAAGCAAAATCATTATTCATGCAAACAAAATGAATGCTTTAAAAACAGTTCTCAATAACCCTCAAATTGAAATTTCAACCTTTTGTGACCAACCAGATGTCACTTCACATTTTCACCAAAATCAAAACAAAAAGTTTCCATCATTTCTGAAAACCTCTCCATAGGAATCACTTGAATTTTATCAGAATGAGTTCTGCTTTGAATCGATGTCAAAATGATTTCTGTATTTGGAATAGCTTTGAAATTCCAAAAATTCATCATGAAAACAATTCCTTGTCAAAAATCAAATCTTCCTTCATATAGCCTCATCCCCAAACCCGAATTGAATACTGGGGGGCATGATCAAGCTGGAGGGCAATCAAAAACATCTGGTAGAGCTGGCTCCATGATTCCCTTTCTAAGAAAATCGTCGGGTAAAATTGGCAACCCTTGAGTTAAAAGGGCGGAGGACAAAGAAGTATGATGATATCAAGTCCTTCCTAGAGGTCAAAATCACAAGATATGACTCGAGTAAGCAAGAGCGAAAAGAGCCATCGAAGCTTATTATCAGAGACTCAAACTTTTGAGGAAAGGAGAACTCCATGAAGAAAAGGGGGACCTACATTTCTCAGGTAAGTATACATGCATATTGATCATGATGCATTACTTTCAACCTTGACATATTAGTGTCTCATCATCACCTCTTTTGAGCAGGTTGTTAAGCCCTCATCATTTAGGTAGTGTGTTTTCTAACCTTGCCTCCATTTTTAAGTGGGCCTTCGAGCCCTCACACCTTAGGTAGTGTGTTTTCTAACTTTGCCTCCATTTTTAAGTGGGCCTTCGTGCCTTCACATCTTAGGTAGCGTGTCCTCTAACCCTACCTCCTCTTTCGAGTGGGCTTTCGAGCCTTACTTCCTTTTGAGTGCGCCTTAGAGCCTTCAAACACCTTAGGTAGCGTATTTTCCAAACCTACCTCCTTTTTAATGTGCTTTCGAGCCTTCACATCTTAGGTAGTGTGTTTTCCTACCGTACCTCTTTTTTTATGTGCCTTCGAGCCATCACACCTTAGGTAGCGTGTCTTCCAACCGTACCTCCTTTTTAATGTGCCTTCGAGCCATCACACCTTAGGCAGCGTGTCTTCCAACCGTACCTCCTTTTTAATGTGCCTTCGAGCCATCACACCTTAGGTAGCGTGTCTTCCAACCGTACCTTCTTTTTAACGTGCCTTCGAGCCATCAACCACCTTAGGTAGTGTGTTTTCTAACCCTGCCTCCTCTTTTGAATGTGCCTTAGAGCCATCAACCATCTTAGGTAGTGCGTTGTCCAACCCTGCCTCTTTTTAAGAGCTCCCTCGAGTCCTAACCTTTTAGGTAGTGTGTTTTTCTAACCTTACCTCCTTTCGAGTGCGCTCTCTAACCCTCAAGAGGATTCATCATTCCTCAACAAGATGAGTCAACCATATCTCATCCTTTTTTTCTTCTTTACAACGCTTATTATCTAAAGTCTCTTACGAGACTTTCTACCATAAGCATTGTAAAGAGGGGGGCAGCTGTCATCACCCAATTTTGGGTGATTCCCCAAAATTCGTTTTTTTTCCCAAAAAATAAAATAATCAAAATAAAAAAAAAATAATAAAATAGAGGCTGGCAATGCGGAGAAAGCTGACCAAGAAAGGCTGCAAAAATAGGCAAAAATCAAGCTGCAATTTTCGGAGGCCCAAATGTACGTTGTTATGCGCAAAAATAGAAAAATGCAAATTCAAAGGTCAAATTAAATGAGCATTGGACGAATTTGCATAAAAATTAAGTCTAATGACATAATTAAATTTTTAATGGGCCAATTTGATTTAATCATGGGCCAAATTGAATGTTAATTATGTTTAAGAATTAATTTGGGTCCAATTGAAGGATTTAATTAAGTGCAAGGACTTAATTACACTTTAAGCGGATCAAAATTAATTTGAGGTCTTAATCGGTGAAAAATTAAGTTTGGGGGCCTAATTTAAACTTAATTGAAAGATTGGAATTTTGAAAGACCTAATTTAATTTTTACCAAGTTTTTGCAAAAAAAAAAAAAAAAAAAAAAAAAAAAAAAAAAAAAAAAAAAACCGGGTCACTGTTCATCATCTTCCCCGCGAAACTGCCCGAGTGGCAGACTTCAAGGAGCATTTTCGGCCTCGTTTCTTCCTCCAAATCCGACAAACCGTGCACCAAAATGTCCACAGGAAACCCCTTTATCCTCGAGAATGGTCCGGTCGGGTCAAAAAACTTTGAAACGGCTTCGTTTATTGGCCCAAAGTGGCCACCTCGTTCAGTCTGCAGCCTTGGATTGCCAAAATTTGGCAACTCGAGGTGCACACTTTGAACCAACGGCTTGGATTACTCGAGTCGAATCAAGGGCTGATACTTTTTCCACATTGAAGACAAGATTACCCTCTTTCCAGCCCTATAAATAGGAGCAATTTTCATGCTCAGAGGACGGAGGAAATCGAGCTCAAAGTTGGCCGAAAACCAGCCTTCTGTATTCATTTTTCCTGCAAACAATCCTTTTTCTGCTTCCTCTCTCCACCGTGGCCTTCAGCCACCACCACCTTCATCACCTGGCTTCTCACCATCATCCCCACCTCCAGTAGCCATAAAACCATCTCACGTGACAGTTGCACCACTTCTCTCCCTCTCTCCTCTGTAAAAATCTTCTCCTCTGCCACCGTGACTCCAGCAGCGGCGGCGACAGCAGAGGTAGCATCCACCACCTTGCCCAGAAGCTCTCTTCCTTCCCAAAGGCAGCCGGGGTAGCAGTTCTCTCCTCAGCCACACCAACAGCTCCAGCCGTGAGCTTTCCTTCTCCTCTGCAGGACTCGTTTCCTTCTTCTTCCAGCCGTGACCAGTGCACGCCGCCGGCCTCACCACCTCCAGTTGCACCGCGCTCCACCAGCCAGGCCGCCAACTCCCTCCAAGCCAGGTAATTCTCTCCTCCCCTTCCCCTTCTTCTTCGTCGTCTCAGTTCTTTGTTCACTGAGTGAACAGTGGACGTGAATTATAATTCACGTCCTACTGTTCACGCATGAACAGTAGACGTGAATTATAATTCATGTCTACTGTTCATGCAGTGTATTATATCTTTTTTTTAAAAAAAAAAAAACAATTTCAAAAATTAAAAAAAAATCCAAAAAAATTCAAAAATCATTTAAAAAAAAAAACTTGTGACTCTTTTAAATATTTTTCTGCCAAGTTTGCTTAATATTGGATTGTATACTTACATTGTAAGATACAAGTCCGGTATTAAAATACCCGGTTTTCTCCGAAATATTTTTTAAAAAACAAAATTTCAAAAAAAAAATATTTTATAGCATACGGCCAAGTCCTAAAGAATTTTCCAAGCATGTTTTCAAAAGAAATTCTATCTTTCTCACATTTTAAAAATCCAAAAAAAATGGATATCATAACTAGTTATGATCATCCATTAGGGTTTGGCCAAAATATCAAAAACCTTTTTCCAACTTTTTTTTTTAGGATCCAGATGTAGGCTTTAATATTTGTGGGGTGTAAAATTACACGATAAAGTACACCCTCGGGTATTAAAGATACAAGGTGTAAATAAATGCAATCCTAAAATTTAGATTTTAGAATGGTTAGGATTTAACCCAATAAGATAGAGACTCCCTCACGAAGGGAGATCTATCTTGAACCTTAGAAAAGACCAACGAATAGAAACTCGACCTAGAAAAAAAATAATCAAACAACAATGCAGCTTACCTTAGGTAGGGTGCACTGGGGGTGATGCGTCTTCCCCTTGCACAACCAGTCCCTTACTCAGACTCTCGCAGACCATAGGTTCCTAGTGACCATAATACTAGGTGGCGACTCCAAAGAACCAAGCAAAACACAAATAATAGAAAAAATCGCCAGCGGACGCCACGCGGATTTCCGACGTGCGACAATAGGATTGTTGGTTTTTTGTTGGTTTTTTCTTAGAACAACTTCTATAATATGTATATTCGGAATCCTCTTTTACTTTAACTAGAATGAGAGTTATTTAAAAGTTTCCAAAACAAACTAGCCATTTCTAGCCATTGTAACCCCATTGACAGCTAATGTGGTCAACCGATTTAGATTGGTCAAGCCAATTGGTCGTCCGGTTCCTATAGATTCTTAGATGTTCATCATGAATGAACAAGTGGTGCACCAGTTCACTTGGTATTACCAAGTGGTCGACTGGTTCAACTTAAATACTAGATTTTGACAGTTTCAACCTGCTGAATTTTGAACCGATACTAATCCTATATATATGCAGAGTGATGTGTTTAAGTTTATTTTAATTGTACTATTAAGTTAAGATATAAAGATTTACATAATCACTAAAATGAACAATTAATTATTAGATTCTCAAATGTTCCTCACTTGCTTTGGTGGCTAGGTTTCAAAGAAGAAGAAGACTAAGAAATGAACAATTAATAATTAAAATGAACAATTAATTATTAGATTCTCGGCCCAATAAGGTGGGTTCAACCCATATCATTAGGCTGGGCCCAACCTAATATATTTTTATAACATAATAATAATATTATATATTAAACAAAAAGTTCCAAATTTTTTCAAAAAAACCTTTTAAAAAATTTCTGATTTTTTTGCGTATTTTTCTTTCAATTTTGATTAATATTGGTTTATATTTTTATATTGTAAAAATACAAATTTGGTATTAAATACACAATTTTCTTCAAAATGTTGCAAATATAAACACACACACATACAAATGCTTTGTTTTCATGCATACGACAAAGTCTCTCAAAATATATATAAAAAATTTCATATCATATTTTCATGAAAAATAAAATTAAAAAAAAGGTGTTAGCATGCATTTTGAGCTTTAATAACCACTTTATTAAAGCCATGAGAACTAGGCCTATATTTCAAAAATAAAAAAAATATTTTGTTTTCTTTTAGTATATGAGATTACAAACTTTTATTTATAGACATTAGAACAATTTGGTTTTTACCGATATTAAAAATATAGTTCTTTTATATATAGATATTAGAACGATTAGGTTTTTACCCGATAAGATTATGATCTTCTTACTGAGAAGGACTTTTCTTAAACCTTAGACATACCAACAATTAGGAAACACAACAATACTCTAGTTATATCAGACAATCAAACAATGCAGCTTATCTTAGGTAATGAGTATTAGGGGTGTTAATACCTTTGATTTACGCGACCAGTCTCTATGCCTAATCTTTGAGACCAATTAGGGTTTCTAGTGATCAAAATACTAGATTACGACTCTCATTTCCTCTTTCCACTGACAAAGGATAAGAATTTCTTATCCTGTCCATTTTCCCACACCACATGCCAATATGAAATTTCAGGAGGACATTCGGCGCGATGCTGCATCATGTACGACAATTGAGAAAGGGGATGGTTGGATTTTGGTCTTGACTTGAGTTGTTTTGGTTGTGATATTCATGATCGATGTTGCTGTTATCATTATTAGTGTGTCATTGGCAGCTGCTATCAGTGATCGGAGGGGGGTAGTTGTTGTTGTCCTAGGATTCAAGCAACAATACACCTAAAAAGAGAGGTGAATTAAGTGTTCCACTAATAATAACAAATATTGAAATTAATTTAATTAAACACAATTAACCAACAATATAATTAAATTGCGTAAAGTAGAGGTAAAGAGATAGGAATTGTAAATTCGGTTTTTAACATGGTTTGACAAGTCTATATCCACACCTTAAGCACCCAAATCCGTCTTGTGTATTTTGTTCTTTCACTACTCCAAGTTGAAGATTACAATTGTCACTTGATGAATCCACACCAAGATTTTACACCACTTGAAGATTTTTTTTTTTGACAGTTTGAACCTACTGAATCTTGAATCGATACTAATCCTATATATATACAGAGTGAAGTGTTTGAGTTCATTTTAATTGTGCCATTAAATTAAAATATAAATATTTACATAATTACTAAAATAAACAGTTAATTCTTAGATTCTAATTTGATCTTCATTTGCTTCGGTGGCTAGGTTTTAGAGAAGAAGAAGGCTATTTTTTATTTCTACACTTTCACTCCATTTTTTTTCTTTCTCTATCTTAAATTTTTCTTCAAGGGTTGCTAGGGTTCCTTACCCACTCCTTTCTTTTCCTTCTAATTTTTCTTTGGAGGCTACAGTTTTTTTTTAACACCTCCTCCTTTTTCTTACCTTGCCTTTCTATTTATAGGCAATGGGGTAGGTTCTAGAATTTTAATAGGGAAACAATCATATCCTTTGATTTCTTTGGGTCGATTTTGACCCTTCATCATTGTTGTATATTTGGGACAAAATGCTCGTCTTCTATAAAGCTCACACCAAATCTTAATCATAAAGAGAGAAAAGAAGAAGAAGAAAATGGGGCTGAAAAACTTCACTGCTATTTTTCAAAATCAGACGATCCGTTTCCTTTCAAAGGGTAGCCAAAAAGTTCCCATACACACCCATTAGCGAGCTTCTTCTTTACCAAAAAAAAACCCTAAAATAATCAGATCATCATTTTCAAACCACCTTCTAGCTATAACTGGAAACAAAAAAACAATACAGCCTCTCTCATCAGCGCTGTCTCTTTTCGCCACCCTCGAGTTACTATCTTGCCCCACGTTGACTCCAGGAACCATAGCCGCTGCTTCCACAGTACCATTAACCTGAGGTGTTCATTACCGGAATCATGACCCAAGGCAGGCCAGGAGCCCACTCACATCGTCCATGTGCATCTTCAGCGTGCTCGTTCTACATTGTTGTCTCTGACCTCTCTGGACTTAGCTTTATTCAAGCACTAGCCACTCAAAAAAGAGTGAAGAAGAGGTACGGGATATCCAGTGGAGCTGTCTCCATCATAATCACTCAAGGTATAAAGCTTCTACTTATTCTCATGTAGTTGTAATCTTTTACATGTGCATGCGACTGCAAAGGCAAGCTCCCGTTTTTCCTTTATGTGCTATGAAGTTAACATATAGTGTTGTAAGGGGTGTGATTTTTGCTTCAAACGCATATGGTCTTGAAAACTTGATTGCATGTCCTAAGGTCATGTTAAGACCTTGTCTAGTTAATTAAGAATGCTCTTACCCAAGGTTAAAGTTCAAGAACGGTATATATGATAACTATTGGGGTCATAGGTTTTCCTTCTTTTTTTGTATCGTTTGAAAATAAAAATGCATAGGACTGTCAGGGAGTTTTTCCATACCATGCTTGGGCTTTGGATCCCTTGTTAACGATGATGCATGAACCAGGCCGGCATGGAAATCTTCAATGACTATCGTGCACGATTTTTATGTTCAAAATATTCAGTACTCTAGATGTGCATAATTATTGGCCAAGCCGTAAATACTGTTGTTACCCAATTTTTGACCCACCTTTTTGATAAAATTTTCGTAAAATCCAAAAATAGCAAAAAACAACGAAAATCCAAAAAATATGTTTTTAATATATTTGCATCGTTTTTAGCATTTTCAACGTCGTCTAAAAAAGAATTTAAGTTTTCAAAGGTTTTTGAACGCGTTCGACTTTTCACGCGTCTTTTTTTAAAATCATTGATTTTCCTCATTTAAGTCGACGTTGATATTGCTCGTTTTCAAAAAAATACAAAAAAATAAGAAAAATCAGAATTTATAAAAAAAGAGAAAATTGAGGGACTAATTTTGAGGCCTAAACATTATTTTGCCTATATATAGCAGCCTTCAACACACATAAAAGGAGGGGGGGGGCATTTTGTAATTTGAAGGAGACACCACAAAAAAGAAAAAAAAAACCCTAAAAATGACCTAAACCGATCTTCTCCAAGGGGGCCGCCGCAGCCCCCAGCTCTGATTTTTTTTCCCCTCTCTCTCGGCTGGTTCCACCAGCTTCTCTCCCTTGCCCTTTGCCCAAAGAAAACCAGCAGCTCAAGTTCCCCCCAGCGTTGGCACAATCTTCTCTTCCTTTTCCAGTCGCACACTCTCTGCCTTTTTTTTTTGAAGCCAAACCCGAAACCAGGGAAACCCAACTCCCCAGTGGAGTCGCCATTCTGTCGCACGTGTGCGGCGTCACAGCGATCGTCCACCCTCAATTGTATGGATATATATCTGGTAAATGTGGGGAGACAAGGAATTCTTTGTCTCTTAGCGGTAAAAAATTGAAATGGGAGTCGCCACCTAGTATTATGGTCACTAGGAACCCTAACTGGTCTCAGAGATCAGGTACGGAGACTGGTTGCGTAAAGGGAAGGTATTAGCACCCCAAATACACCCTACCTAAGGTAAGCTGCATTGTTTTATTTGTCTGATCAAAATCTAAGGTTTGGTCGTGTTTTCTATTTGTTGGTCTTGTTTATCTAAGACTCAAGAAAAGCCCTCCTCAATAAGAAGGTTCTTATCTTTAATGGGGTAGAACCTAACCGTTATAACGTTAAAAAAAAAACATTTAATATCCGGAATATGTATTACATGTAATATCATACCCCGGATACTAAAAGACAAACAAAATAAAATTTTTGTTGTTTTTGAAATTTTGGCCAATGTTCTCTTGACTCTAATAAACTGGTTATCAAAGCCAAAATGCATGCTAAAACATTGTTTTTTTTTTTTGTATGAAAAACACCATATGATTTTTTTAGCATGGAGATACTTGGCCGTATGCACAAAAACGTTTTTTTATTTTTTTTTTTTTAAAAAAAAAAAAAAAGTTTTTTTTTTTGGAAGTTTTGACGAAAATCAGGTATTTTAATATCGGATTTTTGTATTTTTAATAACATGAAAAATATTGCTTGATATTAATCAAAATGACATAAAAATACGCGGGAAACTTGTAAAATTACAAACAAATATTTTTGAATTTTTCTAAAAAATAAAAAAAAAATGGGCCGAATCTGGCCTACCATCCTGGGCTGGGCCTGACCCGGCCCATATACTGTGGGCTGGACTCAGCCCAGCCGCATGGGCTGGGCTGATGTTCCAGCCCATAAGCAATTAAAAGGGGCTGGTTACTGTGCTGTGCACAGTAACCAGCAAAAAAATATAATTAGCCAGTTACTGTGCACAGCACAGTAACTAGCTAATTAATCTTCCTTTTGCTGCAGAACGTAAACGTTCTGCATGCAAAAATGAAACTGAAGTAAAACGACAGGGAAGGGGAGAAAGTTACCTGGAGTTGTGGCGACGCTGGCGGTAGCAGATGCAGCAGGGGTGGCGATGTAGGCAGCGGCTGTTCTCTTTCCTTCTCTCCCGTCTCCTCTGTTTCTCTTCTTTGCCCCTTCTTTGTCTTTCGTTGTTCACTCTCTCTGTTCTGCTCCTCTTCTTCTTCTTCAGTTCTACTGGCGTTGGCAGCGTTAATGGTGGCAGGATGGCGGTGGCAGCTACTGGGAAGCCCGATGACTGCGGCTGTGCTTCTTCTCCACGGTGCAGCGACACTAACGTCTGTGTCTTCCTCTTCTGGTCTCAGTTTTTTTTTATATCAACTTTCAGCTCCCCTCTTTTCCTTCCCTTCCTTCCTCTATTCTTTCGTGCTTCCTTTTCGTTTTTTTTCTGTTTAAGTTTGCTGGTGGAGGCGTTTGTTTCTCTCTAAACCTTTCTCTCCTCTCAACATCTCCTCTGTTTTCTTCCCTCTAGTTTCTACTTTCGGTCCCTTGCTCTTCCTTGGTGTTTCACTCCTTCGGTCTCACCTCTCTTTCTCTCTAATAACTGTCGATCTCTCTCTCGGTCTCCCTCACTTTTTCTTTCTAACGAAAACGTTCCAGCCTCCCTTCTCCCTCTCCTCTTCCTCAATGCAACTTCTCTAAACTTTCAAACTTCTCTAAATCTCTTCTCCCCCTCCTCTTTCCCCTCGCACTCCCTCTGTATTTATAGGCAGAGGGAGAGAGGGCCACCATGCCCTATTCTGCCATGGAGCAGGGCATAGTGGTATAGGGGCGGCTACTGCGCAGCCGCCCCTACCTCTGTAGGGCATCTTTCGGCGTGATGGCGTGGTGGTGTCAGTGAAGGGAGAATTTAGCTTTGGTTAAAGGGAATTGCTAGATGGGATTTCAGGTTGACCGAGCTGCACACCGATTTTGGTTCTTATTAGATCGCCAGATGGGATCTCAGGTAAACCCAATCAAAAGGGCAGGTCCCCCTTGAAAATAGACCACTTTGAGTATGTGTGGGCAGGTCGCCCGTGAAAATAGACCAGTGTGAATGTGTGGGTTGGCCGCCCTTAAAAATAGACCACTGTGAGCGTGTGTGGGCAGGTTGCCCTTGAAATCATCCAAGATAATGAGATTATTTTTGTTTTGTTTTCTTTACAAAGCTTACTATGCAAAACATCGAGGAGTTTTGCTTCGTAAGCATTGTAAAGAGGGGGCATCTGTTGTTACCCAATTTTTGACCCACCTTTTTGATAAAATTTTCGTAAAATCCAAAAATAGCAAAAAACAACGAAAATCCAAAAAATATGTTTTTAATATATTTGCATCGTTTTTAGCATTTTCAACGTCGTCTAAAAAAGAATTTAAGTTTTCAAAGGTTTTTGAACGCGTTCGACTTTTCACGCGTCTTTTTTTAAAATCATTGATTTTCCTCATTTAAGTCGACGTTGATATTGCTCGTTTTCAAAAAAATACAAAAAAATAAGAAAAATCAGAATTTATAAAAAAAGAGAAAATTGAGGGACTAATTTTGAGGCCTAAACATTATTTTGCCTATATATAGCAGCCTTCAACACACATAAAAGGAGGGGGGGGGCATTTTGTAATTTGAAGGAGACACCACAAAAAAGAAAAAAAAAACCCTAAAAATGACCTAAACCGATCTTCTCCAAGGGGGCCGCCGCAGCCCCCAGCTCTGATTTTTTTCCCCTCTCTCTCGGCTGGTTCCACCAGCTTCTCTCCCTTGCCCTTTGCCCAAAGAAAACCAGCAGCTCAAGTTCCCCCCAGCGTTGGCACAATCTTCTCTTCCTTTTCCAGTCGCACACTCTCTGCCTTTTTTTTTTGAAGCCAAACCCGAAACCAGGGAAACCCAACTCCCCAGTGGAGTCGCCATTCTGTCGCACGTGTGCGGCGTCACAGCGATCGTCCACCCTCAATTGTATGGATATATATCTGGTAAATGTGGGGAGACAAGGAATTCTTTGTCTCTTAGCGGTAAAAAATTGAAATGGGAGTCGCCACCTAGTATTATGGTCACTAGGAACCCTAACTGGTCTCAGAGATCAGGTACGGAGACTGGTTGCGTAAAGGGAAGGTATTAGCACCCCAAATACACCCTACCTAAGGTAAGCTGCATTGTTTTATTTGTCTGATCAAAATCTAAGGTTTGGTCGTGTTTTCTATTTGTTGGTCTTGTTTATCTAAGACTCAAGAAAAGCCCTCCTCAATAAGAAGGTTCTTATCTTTAATGGGGTAGAACCTAACCGTTATAACGTTAAAAAAAAAACATTTAATATCCGGAATATGTATTACATGTAATATCATACCCCGGATACTAAAAGACAAACAAAATAAAATTTTTGTTGTTTTTGAAATTTTGGCCAATGTTCTCTTGACTCTAATAAACTGGTTATCAAAGCCAAAATGCATGCTAAAACATTGTTTTTTTTTTTGTATGAAAAACACCATATGATTTTTTTAGCATGGAGATACTTGGCCGTATGCACAAAAACATTTTTTTATTTTTTTTTTTTTAAAAAAAAAAAAGTTTTTTTTTTTTGGAAGTTTTGACGAAAATCAGGTATTTTAATATCGGATTTTTGTATTTTTAATAACATGAAAAATATTGCTTGATATTAATCAAAATGACATAAAAATACGCGGGAAACTTGTAAAATTACAAACAAATATTTTTGAATTTTTCTAAAAAATAAAAAAAAAAATGGGCCGAATCTGGCCTACCATCCTGGGCTGGGCCTGACCCGGCCCATATACTGTGGGCTGGACTCAGCCCAGCCGCATGGGCTGGGCTGATGTTCCAGCCCATAAGCAATTAAAAGGGGCTGGTTACTGTGCTGTGCACAGTAACCAGCAAAAAAATATAATTAGCCAGTTACTGTGCACAGCACAGTAACTAGCTAATTAATCTTCCTTTTGCTGCAGAACGTAAACGTTCTGCATGCAAAAATGAAACTGAAGTAAAACGACAGGGAAGGGGAGAAAGTTACCTGGAGTTGTGGCGACGCTGGCGGTAGCAGATGCAGCAGGGGTGGCGATGTAGGCAGCGGCTGTTCTCTTTCCTTCTCTCCCGTCTCCTCTGTTTCTCTTCTTTGCCCCTTCTTTGTCTTTCGTTGTTCACTCTCTCTGTTCTGCTCCTCTTCTTCTTCTTCAGTTCTACTGGCGTTGGCAGCGTTAATGGTGGCAGGATGGCGGTGGCAGCTACTGGGAAGCCCGATGACTGCGGCTGTGCTTCTTCTCCACGGTGCAGCGACACTAACGTCTGTGTCTTCCTCTTCTGGTCTCAGTTTTTTTTTATATCAACTTTCAGCTCCCCTCTTTTCCTTCCCTTCCTTCCTCTATTCTTCCGTGCTTCCTTTTCGTTTTTTTTCTGTTTAAGTTTGCTGGTGGAGGCGTTTGTTTCTCTCTAAACCTTTCTCTCCTCTCAACATCTCCTCTGTTTTCTTCCCTCTAGTTTCTACTTTCGGTCCCTTGCTCTTCCTTGGTGTTTCACTCCTTCGGTCTCACCTCTCTTTCTCTCTAATAACTGTCGATCTCTCTCTCGGTCTCCCTCACTTTTTCTTTCTAACGAAAACGTTCCAGCCTCCCTTCTCCCTCTCCTCTTCCTCAATGCAACTTCTCTAAACTTTCAAACTTCTCTAAATCTCTTCTCCCCCTCCTCTTTCCCCTCGCACTCCCTCTGTATTTATAGGCAGAGGGAGAGAGGGCCACCATGCCCTATTCTGCCATGGAGCAGGGCATAGTGGTATAGGGGCGGCTACTGCGCAGCCGCCCCTACCTCTGTAGGGCATCTTTCGGCGTGATGGCGTGGTGGTGTCAGTGAAGGGAGAATTTAGCTTTGGTTAAAGGGAATTGCTAGATGGGATTTCAGGTTGACCGAGCTGCACACCGATTTTGGTTCTTATTAGATCGCCAGATGGGATCTCAGGTAAACCCAATCAAAAGGGCAGGTCCCCCTTGAAAATAGACCACTTTGAGTATGTGTGGGCAGGTCGCCCGTGAAAATAGACCAGTGTGAATGTGTGGGTTGGCCGCCCTTAAAAATAGACCACTGTGAGCGTGTGTGGGCAGGTTGCCCTTGAAATCATCCAAGATAATGAGATTATTTTCGTTTTGTTTTCTTTACAAAGCTTACTATGCAAAACATCGAGGAGTTTTGCTTCGTAAGCATTGTAAAGAGGGGGCATCTGTTGTTACCCAATTTTTGACCCACCTTTTTGATAAAATTTTCGTAAAATCCAAAAATAGCAAAAAACAACGAAAATCCAAAAAATATGTTTTTAATATATTTGCATCGTTTTTAGCATTTTCAACGTCGTCTAAAAAAGAATTTAAGTTTTCAAAGGTTTTTGAACGCGTTCGACTTTTCACGCGTCTTTTTTTAAAATCATTGATTTTCCTCATTTAAGTCGACGTTGATATTGCTCGTTTTCAAAAAAATACAAAAAAATAAGAAAAATCAGAATTTATAAAAAAAGAGAAAATTGAGGGACTAATTTTGAGGCCTAAACATTATTTTGCCTATATATAGCAGCCTTCAACACACATAAAAGGAGGGGGGGGGCATTTTGTAATTTGAAGGAGACACCACAAAAAAGAAAAAAAAAACCCTAAAAATGACCTAAACCGATCTTCTCCAAGGGGGCCGCCGCAGCCCCCAGCTCTGATTTTTTTTCCCCTCTCTCTCGGCTGGTTCCACCAGCTTCTCTCCCTTGCCCTTTGCCCAAAGAAAACCAGCAGCTCAAGTTCCCCCCAGCGTTGGCACAATCTTCTCTTCCTTTTCCAGTCGCACACTCTCTGCCTTTTTTTTTTGAAGCCAAACCCGAAACCAGGGAAACCCAACTCCCCAGTGGAGTCGCCATTCTGTCGCACGTGTGCGGCGTCACAGCGATCGTCCACCCTCAATTGTATGGATATATATCTGGTAAATGTGGGGAGACAAGGAATTCTTTGTCTCTTAGCGGTAAAAAATTGAAATGGGAGTCGCCACCTAGTATTATGGTCACTAGGAACCCTAACTGGTCTCAGAGATCAGGTACGGAGACTGGTTGCGTAAAGGGAAGGTATTAGCACCCCAAATACACCCTACCTAAGGTAAGCTGCATTGTTTTATTTGTCTGATCAAAATCTAAGGTTTGGTCGTGTTTTCTATTTGTTGGTCTTGTTTATCTAAGACTCAAGAAAAGCCCTCCTCAATAAGAAGGTTCTTATCTTTAATGGGGTAGAACCTAACCGTTATAACGTTAAAAAAAAAACATTTAATATCCGGAATATGTATTACATGTAATATCATACCCCGGATACTAAAAGACAAACAAAATAAAATTTTTGTTGTTTTTGAAATTTTGGCCAATGTTCTCTTGACTCTAATAAACTGGTTATCAAAGCCAAAATGCATGCTAAAACATTGTTTTTTTTTTTTGTATGAAAAACACCATATGATTTTTTTAGCATGGAGATACTTGGCCGTATGCACAAAAACATTTTTTTATTTTTTTTTTTTTTAAAAAAAAAAAAAGTTTTTTTTTTTGGAAGTTTTGACGAAAATCAGGTATTTTAATATCGGATTTTTGTATTTTTAATAACATGAAAAATATTGCTTGATATTAATCAAAATGACATAAAAATACGCGGGAAACTTGTAAAATTACAAACAAATATTTTTGAATTTTTCTAAAAAATAAAAAAAAAAATGGGCCGAATCTGGCCTACCATCCTGGGCTGGGCCTGACCCGGCCCATATACTGTGGGCTGGACTCAGCCCAGCCGCATGGGCTGGGCTGATGTTCCAGCCCATAAGCAATTAAAAGGGGCTGGTTACTGTGCTGTGCACAGTAACCAGCAAAAAAATATAATTAGCCAGTTACTGTGCACAGCACAGTAACTAGCTAATTAATCTTCCTTTTGCTGCAGAACGTAAACGTTCTGCATGCAAAAATGAAACTGAAGTAAAACGACAGGGAAGGGGAGAAAGTTACCTGGAGTTGTGGCGACGCTGGCGGTAGCAGATGCAGCAGGGGTGGCGATGTAGGCAGCGGCTGTTCTCTTTCCTTCTCTCCCGTCTCCTCTGTTTCTCTTCTTTGCCCCTTCTTTGTCTTTCGTTGTTCACTCTCTCTGTTCTGCTCCTCTTCTTCTTCTTCAGTTCTACTGGCGTTGGCAGCGTTAATGGTGGCAGGATGGCGGTGGCAGCTACTGGGAAGCCCGATGACTGCGGCTGTGCTTCTTCTCCACGGTGCAGCGACACTAACGTCTGTGTCTTCCTCTTCTGGTCTCAGTTTTTTTTTATATCAACTTTCAGCTCCCCTCTTTTCCTTCCCTTCCTTCCTCTATTCTTCCGTGCTTCCTTTTCGTTTTTTTTCTGTTTAAGTTTGCTGGTGGAGGCGTTTGTTTCTCTCTAAACCTTTCTCTCCTCTCAACATCTCCTCTGTTTTCTTCCCTCTAGTTTCTACTTTCGGTCCCTTGCTCTTCCTTGGTGTTTCACTCCTTCGGTCTCACCTCTCTTTCTCTCTAATAACTGTCGATCTCTCTCTCGGTCTCCCTCACTTTTTCTTTCTAACGAAAACGTTCCAGCCTCCCTTCTCCCTCTCCTCTTCCTCAATGCAACTTCTCTAAACTTTCAAACTTCTCTAAATCTCTTCTCCCCCTCCTCTTTCCCCTCGCACTCCCTCTGTATTTATAGGCAGAGGGAGAGAGGGCCACCATGCCCTATTCTGCCATGGAGCAGGGCATAGTGGTATAGGGGCGGCTCCTGCGCAGCCGCCCCTACCTCTGTAGGGCATCTTTCGGCGTGATGGCGTGGTGGTGTCAGTGAAGGGACAAGTTAGGTCGTAGTTGGTTTTTTGGGTTTTGGGAGAGAGAAAGGAGAGAAAAAAAAAATGGGGGGAAAAATGCTTCTTCTTTCCTTGTTCTCTGCGTGTCCAGGGAAAGAAGCAAGCTTATGGTGTCTCGTTTTTTTTTTTTTTTTTTTTCAGTGAAATGCATGAAACGACGTTGTTTTGACCAAAACACGTCGTTTCATTTAAACGAAAACTGGCGCCAAAATGGGTCCAATTTCAGATCAGCCCTTCAATTTGCGCGCTTTTTCACTATGGTCCTTGATTTTGGATTTCTTCAATCGAGTCCCTAATTGGCCACCAGACTTCAATATGTATGCAATTAAGCCCCTGATTTGACCAAATCAACTCTTAAAAATTATAATTTGACCCCAGAACTTTAATTTCTTACAATCAAAACCCAAATTGACTTAAAAATCAATTTTTCTTACGAACAAACCCTCCATAAATTCAATTAAACCTTCAATAAAATTTAATTGAGTCCATAAACATCTGATTTGTACATTTCTTCCTCAAATAAAATTTTCTTTATCAATAGGGCTCTCACCGGTCAACGATTTACTGTCAAATTTCAATCTTTGTATTTTTGAACCTCCTCAACCAATTTTTGACCATTTTCTGGGCGCTTTGCCATCCTCTTTTCACTATTATTATTTTTTGATAATATTTTGATTTTGATTTATTTATTTTTTTGTATTTTAAGCGGGGACCCAAAAATGGATTACAACAAATACAATTATTTTTGGTTGAAGAAGAATCGGTATGCGCAAGGGTTTCTGGTTCATTTCTTTTTACTGTCCCATGGCTTTTCGTTAATGCTAGTACAGCTATATTTCTCTTTTCTAATGTTAACTAGGCTGATATCTAGAAATAGGTTTATCACGGGTTTAAGAATATCAAAGAAAAGAAGGAAAAAAAAAACTTCTATGGGTCTTTAAGGCACAAAACACGCTACTAAGACAAATTTTAAGGGTTTTTTTTTTTTTTTTCACTAACGACATTTGTGGTAAATATGCCCAAACCTATATTTCATAGCATTTTTTTTTGT
Organism: Populus nigra; assembly: GCF_951802175.1. Classification (NCBI taxonomy): domain Eukaryota; kingdom Viridiplantae; phylum Streptophyta; class Magnoliopsida; order Malpighiales; family Salicaceae; genus Populus; species Populus nigra. The sequence continues at coordinate 26,892,714 of NC_084852.1, read as the reverse complement.
CGAGCTAATCTTAGTCTAATTTTAATTATTTTTCAAGTTTCGAAGAGCATTTATGCAATTAATTTTTCATTCTTTACCCTTTTATATTTAAAAACAAGTTTATTAAATCCACATGGAGCTTGCCTAAGTTTGAAAAATACTAAAAAAATTAATTTGTTTATTTTAATACAATGAATTAAGAACTTATACGTAAAATATATTTCTGATATTAAAAGAAACAAATGCAAAAATATCTTTTGGCTCTAGAATGACCAGGCTTGACCCATAAAGCCATGAGTTCACTTTATTGAGATAGACTTGCTTTAACAATAGATAAACAATTGATTAGAAAAGCACAACATTACCTTACAAATAAACTATACAGTCTATCTTAGGTAGGATGTACTAGGGGTAATAATATCCACCCTATACACAATCAGTCTCCTTATCCAAACTCTAAAAACTAATTAGGATTTTCAGTGATCAAAATATAAGGTTGCGACTCCAAGCATTTTTTATTGATAGAGGACAAGAAGTCCATGTCCCTTTCGCACCATGTACACCAAAGTCCTGATCTAGGAGGATGATCACAATGATGCTATACCCGTGCTACATTCAACATTGTATGAGTTATCCTTTATATTTTTCAATTCCTCTTATCCAAATAATGTGATACCCTCTCAAAATTCTTCTAAGTCAACATGTACTTCTACTAATTGATCTAACTATGAATGTGGTGGGCTGTAAATGAGTATACAAGATTAAACATATGGAAGATGGGACTTTTAAGCACTACAAAGCATGGTTGGTGGGCAAAGGCTATTATCAACAAAAAAAAAATTGATTTTCAAAAAACATTTAGTCTAGTGGTGAAGCCTTGCACTATTTAGACAATGCTCAATATTGGTGATACTCGAGGTTGGGTGATGCTTGAGGTTGGTCGACTTATTAGATTGATGTGTATATATACATGCTGCTTTTCTCAATGAATTTCTTGATACAGATGTGTTTATAATTCACCCTCCTAGCTTTATTGATCCTCAATCCCCAAACCACACTCGAAAACTAAAACATTTTTTTATGGTCTATATTAAGGAAAGAGACCATATATATATATATATATGTAAATACCTTATATAGAAATAGTTATCATATATAATATATTCCACCAGTGTATTGTATATAACCCTAAAGGTATAAATACAAAGGGATAGTTGCTTTATCAATCATCCATCACAATTATACGAAAGGCTATCTCTCAATTCTAACTGTCTAAAACAAGCATATCGTGCAAGGTTTGATCACTTAGTCAACTCTTAGTTTCTCAATCGATTTCATATTTGTAAATTTTTTTAAGTCATCATAGATTATATGATCGCGATATCTTTAAAGAAAACAAACTAAAAAAAAATTAGCTAAATATATTTATAAAATAAGCATCGAATGCATTTAAAACCAGTAAAAAATCCCATGGAAAGATTAGCACCTGATAACAAAGTTAACTCGGGAAAGAAAGGTGATAACAATGTTTCACTACATCTACTTAGTACGTATAAGTTGAAGGATTGCTACCTTGACCAATGAACTGAAAATATCGTTAATTGATAATGAATGGCATACAGTTTTACCATATCAACAGCATGAAAATTGATAATCGATCCTTTTGGGATATGTCAATCCCAAATCTATTATTCCATTTCTTTATTAATTATCATAAAAACATTTATTAAATGTGTTGTCCTCCAACTCTTTCCATAAAAAGAAAGAGTTGTGAACCACCACATTTGATCATGGACAAAAGGTAATCAAATAGTTGCCTCCACTAGGACAAGTAAACGTGCTCGATTTATCATCATAAGCATAACTATAAGCTTGAGGACACTGCTGCTTGAAAGTCTTCGAATATTGGGTAGGAGGACATGTGTCAGCTGTATTATGGTCTCCTGTGCAGCAGTACTGCGGCTGGTTAAATGCCAAACACGCACTCTTGCAGGCAATCACAGTCCCATCTGAACCTTTCACTGCTAAACTAGGATCACAAACAGCATTCACGTTAGCTGCACAGCTTGTAGAAGGGCAGCCAGTAGAACCTCCTTGCGGGGTTATCGAAATTGGGATGTTAAAGCCATCAACAAGGCTTATATCGTAAAAGTCTTTCCCACCATCACCGCTTAGAGTAAATTCTGCCAAGGATGCTGGTGGGATCGCACCGGCTCCATTGCATTCTATGACACCAGAGGCACAGTCAGCAGTGGCACAAACAAACTTTCCCGAGGCATCTGTAGAGCATTGCGTTCTGGCCCACAAGCGGCCAGACCAATTGACAGGGACACTCAGCGAAGATGAAGCACCCGTTGCCAATGTGAAGCCAGTTGAAGATAAAGACGGACCGCCAGCAGCCGTTAGAGTTCCTGGCCAGACTGTGTATGGACACTTGTTTGTGAAGTCGAAAGTCACAGATTGAGCTCCTGCATGCGTGCAAGCTGCGCAAGATTTATTTTTGTTGATATCAATAATTAATTATTGGTCGATTCAAATAAAAACACAAACAAGTTTTAAATACATCAAACTCTTGTTTCATGCTAATTTATGTGAATCTATTTTATTTTTTTTCATATAAAAAGAATAGGACTTGAATCTAAGACTTGGCCTTCGTTTTCTCTATGGGGGACTAGACGTCCGTACATTATTCAATATTTAAAATCTTGCATTAATTCACTTATTTTTCTTTTAAAAAGATAACATAACCAGGTTTATTTTTAATAGATATATTTTTTTTTTATCCGGCCACTCCCTTCTGGATATGTTTATTGGATTCACGAAATCCATTGAATAATGAAAAGTAATTTATATTGCATATGCAAACAGAAAATATATGTAATTTAAGAGCAAGGAGAATAATCAAAGTGAATAATATGCATAATAGAGTTTTGCATGCAAGAATCTAATATATGTAATATTGTAAAACTACTTGCCATAGAGGAAGATGACGAGGGTGAAGGTAATTATAGCAAAGGGCATACGACTCCCCATTGCCGAGATGCGTCGAATTAACTCCTTTTCAGTATCTTTTAAGAGATTTGAGGTAAGCAAGAAACACTCTATATTTTAAAAAAGATTGTGTTTGTCACTTAATATATAGTGTTAAATTTGCAGACTAGTAAACAGCTAAACAGAGAAACATGTGAAAATCAAGAAGAGAAAAAAGAAAAAGAAAAAGAAAAAGAGAAGTTTGTAACAACCATCTTCCACACGCACCGTCTCATCAACGATGACATTTGACAATGAATGTCAAATTATAAAATTATAATTTATTTATATTTATAAAAAAATAAATTATAAAATTGGGTCTGTCACCTAAAGTGTGCGGAGATCGTACATGCACTGACCTACACTCATCAACTATTTTTAATAGTATTTATATTTATTAAATTATAAAATCAAAAATAATCGACCCTGATAAAAAAAAAAAAAAACCCAATGAAATATACAAATGCCCTTGGTTTGAACCACAAGTGACAAGGGCAATTAGAGGAACGCCCTGCTTCTCACGTCAAATGAAACCAACACCCAATTGAAAATTGAATGTAACAGTACCGGTCCCTTGTTTGAACCAAGTAGATATCTCAATTGATGAGAAAGCAGACTAGTAAACAGCCAACAGTGGCAGTTCTCCTCCTGCATTACACCGTGATGAGTGCGAGACTCTTCAAAATTATCACACCGTGATGAGTGCGAGACTCTTCAAAATTGATGAGAAAGCAGAGGAGTCACTGCTTCTGGAATGAATGTAACTCTGGAATTATTCCAAATCCACAAGTTTCATAATGTTGTGTTGATTGTGAGACATTATTTCAAAAACTGAAGGGGGATAAAATTGTAAAGAATTCTAATTTTATAAATTATTTAAAACAAAAAACAATAATAAAAAAATAGAAACCATTCCGAAAAAATAAAAAATTGAAGGCATGCTTTAAAATTTTAAAGTGCCACACATAAAAATTTAGAAGAGAGAAAATAAAAAAAGTTGTCGCACCAAACTAAAAAGTTATCTGCCACACATGCCGCCTCATCCACGGCGGCAATTGATCAATGAACATCCTTGTATCTGCCTGAAGTGTGCGGGAATTGCCCACGCACTATCCTGTACTCATTAACTATTTTTTTTAATATTATTTTATATTTATTAAATTATAAAATTGAAAATAAACAACCCTGATATAAAAAAAAATAAAAGACCCAATGAAAATATACAAATGCAGGAAAGCAGGAAGAGGGCCATTCTCACAAGAAAATTGATTTACACCCGATCGACATAATATTTTGTAAGTGTAAAAGCTATATTTCTGTGTCTATAATATAAATATCAGGTAAATTTTTTTGATGGAAATATCTTTTTAATAAATATCAAAATATTTAATATCACTGAACATATATCTAATTGTGTTTAATAATTTTTTTATTTGAATAAATTTATATTTAACCAAAAGATTATATGTGTCAATAAAACAATGTCTACCCAATATATATATTTTTTATTTTGTATTTTAAAATATTATGAAATGAGCATCACTTGCTTATATTTATTTAATTAATTAAATTAAATGAAATGAAAAAAATGTCTATAAAAAAAACAACAAATAAAAAAACTCAAGATATCTCGAGTCATTTTCAAAATAAGTAAAAAATCCTATAGGAATAAAATAAGAAAAATCAATGGAGCCCGATATCCAATTAAATAAATGTTAAAGGATGAAACTGAAATAAAAACGAGCTTAAAAAAAAAACAAGCAAACTCAGGCAAACCTTATAAACCTGGGTTAATCTCTAAAACTTACAACTCATGAAATCCTAGATTCGAGCTTGATTAAGAAGCACAATTCTCAACTAATTTAATGTTGAATAATGAAAACAGGAAAAAAATCAATTTTAAAAAAATATTAAAGTGAAAAAACATACTAATTAAAAGAATAAAAATTAAAAAAAAAACTTATGAAGGATGATATTGTAAAAGAAATCGAAAAAAATCTTAAGTGACTAACTAGATATCTCAATTAATGAGAAAGCAGAATAGTAAACAGGAAATTAGAGGAACTCCCTGCTTCTCACGTCAAATGAAAGCAACACCCAATTGAGTAACGAATGTAACTCTGGTCCCTTGGTTTGAACCACAAGTGACTAACTAGCAGACTGGTCAACAGCTTATTAGAGGAATTGAATGAAAGCAATTGAATGCAGGAAGAGGGCCAGGCTAGTAAACAGCCAACAGCGGCAGTTCTCCTCCAGCATATGCAACTGAGGAGCCGTGATGAAGGCGACACTCTTCAAAATAAATCTTGAATCGATTGACTGATGCTCTTTTCTTTTTTATCGGTGTATAAATTAGTGGTTAGCTAATTAATTATCACACCGTGATGAGTGCGAGACTCTTCAAATCCAATTGTCGAATGAATGTAACTCTGGAATTATTCCAAATCCACAAGTTTGATAGTGTTGTGTTGATTGTGAGACATTATTTTAAAAACTGAAGGGGAAAAATTGTTAAAGAATTCTAATTTTATATTTATTCCAATTCAAACAAGTAATAATTAAAAGAATACGAATCATATCTAAAAAAATAACAAATTAAAAGTGTGTTTTAAAATTTTAATGCCAATAAAATGATGTTTACCCAATACAATTTATTTATTTATTTTGTATTTCAAAATATTATAAAATCAACATCACATGCCTATATTTAATTAATTAATTAAATGAAAGAAATATCTACAAAAAAGAGAAATTATAAAAAAAACAACAACAAATAAAAATACTCGAGATATCCGAGTCGTTTTTGAAAATAAGTGAAAAATTCTATAGAAAAGAAATTAAAAAAAATCAATGGAGCCCGATATCCAATTAAATAAATGTTAAAGTATGAAACTGAAATAAACATGAGTTTTAAAAAAGGAAAAAAACCAAGTAAACTCGGGCAAACCTCCTAAACCCTGGTTAATCTCTAAAACTTGCAACTCATGAAATCCTAGACTCGAGCTTGATTACGAAGCACAATTCTCAACTAATTTAATATTGAATAATGATAACAGGAAAAAAATCAATTTAAATAAACTAGCAAAGTGAAAAAACATAGCAATCAAAAGAATGATGATTAAATCTGATAGGAAAAAAAAACTTATGAAGGATGATATTGTAAAAAAATTCAAATTAAAAAATTATCTCAAATAAAAAAATAACAATTAAAAGAATAGAGACAAAATTTGAAAGATAAAAAAACTGAAAGGGGATGAAATTGTAAAAGAATTCCAATTTAATAAATTATTCCAAACAAAACAAACAATGATAAAAAAAACATCACCAAATCCGAAGAAATAACAAATTGAAGGCGTGCTTTGAAATTTTGAAGGGGCACATGTTAAAATCAAGGAGAGAGAAAAAAAGAAGAGAAAGAAAAGGTTGTTTGCACCAAACCAAACAACCAGTTCACTTGGTCTTACCAAACGGTCAACCATATCAACTTAAATACTAGATTTTGATTAATCTAAGATATAAATATCTACATAATCACTTAAATGAACAATTAATTCTTAATGACTAATGAATGTAACTCCGGTCCCTTGTTTGAACCACAAATGACTACCTAGATATCTCAATTAATGAGAAAGCAGACTACTAAACAGCCAACAGTGGCAGTTCTCCTCCAGCACCAGCAACAGACGAGCCGTGACGAATGCAACACTCTTCAAAATTATCACAATGCGAGACTCTTTAAAATTTAAAGAAAAAATAATAATAAATTCACCACCTAATAATTAAAAAATAGAAATCCAAAAATAAACATTGGTTATAGATTAAGTCGAAGGAAGATCGATGTCACCCTTACTGCATCCTTTGAAATGAAAGGTTATCTCAACAATGCATTTTAAGAAATTTATTCCATGCATGATATTGATTATTTAAATTTATTTCTAATCTTATTCGTGATTTTAATCATATTTGGCCACCAGTAGTACTGTTTCAGATCCTGGTACATCTTAGTACTACTTGGATGTACAGTGAACTTAGACTCGTGGGCCTCTTGTAGTAACTTTTGTTTAAGGACTTTGTTGTCAGGCACATACATGCGTCGCCCCAACATCACTATTCCATCATCTCCCATTTGAAAAAGAGTTTCACCTCCGGATTCCAGTTTGATTCTTACTTTTGACACTTCATCATCAAGCTGTTGTGTCTCTAATATTTGCTCTCGATATCCTGACTTCACCCTTAGTTGAGCTATTAAGGATCCTTCCGAACTCCCATTTAATACTGCCCCTAATCTCTTTAGCTCAATCATGGTTTTCTCATCCTAAGTTGCTAGTCCACCTATAATTTCCTTGTCTTTACGGCTGAGAGCATCTGTGACTACATTCACTTTTACTGGATGATAATCTATAATACAGTCGTAGTCTTTAATTAATTCTACCCATCTCTGTTGTTGCATGTTCAACTCCTTCTGTAACATCAGATATTTAAAGCTCTTATGATCTGTGAAAATTCAAACCCGGGATCCGTATAAGTAGTGCCTCAATACTTGTAAGGCAAAAAATACTGCTGCCAATTCTAATTCATGAACGGGGTAGTTGATTTCATGAGTCTTCAGTTGTCTCGATGCATAGGCAACTACTCTTCCATGCTGCATTAGGACACAACCTAGTCCTTTACTTGAGGTATCGTTGTAGACTACAAAACCTTCTGTTCCGGATGGAAGGATTAGTAGGGGGCAGTAGTAAGCCTTCTCTTCAATTCATGAAAGCTCTCATCGCACTCCTTTGACCACTCATATCTTATATTCTTCCTAACGAGTTGTGTCAATGGAGTTGCTATTGTTGAAAACCCTTTGATAAACCTTTTATAATACCCTGCCAATCCAAGAAAACTACGGATTTTAGTTACCGTAGTAGGCCTTTCCCTTCTCAGAACTGCTTCCACCTTCTAAGGGTCGATAAAAATGCCTTCTAAAGACATTACATACCCTAAAAGGTAACTTCTTTTAACCAGAAGTCATATTTATCCAACTTGGCATACAACTGACAGCTCCTCAGAGTCTGTAGTGTCTGTCTCAGGTGCTGTTCATGCTCCTTATAGGATTTGGAGTAAACCAAGATGTCATCGATGAATACGACAACAAACTTATCAAGGTATGGTTGGAATACCCGGTTCATTAAATCCATAAAAGTGCTGGAGCATTATTTAATCCAAATGGTAGCTCCAAGAACTCAAAGTTTTCATAGCGAGTTCTGAAGGCAATTTTCAGCACATCTTGCCCTTTAATTCGCACATGGTATTAACATGATCTTAAATCAATCTTTAAGAACACTTTAGCACCCTTCAACTGATCAAATAAATCATTTATCCGAGGAAGCAGATATCTGTTCTTTACCGTCACTTTATTCAGCTAATGGTAATCTATACAAAGCCTCAACGTTCCATCTTTCTTCAAAAATAATACAGGTGCCCCACAATGTGAGTTGCTTGGTCGTATGAACCCTTTGTCTAAGAGCTCCTGCAATTGAATTTTCAACTCATCCAATTCCTTAGGGGCCATTCTATACGGCGGTTGGGCTATATGAGACACCCTAGGCAATATGTCGATGGTGACTTCAACTTCTCTTTCTAGGGGTAGTCTCGGCAGTTCTTCTGGAAATACATCTGGAAATTCCCTCACAATTGGAATGTCAGACAGTCTTATTTTACCCTTTTTCGAATTTATCACATAGGCAAGGTATGATGTACAACCTTTCTTTAGTAGTTTTCTCGCAGCCATAGCCGAGATTATATTTCTTAGGTTGGAAATTCTCTCCTTCTTAAAGACCATTGTTTCACCCTTAGCCCCCTAGAAGGTTACTGTTTTTGTAAAGCAGTCTAGACGAGCCTTATTTTTACCCAACCAATTCATGCCTAGGGTTATATCAAAATCACTTAATTCTAGGGGTATTAAATCTGCTTCTAGTTCACACCCATTAATGTTAATTCCCACCCCTTCGAATATAATTTATGTTTCCACAGTTTCACCCAAAGGTGTCCCAATAATAAATCCTTTTTCTACCATTTTTGTTCCCTTATTCAGTTTGGCTACATTTTTATTTGTTATAAAGGAATGGGTGGCACCAGAATCGAACAAAACATGCATTTGATAGGTATTAATTTGCAGCATGCATGCCACCACATCTGATATCGCTTTGACATCCTCCTGGGTTGTATGAAAAAATCTTCCCTGACCTCTTTCATTTTGCATTCTAGGTCATCCCCTATTAGAGTTGACTCCTGACTTAGTCGACTTTCCTGGTTTGTTCACTGTGATGGACTGCTGGTGACTCTAACTTGGTTGCCTTTGATTCTGAGGTTGTTTAGTATTTAACCGGGGGCATTCTCTTTTAAAGTGACCCTTCTCACCAAAATGATGACATCCTCTTCCCAAGTACTAGCATGCTCTCCACCTATGACCTTCTCCTTAGCATATATAGCATCGACCAGGAGAAACCAAGCAATTCTTAGGGTGTCTTTGTTCGCACTATGCATAAAAAGGGTAGACAATGTCTTTCTGATAATTAGACCCCCCAAAGCAACAGTTCTGGAGCGAGCCTGACCACCTCCTGACTTCCCACTGATATTCTGTCGAGAACTAGCTGATGTCCCCCCATCTTTTCTTGAATTGAAAGAACTATCCGCCTTTACCCTTTTTTGGAAGTGGTGGTTTACCTGAAAATTCCATATCCTTTTGTTTTCCTACACCCCTATGACTCTGTTGGCCTTCTTCCATACAAGCCTCTAAGGCCTGTGCTGCTTTAATCAGTTCCTTTACTGTCTTGAATTGTAAAGCAATCAACCCCTGCTTCAATTCTTGTCTAAAACCATCCCTTAACTTTTCTATCATGTGTTGTTCTGATGGGACATAATGTGGTGTGAATAGTGAGAGGCCATGAAATCGCCTCTCGTACTCGAGTAATGACATCCCCTCTTGTCTCAAGGCTAGGAATTCCTATTCCTTCATCTTTCGATGATATTTGGAGTAATATTGATTCTCAAACTTTGTCTTGAAATCATCCTAGGATAGGGTTTTTGTAGCCCTCTTCAACTGAACTGTCTCCTACCAAGTCATAGCACCGTATGATAGTAATTATGTAGCACAATCTTCCTGTAGATAATTTGGTATCTTAATTTGAATCATCGTTTTCTCTACCTTTCTAATCCACCTTCCTACCACTTCAACATCTTATTCACCTAAGTAGGGTTCACAACCCATTTCTCTCATACTTTTCACCAATCGAACTAGATGTACCACATTATTAGTAGCTCTAGCTGCTTCTGAAACGATTTGTATGATGTGTGCAAGTGGGGGTGTTGGCATAGGAGTGGCAGCATTACCCATACTTTCCATTAATGCTTTGACTAGTTGGGCCAAGAGCATCAAATCAACATAAGAAACAGATGGTTCAACAGGTGTAGTCTGAGGGGGCTCCTCTGCTTGTTCCTGTGGAGCTGACATGGTCGGCCGAACATCCCCAGTTTTCCTTGGTGCATGTTTGACTTGAGGCCCTGTTGATTCTTCATGCCTTGTTTGAGTTGATACTATTGGTGCATGTGAAGCAGTATCTTCCAAAGAGCTCTCTTCTTGCCCCTCGTAAAAGTCTATATCTATGTCCCCCCTCCCTGTAGAGGATAGATGTGTTATAATCTCTTGGTGGGTACGTACCATCCTGCAATAAATTAACAAACATCAACAACTTCTTTTGAATTCTTCCCAGAATCCATACCAGGGCTCTGATACCAACTATAACAAACCCGACTGTACGATTTGATCAACGCTAAAAGATCCCAACATATGCTCTTAATTTGAGGGTACTTTTTTTTTTGTAAAGAATTCTACCAAAATTTCAGTAGAGTTTCGTTTGTATTTAGGACATCCCAAGTTATCGACTACTATCAATTTACTCAATCAATCCATCATCACAAGATCCCATAACTGCGGACCTTATTTCAATCATCAATATTCAACACCTCATACAATCCACACAATATATATATATTCTACGAATAAGTTCAATATGAACATAGCCCACAAATCATATTATAAAATTTAAAAGAAAAAGGGATACTAACATGTTAAGAGAGAATTTAAAACATAATAAGTATTCTTAAACATTTCAAAAGAGTTAATTACAGGATAACTAATGTACTACATGCTGAGCTAAGACTTTTATATATACATCCAGGTTTACACAAAAGCGTACTGCATAATCACGTTAATTCAATTATGCTTAAGTTAAATTTTCTTTCCCCCAAATTCAATCAAGAACTCTAACTTTTCAAATTTAAAAAATTCAATCAATTAAGGACTTTAAGCCATTAAAAATCAGATCAAAAGTTTTTAGAATGCCTTACCAAGCAAGTAATTAAACTCTAAACACTACCCAATTCAAGCTTCCAACTCCTCTTCTTATTTAATCTTGGTCGAACTTCCCTTCTCCTTTTGTATTCACCTTCACTGGATTTTTCTTCCTTCCAATTAATGCTCACTAAGCTTGGTTAATGTTTTCTCAAGATCTCCTATTAAGATTTTATGTTTCCTTTACCATTTTTCTCTCTCACACATGTAAATGGTAGTTTCCCCTTCTTTTTTCTCTCTCTTTTTTCTTCTTGCCCGTGCACACACACATGCACACTTCTATATATATATATATATATATATATATATATATATATATATCAACTTTTTATCAAATTTCCTCTATATCCCAAATAGTAAATTTCTTGTTCCTAAGATAAAATTCCTGGATCCTGGTACTTGTCTATATAAACTTTTTACCCGGGTGAATTCCAATTTCATTTAGTTACATATTGACAATTTTATTTCCAATGCTTATTTGGTACTTCTGATAAATCTATTCTATAAGCATTTAGATTGCTTTTCTGCCTAATTTTCAACCCGGGTTTACAAATATAATACATAAAAACACACACACACACACACACACATATAGTATTATTCATTTTATCATTTAATACATGTATACATATTTCAAATATATCTATTACTATTTTATTTTTTGTTGAATATTAAATAACAGTAGAACAATGGATACCATTATGGATATATACTCGAAATCCATTTAATAAAGTATGAATATCTGAATTTTTTATCCAATTAATAATGAGTAGGGTATAGATATAGAAAAACCCAACTCATAGATATCCATTGCGATCCCTATACATAATTTCAATATATAAAATCAATTCATTAATTCAGTTATTTTTATTTTACAAAGATAAAATGATGATAAGTGCAAAATATACATATGTTTTTATTCATTTTACATTATGCTTTTAATGTGTTTTAAGCTTATTTGAGCTCATTAAAAATAATTTTATGAGTTTGGCATGCGTAAGAGACTTGAATTAATTGTTAAAAGATAAGAAATTCTACATTTTATGTTTCGAACCTTGGTTTTTCTGACAGGTTTTTCACCAAGTTGGAGTTACAGAATGAGAACGTTGCTTAATCAAAGTTGAACTACACATATCCAGCTTTTCAGGAAGGTATTAAGGGCAGAAATCTAATCTCATTTGAACCTTTAATCGGATCTGCAAAATCAGGCCAGAATATTACTTGGAACAAAATTCTCTACTTGCACACTAGATATTCAAACGAGCATATCTTGAGTTTTAGATATCGACATCAGGAAATTCAAAAGCCCAGATTCATCTAAACATCTAGGGATATAACTTTTATGAGGGGCTCCAGGTTAGATAAAATTGTTTTCAAGACGAAAATCTTGATGCAAGTCGGATGGCGGGTTTTGTCTCTTAATCTAATGGGAAACTAACAAGATGGGAATCCTATCATTTAAAGAAAATCAAATGGGATCATATAGATATTGTCTATAGCCTGTAACCTTCTAGTATTTAACCTTGATATCTTATCATGAAGGCTGCTACTTAGGATTTTAAAAAAATAAGGAGATCAACGTGACAAAGCATAAAGGGAAAAAATGTTCTTTTCCATTGAAATTTTCAGAGAGTTCATCTTTGCTGTTGGAATTTTCAAAGACCATGAGCAACTAATTGTCAATTTCAATTCAAGGGGAATAAACACCTTCTCTATTATCAAGTTGTGAGAAGTAACATTATCATTGTTGTTGTAACCCAATTTTGGATTCACCAAGATTTTCTTGAATGTTATTTTATTTCTATTATTATTTATAAAAATCCAAAAAAAATCAAGAAAAAAGTTTAAAAATTCAAAAATATACTTTTCTCGAGTCAACCGCATCTTTCCATCAAAACCGAGTCCACCGGGTCAATACGGGTCAAACCATGTCGACCAGGGTAAAAAATGAGATTCGGACCGTTTCGGGTCAAAACCATCATTTTTGGTCAAAACCGAGTCCACCGGGTCAATACGGGTCAAAGCATGTCGACCAGGGTAAAAAATGAGTTTCGGGCCGTTTCGGGTCAAAACCGTCATTTTTGACCAAAACCGAGTCCACCGGGTCAATACGGGTCAAACCATGTCGACTAGGGTAAAAAATAAGTTTCGGACTGTTTCGGGTCAAAACCGTCATTTTTGGTCAAAACCGAGTCCACCGGGTCAATACGGGTCAAACCATGTCGACCAGGGTAAAAAATGAGTTTCGGGCCATTTCGGGTCAAAACCATCATTTTTGACCAAAACCGAGTCCACCGGGTCAAACCATGTCGACTAGGGTAAAAAATGAATTTCGGGCTGTTTCGGGTCAAAACCGTCATTTCCAACCAAAACCGAGTCCACCGGGTCAATACGGGTCAAACCATGTCGACCAGAGTAAAAAATTGAGTTTCGAGCTGTTACGGGTTAAAAACTATCATTTTCGACCAAAACCCGGTTCACTGGGTTGATACCCATCAAAAGTTTTTTTTTCCCGGTGTTTAAAATAATTTTCGGTCATTAAAATGGATTTTTAGTGGTTGAATCAGGTTTTTTCTAATACTAAATAGAGTTTTTTTTTAATTTTACCTATATAAATATATAGTATTATACATAATAAAAATAATAATAATAATAATAAAATAAATTGTCAAACGGCGCAACGCGGTGCGCCGAAAGCAAACGGCGATTAAACAAATGAAAAAAGCAAACGGTGATTTAAAAAATAATATTTGAAGATTTGCATGTCTCCTGTCATTGACTATAAATTGCCAGTGATAGTTCGCCAGATGGGAAGAAAAAAAAAGAGAAAGAAAAAAAGAAAAAAAATATTACTGTTATACTTTTTTTAGTTTTTCTTCACGAGAGTAGGATATTGTTTTTAAAAAATAACAATTTCAAAAATACCAAATATATCCCGACACATCTCGGCCGTTGAAATATTCCAAGATTTGATCCCGTTGCGCCACGTCATCCGGTGTACCGAGCTTTCGGTGCACCACGCCACACCAGATCAAGGCTCCTCTCATCCGGACCGTCCGATCAACTTCCAGATCCAGCCAATCGCAGCCGCAAGATCAGTTCAAAGGAGATCCAACGGTTCACAGCCTTCAGCTGCACTGGTGAACCGTGCGCGCGTTCACACCGTAGCACTTCTCAGACTCCCTCTCTCCTCTTGCCGGCGACGCTCTCTCTCTCTCCCCCGATCTCCCATCTCCGGCCGTCTCCAGCCTCCGCACCACCACAGAAAGGTTTCTCCTCTGATGTAAAGAAAAACCCCGGTGGTTTTCATTGATTTCGCCGCCTCATTTGGCCGGAAAAGGGCCGCGATTGTCGGCGGCCACCGAAGCTTCAAGTCGTCGATTCTCCTTCGTCAGCCATCAACGACCGACGATACCACCGCCATCAGAATCCTCGTCCTCAGATCTACCAGGATCGACCGTCGTTTGGACAGAAATCTCACCGGGAAATTTCGCCGCCGCCAACAGTAGCCGCGCGTGAGTCACACGCGCCGCCAGTGGTATTTTCGTGATTTTCGGAGAATTTCAAGGGTATTTCAGTCTTTTACCTATACAGTGATACTCAGGTAAATTTTTTGAGATTTCTAACATTTTTTTTATTTTGTATATAAATTTTCTTGCATGTAAAAAACAATAAAACAAAAAAATATAAAAAACAACGTGGTTCCCACACCCATTTTATCATATTATTGTTCGTGGATCCAAAGCCCAATTCTCGAATATGGTTATATCCATTTCTCAATAATATCAAAATAAAATTTGTTTTTATAAACGAATATTATTTGTCGACACGTCTCTTTTTTTAAAAGGACCGATGTCAAAAATGTAAATATCAAATATGGATTATTTCCATTATTTCTTTTGGTAATCCAGACGTAATTCTCCTTTTTAGGGTTGAAACGTCATATTTTAGACAAGTCTCCTAATTTTTAGGGACTGATGTCATTTTTAACGCGTCTCCTATTTTTAGGGACCGACGTTAATCATTTTAAAAAAAAAGCAAATTACCAATAAACCCAAAATATAATGGATTATATCCATTATTTCTTTTGGTAACCCAGACGTAACTCTCCTTTTTAGGGACAAACGTCAGTATTTTAGACAAGTCTCCTAATTTTTAGGGACTGATGTCATTTTTAACGTGTCTTCTATTTTTAGGGACCGACGTTAATCATTTTAAAATAATTACCAATAAGCCCAAAATATAATAGCATTTGAATCAAATAAAAAACACACAAGTAAGGGTAACCTTTCTTTTGAAAGGATGTTTTAAGGGTGGTGTCTACCTTCCCTTAATCATAACTAACCCCGTTCCCGAATCTCTGGGACCAGTGTCTAATTTGGGATTTCTAGTTCCCTCAAATTACTAGATGGCGACTCCAATAAAATCTTTGTTTTCCCCCAATTATCGAGAAAAAAACCCTTTTTGTTAAAATAAACAAAAAAGCGCGAGCCGTCGCCCGACGTCGTGTATCGACAATTGTAATTCTTTTAGACTCAAGTACTTATTTTTTCTTATTTCAGAATTATGCTATTGATTTCTGCTCAACATAATTGAATTGTTTTGAGATGACATGTATGCTTTCTAGTTTTTTTCAATCTGTAATTGTTGTTAGAGACTGTATTTAGAAGCAAAATAATTAATTTGATTGTTGCAGCTCTCATCTTAATTTATTAGGGAAGAATAAGTTAAGTTAAATAAACAGTTGCTTAGTATAAAGTTGACAGACTTTGCTCTTAAGGTTACTTTTGAAATAATAGGAATTGATTTTCAATATTAAATTTGTTTGATGGTAACAAATTGATTAGAAAGCTTTGTCTAATTAATTTACTGATAGTCTCCTTGATTCCACTTAGCTTTAAGAGATATCGAATTTATTTACATGACTTGAAAGAACATTTATTTTTACTTTGATGATCAACAAATTTATAGGAATGAATGTATGAACCTTTTGAATTGAGTTAACAACATATCAATTTTTCAATTTTATTTCTAGAATCTCATTTCTTTAATTATTCAAATACCCCCTTTTTATTTATTTCAGTTTCTTGTAGGAAGATTAAAATTTTTTTTCCAAATAAAAACATGCAAAGTGTGTGAGATATTTGTTTTTGGAAGTTAGTTGATTGAATATTATAAGATGGTTGAATATAACCATTAAATTTGAATTTTGAGAATTTTTAGATCATTGTGAAAAATCTTGCAATGAATATTATATGTACCAATTATTTTTTATAAAAATAATGATTGACTAATAAACCCAAGATTGTATGGTCTAACCTTAGGCTTTGTCTTTCAGATATTGATTAATAAAAAAAATAAAAATAAAATTGTCCTTGTATTAATTGTTCCTATCAATTGATTAATTAATCCAAGATAGAATGGTCTTATACTAGGTCCTGTCTTTCGAGTGTCATTTATCGAGCAACATGATCAATTAATATTTGATCAATGAATTAATTGTTTCTATCGATTACTAATTGACTCATGATGATATGATCTAATATTGGGCTATGTTCTCCTGGTGTCGATAAGTGTATAATGGTACCAATTAATACATGATCTCTATGATATTAACCAATAAAATTAAGTAGCCCAAGATGGAATGGTTCAATAGTGGGCCCTATTCTTTGGATGCTATGAAATTAATAATATAAATTTTCAACCCATAATAAGCCTCATATATAGATGTCCTCAGCATTTCCAAATAACTGAGGATTGAAAGGTCAATAGTATAACATGTTCTTTAAATGTTGTTTAATAAATAATAAGAACAATACATCGAATAACATATATAACAGTTTAGGTGAACCATAAAAAAACACATTTATCATTGAAAACAAAAAACAATGCAACTTACCTTAGATATGATGTATAGGGTTATGTCTATCTTACCTATTAAATAACCAACTCCTTACCACAATCTCTAAAGACCTGTTAGAGTTTCTAGTTATCATAAATCTAGGTGGCGACTTATTTTTTTTATTTTACCTTTTTTTTCACATAGCTCGCCCCGATGTCCACATGCAATACAAGTTTTTTGAGGTAAAAAAATATTATAAAAATAACACAATAAATTAGTTGCATTGTTAGGAACGACGCAACAATATAAATTACGTTGTTCTCAACAATACAATTCAATATCTTACACTGTTAAGAATATCATAAAACTATTGAAATATATATATTTTTATTTTAATTTAGAATTTTAAATAATTTTTTTCCTCTGCAAATCAAAATAACTAATTTATTGATGTCATTTTATTCTCAATAATTATGATAATTATCAATGAAAATGATTGGTTATAATCAATTTATATTTCAATACAATTCCTTAACTTATAATTAATTAATAATTATGATAATTATCAATGAAAATGATTAGTTGTGGTCAATTTAAATTTCAACAAGATTTCTTAATAGATTAGTTGTAGTCAAATTAAATCTCAATAGAATTCTTTAACTTTGTAGGTTAATTAATAATTATCAATGAAAATAATTAGTTGTAGTTGATATAAATTTTATTAACTTGGTTAATTAATAATAATCATAATTATCACACCGTGACAAATGCGAGACTCTTCAAAATTAAAGGAAAACAATATTGAAGTCACCACCTAGTAATAAAAAAAAACTAGAAATCATAAAATAGACACTGGTCAGAGATTTAGATATTGAGTTAGTTAAGCCTAAGGGAATATCAATGTCACCGTTACCGTATCCCTTGAAACAAAAAGTTACCTCTATAATGTTTTTTTTCCAAATTTATTCTATGCATGCTATTAATTATCTAAATCTATTTCTATTTCTATTTGTGATTTATATTAATAAAAAATTGACGTTCCCTCAAAAAATTGACCTCCATAATTTTTTTCTTGGTGATGTTCCCTCACAGATACCAAAAGTTTTATCCTAATTCTCACACGATTACAATAATAATTTTACTCACAACAAAACTCTCTCAAAGAGTAGATAATACAATTTAAACTCTAATATCTCCATAGCTCATTTAATAGATAGATGATTTGAAAGTGTTTAAATGTAGTGAGTATGAGAATAAATACTCTAGTGCTAGAATATGAAGACTCAATTTAACACAACCTTTGAGTATGATAAGATTGTTGGTTTTTTGTTGGTTTTTTCTTAGAACAACTTCTATAATATGTATATTCGGAATCCTCTTTTACTTTAACTAGAATGAGAGTTATTTAAAAGTTTCCAAAACAAACTAGCCATTTCTAGCCATTGTAACCCCATTGACAGCTAATGTGGTCAACCGATTTAGATTGGTCAAGCCATATCATTAGGTCGTCCGGTTCCTATAGATTCTTAGATGTTCATCATGAATGAACAAGTGGTGCACCAGTTCACTTGGTATTACCAAGTGGTCGACTGGTTCAACTTAAATACTAGATTTTGACAGTTTCAACCTGCTGAATTTTGAACCGATACTAATCCTATATATATGCAGAGTGATGTGTTTAAGTTTATTTTAATTGTGCTATTAAGTTAAGATATAAAGATTTACATAATCACTAAAATGAACAATTAATTATTAGATTCTCAAATGTTCCTCACTTGCTTTGGTGGCTAGGTTTCAAAGAAGAAGAAGACTAAGAAATGAACAATTAATAATTAAAATGAACAATTAATTATTAGATTCTCGGCCCAATAAGGTGGGTTCAACCCATATCATTAGGCTGGGCCCAACCTAATATATTTTTATAATATAATAATAATATTATATATTAAACAAAAAGTTCCAAATTTTTTCAAAAAAACCTTTTAAAAAATTTCTGATTTTTTGCGTATTTTTCTTTCAATTTTGATTAATATTGGTTTGTATTTTTATATTGTAAAAATACAAATTTGGTATTAAATACACAATTTTCTTCAAAATGTTGCAAATATAAACACACACACATACAAATGCTTTGTTTTCATGCATACGACAAAGTCTCTCAAAATATATATAAAAAATTTCATATCATATTTTCATGAAAAATAAAATTAAAAAAAAGGTGTTAGCATGCATTTTGAGCTTTAATAACCACTTTATTAAAGCCATGAGAACTAGGTCTATATTTCAAAAATAAAAAAAATATTTTGTTTTCTTTTAGTATATGAGATTACAAACTTTTATTTATAGACATTAGAACAATTTGGTTTTTACCGATATTAAAAATATAGTTCTTTTATATATAGATATTAGAACGATTAGGTTTTTACCCGATAAGATTATGATCTTCTTACTGAGAAGGACTTTTCTTAAACCTTAGACATACCAACAATTAGGAAACACAACAATACTCTAGTTATATCAGACAATCAAACAATGCAGCTTATCTTAGGTAATGAGTATTAGGGGTGTTAATACCTTTGATTTACGCGACCAGTCTCTATGCCTAATCTTTGAGACCAATTAGGGTTTCTAGTGATCAAAATACTAGATGACGACTCTCATTTCCTCTTTCCACTGACAAAGGATAAGAATTTCTTATCCTGTCCATTTCCCCACACCACATGCCAATATGAAATTTCAGGAGGACGTTCGGCGCGATGCTGCATCATGTACGACAATTGAGAAAGGGGATGGTTGGATTTTGGTCTTGACTTGAGTTGTTTTGGTTGTGATATTCATGATCGATGTTGCTGTTATCATTATTAGTGTGTCATTGGCAGCTGCTATCAGTGATCGGAGGGAGTAGTTGTTGTTGTCCTAGGATTCAAGCAACAATACACCTAAAAAGAGAGGTGAATTAAGTGTTCCACTAATAATAACAAATATTGAAATTAATTTAATTAAACACAACTAATCAACAATATAATTAAATTGCGTAAAGTAGAGGTAAAGAGATAGGAATTGTAAATTCGGTTTTTAACATGGTTTGACAAGTCTATATCCACACCTTAAGCACCCAAATCCGTCTTGTGTATTTTGTTCTTTCACTACTCCAAGTTGAAGATTACAATTGTCACTTGATGAATCCACACCAAGATTTTACACCACTTGAAGATTTTTTTTTTTGACAGTTTGAACCTACTGAATCTTGAATCGATACTAATCCTATATATATATAGAGTGAAGTGTTTGAGTTCATTTTAATTGTGCCATTAAATTAAAATATAAATATTTACATAATTACTAAAATAAACAGTTAATTCTTAGATTCTAATTTGATCTTCATTTGCTTCGGTGGCTAGGTTTTAGAGAAGAAGAAGGCTATTTTTTATTTCTACACTTTCACTCCATTTTTTTTCTTTCTCTATCTTAAATTTTTCTTCAAGGGTTGCTAGGGTTCCTTACCCACTCCTTTCTTTTCCTTCTAATTTTTCTTTGGAGGCTACAGTTTTTTTTTAACACCTCCTCCTTTTTCTTACCTTGCCTTTCTATTTATAGGCAATGGGGTAGGTTCTAGAATTTTAATAGGGAAACAATCATATCCTTTGATTTCTTTGGGTCGATTTTGACCCTTCATCATTGTTGTATATTTGGGACAAAATGCTCGTCTTCTATAAAGCTCACACCAAATCTTAATCATAAAGAGAGAAAAGAAGAAGAAGAAAATGGGGCTGAAAAACTTCACTGCTATTTTTCAAAATCAGACGATCCGTTTCCTTTCAAAGGGTAGCCAAAAAGTTCCCATACACACCCATTAGCGAGCTTCTTCTTTACCAAAAAAAAACCCTAAAATAATCAGATCATCATTTTCAAACCACCTTCTAGCTATAACTGGAAACAAAAAAACAATACAGCCTCTCTCATCAGCGCTGTCTCTTTTCGCCACCCTCGAGTTACTATCTTGCCCCACGTTGACTCCAGGAACCATAGCCGCTGCTTCCACAGTACCATTAACCTGAGGTGTTCATTACCGGAATCATGACCCAAGGCAGGCCAGGAGCCCACTCACATCGTCCATGTGCATCTTCAGCGTGCTCGTTCTACATTCTTGTCTCTGACCTCTCTGGACTTAGCTTTATTCAAGCACTAGCCACTCAAAAAAGAGTGAAGAAGAGGTACGGGATATCCAGTGGAGCTGTCTCCATCATAATCACTCAAGGTATAAAGCTTCTACTTATTCTCATGTAGTTGTAATCTTTTACATGTGCATGCGACTGCAAAGGCAAGCTCCCGTTTTTCCTTTATGTGCTATGAAGTTAACATATAGTGTTGTAAAGGGTGTGATTTTTGCTTCAAACGCATATGGTCTTGAAAACTTGATTGCATGTCCTAAGGTCATGTTAAGACCTTGTCTAGTTAATTAAGAATGCTCTTACCCAAGGTTAAAGTTCAAGAACGGTATATATGATAACTATTGGGGTCATAGGTTTTCCTTCTTTTTTTGTGTCGTTTGAAAATAAAAATGCATAGGACTGTCAGGGAGTTTTTCCATACCATGCTTGGGCTTTGGATCCCTTGTTAACGATGATGCATGAACCAGGCCGGCATGGAAATCTTCAATGACTATCGTGCACGATTTTTATGTTCAAAATATTCAGTACTCTAGATGTGCATAATTATTGGCCAAGCCGTAAATACAATTATTTTTGGTTGAAGAAGAATCGGTATGCGCAAGGGTTTCTGGTTCATTTCTTTTTACTGTCCCATGGCTTTTCGTTAATGCTAGTACAGCTATATTTCTCTTTTCTAATGTTAACTAGGCTGATATCTAGAAATAGGTTTATCACGGGTTTAAGAATATCAAAGAAAAGAAGGAAAAAAAAAACTTCTATGGGTCTTTAAGGCACAAAACACGCTACTAAGACAAATTTTAAGGGTTTTTTTTTTTTTTTTTCACTAACGACATTTGTGGTAAATATGCCCAAACCTATATTTCATAGCATTTTTTTTTGTCGAGCTAATCTTAGTCTAATTTTAATTATTTTTCAAGTTTCGAAGAGCATTTATGCAATTAATTTTTCATTCTTTACCCTTTTATATTTAAAAACAAGTTTATTAAATCCACATGGAGCTTGCCTAAGTTTGAAAAATACTAAAAAAATTAATTTGTTTATTTTAATACAATGAATTAAGAACTTATACGTAAAATATATTTCTGATATTAAAAGAAACAAATGCAAAAATATCTTTTGGCTCTAGAATGACCAGGCTTGACCCATAAAGCCATGAGTTCACTTTATTGAGATAGACTTGCTTTAACAATAGATAAACAATTGATTAGAAAAGCACAACATTACCTTACAAATAAACTATACAGTCTATCTTAGGTAGGATGTACTAGGGGTAATAATATCCACCCTATACACAATCAGTCTCCTTATCCAAACTCTAAAAACTAATTAGGATTTTCAGTGATCAAAATATAAGGTTGCGACTCCAAGCATTTTTTATTGATAGAGGACAAGAAGTCCATGTCCCTTTCGCACCATGTACACCAAAGTCCTGATCTAGGAGGATGATCACAATGATGCTATACCCGTGCTACATTCAACATTGTATGAGTTATCCTTTATATTTTTCAATTCCTCTTATCCAAATAATGTGATACCCTCTCAAAATTCTTCTAAGTCAACATGTACTTCTACTAATTGATCTAACTATGAATGTGGTGGGCTGTAAATGAGTATACAAGATTAAACATATGGAAGATGGGACTTTTAAGCACTACAAAGCATGGTTGGTGGGCAAAGGCTATTATCAACAAAAAAAAAATTGATTTTCAAAAAACATTTAGTCTAGTGGTGAAGCCTTGCACTATTTAGACAATGCTCAATATTGGTGATACTCGAGGTTGGGTGATGCTTGAGGTTGGTCGACTTATTAGATTGATGTGTATATATACATGCTGCTTTTCTCAATGAATTTCTTGATACAGATGTGTTTATAATTCACCCTCCTAGCTTTATTGATCCTCAATCCCCAAACCACACTCGAAAACTAAAACATTTTTTTATGGTCTATATTAAGGAAAGAGACCATATATATATATATATGTAAATACCTTATATAGAAATAGTTATCATATATAATATATTCCACCAGTGTATTGTATATAACCCTAAAGGTATAAATACAAAGGGATAGTTGCTTTATCAATCATCCATCACAATTATACGAAAGGCTATCTCTCAATTCTAACTGTCTAAAACAAGCATATCGTGCAAGGTTTGATCACTTAGTCAACTCTTAGTTTCTCAATCGATTTCATATTTGTAAATTTTTTTAAGTCATCATAGATTATATGATCGCGATATCTTTAAAGAAAACAAACTAAAAAAAAATTAGCTAAATATATTTATAAAATAAGCATCGAATGCATTTAAAACCAGTAAAAAATCCCATGGAAAGATTAGCACCTGATAACAAAGTTAACTCGGGAAAGAAAGGTGATAACAATGTTTCACTACATCTACTTAGTACGTATAAGTTGAAGGATTGCTACCTTGACCAATGAACTGAAAATATCGTTAATTGATAATGAATGGCATACAGTTTTACCATATCAACAGCATGAAAATTGATAATCGATCCTTTTGGGATATGTCAATCCCAAATCTATTATTCCATTTCTTTATTAATTATCATAAAAACATTTATTAAATGTGTTGTCCTCCAACTCTTTCCATAAAAAGAAAGAGTTGTGAACCACCACATTTGATCATGGACAAAAGGTAATCAAATAGTTGCCTCCACTAGGACAAGTAAACGTGCTCGATTTATCATCATAAGCATAACTATAAGCTTGAGGACACTGCTGCTTGAAAGTCTTCGAATATTGGGTAGGAGGACATGTGTCAGCTGTATTATGGTCTCCTGTGCAGCAGTACTGCGGCTGGTTAAATGCCAAACACGCACTCTTGCAGGCAATCACAGTCCCATCTGAACCTTTCACTGCTAAACTAGGATCACAAACAGCATTCACGTTAGCTGCACAGCTTGTAGAAGGGCAGCCAGTAGAACCTCCTTGCGGGGTTATCGAAATTGGGATGTTAAAGCCATCAACAAGGCTTATATCGTAAAAGTCTTTCCCACCATCACCGCTTAGAGTAAATTCTGCCAAGGATGCTGGTGGGATCGCACCGGCTCCATTGCATTCTATGACACCAGAGGCACAGTCAGCAGTGGCACAAACAAACTTTCCCGAGGCATCTGTAGAGCATTGCGTTCTGGCCCACAAGCGGCCAGACCAATTGACAGGGACACTCAGCGAAGATGAAGCACCCGTTGCCAATGTGAAGCCAGTTGAAGATAAAGACGGACCGCCAGCAGCCGTTAGAGTTCCTGGCCAGACTGTGTATGGACACTTGTTTGTGAAGTCGAAAGTCACAGATTGAGCTCCTGCATGCGTGCAAGCTGCGCAAGATTTATTTTTGTTGATATCAATAATTAATTATTGGTCGATTCAAATAAAAACACAAACAAGTTTTAAATACATCAAACTCTTGTTTCATGCTAATTTATGTGAATCTATTTTATTTTTTTTCATATAAAAAGAATAGGACTTGAATCTAAGACTTGGCCTTCGTTTTCTCTATGGGGGACTAGACGTCCGTACATTATTCAATATTTAAAATCTTGCATTAATTCACTTATTTTTCTTTTAAAAAGATAACATAACCAGGTTTATTTTTAATAGATATATTTTTTTTTTATCCGGCCACTCCCTTCTGGATATGTTTATTGGATTCACGAAATCCATTGAATAATGAAAAGTAATTTATATTGCATATGCAAACAGAAAATATATGTAATTTAAGAGCAAGGAGAATAATCAAAGTGAATAATATGCATAATAGAGTTTTGCATGCAAGAATCTAATATATGTAATATTGTAAAACTACTTGCCATAGAGGAAGATGACGAGGGTGAAGGTAATTATAGCAAAGGGCATACGACTCCCCATTGCCGAGATGCGTCGAATTAACTCCTTTTCAGTATCTTTTAAGAGATTTGAGGTAAGCAAGAAACACTCTATATTTTAAAAAAGATTGTGTTTGTCACTTAATATATAGTGTTAAATTTGCAGACTAGTAAACAGCTAAACAGAGAAACATGTGAAAATCAAGAAGAGAAAAAAGAAAAAGAAAAAGAAAAAGAGAAGTTTGTAACAACCATCTTCCACACGCACCGTCTCATCAACGATGACATTTGACAATGAATGTCAAATTATAAAATTATAATTTATTTATATTTATAAAAAAATAAATTATAAAATTGGGTCTGTCACCTAAAGTGTGCGGAGATCGTACATGCACTGACCTACACTCATCAACTATTTTTAATAGTATTTATATTTATTAAATTATAAAATCAAAAATAATCGACCCTGATAAAAAAAAAAAAAAACCCAATGAAATATACAAATGCCCTTGGTTTGAACCACAAGTGACAAGGGCAATTAGAGGAACGCCCTGCTTCTCACGTCAAATGAAACCAACACCCAATTGAAAATTGAATGTAACAGTACCGGTCCCTTGTTTGAACCAAGTAGATATCTCAATTGATGAGAAAGCAGACTAGTAAACAGCCAACAGTGGCAGTTCTCCTCCTGCATTACACCGTGATGAGTGCGAGACTCTTCAAAATTATCACACCGTGATGAGTGCGAGACTCTTCAAAATTGATGAGAAAGCAGAGGAGTCACTGCTTCTGGAATGAATGTAACTCTGGAATTATTCCAAATCCACAAGTTTCATAATGTTGTGTTGATTGTGAGACATTATTTCAAAAACTGAAGGGGGATAAAATTGTAAAGAATTCTAATTTTATAAATTATTTAAAACAAAAAACAATAATAAAAAAATAGAAACCATTCCGAAAAAATAAAAAATTGAAGGCATGCTTTAAAATTTTAAAGTGCCACACATAAAAATTTAGAAGAGAGAAAATAAAAAAAGTTGTCGCACCAAACTAAAAAGTTATCTGCCACACATGCCGCCTCATCCACGGCGGCAATTGATCAATGAACATCCTTGTATCTGCCTGAAGTGTGCGGGAATTGCCCACGCACTATCCTGTACTCATTAACTATTTTTTTTAATATTATTTTATATTTATTAAATTATAAAATTGAAAATAAACAACCCTGATATAAAAAAAAATAAAAGACCCAATGAAAATATACAAATGCAGGAAAGCAGGAAGAGGGCCATTCTCACAAGAAAATTGATTTACACCCGATCGACATAATATTTTGTAAGTGTAAAAGCTATATTTCTGTGTCTATAATATAAATATCAGGTAAATTTTTTTGATGGAAATATCTTTTTAATAAATATCAAAATATTTAATATCACTGAACATATATCTAATTGTGTTTAATAATTTTTTTATTTGAATAAATTTATATTTAACCAAAAGATTATATGTGTCAATAAAACAATGTCTACCCAATATATATATTTTTTATTTTGTATTTTAAAATATTATGAAATGAGCATCACTTGCTTATATTTATTTAATTAATTAAATTAAATGAAATGAAAAAAATGTCTATAAAAAAAACAACAAATAAAAAAACTCAAGATATCTCGAGTCATTTTCAAAATAAGTAAAAAATCCTATAGGAATAAAATAAGAAAAATCAATGGAGCCCGATATCCAATTAAATAAATGTTAAAGGATGAAACTGAAATAAAAACGAGCTTAAAAAAAAAACAAGCAAACTCAGGCAAACCTTATAAACCTGGGTTAATCTCTAAAACTTACAACTCATGAAATCCTAGATTCGAGCTTGATTAAGAAGCACAATTCTCAACTAATTTAATGTTGAATAATGAAAACAGGAAAAAAATCAATTTTAAAAAAATATTAAAGTGAAAAAACATACTAATTAAAAGAATAAAAATTAAAAAAAAAACTTATGAAGGATGATATTGTAAAAGAAATCGAAAAAAATCTTAAGTGACTAACTAGATATCTCAATTAATGAGAAAGCAGAATAGTAAACAGGAAATTAGAGGAACTCCCTGCTTCTCACGTCAAATGAAAGCAACACCCAATTGAGTAACGAATGTAACTCTGGTCCCTTGGTTTGAACCACAAGTGACTAACTAGCAGACTGGTCAACAGCTTATTAGAGGAATTGAATGAAAGCAATTGAATGCAGGAAGAGGGCCAGGCTAGTAAACAGCCAACAGCGGCAGTTCTCCTCCAGCATATGCAACTGAGGAGCCGTGATGAAGGCGACACTCTTCAAAATAAATCTTGAATCGATTGACTGATGCTCTTTTCTTTTTTATCGGTGTATAAATTAGTGGTTAGCTAATTAATTATCACACCGTGATGAGTGCGAGACTCTTCAAATCCAATTGTCGAATGAATGTAACTCTGGAATTATTCCAAATCCACAAGTTTGATAGTGTTGTGTTGATTGTGAGACATTATTTTAAAAACTGAAGGGGAAAAATTGTTAAAGAATTCTAATTTTATATTTATTCCAATTCAAACAAGTAATAATTAAAAGAATACGAATCATATCTAAAGAAATAACAAATTAAAAGTGTGTTTTAAAATTTTAATGCCAATAAAATGATGTTTACCCAATACAATTTATTTATTTATTTTGTATTTCAAAATATTATAAAATCAGCATCACATGCCTATATTTAATTAATTTGTTATTGAAAATATCTACAAAAAAGAGATTATAAAAAAAACAACAACAAATAAAAATACTCGAGATATCCGAGTCGTTTTTGAAAATAAGTGAAAAATTCTATAGAAAAGAAATTAAAAAAAATCAATGGAGCCCGATATCCAATTAAATAAATGTTAAAGTATGAAACTGAAATAAACATGAGTTTAAAAAATGGGAAAAAACCAAGTAAACTCGGGCAAACCTCCTAAACCCTGGTTAATCTCTAAAACTTGCAACTCATGAAATCCTAGACTCGAGCTTGATTACGAAGCACAATTCTCAACTAATTTAATATTGAATAATGATAACAGGAAAAAAATCAAGAGCTAATTTGTAATAGCAGAATTCACACTGGTTCTCTTCGGGTGAGAACGTACCACAAGATAAATTTATGATAGAAAAATATTGTATTTCTTCCTTTCTTTCCAGCCTTATTATAAGGACCCGTTAGAACGGTTACAATATTAAAATTATTGCAACATTACAACAGAATAAATACTGATGGAAACTAATCAATATTTCAGTTATGCAGCCGAAATATAAAGACCCGTTATAACGGTTACACTATTACTGCAAAATAGAACAGAATAAATACTGAATGGAAACTAAATAAAAAAAAACTGATGCTTAGCATTACTAGCTGACGTGGTGAAGATCTCATGCTTTAATTTGTTATCATCAATCCTGCATGACTCACGTTTGTCCTGGTCTTGCGCTTGCCTTTCACTGCACTTCACTATGCTTGGGATTCGGTTTTGTTGCTCTCTCAGATCTATGTGGTGGCTTATCAATACCCCTCCCAGAAAGAGGAACCTTGTCCTCAAGGTTTAAATTAGGAAATTGTTGACACAGAAACTCAGTCAGTTCCCACGTAGCATCCTCTGGTGGTAAGTGCTTCCATGGGACAAGACTTTCAGTGATGAATTTACCACCTTGCTTCACCCAGCTGTGATCCAGTATAGTTTCAGGTTCCAAAATAATTGCATCGTCATCTGATACTAGTGGAAGATTGGTTTGAGTATTGGAAGCATCTCCCACATATATCTTTAATAACGACACATGAAAAACAGGATGAATACGGACACCCTCAGGTAATTGAAGTCTATAAGCCACCCGACCCACCTGTTGGAGAATAGGATAAGGGCCAAAAAACCTGCTGGCTAATTTCTGGTGTGCCCGTTTGAATGCTGAGCTTTGACGATAAGGCTGTAATCTAAGGAAAACCATATCACCTTCTGCAAAAGATACATCCCTCCTATTTTTATCTGCAGTCTGTTTCATGCGATTGATGGCAGTGGTCAAATACTGTTTGAGCTGCAACAGAAGCTCATCATGGTGGAGAAGTGCTTGGTCTACTTCGTGAACCGGCGTGGTACCATCAAAATATTCTGGAAGAGTCGGTGGTGGTCGCCCATAAAGTGCCTGGTATGGAGTCGTACCCGTGGATGCATGAAAAGTGGTATTGTACCATAGCTCCGCCCAATGCAAGAAGGAATGCCATCTACGTGACCACTGATGGACAAAGCTGCGCAAATACTGTTCCAGACATCGATTGACTACCTCTGATTGGCCATCGGTTTGAGGGTGGTATGTGGAACTCATTTTCAGCTTTGTGCCAGACATTGTAAAAAACTCTTGCCAAATTTCACTGATAAAAATAGGGTCACGGTCACTGATGATAGATCTTGGCATGCCATGCAATTTGACTACACCCTCAACAAATTTGTCTTGTGAAAGCGGCAGACCGGTAATAAAATCGATAGTAATATCATCCCATACCTGACATGGAATAGATAAAGGTTGGAGTAGACCTGCAGGTGGCAAGGTTTCAGATTTCGTTCTTTGGCATGTGTCGCAGCTCTTCACGTACTCCTGAACTGATTTGTGCATGGAAGGCCAGTAAAACTGAGTGGCCACCTTTTTAAAGGTGCGTAAGACGCCCGAATGACCCCCTATTTTGGTATCATGGGCTTCATAAATTAATTTGTTGCGTAGAGTGACATCAGAAGGAACCACAATTCGGCCTTTAAAAAAGAATAATCCATTGCGTGCAGTAAAGGGTCCTTCAGGTTGAGTTTGAACCAGGTTGCTAACAACACCCATATAGTCGTCTGTAGTGGCTGCGTGTTTAATTTCCTCCCATATAGCAAGCTGTGGCACGAACAAATTGTGTAGTGTAGGACTGGCCGGTCTACGAGAAAGTGCATTCGCAGCAGAATTTTCCTGTCCTGGCCGATACTGAATCTCATAGTCATACCCCAATAATTTAGCAACCCATTTCTGCTGTTCTGTCGTAGTGATTCGTTGTCCCAGCAAGTATGGACGCCACACGCGAATGGCTTCCACCACTGCTAGCATTTCCTTTGCATATGTAGACCATGAACATTTTGAGACACCGAGAGCTCGACTTATAAAAGCAATAGGCTTGCCTTGTTGTTGCAGAACTGCCCCAATTCCATTACCTGAAGCATCGGTTTCCACTATGAAAGTGTCATTAAAATTGGGCATGGCTAAGATAGACGTTGTTGTCATGGCCTTCTTAAGTGTCTGAAAAGCTTCTTCTGCCTCTGCATTCCAGCTAAATTGCCCCTTTTTGAGAAGATTTGTAAGAGCCCGAGCAATTAGACCATAATTCCAAACAAACTTGCGGTAATATCCTGTCAACCTCAAAAATCCACGCAGCTCAGAAATATTAGCAGTTTGTGGCCACGCCACCATGGCCTCAATTTTGTTGCTATCGACTTTCACCCCTTGATGAGAGACAATATGACCCAAATATTCCAGCTCTTACTTACCGAAAGCACATTTACTAGCCTTGAGATAAAACTGTTGTTGCTTTAAAATGTCCAAGGTTTGAGTGACATGATGTAAATGCATTTCCCAAGTAGGGTTATAAATCAAGATGTCATCAAAAAATACCAATATGAATTTTCGTAAGTGGGGCCGAAAAATAGCATTCATAATAGCTTGGAATGTAGATGGTGCATTACTCAAGCCAAATGGCATAACAAGATATTCATAATGACCGTTGTGTGTACGAAACGCAGTCTTATGAATATCTGAAGGTTGCACTCGTACCTGATGGTAACCGGCTCGTAAATCTAGTTTGGTGAAATATGCTGCCCCATGCAGCTCATCCAACATATCTTCCACTGTAGGGATTGGAAACTGATCTTTGATAGTGACTGCATTAAGAGATCGATAGTCGGTGCAAAAACGCCAACTACCATCTTTTTTCTTAACAAGCAACACCGGAGAAGAGAAGGGACTAGTGCTAGGTCTGATGAGTCTAGAATTCAGCATTTCCTGGACTTGTTTTTCAATCTCTGCCTTCTGGAAATAAGCATAACGATAGGGTCGAACGTTGACTAGCTCAATTCCTTCCTTGAGGGAAATAGTGTGATCAATCTCACGTTTCGGTGGTAACTGTGTAGTTTCATCGAAGATCTCTGGATATTTAGCTAAGACCTGGCTCATACTCGGTGACTGAATCCCTTTTGTGTCCTGCATGGTGGACTGTGGACAAATTGCAAATACCGAATGTCCTTGATGAAACTCTTTGGAAATCTCCTTCAGGGAAGCGACTTGAATAGGCTAATCACAAAAACCTTGCAGCTGTCTGGCCAAGTTCTCCCAATAGAATTTCATTGTGAGAGTTCGCCAATTACATATTACAGACCCTAACATTTCCAACCATTGGACACCCAGGACAATGTCTAACTCTACTAGGGGAAGAGAATAAAGGGTCAGGGAAAAAGGAATTTCTTGAAGAAGAACCTGTACCTTTTCGAATTTTCCTTGACACTATAACCGTGCCCCATTAGCAACCCGAACCGTAAATGTCTCTGTTGGAACTACTGGAAGCCACAGCCGATCAGCCATGCGAGTGCTTATAAAATTATGGGTAGAACCACTGTCAATTAGCACCACTGCATTGAAGACCCCCACTTTGGCATCTATATGCATAGTTCTAGGCGTAGACCATCCCGTTAAAGCATGCAGAGTGATCTCAGGTTCATCAATTTCCCTTGTCGCCTCTTCTACGTTAGCTTCTTCAGTAACTTCTTCATATGTGATTTCATTAAAACCGGTTGGACCCTCCAGAAGCAAGAGTTGCATTCCTTGGCATTTATGACCGGCAGTAAATCTCTCATTACAATTAAAACATAGTCCTTGGGCTCTACGTTTCTGCATCTCTTCCCATGGTAATCTACGAAAGGGTGCATTTGGTGTTGCACGTGTCGTTGGTGGTAGCGACAGTGGTGTTCGATTGACTTGAGTTGGTCGTAGGAATTGGCGTTGTCTTTTCATATGTTCATCCTTCATGCGGGCTAGGCTAATTGCTTCCTTTAGCGACTGTGGCTTGAACATTCGAATTCCTTCAGCAATTTCTGGTTTAAGTCCTCCCATAAACGTTCCAACTAAAGCTTTTTGGGTCCATCCACGAACTCTGTTCCCCAACTTTTCAAACTCACTTTGATAATCACGTAAGGATCCCACCTGCTTTATACGTGATAAAGCTTCATCAAAATCCTCACAATCAGTAGGTCCAAATCTCGCCCATAATTCCTCTTCAAAGGCCTCCCATGTCATCATTCGTCCTTCCTCTTTATATGTCCGACGAGCCCACTGCCACCACTGATTTGCTTCTCCTTCCAGATGGAAAGAAGCCAATGATATTTTTTGGTTGGCTGGAGTATTTTGAAATTCAAAGAACTGGTCCACACGATTAAACCATTATGTCGGGTCTTGTCCAGAAAATCATGGAAATTCAAGCTTGGCCATTTTTGAAGAAAAAACTTGTATGTTTCCTTCATTCTCCTCATGAATTGAACGAGAATTGCCCTCTCGGTTTGTGTTCCTATGGCTTGATTCCCCCTTGCTTGATAACAACGCCTTGCTGGATAACAATGCCTCTGAAAGTTTATTGATAGTTTCTTCTAGCTGGTGCATTTTTCCAGTCATGCTCATCTCCATTCTCTGTACTCCTTCTTGCACTCCACCGAGCCCCGCCTCCAGCATTTCAATTCGTTCTTTGTTAGTCGCCATTTAAACCTCGCTCTGATACCAATTGATAAGGTCCCAGTCAAGAGCTAATTTGTAATAGCAGAATTCACACTGGTTCTCTTCAGGTGAGAACGTACCACAAGATAAATTTATGATAGAAAAATATTGTATTTCTTCCTTTCTTTCCAGCCTTATTATAAGGACCTGTTAGAACGGTTACAATATTAAAATTACTACAACATTACAACAGAATAAATACTGATGGAAACTAATCAATATTTCAGTTATGCAGCCGAAATATAAGGACCCGTTATAACGGTTACACTATTACTGCAAAATAGAACAGAATAAATACTGAATGGAAACTGAATAAAAAAAAACTGATGCTTAGCATTACTAGCTGACGTGGTGAAGATCTCATGCTTTAATTTGTTATCATCAATCCTACATGACTCACGTTTGTCCTGGTCTTGTGCTTGCCTTTCACTGCACTTCACTATGCTTGGGATTTGGTTTTGTTGCTCTCTTAGATCTACGTGGTGGTGTTGCGATGTCGCGGTCGCACAAATTAATTACCCTAGCTTCAAACACAACACACAAGATAGTATAGAGCAAGCAAGGGGTCGATCCCACGAGGAAGATTCAAGTTAGATTTTTATGCTAGATGATATGTAATTTGGGGGGGTTTGGACGTTATCTAGGCTAAAGCAAAAGAAAACAGAAAACTATCAAACTAAATTTAATAAAATCAGAAAATTATCAAGAGAACAAACCTTGGTCACAAGCACACATCCACCTACAGAAATCAGAACTGATCATGGAAACGAAACATCAATTTATATTATGAATATTTATCTCTTCTTAACATTGGTTAGTTAACGGATCCGCCGTATAACTAGCCCTAACCATCAAACAACCACAGTGTCCGCACTAGTAATTTAATTCAATGGCAGCCTTAAGAACTAGATAAGTTGATTAATCAAGAAAACATAACTGTCCGCAGTCTATGTTTGATTTGATTGAATGTTCTCCCTAAGATTAATAACGTAGATCCGCCACAATTATTAAACTCAGTTGCTTCACAAGTTCATATACCACAACTCCGGTTTTGATATCAAACTTAACAATAGATTGTCTACAATAATAACTTAGAGTCCGCTCTAGCAATTAAAATAAACAATCATAGGAAAAATAAGCATAGGAGAACAAACATATTCATCATATAAACTGAAAAGAAAAGGTAAAATAAATCTCACAGTTCTTGAAATCCGAAGGTTTCCGTGTCCTTGCAACCAAGAAAAAGTGTTTAGCCTTGCATGTTTGTTGAACAACTAATCAAAAAGAAGAAAGAATGCATAATTTAGGGTTTCTTAGAGGAAGGGGGCGTTTTTCTCTCCTTGGCTGGCTGCTCCCCTTCTCTTCTCTCATTCTTTTTATATCCTAGGAAACCCTAGGTCTCTATTTTACAAAATAGTCCTCCATTAAGTAGACTGTTTACATTTAAGTACTTCAATAACTATTTTCCTAAAAAGGAGAAATAGCCTTGCATGAAATCTTCAAGCTTTGATTTAGAGGAGCTAAATTGCTGAAATAAAAACTTGGATATCGGTTTAAATGCTTCGGAATGTCATTTGGACTCGTTTCTTCACGAAACCTGTTTGCTGGCAGAATTCAGATGTCATCTTTGAAAAATCATATCTCCCTCATATGACATCGTTTTTGGCTGCAATTTTGAGCTTTTATATAACTTTGAGTCATGAATCCAAAAAAATTGAGTTTGCATCAATTGGACTTCTGTAGCTCCAGATATTCAAGTTGGAATGGCCAAAGGTCAACACTGGCAGGTTGCGAGATTTGACTTTGAAGGCTGCGATTTCCATGCTCTTCCTTATTTTATTTTGTTGCCTTAGATGTCCAGAAAGGTATGGATGTTACCTTTTTAATTCCACTGGAATCACTTCATTTCAACCTCTAGAGCTCACGCTCTGCACAAAACATCGACTGAAGGTCAAATCTGCCAATTATCTCCAATTTACTCCTTTTTGCATCTTTCATCCAAAAGTGCCTTCAAAACATAAAACAAAGAATATCAAGGCATTTTATATATAAAACATAGGCAAAACACTAGTTAAATGTGGGTGAAACTATTGAATAATATGGTTGCATCAAATACCCCCACACTTACCTCTTGCTCGTCCTCGAGAAAGGATAGGTAAAACCAAATTGAAGTTAAATTAAATGAAATCACTATGACTAATCTTCTAATCTCCCATCAATATCCAAGAATATATGCATTATAAACAAGAACACAATTAAGAAGGATAAAGAGTATAAATTTTCATGAATTTATTTACATGCAAACTTCAAAACTTAATTAATCGTCGGGATTTAAATGAAATCTATGCCATGCCAAAGTGATAGGTCCTCTCATTGATATACACTCCAACACTCACGTGTTTAGGGCTTATATGTTTAAATCTCTCAAATTCAATCAATGAATATGTTCTACTATAAGCTTGCTCTTCAATCTCATCTCCATTAATAACATATTACAAACAATGCATGAATCAAAAGGTCTTATTTTCTGGTTGTAATGGGGCTAAGGTAAAGGTGAGGTAAAAGAGAGTAAAAGAAAAAGGTTCAAACCAAAGAAAGTAGAGCATTCTGAAAAATGATATTTCAAACAAGATATTCCATCGAAGCACATAAATTTTCCATCTTTAATCACCAATGCTTAACTTCTTTTGATTTCAAGCTTTTTCAATATAAAATCTTAAGAACATAAAGGAACACTTTTTTCTTTTTCTTTTTCTTTTTTCTGTTTTTTTTTTTTTTTTTTTTTTTTTTTTTTACCTTTGGCAACTTTGCCCATCTTTTCATCAAACATCACTTCTTCTTTCTTTTCACATAATTTCCAACCATAATTCCATGAAATATCACTAGTATATGCTCTACTAATCCTTGGCCAAGGGAAAAGGAAAACATATATAAAGTTAAGGCTTATACATGGATAAAGCAAAGAAAAGATAAACAAGCTCAAAAGGGGTTTACTAAGGATAATATGCTTTAGGTTGGCTTTTTGGCTCAAATGGTTAAAATTCCTAATGCCTTTATCATCTTCATGTATGTATGTAATATGAATGTAATCTCAACAAGATATGAAGCAAGTTCTAAAGATACATATCATTGAAAGAAGGCACAATCAAAGAATATAATGTTGAAGGCTCAAAAGCTTGCATTGGTATAACACTATAAAGTCAACATGGCATATTCTCAAAGTCAATCCCTAAACCAATTAAACCTTAAAACTTGCATGCACACTCCTTCATTCGATTTATATCTTCATCTATCTCAACTAATTCTCATACATAATACTCATATTCTCAAAAACCAATGGGAGTTCAAAAGATCAAACATAATTTTTTTTTATTTTGAAAAATAACAAAGAAAACCAAAATTAGAAAACCAACATTCTCCTAATACCCCCACACTTAAAACATAACATTGTCCTCAATGTTAAAATAAAAGAAAAGGAATATTGGAGAATGACAAAAATAAAGTAAAATGCGAAAAATAAAAGACAAGGGAAAAAGAAAGCAAATCTGTTTTTTTTTTGTGCTGGGTTGCCTCCCAGTAAGCGCTTTTGTTTTATGTCATTGGCTCGACATGTTGCATGCTTATTCTTCATAGATTGGTTCAGCTAACTCCGCAGAAGCGGTGAGTTCTGTCGTCCAACCTTCATAGAAAGGTTTCAAGCGATGCCCATTGACCTTGAGTACTTTGTTGGTTTCTAAACTTGTAATTTCAACTGCACCATAAGAAAAAACATTAGAAACAACAAATGGTCCAATCCAACGAGAGCGTAACTTTCCAGGAAAAAGTTTCAAACGCGAATGATAAAGAAGGACTTTGTCTCCAACATTAAACTCTTTTCTTGTAATCATTCGGTCATGGAGACTCTTAGTCTTTTCTTTGTAAATTCTAGCATTCTCATAAGCATCATTTCGTATTTCTTCCAATGTAATTCCAATCTTTTTGGGCACTAAAAGGATAGGCGCCACCCATTCATTGTCTATGATGGGGTGAATGACTCCTGCATCATGGGGAACAGTTTGCAAAGCTTGCAAAGTCAATGCTGATTCATGCATGTTTTGGGGAACACATATATACCTGTCCATCTCTTCTATCTTGGTAAAATCATAGCCATAGCTCAAAGCTACGCTTAATCCATCCTCACTATCAAAATCACAAACTTGCTGCACACACTTATCAACTTGGTCATAACATGTGATAGAATAAACATTGCTATAAGGATATGTCATTGCATCATGAAAATTAAATTCAATTTTTTCATCTCCTACCTCCATAGACAAGGTATCCTTACCACAATCAATCTTTGTGTTGGCAGTTTTCAAGAATGGTCTCCCAAACAATATAGGAGTGTTGGTTGATGAATCACAAGAATCATGTTCCATATCAAGAATATAAAAGTCACATGGAATAACCAAACTATCAATCTTGACTAGGACATCTTCTATCACACCAAGTGGGTAAACAAAACTACGATCCGCAAGTTGTATTACAATACTAGTTTTATTCAAAGGCTCTAGACTAAGAGAATCATAAACATGTTTAGGCATAACACTAATGGATGCACCTAAATCGCACAAAGCTCTTTTAAAACTAGCATTACCAATAACACATGGGATAGTAAACGCACCTGAGTCTTTTTGTTTCAAAGGCAGATTCTTTTGAACAACAGCAGATACAACTTCACCCATACTTACCGTTTCATGACCTTTCAGTTTGAAAGCTCTCTTGGTAGTACACATCTCCTTCAAGAATTTGGCATATTTGGGAATTTGCTTGATAGAATCAAGCAAAGGAATGTTGAGCTCTACTTTCTTGAAAACCTCTAAAATCTCTTTTTCTTTGTCCTCTTTCTTTGACCTAGAAGAACTCACAGGAAAAGGTGCAATTGTTTTAAAACTGGAATTCATTGAGTGAGGACTTATCTTTAGAGTGTTGGTCGTGGTTTCAATTTGTGGAGGAGAAGGATGTTTCTTTTTTGTACTCAATTCAGTTTCTATCTCTTCTTCTTCCTCCATCTCAATTTGTTTCGAACTTTTCTCTTCAAGTTCTTTCCCACTTCGCAGCATGATCGCACTAACATTCTCTTTTGGATTCAATGCTTGGGAGGGCAATTTTCCATTCATTTGTGCTTCCAATTTCCCCACACTTGAAGCTACTTGCCCCATTTGCTTCTCCAAGTTGTGAATACTTGACCTTGTTTCCTGTTGAAAAGACATGACATTTTGTTGCAAGGTCACAGTGTTAGAAGCCAAAGTTTTCATCATCTCACGAAGATCATCACTGGATGACGACCCCATAACATTGGAGTTTGTGAATGAAGGGGGTTGTCTTGCTTGATAATTCTGTTGGGGCTGAAATCCATGGGGATGGAATTGTCGGCCTTGATTGCCTTGTTGAGGCTGGTTCCCATACCGTAGGTTGGGATGATCTCTCCATCCAGGATTGTACGTGTGGGAAAAAGGATCATACTTACGCTGAGGTTGTCCATTGAATGCTCCATCAACTGCATTAGCTTGTTCAATGTAATCTTCTTGCATTGTTGGGCACATATCTGAAGCATGTCCTTGTAAGGAGCATATGCTACAAACTTTCACCTGCTGTACATTGCCACAAGCCAAAGAACGCACAAGAGAAGTAAGATCATTAACTTTATTCTCAAAGTTAGAAATACTTATCTCATTTACTCGTTTATTTGCAAAGTCTCCACGAGTGCCAAACTGTTTCGAGTTGGCTGCCATGTTTGAGATCAATTGGCGTGCAGCCTCGGGTGTCTTATCTACCAATGCCCCTCCACTTGCAGCATCAATGATACTACGGTCAGTAGGCATCAATCCTTCATAGAAATATTGAATGAGCAGCTGATCGGGTATTTGATGATGAGGGCATTGAATGCACAGTTGCTCAAATCTTTCCCAATACTCGGAAAGTGTCTCTCCATGAGATTGTCGAATCCCACATATTTCTTTCCTTATGTTGGCAACTCGAGATGCTGGGAAATACTTCTCAAGGAAGATCTTCTTCATGCCATTCCACGTTCCAATTGAACCTGGGAGAATGGAGAAAAGCCATACCTTTGCTGCCCCTTTTAAAGAGAAAGGGAAAGCTTTCAACTTAACCTGTTCTTCATCAACTCCATTCGGTTTCATGCCAACGCAAACCATATGGAATTCCTTGAGATGAGTATGAGGATCTTCTCCTGCAAGACCATTGAAAGTTGGTAGCAAATGTATAAAACCAGATTTGAGCTCAAAGTTTACATTATTGTCGATGTTTATGCACAATGGCTGATTTTCCACGTTAGGAGCAGCAAGCTCCTTGAGTGTTTGTTGTCGTGCAACAGCCATGGTGTTAAGGCGAGCTTCCTTTCGTAACCTGTGTAAAGTTTTTTTCTATTTCGAGATCCAAATGCACTTGAATTTGATTAGTAGAACGGGTTACTGGCATAAATCATCAAGAAAATTCAAAATAAACCAACCACACAAGAGATCGAAAACAATGCAAATTGTACGAAAATCCTACGGTAGAAAACAAAAACTGCCAAAAAACCCTAGAAAACAGCGGAATTTGGCCTCGATAGTGTGGGGCTAGTGGTTTACCACTAGTCCTGTTTAGAACGTCGTTTCCCTTCAGGAAACAAATGGCCGATACCTAATTCCACCAAAAAATCTGTTTTGAACAGTACCGCTGCCGTAATGAACAGTACCGCAGCAAACACAAATTCTGTTTTTTTTTTTTTTTTTTTTCAGAAAAAGAAATAACAATCACAGCAAATAAAAATAATAGCACAAGAATCAACTAAAATTACTTCCCCGGCAACGGCGCCAAAATTTGTTGCGATGTCGCGGTCGCACAAATTAATTACCCTAGCTTCAAACACAACACACAAGATAGTATAGAGCAAGCAAGGGGTCGATCCCACGAGGAAGATTCAAGTTAGATTTTTATGCTAGATGATATGTAATTTGGGGGGGTTTGGACGTTATCTAGGCTAAAGCAAAAGAAAACAGAAAACTATCAAACTAAATTTAATAAAATCAGAAAATTATCAAGAGAACAAACCTTGGTCACAAGCACACATCCACCTACAGAAATCAGAACTGATCATGGAAACGAAACATCAATTTATATTCTGAATATTTATCTCTTCTTAACATTGGTTAGTTAACGGATCCGCCGTATAACTAGCCCTAACCATCAAACAACCACAGTGTCTGCACTAGTAATTTAATTCAATGGCAGCCTTAAGAACTAGATAAGTTGATTAATCAAGAAAACATAACTGTCCGCAGTCTATGTTTGATTTGATTGAATGTTCTCCCTAAGATTAATAACGTAGATCCGCCACAATTATTAAACTCAGTTGCTTCACAAGTTCATATACCACAACTCCGGTTTTGATATCAAACTTAACAATAGATTGTCTACAATAATAACTTAGAGTCCGCTCTAGCAATTAAAATAAACAATCATAGGAAAAATAAGCATAGGAGAACAAACATATTCATCATATAAACTGAAAAGAAAAGGTAAAATAAATCTCACAGTTCTTGAAATCTGAAGGTTTCCGTGTCCTTGCAACCAAGAAAAAGTGTTTAGCCTTGCATGTTTGTTGAACAACTAATCAAAAAGAAGAAAGAATGCATAATTTAGGGTTTCTTAGAGGAAGGGGGCGTTTTTCTCTCCTTGGCTGGCTGCTCCCCTTCTCTTCTCTCATTCTTTTTATATCCTAGGAAACCCTAGGTCTCTATTTTACAAAATAGTCCTCCATTAAGTAGACTGTTTACATTTAAGTACTTCAATAACTATTTTCCTAAAAAGGAGAAATAGCCTTTCATGAAATCTTCAAGCTTTGATTTAGAGGAGCTAAATTGCTGAAATAAAAACTTGGATATCGGTTTAAATGCTTCGGAATGTCATTTGGACTCGTTTCTTCACGAAACCTGTTTGCTGGCAGAATTCAGATGTCATCTTTGAAAAATCATATCTCCCTCATATGACATCGTTTTTGGCTGAAATTTTGAGCTTTTATATAACTTTGAGTCATGAATCCAACAAAATTGAGTTTGCATCAATTGGACTTCTGTAGCTCCAGATATTCAAGTTGGAATGGCCAAAGGTCAACACTGGCAGATTGCGAGATTTGACTTTGAAGGCTGCGATTTCCATGCTCTTCCTTATTTTATTTTCTTGCCTTAGATGTCCAGAAAGGTATGGATGTTACCTTTTTAATTCCACTGGAATCACTTCATTTCAACCTCTAGAGCTCACGCTCTGCACAAAACATCGACTGAAGGTCAAATCTGCCAATTATCTCCAATTTACTCCTTTTTGCATCTTTCATCCAAAAGTGCCTTCAAAACATAAAACAAAGAATATCAAGGCATTTTATATATAAAACATAGGCAAAACACTAGTTAAATGTGGGTGAAACTATTGAATAATATGGTTGCATCAGGTGGCTTATCAGAAACTGAAATAAACATGAGTTTAAAAAAAGGGAAAAAACCAAGTAAACTCGGGCAAACCTCCTAAACCCTGGTTAATCTCTAAAACTTGCAACTCATGAAATCCTAGACTCGAGCTTGATTACGAAGCACAATTCTCAACTAATTTAATATTGAATAATGATAACAGGAAAAAAATCAATTTAAAAAAACTAGCAAAGTGAAAAAACATAGCAATCAAAAGAATGATGATTAAATCTGATAGGAAAAAAAAACTTATGAAGGATGATATTGTGAAAAAATTCAAATTAAAAAATTATCTCAAATAAAAAAATTACAATTAAAATAATAGAGACAAAATTTGAAAGATAAAAAAACTGAAAGGGGATGAAATTGTAAAATAATTCCAATTTAATAAATTATTCCAAACAAAACAAACAATGATAAAAAAAAAACATCACCAAATCCGAAGAAATCACAAATTGAAGGCGTGCTTTGAAATTTTGAAGGGGCACACGTGAAAATCAAGGAGAGAGAAAAGAAGAAGAGAAAGAAAAGGTTGTCTGCACCAAACCAAACAACCAGTTCACTTGGTCTTACCAAACGGTCGACCAGATCAACTTAAATACTAGATTTTGATTAATCTAAGATATAAATATCTACATAATCACTTAAATGAACAATTAATTCTTAATGACTAATGAATGTAACTCCAGTCCCTTGTTTGAACCACAAGTGACTACCTAGATATCTCAATTAATGAGAAAGCAGACTACTAAATAGCCAACAGTGGTAGTTCTCCTCCAGCACCAGCAACAGACGAGCCGTGACGAATGCAACACTCTTCAAAATTATCACAATGCGAGACTCTTTAAAATTTAAAGAAAAAATAATAATAAATTCACCACCTAATAATTAAAAAATAGAAATCTAAAAATAAACATTGGTTATAGATTAAGTCGAAGGAAGATCGATGTCACCCTTACTACATCCTTTGAAATGAAAGGTTATCTCGACAATGCATTTTAAGAAATTTATTCCATGCATGATATTGATTATTTAAATTTATTTCTAATCTTATTCGTGATTTATTTTAATAAAAAATTGGTGTCGGTCCCTAAAAAAGAAGACTCGTCGATAAAGAAAAATCTTGATGTCAATCCCTAAAAATAGATAATTTTATTGATTTAGAAGAAAAATTTGGTATTAATCTTTAAAAATATGTGATTTCATCGATTTAGAAAAAATTGAACATTAGTCCCTAAAATAGGTAATTTCATCAGTTTTTGAAAAATATGATATTAATCCTTAAAAATAAGAGATTTCATTGATTTAGAAAAAAAACTAACATTAATCCCTAAAACTAGGTGATTTCCTCGATATATATATATATATATATATGACATTTATATTTTTTTTTAATCCAATACAATATATACATATCTCAATATTGATATAACACACACACACATATATGTATAATATTATTCATTTTATCATTTAATACATGTATACATATTTCAAATATATCTATTACTATTTTATTTTTTTGTTGACTATTAAATAACAGTAGAACAATGGATACCAATATAGATATACTCGAAATCCAATAAATAAAGTAAATATCTGAATTTTTTCTCGATGAATACTGGGCAGGGTATAGATATAAAAAAACTATCCCATAGATATCCATTGTGATCCTTATACATAATTTCAATATATAAAATCAATGCATTAATACATTTATTTTTCTTTTACAATGATAAAATGATGATAAATGCAAAATATACATATGTTTTTATTCCTTTTACATTAAGCTTATTTGTGCTCAATGAAAGTAATTTTATGAGTTTGGCATGCCTAAGAGATTTGGTGAATTAATTGCTAAAAGATAAGAAATTCTGCATTTAATGTTTCGAACCTTGGTTTTTTCTGACAGGTTTTTCACCAAGTTGGATTTACAGAATGGGAACGTGGCTTAATAAAGGTTGAACTACACAAATCCAGCTTTTCAAGAAGGTATTATGGAAAGAAATCCGATCTTATTTGAAACTTTAAAAGACATACTATTTTGGAGAAGACAGTGCAACCTAACTTGTGAGATTGGAGTCTACGACTTAGTGATGCACTTTGGGCTTATCGGAATGCTTATAAATCACCTATAGAAATGTCTCCTGGATGATTTATGGAAAAACATGTCATCTATCAGAGTAAATTCTGCCAAGGATGCTGGTGGGATCGCACCGGCTCCATTGCATTCTATGACACCAGAGGCACAGTCAGCAGTAGCACAAACAAACTTTCCCGAGGCATCTGTAGAGCATTGCGTTCTTGCCCACAAGCGGCCAGTCCAATTGACAGGGACACTCAGCGAAGATGAAGCACCCGTTGCCAATGTGAGGCCAGTTGAAGATAAAGACGGACTGCCAGCAGCCGTTAGAGTTCCTGGCCAGACTGTGTATGGACAGTTGTTTTTGACGACGAA
The DNA here is from genome assembly GCF_951802175.1 of Populus nigra. Taxonomy (NCBI): domain Eukaryota; kingdom Viridiplantae; phylum Streptophyta; class Magnoliopsida; order Malpighiales; family Salicaceae; genus Populus; species Populus nigra. Next base: position 26,848,641 of record NC_084852.1, on the reverse strand, counting down.
AGTCACAGATTGAGCTCCTGCATGCGTGCAAGCTGCGCAAGATTTATTTTGTTGATATCAATAATTAAATCTTGGTCGATTCAAAGAAAATATATATGCAAGCTGCGCAATATTGCATATGCAAACAGAAAATATATATGTAAGAGCAAGGATAATAATCAAAGTGAATAATATGCATAATAGAGTTTTCCATGCAAGAATCTAATATATGTAATATTGTAAAACTACTTGCCATAGAGGAAGATGACGAGGGTGAAGGTAATTATAGCAAAGGGCATACGACTCCCCATTGCCGAGATGCGTCGAATTTAGACTTTTTCAGTATCTTTTAAGAGATTTGAGGTAAGCAAGAAACACTCTATATTTTAAAAAAGATTGTGTTTGCCAAGTGTTAAGAGATTTGAGGTAAGCAAGAAACAATCTAATAAAATGATTTATTTAAAAAAAATAAATAAAAATTAATAAATAGTGTTAAATTTGCAGACTAGTGATAAGTATAATTTAAGAATCAAGAAGAAGATACGGAGAAGAGAAGGCTGTTTAAGAAATAACTGCATATCCTTTCACTTAACTCTTTTAGGCTATATATAGATATAGCAGTACAGGTAGGAAAAAATAACAAACATGGCTACAGACTAGGAATGCTGAAAACAGAACAGAACAAACTGACTCAACAGACAAATGACTAAATAAAGAAATTAGACTAAGTCTTCCACTTTGCCACTACACGTTGTGGTCACGTCGTGGTCTCTTCCACCTTGCCATTCCACAATTACACATCGTGGTCTTCTCAATCCCTGCATGTCGTGGTCTGCTAATGTGCCACTACGTTGCTGTGAAGTGGTGTGGTGAAGTGGTACATATCATTCCCCTACCCCTTAAGGAACCTTGTCCACAAGGAGGAAGTCTGGATAGGACTTGGAGAAACGCCACTCATTTTCCCAAGTAGCGTCTTCTGCAGGTGCACCCGCCCATTTCACCAAAATTTCAGATTTTGGACGATAGTTACCTTTGCGTATCACAAGTCGGTCTAAGACAACTTCAGGTTGTGGAAGAACAACTGAAGTAACTGAGACAGGGGGAAGTTCAGGAGAGGAAGGAGTAACTGGACCCAAATGCTTCCTTAACAAACTGACATGAAAGACATCATGGATTTGAGAACCAGGAGGTAAGGCCAATTTGTAAGCCACCAAACCGATTTTCTCCAAGACTTTGTATGGACCAAAAAATCGTGGGGAGAGTTTAAGAGAAGCGCGAAACGCCACAGAAGTTTACCGATAGGGCTGGAGTTTTAAATGCACATAATCTCCCACAGTGAATGATACTTCACGCTGATGTTGGTCTGCCTGACATTTCATCCGATTTTGAGCCAATTGAAGGTTATGGCGCAACTCAAGTAGGATGGTATCCCTGTCACGCAGGTATTCATCAACTGCTTGAACGCGAGAAGTGCCAGGTATATAAGCCAGTAAGTTGGGAGGGGGAACTCCATAAACAGCTTCAAAGGGTGTCATCTTGGTGGAGGAATGAATGGAAGTATTGTAACTAAACTCAGCCCAGGGAATCCATTCACACCATTTGCGTGGCTGATCTCCTGCAAAACAACGTAAATACTGTTCCAAAGTCTGATTGACAACTTCGGTTTGGCCGTCAGATTGGGGATGGTAACTTGAACTCATACACAACTTGGTTCCCTGCAGATTGAATAGTGTGCGCTAAAAGGCACTAATAAACACCTTGTCCCGGTCACTAACTATGGAAGTTGGAATTCCATGCAGGCGAACCACATTGGAAACAAATTCCTTGGCAACACTGACAGCAGAAAATGGATGTTTCAAGGCAACAAAGTGAGCATATTTAGTCAATCTGTCAACAACAACCATGATAACAGTATAACCATTAGAAGATGGTAATCCTTCAATAAAGTCCATGGAGACATCAGTCCATATTTGAGTAGGGATGGGTAGAGGCTGAAGCAATCCTGCCGGCTGCATACAATCTGTTTTAAACCGCTGACAGACATCACATTGTTGCAAGAATTCCTTCACATGCTGCCGCATATTAGACCAAAAAAAACTTTGTTTGATGCGAGAAAGAGTTTTATGAAACCCAAAATGCCCACCTACAGGTGACGAATGACAGTCAACCAAAATCTTTGGGATTAAAGGAGAGCTGGAGCTCAAATAGATTTTGTCTCGCTTGAACCAAACACCATCACGGAGGAGTAGCTGATGGTCGGCTTGAGAGGGTTGTTTGTGGAGTAAGTTAGCATAAAAGGAGTCCTGCTAGACTTCCTTCTGAAGCAATGGCCACCAATCTGCATGTGGTTGAGAAATGGATATAAATTGGAATTCAACTACACGTGATAATGAATCAGCACCTTGATTTTCAGGCCCACGTTTATACTCAATTTTGTAATCATAACCAAGCAGTTTTGGCAGCCAGCGTGTTTGTGCAGGTGTAGTAATTCGTTGCTCCAGGAGGTATTTGAGACTTTTGTGATCAGTGCGAACTGTAAAAGGTTTCCCCAACAAGTATGGACTCCATTTCTTAATTGCCTTGACGATTGCCAACATTTCTTTTTCGTATGTGGACAATAATAAGGCTGACCCTTTCAATGCTTCACTAAAATAGGCAATCGGTTGATTCTGTTGGAGCAGAATTGCACCACGTCCTATTCCACTAGCATCGCACTCAATGACGAATGGTTGAGTAAAATCTGGAAGGCATAAAATTGGTGGGGATGTCAGTGCTTCTTTCAATTGTTGGAAGGCCTTCTCTGCTGCATCATTCCATTGAAATCCATCTTTGCTCAAGAGACGGTGTAGGGGTGCTGCTATACACCCAAAATGACGGATAAATTTTTGGTAGTAACCAGCTAAACCAAGAAATCCATGGACCCCTTTTGCTGTTGTTGGTGGTGGCCATTCAATGACAGCTTGGATTTTGGTGGGATCAATCGATACTCCGTGCTCAGAAATGATGTGGCCCAAGTAACTGACCCGTAAAACTCCGAATTGACATTTGGACAATTTAGCAAATAAACTGTTAGCTGATAAAATCTGTAGAACAGTTTGCAGATGAGTGAGATGGTCCTCCCATGATCTTGAATATATTAGAATGTCATCAAAGAAAACCAAGATAAAGTGTTGGAGGTAGGGACGAAAGAGATCATTCATGAGACTTTGAAATGTTGCTGGCGCATTGGTGAGACCAAATGGCATCACAATAAATTCATAATGCCCTTCATGAGTTCTGAAAGCTGTTTTATGAATGTCAGCATCATGCACGCGGATTTGATGATATCCAGAACGTAAATCCAATTTAGAATAAAATTTGGCACCATGCAACTCATCTAATAGTTCATCAATTATTGGAATTGGATACTTATCTTTCACCGTGATGTCATTGAGAGCTCGATAATCCACACAAAATCACCATGCACCATCCGCCTTCTTCACTAATAGAACTGGGGAGGAGAACGGGCTGTGAGTTGGTCTGATTAAACCAGATTGCAGAAGCTCCTTGACTATTTTCTCTATTTCAGTCTTCTGATAATAAGGATATCGATATGGCCTTACAGTGACTGGTCCAGCTGTAGGAAGCAATGGAATGTGATGATCATGTGACCGTTGTGGAGGTAAGCCGGTCGGGGTTTCAAACACTTGAGAAAATTGAGCTAAAAGTTGACTGATTTCAGGAGAATAGGACGGTGGTTCGGTGTCACTGTTGGAAGGAATTATTTGGAAGAATAATCCCAAGCCTTGTAATCTATTGAACTCCTTATCTGTTAAGGCTTCAATGCTAGTTCTCCCTAATCCCTGAAATGTGTGAGAAATTCCTGCAATATTGAAATTCATGGTGAGCTGCTTGTAATCAGTCCTGACTGGTCCGAGAGTTGCAAGCCATTGCACTCCCAATACCAACTGGCATGCTGCGACAGGAAGAATGTAGTAATCGGTGGTGACAGGAAGCCCTTGAATGATTGAGGGTGAGCGCCTGACATTGCCCAGCACATTCAATCTTTTCTCTGTTAGCCACCATGACTTGTAATTATTTACCTTGAGTTACTGGTAACCCAAATCTAGAGACCAAAGCCTGATCAATAAAATTATGAGTGCTACCTCCATCTATCAGCACTGTTACATTCTTGTTCTTTAAATTGCCAAGGACGCGTATGGTTTGTCGATGTTGAGTTCCTGTAATTGCATGAAAAGAAATTTCAGGTAGAACTTCTGAAAGTTCCAGATCAGATTGGTTGATCTCAACGTCTTCGGTATCCGTATGAGGTGAATCTTCGATCATAAACAATTGTGGTCGGGCACAACGATGTCCTGGAACGAACTTCTCATCACAGTAATAGCATAACCCTTTCTCTCGTCGTTCCCGTGCCTCTTGATTGGTGATTCTACGGAAGGTTGCTGGTGGGTTATTGGGACTTTGGCTATGACGCTGATTTGGTGGAGGTCCTAGCACCCCAGCCACTGGATTGGAGGAGGTTTTTGCTGCTGCATAAGCTGGTTGGAAACGGATTGGTTGAATTGGTCTCTTCTGCAGCTGGTTGCGTTCCTCAATTAGTCGAGCCACCCCTATTGCATCTGCCAAGGTTACAGGCTGTTTAATTTTCACATCTATGCGAATATCATCTTTGAGTCCTGCAATAAAAAAACCTATTAAAAATTTTTCAGGCAGATTGTCCACTCTGTGAGAAAGCCTTTCGAAAGCTTCTTGATAAGCTGCGATGGTGGTAGTTTGTTTAAGGCGTGTCAGAGCTTCTAAGGGATCCTCATAGTCGGTTGGACCAAACTGGAGTTGTATAGTATTGGTGAACTCATCCCATGTTAGTGGTCCACGGAATTTTGCCAACCACCGGTGCCACTGTAAGGCGATGCCTTCTAAATGGAATGAGGCCAGCTGAACTTGTTGGTCCAATGCAATATTTTGAAATTCAAAATATTGTTCTGCCTTGTAAATCCATCCCGTTGGATCATCGCCATTAAATTTTGGAAAGGACAACTTGAGGTTGTGATTAGAGTAGTCTTTTGTAGTGTTAGAACGAGAAGTATGTGGGTGTGAGGATTCATCACGGGCAAAGGGGTTTGTTTCAGAAGAGTTATTGTTTTGGCTACGAGAAGCTCGAAGAGCTTGGAGCTCGGTTGACACTGCTTGTAAAGCTGCGTTCACCTGATCGAAACTGTTCTCATGTCGTGCCAAGATTTCATTGACATCACTGCGGAATTCTGCATTTGTTTTACCACGAGTGCCCATGGTTGTAACCTGGCTCTGATACCACTGATAAGTATAATTTAAAAATCAAGAAGAAGATACGGAAAAGAGAAGGTTGTTTAAGAAATAACTGCATATCCTTTCACTGAACTCTTTTAGGCTATATATAGATATAGCAGTACAGGTAGGGAAAAATAACAAACATGGCTACAGACTAGGAATGCTGAAAACAGAACAGAACAAACTGACTCAACAGAAAAATGACTAAATAAAGAAATTAGACTAAGTCTTCCACTTTGCCACTACACGTTATGGTCACGTCGTGGTCTCTTCCACCTTGCCATTCCACAATTACATATCGTGGTCTTCTCAATCCCTGCATGTCGTGGTCTGCTAATGTGCCACTACGTTGCTGTGAAGTGGTGTGGTGAAGTGGTACATATCAACTAGTAAACAGCCAAACAGAGAAACACGTGAAAATCAAGAAGAGAAAAAAGAAAAAGAAAAGTTTGTAACAACCATCTTCCAAACGTACCATCTCATCCACGATGACATTTGACAATGAATGCCGCTTAATATATATTGTTAAATTTTCTATGAGAAACCAATTAGAGGAAAGAAGAAGAAAAAGAACAGCAGAGTAGTAAACAACCAATTAGAAGAGAGAAGAAGAAGAAAAAAAAGGTTGTCGGCACCAAACCAAACAACAATCTGCCACACGCGCCGCCTCATCCAATTGATTAACGAATGTAACTCTGGTCCCTTGTTTAAACCACAAGTGACTGACTAGATATCTCAATTGATGAGAAACCACAAGTGATTAACAAAAATCTGCGACATGCGCCGCCTCATCCAATTGCTTCTAACGTCAAATGAAAGCAATTGAATGCAGGAAGAGGGCCATACTCACAAGAAAATTGATTTACACCAGACATAATTAGTATTTTCTTAGCGTAAGTATCACCGATAGATTTTTTCATGGAAATATGTTGTCAATAAATATCGTTACATATCAATAAATCTATCGGTAATTCAATTAGTAATTTAAATATCAATAAATAGACTGCTAAAATATTTCTGTCAAACACTGTCAAGAAAGATCAAATTATAAGGAAAATTTAACAGTGAGTGAACAATTTTTTGTAAAGAGAAAATCTTCATATTGAGTTCCTGCATGCGTGCAAGCTGCACAAGATTTATTTCTGTTAGTGTTAAAATTAAATCTTAGTGGATTCAAATAAAACCTTAAATAAGCATTAGCTCAGAGAATGACACGACCAAAAGATTGATGTCTTCTTTCAAGTGTAGGAGTGTCGAAGTAATAAATAACCTAGTAAGACCAGGGTCGAACCATAGGGAGGTTAACTATATAAATTATAAACAACAAAAACAACAACAACAAGAAGTTAAAGAGGATTTTGAGAAGTAAGATTAATGTGAGGATTAAACACTGATATAAACAAATATCAAGGTTAGAGGATCCACTAATGATATTTCAAACATGTATAATATAAACTCTTTTTATTACTCAATTGGAAACCACACACAAAGAAAGTTTCAATCAGATGATTTGTCATTAATAGCTCATTATAAATTGTTAACATGATCATATTAATTATCTTATTTAAATAACACCAAACTTTTACATAGTATCAGGAATTCATGATGCTAACTTATGTTAACAACAAATCAAGTTCCTTTCATAGCACATGTGTAGGTTATACCATACGGTTGGGCTATGAAAGAACCAAGAATTTGTTGTACCAAGTACTATACAACACAAATCTAGATTAACCATTTAACAAGTAAGGTATTAAAAATTAATAAGATAAAAATAATAAGACATGTTAATAGCAAGTTGTTTAGGATATAAGCATTGAAGTCCATATTGAGTTTATATTATACTTATTCTTATACCATTAGTGCAACCTTTTCACCTTGACATAATAAGCTTAGCTAAACATAATGAAGAAGAGAAACACAAATAAACAAGATAAGAACATAAATAAGATACAAGTTAACTAAGTAAAGGAAAGAAAATGAAAAGCATAAACATAATATTAATGAAAGCAAAACTTAAGCATTACAAAAATATAAAGAGAGAGAGAGCAAGAGCAAGATCTTGATATGAAAAACCAAGCTCCTAAATGCATGGAAAATGCCTCCTTTTTAGGCTAAAATTTGGAACTATTGATTTGATGACTAATTGTTGAGTGGGTGGCCAACTCTTGACTTGATGACAATCTTTATCTTCTTGTTTGAACAAAACGTCATTGCTAACGTCAAAATTCGAATAGACTTAAATCATGAAAGTTCTAGGAAATTGTCTCAGCTTTTTAGGAGAAAGAATTAAGGTCATTTGGACTTCTAGAATTTGAGATATGAGTTGAACACTGAACAGTGTCTGGGTTGTAGGACAGATTCAGACTTCTCCGTTTGCTATAACTTGGACTTGAAAACGGCCTTTTTAAATCTTGGACTCCACATGAAAGTTTTAGGCCTATGTCTTAGCTTTCCATCCATATAAAGCAGACCTAAATCCAAGATCTATAGCTCCATGTATGACTCGATGATCGAAAAGTGTTCCAGTTTGGACTTAACCAGCATCTCTTTTCTAAACTTGACCCTCTCTTTGTCCTTTCAATTTTAGTACTTAAGCTCATCAATCAATCCTTTTATTTATGTGATAGGCCTGCATTTAAGATGAACATTTACCATAACTTAAAGGTATCTTATGGTATCAGACTTGTTATTATAAAACGTGTTTTAGTTAAGGAGTTATTGATACTTCAAGTGCAAAATTGTGATAGAAAACCTTGATAAAAATGCACTTTTAAGTACTAATCACACCCCTCAACCAGCTTATTACTAGCCCCTAGTAATCAAAGTGTTAAAATAGAAAAACAATTTACAAATTCCACAAAGCAAGGCATTCATCATTCAACTTCCATTAATCTATCCAGATAAACAAACTCTCATTAAATTTATATATCTACTCAATACCTCTTAAACAAGATATCAATAAACCTTTCTTTTGTGCTCAATATATTAACACATAGTTATGGGGCTTTACTTGGAAGAAAATAAATTTTTTTTCTAATGTTTAAGGTTAACTTCCTCGGGTTAGGATTATTATCTTTTTCTTCTTTTTTTTAATATATATACATATAACTTAAAACACAATGCATCTTTAATCCATGTAAGGAGCTTTCAACTAATGACTCTCAAACCAGTTAGCCTTAGGGCATTAGGTGTTAAGACACCCCTACGAGCTTAGTAACTCGGGTTGCAGATACTGATGCGTAAATAGTGCAATGTTTGATTCCCTTAAGCTTTTCTCCTCAACCCATGTAACAAGTGTTAGGTCAATAGCTCCCAAGTCAGTTGACTTTATGGTATTAGGTGTTAAAACACCCATGCGGACTTAATTGCTTAGGTTAGGGAGGCTACAAAACCAAACTTCTTTACGTTTTTATTATCATCATCTTTTTTTTTGTTTTTTTATATACTATTCCTTTCCCTTAGTTGTTACCTTTAACTAAAGAACATAAATAATATAATAATCCAATGTGAAACCCACAATTATATGTTAAAGTGTGTGTATGAATGAAGGTTTAAGAATACTTGTTAAATAAGTATATGAGTGGAATTAAGTGATAACAATGCGAGATTTTGTAAACCTGAATATTTCAAGAAGTATTCTGATAGACATTGTTAAGAATATTTAGTAAGATGCGTCTCAAGAGTCACTTTAACAAAATAACTCTTTTACTCTGCCATCCTAGTAACAACAGTTTTGCAAATGGTTTATGAAATAGAAAACACAGTTAGTTCATTTTTTTTAAAAAAATCAACTACTACCCTTTCCCCCTAACCAAAATGAGACATTGTCCTCAATGTCTTAAAGTAGAAAGATAGAGTATAGAAGACATCACTTGAAACAACGAACACTGACAAACCTGAAACACACTTAAACAAATATGAGAAACAACAAAACACAATAATAAAACCAAAAGACACGAAGTTTTTACAAACGAAGGCTCAAATCCAATCTAAACTTTTTACAGTTTTTCTTAGGTGACCAATTTATGCAACTCATGGATGGATCAATTACAGGGATCAATTACAAAAATGATGTTCCTCATCTTATTTGTGGTGTTCAAAGTATGAACAAGTGAAGAAACATCATAAGAATATAAAAAGAAGGAATAAACATCATAATAAATATTGTATGATGAGATGGGATATAATCCAGGATAGTTGGATCGAAATGGAAGATTGAGTATTGTGATTGAATGAAGTACAGTTGATAACTTGGTAACATAAAAAAAAAGGAAACTCTACCAAATTTTCTATAGGAAATTAGATTTATATAATGACTATTACTTTGATGATATAATTTTAAGAGTGTTACATCAAAGGTGAGATATTTAGACAGTAACAATTAGATAACAACAGTTTAAGGTTTAGACAGTAACGGTTCAAGACTTAGACAATAATAGTTCAAAGTTTAGATAGTAACTGTAAGACAGTAACGGTTCAAGACTTAGATAGTAACAGTTCAAGGTTTAGACAATAACGGTTCAAGACTTAGACAGTAATCGTATGATAGTAACGGTTCAAGAATTAGACAGTAACGGTTCAAGGTTTAGACAGTAATTGTAATACAATAATGGTTCAAGAATTAGACAGTAACAATTCAAATTTTGATAGACTTTCATATGAATACCATATATATATATATATATATAATAAAATTTATTACTTTATTTTTCAATTAACATGAGATTGTTATTTATCCCGGTTGTGGGGGTGTTAGAATTTGAGGAGGGAGATCGAGTCACTTGAGGAGGGAGGGAGTAGTTATTGTTATTTTAGGATTCAAGCAACAATACACCTAAGAGGAGGTAAATTAGGTGTTCCACTAATAACAACAAATATTGAAATTAATTCAATTAAACACAACTAACCAACAATATAATTAAGTTATGTAAAGTAAAGAGTAAAGGGATAAGAATTGTAAACTTGGTTTTTAACGTGGTTTGGTAAGTTTATATCCATACCTCAAGCACCAAATTGGTCTTGTGTATTTTATTCTTTCATTAGTCCAAGTTGAAGATTACAATTGCCACTTAACGAATCCACATCAAGATTTTACACCTTTAGAAGATATTCGCTTTTCAAGATTTTTCACCACTTGAAGATATGCGCTCTTCAAGATTCTTCTTTGGTGATGTTCTCTCACCAATACCAAGAATTTTATCTTAACTCTCAAGAGATTACAAGGATGATTTTACTCACAACAAAACTCTCTTAAAGAGTAAAAGATACAATTTAAATTCTAGTATCTCCATAGCTCACTTATTAGCATTTAGATGATTTGAAGGTGTTTAAGTGCAGTGAGTATGAGAATAAATGTTCTAGTGCTAGAATATGAATGCTTAATTTAACACAACCTTGGAGTATGATAGGATTGATGATTTTTTGTTGGTTTTTTCTTAAAACAACTTCTATAATATTTATATTTCTAATCGTCTTTTATTTTAACAAGAATGAGAGTTATTTTTAAGTTTCCAGAACAACCTAGCCATTTCTAACCGTTGTAACCCCATTGACAGCTAAAGCGGTCGACTGATTTAGATTGATTAAGTTAATCAGTCGACCGATTCCTATAGATTCTCAAATGTTCATCACAGATAAATAAGTGGTAGACCAGTTCACTTGGTATTACCAAGCGGATGGCTGGTTCAGCTTAAATACCAGATTTTAACAGTTTGAACCTGTTGAATCTTGGACCGATACTAATCCTATATATATACAAAGTTAAGTGTTTGAGTTCATTTTAATTGTGTTATTAAGCTAAAATATAAATATTTACATAATTACTAAAATGAACAATTAATTCTTAGATTCTTGAATGTTCTTTACTTGTTTTGGTTTTGGTGGCTAGGTTTTAGAGAAGAAGAATATTTTTTTTTCTACACTTTCACACCATTTTTTTTCTTTTCTCTATCTTAGGTTTCTTACCCACTTTTTTTTTTCTCTCTCTCTCTAATTTTTCTATGTAGGCTAGAGTTTTTTTTTACACCTCCTCCTTTTTCTTACCTTGCCTTTCTATTTATAAGCAATGGGTAGGTTCTAAAATTTTTATCACTTTACGCAGGTTACGAAAGGAAGCTCGCCTCAACACCATGGCTGTTGCACGACAACAAACACTCAAGGAGCTTGCTGCTCCTAATGTGGAAAACCAACCATTGTGCATAAACATCGACAATAATGTAATCTTTGAGCTCAAATCTGGTTTTATACATTTGCTACCAACATTCAATAGTCTTGCAGGAGAAGATCCTCATACTCATCTCAAGGAGTTCCATATGGTTTGCATTGGCATGAAACTGAATGGAGTTGACGAAGAATAGGTTAAGTTGAAAGCTTTCCCTTTTTCTTTAAAAGGGGCAGCAAAGACATGGCTTTTCTATATTCTCCCATGATTTCTTCTAGGTCAAAGAAAGAAGACAAAGAAAAAGAGATTTTAGAGGTTTACAAGAAAGTGGAACTCAACATTCCTTTGCTTGATGCTATCAAGCAAATTCCCAAGTATGCAAAATTCTTGAAGGAGTTGTGTACTACCAATAGAGCTTTCAAACTGAAAGGTCATGAAACGGTAAGTATGGGTGAAGTTGTATCTGCCGTTGTTTAAAACAATCTGCCTTTGAAACAAAAAGACCCAGGTGCGTTTACTATCCCATGTGTTATTGGTAATGCTAGTTTTAAAAGAGCTTTATGCGATTTAGGTGCATCCATTAGTGTTATGCCCAAACATGTTTATGATTCTCTTAGTCTTGAGCCTTTGAATAAAACTAGCATTGTAATACAACTTGCGGATCGTAGTTTTGTTTATCCACTTGGTGTGATAGAAGATGTCCTAGTCAAGATAGATAGTTTGGTTATTCCATGTGATTTTTATATTCTTGATATGGAACATGATTCTTGTGATTCATCAAACAACACTCTTGTATTGTTTGGGAGACTATTCTTGAAAACTGCCAATACAAAGATTGATTGTGGTAAGGATACTTTGTCTATGGAGGTAGGAGATGAAAAAATTGAATTTAATTTTCATGATGCAATGACATATCCTTATAGCAATATTTATTCTATCACATGTTATGACCAAATTGATAAGTGTGTGCAGCAAGTTTTTGATTTTGATTGTGAGGACAGATTAAGCGTAGCTTTGAGCTATGGCTATGATTTTACCGAGATAGAAGAGAGGGCAAGGCACATATGTGTTCCCCAAAACATGCACGAATTAGCATTGACTTTGCAAGCTTTGCAAACCGTTCCCCATGGTAATGTCTTTGTTGATTTAGTACTTTCACATAAAAAGCTTTTGCCATCTATTTTACAAGCCCCCGAGCTAGAATTGAAACCTTTACCAGATAATTTGAAGTATGTATTCATTGGCGACAACAATACACTTCCCGTTATCATAGCAAAAGGTTTGACAAGTATGCAAGAGAAAAAACTTGTGAAGTTCCTGTGTGATCACAAGACGACCATTGGATGGACTTTAGCTGACATCAAGGGCATTAGTCCCTCAATGTGTATGCATCACATACTATTGAAGGACAACGCAAAACCAACAAGGGAAATGCAAAGGAGGTTGAACCCGCCTATGATGGAGGTAGTGAAAGCTGAAATTTTGAAATTGTTAGATGTAGGAGTCATTTACCCCATCACTGACAGTAAATGGGTCGCGCCAATCCATGTGATGCCTAAAAAGACCAAAATCACGTTGGTGAAAAACAAAAATGATGAACTCATTCCTACTCGCATCTCAAATGGATGGAGAATGTGTGTTGATTACAGAAAGCTAAATCTTGCTACACGCAAAGATCATTTTCCATTACCATTCATGGACCAAATGCTTGAACGCCTGACAGGTAAGTCTTTTTATTGCATTCTTGATGGATATAGTGGATACAATCAGATTGTTATTAATCCTGAGGATCAAGAAAAGACTACATTTACATGTCCATTTGGTACATATGCATATAGGAGAATGCCCTTTGGTCTCTGTAATGCACCTGCAACTTTTCAACGATGCATGATGAGTATTTTTTCTGACTATGTTGAAAGAATAATCGAGGTTTTTATGGATGATTTCACGATGTATGGTGATTCTTTTGATAAATGTCTATAAAATTTATCTTTGATCTTGAAAAGGTGCATTGAAACTAACCTTGTCTTGAACTATGAAAAGTGTTATTTTATGGTAGAACAAGGAATAGTTCTTGGGCATGTTATGTCTTCACGTGGATTAGATAAAGCTAAGATAGATGTTATTTCATCATTGCCTTACCCCTCCTGTGTGAGGGAAGTTCGTTCTTTTCTAGGCCATGCAGGTTTCTATCAACGCTTTATCAAAGATTTCTCGAAAATTACAGCACCCTTGTGCAGACTATTAGCCAAAGAAGTGAATTTTGTGTTTGATCAAGCATGTAAAGATGCCCATGATGAGCTTAAGAGATGTGTCACATCTACCCCTATCATCCAACCACCAAATTGGGATGAACCTTTTGAGATAATGTGTGATGCGAGTGACTATACGGTAGGAGCTATGCTAGGGCAAAGAATTGGGAAGAGTTTGCATGTTATCGCCTATGCTTCTCGCATGTTGGACAAAGCGCAATGCAATTACCATACAACTGAAAAGGAACTTTTTGCAGTAGTGTTTGCTCTTGAAAAATTTAGGTCATATCTACTTGGTACAAAAGTCATTGTTTTTACTGACCATGCAGCTTTAAGGTATCTGTTGAAGAAAAAGGAGTCCAAACCAAGATTGATTTGGTGGATCTTGCTTTTGCAAGAATTTGATCTTGAGATCAAAGACAAAAAAGGTGCTGAAAACCATGTGGCTGATCACTTGAGCCGACTGAGGACCGAGGATATACAAACCGAAACAATAAGAGAAACATTCCCCGATGAACAGTTGTATGTGCTACATTCCTCTACAAGACCATGGTATGCTGATTTGGTGAACTATTTAGTCACCAAAGAATTCCCTCCAGGTTTGTGTACATCCCAAAAGAACAAGTTACGAGCTGATGCTAAATATTATTTTTGGGATACTCCTTACCTGTGGAAATTTTGTGTGAATCAAGTAGTAAGGAGATGTGTACCACAGGATGAATTTCATTCCATTCTCACTTTTTGTCATTCTCATTCTTGTGGTGGGCATTTTGGAGCAAAAAGAATGGCCTATAAGGTACTTGAAAGTGGTTTTTATTGGCCTTCTATTTTTAAAGATGCATATCACTTCTGCAAATCATGTGAGAAATGCCAAAGAACAGGTAATATCAATCATAAGAATCAAATGCCTTTAACGAATATTCTTGTAAGTGAAATTTTTTATGTTTGGGGTATTGATTTTATGGGTCCATTTCCTTCTTTTTTTGGTAATCTTTATATCCTTCTTGCTGTTGATTATGTGTCCAAGTGGATTGAGGCAAAAGCCACACGAACTAACGATGCTAAGGTTGTTTTAGATTTTGTCAAGACTCATATATTTGACAGGTTTTGAATCCCTAAAGCTATCATTAGTGATCATGGCACTCATTTTTGCAATCGTTCAATGGAAGCATTGTTACGCAAATATCATGTGACGCATCAAACTTCAACAGCATACCATCCTCAAACGAATGGCAAAGCTGAAATTTCAAATCGAGAAATCAAGTCTATTTTGGAGAAGACAGTGCAACCTAACCTGTGAGATTGGAGTCTACGATTTAGTGATGCACTTTGAGCTTATCAGAATGCTTATAAATCACCTATAAGAATGTCACCTTATAGGATGATTTATTGAAAAGTATGTCATCTATCGGTGGAGCTTGAACACAAAGCTTTTTGGGCCATTAAAAAATATAACATGGATTATGTTGCTGCTGGGATTGCAAGAAAGTTGCAATTGCAAGAGTTAGAAGAGATTCGACATGATGCTTACGAGAATGCAAGGATTTACAAAGAAAAGACTAAGAGTCTCCATGACCGAATGATTACAAGAAAAGAGTTTAATGTTGGAGACAAGGTCCTTCTTTATCATTCGCATTTGAAACTTTTTCCTGGAAAGTTACGCTCTCGTTGGATTGGACCATTTGTTGTTTCTAATGTTTTTTCTTATGGTATAGTTGAAATTACAATTTTAGAAACCAATAAAGTACTCAAGGTCAATGGGCATCGCTTGAAACCTTTCTATGACAATTGGACGGCAGAACTCACCGCTTCTGTGGAGTAAGCTGAACCAATCTATGAAGAATGAACATGCAACATGTCAAGCCAATGACATAAAAATAAAAGCGCTTACTGGGAGGCAACCCAACACAAAAAAAAATTCAGATTTGCTTTCTTTTTTCCCTTATCTTTTATTTTTCGCGTTTTACTTTATTTTTGTCAATCTCCTATATTCCATTTCTTTTATTTCAACATTGAGGACAATGTTGTGTTTTAAGTGTGGGGGTATTGAGAGAATTATGTTTGATCTTTCTTATTTTCGTTTTCTTTGTTATTTTTCAAAAAAAAATTATGTTTGATCTTTTGAACTCCCATTGTTTTTGAGAATATGAGTATTATGTATGAGAATTAATTAAGATAGATGAAGATATAAATCAAATGAAGGAGTATGCATGTAAATTTTAAGGTTTAATTGGTTTAGGGATTGACTTTGAGAATATGCCATGTTGACTTTATAGTGTTATACCAATGCAAGCTTTTGAGCCTTCAATATTATATTCTTTGATTCTGCATTCTTTCAATGATATGTATCTCTAGAACTTGCTTCATATCTTGTTGAGATTACATTCACATTACATGTGTACATGAAGATGATAAAGGCATTAGAGAATTTTAACCACTTGAACCAAAAAGCCAACCTAAAGCATATTATCCTTAGTGAGCCTCTTTTGAGCTTGTTTATCTTTTCTTTGCTTTATCCATGTATAAACCTGAACTTTTTATATGTTTTCCTTTTCCCCTGGCCAAGGATTAGTAGAGCATATACTTGTGATATCTCATGGAATTATGGTTGGAAATTATATGAAAAGAAAGAATAAGTGATGCTTGATGAAAAGATGGGCAAAGTTGCCAAAGGTGAAAAACAAGAAAAAAAAAGAAAAAAAAGTATTCCTTTATGTTCTTAAGGTTTTATGTTGAAAGAGCTTGAAATCAAAAGAAGTTAAGCATTGGTGATTAAAGATGAAAAATTTATGTGCTTTAATGGAATATCTTATTGGAAATATCATTTTTCAGAATGCTCTACTTTTTTTGGTTTGACTCATTTCTTTTACTCTTTTACCTCACCTTAACCCTAGCCCCATTACAGCTGGAAAATAAGACCTTTTGATTCATGCATTGCTTGTTATATGTTAGTAATGGAGATGAGATTGAAGAGCAAGCTTATGGTAGAACATATTCATTGATTGAATTTGAGAGATTTAAACATATAAGCCTTAAACAAGTGAGTGTTGGAGCGTATATCAATGAGAGGACCTATCACTTTGGCATAGCGTAGATTTCATTTAAATCCCAACGATTAATTGAGTTTTGAAGTTTGCATGTAAATGAATTCATGAGAATTATACTATTTATCATTCTTGATTGTATTCTTGTTTATAATGCATATATTCTTGGACATTGATGGGAGATTAAGAGATTGATCATAGTTATTTTCAATTTGATTTTATTTATCCTTTCTTGAGGACGAGCAAGAGCTAAGGTGGGGGTATTCGATGTAACCATATTATTCGATAGTTTCACCCACATTTAACTAGTGTTTTGCCTATGTTTTATATAAGAAATACCTTGATATTCTTTGTTTTATGTTTTGAAGGCACTTTTAGATGAAAGATGCAAAAAGGAGTAAATTGGAGGTAATTGGCAGATTTGACCCTTAGTAGATGTTTTGTGCAGAGCGTGAGCTCTAAAAGTCAAAATGAAGTGATTCTAGTGGAATTAGAAAGCTAACATCCATACATTTCTGTAAATCTAAGTCAAGAAAAATAAAAATACAAAGAGCATGGAAATCACATCCTTCAAAGTCAAAACATGCATTTTGCCAGTGTTGACCTTTGTCCATTCAAAATTCAATATCTATAGCTGTAGATATCCAATTGATACAAAATCAATTGTTTTGGATTCCTGTCTCAAAGGTCTATAAATGCTCCAAATTTCAGCAAAAAACGATGTCATATGAGGGAGATATGAGTTTTCAAAGATGACAACTGAATTCTGCCAGCAAACAGGTTTCGTGAAGAAACGAGTCCAAATTACATCCCGAACATCAAAACCGACATCCAAGTTTCAATTTCAGAAATTTAGCTCCTCAAGAAAATCAATCTAGAAGGTCAAGGAAGGCAGATACCAACCTCAAGCCACCAACCTCAAACCACCAACCACAAACCAGCTGCCAGCCACCAGCCGCCAGCCGCCTTCACACTACCACCATCTATTGATGTTCACACTTGAAATTTGATTTTTCTTACTTATAATTTGTGTATAAATAGGCATCTAAGTTTATGCTATGAACAGAGCCAAGAGTGAGGGAGAGAGATTGCAGTAGAACAAAAGAAAGGGGTGGCAGCCATAAGAGAAGAAACACAAACTCTCCGCTCTACAAATTAGAAATCATGTATTCTTTCATCTTTAGGAGTAGTTGTTCAATAGATATGCAAGGCTAAGCTCATTTTCTTGGTTGCAAGGACGCAAACACCTTCAGATTTCAAGAACTGAGATTTATTCTTCCATTTATTTTCAGTTTGTATTATGAATGAGTATGCTTGTTTTCCTATGCATATTTCCTATGATTGTTTATCTTAATTGCTAGAGCGGACTCTAAGTTATTATTGTGAACAATCTATTGCTAAGTTTGATATCAAAACCGGAGTTGTGGTATATAAACTTGTGAAGCAACTAAGCTGGACAATTGTAGCGGAACTATGTTATTAAACTTAGGGAGAACATTCGATCAAAGCAACACAAGCTGACAACTTGGTTGTTAAGATTAATGAATTTATTTAGATCTTAAGGCTGCCATTGGATTAATCATTAGTGCGGACATTGTGATTGTTTGTTGGTTAGGGTTAGTTATACGGCGGATCCGTTAAGTAACCAACATTAAGAAAAGATAAAAAATTAAGAATATAAACTGAAGTTTCGTTTCAAGGATCGGTTCTGATTTCTGTAGGTGGATGTGTGCTTGCGACCAAGGTTTGTTTTCTTGATAAGTTTCGGTTTTAATTAATTTTGTTTGCTAGTTTAATTGCTGTCATAGTTTAGATAATCAGAAACCAAATCCCCCCAATTACATAACGTACAACATAAAAATCTAACTTGAAACTTCCTCGTGGGATCGACCCCTTGCTTGCTCTATACTATCTTGTGTATTTTAAGCTAGGGTAATTAATTTGTGCGATCGCGACATCGCAACATCGCAACAGTGGTTATCTTAGGAATAACAACCATTATGTCACTCGAAAGACCTATAATAAGGATCCTTACATGTTTAAGCTTATTTTAGTGAAATTACACAGGGATCAACCTAAATGGTAGGTTCTAGTCATTAAATGGATTGAGCTAATTTTACTATCTAGTCTCAAAGGTCTTCCGCATGCTCAGTAATCGTCCTCAAAAGGTTGATATGAGGTTTACAAGCAACATGAAGATAAAGGTCTTGAGTAATATCAGTTCGGCATATCGACCATTATCGAGCAAACAATCATACGAGAGTTGAATAGTTTAGCAAGCCTGACCCAGGCTAAAGCCATTGAGGTGTCGTTACTCCTCCACTTATCTTAAAGTTGATACCATACGTAAAAAATGAGATGAGTGATGTGTGAAGGCCTTAGATCCATATCCAATATATATGCATGATAAACATGAATAACTATGCATGCTACAACAATAAAAAGAGAATAACAAAGAAGAAAACTTGATAAACACAACATAGCAACAATAAAGAAAAAAAGAGTACGACAAATATTGTTTAGCTATAAAAAAGATAAAAAAACAAAGCTTAATCATAATTTCCCAGTGGAGTCGCCATTCTGTCACACCCGGACATCATGGTGACCGATCAAAAATATTTTCTCATGGAAAAAAAAAAGAACATATATCTAACATCTTGTTCTTTAAGAGAAAAGGGTCTAGTTTAAGGAGTCGCCACCTGGTATTATGGTATAGAAACCTTAACTGGTCAAAAGAGATTTTTTGGTACGGGACTGGTTGTGCGGAATGGAAGATATTATCACCCCTTAAGCGTCCTACCTAAGGTAGGCTGCATTGTGGGTTTTGTCTTAAATTGCTAAAGGTTTGTTTTTGTTATGTTCTTATGGTCTTCCTATAATATTCCTGACTTTGGCGTCAGTGAATATTCACCTATGAATATTTTTCCAACTCTAGCGTTGATAAATATTGTGCAACCCAAAGACTACGATATTCCTAACTTTGGTGTCAGTAAATAAATCCATAAAATTATGTATTAAAAAAAACAAAAACTATTATTTTTCTTTTTTATCATTTTTTTGTTATTTATGTAGCCCGGTCTTAAAACTTAAAACAAAAAAGGGTCGGGTCACTGGTCCAAACTAGTGACCCGGCTGGCCACCATTGCACGCATGCATGCAACAGTAACTAATTAATTATTTTAGCAAGCAAGTAAGGAAACTTACCTGGGTGTGCCGCTGCTGGAGGCGAAGTCGAGGGAGACGGCTGGGCGCTGCTCGCGGTTGTCAATCCAACATGCTGCTCACGATGGAGTTGGGGTGCTATCGCGGAGGAGATCTTCCAAACTGTTGCTGCACTTGAAAATGAAGATGACGGTGATGGAGGGCTGCAAAATAAAAGAATAAAGAGAGGGTGTGTGGAAGAAGAATTACATTGTAGTCCCTAATTATGTACATTGTAGTAAGGATAAATCATACTTTTCATCGAAATTCTGATATTTTAATTTTACCTTTTAAACCCTGTAAAATTAAATAAAAAACGAACGGGCCAAAATTGAGTTACGACACTTAATACCGCATTAAATAAAAAACCAACGGGCCAAAATTGGCGGCTAGTATAGGGTTCACTGCCCCCTCCTCTTTTTTTTTTTTTTTTATGTTTGTCTCTTTTAGGGTTTCTGATAATGGCCTCTCTCTAGGGTTTCTTGTAATTGTCTCCCTCCCTTTTGTGCATACACTGCGATTTCTATTTATAGTGCAAAAGTTCCATTGTGTGTGAGAAATAAAGTTTCAATCAAACTCATTCTTTTCTTTAAAGTTTGAATTTGATTAATAATTAAATTTGAAAGTGGATGACTATTTTTATCTTGAAGATAAGAATAGAACGACAAAAACACATCGTAGTTTCTAATTTTCGTGCAAGCTGATAAATCATACTTTTCATTGAAATAAATCTTTGATCTTTTAATTTTAGCTTTTAAACCCCGTAAAATTAAATCAAAAGCCAACAGACCAAAATTAAGTTATGGCACTTAATACCTCATTTCTTCCCGATACCCTCGAGTTTCTCCATGAATAGAGGTTGGGATACCCAGCAGTTTAGAAAACGAAATGGCTTCCATCCCCACGTTTGGCATTGCTGTCCTAAAATAATTGGACAGTGGTCAGACAAGCCTCGTAGGACCTCCTTGCGCGGTTACCGAAATTGGGATGTTAAAGCCATCAACAAGGCATATATCGTAATAATCATTCCCACCATTATATCTCAGAGTAAATTCTGCCAAGGATGCTGGTGGGATCGCACCGGCTCCATTGCATTCTATGACACCAGAGGCACAGTCAGCAGTAGCACAAACAAACTTTCCCGAGGCATCTGTAGAGCATTGCGTTCTGGCCCACAAGCGGCCAGACCAATTGACAGGGACACTCAGCGAAGATGAAGCACCCGTTGCCAATGTGAAGCCAGTTGAAGATAAAGACGGACCGCCAGCAGCCGTTAGAGTTCCTGGCCAGACTGTGTATGGACAGTTGTTTTTGACGACGAAAGTCACAGATTGAGCTCCTGCATGCGTGCAAGCTGCGCAAGATTTATTTTTGTTGATATCAATAATTAAATCTTGGTCGATTCAAAGAAAATATATATGCAAGCTGCGCAATATTGCATATGCAAACAGAAAATATATATGTAAGAGCAAGGATAATAATCAAAGTGAATATGCATAATAGAGTTTTCCATGCAAGAATCTAATATATGTAATATTGTAAAACTACTTGCCATAGAGGAAGATGACGAGGGTGAAGGTAATTATAGCAAAGGGCATACGACTCCCCATTGCCGAGATGCGTCGAATTTACTCTTTTTCAGTATCTTTTAAGAGATTTGAGGTAAGCAAGAAACACTCTATATTTTAAAAAAGATTGTGTTTGCCAAGTGTTAAGAGATTTGAGGTAAGCAAGAAACAATCTAATAAAATGATTTATTTAAAAAAATAAATAAAAATTAATAAATAGTGTTAAATTTGCAGACTAGTAAACAGCCAAACAGAAAAACACGTGAAAATCAAGAAGAGAAAAAAGAAAAAGAAAAGTTTGTAACAACCGTCTTCCACACATACCGTCTCATCCACGATGACATTTGACAATGAATGCCGCTTAATATATATTGTTAAATTTTCAATGAGAAACCAATTAGAGGAAAGAAGAAGAAAAAGAAAAGCAAAGTAGTAAACAACCAATTAGAAGAGAGAAGAAGAAGAAAAAAAAGGTTGTGGGCACCAAACCAAACAACAATCTGCCACACGCGCCGCCTCATCCAATTGACTAACAAATGTAACTCTGGTCCCTTGTTTAAACCACAAGTGACTAACTAGATATCTCAATTGATGAGAAACCACAAGTGACTAACAACAATCTGCGACACGCGCCGCCTCATCCAATTGCTTCTAACACCAAATGAAAGCAATTGAATGCAGGAAGAGGGCCATACTCACAAGAAAATTGATTTACACCAGACATAATTAGTATTTTCTTAGTGTAAGTATCACCGATAGATTTTTTCATGGAAATATGTTGTCAATAAATATCGTTACATATCAATAAATCTATCGGTAATTCAATTAGTAATTTAAATATCAATAAATAGACTGCTAAAATATTTCTGTCAAACACTGTCAAGAAAGATCAAATTATACGGAAAATTTAACAGTGAGTGAACAATTTTTTGTAAAGAGAAAATCTTCATATTGAGTTCCTGCATGAGTGCAAGCTGCACAAGATTTATTTCTGTTAGTGTTAAAATTAAATCTTAGTGGATTCAAATAAAACCTTAAATAAGCATTAGCTCAGAGAATGACATGACCAAAAGATTGATGTCTTCTTTCAAGTGTAGGAGTGTCGAAGTAATAAATAACCTAGTAAGACCAGAGTCGAACCATAGAGAGGTTAACTATATAAATTATAAACAACAAAAACAACAACAACAAGAAGTTAAAAAGGATTTTGAGAAGTAAGATTAATGTGAGGATTAAACACTGATATAAACAAATGTCAAGGTTAGAGGATCCACTAATGATATTTCAAACATGTATAATATAAACTCTTTTTATTACACAATTGGAAACTACACACAAAGAAGGTTTCAATCGGATGATTTGTCATTAATAGCTCATTATAAATTGTTAACATGATCATATTAATTATCTTATTTAAATAACACCAAACTTTTAAATATTATCAGGAATTCATGATACTAACTTATATTAACAACAAATCAAGTTCCTTTCTTAGCACAGGTGTAGGTTATACCATACGGTTGGGCTATGAAAGTACCAAGCATTTGTTGTACTAAGTACTATACAACACAAATCTAGATTAACCATTTAACAAGCAAGGTATTAAAAATTAATAAGATAAAAATAATAAGACATGTTAATAGCAAGTTGTTTAGGATATAAGCATTGAAGTCCATATTGAGTTTATATTATACTTATTCTTATACCATTAGTGTAACCTTTTCACCTTGACATAATAAGCTTAGCTAAACATAATAAAGAAGAGAAACATAAATAAACAAGATAAGAACATAAATAAGATACAAGTTAACTAAGTAAAGGAAAGAAAATGAAAAGCATAAACATGATATTAATGAAAGTAAAACTTAAGCATTACAAAAATATAAAGAGAGAGAGAGAGCAAGAGCAAGATCTTGATCTGAAAAAACAAGCTCTTAAATGCATGGCAAATGCCTCTTTTTTAGGCCAAAATTTAGAACTATTGATTTGATGACTAATTGTTGAGTGGGTGGCCAATTCTTGACTTGATGACAATCCTTATCTTCTTGTTTGAACAAAACGTCATTGCTAACGTCAAAATTCGAATAGACTTAAATCATTAAAGTTCTAGGAAATTGTCTCAGCTTTCTAGGAGAAAGAATTGAGGTCATTTGGACTTCTAGAATTCGAGATATGAGCTGAACACTGAACAGTGTCTGGGCTGTAGGACAAATTCAGACTTCTCTGTTGTTGCTATAACTTGGACTTGAAACGGCTTTTTTAAATCTTGGACTCCACATGAAAGTTTTAGGCCTATGTCTTAGCTTTCCATCCATATAAAGCAGACCTAAATCCAAGATCTATAGCTCCACGTATGACCCGATGACCGAAAAGTGTTCCAGTTTGGACTTAACCAGCATCTCTTTTCTAAGCTTGGCTCTCTCTTTGTCCTTTCAATTTTAGTACTTAAACTCATCAATCAATCCTTTTATTTATGTGATAGGCCTGCATTTAAGATGAACATTTACCATAACTTAAAGGTATCTTATGGTATCAGACTTGTTATTATAAAACATGTTTTAGTTAAGGAGTTATTGATACTTCAAGTGCAAAATTGTGATAGAAAACCTTGATAAAAATGCACTTTTAAGTACTAATCACACCCCTCAACCAGCTTATTACTAGCCCCTAGTAATCAAAGTGTTAAAATAGAAAAACAATTTACAAATTCCACAAAGCAAGGCATTCATCATTCAACTTCCATTATTCTATCCAGATAAACAAACTCTCATTAAATTTATATATCTACTCAATACCTCTTAAACAAGATATCAATAAACCTTTCTTTTGTGCTCAATATATTAACACATAGTTATGGGGCTTTACTTGGAAGAAAACAAAATTTTTGTTCTAATGTTTAAGGTTAACTTCCTCGGGTTAGGATTATTATCTTTTTCTTCTTTTTTTTAATATATATACATATAACTTAAAACACAATGCATCTTTAATCCATGTAACGAGCTTTCAACTAATGACTCTCAAACCAGTTGGTCTTAGGGCATTAGGTGTTAAGACACCCCTACGAGCTTAGTAACTCGGGTAGCAGATACTGATGCGTAAATAGTGTAATGTTTGATTCCCTTAAGCTTTTCTCCTCAACCCATGTAACAAGCGTTAGGTTAATAGCTTCCAAGTCAGTTTACTTTAGGGTATTAGGTGTTAAAACACCCATGCAGACTTAATTGCTTAGGTTAGGGAGACTACAAAACCAAACTTCTTTACATTTTTATTATCATCATCTTTTTTTTATTTTTTTTTTGTTTTTTTATATACTATTCCTTTCCCTTAGTTGTTACCTTTAACTAAAGAACATAAATAATATAATAATCCAATGTGAAACCCACAATCATATGTTAAAGTGTGTGTATGAATGAAGGTTTAAGAATACTTGTTAAATAAGTATATGAGTGGAATTAAGTGATAACAATGCGAGATTTTGTAAACCTGAATATTTCAAGAAGTATTCTGATAAACATTGTTAAGAATGTTTAGTAAAATGTGTCTCAAGAGTCACTTTAACAAAATAACTCTTTTACTTTGTCATCTTAGTAACAACAGTTTTGCAAATGGTTTATGAAATAGAAAACACAGTTAGTTAATTTTTTTTTAAAAAATCAACTACTACCCTTTCCCCCTAACCAAAATGAGACATTGTCCTCAATGTCTTAAAGTAGAAAGATAGAGTATAGAAGACATCACTTGAAACAACGAACACTGACAAACCTGAAACACACTTAAACAAATATGAGAAACAACAAAACACAATAATAAAACCAAAAGACACAAAGTTTTTACAAACGAAGGCTCAAATCCAATCTAAAATTTTTACAGTTTTTCTTAGTTGATCAATTTATGTGACTCATGCATGGATCAATTACAGGGATCAATTACAAAAATGATGTTCCTCATCTTATTTGTGGTGTTCAAAGTATGAACAAGTGAAGAAACATCATAAGAATATAAAAAGAAGGAATAAACATCATAATAAATATTGTATGATGAGATGGGATATAATCCAGGATAGTTGGATCGAAGTGGAAGATTGAGTATTGTTATTGAATGAAGTACAGTCGATAACTTGGTAACATAAAAAAAAAAGGAAACTCTACCAAATTTTCTGTAGGAAATTAGATTTATATAATAACTATTACTTTGATGATATAATTTTAAGAGTGTTACATCAAAGGTGAGATATTTAGACAGTAATAATTAGATAATAACAGTTTAAGGTTTAGACAGTAACGGTTCAAGGCTTAGACAATAATAGTTCAAAGTTTAGATAGTAAGTGTAAGACAGTAATGGTTCAAGACTTAGATAGTAACAGTTCAAGGTTTAGACAATAACGGTTCAAGACTTAGACAGTAATCGTATGATAGTAACGGTTCAAGAATTAGACAGTAACGGTTCAAGGTTTAGACAGTAATTGTAATACAATAATGGTTCAAGAATTAGACAGTAACAATTCAAATTTTGATAGACTTTCATATGAATACCATATATATATATATATATATATATATAATAAAATTTATTACTTTATTTTTCAATTAACATGAGATTGTTATTTATCCCGGTTGTGGGGGTGTTAGAATTTGAGGAGGGAGATCGAGTCACTTGAGGAGGGAGGGAGTAGTTATTGTTATTTTAGGATTCAAGCAACAATACACCTAAGAGGAGGTAAATTAGGTGTTCCACTAATAACAACAAATATTGAAATTAATTCAATTAAACACAACTAACCAACAATATAATTAAGTTATGTAAAGTAAAGAGTAAAGGGATAAGAATTGTAAACTTGGTTTTTAACGTGGTTTGGTAAGTTTATATCCATACCTCAAGCACCAAATTGGTCTTGTGTATTTTATTCTTTCATTAGTCCAAGTTGAAGATTACAATTGCCACTTAACGAATCCACATCAAGATTTTACACCTTTAGAAGATATTCGCTTTTCAAGATTTTTCACCACTTGAAGATATGCGCTCTTCAAGATTCTTCTTTGGTGATGTTCTCTCACCAATACCAAGAATTTTATCTTAACTCTCAAGAGATTACAAGGATGATTTTACTCACAACAAAACTCTCTTAAAGAGTAAAAGATACAATTTAAATTCTAGTATCTCCATAGCTCACTTATTAGCATTTAGATGATTTGAAGGTGTTTAAGTGCAGTGAGTATGAGAATAAATGTTCTAGTGCTAGAATATGAATGCTTAATTTAACACAACCTTGGAGTATGATAGGATTGATGATTTTTTGTTGGTTTTTTCTTAAAACAACTTCTATAATATTTATATTTCTAATCGTCTTTTATTTTAACAAGAATGAGAGTTATTTTTAAGTTTCCAGAACAACCTAGCCATTTCTAACCGTTGTAACCCCATTGACAGCTAAAGCGATCGACTGATTTAGATTGATTAAGTTAATCAGTCGACCGATTCCTATAGATTCTCAAATGTTCATCACAGATAAATAAGTGGTAGACCAGTTCACTTGGTATTACCAAGCGGATGGCTGGTTCAGCTTAAATACCAGATTTTAACAGTTTGAACCTGTTGAATCTTGGACCGATACTAATCCTATATATATACAAAGTTAAGTGTTTGAGTTCATTTTAATTGTGTTATTAAGCTAAAATATAAATATTTACATAATTACTAAAATGAACAATTAATTCTTAGATTCTTGAATGTTCTTTACTTGTTTTGGTTTTGGTGGCTAGGTTTTAGAGAAGAAGAATATTTTTTTTTCTACACTTTCACACCATTTTTTTTCTTTTCTCTATCTTAGGTTTCTTACCCACTTTTTTTTTCTCTCTCTCTAATTTTTCTATGGAGGCTAGAGTTTTTTTTTACACCTCCTCTTTTTTCTTACCTTGCCTTTCTATTTATAAGCAATGGGTAGGTTCTAAAATTTTTATAGGTGAAACAATCATATTCCTTGATTTCTTTGGGTCGATTTTGACCCTTCATCATTATTGTATATTTGGCACAACATGCTCGTCTTCTATAAAGCTCACACCAAATCTTAATCATAAAGAGTGGGGATGAGAGAGAGAAAAAAGAAGAAGAAGAAGAAGAAGAAGAAGAAGAAAATGGGGCTGAAAAACTTCACTGCCATTTTTCAAAATCAGACAACCCGTTTCCTTTCAAAGGGTAGCCAAAAAGTCCCCATACACACCCATCAACGAGCTTCTTCTTTACCAAAAAAAAAAACTAAAAAAATTAGATCATCATTTTCAAACCACCTTCTAGCTAGAACTGGAAACAAAAAAACAATACAGCCTCTATCATCAGCGCTGTCTCTTTTCGCCACCCTCGAGTTACTACTATCTTGCCCCACGTTGACTCAAGGAACCATAGCCGATGCTTCCACAGTACCTTTAACCTGAGGTGTTCATTACCGGAATCATAACCCAAGGCAGGCCAGGAGCCCACTTACATCGTCCATGTGCATCTTCAGCGTGCTCGTTTTACATTCTTGCCTCTGACCTCTCTGGACTTAGCTTTATTCAAGCACTAGCCACTCAAAAAAAGAGTGAAGATGAGGTACGGGATATCCAGTGGAGCTGTCTACATCATAATCACTCAAGGTATAAAGCTTCTACTTATTCTCATGTAGTTGTAATCTTTTACATGTGCATGCGACTGCAAAGGCAAGCTCCCGCTTTTCCTTTATGTGCTATGAAGTTAACATATAGTGTTGTAAGGGGTGTGATTTTTGCTTCAAACGCATATGGTCTTGAAAACTTGATTGCATGTCCTAAGGTCATGTTAAGACCTTGTCTAGTTAATTAAGAATGCTCTTACCCAAGGTTAAAGTTCAAGAACGGTATATATGATAACTATTGGGGTCATAGGTTTTCCTTCTTTTTTTGTATCGTTTGAAAATAAAAATGCATAGGACTGTCAGGGAGTTTTTCCATACCATGCTTGGGCTTTGGATCCCTTGTTAACGATGATGCATGAACCAGGCCGGCATGGAAATCTTCAATGACTATCGTGCACGATTTTTATGTTCAAAATATTCAGTACTCTAGATGTGCATAATTATTGGCCAAGCCGTAAATACAATTATTTTTGGTTGAAGAAGAATCGGTATGCGCAAGGGTTTCTGGTTCATTTCTTTTTACTGTCCCATGGCTTTTCGTTAATGCTAGTACAGCTATATTTCTCTTTTCTAATGTTAACTAGGCTGATATCTAGAAATAGGTTTATCACGGGTTTAAGAATATCAAAGAAAAGAAGGAAAAAAAAAACTTCTATGGGTCTTTAAGGCACAAAACACGCTACTAAGACAAATTTTAAGGGTTTTTTTTTTTTTTTTCACTAACGACATTTGTGGTAAATATGCCCAAACCTATATTTCATAGCATTTTTTTTTGTCGAGCTAATCTTAGTCTAATTTTAATTATTTTTCAAGTTTCGAAGAGCATTTATGCAATTAATTTTTCATTCTTTACCCTTTTATATTTAAAAACAAGTTTATTAAATCCACATGGAGCTTGCCTAAGTTTGAAAAATACTAAAAAAATTAATTTGATTATTTTAATACAATGAATTAAGAACTTATACGTAAAATATATTTCTGATATTAAAAGAAACAAATGCAAAAATATCTTTTGGCTCTAGAATGACCAGGCTTGACCCATAAAGCCATGAGTTCACTTTATTGAGATAGACTTGCTTTAACAATAGATAAACAATTGATTAGAAAAGCACAACATTACCTTACAAATAAACAATACAGTTTATCTTAGGTATGATGTACTAGGGGTAATAATATCCACCCTATACACAATCAGTCTCCTTATCCAAACTCTAAAAACTAATTAGGATTTTCAGTGACCAAAATATAAGGTTGCGACTCCAAGCATTTTTTATTGATAGAGGACAAGAAGTCCATGTCCTTTTCGCACCATGTACACCAAAGTCCTGATCTAGGAGGATGATCACAATGATGCTATACCCGTGCTACATTCAACATTGTATGAGTTATCCTTTCTATTTTTCAATTCCTCTTATCCAAATAATGTGATACCCTCTCAAAATTCTTCTAAGTCAACATGTACTTCTACTAATTGATCTAACTATGAATGTGGTGGGCTGTAAATGAGTATACAAGATTAAACATATGGAAGATGGGACTTTCAAGCACTACAAAGCATGGTTGGTGGGCAAAGGCTATTATCAACAAAAAAAAAAATTGATTTTCAAAAAACATTTAGTCTAGTGGTGAAGCCTTGCACTATTTAGACAATGCTCAATATTGGTGATACTCGAGGTTGGGTGATGCTTGAGGTTGGTCGACTTATTAGATTGATGTGTATATATACATGCTGCTTTTCTCAATGAATTTCTTGATACAGATGTGTTTATAATTCACCCTCCTAGCTTTATTGATCCTCAATCCCCAAACCACACTCGAAAACTAAAACATTTTTTTATGGTCTATATTAAGGAAAGAGACCATATATATATATATATATATGTAAATACCTTATATGGAAATAGTTATCATATATAATATATTCCACCAGTGTATTGTATATAACCCTAAAGGTATAAATACAAAGAGATAGTTGCTTTATCAATCATCCATCACAATTATACAAAAGGCTATCTCTCAATTCTAACTGTCTAAAACAAGCATATCGTGCAAGGTTTGATCACTTAGTCAACTCTTAGTTTCTCAATGGATTTCATATTTGTAAATTTTTTTAAGTCATCATAGATTATATGATCGCGATATCTCTAAAGAAAACAAACTAAAAAAAAATTAGCTAAATATATTTATAAAATAAGCATCGCATGCATTTAAAACCAGTAAAAAATCCCATGGAAAGATTAGCACC
Organism: Populus nigra; assembly: GCF_951802175.1. Taxonomy (NCBI): domain Eukaryota; kingdom Viridiplantae; phylum Streptophyta; class Magnoliopsida; order Malpighiales; family Salicaceae; genus Populus; species Populus nigra. The sequence continues at coordinate 26,818,235 of NC_084852.1, read as the reverse complement.
TGATAACAAAGTTAACTCGGGAAAGAAAGGTGATAACAATGTTTCACTACATCTACTTAGTACGTATAAGTTGAAGGATTGCTACCTTGACCAATGAACTGAAAATATCGTTAATTGATAATGAATGGCATACAGTTTTACCATATCAACAGCATGAAAATTGATAAACGATCCTTTTGGGATATGTCAATCCCAAATCTATTATTCCATTTCTTTATTAATTATCATAAAAACATTTATTAAATGTGTTGTTCTCCAACTCTTTCCATAAAAAGAAAGAGTTGTGAACCACCACATTTGATCATGGACAAAAGGTAATCAAATAGTTGCCTCCACTAGGACAAGTAAACGTGCTCGATTTATCATCATAAGCATAACTATAAGCTTGAGGACACTGCTGCTTGAAAGTCTTCGAATATTGGGTAGGAGGACATGTGTCAGCTGTATTATGGTCTCCTGTGCAGCAGTACTGCGGCTGGTTAAATGCCAAACACGCACTCTTGCAGGCAATCACAGTCCCATCTGAACCTTTCACTGCTAAACTAGGATCACAAACAGCATTCACGTTAGCTGCACAGCTTGTAGAAGGGCAGCCAGTAGAACCTCCTTGCGGGGTTACCGAAATTGGGATGTTAAAGCCATCAACAAGGCTTATATCGTAAAAGTCTTTCCCACCATCACCGCTTAGAGTAAATTCTGCCAAGGATGCTGGTGGGATCGCACCGGCTCCATTGCATTCTATGACACCAGAGGCACAGTCAGCAGTAGCACAAACAAACTTTCCCGAGGCATCTGTAGAGCATTGCGTTCTGGCCCACAAGCGGCCAGACCAATTGACAGGGACACTCAGCGAAGATGAAGCACCCGTTGCCAATGTGAAGCCAGTTGAAGATAAAGACGGACCGCCAGCAGCCGTTAGAGTTCCTGGCCAGACTGTGTATGGACACTTGTTTGTGAAGTCGAAAGTCACAGATTGAGCTCCTGCATGCGTGCAAGCTGCGCAAGATTTATTTTTGTTGATATCAATAATTAAATATTGGTCGATTCAAATAAAAACACAAACAAGTTTTAAATACATCAAACTCTTGTTTCATGCTAATTTATGTGAATCTATTTTATTTTTTTTCATATAAAAAGAATAGGACTTGAATCTAAGACTTGGCCTTCGTTTTCTCTATGGGGGACTAGACGTCCGTACATTATTCAATATTTAAAATCTTGCATTAATTCACTTATTTTTCTTTTAAAAAGATAACATAACCAGGTTTATTTTTAATAGATATATTTTTTTTTTATCCGGCCACTCCCTTCTGGATATGTTTATTGGATTCACGAAATCCATTGAATAATGAAAAGTAATTTATATTGCATATGCAAACAGAAAATATATGTAATTTAAGAGCAAGGAGAATAATCAAAGTGAATAATATGCATAATAGAGTTTTGCATGCAAGAATCTAATATATGTAATATTGTAAAACTACTTGCCATAGAGGAAGATGACGAGGGTGAAGGTAATTATAGCAAAGGGCATACGACTCCCCATTGCCGAGATGCGTCGAATTAACTCCTTTTCAGTATCTTTTAAGAGATTTGAGGTAAGCAAGAAACACTCTATATTTTAAAAAAGATTGTGTTTGTCACTTAATATATAGTGTTAAATTTGCAGACTAGTAAACAGCCAAACAGAGGAACATGTGAAAATCAAGAAGAGAAAAAAGAAAAAGAAAAAGAAAAAGAGAAGTTTGTAACAACCATCTTCCACACGCACCGTCTCATCAACGATGACATTTGTCAATGAATGTCAAATTATAAAATTATAATTTATTTATATTTATAAAAAAATAAATTATAAAATTGGGTCTGTCACCTAAAGTGTGCGGAGATCGTACATGCACTGACCTACACTCATCAACTATTTTTAATAGTATTTATATTTATTAAATTATAAAATCAGAAATAATCGACCCTGATAAAAAAAAAAAAAAACCCAATGAAATATACAAATGCCCTTGGTTTGAACCACAAGTGACAAGGGCAATTAGAGGAACGCCCTGCTTCTCACGTCAAATGAAACCAACACCCAATTGAAAATTGAATGTAACAGTACCGGTCCCTTGTTTGAACCAAGTAGATATCTCAATTGATGAGAAAGCAGACTAGTAAACAGCCAACAGTGGCAGTTCTCCTCCTGCATTACACCGTGATGAGTGCGAGACTCTTCAAAATTATCACACCGTGATGAGTGCGAGACTCTTCAAAATTGATGAGAAAGCAGAGGAGTCACTGCTTCTGGAATGAATGTAACTCTGGAATTATTCCAAATCCACAAGTTTCATAATGTTGTGTTGATTGTGAGACATTATTTCAAAAACTGAAGGGGAAAAATTGTTAAAGAATTCTAATTTTATATTTATTTAAAATAAAAAACAATAATAAAAAAAATAGAAACCATTCCAAAAAATAAAAAATTGAAGGCATGCTTTGAAATTTTAAAGTGCCACACATAGAAATTTAGAAGAGAGAAAATAAAAAAAGTTGTCGCACCAAACTAAAAAGTTATCTGCCACACATGCCGCCTCATCCACGGCGGCAATTGATCAATGAACATCCTTGTATCTGCCTGAAGTGTGCGGGAATTGCCCACGCACTATCCTGTACTCATTAACTATTTTTTTAATATTATTTTATATTTATTAAATTATAAAATTGGAAATAAACAACCCTGATAAAAAAAATAAAAGACCCAATGAAAATATACAAATGCCCTTGGTTTGAACCACAAGTGACTAACTAGATATCTCAATTAATGAGAAAGCAGACTAGTAATCAGCCAATTACAGGAACGCCCAGCTGCTCACGCCAAATGAAAGCAATTGAATGCAGGAAGAGGGCCATACTCACAAGAAAATTGATTTACACCCGATCGACATAATATTTTGTAAGTGTAAAAGCTATATTTCTGTGTCTATAATATAAATATCGGGTAAATTTTTTTAATGGAAATATCTTTTCAATAAATATCAAAATATTTAATATCACTGAACATATATCTAATTGTGTTTAATAATTTTTTTATTTGAATAAATTTATATTTAATCAAAAGATTATCTGTGTCAATAAAACAATGTTTACCCAATATATATTTTTTTATTTTGTATTTTAAAATATTATAAAATAAGCATCACTTGCTTATATTTATTTAATTAATTAAATTAAATTAAATTAAAAAAATGTCTATAAAAAAAACAACAAATAAAAATACTCAAGATATCCCGAGTCATTTTTAAAATAAGTAAAAAATCCTATAGGAATAAAATAAGAAAAATCAATGGAACCCGATATTCAATTAAATAAATGTTAAAGGATGAAATTGAAATAAATACAAGTTTAAAAAAAAAAACAAGCAAATCCAGGCAAACCTTATAAACCTGGGTTAATCTCTAAAACTTATAACTAATGAAATCCTAGATTCGAGCTTGATTAAGAAGCATAATTCTCAACTAATTTAATGTTGAATAATGAAAACAGGAAAAAAATCAATTTTAAAAAAATATTAAAGTGAAAAAACATAGTAATTAAAAGAATAAAAATTAAAAAAAAAAACTTATGAAGGATGATATTGTAAAAGAAATTGAAAAAAATCTTAAGTGACTAACTAGATATCTCAATTAATGAGAAAGCAGAATAGTAAACAGGAAATTAGAGGAACTCCCTGCTTCTCACGTCAAATGAAAGCAACCACCCAATTGAGTAACGAATGTAACTCTGGTCCCTTGGTTTGAACCACAAGTGACTAACTAGCAGACTGGTCAACAGCCTATTAGAGGAATTGAATGAAAGCAATTGAATGCAGGAAGAGGGCCAGGCTAGTAAACAGCCAACAGCGGCAGTTCTCCTCCAGCATGTGCAACTGAGGAGCCGTGACGAAGGCGACACTCTTCAAAATAAATCTTGAATCGATTGACTGATGCTCTTTTCTTTTTTGTCGGTGTATAAATTAGTGGTTAGCTAATTAATTATCACACCGTGATGAGTGCGAGACTCTTCAAATCCAATTGTCGAATGAATGTAACTCTGGAATTATTCCAAATCCACAAGTTTGATAGTGTTGTGTTGATTGTGAGACATTATTTTAAAAACTGAAGGAGAAAAATTGTTAAAGAATTCTAATTTTATATTTATTCCAATTCAAACAAGTAATAATTAAAAGAATACGAATCATATCTAAAAAAATAACAAATTAAAAGTTTATTTTAAAATTTTAATGCCAATAAAATGATGTTTACCCAATACAATTTATTTATTTATTTTGTATTTCAAAATATTATAAAATCAGCATCACATGCCTATATTTAATTAATTAATTAAATGAAAAAAATATCTACAAAAAAGAGAAATTATAAAAAAAACAACAAATAAAAATACTCGAGATATCCAAGTCGTTTTTAAAATAAGTGAAAAATTCTATAGAAAAGAAATTAAAAAAAATCAATGGAGCCCGATATCCAATTAAATAAATGTTAAAGTATGAAACTGAAATAAACATGAGTTTAAAAAAAAGGGAAAAAACCAAGTAAACTCGGGCAAACCTCCTAAACCCTGGTTAATCTCTAAAACTTGCAACTCATGAAATCCTAGACTCGAGCTTGATTACGAAGCACAATTCTCAACTAATTTAATATTGAATAATGATAACAGAAAAAAAATCAAGAGCTAATTTGTAATAGCAGAATTCACACTGGTTCTCTTCGGGTGAGAACGTACCACAAGATAAATTTATGATAGAAAAATATTGTATTTCTTCCTTTCTTTCCAGCCTTATTATAAGGACCCGTTAGAACGGTTACAATATTAAAATTACTGCAACATTACAACAGAATAAATACTGAATGGAAACTAATCAATATTTCGGTTATGCAGCCGAAATATAAGGACCCGTTATAACGGTTACACTATTATTGCAAAATAGAACAGAATAAATACTGAATGGAAACTGAATAAAAAAAAACTGATGCTTAGCATTACTAGCTGACGTGGTGAAGATCTCATGCTTTAATTTGTTATCATCAATCCTGCATGACTCACGTTTGTCCTGGTCTTGCGCTTGCCTTTCACTGCACTTCACTATGCTTGGGATTCGGTTTTGTTGCTCTCTCAGATCTACATGGTGGCTTATCAATACCCCTCCCAGAAAGAGGAACCTTGTCCTCAAGGTTTAAATTAGGAAATTGTTGACACAGAAACTCAGCCAGTTCCCACGTAGCGTCCTCTGGTGGTAAGTGCTTCCATTGGACAAGACTTTCAGTGATGAGTTTACCACCTTGCTTCACCCAGCGGTGATCCAGTATAGTTTCAGGTTCCAAAATAATTGCACCGTCATTTGATACTGGTGGAAGATTGGTTTGAGTATTGGAAGCATCTCCCACATATATCTTTAATAACGACATATGAAAAACAGGATGAATACGGACACCCTCAGGTAATTGAAGTCTATAAGCCACCCGACCCACCTGTTGGAGAATAGGATAAGGGCCAAAAAACCTGCTGGCTAATTTCTGGTGTGCCCGTTTGAATGCTGAGCTTTGACGATAAGGCTGTAATCTGAGGAAAACCATATCACCTTCTGCAAAAGATACATCCCTCCTATTTTTATCTGTAGTCTGTTTCATGCGATTGATGGTAGTGGTCAAGTACTGTTTGAGCTGCAACAGAAGCTCATCACGGTGGAGAAGTGTTTGGTCTACTTCGTGAACCGGCGTGGTACCATCAAAATATTCTGGAAGAGTCGATGGTGGTCGCCCATAAAGTGCCTGGTATGGAGTCATACCCATGGATGCATGAAAAGTGGTATTGTACCATAGCTCCGCCCAATGCAAGAAGGAATGCCATCTACGTGACCACTGATGGACAAAAGTGCGCAAATACTGTTCCAGACATCGATTGACTACCTCTGATTAGCCATCGGTTTGAGGGTGGTATGCGGAACTCATTTTCAGCTTTGTGCTAGACATTGTAAAAAACTCTTGCCAAAATTTGCTGATAAAAATAGGGTCACGGTCACTGATGATAGATCTTGGCATGCCATGCAATTTGACTACGCCCTCAACAAATTTGTCTTGTGAAAGCGGCAGACCGGTAATAAAATCGATAGTAATATCATCCCATACCTGACATGGAATAGATAAAGGTTGGAGTAGACCTGCAGGTGGCAAGGTTTCAGATTTCATTCTTTGGCATGTGTCGCAGCTCTTCACGTACTCCTGAACTGATTTGTGCATGGAAGGCCAGTAGAACTGAGTGGCCACCTTTTTAAAGGTGCTTAAGACACCCGAATGACCCCCTATTTTGGTATCATGGGCTTCATAAATTAATTTGTTGCGTAGAGTGACATCAGAAGGAACCACAATTCGACATTTAAAAAAGAATAATCCATTGCGTGCAGTAAAGGGTCCCTCGGGTTGAGTTTGAACCAGGTTGCTAACAACAACCATATAGTCGTCTGTAGTGGCTGCGTGTTTAATTTCCTCCCATATAGCAAGCTGTGGCACGAACAAATTGTGTAGTGTAGGACTGGCCGGTCTACGAGAAAGTGCATTCGCAGCAGAATTTTCCCGTCCTGGCCGATACTGAATCTCATAGTCATACCCCAATAATTTAGCAACCCATTTCTGCTGTTCTGACGTAGTGATTCGTTGTTCTAGTAGGTATTTGAGACTACGCTGATCAGTTTGAATGATGAAATGTTATCCCAGCAAGTATGGACGCCACACGCGAATGGCTTCCACCACTGCTAGCATTTCCTTTGCATATGTAGACCATGAACATTTTGAGACACCAAGAGCTCGACTCATAAAAGCAATAGGCTTGCCTTGTTGTTGCAGAACTGCCCCAATTCCATTACCTGAAGCATCGGTTTCCACTATGAAAGTGTCATTAAAATTGGGCATGGCTAAGATAGGCGTTGTTGTCATGGCCTTCTTAAGTGTCTGAAAAGCTTCTTCTGCCTCCGCATTCTAGCTAAATTGCCCCTTTTGAGAAGATTTGTAAGAGCCCGAGCAATTAGACCATAATTCCGAACAAACTTGCGGTAATATCCTGTCAACCCCAAAAATCCACGCAGCTCAGAAATATTAGCAGGTTGTGGCCATGCCACCATGGCCTCAATTTTGTTGCTATCGACTTTCACCCCTTGATGAGAGACAATATGACCCAAATATTCCAGCTCTTGCTTACCGAAAGCACATTTACTAGCCTTGAGATAAAACTGTTGTTGCTTTAAAATGTCCAAGGTTTGAGTGACATGATGTAAATGCATTTCCCAAGTAGGGCTATAAATCAAGATGTCATCAAAAAATACCAATATGAATTTTCGTAAGTGGGGGCTGAAAAATAGCATTCATAATAGCTTGGAATGTAGATGGTGCGTTACTCAAGCCAAATGGCATAACAAGATATTCATAATGACCGTTGTGTGTACGAAACGCAGTCTTATGAATATCTGAAGGTTGCACTCGTACCTGATGGTAACCGGCTCGTAAATCTAGTTTGGTGAAATATGCTGCCCCATGCAGCTCATCCAACATATCTTCCACTGTAGGGATTGGAAACTGATCTTTGATAGTGACTGCATTAAGAGATCGATAGTCGGTGCAAAAACACCAACTACCATCTTTTTTTTTAACAAGCAACACCGGAGAAGAGAAAGGACTAGTGCTAGGTGTGATGAGTCCAGAATTCAGCATTTCCTGGACTTGTTTTTCAATCTCTGCCTTCTGGAAATAAGCATAACGATAGGGTCGAACGTTGACTAGCTCAATTCCTTCCTTGAGGGAAATAGTGTGATCAATCTCACGTTTCGGTGGTAACTGTGTAGGTTCATCGAAGATCTCTGGATATTTAGCTAAGACCTGGCTCATACTCGGTGACTGAATCCCTTTTGTGTCCTGCATGGTGGACTGTGGACAAATTGCAAATACCGAATGTCCTTGATGAAACTCTTTGGAAATCTCCTTCAGGGAAGCGACTTGAATAGGCTAATCACAAAAACCTTGCAGCTGTCTGGCCAAGTTCTCCCAATAGAATTTCATTGTGAGAGTTCGCCAATTACATATTACAGACCCTAACATTTCCAACCATTGGACACCCAGGACAATGTCTAAATCTACTAGGGGAAGAGAATAAAGGGTCAGGGAAAAAGGAATTTCTTGAAGAAGAACCTGTACCTTTTCGAATTTTCCTTGACACTATAACCGTGCCCCATTAGCAACCCGAACCGTAAATGTCTCTGTTGGAACTACTGGAAGCCACAGCCGATCAGCCATGCGAGTGCTTATAAAATTAGGGGTAGAACCACTTTCAATTAGCACCACTGCATTGAAGACCCCCACTTTGGCATCTACATGCATAGTTCTAGGCGCAAACCATCCCGTTAAAGCATGCAGAGTGATCTCAGGTTCATCAATTTCCCTTGTCGCCTCTTCTACGTTAGCTTCTTCAGTAACTTCTTCATATGTGATTTCATTAAAACCGGTTGGACCCTCTAGAAGCAAGAGTTGCATTCCTTGGCATTTATGACTGGCAGTAAATCTCTCATTACAATTAAAACATAGTCCTTGGGCTCTATGTTTCTGCATCTCTTCCCATGGTAATCTACGAAAGGGTGCATTTGGTGTTGCACGTGTCGTTGGTGGTAGCGACAGTGGTGTTCGATTGACTTGAGTTGGTCGTAGGAATTGGCGTTGTCTTTTCATAAGTTCATCCTTCATACGGGCTAGGCTAATTGCTTCCTTTAGCGACTGTGGCTTGAACATTCGAATTCCTTCAGCAATTTCTGGTTTAAGTCCTCCCATAAACGTTCCAACTAAAGCTTTTTGGGTCCATCCACGAACTCTGTTCCCCAACTTTTCAAACTCACTCTGATAATCACGTAAGGATCCCACCTGCTTTATACGTGATAAAGCTTCATCAAAATCCTCACAATCAGTAGGTCCAAATCTCGCCCATAATTCCTCTTCAAAGGCCTCCCATGTCATCATTCGTCCTTCCTCTCTATATGTCCGACGAGCCCACTGCCACCACTGATTTGCTTCTCCTTCCAGATGGAAAGAAGCCAGTGATATTTTTTGGTTGGCTGGAGTATTTTGAAATTCAAAGAACTGGTCCACACAATTAAACCATTCTGTCGGGTCTTGTCCAGAAAATCATGGAAATTCAAGCTTGGCCATTTTTGAAGAAAAAACTTGTTTGTTTCCTTCATTCTCCTCATGAATTGAACGAGAATTGCCCTCTCGGTTTGTGTTCCTATGGCTTGATTCCCCCTTGCTTGATAACAACGCCTTGCTGGATAACAATGCCTCTGAAAGTTTATTGATAGTTTCTTCTAGCTGGTGCATTTTTCCAGTCATGCTCATCTCCATTCTCTGTACTCCTTCTTGCACTCCACCGAGACCCGCCTCCAGCATTTCAATTCGTTCTTTGTTAGTCGCCATTTAAACCTCGCTCTGATACCAATTGATAAGGTCCCAGTCAAGAGCTAATTTGTAATAGCATAATTCACACTGGTTCTCTTCGGGTGAGAACGTACCACAAGATAAATTTATGATAGAAAAATATTGTATTTCTTCCTTTCTTTCCAGCCTTATTATAAGGACCCGTTAGAACGGTTACAATATTAAAATTACTGCAACATTACAACAGAATAAATACTGAATGGAAACTAATCAATATTTCGATTATGCAGCCGAAATATAAGGACCCGTTATAACGGTTACACTATTACTACAAAATAGAACAGAATAAATACTGAATGGAAACTGAATAAAAAAAAACTGATGCTTAGCATTACTAGCTGACGTGGTGAAGATCTCATGCTTTAATTTGTTATCATCAATCCTGCATGACTCACGTTTGTCCTGGTCTTGTGTTTGCCTTTCACTGCACTTCACTATACTTGGGATTCGGTTTTGTTGCTCTCTTAGATCTACGTGGTGGCTTATCAGAAACTAAAATAAACATGAGTTTAAAAAAAGGGAAAAAACCAAGTAAACTCGGGCAAACCTCCTAAACCCTGGTTAATCTCTAAAACTTGCAACTCATGAAATCCTAGACTCGAGCTTGATTATGAAGCACAATTCTCAACTAATTTAATATTGAATAATGATAACAGGAAAAAAATCAATTTAAAAAAACTAGCAAAGTGAAAAAACATAGCAATCAAAAGAATGATGATTAAATCTGATAGGAAAAAAAAACTTATGAAGGATGATATTGTGAAAAAATTCAAATAAAAAAATTATCTCAAATAAAAAAAAATAACAATTAAAAGAATAGAGACAAAATTTGAAAGATAAAAAAACTGAAAGGGGATGAAATTGTAAAAGAATTCCAATTTAATAAATTATTCCAAACAAAACAAACAATGATAAAAAAAACATCACCAAATCCGAAGAAATAACAAATTGAAGGCGTGTTTTGAAATTTTGAAGGGGCACACGTGAAAATCAAGGAGAGAGAAAAGAAGAAGAGAAAGAAAAGGTTGTCTGCACCAAACCAAACAACCAGTTCACTTGGTCTTACCAAACGGTCGACCAGATCAACTTAAATACTAGATTTTGATTAATCTAAGATATAAATAAATACATAATCACTTAAATGAACAATTAATTCTTAATGACTAATGAATGTAACTCCGGTCCCTTGTTTGAACCACAAGTGACTACCTAGATATCTCAATTAATGAGAAAGCAGACTACTAAACAGCCAACAATGGCAGTTCTCCTCCAGCACCAGCAACAGACGAGCCGTGACGAATGCAACACTCTTCAAAATTATCACAATGCGAGACTCTTTAAAATTTAAAGAAAAAATAATAATAAATTCACCACCTAATAATTAAAAAATAGAAATCCAAAAATAAACATTGGTTATAGATTAAGTCTAAGGAAGATCGATGTCACCCTTTGAAATGAAAGGTTATCTCGACAATGCATTTTAAGAAATTTATTCCATGCATGATATTGATTATTTAAATTTATTTCTAATCTTATTCGTGATTTATTTTAATAAAAAATTGGTGTCGGTCCTTAAAAAAGAAGACTCGTCGATAAAGAAAAATCTTGATGTCAATCCCTAAAAATAGATAATTTTATTGATTTAGAAAAAAACTTTGGTATTAATCTTTAAAAATATGTGATTTCATCGATTTAGAAAAAATTGAACATTAGTCCCTAAAATAGATAATTTCATCAGTTTTTGAAAAATATGATATTAATCCTTAAAAATAAGAGATTTCATTGATTTAGAAAAAAAACTAACATTAATCCCTAAAACTAGGTGATTTCCTCGATATATATATATATATATATATATATATATATATATATATATATATATATAACATTTATATTTTTTTGAATCCAATACAATATATACATATCTCAAAATTGATATAACACACACACACATATATGTATAATATTATTCATTTTATCATTTAATACATGTATACATATTTCAAATATATCTATTACTATTTTATTTTTTGTTGACTATTAAATAACAGTAGAACAATGGATACCAATATAGATATACTCGAAATCCAATAAATAAAGTATGAATATCTGAATTTTTTACTCGATGAATACTGGGCAGGGTATAGATATAAAAAAACTATCCCGTAGATATCCATTGTGATCCTTATACATAATTTCAATATATAAAATCAATGCATTAATACATTTATTTTTCTTTTACAATGATAAAATGATGATAAATGCAAAAGATACATATGTTTTTATTCCTTTTACATTATGCTTTTAGTGTGTTTTAAGCTTATTTGTGCTCAATGAAAGTAATTTTATGAGTTTGGCATGCCTAAGAGACTTGGTGAATTAATTGCTAAAAGATAAGAAATTCTACATTTAATGTTTCGAACCTTGGTTTTTTATGACAGGTTTTTCACCAAGTTGGATTTACAGAATGGGAACGTGGCTTAATAAAGGTTGAACTACACATATCCAGCTTTTCAAGAAGGTATTATGGAAAGAAATCCGATCTTATTTGAAACTCTAAAAGACTTACAAAACTGGGAGGAAAGAAAAGAAGGATCCCTTCTGCTGCTGCTGCTGGCTTGCATTTTCTCCCGGTTGCTGGAGTTGTTGATGACGTTGCTGCTAATCTTGATTGCAACCAACATTGGGGATGGAGCTCATAGTTAGAGGCAACACTATTGATGGTTGAAGATGGAGTCTTGTTGTTGTCAACATGAACTAGCTTTGCTGCCGTATTTCTCATAAAAGGGAGCCAACCATGAGGGATAAGGATGATGTTGTTGCTATGGCACAGAGAAGAAGTTCCTGCTGGACTGGGGGGAAAGAGGAGACGAAGGCCTCTCCTACAACACCGAACGAAAATCTATATGGTGGCTTTTAGAGGTTGAAGGGGGTCCTTTATTTTGCTGGGTCTGTGAGATGAGGGAGATGAAAGGTGGTCTTTTCTTTTTGTGTTCTGCTCAGTCTAGGTTACAGGGATGAATTGAGGGGGAAAAGGGATGAGTTGTGTCGCACGTCAAAAAAAATCCGCGCGGCATCGGCTTGGCGATTTTTCGTTGTGTTGCGTTGATTCGTTTCGTTGGAGTCGCCACCTAGTAATTTATTGAAGGCTACTGGGAAACTTGATGTACTGGCCTTGTCAAAGATTCGCGGGTAAGGGACTGGTTGTGGTTAGGGAAGGTATTAGCACCCCTAACGCACCCTACCTGAGGTAAGCTGCTTCGTGACTTTGATGTGTTAAAGAAGTTTTAATAATTGACTTTTCATCGGTTATTAGAAATACAACTTACATGTAAGTTAATAATTCTTGACCGTGATCCAATCAAAATATTAAATTCTTCTTTAATCTTTGCAATTTTATCTTAAATAAAAATAAAACATCCATAAAACAAATACAAACACACACATACACTTTCACTATATCTTTTCTTTTCTTTTCTTTTTCTTCTTTCTATTTTTTTTTTACATACACAATTTTTACATGTAAAACAAATAACAAAAATTCAAAATAAATCAAATACAATAATATCTAAGTATACACATCATCTTAAAGTTACAAAAAAAAAACAAAGAAATCCTCAGGAACAATGCTGCACGGCCTTGGTGTCGTCTGAACAGTGGCGGCGCGTGGGTCCAGGCGCCGCCGCCGGCGAAGACCAGCAAGCTGGTGGATCGGGATCGCCTCCTTCTTCTCTTCCCGTCCGTACCAGCGGTGCATCTCCCAATCACCTGCAAAGCAACCCAATCAACACAAACAGTTTTCGGTTCTCCTTTTTTTTAGATCTGCCTCGGCCTCCCTTCTTCCTCTCGATTTTCTACTCTTCCCTTCTTCCTCTGGGGCCAACGCCGTCGTTGCTTATTGCCATCTGGAGGGTTGAAGATCGGAGGAGAAGCTGTCGGGGTTGGTGGCGCGTCGGTGGTCTTTGCTCCTGTTGGTGGCAGCGGTGGTTGGCCTTGTTGCTGTCGTCCGTGGGATCTGCTGGTGAGGAAGCAGGACTGCTGCTGGCCGGTGAGGGAGACCGTGGGTCTGAGTAGACGATATGTGAGGGGGAGCCGCCTGTGGGCTGCTGAAGGCTGGTCTGTGGCCAGATGTGGACGGCACTGCTGGAGGAGGGCGCTGTTGGCTCCTACGGGTGAAGAAGAAAGGCAAGCCGGCTGGGAGAGAGGGGAGGAAGATGGGGTTACAGTGCTGTTATGGTCTGCTGTTGTGGGGAAGAAAATGCTGGAGGCTGCTGTTGATGAGGGAAAGGCTGTTCTGTGTTAAGAGGGAAGAACCGATTTGGGGAAGAGAAGGAAACGCAGGGAGGAGATTTCAGGGGCAGACGTGAGGCTTGTGGCTGGTTTGTGGGTAGAAGCTATGGTGGTCTGCTGTGAGGGTGGAGAGGCAGAGGTGGAAGGCTGAAATGGCAGGGGAAATGGCGATAGGAGGGGCTGTGTGCAGAGAAGAAAAAATTCTCTGGTGGGCAGCGGCGGCTGGGTGTGAAAGAGAAAGGTTTAGGGTTTCTCTTTCCCTTTTTTATTTGTCAAAATTGCCCCCCCTTGAAAATGCAGTGTAGCATGGTATTTATAGGAAAATTTTTGCTAGGTCTTCAAATTAGTCCCTCAACTTTTCCTTTCCTTCTCTTTTCCTCTTCTTTTTGTAAATTTTGATTTTTCTTATTTTTTTTTTGTATTTTTGAAAGCAAGCAAATATCAACATCGACTCAATGTGGAAAATCAATGATTTTAAAAATGATGCGTTAAAAGTTGAACGCGTTCCAAATATCTTTGAAAATTTAAATTCTTTTGAAACGATGTTAAAAATGATAAAAACGATGCAAATGTATTAAAAATGTATTTTTTTGGATTTTCAATGTTTTTTGCTATTTTTGATTTTTTCTGAAAATTTATCAAAACATGGGTCAAAAATTGGGTAGCAACAAGTTGATAGCCATTTATGGAGGTCGGGGAAGAAGAAAAGGAAAGGGTAGGGGGGGCTAGTATAGGGTTCATCGCCCCCTCCTCTCTTATTTTTTTAATGTTTCTCTCTTATAGGGTTTCTGATTATGGCCTCCCTCTAGGGTTTCTTGTAATTGTCTCCCCTCCTTTTTGCATACATTAAGATCTGTATTTATACTGCAAGAGTCTCATCGCATGTAAGAAATAAAGTTTCAATCAAACTCATTCTCTTCTTTAAAGTTTGAATTTGATTAAGAATCAAATTCGAAAGCGGATAACTATTCTTATCTTGAAGATAAGGATATAATGAAAAAAGCACATTGTAGTCCCTAGTTTTCGTGCAAGCTAACAAATCACATTTTTCATCGAAATAAATCTCTAATCTTGAAGATAAGGCATCAAAAAATTCATTTTCTTTTGACTTTGAATAGTAAGTTTTGTAAAGAAAAATAAGCATGAAAACCCTTCCTCTTTTCTTTTGATTGATTTTTTTGGTTTGTTTTTTTTGAAAAAAATGGTCTAATTGTTCTATGCGACTTGCCTGATGGAAAGAATAAAATGCGAAAAGAATTTACGAGTGGGATCTAATTGTTCCAGGTGACCTGCCCAATAGGAAGAAGAAATGTGAAGGATTTTGCGAGTGGTCTAATTGTTCCAGACGACCTGCCCGATGAAGAATAAAATGTGAAAAGGATTTTGCAAGTGGTCTCATTATTCCAAGCGACATGCCTAATAGAAAGAAGAAATGCAAAGGTTTTCTGTGAGTGGTCTAATTGTTCCAGGCGCCCTGCCCGATAAAGAATAAAACGCATAAGGGATTTCGCGAGTGGTCTCATTGTTCTAGGCGACCTGCCCGATAGGAAG
Source organism: Populus nigra (assembly GCF_951802175.1). Lineage (NCBI taxonomy): Eukaryota > Viridiplantae > Streptophyta > Magnoliopsida > Malpighiales > Salicaceae > Populus > Populus nigra. The sequence continues at coordinate 26,802,882 of NC_084852.1, read as the reverse complement.
AATAAAATGCAAAAAGGTTTTCACGAGTGGTCTAATTGTTCCAGGCGACCTGCCCGATGAGGAATAAAATGCAAAAATGATTTCGTGAGTGGTCTCATTGTTCCAAGCGACCTGCCAAATAGGAAGAGTAAAACGCGAAAAGGATTTTGCTAGTGGTCTAATTGTTATAGGCGACCTGTCCGATGAAGAATAAAATGCGGAAAGGATTTCGTGAGTGGTCTAATTGTTCCAAGCGACCTGCCCGATGAAGAAAAAAATGTGAAGGATTGTTCTTCGTGACCTGCCCGATGGGAAGAATAAAACGCGAAAAGGATTTTGTGAGTGGTCTCATTGCTCTAGGTGAACCACCCGATGATAAAATGTGAGGAAGCTCGCAAGTGGTCTCATTGTTCCAAGAGACCTGCCTGATGATAAAATGCGAGGAATCTCGCAAGTGGTCTCATTGTTCCAAGCGACCTTCCCAATGGTGAAAAATACAAAGAGAGATTTTTCCTTTTTTTTGAAAAATACATGGATTTTTCATAGATGGTCTCATTATGATAGATGACCTACCTAAGTGAAAAAATGAAAAGGTGGAAAAATACAAAGATTTTTTTTAGAAGTGGTCTTATTGTATGCGGTCTAATTCTTGTAGGCGGTCTACCTAGGTCAAAATATTTCTCAAAAGTGAGCAATTTTCACAAGCATTTTTAGTTTTTGGCCATTTTGAGGTGGCCTTTCTTTTGAGGGATCCCATTAGGGATTTCTCTTGTGAAATTTGCATAACACATTCTTCAATGTTTCAAAGTCTAGATGATATGTATGCACCTTTACTTGATTTGAAACATAGGTCCCCTTTCTTCTTAATCTTCTTGTTACTTAATTGATGAGCTCTTGCTATTTCTGACTTGGGTCATCTTTGTCATTTGGCTTCTAGCCCACTCGAGTTGGCCCATGTGAGTCTCTCCCCGGATTTGTTACAACTCAGCCTTCATGGTGCCCATCGTGCCCCAGTGGATTATTCATTACTCATCGTCTCACTACAAAAAACACTCGGTGTCATTTGTTGAAAGGATCAAGCTGCCTTTTTGTAAACCAAATTGCCTCCTTATGTTGTTATAGAAAATGTTCCTCTCTTTTCCTTTTCTTTTTTTCTAGAAGGGATCGATTTTCCTTCTAAACACAATGTTGCCCCCTTATACTGGCTATTGCTCATAGGTGTGCTCTGTCAACGACTTAGACAAATAATGGTTTCAAGTCACTATTCTCTCATTTTTCTCCTTTTCAGCTTGGTGAATGAATATATGTCTAGAATGAATCTTGAAATTTTTATCTTATATTTTGAAAATAAAAATTATTTCGATGTGATTTTTAAAACTATTTGCTTTTGAAATTTTGCAACTCCTTGGTTATTTTCTTTCTTGGAAAAGAGAGGATTTGCTCTTGTGTTTGATGATATTGTCATTAGTGAAGGTACGTTATGAGGTGACCTTCTGTTTCTTATGGGTTTCCAAGTGAACGACTCAAGAAAAAGCTCGAGGTTGTGTTTGAGAAAAATTTGTCTCTTTTTGAACACATTTTATCAGCATGAATAAGAATGAGTAGTTTGATCTCGATGTCATGACTTTAATGAAAGAGTACTTTTTGCATTTTGAGAGCATTGTTTATTATTCCAAATTGCTTGTTTGCTTGATTAGAAAGGACTTCTATAGGCACGTAATGTAAGCCGTGGTTCTTGGCTTTGAAAGAAAAGGATTCTTAAGGCTCAAAAAGTGTTTTAGGGTTTCAAATACTGAGGATCACTATCAGTAGTTTGACTCTTTGTGTCTTTCATCTTTTTTTTGCCGCTCTTCTTTGATTCAGGCTCAAAATGGGATCGTAAGGGATATATATATTTTTTATAATGTTAAAGGAATAACAAAGATTGCCTTTCCTCATTCTAAGCACAAGCAGTTAAGATCAATAAACTTTGACCTCGTTCAGTATGATAGTTTAGACTTTTGTAAAGAAATACATTTCATGAGTCCATGAGCAACGAGTTCACTACATATCATTATGCGTACATTTAAAATACCTAGTTCAAGAGTCATAGTGTAAGGGTGACGATTCATTTTCTATTCATGCCTTGGTTTAGAGTTTAGTGACCTCAATGAAGGAGTTGCTTCATTCATGTGTCATTTTACTAGTAGAATGTCAAAAATATCATTTTAAATAAACATCAAATCATTTTTTGAAATCAAAATGCAAGTTCAATTTTTCAAAATTCCACTAGGGGAAAAGATTTTGGTAAAAGAAATGAATCGCATCTATAAGATCATGTGAGGCTTCAAAAGTGTATTTGTGAGTTTTTTAGGGGGAAACCCCTTTCAGGATATTTGGCTATAAATCAAAGGAAGAGACGCAATTATACTAACATTTTGAGTTATGAGGAAGGTGACACATAAAAGGGCTAAACACTTAGCATTCATCGATTGGAATTTCTAGAATCTTTCAATTGTCCCTCTCCCATGAATTCCTTGACAGGGGCACCTTTTTAATAGTCTGTTGAGGTTATGCATAAACCAGTCTTAGCCTAATGACATTGTGGCTTCATCTTCAGGACGATTGATCTCTAGGTGTCTTTGTTTTGGTAGTTCTTTCTCTCGCCTTTGTAACCACCTTTAATTTTGTGAAGCTCGGTTTCTTTCCTTTTTCCAGTGAAACTTTTCTCCTCATTCGAGTCAACTATCCTTTCCAAACGGATGGCTTGTTCAATCTTCTCAGTTATATCAACCAGGTCAGAAAAACTTTATACAAAGCTTCCCACCAGGTATTCAAAGTATGGTGCTTTGAAAGTGTTGCAAAATAAACTTATCATCTCTTTCTCCAATAGTAGGGGATTAGCCTGTGTAGCTGTCTCACGCCATCTTTGGGCATGTTCCCTCATGCACTCTTTATTCCCCTTTTCCATGGCTTGTAAGCTTAACCTATCAGGAGCCACATCCATTATGAATTTGTATTGCTTAACAAAGGCATTGACTAGGTCCTTCTATCCTTTTACCATGGTGTTGTCCAGACGCATGTACTGTTGAGAGCGTCATCACTTAAACTGTCTTGGAAGAAATGGATCAACAACTTCTCATCATGTACTACTTCAACCATCTTATTGTAGTATGCCTTAAGGTGGATTATTGGGCATTGAGTTCATCCAGACGCATGTACTGTTGAGAGCGTCATCACTTAAACTGTCTTGGAAGAAATGGATCAACAACTTCTCGTCATGTACTACTTCAACCATCTTATTATAGTATGCCTTAAGGTGGATTATTGGGCATTGAGTTCTAATGTACTTAATGAATTCTAGCACCCTAAACTTCTTAGGAATGACAACGTTAGGTACTAAACACAAATTGTTTCCCTCAACTACCATCATACAAATTGTTTCCCTCAACTGCCATCATCCTTTGTTCTAGGGCAGCCTATTTTTCTAGACCCCCATCTTTTATCATTTTATCCTTGTGAGACTCCTCTAATGTTAGCTTAGGGATCCTTATTGGATATACAAGCTAAGCTGGGAAATGCGCAGCGTATTGGGGCTCAAGTGACGTTCTAGGTGCCCCCAAGTTTGGCAGATTGAAAGGCCCTGTAAATATTGGCGGAAGCTGGGCTATAAATGTTGGTTGGGAGGATGTCCCTTTTCCCGACTTGGATCTCAGAGTTTGCTCAAGTAGGCTAGTAAGTCTAGCAACATCTTCTTTCAAATTGTCCAACTCTTTTTGATGTTGGGCATCCAGTTGAGCTTTTTCTTTGTTTTCCAATTTTTTTTCGCAACCGCGTGTTATGAGAGTGCGTTTTAATGGGGGGCCTATATTTCACTAATTTGTGCAATATTATGACAATTCATAAGTGTATGTTCAACATGCATGAGGATGAATGCAACATATTGGGTATGGATTCGCTTTTCAAGGGGTGACATAAAGATCATTATTCTTTGGATATGTGGTCAAATCTGAATCCAATATCATTATTGCAATGCCGAGAGAATATCTGTAATGACCCGGCTTTTACAAGCCCAAAACAACAGTAATTTTATTTTTTTGTACTTGACACACATCGTGTCGGTAATCGGCGAACATGTTCCCTTCACATCATCAATATATAATCCATACATCAACAACAATCAACAATTTATTTAAAAGTGAATCTTATATAAACTTATAATATTATGTTTGCATGATTAAAAGTTCGCATTTAAAATATACATGCATAGTCATGAATTTGTATTCTATCCTACAAAGAGTCACCACGAATTTAATCTAAAAGGATCTAATAATAGTTATACATTCAGTACATTGATTCATGTAAAATACATCATGATTTAGAATGCAACTACATGATTCCTTGCAAAAGTAGTTTCCCATGTATCGGGTTTCCTAGGCATCTTGTTGGTATGACGTCCCTACTGTAGTACAAAACATTACAAGAATGCAATTACTTAATAATAATAATAATAATAACAACAACAATAAGAAAATGGTCTGGCAGTTTAACGAAGCATTAACATTATCTCATGTTTGAAGCGTTACATTTGTAGTTCCTTCATGTTCTTGGTATACATAACTTGCAGTGTATATATATATATGCACCAAATCTTGTAATCAACTATAATCTTAAATCCGGCCATTCTTTTAAGACATCATTTGTCGAGGTTAACTATTCACTCACCCCGACCATCCCCTTCGAATTCCATCAGCCAAAACTAATCAACTGTTTGTCCCGGTCATCCCTTTGGATGCCATTAGCCGAAGCTAATTGTTCATTTATTCCAGTCATCCATTCAGATGCTATTAGCCGAAGCTAATCAATCGTTTGCCCCGCTCATCCCTTCGGATGCCATTAGCCGAAGCTAATCAATCATTTGTCAACATTTAAGCATTTGGCAATCTGATATCTGAATTAACACAATAAGGCAACGTTCATGATAAGGTATTTCATTATTCGAGGTCATCTCTTCAGATGCCTTTAGCTGAAGCTAATCAACCATTTGTTAACATTTAAGCATTTGACAGTCTGGTATCTGAATTAACACAATATAGTAACATTCATGATAAAGTATTTTCATTATTCAACATTATCTAAAAGGAAGGTGAAAGTCACTTGCCTGCAGTAGAAGCTCTACTCGTGCTCCCCTGTTGCTGCTGTTGCACCACACCGGTGGTCCCTTCTACAGTCACAGATTTATCTCATAAATTTTCCTCAATCAAGGATATGTTTTATAATAATCATATCTATAGCTAATAAATCTTTCTTTCAATCATTTCTTTCTTTATATCTTATGTTTCTCTCATTACACCCATTAATGTTGTCATCCTTTATCCAACCATAGTTATCATTCCTTCAGGCCGATATTTAGAGAATTCATATTCATCCATTACTCATATGTTACTTTCTTATGCATGTTCATTTCCTCATAATAACATACATACATATATCATGTATATTTTCAGAGTTAGTATCTCAATATGCAAGTGTTCGTATGACTCAATTCTTTTATATAGTATTCACGTGAAAGTCTACTATTACTGTCTAACTTTGAACTGTTACTGTTTGACTTTTCCAACCGTTACTGTTTGACTTCCAACTGTTACTGTTTGACTTTGAACAGTTACTGTTTGACTTTTCCAACCGTTACTGTTTGACTTTTCCAACTGTTACTGTTTGACTTTGAATTGTTACTGTTTGACTTTTCCAACCGTTACTGTTTGACTTTGAATTGTTATTGTCTAGACATTTGAACTGTTACTGTCTAGACATTGAACTGTTACTGTCTACACTTTGAACTGTTACTGTCTAGACATTTGAACTGTTACTCTCTACACTTTGAACTGTTACTGTCCAACTGTTACTATCTAGACATTGAATTGTTACTAACTAACTGTTATTGTCTAGATAATGAACTGTTACTGTCTGAACACTCATCAGATTTTTAACTATATCTTGACTTATAGAACTCTATTTCAAGTGAGATTAGTCTCGTTGGAAAGCTAATACACGAGGCTACAAGTTCTTTGAAGGAAGGAGAACCCAGTTCTGCCTTTGAGATAGTTAAAATTGCTCATCAACAAACAATATCCTAGAAGGTCTGTCAAGACCCAATCTCGGTTGATGACCCATAGCTTGGGTTCTACAACAGCATATTGAGCAAGACCAATTTCTTAGTTAGCTAACATCCAAAACTACAATTAGTATGAGAAACTTGATCTTAATTCTCTAATCCTTCTACTCGAATTCTCTCTAAAAGTTAGGAGATGAATCTGTCTAGATTCATCAACCTTTTCATTTACACACAACATCCACAATTTAATTTTTTCTCTATCATCTCAACCACTGGTCATATCACATATTGTTTAAGACTGTAAAAAAAAGAATATCTTTATAAGAGCCAATTTATCTTATTTATTTCAATCTTCCCTCTTAACATCAAAATAAAACATTTTTGTCGATTTTACAAACTTTCCGAACAATATTCTTCCAAACACAATCCTTGACACAATTCCTATCAACCATAAATAACAAACGAATAATATTCCAAACAATCTATACTGTTAAGTTATAATGCATTATTATGAGTATAACATATCCAAATATTAACTTCATCAAATGGTGAAATTTCCAGAAATATGGGTTTAACCGAATTGACCTCAAACTTGCAGACCTACTATGCGAGATACACAACTTCTATACCGAATACTTGTTTCAGATCTCCACCGTTCAGAATCTAGACAAAATTAGGGAGAACAACATATCCAATTTATAGCCCCATCCAACGGTGGCCGAAGGAGAAACAGACAGCAAAGAAGACTGTCCAGAAGTGTATTTTCCTAGATATTTTCCTCCCTCGATATCTCTCAAACAGGGACTGATATAGAAAATTCCTAAAGTGAAAATGTACAAGACATGGATGAGAACAACATACCCGAATATTGTGCTGATCCAACGGTGGAAGGTGGAGTAATAGCTGTCGGTTGATTTACCATCAATATATCTTCTCTCCAGCCTCTCTCTAAACTCTCTCTTACTCTTACTAGTCCCTCCAAGAGAGAAAATAGAATGATATTTATAGTTCTAACATCTTGTTAATTGCACTTTTACCCCCCACCCCTTTTTATCATTTATACATAAACTCTCAACCTTATGTTATTTGAATATTGACCTCTCTTGATCTTACGTATTCATTTTGTCCTCACAAATGTTTTTCTTTTCAATGGTTTAGTACTATATTCACTTTTTATTTCATTAATTTCACTATTTTTATCTTGATTAGGTTTCTTTAATTTAATTTAACCCATTTTACTATTGGTTAAATTTCTCATCTTTTAAATACCCAGAAAATTATAACCGAGGATTTACAATATCTGCTTAGCCTTTTGTCATCTGAGCTTTCAATGATATGTACTTGGTGTCTTTTATTATGCATCTAATGTCTTTGAGTAGCGGTATCTCACAAACATCCAGTTTAGGGCAGTCTCCCTTGGTCATTTACAAGGATTCAGAGTCGAGTCTATACTCAATACTGGTTGATGTAACCATATTATTCGATAGTTTCACCCACATTTAACTAGTGTTTTGCTTATGTTTTATATATAAAATACCTTGATATTCTTTGTTTTATGTTTTGAAGGCACTTTTAGATGAAAGATGCAAAAAGGAGTAAATTGGAGGTAATTGGCAGATTTGACCCTTAGTTGATGTTTTGTGCAGAGCGTGAGCTCTAAAAGTCGAAACGAAGTGATTCCAGTGACATTAGAAAGCTAACATCCATACATTTCTAGAAATCTAAGTCAAGAAAAATAAAAATACAAAAAGCATGGAAATCACATCCTTCAAAGTCAAAACTCGCATTCTGCCAGTGTTGACCTTTGTCCATTCAAAATTCAATATCTGGAGCTGTGGATATCCAATTGATACAAACTCAATTGTTTTGGATTCCTGACTCAAAGTTCTATAAACGATCCAAATTTCAGCCAAAAAAGATGTCATATGACGTTTCAAAGATGACAGCTGAATTCTGCCAGCAAACAGGTTTCGTGACGAAACGAGGCCAAATTACATCCCGAACATCAAAACTGACATCCAAGTTTTAATTTCAGCAATTTAGCTCCTCAAGAAAATCAATCCAGAAGGTCAAGGAAGGTAGCTACCAACCTCAAGCCACCAACCTCAAACCAGTTGCCAGGCATCAGCCACCAGCCGCCAGCCGCCAGCCACCAGCCACCAGTCGCCAGCCGCCAGCCGCCTTCACACTACCACCATCTATTGATGTTCACACTTGAAATTTGATTTTTCTTACTTACAATTTGTGTATAAATAGGCATCTAAGTTTATGCTATGAAGAGAGCCAAGAGTGAGGGAGAGAGAGTGCAATAGAACAAAAGAAAGAGGGGTGGCAGCCATAAGAGAAGAAACACAAACTCTCCCCTCTACAAATCAGAAATCATGTATTCTTTCATCTTTAGGAGTAGTTGTTCAATAGATATGCAAGCCTAAGCTTGTTTTCTTGGTTGCAAGGACGCAAACACCTTCAGATTTCAAGAACTGTGAGATTTATTCTTCCATTTATTTTCAGTTTGTATTATGAATGAGTATGTGTGTTTTTCTATGCATATTTCCTATGATTGTTTATCTTAATTGCTAGAGCGGACTCTAAGTTATTATTGTGAACAATCTATTGCTAAGTTTGATATCAAAACCGGAGTTGTGGTATATAAACTTGTGAAGCAACTAAGCTGGATAATTGTAGCGGAACTACGTTATTGAACTTAGGGAGAACATTCGATCAAAGCAACACAAGCTGACAACTTGGTTGTTAAGATTAATGAATTTATTTAGATCTTAAGGCTGCCATTGGATTAAATCATTAGTGCGGACACTGTGATTGTTTGTTGGTTAGGGTTAGTTATACGGTGGATCCATTAAGTAACCAACATTAAGAAAAGATAAAAAATTTAGAATATAAACTGAAGTTTCGTTTCAAGGATCGGTTCTGATTTCTGTAGGTCGATGTGTGCTTGCGACCAAGGTTTGTTTTCTTGATAAGTTTCGGTTTTAATTGATTTTGTTTGCTAGTTTAATTGCTGCCACAGTTTAGATAATCACAAACCAAATCCCCCCAATTACATAACATACAACATAAAAATCTGACTTGAAACTTCCTCGTGGGATCGACCCCTTGCTTGCTCTATACTATCTTGTGTATTTTAAGCTAAGGTAATTAATTTGTGCGACCGCGACATCGCAACAAATTTTAGTGTCGTTGCCGAGGAGGTAATTTTAGTTGATTCTTGTGCTTATACTATTATTTTTATTTGCTGTGATTGAAAAAAAAAAAGAGAAACAAAATTTTTGCTTGTGACGGTACTGTTCACTTACGGCAACGAGACTGTTCAAAACATATTTTTTGGTGGAATTAGGTTTCAACCTTTTGTTTCTGGAAGGGAAATGACGTTCTGAATAGGAGTAGTGGTAACCACTAACCCTACCCTATCGAGGCCAAATTCCACTGTTTTCTAGGGTTTTTATGTAGTTTTAGTTTTCTACCGTAGGATTTTCGTACAATTTGCATTGTTTTCAATCTCTTGTGTGATTGGTTTATTTTGAGTTTTCTTGATGATTTATGCATGTAACCCGTTCTACTAATCAAAGTCAAGTGCAGTTGGACCTCGAAATAGAAAACACTTTACGCAGGTTACGAAAGGAAGCTCGCCTTAACACCATGGCTGTTGCACGACAACGAACACTCAAGGAGCTTACTGCTCCTAACGTGGAAAACCAACCATTGTGCATAAACATCGACAATAATGTAAACTTTGAGCTCAAATCTGGTTTTATACATTTGCTACCAACATTCAATAGTCTTGCAGGAGAAGATCCTCATACTCATCTCAAGGAGTTCCATATGGTTTGCATTGGCATGAAACCGAATGGAGTTGACGAAGAACAAGTTAAGTTCAAAGCTTTCCCTTTTTCTTTAAAAGGGGCAGCAAAGACATGGCTTTTCTATATTCTCCCAGGATCTATTGGAACTTGGAATGCCATGAAGAAGATTTTTCTTGAGAAGTATTTCCCAACATCTCGAGTTGCCAACATAAGGAAAGAAATATGTGGGATTCAGCAATCTCATAGAGAGACACTCTCCGAATATTGGGAAAGATTTGAGCAACTTTGCATTTAATGTCCTCATCATCAAATACCTGATCAGTTGCTCATTCAATATTTCAATGAAGGATTGATGCCTACTGACAGTAGTATCATTGATGCTACAAGTGGAGGGGCATTAGTAGATAAGACACCCGAGGTTGCACACCAATTGATCTCAAACATGGCAGCCAACTCAAAACAGTTTGGCACTCGTGGAGATTTCTCAAACAAACGAGTAAATGAGGTAAGTGTTTCTAACCTTGAAAATAAAGTTAATGATCTTACTTCTCTTGTGCGTTCTTTGGCTTGTGGAAATGTACAGCAGTAAAAGTTTGTAGCATATGTTCCTTATAAGGACATGCCTCAGATATGTGCCCAACAATGCAAGAATATTACATTGAACAGACTAATGTAGTTGATGGAGCATTCAATGGACAACCCCAATGTAAATATGATCCCTTTTCCAACACGTACAATCCTGGATGGAGAGATCATCCCAACTTACGCTATGGGAACCTACCTCAACAAAGCAATCAAGGCCGACAGTTTCATCCCCATGGATTTTAATCCCAACAGAATTATCAAGCAAGACAACCCCCTTCTCCATTCACAAACTCCAATGTTATGGGGTCGTCATCCAATGATGATCTTCGTGAGATGATGAAAACTTTGGATTCTAACACTGTGACCTTCAACAGGAAACAAGGTCAAGTATTCACAACTTGGAGAAGCAAATGGGGCAAGTAGCTTCAAGTGTAGGGAAATTGGAAGCATAAATGAATGGAAAATTGCCCTCCCAAGCATTGAATCCAATAGAGAATGTTGGTGCGATCATGCTGCGAAGTGGGAAAGAACTTGAAAGACAAAGGTCAAAACAAATTGAGATGGAGGAAGAAGAAGAGATAGAAACTGAATTGAGTACAAAGAAGAAACATCCTTCTCCTTCCCAAACTGAAATAACGACCACCACTCCAAAGGTAATTCCTCAATCAATGAATTCCAATTTTAAAACAATTCCACCCTTTCCTGTGATTTCTTCTAGGTCAAAGAAAGAAGATAAAGAAAAAGAGATTTTAGAGGTTTACAAGAAAGTGGAACTCAACATTCCTTTGCTTGATGCTATCAAGCAAATTCCCAAGTATGCAAAATTCTTGAAGGAGTTGTGTACTACCAAGAGAGCTTTCAAACTCAAAGGTCATGAAATGGTAAGTATGGGTGAAGTTGTATCTGCCATTGTTCAAAAGAATCTGCCTTTGAAACAAAAAGACCCAGGTGCGTTTACTATCCCATGTGTTATTGGTAATGCTGGTTTTAAAAGAGCTTTATGCGATTTAGGTGCATCCATTAGTGTTATGCCCAAACATGTTTATGATTCTCTTAGTCTTGAGCCTTTGAATAAAACTAACATTGTAATACAACTTGCGGATCGTAGTTTTGTTTATCCACTTGGTGTGATAGAAGATGTCCTAGTCAAGATAGATAGTTTGGTTATTCCATGTGATTTTTATAATCTTGATATGGAACATGATTCTTGTGATTCATCAAACAACACTCTTGTATTGTTTAGGACACCATTCTTGAAAACTGCCAATACAAAGATTGATTGTGGTAAGGATACTTTGTCTATGGAGGTAGGAGATGAAAAAATTGAATTTAATTTTCATGATGCAATGACATATCCTTATAGCAATGTTTATTCTATCACATGTTATGACCAAATTGATAAGTGTGTGCAGCAAGTTTTTGATTTTGATTGTGAGGACGGATTAAGCGTAGCTTTGAGCTATGGCTATAATTTTACCGAGATAGAAGAGAGGGAAAGGCACATATGTGTTCCCCAAAACATGCACGAATTAGCATTGACTTTGCAAGCTTTGCAAACCGTTCCCCATGGTAATGTCTTTGTTGATTTAGTACTTTCACATAAAAAGCTTTTGCCATCTATTTTACAGGCCCCCGAGCTAGAATTGAAACCTTTACCAGATAATTTGAAGTATGTATTCATTGGCGACAACAATACACTTCCCGTTATCATAGCAAAAGGTTTGACAAGTATGCAAGAGGAAAAATTTGTGAAGTTGTTGTGTGATCACAAGACGGCCATTGGATGGACTTTAGCCGACATCAAGGGCATTAGTCCCTCAATGTGTATGCATCACATACTATTGAAGGACAACGCAAAACCAACAAGGGAAATGCAAAGGAGGTTGAACCCGCCTATGATGGAGGTAGTGAAAGCTGAAATTTTGAAACTGTTAGATACAGGAGTCATTTACCCCATCACTGACAGTAAATGGGTCGCGCCAATCCATGTGGTGCCTAAAAAGACCGGAATCACGTTGGTGAAAAAAAAAATGATGAACTCATTCCTACTCGCATCTTAAGTGGATGGAGAATGTGTGTTGATTACAGAAAGCTAAATCTTGCTACACGCAAAGATCATTTTCCATTACCATTCATGGACCAAATGCTTGAACGCCTGACATATAAGTCTTTTTATTGCTTTCTTGATGGATATAATGGATACAATCAGATTGTTATTAATCCTGAGGATCAAGAAAAGACTACATTTACATGTCCATTTGGTACATATGCATATAGGAGAATGCCCTTTGGTCTCTGTAATGCACCTGCAACTTTTCAAAGATGCATGATGAGTATTTTTTCTGACTATGTTGAAAGAATAATCGAGGTTTTTATGGATGATTTCACGGTGTATGGTGATTCTTTTGATAAATGTCTAGAAAATTTATCTTTGATCTTGAAAAGGTGCATTGAAACTAACCTTGTCTTGAACTATGAAAAGTGTTATTTTATGGTAGAACAAGGAATAGTTCTTGGGCATGTTGTGTCTTCACATGGATTAGAGGTTGATAAAGCTAAGATAGATGTTATTTCATCATTGCCTTACCCCTCATGTGTGAGGGAAGTTCGTTCTTTTCTAGGCCATGTAGGTTTCTATCGACGCTTTATCAAAGATTTCTCGAAGATTACAGCACCCTTGTGCAGACTATTAGCCAAAAAAGTGGATTTTGTGTTTGATCATGCATGTAAAAATGCCCATGATGAGCTTAAGAGACGTGTCACATCTGCCCCCATCATCCAACCACCAAATTGGGATGAACCTTTTGAGATAATGTGTGATGCGAGTGACTATGCGGTAGGAGCTGTGCTTGGGCAAAGAATTGGGAAGAGTTTGCATGTTATCGCCTATGCTTCTCGCATGTTGGACGGAGCGCAATGCAATTACCATACAACTGAAAAGGAACTTTTTGCAGTAGTGTTTCCTCTTGAAAAATTCAAGTCATATCTACTTGGTACAAAAGTCATTGTTTTTACTGACCATGCAGCTTTAAGGTATCTGTTGAAGAAAAAAGAGTCCAAACCAAGATTGATTAGGTGGATCTTGCTTTTGCAAGAATTTGATCTTGAGATCAAAGACAAAAAAGGTGCTGAAAACCATGTGGCTGATCACTTGAGCCGACTGAGGACCGAGGATATACAAACCGAAACAATAAAAGAAACATTCCCCGATGAACAGTTGTATGTGCTACATTCCTCTACAAGACCATGGTATGCTGATTTGGTGAACTATTTAGTCACCAAAGAATTCCCTCCAGGTTTGTCTACATCCCAAAAGAACAAGTTACGAGCTGATGCTAAATATTATTTTTGGGATACTCCTTACCTGTGGAAATTTTGTGTGGATCAAGTAATAAGGAGATGTGTACCACAGGATGAATTTCATTCCATTCTCACTTTTTGTCATTCTCATTCTTGTGGTGGGCATTTTGGAGCAAAAAGAACGGCCCATAAGGTACTTGAAAGTGGTTTTTATTAGCCTTCTATTTTTAAAGATGCATATCACTTCTGCAAATCATGTGAGAAATGCCAAAGAACAGGTAATATCAATCATAAGAATCAAATGCCTTTAACGAATATTCTTGTAAGTGAAATTTTTTATGTTTGGGGTATTGATTTTATGGGTCCATTTCCTTCTTCTTTTGGTAATCTTTATATCCTTCTTGCTGTTGATTATGTGTCCAAGTGGATTGAGGCGAAAGCCACACGAACTAACGATGCTAAGGTTGTTTTAGATTTTGTCAAGACTCACATAGTTGACAGGTTTGGAATCCCTAAAGCTATCATTAGTGATCGTGGCACTCATTTTTGCAATCGTTCAATGGAAGCATTGTTACGCAAATATCATGTGACGCATCAAACTTCAACAACATACCATCCTCAAACGAATGGCCAAGCTGAAATTTCAAATCGAGAAATCAAGTCTATTTTGGAGAAGACAGTGCAACCTAACCTGCGAGATTGGAGTCTACGACTTAGTGATGCACTTTGGGCTTATCAGAATGCTTATAAATCACCTATTAGAATGTCACCTTATAGGATGATTTATGGAAAAGCATGTCATCTACCGGTGGAGCTTGAACACAAAGCTTTTTGGGCCATTAAAAAATGTAACATGGATTATGATGCTGCTGGGATTGCAAGAAAGTTGCAATTGCAAGAGTTAGAAGAGATTCGACATGATGCTTACGAGAATGCAAGGATTTACAAAGAAAAGACTAAGAGTCTCCATGACCGAATGATTACAAGAAAAGAGTTTAATGTTGGAGACAAAGTCCTTCTTTATCATTTGCGTTTGAAACTTTTTCCTGGAAAGTTACGCTCTCGTTGGATTGGACCATTTGTTGTTTCTAATGTTTTTCCTTATGGTACAGTTGAAATTACAAGTTTAGAAACCAATAAAGTACTCAAGGTCAATGGGCATCGCTTGAAACCTTTCTATGACAATTGGACGGCAGAACTCACTGCTTTTGTGGAGTTAGCTGAACCAATCTATGAAGAATGAACATGCAACATGTCAAGCCAATGACATAAAAATAAAAGCGCTTACTGAGATTACATTCACATTACATGTGTACATGAAGATGATAAAGGTATTAGAAATTTTAACCACTTGAACCAAAAAGCCAACCTAAAGCATATTATCCTTAGTGAGCCTCTTTTGAGCTTGTTTATCTTTTCTTTGCTTTATCCATGTATAAACCTGAACTTTTTATATGTTTTCCTTTTCCCCTAGCCAAGGATTAGTAGAGCATATACTTGTGATATTTCATGGAATTATGGTTGGAAATTACATGAAAAGAAAGAATAAGTGATGCTTGATGAAAAGATGGGCAAAGTTGCCAAAGGTGAAAAACAAGAAAAAAAAAGAAAAAAAAAGGTATTCCTTTATGTTCTTAAGGTTTTATGTTGAAAGAGCTTGAAATTAAAAGAATTTAAGCATTGGTGATTAAAGATGAAAAATTTATGTGCTTTAATGGAATATCTTGTTGGAAATATCATTTTTCAGAATGCTCTACTTTTTTTGGTTTGACTCATTTCTTTTACTCTTTTACCTCACTTTAACCCTAGCCCCATTACAACTGGAGAATAAGATCTTTTGATTCATGCATTGCTTGTTATATGTTAGTAATGGAGATGAGATTGAAGAGCAAGCTTATGGTAGAACATATTCATTGATTGAATTTGAGAGATTTAAACATATAAGCCTTAAACAAGTAAGTGTTGGAGCGTATATCAATGAGAGGACCTATCACTTTGGCATGGCATAGATTTCATTTAAATCCCAACGATTAATTGAGTTTTGAAGTTTGCATGTAAATGAATTCATGAGAATTATACTATTTATCATTCTTGATTGTATTCTTGTTTATAATGCATATATTCTTGGACATTGATGGGAGATTAAGAGATTGATCATAGTTATTTTCAATTTGATTTTATTTATCCTTTCTCGAGGACGAGCAAGAGATAAGTGTGGGGGTATTTGATGTAACCATATTATTCGATAGTTTCACCCACATTTAACTAGTGTTTTGCCTATGTTTTATAAATAAAATACCTTGATATTCTTTGTTTTATGTTTTGAAGGCACTTTTAGATGAAAGATGCAAAAAGAAGTAAATTGGAGGTAATTGGCAGATTTGACCCTCAGTCGATGTTTTGTGCAGAGCGTAAGCTCTAAAAGTCGAAATGAAGTGATTCTAGTGGCATTAGAAAGCTAACATCCATACATTTCTGGAAATCTAAGTCAAAGAGCATGGAAATCACATCCTTCAAAGTCAAAACTCGCATTCTGCCAGTGTTGACCTTTGTCCATTCAAAATTCAATATCTGGAGCTGTAGATATCCAATTGATACAAAATCAATTGTTTTGGATTCCTGACTCAAAGGTCTATAAATGCTCCACATTTCAGCCAAAAACGATATCATATGAGGGAGATATGAGTTTTCAAAGATGACAACTGAATTCTGCCAGCAAACAGATTTCGTGAAGAAACGAGTCCAAATTACATCCCGAACATCAAAACCGACATCCAAGTTTTAATTTCAGCAATTTAGCTTCTCAAGAAAATCAATCCAGAAGGTCAAGGAAGGGAGCTACCAACCTCAAGCCACCAACCTCAAACCACCAACCACAAACCAGCTGCCAGCCACCAGCCACCAGCCGCCTTCACACTACCACCATCTATTGATGTTCACACTTGAACTTTGATTTTTCTTACTTACAATTTGTGTATAAATAGGCATCTAAGTTTATACTATGAAGAGAGCCAAGAGTGAGGGAGAGAGAGTGCAGTAAAACAAAACAAAGGGGTGGCAACCATAAGAGAAGAAACACAAACTCTCCCCTCTACAAATCAGAAATCATGTATTCTTGCATCTTTAGGAGTAGTTGTTCAATAGACATGCAAGGCTAAGCTCGTTTTCTTGGTTGCAAGGACGCAAAAACCTTCAGATTTCAAGAACTGTGAGATTTATTCTTCCATTTATTTTCAGTTTGTATTATGAATGAGTATGTTTGTTTTCCTATGCATATTTTCTATGATTGTTTATCTTAATTGCTAGAGCGGACTCTAAGTTATTATTGTGAACAATCTATTGCTAAGTTTGATATCAAAACCGGAGTTGTGGTATATAAACTTGTGAAGCAACTAAGCAGGATAATTGTAGCGGAACTACGTTATTAAACTTAAGGAGAACATTCGATCAAAGCAACACAAGCTGACAACTTGGTTGTTAAGATTAATGAATTTATTTAGATCTTAAGGCTGCCATTGGATTAAATCATTAGTGCGGACACTGTAATTTTTGTTGGTTAGGGTTAGTTATACGGTGGATCCGTTAAGTAACCAATATTAAGAAAAGATAAAAAATTCAGAATATAAACTGAAGTTTCGTTTCAAGGATCAGTTCTGATTTCTGTAGGTGGATGTGTGCTTGCGACCAAGGTTTGTTTTCTTGATAAGTTTCGGTTTTAATTGATTTTGTTTGCTAGTTTAATTGCTGCCATAGTTTAGATAATCACAAACCAAATCCCCCCAATTACATAATGTACAACATAAAAATCTAACTTGAAACTTCCTCATGGGTTCGACCCCTTGCTTGCTCTATACTATCTTGTGTATTTTAAGCTAGGGTAATTAATTTGTGCGACCGCGACATCGCAACAGTGGTTATCTTAGGAATAACAGCCATTATGTCACTCGAAAGACCTGTAATAAGGATCCTTACATGTTTAAGCTTATTTTAGTGAAATTACACAGGGATCAACCTAAATGGTAGGTTCTAGTCATTAAATGGATTGAGGTAATTTTACTATCTAGTCTCAAAGGTCTTCCGCATGCTCAGTAATCGTCCTCAAAAGGTTGATATGAGGTTTACAAGCAGCATGAAGATAAAGGTCTTGAGTAATATCAGTTTGGCATATCAACCATTATCTAGCAAACAATCATACGAGAGTTGAATAGTTTAGCAAGCCTGACCCAGGCTAAAGCCATTGAGGTGTCGTTACTCCTCCACTTATCTTAAAGTTGATACCATACGTAAAAAATGAGATGAGTGATGTGTGAAGGCCTTAGATCCATATCCAATATATATGCATGATAAACATGAATAACTATGCATGCTAAAACAATAAAAAGAGAAAAACAAAAAACAAAACTTGATAAACACAACATAGCAACAATAAAGAAAAAAACAATACGACAAATATTTTTTAGCTATAAAAAGATAAAAAAACAAAGCTTAGTCATAATTTCCCAGTGGAGTCGCCATTCTGTCACACCCGAACATCATGGTGACCGATCAAAAATATTTTCTCATGGAAAAAAAAAACATATATCTAACATCTTGTTCTTTAAGAGAAAAGGGTCTAGTTTAAGGAGTCGCCACCTGGTATTATGGTCTAGAAACCCTAACTGGTCAATAGAGATTTTTTGGTATTTGTGTAGCCCGGTCTTAAAACTTAAAACAAAAAAGGGTCGGCTCACTGGTCCAAACTAGTGACCCGGCTGGCCACTATTGCACGCATGCGTGAATGGTTCATGCATGCATGCATGCAACAGTAACAAGTTAATTATTTTAGCAAGAAAGGAAGGAAACTTACCTGGGTGTGCCGCTGCTGGAGGCGAAGTCGAGGGAGACGGCTGGGCGCTGTACGCGGTTGTCAATCCAACATGCTGCTCACGATGGAGTTGGGGTGCTATCGCGGAGGAGATCTTCCAAACTGTTGCTGCACTTGAAAATGAAGATGATGGTGATGGAGGGCTGCAAAATAAAAGAATAAAGAGAGGTTGTGTGGAAGAGGAATTACATTGTAGTCCCTAATTATGTACATTGTAGTAAGGATAAATCATACTTTTCATCGAAATTCTGATGTTTTAATTTTACCTTTTAAACCCTGTAAAATTAAATAAAAAACAAACGGGCCAAAATTGAGTTACGACACTTAATACCGCATTAAATAAAAAACCAACGGGCCAAAATTGGCGGCTAGTATAGGGTTCACTGCCCCCTCCTCTTTTTTTTTGTATGTTTGTCTCTTTTAGGATTTCTGATAATGGCCTCTCTCTAGGGTTTCTTGTAATTGTCTCCCTCCCTTTTGTGCATACACTGCGATTTGTATTTATAGTGCAAAAGTTCCATTGTGTGTGAGAAATAAAGTTTCAATCAAACTCATTCTTTTCTTTAAAGTTTGAATTTGATTAATTATTAAATTCAAAAGTGGATGACTATTTTTATCTTGAAGATAAGAATAGAACGACAAAAGCACATAGTAGTTTCTAGTTTTCGTGCAAGCTGATAAATCATATTTTTCATTGAAATAAATCTTTGATCTTTTAATTTTAGCTTTTAAACTCCGTAAAATTAAATCAAAAGCCAACAGACCAAAATTAATTTATGGCACTTAATACCGCATTTCTTCCCGATACCCTCGAGTTTCTCCATGAATAGAGGTTGGGATACCCAGCAGTTTAGAAAACGAAATGGCTTCCATCCCACGTTTGGCATTGCTGTCCTAAAATAATTGGACAGTGGTCAGACAAGCCTCGTGGCAAACGACTGAGAAGAAGGCCTGAGAATTTTAAATGGCTGTCTGGAGTGGCAAAGGCTCTATCAATTCTACTCATTCAGGTGCCATGAAATCGTGTGTATCGGTGGCCACTGAAGGAATACTCCAAAAGGTTACAGCTTGAGATGAAACGTTTGGAATCTGCAGACCCAATTGCATTGAAAAACCCACTATTCCTTTCATATTGATGCAAAGTTTCATTGAAGTCCCCAACAATGAACATAGGTGTTCCAAATGCAGCTTGTAAGATAAGGAGATCATCCCACAGTTCACGCCTCTCATGTACTGTGGTTCCGGCATAGACTCCTATTATTGCACAATTAAATTGCTTCTCCACGTGTAGACCAGTAAGCGCTACCCATTGCCCACCATATTCGATTGACTATCTAGAGCCGTCCGTGCAATTGGAGGAATGCATTATTACATCCATTTACCATAGCTTCTATGGAATGCATTATTTTGATCGATCCATCTGGACATGTCTTCACCTTGTAAACCCATTTATAAGATATGTGCTTCACGTCTATATAGAGTCTCGAGTCTGATTTTCCTTTAGAGCATGGATCTCCTCATCCATTTCTTTCTTTCATTCACCACTCTGTGATACTTCTTCTTAAGTCATAGGCTCTATAACCTAAGCTTTCAAAGCTAATGTTATGTTAGCATATTTTGGATTTAGTTTCCGTTGTCTCCTTGACCTTCTCATTTATGACTGAGGTGTACCTTGTTCTTAAACTTTTTCTATCTAGGTTACTCATCTTTAGAAGATATTTGATGAACACTAGTTTTCTAGGGGCTTGCTCGCATTATAGGATTTTCTTGATCATCAAATGTTGTAGACTCCATTTTTCAAGGTATTTGTTGCATATCCTTGAATAAGTCATTAGACTCTTCTTCACAATGGGAATTATCTGTCACCTTCACCTTTTCTGGTGACCACTAGGAAGTTGCTTCATCAAACACGACCTTCCTCGATACCATACATTTTATTGGTATTGGGATTGCAACATCTCCATCCCTTTCTTTGCATATTTTAAACCCAAGAATATGCAAGAATATCGAGTATGAACACATAGCATACATATCCAAACACTCTAAAGTAACTCATCTTTGCCCTCATGCTCGTAACTTCTCACATAATGAGGTGAATCTAAGATTTGCTTAGGTAAGCCTATTGATAACATGTGTAGCTGCCATCATGCACTCACCTTAGAATCTAGTTGGAACATTCTTGACTTGTAGCATACTTCTACAAGTTTTAGCTAAGTGCCTATTCTTTCTCCCCGCTACTCTATTTTGATGGGGCGCTGCTAGACAAGTATGTTGTCGACGAATCTTGCATACTTTTAGATAGTTAGAGTTCTTCACAAGTGTCACGTTATCTGTACGTAAGTATTTTATTTTCTTACTAACCTCACTTTCAACTTTCTTTTTTAAACTCTAAACTTTGCCGAGGTTTCAGATCTTTCTTTCATGAAATGCACCAGACATACCTGGAGTAGTCATTGATGAATGTCACCATATAGAGAGATCCACTAATTGATGCCTCCTTTATTTTTCCAATACATCTAGGTGGATGAGCTCAATGTTAGTGTATATATTTAATTTATTAATAAAGAACTTTTTATTTTTAATATTCATCAAATATTTGATTAATGAATCTAGAGTAAAGATAAATTTATTGGGATAAAAATGCTTTGCATATAAAATTATAAAATTATTATAATTATGAGATTTCTACTACATCAAAGCATTGTTCATAAATATTCATAATTAATACTCTATTAAGACTGAACATTAATTAGAGTTATTATGACTGATACATATTATGTTTTTTTTTTATAAAAGGAAGAAATTGTTCTTACAAATTGAGGTATGAAGGATAGTACTTAGAATTAATATGTAGGTGTTTGTCATATAACATGTATACTGAACTGACCCACATGAGAATTTTATATGGACAAATCACCTATGTCTATGGAAAGATTCACATGATAGTTGTGTAAGTGATCATTGAATTTGATATTATTAAGTTATCTTATATAGAGAGTGTTATGTTTTGATTTAGTTACACGTTGTTCTAATTAAGGGTAACAAATTGACAAATATTGGATATAACATGAACTATATGAAGGTATTTATGTAAACAAAAGAGGATTCATCATTCTATATGAATTAAAGAAAATATTATATCTGTTCTAAAATAGTATTGATTGTAAATTATTGTGTGAGGTGGAATAAGATTTGAAACGAGTTTCAATTCTTTTTTAAAGAATCAATGACTATGGTGTTGAGAACAAACATTATTTGACATAGTAGACACCCTACATGCTATAATGTTGAAATCAAAATATTGTTAATGAAAAGATAATAATTACACTAAGAATCTAGTCACTGGAAGTCTAAGTCAAACTACTTATGATTTTCCTATTATTTGAGAGATCATGACAAGTTGCTAAACATTATACTTGATCTTCAAATATAAATCAATTAATTGTTGCATTGATAATAAATTAATTTATTTAATCTAATTTTATTTAGGATTCTGATTTATATTTGGACCAATTTATTAGGAAACCTAATGACTCACACATATAAGAATCATTGGTCAGAAATTAAAATGGGATGATTGATCAATTATAACTTAATTGTATATAAGTTTTATAAATTAAGGACTGGAGTGTAATATATATATAGGAAATTACAATTCTAGACCTAGAAAAATCAAGTAGGGACTTGATTGAATAAATTACTATAATTAGCATAAAATTATATATGTGATATTTACAGGGCAAATTGATATTTTACCATTTATAGGGTTTTTAGATTTCCCTATAAATAAAATGTTATGCCTCTTATTTCCCACGTGAAGTGTGAAAAAATGGTGAGTGGAGTACAATTTGTAAACACCTAAAACACAAAAGAAAAGAGCCAACACTTTAAAGTATAACAATCCTTTTCTCCTAAAAGGGCTTAAGAGATTTCTCACTCATGGTTCGTGTAGATTATCATTAAAAGCCGAATATTTGAACGACTTTTGTTTTATGACAACTCATCCTTGAAGCAAATATTCAAAACTAAAAAGAACATCTGATCTTCTGGTAATCTTTGCACATGTAAAACCTATAGAAAGCAAACTAAAAAAAATAACATGAAGCTCAAATCCTAACCAATCCAATGTTGAAGGATGGAATTGTAAAAAAATCTATTTAAAAATCAAAAAACAAATCCAGGTCAAACAAAATTAACCCCTAAAATTTGTGACTAGATAATAAGATCGTGATAACCTTGTAGAAAGAAAATTTAAAAAAACTACAAATCTCAATTTCCAATCAATCTAATATTAAATGATGAAATTGAAAAAAGAAGGAGTCCACCTGGATTATATGATTGTGATAACCCCAAAGAAATCAAACTGGAAAAAAATATTGAATCTCAAATCTCAACCAACATAATAATAATAATAAAAAAAAAGAATTGGTTGTTAGAGTCAAACCCAAAGCTTGTTGTCGACACTTACTACATAACAAGGTAGAACACAGTAGTGAGAGGGTTCAAATGACACCAAGGAAAAGCATGATCGGGTGTCTATTAAACGTGACACCTAAGTGCTACGACCTCTCTCACTCGCTGTCGCTGGCATGTTTGACGCATGTGCTAATTATTTTTTCTAATTTTATATTTTTTTTTAGCAAATTAGTCCTTGAATTGGCAAGGGTCGATTTCATCCCAAAAACTCTAATTGTTATATAAATCAATGAAATTAAATTTGTTTTTCCTAAACCAAGCTTGAAGAAGGGCAGCCAGTAGGACCTCCTTGCGGGGTTACCGAAATTGGGATGGTAAAGCCATCAACAAGGCTTATATCGTAATAATCATTCCCACCATTATATCTCAGAGTAAATTCTGCCAAGGATGCTGGTGCGATCGCACCGGCTCCATTGCATTCTATGACACCAGAGGCAAAGTCAGCAGTAGCACAAACAAACTTTCCCGAGGCATCCGTAGAGCATTGCGTTCTGGCCCACAAGCGGCCAGACCAATTGACAGGGACACTCAGCGAAGATGAAGCACCCGTTGCCAATATGAAGCCAGTTGAAGATAAAGGCGGACTGCCAGCAGCCGTCAGAGTTCCTGGCCAGACTGTCTATGGACAGTTGTTTGCGAAGTCGAAAGTCACAGATTGAGCTCCTGCATGCGTGCAAGCTGGGCAAGATTTATTTTTGTTGATATCAATAATTAAATCTTGGTCGATTCAAAGATAACATAATTCAATATTTAAAATCTTGTATTAATTCACTTATTTTTCTTTTAAAAATATAACATAACTCAGGTTTTTTAAAATATATTTTTTTCTTTTTAGTTTTTTATCTGGAAACTCCCTCCTGGATAATTTTATTGGATTCACGAAATCCATTGAATAATGAAAACTAATTAATAATGCATATTTAAACAAAAAATATATATGTAGAATAATCAAAGTGAATAATATGCATACTGGAGTTTTCCGTGCAAGAATCTAATATATGTAATATTGTAAAACTACTTGCCATAAAGGAAGATGACGAGGGTGAAGGTAACTAGAGATATCCCAAGTTATTTTCAAAATAAGAGAAAAATCCTATAGAAAAAACAAAAAAAAAACTTATGGACAATGATATTGTAAAAAAAATCAAATTAAAAAATTATTTTAAATAAAAAAATAACACTTAAAATAACAGGAACCAAATTTGAAATATGAAAAAACTAAAGTGGAATGAAATTGTCAAAGAATCCCAATTTTATAAATTATTCCAAACAAAACAAACAATAATCAAAAGAACAGGGATCAAATTTAAAAGAATAACAAATTGTAGGTGTGCTTTGAAATTTTGAAGGGGCACACGCAAAACTCGAGAAGAGAGGGAAGAAAAAGAAGAGGACAAGCTTCTCGGCACCAAACCGAACAACTATCTGCCACACACGCTGCCTCATCCTCGATGGCCTTTGATCAACGAACGACCCTACACCCGCCAACTGAAGTGCGTGGAGACCGCCCATACACTCACCTGCACTCATCAACCATTTTTTTAATATTATTTATTTTTTTTAAATTACAAAATTGAAAATAAACCACCCTGATTTTAAAAACCCAATGAAATATACAAATGCCCTTGGTTTGAACCACAAGTGACTAACTAGATATCTCAATTAATGAGAAAGCAGAATAGTAAACATGCAATTAGAGGAACGCCTTGCTCTCACGTCAAATGAAAGCAACACCCAATTGACTAATGAAAGCAATCCCAATTAATGAGAATGAAGACTAGTAAACAACCTATTAGAGGAATTGAATCTATATATCCCAATTAATGAGAAAGCACACTACAAGATTTCACAGTTTTACTGACAGATACATTCCATGGTGTGTGATTAGAAGTTCGTCGGTGATTTATTTACCAACATCCTCACCAACGGATTATGTCCGTCGCCTTTACTTTCGTCGATGATTCCCCATTCCGTCGCTATATCGGTCGGAAAAACAAAAAAACCATTTGCCGATGGTTTTACAAATGGAATTTGCGCGCCAAAAAAAAGATTTCCACTTGAAATATACCAACGGATTTTTATTTTGTCGGTGATATCATGATTGACTAACGGATAAAAACTGTCGGTAAATACCGACTGAATATATCCGTCTGTAAAGTCGTCGGTAAGTGTTGCAACTACTATCAAATGCCGACAGATTAAGTCCGTCAGTAAGGCTGTCGGTGAGTGTTTAAAATACCGACTGAATATATCCGTCTGTAAATGTGTCAGGAATGCTCCTGTAATAGTTCGAACTGTATGACTCGATCAATGTTAAAACATTCCAACATATCCTCTTTATTTGAGTGTAAATTTTTATTTTTTTTATTTCCAAAAATCGACAGAGTTTCGTTTGCATTTAGGGCATCCCAAGTTATCGACTATTATCAGTTTACTCAATCAATCCATCATCACAAGGTCCCTTAATTCCGGACCTTATATCAATCTCATAATTCCACACCTCATACAATATATATATATATATATATATATGGGTAGAATTAATTAAAGACTACGACTATATTATAGATTATCATCCAGGAAAAACGAATGTCATCGCGGATGCTCTCAGCCGTAAAGACAAAGTGATTAGGAGTGGACCAACGACTTGGAATGAGGAAACTATGATTGAGCTAAAGAGATTGGGGGCAATATTAGGTGTGAGTCCGGAAGGATCCTTAATGGCTCAACTAAGGGTGAAGTCAGGGTATCGAGAGCAAATATTAGAGGCACAACAACATGATGATGAGGTGTCAAAAGTGAGAATCAAATTGGAATCGGGGGGTGAACTCTTTTTCGAATGGGTGATGGAAAAAACTTCTTTAAAAATTGTTGTTGCATTTCATCCCAAGCACGAATGGATCCAGGTCTCAAATTTTGTAGCCATGTTATAGCTTTATCTTTTAATGAAAAAGGAAAAAGCTTCAATCTAATGGTGTTCATGCTACAATTTAAGTCATTATATGTGTTACAAACCTCCTTAAATTCCCTTAAATGCAAGTATGGATTTTCTAAATCTAAGCCATGAAAAGATGGTAAAAGTTGAATAATGCCTGTCTTAAAATTAAAATGAGATGCATCAGGAGGAAAAACTATGCATGAGGGTGCACTTGTTCTTGTGGGATTCATGTGGTCTCTAAGTGTTTTAACCCGAATATTCTCATTATTCTCATTGTGAAGCGATTGGTTATCTTCTTCAGCCATATTTTCTGAAAATGATGAGGATACCCTACAAAGTCTATCACTTAATCTACGTGACCACACTCTCATGCACATGTAAGAAGAGAATAAAAGGAAGAAGAAAACAAGAGAAAGAGAAACAAAACAAAAGAAACAAAGTTAGATACAAGAAAAGAGAAAAGAGAAAAGAAAAAATAAAATAAATACTATAATTTATACAAGAATTTACCTCCCCGGCAACGACGCCAAAAACTTGACACGACCAAAAAATTGATGTCTTTTCCCAAGTGCAGGAGTGTCGAAGTAATAAATAACCCGGCAAGACCGGGGTTGAACCACATGGAGGTTAATTGTATAAATTATAAGCAACAATAATACAATAACAATAGTAACAACAACAACAACAACAACAACAATAATAATAGTAGTAGTAGTAGTGGTAGTAATACTAATAATAGTAATAATAACAGTAATAATAATAACAACACCAATAATACTATTAATAATGATAATAAAGAAGAAGAAGAAGAAGAAGAAGAAGAAGTTGATGAGAACTTTGAGATGGAAGATTAATGTAAGGATTAAACAATGATAACAATAAATGTCAAGGTTAGAGGATTCACTAATGGTATTTCAAACAAGTATAGTATAAACTCTTATTATTCAATTGGAAACCACACACAAGGAGGTTCCAATCAGATTATAAATTGTTAACATGATTACATTAGTTATCTTATTCGAATAATGCTAAAACTTGTAAATGTTGTCAGGCATTCATGATTATAACTTATGTTAACAACAAAGTGCCAAGTATTTGTTGTACCAAGTGTTATATAACATAAATCTAGATTAACCATTTAACAAGCAAAGTATTAAAAGTGAACAAGATAACAAATATAAAGCATGTTAGTATCCAACATTAAGGTCCATGTTAAGTTTATATTATACTTATTCTTACACCATTAGTGTACCCTTTTCACCTTGACATAATTAATTTAGCTAGACATATTAAAGAAAGAAACATAAATAAACAAGATAAGAACATAAATGATAAAGAAGTTAACTAAGTAAAGAAAAGGAAATGAAAGGCATAAACAAGAGATTAATATAAAACTTAAGTATTACAAAAGAGAGAGCAAGAGCATGATCTTGATCTGAACACCAAGATGCCTCAATACATGGCAAATGCCTCCTTTTATAGGCCAAAATTTGGAACTATTGATTTGTTGACTAATTGATGAGTGGGAGGCCACATCTTGACTTGGTGACAATTCTTATCTTCTTGTCTGCCAAAAACATCATTGATAACGTCATAATTTGAATAGACTTCAATCATGAAAGTTCTAGGAAATTGTCTCATCTTTCCAGGGTAAACATTTGAGATCATTTGGATCTCTAGAACTTGAGATATGGGCAGAACACTAAACAGTGTCTGGGCTGTAGGACAGATTCGGACTTCTTCTTTATTGCTACAATTTGGACTTGAAAACGGCCTTGTTAGATCTTAGGCTCCACATGAAAGTTGTAGGCCTATGTCTTATCTTTCCATCCATATAAAATGGACCTAAATCCAAGATCTACAGCTCCAGATATGACCCAATTACCGAACAGTGTTCTAGTTTGGACTGCACCAGCATCTTTTTTCTAAGTTTGGCCATCTCTTTGTCCTTTCAATTTCACTACTTCAACTCATCAATTAATTCTTTCATTTATGTGATAGGCCTCCATTTAACATGAACATTTACCATAAATTAAAGGTATCTTATATAATTAGATATGTTATTATAAAACATGCTTTAGTTAAGGAGTTATTGATACTTGAAGTGCAAAATGATGATATAAAACCTTGATAAAAATACACTTTTAAGTACTAATCAGACGGTGACAGTAAAAAAAAAAGCTTTACCTCCGTTTGCTAGCATAAATGCCTTGTTGTTTTCCATGCAGTATGGACATGCGAGTTTCCCATACGTGCTCCAACCAGAAAGCATTCCATAAGCTGGAAAATCATTGATAGTCCACATCAAAGCCACCCTCATAAAGAAATTTTGTTTCCTCAATATATCATAAGTCAGAGCTCCGGAGGACCACAACTGCACCAACTCATCAATCAATGATCGAAGACAAACATCTATATTTCGCCTCGGGCTGCTTGGACCGGGTATGACAGTAGATAAAAACATGAACTCCAGCCTCATACACATTCCCGGTGGCAAATTATAAACTATGAGTATGACTGGACACAAGAATAAGGAGCAGCAAATGACCCAAATGGGTTGAATCCGTCTATACACAACCCAAGACGCACGTTCCTTGATTCAACTGAAAAGTGAGGATGCACACTGTTAAAGAGTTTCCACGCTTCGCCATCAGAAGGATGCACCATCACTCCATCAATTGCATCATGTGCTTGGTGCCATGTCATATGCTCAGCAGTCCTTGGTGACATGAATAACCTCTGCAGTCTAGGTGTGATTGGGAAGTATCTAAGTTTTTTATATGCCACTAGAGTCTTTCCCCTGCTAGTTCTAGGTTTGTAACGGGAATGCCTGCATGTCATGCACTCGGTCATCTCAGCAGTTTCAAGGTAGTATAACATGCAGAAGTTAGGGCACATGTCAATTTTCTAGTATCCTATACTGAGGGGTTTCATCATGGACTTCGCAGCATAGAAGTTCTCTTTCAGCCTGTTCCCTTCAGGTAAAATGCTTCTTGCCCATTCAATAATCTTGTCATACCCGGTCTCACTCAACCCATGATCTGACTTGATGGTGAACACCTGTGCTATGGCCGATAATTTACTGTGGTTCATGCAGTCATCCCATAATGATTCGTCAGAATCTTTCAATAAATCAAAAAACCTAGTTGCATTTACATTAGGTTCTTCTTCTATGATTGGACATTGACTAACATTACCTTGATTCATTCTCATTGCATCTATAACCATATTTCTGTAAGGATTAGTGTTGTCATTTGCCGCTTCATGCACGTTGCTAGCACTAGAAGTAGACCTAACCATCGTTTCTTCCATTCTCCTCTTACTACCAAATACTTCTCCATGTGCATACCAACATTGGTAATTCTCCATAAACCCTTTGTGTAGAAGATGCATCATTACAACATCTAGACGCAGATACTTTTTATTTTGACACTTCCTGCATAGACATCTAATATTGCCTCCAGTAAAATTTCTGGGAATAGATGTTGTGAAATTAATAAAACCCTGAACCCTGTTACAATAATCCATCCTCCGCAATCCTTGGGGTAAATCTCGATACATCCATAACTTATATCGAACCTCTATAAAATTATGATGACATCATGTATTAATTAACTAAGTTAGGTAAATAACCTTGCAAAAATATTACTTTACCTCGAGATTATCCAACAAACCAATCACAACTTCTCATAAATATTAAATATTAATTATCATTTATAAACGTCCATACAAATTAGAATATATCAATTTACAGAAATTACCACTCAGCAATACCATTGATAAAACTTTAAACGGACCTATTAAGCAAGCTATTAATTATTTCAAAACAGTACATGTACTTCGGTGGTTCCATAAAGTTTTAACAATTTACAAACAAATACAATCTTATAAAATCTAAAACAAACCATAACAGGTATAGAATTATACATTCATATACTACAAGTTTGTTTGAGAAATAACAATAAAACATATACTTCTACTAACAAAATACATATACTAAAAAAACAAGAAAATTGACATTTAATTAAATGTTAAAATTTTAAAAGATAGAATTACTTACAAAAATTGATAAAATCCGTCGGTAAATCAGAACACAGATGTTGTGACCACAAAACTTCAAGAAATATAACTTGTTGTGCTGATATGAGGGAGATTTTTGTTTGAGGGGGAGGGGGGGCTAGTTGTTTGCAGATGGGGAGAGTTAGGAATAGGAAGAAGAAGGAGAAATAGGGGAGGAGAGGGTCGGCAGAGCTGACATATATTAACTTTTTCCGACGGTTTCACCGACGGACACTCCATTTCAAATCCTTGGTGATTCCATTGGCAATGTAAATAGTGAATCGGTCACGTCACTGCACGGGCTGTCTTTTTGAATTCGTCGGTGAGTCCTTCGGCAAAAATAACCCGCCAAAACCTCCACGTTAGCGACCCGTCTTTTTTTTTAATTCGATATCTTTTCCGTCAGTAATTCTGTCTGTAGTTACCGATTGAATTATGAACGACAAATATTTCATCGGTAGTTACCGGCTAAATTACAAACAAAAAGTTTCCGTACGTAATTTTGACCTCAAATTACCGACAGAAATATTCCATTGGTAAATCCGTTGCTATTTAGTGAATTTCTAGTAGTGGCAGACTAGTAGACAGCCTATTAAAGGAATTGAATGAAAGCAATTGAATGCAGGAAGAGGGCCAGACTAGTAAACAGCCAACAGTGGCAGTTCTCCTCCAACATGTGAAACTGAGGAGCCGTGAGGAATGCGACACTCTTCAAAATTATCCCTACTGCTGGAACGAATGTAACTCTGGGACTATTCCAAATCCACAAGTTTGATAATATTTGTCATAACTCAATTTTTGACCTTTTTATTTTAATTATTTTGCTTA
Organism: Populus nigra; assembly: GCF_951802175.1. Classification (NCBI taxonomy): domain Eukaryota; kingdom Viridiplantae; phylum Streptophyta; class Magnoliopsida; order Malpighiales; family Salicaceae; genus Populus; species Populus nigra. Next base: position 26,771,938 of record NC_084852.1, on the reverse strand, counting down.
CTAAAAAATGATGAAAAAAAATGAAAAAACAAGTAAAAATAAAATAAATGAAGAATGAATTAAAATTTGGGTTAAGGACAACATGATTGGAAGTTTAAAGATTTAATTAAACTCTTGACTAGTTTAATTACTAAAATCAAGGGCTTAATTGGAGAAGTGATAAGTTTTGAGACTTAATTGAGTTTGGAATTAATTTAATTAATCAAATCAAGGGTTTAATTGGAGAATTGATAAGTTTTATACTTAATTGGACTTGGATTTAGTTAAATTAATGAAATCAAGGACTTAATTAAAGAAATGGCAAAGTTTGGGGTTAATTGTGGGCAAAATTGCATCAGATTAAAGTCCAAGGATTAGTTTGTAAAAATCATCGAAATATAGGGGTCCAATTACAATTTATCCAGGGGCTTGATTACATGATTTCAGAACTTTAGTGACTAGATTGCAAATGGCCATTCCCATCACACAAACGGCGCCGTTTCTAGAAATCAGCCATCGCCTTCTTCGTCTTCTTCTACATAAACAGTTTCTGCAGTAATGGCTTGGCATTCTCTGGCTATAAAGCCAGAGAAGATGAGAGAGCGCAGGGGAGACTCAAAAGGGGGGGAACTAGAGGAAAAACTGGTGAAAAACCAAGGGAGGATATAAAAAGAAAAAAGGCTAAAATAGGCCAGAGAGATTGCTGGCCTTCCTTCAGAACTCCAGCTTAGGGGATTCCAATTTCCCCTTTCCCTAGAGCACATGCTCAACACACCAAACGCACCAGACGAAGAAAAAGCTAGAGAAAAGGATGAGGGCATAATATAGAGACACATTAGAGGAAACGAAGCAGACACAAGGGGAAGAAAACGAACACCAAAGGAAGAAAACAAACACCAAAGGAAGAAAACAGAGGACTAAACCCAGCTTTGGTTTAGTCCTAGAATTCAAGCATAACACAGAACAGAACAGAGCAAGAAAACAAAGAAAAAAGCAAGCAGAAAAAGAAAAACCACCTGAGAGGCCGACCTCTTCATCATCTTCTCGGCTTCAAAAGCTGCTGAGAAAACAGAAAGAACACGCAGACAAGCAAGCACAGAAGGAAGATAAAGGGAAGTAGTAGGCCGAGAATCCATCAGCGCTGCAGGCATCTTCACCTCCCGAAGCAGGTACGCCTTTTCTTTTCTCCTTTCATTCTCTGCATATTTTGTTTGTAAACACTGTGCGAAGGTAATTTAATTACCTTCGCACAGTACAGCACGCGTGAAGTTACTTCACGCGTGCCTTTGACTTAGCCCAACCAGGTCACTGGCTTGGGCCAGTGACCGGGCCGGACTAGCTGGGTCTAGCCCAGCCCCCACATGGGCTGAGCTGGACCCAGCCCTAATAAATAAATAAATAAATAAAAATATATAAAAAATATGCATGCATATATTTAAATTTGTTTTTATTGGTTTATTTAAAGAGCTAGAGTCAATAATACCATTCATTTTTGTTTTGAGTTACATAATACTTACTAACGCTAGAGTTGGAAGTATTCGTAGTTGAATATTCACTGACGCTAGAGTCAAGAATATTATAAGAAAATCATCATAGCATAAACTAATAAATGTTTAGCAATTTAAGACAAAACCAGCAATACAGTCTACCTTAGGCAGAACGTTTAAGGGGGTGATAATATCTTCCCTTTTACGTAACTAGTCCCATACCATAGAATCTGTGTTGACCGGTTAGGGTTTCTAGTGACCATAATAATAGGTGGTGACTCTTTAAACAAGATATTTTTCCCTAAAAAAATAAGATGCCAGATATCTGTTCTTTCCTTGTAAATATTTTAAGGCCGCCGCGATGTCGAGTGCAACAATGTTGTGTTGATTGTAAGACATTATTTCAAAAACTGAAAAGGGATATAAAATTGTCAAAGAATTTCAATTTTACAAATTATTTCAAATAAAAATAATAATAAACAAAAAATAAGAACCAAATTTGAAGGAATAATAAATTAAAGGCGTGCTTTGAAATTTTGAAATGGCACACATGAAAATCAAGGAGAGGAAATAAAAAGAAAAAGAAAAGATTGTCTGCATCAAACCAAAAAACTATCTACCACATGCGCGGCCTCATCCACGGTGGCAATTAGTCAACAAACATCCCCGCACGTGCAACCTGAAGTGCATGGAGACGACACGCACTAACCAAAACTCATCAACTATTTTTTTTAATATTATTTATATTTATTAAATTACAACATTGGAAATAAACCACCCTACAAAAAAAAAACCCAATGAAAGTATACAAATGCCCTTGGTTTGAACCACAAGTGATTTAACTAGATATCTCAATTGATGAGAAAGCATAATATTAAACAAGCAATTAGAGGAATGGCAGTTCCACAAGTGACTAACTACACATCTCAATGAATGAGAAAGCAGACTATTAAACAGCCAACAATGGCAGTTCTCCTCCAACACCAGCAACAGACGAGCCATGATGAATGCAACACTCTTTAAAATTGTCAAAGAACCATCTCAATCCTATAACTTAAACTGTTAAGTGAGGTCCCAAGATATGATTTATATTATTCTCTAACACATCCCCTCAAGTGAAAGCCCTTTGAGCTTGAAACTTGCACAGACCCACATTATCTTGTACTTATTTTTTATCGAATAAATAGGAATTATGAGATTTGAACTTGTGACCATTTGGTCATTAAGGCTCTGATACCATTTTAAAGAATCATCTCAACCCAATAGCTTAAGTTGTTAGGTGAGGTCATAAGATATGATTTATATTATTCTCTACACACCCCTTCAAGTGAAAACCCTTTGAGGTTGAAAAACTTACACAGACCCACAAAAATTATCAAATTGTGATGAATGCAGACTCTTGAAAATTGAAAGAAAAAAAAAATAAATTCACCACCTAGTAATTAAAAAATAGAAATCCAAAAATAAACATTGGTTAGAGATTTAGACATTGAGTTAGTTAAGTAGAAGGAAGATCAATATCACCTTTACTGCATCATTTGAAATGAAAGGTCACCTCTACAATGCATTTTAAAAAAATTATTCCCTGCATGATATTACTTATCTAAATTTATTTCTATTCTTATTCGTGATTTATTTTAATAAAAAATTGGTGTCGCACCCTAAGAAAAGAAGACTTGTTGATAAAGAAAAATCTTGATGTTAATCCCTAAAAATAGACAATTTCATCGATTTAGAAAAACAATTAATTTTAATCTCTAAAAACAAGAAATTTCATTGGTTTAAATGTTTTTGACATTAATCTCTAAAAATAGGAGATTTCATCAATTTAAAAATCTTTTTATTAGCATTAATCTTTAAAAATATATGATTTCATCGATTCAAGAAAAATTGGACATTAGTCCCTAAAATAGATAATTTCATCGTTTTTTTTAAAATATGATATTAATTCTTAAAAATAGGAGATTTCATTGATTTAGGGAAAAAAATTTAACATTAATCCTTAAAACTAGGTGATTTCTTGGATATATATATATATATATATATATATATATATATATATATATATATATATATATGAATCCAATACAATATATACATATCTCAATATTGATATAACACACACACACACATACATGTATAGTATTATTCAATTTAGCATTTAATACATGTATACATATTTCAAATATATCTATTACTATTTTATTTTTTTGTTGAATATTAAATAATAGTAGAACAATGGTTACCAATATAGATATACTCGAAATCCAACGAATAAAGTATGAATATCTAAATTTTTTACTTAATGAATAATAGGTAGGGTATAGATATAAAAAAACCTAACCCATAGATATCCATAAATATCCATGAATAATAGGTAGGGTATACATATTTCAAATTTTTTACATTATGCTTTTAATGTGTTTTAAGCTTATTTGAGTTCATTGAAAGTAATTTTATGAGTTTGGCATGCCTAAGAAACTTGGTGAATTAATTTTTAAAAGATAAAAAATTTCTGCATTTTATGTTTTGAACCTTAGTATTTCTGACAACTTTTTCACCATAGTGGAGTTACAAAATAGGAACGTGACTTAATCAAAGTTGAACTACACATATCCAGCTTTCCAAAAAAGATATTATGGGAAGAAATCCGATCTTATTTGAACCTCTAATCAAACCTGCAAAATCGAGCAAAAATTCTACTTGTAATAGAATTCTCTATTTTCATACTAGATATTCAAATGGGCATATCTTGAGTTTTAGATGTTGCAATCAAGCAATTCCAAAGCTCAAATTCATCTACACATCGAGGGATACAACTTTTATGAAGGACTCTAGATATGATGAAATCATTTTCAAGATGAAAATCCTAATGCAAGCTAGATGACGAGTTTTGTCTCCTGATCTGATGAGAAACTAACAAGATGGGAGTCCTATGTTTTAAAGAAAATCTTATGGAATTAGATAGATATTCTCTATAACTTCTTACCTCCTAGTCTTTAGCATTGATACTTATCATGAAGGCTGCCTCTTAGGATTAAGAAAAGGAGGAGATCAACGTGACAAAGCAGAGAGGAAAAAGCATTATTTGCCACTAAATTTTTTAAAGAGTTCATCTTTGCTGCTGGAATTTTCAGAGACCATGAGCAACTAATTCTCAATTTTAGTTCATGGGGAATAGACACCTTCTCCATTATCAAGTTGTAGAAATAACATTATCATTGTAATTGTTTCAGACTCAAGTACTTATTTTTTTTTCTCGAATTATGTTATTGATTTATGTTCAAGATAATTGAATTGTTTTGAGATGACATGTATGCTTTCTAGTTTTTTTCAATTTAGAATTGTTGTTGGGGACTAGAGTTAGAAGCAAAAGAATTAATTTGATTGTTGCAACTCTCATCTTAAATAATTAAAAAAGAATAAGCTAAGTTAAATTGTCAATTTTTTGAACGATTGTTTAGTATAAATCTGACAGCCTTTTCTCTTAAGGCTACTGCCGAATGAATGAGAATTGCTTTTCAATATTACATTTGTTAGATAGTAAGAAATTGATTAGAAAGCTATATCTAATTAATTTAATGATAGTCTCATCAATTCCCCATAGTTTTAAAGAATATCGAATTTATTTGCTTGATTTGAAAGAACATTTATTTTTACTCCGATGATCAATAAATTTACAGGAATAAATGTATGAACCCTTTGAAATGAGTTAATAACATATGAATTTATCAATTTTATTTTCAGAATTTTCTTTCTTTAATTATTCAAATCCTCCACGTTTTATTTATTTTAGTTTATTGTAGGAAGATTAAATAAAATTTTCCTTGGGTTTGACCTGATTTTCACGTGCATACTATGAATTTATTTTATCCGTGATAGTAAAGTCAGAATTATATTCTGGAGATTTCGACGATCGATCAAATAACAAGAAAAAAAGAGTTTTTGCATCTTTTCACACGCATCTCCTCCTTGATTTATATTTTACTATATATTTTTTTTATCTGGAAACTCCCTCCCTTGATATGTTTATTGGGTTCACGAAATCCATTCAATAATGAAAAGTAATTAATATTGCATATGCAAACAGAAAATATATATGTAAGAGTAAGGAATATAATTAAAGTGAATAATACGCATAATAGAGTTTGCTAGTCAACAATCTAACATTGTAAAAGTACTTGCCATAGAGGAAGATGACGAGGGTGAAGGAATTTACAGCGAAGGGCATGCGATTCTCCATTGTTGGGATGCTTCGATCGGCTGAATTAAGACCTTTTCAATCTTTTTTAAGAGATTGGAGGTGAGAAAGAAACACACTATATTTTGAAAAGATTGTGTGTGCCAATTCATAAATAGTATTAAGTTTGCATGCTCGACAGTGGAAACTTTTGGAAAAACCAAATAAATTGGAAAGATGAAAACAGAAGATTGGTCAAAAGGAAGGTATATTTTTTTAAAGAAGAACAAGGAAATAAAATATTATCATTTAACTGTAATTTTATTTCATATTTTTTTCCTAAATTGATAGATATACTTAAAATTTCCAAATAAGGCTTCTGCAGATTTTACATGAACAGGCTAACTACTCCAACTTCATATGTAATATCTGATCGTGTCAAGATTAAGTAGATAAGACTACCTAGCTAGTATTTGTCAATACATAATTGTATCTTCCAAATCTTTACCCTTAGTTGTGCATAATTTTCCTTGAACCTTTATCAGGGAAGAGACAGACTTGCGATTGAGCATTCCATATCTTTATAGTAAATCTTTTTGTATACTGATGTTGGCTAGAAATAAACGACTTTGTTCACTCAACTTCAAGTCCAAGGAAATGCTTAAGCCTTGACGTAGACCACGATGGAATCCAAACTTCGTGCTTGGTCAACCATTAATAAGAATTGATAACTTCCATAATGCATTCATGGATTAGAGAAATCAACCTCTGCTCAAAGCCCATATACGACATCATTTCCTCTAGATACTCCCTATTATAGAATGTATATATATAAGAAATATTATTGGCACTATTCTAGTGTTGTAATCTCTATCTTCATTGTTGTAAATTGCCCTATACATATAAATAGAAAATGATTGAATAACTAATAGGTTAAGCCTCCTACTTCTTCTTAACTCTCCACTTTCATAACAAAACCACGCTGCCCGCTTTTCTTGACACTGTGTACAACTCCATTTTCCATCATAAAACCATCTAAGATCTGCCTACCAGAGATAAAAACTGTCTGGTTAGTACTAATAATGCTAGGCATAACCTCTCTCAATTTGTTGGATAACAATTTTCTAACAATTTTGTACAAGTCATGCACTAAATTTATCGGCCTATACTCTGAAAACTTAGTAGGCAGTTTAGTCTTTGGGACCAAAGCTACATGAGAGACATTAACCCCCTTTGGAAGTTTTCCAAGCCTGAAAAATTCATGTACAATATCAAAAATATCATCCCTATCAGATGCGATGCTATCTTGTAGAAGGTGAACATAAATCCGTCAGGTCCTAAAGCTTTAGTCCCATCACAACTCCAAATTGCTTGCTTGACCTCTTCGATAGTTACCTCTTGTTCTAGTGGTCGAGCTTGCTATGTGAAGAGTTTAGTGAACCCAAGTGGTCTCATTGTAGCTCTTTCAGTAGTGTCAATAGTGAACAGACTTGAGAAGTATGACGTTGTCGCCTCCTTAATGTCTGCTAGAGAGGTATGTAGTTTATCATTATATCTGATTTGATTAATAAAGTTTAAGCCTCTTCGAGTATTAGCTGTCAAGTGGAAGAATTTTGTGTTTTTATCCCTAAGCTTGCACACCAAGTCTATTGTGATTTTTGATGCCAGATTGATTCCACACACTTACATCCCACTGCTTGGATCGTAATGTTTGTAGCTCAGAAAGTTTTTCATTGTTAAGTTGTATATCCTCCGTTATGTTCTCAATGGTCTGGATTTCATGCTGAAGATGTAGCAGTTTTGAGTCTTGATTGCCAAACTCTTGGCTGTTCTAAATTCCGAGTTTTGTAGCCATAAATGCCAGCTTTTTAACTAGTTGAAATCTCTCATCAAACTTAATGTCACACCCGACATCAAGGTAACCGATCAAAAATATTTTTTAATAAAAAAAATAAATATCTAACATTTTATTTTTTTAGGAGAAATGATTTAATTTAAGAAGTCGCTATCTACTATTATATTCACTAAAACTTTAATATTGATGCAAAGTTTCATTGAAGTCCCCAACAATGAACATAGGTGTTGCAAATGCAGCTTGTAAGATAAGGAGATCATCCCACAGTTCACGCCTCTCATGTACTGTGGTTCCGGCGTAGACTCCTATTATTGCACAATTAAATAGCTTCTCCACGTGTAGACCAGTAAGCGCTACCCATTGCCCACCATAGTCGATTGCTATCTAGAGCCGTCCGTGAAATTGGAGGAATGCATTATTTACATCCATTTACCATAGCTTCTACGGATTTTTAGCTATTAATATTCTCCTGTTATTTTTGCTACTAAACTGAATATTTCATCATAATCCCATACTGCAAGAACCCTCGAGCTACCAAACGTGCCTTGTATCTTTTGATCGATCCATCTGGACATGTCTTCACCTTATCTTTTGATCGATCCATCTGGACACATGTCTTCACCTTGTAAACCCATTTATAAGATATGTGCTTCACGTCTATATAGAATCTCATGTCTGATTTTCCTTTAGAGCATGGATCTCCTCATCCATCTCTTTCTTTCATTCACTACTCTGTGATACTCTTCTTAAGTCATAGCTAGGTTCTATAACCTAAGCTTTCAAAGCTAATGTTATGTTAGCATATTTTGGATTTAGTTTCCGTTGTCTCCTTGACCTTCTAATTTATGACTGAGGTGTACCTTGTTCTTAAACTTTTCTAGGGGCTTGCTCGCCTTATAAGATTTTCTTGATCATCAAATGTTGTAGACTCCATTTTTCAAGGTATTTGTTGCAGATCCTTGAATAAGTCATTGGACTCTTCTTCACAATGGGAATTATCTTTTATTTTTCTCTCTTTTTTTCCTTTTATTATCAAGTTATGAAAAGTAATGTTATCATTGAAATTTTTTCAGACTCAAGAATTTATTTTTTGTTATTTTAGAATTATGCTATTGATTTTTGTTCAAGTTAGAAATAAAAAAAATTAATTTGATTTCTGTAACTTTTATTTTAATTTATTAGGAAAAAATAAAATAAATTAAATTGTTAAGCTTTTAAATGATTGCTTAGTATAAATTTGACAGGTTTTACTCTTAGGTTACCGAATGAATGATAATTCATTATCAATATTACATTTATCACAAATTATGCCTCCACAAAACTCAAGTTGGGGAAGGTTTTTGAACGTTGTTTTCTTCATCATCACTTGTAACTTTTCTCAAGTTGAGGAGTACCCATCCGATCCAGGAGCTTTGTTGTCATCTATACTGAATAAAGCTGCCTTAATATCATCATTGGTGACTGGTGCAAGGAGAGAATTATGAGAAGTAGCATCAATGCAAGGGCCAGACCGAGAGACATCTACATCCAAAGGAAGGGTGTCCTTTGAAGTGCCAAGAAGCTCCTTGAAAAAGTTAACAAAAGCATGTCCAACTTCATCAACTGAGGTAGATAGTTTACCATTGCTGAGCTGGATAGCAGGGATAAAATTCTTTCAATGGTTATGACTCGTAAGAGCATGAAAGAAAGAGGTGTCTTTATCACTCTCCTTGAAGAAATTGCATTTGAGCTTTTGAGCAAAGAACATTCTCTCAGCAGATTTGAGAGTGAGTAAATTCTGACGCAGCTGAGCATCCGAAGCTTGATGATGAAGGTTATCCACGTCATTGTGGAGGGCAGTTTGATGAGCTTCTAAGGCAATCTCTGCTCTAGTAACCCTCTCTGATATGTGGCTGAAATGAAGCTTGTTTAACTCCTTCAAGTGACCCTTCATATGCTTAAGCTTCTTGCAGAGGATAAACATGGGGGAACCGTGAGCGTAGCTTACATGTCCAACTCGCTCGTGCTAATGTCATTACTTCGTGTTTTATCTATGCATGCTGACTCAGTCGACATTATGTAGACAACAAATTCATGTCCTTTTCCTTTTATAAATGGTGCTCAAATTATCTTGACCTCCATGTAGACCTGGACATCATCAATCCTAAACACCAAAAAAATGTTAAGGAGCTGTCAGCTGTGTTATGGATAAGAGATTTTTCTTTATTCGAGACACATGATAAAATCTTTACAACCTGAGAGGACGATCACCATATCGAGGAGATAGAAGTGTCTTGCTAACATGTGCTGCTAGCAATTTTATATTCTTTGCAGTCACTAAAATAATTTGTTTGTATTCTAAAGTGTCTTGCAGCATCCATTTATCTTTAGCCATGTGACTTGAGCAACTCGAGTCGAAGATCTGATTCTTGTTGCAATTAATAGCTCCTACATTAGAAACAACAAGAATAGGTTCTTCAACATCTTGCAAAATTAGAATCACATCTTTCTTTAGGACCTTCCTAAACCCAAGAATATGCAATGAATCACTTTCTTATCTAATTTTCTTCGAAGAATATCGGGTATGAACATATAGCATACATATCCAAACACTCCAAAGTAACTCATCTTTGCCCTTGTGCTCATAACTTCTCACGTGATGAGGTGAATCTAAGATTTGCTAAGGTAAGCCTATTGATAACATGTGCAGCTGCCTTCATGCACTCACCTTAGAATCTCCTTGGAACATTCTTGATGTCACACCTGGACATCATCGCGACTGATTAAAAAAATAAATCTCTCGATTGGAAAAAAGAACAGATATCTGACATCTTGTTCTTTCTAAGAGAAAATGTCTTACTTAGGGAGTTGTCAGCTAATATTATGTTTACTAGAAACCCTAACTGATCAATAGAGATTCTATGGTACGAGACTGATTGTGACTAGGAAAGGTATTAGCACCCCTAACGCACCCTACCTGAGGTAAGCTGCATTGCTAGTCTTGTCTGAAATTGCTAAAATTTTATTGGTTTATGTTATGACGATTCACCGGTAATATTCCTGACTCTGGCGTCAGTGAATATTTAATTACAGATACTTCCAACTCTAGCTTTGGTAAATATTCCACTACGAAATAATTCAAAGTTTGGCGTTGGCAAAAATTCTAATGTGAATAATTTCATCTCTGACGTTGGTAAATATTTCACTACGAATAATCCCAACTCTGGCATTGTTTGTGTTGCTACCCAATTTTTGACCCATGTTTTGATAAATTTTCAGAAAAATTCAAAAATAGCGAAAAACATTGAAAATCCAAAAAATACGTTTTTAATACAGTTGCATCGTTTTTAGCATTTTCAGCGTCGTCTAAAAAGAATTTAAATTTTCAAAGGTCTTTCGAACGCGTTCAACTTTTAACGCGTTAATTTTAAAATCATTGATTTTCCTCATTGAATCGACGTTGATATTGCTCGTTTTCAAAAATACAAAAAAATTTAGAAAAATAAAATTTAGAAAAAAAGAAAGTTGAGAATCAATTTTGAGGCCCAAACAATATTTTGCCTATGCATAGGGAATTTTGAATATTGAAGGGAGAGACAACACAAAAAAAGGAAACTAAAAAAACTTTTTTTTTCTTCACCCGAAACCAACCGCTCCCCCTGGCCCAAGACCATTTGATCCCTCTCTTTCGGCTGAAAATGAGGGACTCAGCCCCCACCCAGGGTCTTCTTTTCCTTGTTTCCAGCCGACAATGGAGGCCCCTCTCACAAGGGAGAACCTCTATTTCTTCTCATCCCCAGCTACACCAGGAGGAGGATTTTCCATTTGGAGAGGCCCCCGACAGCAGTGTGCAGAGGAGCCACGGTCCCCAGCCCATTTGGGATTTTCTTCTTCTCCCCTGCACCTGAAGGAGGTGAGGGGATTTTTCTATTTTTTTCTTCCTGAGCCGCCGGACATAGGCTTGATTTCCAGCTTCTTCCCCCTGGACTCCAGCCGCTCATCCCCTCTTTCAGCCAAACAAACCAAACGGTTATCCCCCTTCAGTTTTGATTTTTCTCTCCAGCCGGCCTCCAGCCCCCACACATCCATCTCCTTCCCACAGCAGACCACCACTCCAATATTGTTTCCCTCTCAACAGATTTTCCTCCCATCTTTGCCCACACAAAAAAAATCAGCGCCATTCTTCAGCTCCTTTCTCCCCTGCACCCACAACGCCGATCTTCCCCCATTTCCTATCATTTTCAGTCGACAGCACCCACAGCCACATCCCCTCACCAGAATCCCTCTCAGCCCCGGCCAGCAGACCCCGCAGATAGCATCTCTTCATTTCTGGCCGCCACCCTGCCATTGGGATTTTTGGCTCCCAAAACCGGAAGCCACACAGGGGTCCCTTGTTCCTTGTTGAAGCCGCCTCCAGCATTTCCTTCCCTCAGCAACAGCACCAGCATCAGCACCAGCATCGACACCCACCAGATCTGCCAAGAGGAGTGAAGATCGGACAGCCTTCCCCATCTCAAGAGCAGCTTCAGCTGCCACGGACGACAGCACCACCACTTCTTCACTAGCAGGAAGAAGGAACAGCACGCTGAGAAGAAGAAAGAAGACAGAGGTTCACAGATCTGAAAAGGAAAAAAATCTGAGAATGGATCTGGACTAAACAGACCTGCTGGTTGCGTTTTTTTGCTGTTTGTACAGGTCACCGCCGGCGAGGAAGGGAAGAGGAGAAGAGGCTGAGCCAGATCCTGCTGTTTCCAGTTTCCCCCCGCGGCGGCGCGTGAGCCCACGCGCCGCCAGTGACGGTGGCGCTTGGAGAAGACGCACCGCCACTGTTCCGCGCCCAGAAATCCTGCTGAACACTGTTTCGGCTTGCAGAAGGTGTTCCCTGTAAATTCCAGATTGTTTTGGGGTTGTTATTGTAATTTTAATGTAATTTTTTGTTTATTTGTTTATTTGTTTTGAAATTGTATTTTGCACTGTGGATGTAAAAAAGAAAAGAAAAGAAAGAAAAATAAAACAATGATAAAAAAAAGAGATGTGTGTGTTTGTGTTTTTTTTTTTTTGTATGTTATTGAATCAAAGAAAAAAATGAATTTAATATTTTAATTTACATGCACAAATATCTAAAGGACAGATAAAAATCATGTTGTATTTCCCATAAAAATATAGAACATGTATCTACATATATTTTGGGAACTAATAACTGATTTATCAAAGCCTTAGAATTGGGCTAAAATTTTATTTTTAAAACGCATCAAGTTCGCGAAGCACCTTACCTCAGGTAAGGTGCGTTAGGGGTGCTAATACCTTTCCTAACCACAACCAGTCCCTTTCCTGTGAATCTCTGACAAGACCAGTATATCAGGTTTCCTAGTAGCCCTCAATAAATTACTAGGTGGCGACTCCGATGAACCAATCAAATTCAAGCGAACGTAACGACAAATGAAAAATCGCCAGCCGATGCCGCACGGATTTTTTGACGTGCGACAGAATGGCGACTCCACTGGGGAAGGTATTGTTTTCAACATTATTGGACTAAGCTTTGTGTATTTGATGTGTTTAAGTTTTTGTATTTTTGTCTTGTTTTATTTTTGTCTTATCCATGCATTTTTAGAATTGTTTCATGCATCACTTGTATTTATTTTTGAAAGCACACACAAGCTTCAGGTTAGGAGGGGGACTAGCAGCTTACCTTACGACTTTCAGTCATGACAGGTTGATTTTTCTATTATTTGAGAGATCATGACAGGTTGCTAAATATTGTACATGATCTTCAAATATAAATCAATTAATTGTTGAATTGATAATAAATTAATTTATTTAATCATATTTTATTTAGGATTTTGATTTATATTTGGACCAACTTATTAGAAAACCTAATGGTTCACACACATAAGAATCATTGGTTAGAAATTAAAATGGGATGATTGATCAAATATGACTTGATTGTAAATAAGTTTTATAAATTAAAGACTGAAGTATAATATACATATATATATATATATATATATATATATATATATATATATAAGGAATTACAATTCTAGACCTAGAAAAATCAAGTAGGGATTTAATTGAATAAACTTCTAAAATTAGCATAAAAATATATATGTGATATTTACGGAGCAAATTAATATTTTACCATTTATAGGGTTTTTAGATTTTTCTATAAATAAAATGTTATGCCTCTTATTTCCCATGTGAGGTGTGAAAAAATGGTGAGTAGAGTACAATATGTAAACACCTAAAACACAAAAGAAAAGAGCTAACATTTTAAGGTATAACAATCCCTTTCTTCTAAAAGGGTTTAAGAGATTTCTCACTAATGATTCGTGTAGATTACCATTAAAGGTCGGACACTTGAACAACTTGTGTTTTACAACAACTCATCCTTGAAGCAAATATTCAAAACTAAAAAGAACATCTGATCTTCAGGTAATCTTCACATATGTAAAACCTATAGAAAGCAAACTAAAAAAAAATAACATGAAGCTCAAATCCTAACCAATCCAATGTTGAAGGATGAAATTGTAAAAAAATCTATTTAAAAAACAAAAAAAATCTAGGTCAAACAAAGTTAACCCCTAAAATTTGTGACATGGATAATAAGATCGTAATAACCCTATAGAAAGAAAATTTTAAAATACTACAAATCTCAATTCCCAACAAATATAATATTAAAAGATAAAATTGAAGAAAAAAAAGGCCAACCTAGGTTATATGATTGTGATAACCCCAAAGAAATCGAACCAGAAAAAAAAAGTTGAATATCAAATCTCAACCAACACAATAATAAAAAAAAAAAAAGAGAAGAAGAATTGATGGTTAGAGTCAAACCCAAAGCTTGTTGTCGATACTTACAACAGAATGAGGTAGAACACACTGAGAGGGTTCAAATGACACGAAGGTAGGGCATGATTGATTGTCTATTAAACGGGACACCTAAGTGCCACGACCTCCTCCACTCGCTGGCGCGTTTGACGCTCGCGCCAACTACTTTTCTCAATTTTATTCTTTTTTGGAGCCAATTGATCCTTGAATTGGCAAGAGTCGATTTCATCCCAAAAACTCTAATTGTTATAAATAAATGAAATGAAGTTTATTTTTCCTAAATCAAGCATTAACCAAGATCTGGATTTTTTTTTTCAACACCATGCGCATTTAATACGAACCTAATTGAAGCAAACCATGGGGTCCAATCCCGATCAAACAAATATAGAATGGAAAGAAAAAAAACATTGTGAATTCATTATTATAATCCATAGTTCACACGAGTGTAGAGCTATAATAATTATTGCTACGAATTTTCTCAACCTCTGCCTCTTTTATTTTCTTTTAAATCAAAATATGAACCAAAAACTATTCTTTCCAGGTGACAACAATGATAATATGAGATAGAATTTTGTTATCAAATTCACCATCACATTTAGCTGTCAGCAACACGGTCTCCTCACTATTCTTACTGTCATTAACTTTGGGCTCATCAATATTTTTCTTAATCCGTACATACACCTCTAAATTATTCGTCATCTAGATGGAGAACTCTTTTTTTTTTTTTTTTAATTTTAAACTATTATGCTTGTGTCTGATTCCTGGTTATTTAACTAGTATTTTTTTAGGATTCAAATAATTTTATTTTTTAACAAAAAAAAATGAATGTGGTCACAAAAAAAGTTCTCAATATAAATTTAAAAACTTTTGCATGTATCTAAATAAATAAAATATATGTATCAATAAATATAAAAAAAACCATTAATGATATTTGATATTGCAATATAAAACATAATCTTAGTTGTGTTAAATAATTTTTTTTATAAATAAATTATGTATTTAATCAAATGATTGTCCGATATTTACCCAATAAAAATCTTTTTTATTTTTTTTTAATATTATAAAATGAACATCTCATGCTTACATTTATTTAATATATATATATATATATAGCTAAATTTATAAACAAACAACAAATATAAATACTAGAAATAACCCAAGTTATTTTTAAAACTAATGAAAAACCATATAAAAAGATTATCACCTGATGACAAGTTAACTCCCGAAAAGAGAGGTAAAAACAATGTTTTGAAATTGAATTCGACACTACATCTACTTAGTACCTACGTAAAAGAATAGGATTATCAACAAGAATAGAATTCGACCATATATAAGTTGAAGGATTGCTAAGTACCTACGTAAAAATTGATAATCGACAGTTTTACCAAACATTTACAACAGCATAAAAATTGATAATCGATCCTTTAGGGATATTATTCCATTTCTTTATTAATTATCCTAAGAACATTTATTAAATGTGTTGTCCTCCAACTCTTTCCATAAAAAGAAAGAGTTGTGAACCACCACACACATTTGATCATGGACAAAAGGTAATCAAATAGTTGCCTCCGCTAGGACAAGTAAACGTGCTCGAATTATCAGCATAAGCATAACTATAAGCTTGAGGACACTGCTGCTTGAAAGTCATCGAATATTGGGTAGGAGGACATGTGTCAGCTGTATTATACTCTCCTGTGCAGCAGTACTGCGGCTGGTTAAATGCCAAACACGCACTCTTGCAGGCAATCACAGTCCCATCTGAACCTCTCACTGCTAAACTAGGATCACAAACAGCATTCACGTTAGCTGCACAGCTTGTAGAAGGGCAGCCAGTAGAACCTCCTTGCGGGGTTACCGAAATTGGGATGTTAAAGCCATCAACAAGGCTTATATCGTAAAAATCATTCCCACCATCACCGCTTAGAGTAAATTCTGCCAAGGATGCTGGTGGGATCTCACCGGCTCCATTGCATTCTATGACACCAGAGCCACAGTCAGCAGTTGCACAAACAAACTTTCCCGAGGCATCTGTAGAGCATTGCGTTCTGGCCCACAAGCGGCCAGACCAATTGACAGGGACACTCAGCGAAGATGAAGCACCCGTTGCCAATGTGAAGCCAGTTGAAGATAAAGACGGACTGCCAGCAGCCGTTAGAGTTCCTGGCCAGACTGTGTATGGACAGTTGTTTGTGAAGTCGAAAGTCACAGATTGAGCTCCTGCATGCGTGCAAGCTGCGCAAGATTTATTTTTGTTGATATCAATGATTAAGTCTTGGTCGATTCAAAGATAACATAATTCAATATTTAAAATCTTGTATTAATTCACTTATTTTTCTTTTAAAAATATAACATAACCCATGTTTTTTTTAATATATTTTTTTCTTTTTTCTTTTTTATCTGGAAACTCCCTCCTGGATAAATTTATTGGATTCACGAAATCCATTGAATAATGAAAAGTAGTTAATATTGCATACGCAAACAGAAAATATATATGTAGAATAATCAAAGTGAATAATATGCATAATAGAGTTTTCCATGCAAGAATCTAGTATATGTAATATTGTAAAACTACTTGCCATAGAGGAAGATGACGAGGGTGAAGGTAATTATAGCAATATTGGGCATACGACTCTCCATTGCCGAGATGCGTTGAATTAAGACCTTTTCAGTATCTTTCAAGAGATTTGAGGTAAGCAAGAAACACTCTATATTTTAAAAATATTATGAAATGAGCAGACTTAATAAATAGTGTAAAATTTGCAGACTAGTAAACAGAGGAACGTCCTGCTTCTCACATCAAATGAAAGCAACACCCAATTGAATATTGAATGCAACTCTGGTCCAGCAGACGAGCCGTGATGAATGCGAGAGTCTTCAAAATTAAAGAAAAAAAAGTCACCACCTATTAATTAAAAACTTTAGAATTTAAAAATAGACATTGGTTAGAGATTTAGACATTGAGCTAGTTAAGTCTAAGAAAGATCAATATCACCCTTATCACATCCTTTAAAATGAAAAGTTACCTCCACAATGCATTTAAGAAAAAATATTCCATGCATAATATTAATTATCTAAATTTATTCTAATATTTTCGTGATTTATTTTAATAAAAAATTGGCAATTCAAAATTTATTTTGCATACAAATAATTAAATAAATCAAGAATTATTTATGCTAATAAATATTAAAGAAACCTGTTAATGATAAGTAAAAACTAAACTAGGATCAAATTGATGCTTAAAATCATAATTCTCGATTAAGTTATCAAACAATTCTAAAAATTTATGTGAAGCTTTTTAATATGATACTTTAACTTGAGTTAAAATTTCAGAGTTTTTGAATAAAGTCAGAAATTTGATGAAAAATCACAATTTGACCAGTTTTACGTTATTGGACGTAATTTTCAATCTGACCATCCAATTGAGGTGAACTTTTATGAGAGATCTTAAAATATATTGAATAAAATCTGATTAAAATTTTAGAATGAACAGAGCTTGGTAGTGCTAACAAAAAAAAGGACCGTCAAATAAAAGCAAAATAACTCATTAAGGGCAAAATAGTAATTTTCCATTAAAAATAAAATAAATCATCTCTTCCTTCTTTTTATATGTTGTCAACTGAGTAGAAGCAAAATAGAAAAAGAAAGAAAAGAAAAGGCGAGAGAGAAAGACAGAAACATAAGGGAAAACATAAAAAAAAATCAAAGGAAGAAAAAAAAGAGAGAATAACCTTGTAAACTTATAAAGTCCAACTTATAAAACACTAATCTTAGAAAGAATCAAGTGAAGGAATGATGAATTGAGAAAGGGAAAAAATTTAATTATTTTTTTTTCTAGTTGACATGAGATTGTTATTTTATCCTGGTTGAGGGGCTATCACAATATCGATTCAAATTCGATTATAAATGAATTATATTCTACAAAACATCGAAGGATATAACTTCAATAGTGAGTTTATTTTTACTTTTACTTCAATTTTATGTATTTTTAAATTTATTTTTTAATATTTTAAATAATATATTTGAATTAAAAATTTACTGTTAACTTCAAAAATTCATGTATATAAATTAATAATTGATCTTAAAAAAATTTTATATATTTATTTAATAACTTTGGGCAGGAAAAATTCTTGACTCAACCGTCTTCCACACGCGCCGTCTCATCCACGATGACATTTGACAATGAATGTCAAATTATAAAATTATAATTTATTTATATTTATAAAACATTAAATTATAAAATTGGGTCTATAACCTAAAGTGCGCGGAGACCGTCCATGCACTGACCTGCACTCATCCAAAAATTGAATATTGAATGTAACTCTGGTCCAGCAGACGAGACACTCTTCAAAATTATCACACTGTGATGAATGCGAGATTCTTCAAAATTAAAGAAAAAAAAGGTCACCACCTATTAATTAAAAAATTTAAAATTTAAAAATAGACATTGGTTAGAGATTTAGACATTAAGCTAGTTAAGTCTAAGAAAGATCAATATCACCTTTATCATATCCTTTAAAATGAAAAGTTACCTCCACAATGCATTTAAGAAAAATTATTCGGTGCATAATATTAATTATTTAAATTTATTTCTAATGTTTTTCATGATTTATTTTAATAAAAAATTGGCAATTCAAAATTTATTTCGCATACAGATTATTAAATAAATAAAAAATTATCTATATTAATAAATATAAAAGAAACCCGTTAATGATAAGTAAACACTAAACTAGGAAAATCAAGAGATAAATGTAAATCAAAATATTTGATATCGCAACACAGAGCATGTACCTAGTTGTGTTTAATAATTTTTTATTTGAATAAATTTTGTATTTAATAAAATGATTATCCGTGCCAATAAAATGATGTCTACCCAATACATTTTTTTTTTGTATTTCAAAATATTATGAAATGAGTATCACATACTTATATTTATTAAATTAAATTAAACGAAAAAAATAAATTAAAAAACAAATAAAAATACTCGAGATATCCCAAGTCATTTTCAAAATAAGTGAAAAATCCTATAGAAAAAACAAAAAAAAACCTTCTGGAGGATGCTATTGTAAAAAACAAATCAAATTAAAAAATGATCTCAAATAAAAAAATAAGAATTAAAAGAACAGGGACAAAATTTGAAAGATGAAAAAACCAAAGGGAATGAAATTGTCAACGAATTTCAATTTTATAAATTATTCCAAACAAAACAAGCAATAATCAAAAGAACAGGAACCAATTAATATGAAGGAATAACAAATTGAACGTGCTTTGAAATTTTGAAGGGGCACACACGAAAATCAAGGGGAGAGTGCGAAGAAAAAGAAAAGCTTGTCAGCACCAAACCGAACAACTATCTGCCACACACGCTGCCTCTTCCACGACGGCCTTTGTTCAACGAATGACCCTACACCCGCCACCTGAAGTGCGCAGAGACCGCCCATACACTCACCTGCACTCATCAACTATTTTTTTAATATTATTTATATTTATTAAATTATAAATTTGGAAATAAAACACCCTGATAAAAAAAACCCAATGAAATATACAAATGCCCTTGTTTTGAACCACAAGTGACTAACTTAGATATCTCAATTAACGAGAAAGCAGAATAGTAAACAGGCAATTAGAGGAACGCCTTGCTTCTCACGTCAAATGAAAGCAACACCCAATTGACTAACGAAAGCACTAAATATCCCAATTAATGAGAAAGCAGACTAGTGAACAGCCTATTAGAGGAATTGAAACTATATATCCCAGTTAATGAGAAAGCAGACTAATAAACAGCCTATTAGAGGAATTGAATGAAAGCAATTGAATGCAGGAAGAGGGCCAGACTAGTAAACAGCCAACAGTGGGAGTTCTCCTCTAGCACATAGTTATTAAACCCGGCCTAGGGGTTGACCCGGCCAAGTAGCCGGGTCCCGGGTTTCATAGGTCGTCCCAGGTCAACCGAGATCAACCCGGAAAAATTAAAAAAAATTAAAGTTTTAATATTTTATATGAAAAAATTAAGAAAAAATCCATGTAAATATATGTTATACATATTGTAAATAATGAAGATTAAAAGAATATTTTTAAAAAAATTTATCCTACATTAAAAAGATATTATGTTAAGTTTTTAAGTTGAAGTATTTAAACCAAAAAAGTTTTTTATCCCACATTGAAAAAACATAGTTTTTTTCTTATGAACATAAAGTATATATATTAATGGGTTTCAAATCCACATTGAAAAAAGATAACTTTTTCCTTGGGAACATAGAGTATATATACTAATGAATTTCAAATGCCACATTGAAAAAAAATAGTTTTTTTTCTTGTGAACATAGAGTATATATACTAATGGGTTTCAAATCCTAAATTTAAAAAACATAATGTTTTTCTTATGAATATTGAGTATATATACTAATGGGTTTCAAATCTCACATTAAAAAGATACTATGTTATCATTTTAAGTTGAAGTATTTAAACCAAAAAGTTTTTTATCACACATTAAAAAAACATAATTTTTTTCTTGAAAACACAAAGTATATATACCAATGGGTTTCAAATCCCACATTTGAAAAAAAAACACTAGTTCTCACCTGGGTCACCCAGGTCACGGGTTGACCCACTAGGTTTGAACGAGTTGTTGCACTGACCGGTCTTTTGACAAATTCGGACCGGTCCAGCTCCCAAGTCGGCCGGGTCCTGTGTCAACCCGCAGGGATGGGCCGGGTTTAATAACACTGCTTCAGCATGTGAAACCGAGGAGTCGTGAGGAATGCGACACTCTTCCAAATTATCCCTAAAAAATTTGGCATTAATCTTTAATAATATATGATTTCATCGATTCAGGAAAAATTGGACATTAGTCCCTAAAATAGATAATTTCATCAATTTTTGAAAAATATGATATTAATTCTTAAAAATAGGAGATTTCATTGATTTAGAAAAAACAGTTAACATTAATCCCTAAAACTAGGTGATTTTCTCAAGATATATATGTATGTATATATATATATATATATATATATATAACATTTATATATTTTTTAATCCAATACAATATATACATATCTCAATATTGATATAACACACACAAACATACACACACATATACATGTATAGTATTATTCATTTTAACATTTAATACATGTATACATATTTGAAATATATCTATTACTATTTTAGTTTTTGTTGAATATTAAATAACAGTAGAATTGGGTTACCAATATAGATATACTCCAAATCCAATGAATAAATTATGAATATCTGAATTTTTTACTTGATGAATAATAGGTAGGGTATATATATATATAAATAAATTTAACATGTAGATATCCATTGGGATTATACATAATTTCAATATATAAAATCAATGCATTAATTCATTTATTTTTCTTTCACAAAGATAAAATGATGATAAATGCAAAATATATGTATGTTTTTATTCCTTTTATATTATGCTTTTAATGTGTTTTAATCTTATTTGAGTTGACTGAAAGTAATTTTATGAGTTTGGCATGCTTAAAGAGACTTGGTGAATTAATTGCTAAAAGATAAAAAATTTCTGCATTTTATGTTTCGAACCTTGGTATTTCTGACATCTTTTTCACCATGTTGGAGTTACAAAATAGGAACGTGGCTTAATCAAAGTTGAACTACACATATCTAGCTTTCCAGGAAGGTATTATGGAAAGAAATCCGATCTTATTTGAACATCTAATCAGACCTGCAAAATCGAGCCAAAATCTTATTTGTAGCAGAATTCTCTGTTTTCACATTAGATATTCAAATAGATATATCTTGAGTTTTAGATATCGCAATTAGACTATTCAAAAGCCCAAATTCATCTACACATCTAGGGATACAACTTTTATGAAGGACTCCAAATCTGATAAAATTATTTTCAAGATGAAAATCCTGATGGAAACTAGATGACGAGTTTTGTCTCTTGATTTGATGAGAAACTAACAAGATGAGAGTCCTATCTTTTAAAGAAAATCTGATGGGATTAGATAGATATTCTCTATAGCTTCTTACCTCCTAGTCTTTAGCCTTGATATTTTATCATGAAGGCTGCCTCTTAGGATCAACATGACAAAGCAACGAGGAAAAAAGCGTTCTTTGCCAAAAAAAATTTTAAAGAGTTCGTCTTTGCTGCTCGAATTTTCAAAGACCATGAGCAACTAATTCTCAATTTTGGTTCAAAGGTAATAGACACCTTCTCCATTATCAAGTTGTGAGAAATAACGTTATCATTGTAATTATTTTAGACTCAAGTACTTATTTTTTTTTTAAGAATTATGTTACTGATTTTTGTTCAAGATAATTGAATTGTTTTGAGATGACATGTATGATTTCTAGTTTCTTTCAATTTATAGTTGTTGTTGGGAACTAGAGTTATAAGCAAAAGAACTAGAGTTATAATTGAATTGTTTTTCTTTCAAATTTTTTTTAAGGGTTTCTGGTAATAGCCTCTCATTAAGTTTGAATTTGATTAAAATTTAAAAACGAATATTAACTTTATCTTGAAGATAAGAATAAAATAATAAAAACATATTGTAGTATCTAATTTTCATATAAAAGTTGATAAATTAAATTTTTTATTAAAATATCTTTGATATTTTAATTTTACCTTTTAAACCCTATAAAATTAAATAAAAAACCAACATGTCAAAATTGAGTTACAAGAATTAATACCTCAAGTTTCTCCATGAATAGAGGTTGGGATACCCAGCAACTTAGAAAACGAAATGTCAACTTAGACCCAATTGCATTCGAAAACCCACTATTCCTTTCATATTGATGCAAAGTTTCATTGAAGTCCCCAACTATGAACATAGGTGTGCAAATGCAGCTTGTAAGATAAGAAGATCATCCCACAGTTCACGCCTCTCATGTACTGTGGCTCTGGCGTAGACTCCTATTATTGCACAATTAAATTGCTTCTCCACGTGTTAGACCAAGAAGCGCTACCCATTGCCCACCATATTCGATTGACTATCTAGAGCCTTCCGTGAAATTGCAGGAATGCATTATTTACATCCATTTACCATAGCTTCTACGGATTTTTAGCTGTTAATGCAATTAATATTCTCACAATAGTTATTTTTGCTACTAAACTGAATATTTCATCATAATCTAATCCATACTGCAAGAACCCTCGAGCTACCGAACTTGCCTTGTATATTTTGATCGATCCATCTGGACATGTCTTCAACTTGTAACCCATTTATAAGATATGTGCTTCACGTCTATATAGGCGTAGACACTACGTCTCATGTCTGATTTTCCTTTAGAGCATGGAATCTCCTCATCCATTTCTTTCTTTCATTCACTACTCTGTGATACTTCTTCTTAAGTCATAGGCTCTATAACCTAAGCTTTCAAAGCTAATGTTATGTTAGCATATTTTGGATTTAGTTTCCGTTGTCTCCTTGACCTTTTCACTTATGACTGATGTGTACCTTGTTCTTAAACTTTTGCTATCTTGGTTACTCTTCTTTCGAAGATATTTGATGAACACTAGTTTTCCATGGGCTTGCTCGCATTATAGGATTTTCTTGATCATCAAATGGTGTAGACTCCATTTTTCAAGATATTTGTTACATATTTCAAGATATAATTTATATTATTATTTAATATACCCCTTTAGGTGAAAACCCTTTGGGCTTGAAACTTGCACATGTTCACACCACATTATGCTTGATTTTTATCAAATAAATGGAGATGATCAGATTTGAACCCGTGATCACTTGGTTATCAAGGCTCTGATACCATATCAAAAAACCAATTCAACCCAATAGCTTAAACTGTTAGGTAAAGTTTCAAATATGATTTATATTATTCTCTAACACACCTTCACCTTTTCTAGTGACCACTAGGAAGTTGCTTCATCAAACATGACCTTCCTCACAGTGGCGGAGCCAGGATTTTTTAAATAAAAGAGCAAATTACTAACAAATATTTGATATTATATGCTATACAATCATGTGTTATATAAAGAAATTAATTTGAAATATATGTACCAACTCAAGTCAAGTAAAATTAATTTAAGAATACTTTTAAAATAAAAAAAAATTATAATTGTTCTCTTCGAGATTTTATATTTTAAAACTGCTTTATAATGATTTAATTTTTAATTTTTATTTTTAATCTCATTAAAAATATCTTTCTCAATATATACAATAAACTTTCATTTATTTATTTCTAAATCTTCTAAAGACTACGAAAGTTTTTGGCAACAATTCTATGTTGATATATAGTACATAACATCTAAAATCATAGCTTAAAAAGATTGTCACAAATTGATGTTGTTCTTGCTAACTTATTGTTTTATACAAATGGATTAAACATAAATATTAAATGTTTTATTTTTAATTTATCTATTATGATAATTTTTTGAGTTGTCTTGTATTTTATTTTTAATCAGTAGTAAATTCATCATCATCATTTTTCATATGAAATTCATAGCAAAATACTTATCAATTCATCAAAACTCATTTCAATTCATATCTATTAACATATAATATTACCCATACACGTATTAATTCAAAAAACCTATAAATTATTATAAACCCCAACATTTTCAATAGCTAATTATAAAGAAATAAAACTAAAATTAGATAATGAAACAAATAGAAAAAATGAAGGAAATTTTCCTTAAGTATAAGAGGTTTGAAGAAAAAAATTTTAGAAGAGAGAAAGACATGAACAATAATGAAAAAAAAAGGAGTTTTGATTAATTAGTAGCTAATAAAGAAAATTAACCCTGTAAAGCTATAATATTAATATTTTAATATAAAAGATACTTAAAATAAAAAAAGAGAGGCAATTGCCCCCTCTTGATTTCTCGATATCATACATTTTATTGGTACTGGGATTGCAACATTTCCATCCTTTTCTTTGCTCATTTTAAACCCAAGAATATGCAATGAATCACTTTCTTATCTAATTTTCTTCGAAGAATATCGGGCATGAACACATATCATACATATCCAAACACTCTAAAGTAACTCATCTTTGCCCTTATGCTCGTAACTTTTCACATGATGTGGTGAATCTAAGATTTTCTTAGGTAAGCCTATTGATAACATGTGTAGCTGCCTTCATGCACTCACCTTAGAATCTCCTTGGAACATTCTTGACATGTAGCATACGTCTACAAGTTTTCGCTAAGTGCCTATTCTTTCTCCCCGCTACTCTATTTTGATGGGGCCCAGCTGGACAAGTAAGTTGTCGACAAATACTGCATACTCTTAGATAGTTATTGAGTTCTTCACGAGTGTCACGTTATCTGTAAGTAAGTATTATAGAATGAGTTAGAATAGGAAATATTGTATTATTAATATATTGACTTATCGTGTGTAACATACTATACTGTAATATATGTATTTTTTTAATTATATAAATAGTAGAGGTGGTTATCTCATTAGCTCAAGCCTCTTAATTATTACAAACTTTGTTGCAACTTCTTATCAGAGCCAATTTATCTTCACATATTTATTTTTCAAACAGCAGCCCCTCTACTACTTCTCTGCAACAAAATCATCTCCTCTGTTTGTTGTCTATTTCTACTCCTCCATCAGCTAATTATTCTTCAAACGACAGCCCCTCTAATTATTTTCTATTACTACTGCTTCAAACAAAATCCATTAGCAACGATATTGCTTCTCTGCAACGCTGACTTTCTGCCTCATGATCAGCGTGTTAATTACTTGCTTCATTGTGCTATTGTTTTTTCTGTTAATTACTGCATTGTTGTTACGATATCGCGGTCACACAAATTAATTACCCTAACTTAAAACACAACATACAAGATAGTATAGAGCAAGCAAGGGATCAATCCCACGAGGAAGGTTCAAGTCAGATTTTTATGTTGTATGATATGCAACTGGGGGGGTTGTGAAGTTATCTAGGTTAAAGTAAAAGAAAACAGAAAAATATCAAGCGAAATTAAATAAAATTAGAAAATAATCAATAGAACAAACCTTGGTCACAAGTAAACATCCACCTACAGAAATCAGAACTGATCATGGAAACAAAACATCAATTTATATTCTGAATATTTATCTCTTCTTAACATTGGTTAGTTAATGAATTTGCTATATAACTAACCCTAGCCATCAAACAACCACAGTGTCCGCACTAGTAATTTAATTAAATAGCAGCCTTATGAACTAGATAAGTTGATTAATCAAGAAAAAATAACTGTCTGCAGTCTATGTTTGATTTGATTGAATGTTCTCCTTAAGATTAATAACATATCCATCACAATTATTAAACTCAGTTGCTTCACAAGTTTATATACCACAACTCCGGTTTTGGTATCAAACTTAGCAATAAATTGTCTACAATAATAACTTAGAGTCCGATCTAGCAATTAAAATAAACAATCATAGAAAAAATAAGCGTAGGAGAATAAACATATTCATCATATAAACTGGAAAGAAAAGATAAAATAAATCTAACAGTTCTTGAAATCCGAAGGTTTTCGTGTTCTTGCAACCAAGAAAAAGAGTTTAGCCTTGCATGTTTGTTGAACAATTAATCAAAAAGGAGGAATGCATGATTTCAGGTTTCTTAGAGGAAAGCGACGTTTTTCTCTTCTTGCCATGCTACCTCTCTTCTCTTCTTTCATTCTTTTTATATCCTAAGAAACCTAGTCTCTATTTTACAAAATAGTCCTCCCTTAAGTAGACAGTTTACATTTAAGTACTTCAATAACTATTTTCGTAAAAAAAAGAAATATCCTTGCATGAAATCTTGAATCTTTGACTTAGAGGAGTTAAATTGCTGAAACAAAAACTTGGATGTTGGTTTAGATGCCTATGAATGTAATTTGGACTCATTTTTTCACAAAACTTGTTTGCTGACAGAATTAAGTTGTCATCTTTGAAAAATCATATCTCCCTCATATGACATCGTTTTTTGATGAAAGTTGGATTGTTGATATTTATTTGAGTCCAAAATCCAAAAACATTGAGTTTGCATCAATTGGATTTCTATAACTCAAGATATTCAAGTTGGAATGGCTAAAGGTCAATACTAGCAAATTGCAAGATTTGACTTTGAAGGCTGCAATTTTCATGTTCTTCCTTATTTTATTTTCTTGGCTTAGATTTCTAGAAAGGTATGGATGTTAGCTTTTTAATTCCACTGGAATCACTTCATTTTGACCTCTAGAACTCACGCTCTGCACAAAACATCTACTGAAGGTCAAATCTACCAATTACCTTTAATTTACTCATTTTTACATCTTTCATCCAAAAGTGCCTTCAAAACATAAAACAAAGAATATTAAGGCATTATATATATATATATATATAAAAAAACATAAGCAAAACACTATGTAAATGTGTGTTGTTACCCATTTTTGGGTTCCCGCACAATACATATTAGAAAATATATTTGGAAGAAATCCAAAAAAATAATATGAGTGAGAAACGGATGTTGGAACACCCATAAAATAGCTAGAAATTGGTTGAGGAGGTTCAAAAATATAAGAATTGAAATTTGACAATATATTTTTAAGTGGTGAGAGCCTTGTTTACAAGGAAAATTTAATTTTTGAGGAAGAAAAGTCCAAAATCAGATGTTTATAGACTTAATTAAATTTTATCTAAGGTTTAATTGAATTTATGGAGGGTTTGGTTACAAGAAAAATTGATTTTTAAGTCAATTTAAGCTTTTATTGGAAGAAATTAATGTTCTGGGAGCCAATTATAATTTTAAAGAGTTGATTTGGTCAAATTAGGGCTTAATTGCATAATTATTGAAGTTTGATGGCCAATTAGGGACTTAATTGAAACAATCCCAAACCAATTACCAAACCGGAAAAGGCACTCAAATCGAGGGATCCAATTACAATATTTCTGGGGGCTTAATTATAAACTTGAGAAAATATCCAAGGACCAAATCAGAAATATCATTTAAAGTTCCAAAACGGTGTCGTTTCACTGAACACTGCTCACTGTCTTCTTCAGAAGACGTTACGTGTAGTTGGCCGAGAGACGTTGCAGCAGCGAAGGCGTTGATTTGCTTCAATCAATG
The DNA here is from genome assembly GCF_951802175.1 of Populus nigra. Lineage (NCBI taxonomy): Eukaryota > Viridiplantae > Streptophyta > Magnoliopsida > Malpighiales > Salicaceae > Populus > Populus nigra. The sequence goes on along the minus strand of NC_084852.1, from coordinate 26,743,599 downwards.
GGGCATGTTTCATGGCTGATGTCTGTTAGGAAAATTTAGGATGGAAACAAATATGGAGTTGGCTTAGAGGCGTGAAAACACTATCTTTAAGGTGTTTATTTGTCCCACACAGAGACAACACCTCCAGGATACAACTAAGCCCTCTAAACCTCTAAAAGAATAGGAAGATAAGACTAAGAAAAGAATATGTGTTTTTGTTGTTCTTTCTTTTCTGTATAGTAACATGCTTTTATAGACTTGAAACATAACGATGAAACAGTATGACTGTTCATCAAACAATATGACTATTGATGAAACAATATGATTGTTCATCAAACATTATGACTATTGATGAAACACTATGGTTGTTCATCAAACAATATGATTGTTGATGAAATAATATGATTGTTCATCAAATAGTATAACTATTCATATTAAGTTCCAAGTTCCAAATGATATTATAAATATCCATCATGGCTTAATTTACTACACAATAGAAACCCACACTTAGAAACATTAGGAGGGAGTGTTTCTTTCCAATGTGGGATAAACATCTTTTCTTTATTCATTTACAAACTACACCAACAATCCCCCACTAGTTTGTAATGAAGGTCTTTTCACTTGATAGAATTATGCTTACAAGAAGGTATTTTGCAATTTAAACCTTCAATTAGTGTTAGAACTTGAATCCTACTAAAGTTATTGGTGTCCGCAGATTAAACCAAAACTTTTTGTTGTAAAATAAAAGATACTACACACATAATACTATCCAAACTCTTAAAGAGGTTTACAACTGTTTAGCACTATTATGGCCCTGTGCTAAAATAAAAAAAAATTCTTGAATATTTACAAGAGAAAACCCTAACTCTTGTCAAAAGCGGCACCACTTTTATATTCATATAGGTGGAATTATACATGTCTCTATTACATTAGACACGAACTTTAAATTCCATTAAGAGCCCACGCTCATCTTATTTTTCGTAATAGAACACACTGAATACTATCAGAATAGGGACTCAAATTAATTATCAGTGTCCAACAGATACAAAACAGTAACTTGTTATTACCCATTAAACTAAGAGATAAGCTTTTTGCTAATCCGAAGTTGGGTTCCTATTACTGATATCTTTAATAACGAGTTTTAACCCCATTCCATTAGTTGTTTTTCGTACCATGTCTCTAGATAGTCCTTTTGTGAGCGGATCCACTAAATTATTCACAGACTTCACATAGACAATGGTGATTACACCATTTGTAATCAACTCTCGAATATATCCATGTCGAATGCTTATATGTCTTGATTTACCATTGTAAATGTTACTATAAGCTCGAGACATAGTTGCTTCACTATCGCAGTATAAAGAAATGGCTGACATAGGTTGTGGCCACAACTTAATATCAAACAACATATTTTTTAGTCATTCTGCTTCTTTACTTGCAGCAGCTATAGCAATAAATTCTGATTCCATAGTAGAATGAGAGATGCATGTTTGTTTCTTAGATGCCCAAGATATTGCACCTCCTCCAAGTGAGAAAATTCATCCCGATGTGGACTTATTATCACTTGAACTAGTCATCCAACTTGCATCACTATATCCTTCCATCACAGCTGGAAAATCAGAATAAAACAAGCCTAAATCAATCGTTCTTTTTAGGTAACCAAAGACTCTTGTAATAGCCTTCCAATGATCTGTATTCGACTTACTTGTATATCTTGATAACTTGTATATAGCAAAAGCTATATCTGGTCTTGTACAATGCATAGCATACATAAGACTTCCAATGGCACTAGCATATTCTAGTTGTGCTACTGCTTTATCACAATAATCATTTAACTTCATGCTAGAGTCAAATGGGGTATTGGCCTCCTTTATATTGAGATGCTTAAACTTATCGAGCATTTTCTCAATATAATATGACTGATTAAGTGCATAGCCACTACTATGTTTCTTAACTTTGATTCCTAAAATTGTATCTACTTCACCAAGATCTTTCATTTTAAAGATAGAAGTGAGATACCTTTTGGTTTCAACTATTCCAATAATATTGGTGCTAAATATTAACATGTCATCTACATAGAGACAAATAATCACACCAAAATCTTTTGTAAATTTGGAATACATACACTTATCAGCACCATTGTGATGAAAACCATTCAACAAAATTGCTTTGTCAAACTTTTCATGCCATTGTTTCGGAGCTTGTTTTAAACCATATAAGGACTTTACCAATTTACAGACTTTTTCTTCATTTCCAGGAAGTATAAAACCCTCAGGTTGCTCCATATACACTTCTTCCTTTAAATCTCCATTTAGAAAAGCCGTCTTTACATCCATTTGATGAACATACAATTTATAAATTGATGCTAATGCAAATAAAACTCTAATTGATGTAATTCTTGCCACTGGAGAATAAGTGTCAAAATAATCAACACCCTCCTTTTGAGTAAAACCTTTGGCAACCAATCTTGCCTTGAAGGTTTGTATAGAACCATCGATATTGTATTTTCTTTTAAACACTCATTTACATCCTATTGGCTTAGAACCTGAAGGTAAATCTACTAGGATCCAAGTATTGTTAGACAATATTGAATCCATTTCATCATTTACCGCTTCTTTCCAAAAAGCAACATCTCTAGAAGACATAGCTTGACCAAATGTCTTTGGATCATCTTCTATATTTAGGATCATAGGTGTCTTTTTTAATATTGTATTTCTATCACCTTCCACTAAAAATACAATTGAATCAGTAGAGATAAAATCTGTATCTATGTGTTTTTCCTTTCTAACTCTTTGACTTCTTCTAGGTTCACTTGAACCTATTACTTCTAGGTTTTTACGTTTTTCACTTAACGTTGAGCTAGGAGTCATTACTTTTAAATTTGGTTCTTGCACATTTGAATCACTTATGAATTTATATTCGATAAATTCAACATGTATAGATTCAACAATCACATTAGTTTCTAAATCCAAAAGTCTATTAGCCTTTGAATTTTGTGCATAACCAACAAAAACACTCTTAAGACCTCTGGGTCCTAATTTTGTTCTTTGAGGATCAGGACTTTTATAAAAAGCTACACACCCCCACACTTTAAAATAATTCAGATTTGGTTTTCTACCATTCCATGCTTCATATGGAGAAACATTTGATTTTTTAGATAGTACTCTATTATGAATGTGACATGCAGTAAGTAAGGCTTCACCCCATAAATTATTTGGTAATTTAGCATTCAAAAGCATGGCATTGACCATATCCACTAAGGTCCTATTTTTCTTTTCAGCAAGTCCATTATGTTGTGGTGTATAGGGTGTTATCATTTGATGGATTATTCCATTTTCCTCACAAAATGTAGAAAACTCCTTAGAAAAGTATTCTCCACCTCTATCACTTCTAAGAACTTTAATTTGCCTTTCCTTTTGATTTTCTACCATTTTCTTGAATTCCTTGAATTTTCCAAAGGCTTCATCTTTAGTTCTTAACAAGTAAACATAAGTAAAACGAGAATAATCATCAATGAAAGTTATGAAATATCTTTTCCCACCCCTTGTTAACATACCATTTATTTCACATATATCAGAATGGACCAACTCAAGTAATTGAGAATTTCTTTCTACTTTAGGAAAAGGCTTTTTTGTCATCTTTGCTTGAATACATACTTCACATTTGTCTTTACTATTGTGTTGATATGAAATATAATCATGCTTACACATATATTTCAAATATCTATAATTTAAATGTCCTAATCTTGCATGCCAAAGAAGAGAAGTGGATTCAACCATATAAGCAGAAATAACATTGATTTCATTAATACTGAACTTAAACATGCCATCACAGGAATAACCCCTTCCCACAAACATCCCACTCTTAGTTACAATAACCTTATCAGACTCCAAAACAATCTTGAACCCTTTCTTGCTCAAGAGACTAGCAGATACAAGGTTTTTCCTAATTTCAGGAACATGAAACACATTGAGTAAAGATAATTTTTATCCAGAAGTAAAGTACAACTCAATAGTTCCTTTTCCCAAAACTTTGGCAGAATTATGGTTGCCCATCAAGACCTCTTCAGTTTTTTTCAATTCTTTATAAGTCTTGAACCATGCTTTATTGTTGCAAACATGAACTGTTGCACCAGAATCCAGCCACCAATCTGAAGTCTTTACAATATTAGTTATCATATTTAATTTGGTAATCATTCCAATTTGAATGTTTGAAACCATGACAACTAACTCCCTGACTTCGTCTTTTTCAACCATATTCACTTTGAAAGAACCATCTTTCTTGTTGAAATTCTTGAATCTGCACTCTTTTATATAGTGCCCTTTATTTCCACAATGGAAGCAAACTCTATGCTTCTTATTAGCATATTGTTTCTTCTTGAATTTGTTTCCTTTCTTTTGCACTTTCAGATTGTTTTGAGTCATTGTCAAACCAGTTTCAGTAACCAAATTCACTTTAGAATTTGTTGCTTGCAATTCACGCATACGAGATTGAACCTCAATTTGCAAGTGTGTTTGAAACTGTTCAAAGGTATAATTGTCTGAAGAATGCAACATCTTCTTCCTATATTCATTCCAGGATGGAGGAAGTTTTGATAAAACAGCCCCCACTTGAAGTGAATCAGGAACTTTGATATCCAAATCACTAAGTTTTGATATCAGCATTTGAATTTCATGGACTTGATCCATGATTGGCTTATTATCAGTAATCTCATACTCAAAAAATTTTAAAGCAAGAAAACGATCGGAACCTAATTTTTCCTGCTTGTAGTGTGTCTCCAAGGCAGCCCAAATTTCTTTTGGCGACTTTAATTTGGAGAAGATGTCATAAAGTCGACTGGTCAGAGTATTCAGTAAATGCCCTCGACAAAGCACTTCATCTTCTTCACGTTTTACTCTTGCAGTCTTAATAGTGGCAGATTCATCTTCTTGTGGTTCAGGTAGTGCAGATAGATTCGGATCAAGAATGTAGTAAATCTTTAATGAAGTAAGCAGGAATATCATCTTGTCCATCCATCTTGTGTAATTCGTACCATCAAACCGATCTAGTTGAATTTTGACATCCTTAGCAACTTTGACGCTAGAATTCATATTTGTCTCCATCAAAATAAACACCTTACAATTGTTAGGAAAATTTAGGATGGAAACAAATATGGAGTTGGCTTAGAGGCGTGAAAACACTATCTTTAAGGTGTTTTTTATCCCACACAGAGACAACACCTCCAGGATACAACTAAGCCCTCTAAACTTCTAAAAGAATAGGAAGATAAGACTAAGAAAAGAATATGTGTTTTTGTTGTTCTTTCTTTTCTGTATCATGCTTTTATAGACTTAAAACATAACGATGAAACAGTATGACTGTTCATCAAACAATATGACTATTGATGAAACAATATGATTGTTCATCAAACATTATGACTATTGATGAAACAATATGATTGTTCATCAAACATTATGACTATTGATGAAACACTATGGTTGTTCATCAAACAATATGATTGTTGATGAAATAATATGATTGTTCATCAAATAGTATAACTATTCATATTAAGTTCCAAGTTCCAAATGATATTATAAATATCCATCATGGCTTAATTTACTACACAATAGAAACCCACACTTAGAAACATTAGGAGGGAGTGTTTCTTTCCAATGTGGGATAAACATCTTTTCTTTATTTATTTACAAACTACACCAACAATGTCTCTCGCCACCATGATGCACGCCGGCTGTTACTCTATCCCTGCAACAACAAATGAAAATGCCTGCATCCTCTGGCTATAAAAGCCAGAGGATGTACCGAACAGAAGGAGAGAAAAAAAGGAACGAGACAGAGGAAAGAAAAAACAGAGGGAGAGGGGAATGTAAATAAGAGAAAACAGAGGGAGGAAGAGTGTAAGAAACTAAAAAAAAGCAGTAAGAGAAGAAAGCAGAGAGAGGAGAATAGAGGAGAGCAGACGGGAAAAGAAAGAAAAAGAGAGAGAGGAGAGTGAACGGAGAAAAAAAACAGAGGAACACATTAGCAACCCGAAGCAGAGAACGCAGATAGCAGAAGAGGTCAGCACCACCATGGCCTTCATCTCTCCAACACCAGGTATGTTCACTTCACTCCTCATTCCCTGTATTAAAAATCATCACAGTAACTCTGCGCCTACGTTTCTGGTTATTTGCAAGAAGGAGGATGAACAGTGCAAAGGTAATTTAATTACCTTCACACTATTTATGCACACGTAAAATTTTACGTGTGCATGGCCTCATTGGGTCACTGGCTTTGGGCCAGTGACCAGGCTGGGCTGGCTGGGTCCAGCCCAGCCATATGGGCCGAGCTAGGCCCAACTCGAAAAATAAAATAAAATAAAAAATTCTTTAAAAATTATTTCAAAAAAATCTATGATTTTTTGCAAATATTTTACTGCATTTTGATCAATATTGGTTTGTATTTTTATACTGTAAAGATACAAATCTGGTATTAAAATACCTAATTTTTGTCAAAACATTAAAAAAATTAAAAATAAAATAAAATGTTTTGGTTTCATGCATACAGCCAAATCTCTCAAAAAATAAATTAAAAGGATATTGTATTTTCATACAACAAAGAAAAATTCAAAAATATGTATTAGCATGCATTTTGGCTTTAATAACCAGTTTATTAAAGTCACGAGAACTAGATCAATATTTTAAAATTTTAAAAAAAAATTAATTTTGTTTTCTTTTAATTTCTGGGGTTATGACCTTATAAGTAAGACATATTCCGGATATGAAATTCTTTTGTTGATGTTAGAACGGTTAGGTTTTACTTGATAAGATAAGGATCTCCTTACCAAAGAGACCTTTTCTTAAATCATAGACGGACTAACAACTAGAAAACACAACAAGACCTTAGATTTTATCAGATAATAAAACAATACATCCTAACTTAGGTAGGGTGTATTTAGGGTTCTAATACCTTCCCTTTACGCAACTAGTCCCCGTACCCGATTTTTGAGACCAGTTAGGGTTCCTAGTGACCAAAACACTAGGTGGTGACTCCCATTCCATTTTTCCACTAATAAAGACAAGAATTGCTTGTCTCCCCATATTTGCCAGATAAATAGATAAGATAAATTATAAGGGTGGATGTTTTCGTCGCGACGCCGCATATGTGCGACAATGTGGATGAAACTATCAAATAATATGAAAACATCAAATACCCCCACATATAGCTCTTGCCCGTCTTCGAGAAAGGATAGGTAACATCAAATTGAAATTAAATTAAATTAAATTACTATGACTAATCTCATAATCTCTCATCAATATCCAATAATATATGCATTATAAACAAGAATATAATAATAAAAGGATAAGGAGTATAAATTTTCATGAATTTATTTATATGCAAACTTCAAAACTCAATTAATCATTGGGATTTAAATGAAATCTATGTCATGCCAAAATGATAGGTCCTCTTATTGATATATACTCCAACACTCACGTGTTTAGGACTTATGTGTTTAAATCTTTCAAATTCAATCAATGAATATGTTCTAGCATAAGGTTGCTCTTCAATCCCATCTCTATTACTAACATATTACAAGCAATGCATAAATCAAAACATTTTATTTTCTAGTTGTAATGGGCTAAGGTTAAGGTGAGGTAAAAGAAAAGGTTCAAACCAAAGAAAGTAGAGCATTCTGAAAAATGATATTTCAAACAAGATATTCCATCAAAGCACATAAATTTTCCATCTTTAATCACCAATGCTTAACTTATTTTGATTTCAAGCTCTTTTAACATAAAATCTTAAGAACATAAAGGAACACTTTTTTGTTTTCTTTTTTTTTCTTCTTGTTTTTCACCTTTGGCAACTTTGCCCATCTTTTTATCAAGCATCACTTCTTCTTTCTTTTCACATAATTTCCAACCATAATTCCATGATATATCACAAGTATATGCTCTACTAATCCTTGGCCAGGGTAAAAGAGGAAAAAAACATATAAAAACTTAAGGCTTATACATGGATAAAGCAAAGAAAAGATAAACAAGCTCAAAAGGGCTCACTAAGGATAATATGTTTGAGGTTGGCTTTTTGGCTCAAGTGATTGAAATTCCTAATGCCTTTATCGACTACATATATATATGTAATGCGAATGTAATCTCAACAAGATATGAAGCAAGTTCTAGAGATACATATCATTGAAAGAATGCACAATCAAAGAATATAATGTTGAAGGCTCAAAAGCTTGCATTGGTATAACAGTATAAAGTCAACATGGCATATTTTTAAAGTCAATCCCTAAACCATTTACACATTAAAACTTGCATGCACACTCATTCATTAGATTTATATCTTTGTCTATCTCAATTAATTCTCATACATAATACTCATACATAATACTCATATTCTCATAAACCAATGGGAGTTCAAAAAAATCAAACATAGATTTTTTTTTTGAAAAATAACAAAGAAAACCAAAATTCCCTTAATACCCCCACACTTTAAACACAACATTGTCTTTAATGTTGAAATAAAAGAAAAGGAATATAAGAGAATGACAAAAATAAAGTAAAATGTGAAAAATAAAAGATAAGGGAAGAAGAAAGCAAATATGATTTTTTTTTTCTTTTTGTGCTGGGTTGCCTCCCAGTAAGCGTTTTTGTTTTATATCATTGGCTCAACATGTGGCATGCTCATTCTTCATAGATTGGTTTTGCTAAATCCATAGAAGCGGTGATTTCTACCGTCCAACCTTCATAGAAAGGTTTCAAGCGATGCTCATTGACCTTAAACACTTTGTTTGTTTCTAAACTTGTAATTCCAATTGTACCATGAGGAAAAACATTAGAAACAATAAAGGGTCCAATCCAACGAGAGCGCAAGTTTCCAGAAAAAAGTTCCAAACACGAATGATAAAGAAGGACTTTGTCTCCAACATTAAACTCGTTTCTTTGCAAATCCTTGCATTCTTAAGCATCATTTCAAATCTCTTCTAACTCTTGTAATAGCAACTTTCTTGCAATCCCAGCAGCATCATAATCTATGTTACATTTTTTAATGGCCCAAAAAGCTTTGTCTTCAAGCTCCACCGGTAGATGACATGTTTTCCCGTAAATCATCCTATAAGGTGACGTTCCTATAGGTGATTTGTAAGCAGTCCGATAAGCTCAAAGTGGATTACCAAGTCGTAGACTCCAATCTCACTGGTTAGGTTGCACTATCTTCTCCAAAATGGATTTGATTTCTCAATTTGAAATTTCAGCTTGGCCATTCATTTGAGGATGGTATGTTGTGGAAGTTCAATGAGTCACATGTATTTGTGTAACAATGTTTCCATTTAACGATTGCAAAAATGAGTGCCATGATCACTAATGATAGCTTTAGGGATTCCAAACCTATCAAATATGTGAGTCCTGACAAAATCTAAAACAACCTTAGCATTGTTAGGTCATGTGGCTTTCGCCTCAAGAAGGATATAAAGATTGCCTAAAGAAGAAGGAAATGAACCCATAAAATCAATACCTCAAACATAAAAAAATTTCACTTACAAGAATATTCGTTAAAGGCATTTGATTTTTATGAGTGATATTACCTGTTCTTCGACATTTTTCACATGATTTTAAAAAATAATATGCATCATTAAAAATAGAAGGCCAATAAAAACCACTTTCAAGTACCTTGTAGATCGTTTTTTTTTTCTCCAAAATGCCCACCACAAGAATGAGAATGACAAAAAGTGATAATGGAATGAAATTCATCATGTGGTACACATCTCCTAACTATTTGATCCACACAAAATTTTCACAAATAGGGGGTATCCCAAAAATAATATTTAGCATCAGCTAGTAACTTGTTTTTTTAGGATGTAGACAAACTTGAAGGGAATTCTTTGGTGATTAAATAGTTCACCAAATCAACATACCATGGTCTTGTAGAGAAATATAACACATACAACTGCTCATTGGGGAATGTCTCTCTTATTGTTTCGGTTTGTATATCCTCGGTCCTTAGTCGACTCAAGTGATCAACCTCTTGGTTTTCAACACCTTTTTTTTCTTTGATCTCAAGATCAAATTCTTATAAAAGCAACATCCACCTAATCAATTTTGGTTTGGACTCCTTTTTCTTCAAAAGATACCTTAAAGCTACATAGTTAGTAAAAACAACGACTTTTATACCAAGTAAATATGACATGAATTTTTCTAGAGCAAACATCACTACAAAAAGTTCATTTTCAGTTGTATGGTAATTGCATTGCACTCCGTCCAACATGTGGGAAGCATAGGCTATAACATGCAAATTCTTACCAATTCTTTGCCCAAATACAACCCCTATCGTAGAGTCAATCGCATCACACATTATCTTGAAAGGCTCATCCTAGTTTGGTGGTTGGATGATAGGGGTAGATGTGACATGCCTCTTAAGCTCATCATGGACATCTTTACATGCTTGATAAAACATAAAATCCACTTCTTTAGCTAATAGTTTGCACAAGGGTGTTGTGATCTTCGAGAAATCTTTGATAAAGCGTCGATAGAAACCTGTATGACTCAGAAAAGAACGAACTTCCCTCACGCATGAGGGGTAAAGATATAATGAAATAATGTCTATTTTAGCTTTATCAACCTCTAATCCACATGAAGACACAACATGTCCAAGAACTATTCCTTGTTCTACCATAAAATAACACTTTTCAAAATTTAAGACAAAGTTAGTATCAATGCACCTTTTCAACATTAAAGATAAATTTTCTAGACATTTATCAAAAGAATCACCATACACCGTGAAATCATCCATGAAAACTTCAATTATTCTTTAAAAATAGTCAGAAAAAATACTCATCATGCATCTTTGAAAAGTTGTAGGTGCATTACATAGACCGAATGGCATTCTTCTATATGCATATATACCAAATGGACATGTAAATGTAGTCTTTTCTTGATCTTCAGAATTAATAACAATCTGATTATATCCACTATATCCATCAAGAAAGTAATAAAAAGACTTACCTGTCAAGCGTTCAAGCATTTGGTCCATGAATGGTAATAAGAAATGATCTTTGCGTGTAGAGAGATTAAGCTTTCTATAATCAACACACATTCTCCATCCACTCAAGATGCGAGTAGGAATGAGTTCCTTATTTTTGTTCTTTAACAACGTGATCCTGATCTTTTTAGGCACCATATGGATAGGCACCACCTATTTACTGTCCATGATGGGGTAAATGACTCCTGCATCTAATAGTTTCAAAATTTAGCTTTCACTACCTCCATCATAGGCGGATTCAACCTCCTTTGCATTTCCCTTATTGGTTTTGCATTGTCCTCCAATAATATGTGATGTATACACATGGAGGGACTAATGCCCTTGATGTCGGCTAAAGTCCATCCAATTGCCGTGTTGTGATCACACAAGACGAGAAGTGTATTGTTGTCGCTAATGAATACATACTTCAAATTATCGGGCAAAGGTTTTAATTCTAACTCGAGGGCCTGTAAAATAGATGGCAAAAGCTTTTTATGTGAAAGTACTAAATCAACAAAGACATTACCATAAGGAATGGTTTGCAAAGTTTGCAAAGCTAATGCTGATTCGTGCATGTTTTGAGGAACACACATATGCCTCTCTATCTCTTCTATCTTGGTAAAATCATAGTCATAACTCAAAGTCATGCTTAATTTTGTTGCGATGTCGTGGTCGCACAAATTAATTAGCCTATCTTAAAACACATAAGATAGTATAGAGCAAGCAAGGGGTCGATCCCACGAGGAAGTTTCAATTCAAATTTTTATGTTGTACGTTATGTAATTAAGGGGATTTAATTTGTGATTATCTAAACTATGACAACAATTAAACTAGCAAACAAAATCAATTAAAACCAAAACTTATCAAGAAAACAAATCTTGGTCGCAAGCACACATCCACCTACAGAAATTAGAACTGATTATGGAAATGAAATATCAATTTATATTCTGAATATTTATCTCTTCTTAACATTGGTTAGTTAACGGATCCACCGTATAACTAACCCTAACCATCAAACAACCACAGTGTCCGCACTAGTAATTTCATTCAATGGTAGTCTTAAGAACTAGATAAGTTCATTAATCAAGAAAACATAACTGTCTGCAGTCTATGTTTGATTTAATTGAATGTTCTCCCTAAGATTAATAATGTAGATCCGCCACAATTATTAAACTCAGTTGCTTCACAAGTTCATATACCACAACTCCAGTTTTGATATCAAACTTAGCAATAGATTGTCTACAATAATAACTTAGAGTCAGCTCTAGCAATTAAAATAAACAATCATAGGAAAAATAAGCATAGGAGAACAAACATATTCATCATATAAACTGAAAATAAAAGGAAGAATAAATCTCACGGTTCTTAAAATCCAAAGGTTTTTACATCCTTGCAACCAAGAAAACAAGTTTAGCCTTGCATATCTATTGAACAACTACTCCTAAAGATAGAAGAAAGCATTATTTCTGATTTATAGAGGGGAGAGTTTGTGTTTCTTCTCTTATGACTGCCACCCCTCTTTCTTTTATTCTACTGCACTCTCTCTCCCTCTCTCTTGGCTCTTTTAATAGCATAAACTTAGCTGCCTATAAATGTAAGTAAGAAAAATCAAAGTTCAAATGTGAACATCAATAGATGGTGGTAGTGTGAAGGCGACTGGTGGCTGATAGCTGGTTTGTGGTTGGTGGTTTGAGGTTGGTGGTTTGAGGTTGGTGGCTGCCTTCCTTGACCTTCTGGATTGATTTACTAGAGGAGCTAAATTGCTGAAATTAAAACTTGGATGTCGGTTTAGATGCTTCGGGATGTAATTTGGATTCGTTTCTTCACAAAACCTGTTTGCTGGCAGAATTTAGTTGTCATCTTTGAAAACTCATATGACAATTTTTTTTTGCTGTTATTTGGAGCGTTTATAGGTCTTTGAGTCAGGAATCCAACACAATTGAGTTTGCATCAATTGGACTTCTGAAGCTCCAGGTATTGAATTTTTAATGACCAAAGGCCAACACTAGCAGAATGCAAGATTTCACTTTGAAGGATGTGATTTCCATGCTCTTTGTCTTTTTATTTTTCTTGACTTTGATTTCTAGAGAATTATGGATGTTAGCTTTCTAATGCCACTGGAATCACTTCGTTTCGACTTTTAGAGCTCGCGCTCTGCACAAAACATCAACTGAGGGTCAAATCTGCCAATTACCTCCAATTTACTCCTTTTTGCATCTTTCATCCAAAAGTGCCTTCAAAACATAAAACAAAGAATATCAAGGCACTTCATACATAAAACATAGGCAAAACACTAGTTAAATGTGGGTGAAACTATTGAATAATATGGTTGCATCAAATTTGTTCTCACAGTCATAATAAAAAACTTGTCGCACACACTTATCAACTTGGTCATAGCATGTGATATTGTTGTATGGATATTTCATTGCATCATGAAAATTAAATTCAATTTCTTCATCTCCTATCTCCATAGACAAAGTATCCTAACCACAATCAATCTTTGTATTGGCAGTTTTCAAGAATGGTCTCCCAAACAATATAAGAGTGTTGTTTGATGAATCACAAGAGTCATGTTCAATATCAAGAATATAAAAGTCGCATGGAGTAACCAAACTATCAATCTTGACTAGAACATCTTCTATCACACCAAGTGGATAAACAAAACAATGATCCGCAAGTTGTATTACAATACTAGATTTATTTAATTCTCCAAACTAAGAGAATCATAAACATTTTTAGGCATAATACTAATGGATGCACCTAAATCGCATAAAGCCCTTTTAAAACTAGCATTACCAACAACACATGGGATAGTAAATGCACTTAGGTCTTTTTGCTTCAAAGGCATATTCTTTAAAAGAACAGCAGATACAACTTCACCCATACTTACCATTTCATGACCTTTCAGTTTGAAAGCTCTCTTGGTAGTACACAACTCCTTCAAGAATTTGGCATACTTGGGAATTTGCTTGATAGCATCAAGCAAAGGAATGTTGAGTTCTACTTTCTTGAAAACCTCTAAAATATCTTTTTCTTTGTCCTCTTTCTTTGACCTAGAAGAACTCACAGAAAAGGCTGGAATTGTTTTAAAACTAGAATTCATTGAGTGACGAGTTACCTTTGGAGTGTTGGTCGTTGTTTCATTTTGTGGAGGAGAAGGGTGTTTCTTCTTTGTACTCAATTTGGTTTCTATCTTTTCTTTTTCCTCCATCTCAATTTGTTTCAACTTTTGCCTTTCAAGTTCTTTTCCACTTCACAGCATGATTGCACTAACATTCTCTTTTGAATTCAATGCTTGGGAAGGCAATTTTCCATTCATTTGTGCTTCCAATTTCCCCACACTTGAAGCTATTTGCTCCATTTGCTTCTCCAAGTTATGAATACTTAACCTTGTTCTTGTTGAAAAGACATGACGTTTTATTGCAAGGTCATTGTATTAGAAGCTAATGTCTTCATCATCTCATAAAGATCATTATTGGATGATGAACCCATAACATTAGAGTTTGTGAATGGAGGGGGTTGTCTCACTTGATAATTCTGCTAAGGCTGAAATCCATGGGGATGGAACTGTCAGCCTTGATTGCCTTGCTGAGGCGGGTTCCTATAGCATAAGTTTGGATGATCTCTCCATCCGGGATTGTACGTGTTGGAAAAGGGATCATAGTTACGCTAGGGTTATCCGTTGAATCCTCCATCAACTGTATGAACTTGTTCAATACAATCTTCTTGTATTGTTGGGCATATATCTGGGGTATGTCCTTTTAAGGAACATATGCTACAAACTTTCACCTGTTGTACATTTCCATAAGCCAAAGAGCGCACAAGAGAAGTAAGATCATTAACTTTATTTTCAAGGTTAGAAATACTTACCTCATTTACTCGTTTGATTGAGATGTCTCCACGGGTGCCAAACTATTTTGAGTCGGCTATCATGTTTAAGATCAATTGGCGTGCACCCTCTGGTGTCTTGTCTACCAATGCCCCTCCACATGCAGCATCAATGATACTACGATCAGTAGGCATCAATCCTTCATAGAAATATTGAATGAGCAGCTGACCGGGTATTTGATGATGAGGGCATTGGATGCACATTTGCTCAAATCTTTCCTAATATTCGGAGAGTGTCTTGCCATAAGATTGCCGAATCCCACATATTTCTTTCCTTGTGTTGGCAACTTGAGATGCTAGGAAATACTTCTTAAGGAAGATCTTCTTCATGGCATTCCACGTTCCAATGGAACCTGGGAGAATAAAGAAAAGTCATGCCTTTGCTACCCCTTTTAAAGAGAAAGAGAAAGCTTTCAACTTAACCTGTTCTTCATCAACTTCATTCAGTTTCATGCCAACGCAAACCATATGAAACTCCTTAAGATGAGTATGGTTGATTTTCCATGTTAGGAGCAGCAAGTTCTATGAGTGTTTGTTGTCATGCAATAGCCTTGGTGTTGATGCGAGCTTCGTTTCATAACCTGAGTAAAGAGTTTTCTATTTTGAGATCCACATGTACTTGACTCTAGTTAATAGAACGGGTTACAGGTATAAATCATCATGAAAACTCAAAAGAAACTAACCACAGAAGAGATTAAAAACAATGCAAATTGTACGAAAATCCTACGCTAGAAAGCTAAAACTACCTAAAAACCCTAGAAAATAGGAGAATTTGGCCTCGATAGGGTAAAGCTAAAGGCCAAAGTCTACAAGTCCTGTTTAGAATGTTATTTCCCTTCAAGAAACAAAAGGTTGATACCTAATTCCACCAAAAAATTTGTTTTGAACAGTATCGTTGACGTAAATGAACAGTACTGTCACCAACAAAAATTTTGTTTCTTTTTTTTAGAAAAATAAATAATAATCACATCAAATAAAAATAACAGCACAAGAATCAACTAAAATTACTTCCCCGGCAACGGCACCAAAATTTATTACGATGTCGTGGTTGCACAAATTAATTACCCTAGCTTAAAACACAACACACAAGATAGTATAGAGCAAGCAAAGGGTCGATCCCATGATGAAAGTTCAAGTCAGATTTTTACGTTGTATGATATGCAACTGGGAGGGGTTGTGAAGTTATCTAGGCTAAAGCAAAAGAAAATAGAAGACAATCAAGCCAAATCAAATAAAATTAGAAAATAATCAAGAAAACAAACCTTGGTCACAAGTAAACGTCCACTTACAGAAATCAGAACTAATCATGAAAATGAAACATCAATTTATATTCTAAATATTTATCTCTTATTAACATTGGTTAGTTAACGGATCCGTCGTATAACTAACCCTGGCCATCAAACAACCACAGTGTCCGCACTAGTAATTTAATTCAATGACAGCCTTAAGAACTAGATAAGTTGATTAATCAAGAAAAAATAATTGTCCACAGTCTATGTTTGATTTGATTGAATGTTCTCCTTAAGATTAATAACATAGATCTATCACAATTATTAAACTCAGTTGCTTCACAAGTTCATATACCACAACTTTTGTTTTGATATCAAACTTAGCAATAGATTATCTACAATAATAACTTAGAGTCCGCTCTAGCAATTAAAATAAACAATCCTAGAAAAAATAAGCATAGGAGAACAAACATATTCATCATATAAACTGGAAAGAAAAGGTAAAATAAATTTCACAGTTCTTGAAATCTGAAGGTTTTTGTGTCCTTGCAACCAAGAAAAAGATTTTAGCCTTGGATGTTTATTGAACAACTAATCAAAACGAAGGATGAATGCATGATTTCGGGTTTCTTAGAGGAAATGGGCTTTTTTCTCTTCTTGGCTTGCTGCCTCCCTTCTCTTCTCTCATTCTTTTTATATCCCAGGAAACCCTAGTCTCTATTTTACAAAATAGTCCTCCCTTAAGTAGACAACTTACATTTAAGTATTTCAATAACTATTTTCCTAAAAAAAAGAAAAATCCTTGCATGAAATCTTTAATCTTTGACTTAGAGGAGATAAATTGATGAAATAAAAACTTGGATGTCGGTTTAGATGCCTCTGAACGTAATTTGGACTCGTTTCTTCATGAAATCTGTTTGTTGGGAGAATTCAGATGTCATCTTTGAAAAATCATATCTCCCTCATATGACATCAATTTTTGGCTGAAATTTGAAGCGTTGATATTTATTTGAGTCTAGAATGCAAAAACATTGAATTTACATCAATTGGACTTCTATAGCTCAAGATATTCAAGTTGCAACGGTTGAAGGTCAATACTGGCAGATTGCGAGATTTGACTTTGAAGGCTGCGATTACCATGCTCTTATTTTATTTTCTTGCCTTAGATTTCCAGAAACACTAGGTAAATGTGAGTGAAACTACCAAATAATATGGTTACATCAATTGTGCTACTATTAATAAGCCACACAATCTGCAACGTTGATTCTGCTTCTTCTATTGATTTTTGATTTCTGATTGCTACTACTTCTCTACTTCAACCATCAGCGTGTTATTGCTTATTTATGATAATTGTTTCTGCTCCATTCTACAATGTTGATTCTTCTATTGCTTCTCTGCTTCAACCATCAGCATGTTATTGTTGATTTCTAATTACTGTTTCTACTCCATTCTGCAACGTTGATTTTGCTACTACTTCTCTGCTTCAATGTTTTCTGCTATTTTCTTTGCTATTGTTTCATCTTCCCTGCAATTATCTGCTATCAACTTCTGTTTTCTACTCATCTTCTGTAATATGGATCCTTTGTTTTTTGCTACAGTTGGCACCACTAGCAGTCCTTCTTCTCCCAACATTAATGCAGTCATGCTTCCCTCTACTGCTACAGCAGCTGTTATTTCACTGCCAAATACATAGCAGGCCATCAACCTCAAACTCACCAATTCCAATTATTTATTTTAGCGTATGCAAATGAAGCCATATCTGATTGGCTAAGGGTGTTCTTGTTTGTTGATGGCTCGATCTGCTTGATCTGTCTAGTCACTCTACTGTCACCTCTACAAACATTAATTCTGGTCCTTCCTAAATGTTTCTCTCATGGAAACAGCAAGATCAACTCATACTCAATGCTTTACTCCCATCCTTCTCCATTGATGTTCTTCACCTTGTGGTGGACTGCCCAACTGCAGCAAGTGTTTAGAGCACCCTTGAAAGTACCCTTGCCTCTCCATCCAACTCTAGGATTATGTAATTACATGGCTCTCTTCAGAATCTTCGTCAAGGTGATGATATTGTCACTCTCGACCTGCAGAAAGCTAAAAGCTTATTTGACAAACTAGCCAGGCAGGCCTATCTCCTTCACTGACTTTAATCTCTATGTTTTTCGAGGCCTTCGTGGTGAATTTTGAGATTTGGTTACTAGTCTGTTGACCAACGTTGAGCCTCATCCATACTGTGAGCTCTATAGTTACTTGTCTACACATGAATTTTTACACATGAGCTCTCTTCAATCCATTCCAGCTATTGCACCGTTGCTACCCACACTCTCCCTCTACATATGTTGCACAACGTGCCTTTGTTAGATTTAATGGCAGTGGCTCCTCTTCTCATCGGGGTAGAGGAAGAAGAGGAGGCTGGAGAGGTAACTCTTGCAGCAATTATAATCGGTACCCTAGCCAGCCTTACTGTGGAAACAGTGGGAGCTCCTCCTAGTAGAATATAGGAGCTACGACATCAATAGAAGCAAGAAGGGCAACACCAGTGGCCTCGACAGATTAGATGCCAACTTTGCAGCAACATCAGACACTCTGCACAACAATGCTCTCATCTTGTGCATAATGGGAATCAAGCTTCAACCAACCTCTCCTTTAGTGATGCTTTAACAACAAACCCTATCACTTGGTTCAACGATACAGGTGCAAACCAACATGTTACTTCGAACATTGTCGGTATGACACATGCAGACCCTTATCTTGGTAATGATCAATTATGTGTTGGTGATGGCAAGACACTTATTATATCTAATACAGCTCATAAAATTTTGCATGCTCTAAAACAAACCTTTACTTTGTCTAATATTCTACATGTTCTAAAAATTAAGAAAAGACTTTTATCTGTTCAATAATTTTGTCATGAAAATTGTGTCTTTTTTAGTTTCACTCTTTTTTTTTCTATGTGAAGGATCTTATATCCATGATAGTGTCTTCCCCAGGCTTTTCTATCTACCTTTGCTGATGTTTGGCATCGTTGCCTCAGTCATCCCAGCTCTCATGTTCTAAGTCTCTTAGCGTCAAATAAAAAGGTTGTTTGTACTTCTTGTCCTTTAAATTTTCAATCTCAAGCTTGTCCGTTAGGCAAATTATCTCGTCTGTCTTTAAGCCCTATAGGTCATCAAACATCTGCTCCTCTTGAACTTGCTTTTAATGATGTGTGGGACCTTACTCCTATGTTATCTTCGGATGATTTTTGTTATTTTTTGTTATTTTTATGGATGCACATACAAATTTTATCTGGTTTTATCCTCTTGTCCTCAAATTTGATGTCTTCAATGTGTTTCATCAATTTCAAGTCTTCGTTGAACGACAATTCTCTCGAAAAATTAAATTTGTTCAAACTGACTGGGTGCTAAATATCGTAAATTAAATTTATTCTATAAAACCATTGGTATTCATCATCACCTCATATGCCCACATATGCTTGAACAGAATGGTATTGTTGAGCGTTGTCATCGTCACAATGTTGAAACTAGTCTTACCCTTCTTGGTCAATGTAAGGCACCTTTAAAATTTTGGACTTATGCTTTTGAAACCTCTTTTTACCTCATTAACTGTATGTCTACACCGGTTTTACGCAATAAATCCCCTTTTGAATGTCTGCTTCGTCAACTACCTAATTGATTTTTTATGTACTTTCAGATGTCTATGTTTTCCCTTCCTTCGACCTTATAATGCTCATAAATTAGACTATAGCTTTACTCCATGTGTGTTCTTAGGCTATAGTTCATCTCATCTAGGGTATCATTGTCTGGACTTATCGTCTCTACATCTCCCGTCATCTTCGATTTAATGAACACGTGTTTCCATTTCTCAAGTCTGCCCATCTCCCTCCACCCACCAGCCATACCCATCCGCCTACCGCTGTCACACACCTTCCCTCTCTCACCATCTTTCTGTCTACCACACCATCAGCCTCACCACCAATTTCCTTTAACCCTGATGTCCCCTTATCACCATCTGCCTCCATATATATTGATCATTTTGCAAGTACAGGGTCTGCAACATCGATGTTGTTTGTGTGTGCGTCTCCTCCAGCTGTTGTCTCTCTAGCACGGTCATCCAGCTCTTCCTTTCCATCCAAATCATCTACCATGTCTTCACCAAGTCTGGACCTCTGTGTTGATCTGTCCAGTTATACTCTTGTGTGGCACTGTTCCCTATTAAGACCCCTGCTCCTTCAGCACAGCGACAACACCCTATGGTGCTTAGTCCCAGATATAACAGGACTGTCAACATCACTTCAGTCGCTTATTCTTCCTCATAACCTCCAGCTTCACGGGTAATGTCTCCCTCCACTCTCAAACCTCTTACTTTTAAGGAGGCCGGCCGTTTTATTTGCTGGCATACTACCATGAAGTCATAAATTGCAGCTTTACATGCCGATGGTACCTGGTACCTTTTGATCCCTCCATGAATGTGGTTGGCTATTGATGGGTGTATAAAATAAAGTGTTAAGCCAATGGTGCTATTGACCGCTGATAATTAATAAAGAAATAGAATAATAGATTTGGTTAACAACTCTTTATTAATTATCATAAAAAAATATTAATTAAATGTGTTGTCCTCCAACTCTTTCCATAAAAAGAAAGAGTTGTGAGCCACCACATACATTTGATCATGGACAAAAGGTAGTCAAATAGTTGCCTCCGCTAGGACAAGTAAACGTGCTGGATTTATCATCATAAGCATAACTATAAGCTTGAGGACACTGCTTCTTGAAGATCATCGAATAATGGTTAGGAGGACATTTGTCAGGTGTACTGTACTCTCCTGTGCAGCAGAACTGCGGCTGGTTAAATGCCAAACACGCGCTCTTGCAGGCAATCACAGTCCCATCTGGCCCCCTCACTGCTAAACGAGGATCACAAACAGCATTCACGTTAGCTGCACAGCTTGTAGAACTGCAGCCAGGAGAACCTCCTTGCGGGGTTACCGAAATTGGGATGTTAAAGCCATCAACAAGGCTTATATCATAATAATCTTTCCCACCATCACCGCTTAGAGTAAATTCTGCCAAGGATGCTGAATTTTGACCTATATAAAAAGATATTTGTTATGTATTTAGATATTTTAGTTTTCAGATCAAGATTATGCTTTTACTCTTTTTTTTCTCTCTCTTTATATTTGTAATGCTTAAATTTTATTTTAGATCAGGACAATTTTATAATTTTTTTTGCGAATCATTTTTGTCTTAATGAATTTATCCTTACTCTAGGCTTATTATCAAATATTAGATTCATATCAAATATTTAATGAATATTAAAAATAAAAAAATCTTTATTAATAAATTAAATATATACACTAACATGAAGCTCATCCACCTAGATGTATTGGAAAATAAATGAGGCATCAATCAGTGGATATCTCTATATGGTGGTGACATTTATCATTGACTACCCCAGGTATGTCTGGTGCATTTCATAAAAGAAAGATCTAAAACCTTAGCAAAGTTTTAGAGTTTAAAAAGAAAGTTAAAGTGAGGTTAGTAAGAAAATGAAATACTTATAGTTGAAACAAGGTTTGTGATAATTGAGAGGCTTGACCTAATGAGATAGTTATTAGTACTTAAAAGTGTATTTTCATTAAGATTTTATATCATCATATTGCACTTAAAATATCATTAAATTCCCTAACTTGAACATATTTTATAATAGCAAGCACGATAACATAAGATATATTTGATTTATGGTAAATGTTCATTTTAAATGCAGGCAAATCTCACATTCTAAAGGATTGATTGATATGTTTAACTATTGAAAGTGAAAAGACAAAAGGAGGGCTAAGCTTAAAGAAGAGATGATGGTTCAATTCAAACTAGAACACCATTCGGTTATTGGATCATAATTGGAGCTGTAGAACTTGGATTTAGGTCTGGTTTATATGGATGAAAAGCTAAGACATAGGCCTAAAACTTTCATGAAGAGTCCAAATTCAAATGGGCCATTTTCAAGTTCAAATTGTAGCAACAAAAGAGAAGTCGGAATCTATCTTGCAGCCCAAACACTGTTCAGTGTTCAGCTCATATCTAGAGTTCTAGATATCCAAATGAGCTCATTCTTGTTTTGTTGGAAAGCTGAGACAAATGCCCAGAACGTTCATGTAGACTATCTATTCAAATTCTGACGTTAGCAATGATGTTTTGTTCAGACAAGAAGACAATGGTTGTCACCAAGTCAAGAGGTGGTCATCCACTCAATAATTAGTCATCAAATCAATAGTTCTGAATTTTAGCCTATAAAAGGAGGCATTTACCATACATTTAGACATTTTGGTTTTCAAATCAAGATCACTCTCTCTCTTTTTATTTTAATGTTCAAGTTTTATTTTATGTTATATCAATCTCTTGTTTATGCTTTCCATTTCCTTTACTATTCTTAGTTAACTTATATCATGTTCATGTTCTTATATTGTTTATTTATATTTTTCTTCTTCATGATGTTTAGCTAAGTTAATTTTGTCAAGGTGAAAAGGTTACACTAATAGTATAAGAATAAGTATAGTATAAACTCAATATGGACTTTAATGTTTGATACTAACATATTTTGTATTTGTTATCTTATTCACTTTTAATACTTTGCTTGTTAAATGGTTAATCTAGATTTATGTTCTATAACCCTTGGTACAAAAAATACTTGGCATTTTCATAGCCCAAACCGTATGGTATAACCGACACATGTGCTATGAAAGGAACTTGATTTGTTGTTAACATAAGTTATAATCACAAATATCTAACAACATTTACAAGTATTAGCATTATTCGAATAAGATAGCTAATGTAATCATGTTAACAATTTATAATCCGATTGGAACCTCCTTTGTGTGTGGTTTCTAGTTGAGTAATAAGATTTTATACTATACTTGTTTGAAATACCATTAGTGGATCCTCTAACCTTAACAGTTGTTTTTATCACTGTTTAATCTTTAAATCAATCTTACATCTCAAAGTCCTCATTATTATTATTATTATTATTATTATTATTATAGTTAACCTCTATGTGGTTCTACCCCGGTCTTGCTGAGTTATTTATTACTTCGACACTCCTGCACTTGATAGAAGACATCAACTCTTTGGTCATGTCACCTTCCCTTCCCTTTCTTCCTCTCTCTCTATCCTTTCCCTTGTTTCCTTCTGCTCTCCTTTTCTTTCCCCTTCTATTTCTCTCTTTCTTTCTGTTTTACTCTGTTCTCCTCTCTATAATCTCACTCGTCTCCCCCTCCAGCTCCTCTCTCACCCTAGTATTTATAAGATGGAAAAGGGGGAGAGAGGGCTATTATCCTTGTCCAGTCATGGTGTAGGGGTAGGGTGGCTATGGTGGCCTACCCCTAGAGCCACTTACAGGGAATGGCTCTCCTGGCCTTTTCATCATAGTGGTAAGCCATGAGGGGGTGTGGGTTGTGTTGGGGTTTTGGGTTTTTGGGAGAGAGAGAAATGAAAGCTGCAAAGGAAGGGAAGAAAAACCTTCTTCCCCTGCCTTTGCATGTTAGGGAAGAAGAAGACACATAGTGCCATTCAAAACAAAATTATTTTGAACTTCTTTTTATTGAACAGTGCATAAAACAACATCGTTTTGAACAAAATGTGTCGTTTCATTTAAAAGAAAATGGCACCAAAATGTATTAATTTCCAAATCAGTCCTTAATTTTTTATTTGTTCAATCAAGTCTTGAATTACAATTTTCATTTTAAGAATCAGTTCAATTACGTCCCTGCCAAAATTGGATGTCAGTCCTAAAGTTGGCCTCTTTTTTCACTTCGATCCTTGGTCTCGAATTTATGCCATTTGACCCTCAATTGGTCAATAAACTTTCAATTATCCAATTTAGCCCCTGATTTAAACAATTTCAGTAGCTCTATTTATACGCTTTTTCCAGTTTGGTCTTTAGGTTTGGATTTCTTCAATCAAGTCCCTAATTGGCCATCAAACTTTGATATTTATGCAATTAAGCCCCTGATTTGACCAAATCAACTTTTAAAAATTGTAATTTGACCTCTGAACTGTAATTTCTTCCAATTAAAGCCCAAATTGACTAAAAAATCAATTATTCTTGCAATTAAACCCTCTATAAGTTTACTAGGCTAAACCAGTTCCGGCCCAGACTAAAATGATTGGGTCGGGTCCGGCCCAGTCCCCCTAGAATAGAGTATGTTGGGCCAAAATTGGCCCAGCCCTTGTTTTGGGCTGATATTGGCCTAACTCTGTTAGGCCTACCTTGACCTAGTTTCTTTTTCGGCTAACCTCGACCCAGTTTCTTTTGGGCTAAATCTCAGCTCAACCAAGGTGGGCTCAGCCCATATAATTGGGTTGGGCCCAACTCAATGTATTTTTATAATATAATAATAATATTATATATTAAACAAAAAAACAAAAAGTTCCAAAAAAATTCAAAAAAACCTTTCAAAAAATTTCTGATTTTCTTGCATATTTTTCTACCAATTTTGATTAATATTGGTTTGTATTTGTATACTGTAAAAATATAAATTTGGTACTAAATTCCCCCAGATTTCTCCGAAATGTTGTAAAAATACAAATCTGGTATTAAAACAAAAAACAAATACCTTGTTTTCATGCATACGACCAATTATCTCAAAATATATAAAAAAAAATATCTCATATCGTATTTTCATGCAAAATAAAATTAAAAAAGAAAAATATATGTTAACATGCATTTTGAGCTTTAATAACCAGTTTATTAAAGTCATCAGAACTACGCCTATATTTCAAAAAAATCAAAAAATATATTTTATTTTTATATATAAAATGTGTTCCCGATATTAAAAAAGTAGTTTTTTTATATATAGACATTAGAACGGTTATGTTTTTACCTGATATGATAAAGATCTCTTTATTAAAGAGGACTTTTCTTAAACCTTAAACAGACCAACAATTAGAAAACACAACAATACTCTAGTTATATCAGACAATGTAGCTTACCTTATGTAAGATGTATTAGAGGTACTAATACCTTCCCGTTACGCAATCAATCCTCATGCCCAATCTCTGAGAGTAGTTGGGGTTCCTAGTGACCAAAATATTAGGTAGTGACTCTCATTCCCTCTTTCTAAGGATAAAAGACGAGAATTCTTTATCCTGTCCATTTCCCCACACCACATGGCAATATGGAATTCTAGGAGGACATTCACTATGATGTCGCACCACATGCAACAATTGAGAAAGGGGATGGTTGGATTTTGGTCTTGACTTGAGTTGTTTTGGTTGTGATATTCGTGATCGATGTTGCTGCTAGCATTATTAGTGTATGTCATTGGCAACTGCTATCATTTGTTGGAGGGAGTAGTTGTTGTTGTTCTAGGATTCAAGCAAACACCTAAGGCGAGGTCAATTAGGTGTTCCACTAATAATAACAAATATTAAAATTAATTCAATTAAACACAATTAACCAACAATATAATTTGATTGTGTAAAGTAAAGAGTAAAGGGATAGGAATTGTAAACTCGGTTTTTAATGTGGTTTAGCGAGTTTATATACACATCTCAAGCACCAAATTGGTCTTGTGTATTTTTTTTCTTTCACTAGTCCAAATTGAAGATTAGAATTTTTATTTGATGAATCCACACCAAGATTTTAAACCACTTGAAGATCATTTCTCTTCAAGATTTTTCACCACTTGATGAATTCACACCAAGATTTTTCCCTCTTGAAGATATGTTCTTTTCAAAAAATTTCCTTGGTGATGTTCCCTCACCAATACCAAGAGTTTTATCCTAACTCTCAAAGGATTACAAGGATGATTTTACTCACAATAAAACTCTCTCGAAGAGTAGATGATATAATTTAAACTCTAGTATCTCCATAACTTTCTCAATAGCATTTAGATGATTTAAAGGTCTTTATAAAGTGTCATGAGTATGAAAATAAATGCTCTAGTGCTAGAATATGAATGTTCAATTCTTAAAACAGCTTCTATAATATGTATATTCAGAATCCTCTTTTATTTTAACAATAATGAGAGTTGTTTATAAGTTTCCAAACAAACCAGCCATTTTTAGTCGTTGTAGCTCCATTAACGGCTGAACCGATCAACCGATTCAGATTGGTCAAGCCGATTGGTCGACCGATTCCTATAGTTTCTCAGATGTTCATCACGGATGAATAAGTGGTAGACCAGTTTACTTGGTATTACCAAGCGGTCAACTGGTTCAACTTAATTACCAGATTTGAATAGTTTGAACCTGTTGAATCTTGAACCGATATTAATCCTATATATATACAAAATTAAGTGTGTAAGTTCATTTTAATTTTGTTATTAAGCTAAAATATAAATATTTACTTAATTACTAAAATGAACAATTAATTCTTAGATTCTCATATGTTCTTCACTTGCTTTTGTGGCTAGGTTTTAGAGAAGAAGAAAACTATTTTTTTTCTACACTTTCACTCCATTTTTTTTCTTTTCTCTATCTTATGTTTTTCTTCGAGGGTCACTACGGTTTCTTACCCACTCTTTTTTTTTCTCTCTAATTTTTCTATGGAGGCTAGAGTGTTTTTCTACACCTCCTCCTTTTTCTTACCTTGCCTTTCTATTTATAAGCAACGGGGCAGGTTCTAGAATTTTTATAGGTGAAACAATCATATCCTTTGATTTCTTTGGGTCGATTTTGACCCTTCATCATTAATATTTGGTACAACATGCTCGTGTTCTATAAAGCTCACACCAAATCTTAATCATAAAGAGTGGGGAGGAGAGAGAGAGAAGAAGAAGAAAATGGGGCTGTGATTTTTGCTTCAAACGCATATGGTCTTGAAAACTTGATTGCTTGTCCTAAGGTCATGTTAAGACCTTGCCTAGTTAATTAAGAGTGCTCTTACCCAAGGTTAAAGTTCAAGAACGGTATGAGAAGGTGGAAAAAGATGTTGATAACTATTGGGGTCATAGGTTTTCCTTCTTCTTCTTTTTTGTGTCTTTTGAAAATAAAAATGCATAGGACTGTCAGGGAGTTTTTCCATACCATGCTTGGGCTTTGGATGTATGTTTCCTTGACATGAGATGATGGCTACCTTGCTTTGGATCGATCCCTTGTTAACGATGATGCATGAACCAGGCATGGAAATCTTCAATGACTATCGTGCACGATTTTTATCTAGAAATAAGTTTATCACGGGTTTAAGAATATCAAAGAAAAGAAAAGAAAAAAAGTTGTTACGGGTCTTTATGGCGCAAACACGCTATTAAGACAAATTTTTAGGGTTTTGTTTTTTCACTAAGGACATGTGTGGTAAATATGCCCAAACCTATTTTTCTTTTTTCTTTTTTGTGTTTTGTCAAACTAATCTTAGTCTAATTTTAATTATTTTTCAAGTTTTGAAGAGCATTTTTGCAATTAATTTTCCATTCTTTACCCTTTTATATTTAAAAACAAATTTATTAAATCCACAGGTATCTGACTTAAGTTTGAAAAACATTAAAAAATTTAATTTGTTTATTTTAATATGAATTATGAGCTTACGTAAGATTTATTTTTTATATTAAAAGAAACAAAGGAAAAAATATGTTTTGGCATTATAACAACTAGGCTTCACTCATAAACCTATGGGTTCACTGTACTAGGATAGACTTGCTTTAACCAATAGACAAATCAATGATGAGAAAAAAACAACAATACCTTAGTAATAATTAGACAAATAAACAATACAGTTTATCTTAGATATGATGTACTAGGGGTGATAATATCCATCCTATACACAATCAGTCTCCTTGTCCAAACTCTAAAAACTAGTTCAGGTTAGTTAAGAATAATTGGGAGGCTTAACCTAATGGTTAGCCAACCCTTTCTATATATATGTCTAGGGCAATATACAATAGCAATGGTGGAGGTTACCACACAAGAGTATGTAGATAGTATTTTCTATAAAATATTTCCTATATAAGTACATTCTATAATATGCCCCTTCAAGCTGAGGGTGGAGGATCAACCCAAAGCTTGAAACGAAAAGCAGTAAATGAAGAAGTAGGATGTGGCTTAGTGAAGACATCAGTAAGTTGATCCCGAGAGGAAATAAAACGAATCTGAATTTCCTTCTTGGCAACTCTATCTCGGACAAAATGATAATTGACCTCAACATGTTTTGTGCGAGCATGAAAGACAGGATTCGCAGACAAATAAGTGGCACCAAGATTGTCACACCAGATGATAGGAGCAGGAGCAGAAGCAGACGGAATCTGGAGATCTGTTAATATGTACTGAAGCTAGATAACCTCAGCAGTGCCATCGGCTAAGGCTTTGTACTCAACTTCAGTAGAAGAGCGAGTAATGGTACGTTGCTTACCAGATTTCCACGAAATCGGCGTCTGCCTAAAGAACACAAGGCAACCACTTGTAAATTTTCTATCCTCAACACTGCCTACCCAATCTACATCTGTAAAACCATGTAAGGCAAAAGAGGAACTACGAGTAATATGCAAGCCATGGGATGTCGTGCCCCGAAGATAACGCAAGATGCATTTCATGGCAGCCCAATGAGAATCTGTAGGAGCATGCATAAACTGACAGACTCTGTTAACAGCAAAGCAAATATCCAGACACGTAAAAGTGAGATATTGAAGAGTACCCATAATTTGATGAAAGCATGTAGCATCAGAAAATAATGGATCGGGCAGAATGGTAGCTTTGGATGTAGAGCTAGGAGTATCAACAGTTTGCAAGATAACATACCAGCCCAAGTGAGGATATCAAGTATATTTATGCTGGCGGAGCATAAGACTCAAACTAGTAGACTGAACCTCAATCCCCAAAAAATAATGAACAGAACCCAAGTCGCGAAGCTTAAATTTTGAGCTCAGTAGCTGAATGAGGCGTTGGAGCAAAAGAGAGTTGTTACCCGTAAGCAGAATATCATCAACGTAGACCAGAAGATAACAAATATCAGCACCAACGGAAAAGATAAACAATGAGGTATCCACCTTAGATGCATGGAAACCAATAGATAACAAGAAATCATTCAGACGAGTGTACCAAGCCCGCGGAGTCTGTTTTAAACCATATAGAGATTTATGTAAGCGACACACATGAAAGGAGAGAGCAGAATTAACAAAACCTAGAGGTTGTTTCATGTAGACCTCTTCATCAAGAACACCGTTAAGGAAGGCATTATGAATATCAAGCTGATGAATTTTCCAACCACACGAAATGGCAATGGAGAAGACTAATTTGGCGGTCGCCTGTTTGATGACAAGACTAAAGGTTTTAGAGTAATCAATACCTTCTTGCTGAGTGAAACTCCTAGCAACCAGACGCGCTTTATATCACTCGATGCTACCATCAGATCTACGTTTAATCTTATACACCCACCGATGAATAGGTTTCTCACGGGCTGAAGAATATATATAAAAAACAATAAAAAACTTGTTCAATTTAACATGTTAAATTCACAAAACAAGGTAATGGAAATAAATAATTTCATAAAAAGTAAATTAAAAAAAAAACATAAAGTCTAACTAAAAAAAACATAAAGTCTAAATCCTAGCTAATTCAATGTTGTGAATCCAATGTTGGAGGTTAAAATTCTAAAAAAATTAAATTAAATTAAAAAACAAAAAATAATCAAGGGTTATGAAAATGAAAAGAACAAAAGATTTGTGGATGAAATTGAATAAAAAGTTATATTAAAAAAAAAGATGAAAAAAAAGGTGGTTTGATTCAAGTGGGGTAAACTTGTTGAACTTGCAACATAGGTTACGAAAATGAGAAATAAGATCGCGAAAAAAAAAACATGAAACTCAAATCTCAACCAACCTAATGTTGAAGGATGAAATTGTAAAATTCAAGTCAAACAAAGTTAACCCTCAAATTCATGACATGAGTAATAAGATCGCGATAACTCTATAGAAATAAAATTTAAAAAAAAAACAATGAATGTCAATTCCCAACCAACCAAAAGTTAAATAATGGAATTGAAAAAAAAAAGAAATTCAACCCGGGTTATATGATCGCGATAACCCCAAAGAAAATAAATTGAAGAAAAAATATCAAATCTCATATCCCAACCAACCCAATATTGAAGAATAAAAATAAAAAAAAAAACTAAAAACAACCTGAGTCAACTCAAGTTAACCCACCAACTTCATAATATTAGTAATGAGAATTAGATAACCCCATATAAAGCAAACTGAAAATAAATATGAAACTCAAATTTCAACCAACTCAATGTTAGAGGATGAAATTGAAAAAAAAAATTGTATGAAAAAGGAAAAAAGCCATCCCCTGGTAACCCAAGTCAGAAAATTGTATTAAAAAAAGTCTTCTCAGTACCATCTACTTGGCAAAGAAAGATAATAACAATGTTTTGAAATTGAAGGCGGCAACAGCAGCCAAAAATAATTTAAAACCATCTACTTGGTACATATAAGTTGATCAAGGGTTGCTAATTTGTAACGAATGGCATACAGTTTTACCATATCAACAACATGAAAATTGATAATTGATGTGAATCCCAAATCTATTATTCTATTTCTTTATTAATTATCATAAAAAAAACATTTATTAAATGTGTTGTCCTCCAACTCTTTCCATAAAAAGAAAGAGTTGTGAACCACCACATACATTTGATCATGGACAAAAGGTAATCAAATAGTTGCCTCCACTAGGACAAGTAAACGTGCTCGTTTTATCATCATAAGCATAACTATAAGCTTGAGGACACTGCTTCTTGAAGATCATCGAATAATGGTTAGGAGGACATTTGTCAGGTGTACTGTACTCTCCTGTGCAGCAGAACTGCGGCTGGTTAAATGCCAAACACGCGCTCTTGCAGGCAATCACAGTCCCATCTGGCCCCCTCACTGCTAAACTAGGATCACAAACAGCATTCACGTTAGCTGCACAGCTTGTAGAACTGCAGCCAGGAGAACCTCCTTGCGGGGTTACCGAAATTGGGATGTTAAAGCCATCAACAAGGCTAATATCATAAAAATCTAGCCCACCACTACCATTTAGAGTAAATTCTGCCAGGGATGCTGGTGGGATCGCACCGGCTCCATTGCATTCTATGACACCAGAGGCACAGTCAGCAGTAGCACAAACAAACTTTCCTGAGGCATCTGTAGAGCATTGCGTTCTGGCCCACAAGCGGCCAGACCATGTTGCAGGGACACTTAGCGAATATGAAGCACCTGTTGCCAATGTGAAGCCAGTTGAAGATATAGGCGGACGGCCAGCAGCCGTTAGAGTTCCTGGCCAGACTGTGTATGGACAGTTGTTTTTGACGACGAAACTCACAGATTGAGCTCCTGCATGCGTGCAAGCTGCGCAAGATGCATTTTTTGTTCATATCAATAACTAAATCGATCTTAGTCGATTCAAAGAAAATTTTAAACAGTCATGCGGTTCACGAGTAAACTGATTCGAAAATATTTTTATTATCAAATAAAAACACAAACAAGTTTTAAATACATCAAACTCTAATTTATGTGAATCTATTTTATTTTTATTTTTTCATATAAAAAGAATAGGACTTGAATCTAAGACTTGGCCTTCGTTTTCTCTACGGGACTAAACGTCCGTACATAATTCAATATTTAAAATCTTGCATTAATTCACTTATTTTTCTTTTAAAAAGATAACATAACCCGGGTTTTTTTTAATATTTTTTTTTCTTTTTTATTTTTTATCCTGAAACTCCCTCCAGGATATGTTTATTGGATTCACGAAATCCATTGAATAATGAAAACTAATTAATATTGCATATGCAAACAGAAAATATATATGTAGAATAATCAAAGTGAATAATATGCATAATAGAGTTTTGCATGCAAGAATCTAATATATGTAATATTGTAAAACTACTTGCCACAGAGGAAGATGACGAGGGTGAAGGTAATTATAGCAAAGGGCATACGACTCTCCATTGTTGCGATTCTTCGATGGGCTGAATTAAGACCTTTTCAATCTTTTTCAAGAGATTTGAGGTAAGCAAGAAACACCCTATATTTTGAAAAGATTGTGTGTGCCAGTTAATATATATATATATATATATATATATATATATATATATATATATATATATATATTGTTAAATTTGCAGTGGAAACTTTTGGAGCAACCAAACTTTTGGGTCCGCACAATAAATTAGTTGCATTGTTAGAAACAACACAACCATATAGATTACGTTGTTCTCAAAAATGCATCACCTAGGAATTAAAGAAAATTGAGAATCTTAAAATAGACATTGGTCTTACAAATTTATGTATTAAGTTACTTATGTCTAATGAAATATCGATGTTATCCTTACCACATCTTTTCAAATAAAAAGTTACATTTACAATATGTTTTCTAAATTTATTCTACATATGTTATTAATTATCTAAATTTATTTATAATCTTATTTAAGATTTTTTTAATAAAAAATTAATGTCAGACCATATGAATAAAAAACTTGTCGATAAAGAAAAATCTTGATGTTAATCCCTAAAAATATGTGATTTCATCGATTTAGAAAAAAAAAAATGTTGATCTAAAAAAATAGGTGATAAAAATAGGATATTTCATTGGTTTAAGAAGATTTTGACGTTAATCTCTAAAAATAGGAGATTTCATTCATTTAGAAATTTTTTTACTTTAATCTTTAAAAATAGAAGATTTCATTAATTCAAGAAAAATTAGGCATTAATCCCAAAAATATATAATTTCATCAATTTTGAAAAAATATGATGTTAATCCTTAAAAATAATAGATTTCATCAATTTAGGAAAAGTTGGATGTTAATCTTTAAAAATAGAAGATTTCATTGATTTAGGAAAAAAATCGATGTTAATCCCTAAAAAATATATGTGATTTTGTTTATATAGGAAAAAAGGATGTTAATCCCTAAAAATAAGGGATTTCATTGATTTAGGAAAAAAATCAACATTAATCCCTAAAAATAGGTTATTTATTTGATTTAAGAAAAAAAAGATGTTAATCCCTAAAAATAAGGGATTTCATCAATTTAGGAAATAAATTTATGTTACTCCCCGAAAATAGACTATTTTGTTGGTTTAGGGGGAAAATGGCATTAATCCTTAAAAATAGATGATTTCATCAATTTAGAAAGAAAAAAATGAACATTTATAACTAAAAATAGTGTGATTACATTGATTTTTAATAAATATTGATGTTAATCCTTAAAATAGGGGATTTCATTAAAAAACCTATTTGCGAAAATGGGCGTTGGACCCGTATGGATGGTGAAAATTGAGCTTTAGCCCTACTTTATTGAACATGTCTAGAATGACCCGAAGGGTGCCAATTATACTCATTGGGTCTATGTGAGGCTAGGTTAACCCAGTGCAGGTCCACTTGCAACAAAAAAGATAATATGTCATAAAACACAGATAATATCCAAAAAAAACATGATTACAAATAAAAATGATAAAAAGAACATGATAGTTTTTTTTAATTTTCAATCATAATGTTATCACTTCGAGAGTGACCCTGCTGATAGAACAACAATTTACTTAATAATAAAAAGGCGAATCAAAAGGGTATTGTCAAAGGCACCCTTCAACTATTGATCCTATTAAAGTTTAACAAAACAATTTCTTTTGAGAAACATAAAACCGCAATTCAATCATAATAGCATACAATCATTATTTATATATTTATTTTTTATGTGAAAACACCGCTATAGTACTTTTTTAAAAAATACATCCACATGAAAAACCTATCATAATGAAAAATTAAAAACATATAAGAAAAACCAAGCGTCCAATACTCGGGGCATCATATCCTAGAGTTGCCACACCATGGTATAAATCACAACACTTTAAGTGTCACAAACATTCACAATAATACGTAATCAATCTTAATAGATAAACATTTCATCACAATATCTAACAACATAACAAAAAAATTATTCAACAATCAATTTAGGATTCAACAACCTTCTAGAGTGGCTAAAGTCAATCGAAATGATTTAAATCAAGGGAAGAAGTCGTTGGACTATTAAGGGTAGTATTGGCACATGACAGCCACGTATTGGTGTGTGATAGCAGTTGTTGGTGGTATGTGGGTTCACGCGCTAATGATGGTTGTTGTTACTCATTTTGGGACACCACGTGCTAGAGACGGTGTATACTTTTTTTAAAACAGAGTATAGGAGTTTAGCTCATATTCGCCAGAAGATTGACAAAGCACAGAAAGAAATATTTTTGTGTTTTGAAACCTTATTTGAGCTGTTTTTTGCTCTTTTTATCCTTCCCCTTTACTACCAAAATCATCAGGTTTTCTTAGGTTGATCAGGATGTCTTCATAATGCTAAATTCGTTCTTTTTTATCTGGTCTTTAAGGTTGAATAAATCCCTCAGAATTTGCACTAAAAAAATAGTTTTGCTGCTGTCGTTTTTTTGGTTCCAACTTAGGCTCCGATTCTGACTCAGTTTCGTACGATATCTAACCATCCTAGGTATATTCTGTCACTCATGACATGTTGAAAAATTGACCTGCACCTTTATTAGGTCCTAGGGATCATTGTTCTTAGGGCAGATTCTCAATCAGATTTGGATGCTTAGCATTGTCAGATCAAGAACCTTTTTGACCAACTAGATTACTGCCAGATTCTATTCTCTAAAACGATTTTATCTCACTTCGACTCCTTCATCAAAGTTGTAGTCCTAGACGCGTAGATGATTTTGGCTTTTGAATCGCTTGATTTCGATATCAGAAGCTCAAGATATTCGTGTTTGAATATCTAACATGAAGGCAGAGAATTCTGCCGCGAGAAGGATATTGACCCGAGTCTGCACTAAAAAAATTCTATTTTTGGCTTAGTTTTTGTGATTTTTGTTCGTAGTTCATACTCTCAGTCATATCAGGATTCTCGACATTCGTCAGTTTTTGAGTCAGACCCGGAAATCTCTTTTGACCAACTAGATTGCTGCCAGTTTCTGTTCTATAAAACGATTTTATCTCACCTCGACTCCTTCATCAAAGTTGTAGTCCTAGACACGTAGATAAATTTAGGCTTTTTAATCGCTTGATTTCGATATCAGAAGCTCAAGATATTCCCGTTTGAATATCTAGTGTGAAAGCAGGGATTCCTGACCGCGAGAAGGATATTGACCCGAGTCTGCACTAAAAAAATTCTATTTTTGGCTTAGTTTTTGTGATTTTTGTTCGTAGTGCATACTCTCAGTCATATCAGGATTCTCGGCATTCGTCAGTTTTTGAGTCAGACCCGGAAATCCCTTTTGCCCAACTAGATTACTGCCAGTTTCTGTTCTATAAAACGATTTTATCTCACCTCGACTCCTTCATTAAAGTTGTAGTCCTAGACACGTAGATAAATTTAGGCTTTTGAATCGCTTGATTTCGATATCAGAAGCTCAAGATATTCCTGTTTGAATATCTAGTGTGAAAGTAGGGATTCCTGACCGCGAGAAGGATTTTTGCCCAAGTTCGCGGGACTGATTCGAAGGATTTTTTTTGGACCAAGGACTGAATTGAAATGTGCTAAATTGAGGGATTGAATTGAGGAAGGACATTGAAAGTTGGAGAGGGGGGTTGGATCATCATAAATGACAGGATTTTTACCACACCGAATAAGGAAAATAGGACCTTGCAGCTGCACCCTCCAGCTGATTTCTTTCTCTCTTTTTTTCGCTGCAAATTCCTGCTGTTTTTCCTTTATCATCATGCCTGAATTTTGGAGCTGCAACCACGTTTTTTCTTGCCTCATTTGAAAGGGAGCAGCTGGCCCTATGGAAGGAAAGAAAATAGCCACACCCTCCTCTAAAACTGGAAAGAAATCAGACGTAAAGCACCAACACAAAATCAGAATATTGCAGCTTCCTTTTGCGTTTTTTTACTGCAAATCAGTAGGGATTTACGTCCTAGAATTAATGCATTAAATCTTTCCTAAATAGAGATATGTTAGACTATATATAAACCCCTCTAATGACCTAGCAAGGGGCGGCAGAAAGAGAGCAGAAAAATAGGAAAAGAGAGAAAAAAACACAGCAAAGAGAGACAAAAAACGCAAGATAGGCAGAGTAAAAAAAACACAGTAAATAGAGGGAGTTTCTTTCTTGCATTCGGGTGTTATTGTGAGGAAAGAGGAGAGAAAAAAGACAAGACAGACAGGAGAGATTTGCTGCTAAACCTTGACAGCAACGTTCGCCTGGTTTTCCATTTCATCTTTTGCAAAAAAAAAAACGTTGAGACCTGCAGGTATAAGTCTGAACTTTCTCCTCCTTTGCTGCTTTTAAATCTGTTGTGTTGACGTTTTGGAAACCAGTTTTATCTTTGCTCTGCACATTTGTTTTTAATTTTAGACTACAATGAACGCTTGCCTTTTGTTGTTCCTGACGTTTTAAAAACCTGTTTCTTCTTTTTTTTCTTGTCTTTCTTTCGCTGGTTTATAAGGAACCATGGGAGGGGGGCTGTTGTTTCTTCATCCTCAGCTCCCTTTTCTGTTCGTTCTTTTTTTCTGCTTCTTGAGAGATTAGCCGACCATGGTTTTGTTTTTCCTATATACATGAATAAAGCATTTTTTTTCTTTCTTTCTTTCTTACTGTCTGCGTGGGGGAGTTAAAGCAGGTTTTAGTTTTGTCAAAGAAAGGGGTTTTGTGGGTATGAACACTGTCACTAAAATGGGTTTATGGGGATGAACACTGTCACTAAATTCTGTTTTATTTCTCTCCTGTTATTTTTTTTTAGTTGCTTTAAGCTTTTCTTGTAAATTTTAGAATATATGTGACGATTGGTTTCCTTTTATTGCGATTCTTGTATTTAATTGTGATGCTTGTGGTTTTTTTTAAAAAAAAATGTTTTCTTGTGTGTTGCATACGGCCAATACCCTAACATGTTTTGAACGCTCTTTTTTTATATACAGAAAATATTGGAAGTTCCGAATTAAAATGTGTTTTCGCATGGATTTCTTAAACACAACAAAAATTATTTTCTTGCATTTCTGGATTTTACAACATGTTTGTAAAACTCCAAAGGGTATTGGCCAATATTTCAAAAAATATAAAAATCTTATTTTGGGGGGAATTCATCTATTATTCACCGCTAATGTTTGGATAAAGAAATCCTTAAAGGACGAATATCCAAAATATTATTGGGAGTAATTTGTTATTATTCACTGTTAATATTTGGATAAAGAAACCCAGAGTGGTAAATATCTAAAATAATTTTCTAGGAATAATAAATCCGCACACATCCTTGAAAGAAACCTTGATTCTAATCGAGGACATTTCAATTTTTTACCCCACGGTTTACAAGTTGTGAGAGTATAAAACACTAAGACAAAAAAAAAAAGGTTTTTAAAGCACCCTAGATTTCTAAATTTTTCTCCCTCCTCCTTGCAATTTACGAGTCGCAAACTCTTGAAAAACTAAGGGGAAAATGAGCTTTTAAAGCACATGGAACTTCCTTGGATTTCTATCCTAATAATTTTAGTTTGAATCAAAACCTAGAAAACTGATGGGATTAGAAAACACCAACACCATAGCAATTATAAGACAAACCAAACACCAAGCAGCTTACCTTAGGTAGGGCGTACTAGGGGTGCTAATACCTTCCCTTTACGCAACCAGTCCCTTGCCTTAGAATCTCTGAAAGACCAGTTAGGTTTCCTAGTGACCATAATACTAGGTGGCGACTCCCTTATTCACAATAAAACAAAAGACCCCGAAATCAATCGAGGATCACCGCGCTCCACTCGCGAGGGTGCGATAATGGTCACAAAGGTGGTCAGCCAGATAGGGCGTGTCATCTCTTATCTTCTCTTCCATGTCGGTGATGTATTCCACCACTATTTGAAGAGGGAGATTAAGCCACTTAAACATTTTATTTTTCTTTCTTGTTTTTCTTCTACCCCCACCACTACTTCCATTTTTACTGACACTATTATTGCTGGTTAGGAAGTTGTTGTGATGATGTTGAAAAGGGATAATAATTTTGATGGTGGTGTTTTGTTTTGGTTGGTGAGATCAAGAAAGAGGATGGTTGGATTTTGGTCATGACTTAAGTTGTATTGGGTTATGATAATCATGATCGATGTTACTACTAGAGTTGTTGGTGTATGTCATTAGCAGCTGCTATCAGTGGTTAGAGGGAGTAGTTGTCGTCGATGGTGAATGTAGAGTGTCGCACGTCCCCCGCGCGGCGTCTGTGGTGATTTTTGTTTTTGTTCGTTTGATTGGTTCTTGAGAGTCACCACCTAGTATTTCATTGAAGGGTTACTAGGAAACCTGAGTGTACTGGTCTTGTCAGAAATTTGCGGGTAAAGGACTGATTGTGGCTAGGAAAGGTATTAGCACCCCTAGCGCACCCTACCTGAGGTAAGTTACATTGTGATTTAATGTGATAAAGAAGTTTTAAAAATTATCTTTTCATCGGATATTAGAAATACGACTTACATGTAAGTTCATAATCATTTATCGTGAGCAAATCAAAACATTAAATTCTTCTTTATTCTTTGTGATTTTATCATAAAAAAACATCCATAAAAAAAAATACAAACACACACATTCACTTTTACTATATTTTTTTTCTTTTCTTTTTTACATTCACATTTACACACAACAAATTATTAAAAAAATCAAAACTAAACGAACAGTACATTAAATAATTTATGATTTACAAAATAACCCCCCCCCCAAATTTAGAGCAGTGTTGGGAAGACTTCTTGCACTTCAGGAATAGTGGCGGCGCGTCTTCTCCACATGCCCCTGCCACTAGTGGTGTGTGGGTTCACACACCACCACAAGAACAAACCGGGAAACAAGGCAATCGAGATTGGCTTCTCCTTTTCCTTTCCTCGTCGGCGGTGAGGATCACTGTCACCTGCAATAAGAGAAAAACACACAAGCAGCAGTTGATTTTAAGTTTTCCTCCTTGTTTTCAGATCTACCTCTCTCTTCTCCTTTTTCATATCTGCTTCTTTCTCTCTGCAAATCCCTTTTTTTTCTTATGTTTCAGGTGGTCGGCGGTAGGATCAAGGGACTGCTAGCGAATGGGTTTCTGTCGCGTCTGTGCAGCTACCGAAAGTTTAAAATCCCAAAGCAGGGTTTCTCCTTTTTTTTTCAGAGAGGGGGGCGGCCGAAAGATCAAATGGGTTTAGCTTTCTCCCTACTAGGGGTGTTTAAAATAACCGATTAACTGAGAAAACTGATAAAACCAAAGAAAATTAACCAAAAAAACCGAACCGAAATGAAAAACCGATTAAACCGATTGTCAAAACCATAAATTTCAACAGGTCCGATTTGGTTTCGGTTTTGAACTAGAAACCGGTACAAACCGAACCGGACCCACTAAAAGCCAAAAGTTACACAAATCTGAGGTATAAATAGTTAAACTGTAACCTAACCCTAACAGTTAATATAACCTTTCTGCCTGCCTCTCATAAAAGCCGCTGCCTGCTCCAAAAAAATTCTCAATCTTTCTCTCAATTAATTTTCATTCTTCCTTTCCTAGTTTCCCAAGCTTCCTTTCAACCCACTCTCAATCATCCTTTCCAGTGGGTTGTTGAATGAGCTTTCAATTTCAATGTGAAGGTCACAATTTTCAACATCACATACACATCCAAAGATTATAAGCCTCTGTAACTTGAAAATTTACAGTAGCTTGTACTTGCTATATATACTCCATAGGAGAAGAACAAAGCTACCACAAAGACAATATCTTTGTCACTTGTATCTTTTTCTTGTTCTTATCTTTCCTCCCTTTTCATTCTTAGTTGTCTTTCTTGTGATAAGTATTCGTGGTAATGGTTGAGATCGATGGGATTAATGGCAATGAAAACCATGGAGGAGTTGTTTTGGATATTAAAGATAATTATCCATCTAGCTCCATCAAGAAAGTTTCTGTCTTGAACTTCTCTGTGCCTTTCATGCAAAAGGGCTGTAAAATCTATCTTCTTTTTGTGCGGCTGTGCTTGTGTTTTCTCCTTGCCATATGAAAAATCCGGATGATAGGATTAGGTTTCCCGGTTTTTTTGCCAAAAAACCGGATTTAACCGAACCGGACCAATTCGGTTTGAACCGGTTTTCGGTCCGGTTCGATTAATATTTCACAAAATTAATGTAATGCAGTTCGGTTGGTTTTTTGAGTCTAAACCGAACCGAACCGAACCGTGAACACCCCTACTCCTTACAAATGTGTAAAATTGTCCCCCTTGTGTATATGTTGGAAACTCCTATTTATAGGTAAAAATATTGTTAGGTCCCCAAACTTGGTGCTTCAACTTCATTTTTTTTATAAAATTTTTTTTATTTTATTTTTTTTCTTATCAACATCGACTCAAATAAGAAAAATCATTGATTTTAAAAACAACGCATTAAAATTCGAACGCATTCTAAAGACCTTTAAAAATTTAAATTCTTTTTAGACAATGCTGATAATGCTAAAAACAATGCAAATATATAAAAAAAAACATATTTTTTCTAGATTATCATTGTTTTCGCTATTTTTAGATTTTTTTAAAATTTTATCAAATAAGTAGGCCAAAAATTGGATAACAACATAAAGATAGAAGTCATCGATAGTTGGCTGTTGTGAAATGATAAATGGTGGCTAGCCTTTTTAATATGGTGACAAAAGTCAGCTTATGGAGTTGTTGGTGTGGTAGTCTATGGTGGTTTTAGGTTGAAAAAAATGGTTAATGGTGGTTATTTAGTGGCTAGGTTTCAGTGAAGAAAAAGACTCTTCTATTTTTTCTTTTTTCTACTCTCACTTCATTTTTTTCTTTTCTCTCTTAAGTTTTTCTTCAAAGGTGGTTAGTGTATCTTACCCTCTCCTTTTTTTCTTCTCTCTAATTTTTTTATGAAGGCGAGGGCTTTTTTGATACCTTTTTCTTTTTCTATTTATAGGCAAGGGGGTAGGTTTTAGAATCCTTATAAGTGGTGTCATAACTCATTTCTGAGTCATTCTTCAAATTCAATTTTTTTCTTTTTAAAATAAAAATCAAAAAATAAAATAAAAATAGCAAGAAGAATAGCATTTTTGGCAAAAACAAGTTGGGAGAATTTCAAATGAGGAAAAAATCATATTGCAATTTCAGATGGAATTGAGAGCCTAATTTCACCCCATCTTACCCAACACTTGAAAGACAATGTAAATTCAAGGTCAAGTTACATGATTACTGAACAAATCTGCATAAAAATTAAGCCCGTGGACATGATTAGATATTTAATACGCTAATTTGATTTAATCTTGAGCCAAATCAAGAATTTAATTATGTTTAAAAATTAATTTGGGTCCAATTAAATGATTTAATTAGGTGCAAGGTCTTAATTATACTTTAAATTGGTCAAATTAATTTTATTAGGGGTTTAATTGGTGAAAAACTAAGTTTGGGAGCCCAATTTGAGCATAATTAAGAAGATTAGAATTTTAGATCAAATTTAATTTTTACCAAGTCAATTGGTTCAAATCAAGGGTAGAATTGTAAGAAAATTAAAGTTTTAGGGTCAATTAAGAGCTAAATTGAAGAAATCCACAATCAATAACCTTTATGTAAAAGGCGTCGAACTATGGGGATAAAATTGGATGAAATCAGGGGTGAATTTGAAGAAAATTGAAAGTTTAATGATTAATTGAGGGTCAATTTGCATAAATTTAAGACCAATCACCAAAATATATAAAAAAAAAAAGACGTTGAAACCCAGGGCTAAAATTGAAGTTCATCAGGGGAAAATTGAAGCTAATCAGGGGTGTAATTGAAAGAAATCATAAATCGAAGGACTAAAATGAACTTTACCAAAATAGTGTCATTTTAGTTACTGTTCATCTTCTTATTTATATTTTCGCCTGAAAAGACTGCTCAAGGAGCAACCTTCCCAAAGCATTTTAATGGTTCATCTCTCAACTAAATTTGACAAAACTTGCACACAAACGATGGCCTGACATCTAACTACACCATAATGTGGTCACCATAATGTGGTCCGTTCTGGCCGATTGACGCCACTTCCCCAAAATAGCCAACCCGACCAGCCTGTTTTCACAGTAACTCTTCCAGTTCATGATGGCCACTTTGAGCTAACGGTTAGGATCCTTCGAGGTCAAATCAAGGGCTAAGATTTGACACAATAAAAGATAAAATATCTTTCTTCCACCCTTTATAAATAGGGGTGGATTTCATGGCCTAAGGAAGGAGAAATCTAAAGCCAAAGTTTGAAAGAAAAAAAAAAACAGCCCCTACCCCTGTTTTTCCAGCCTCTTTCTTCACCTCCTCCACCGTTGATCTCAGTCACTCTTCCTCCTCCACTATTGTGTCCTCACTCACCACAACCTCAGAACCATTGTGAGTCGCCAACACCACCACCAGCCAACCACCTCACCTAAGGAGCAGCCACTGTGAGCTTCCCTCTCTCCTCTACAAGCTTTTGCTTCTTCCTCCCACAGCTAACGTCGACCACCATTTCTTCCACCAACACCTCCTGAGCCACCAACCAGACCTCCTCATCACGGCCACGATCCCCATGCCAGGCAACCTTCTGCCCTTTCTTCTCCTTCTTTTTCATCCCCCGTAACAGCTGCATGCAGAATTTATTTTTACATACAGCGACTAATTAATTAACGTGGTCGCTAGGTTGGGCCAGCAACCACGTGGGTCGTGGGATGGACTTGTTCCAGCCCAACCCATAAGGTTAGGTCGGGTCCAGCCCACTTAAAAAAAAAGGGCTTGTTAGGCCGCCAGTCGGCCCAACCTGACTAGGTCGAGCTAGACCCATTTCGGCCCATCTTGGATGGTTGGGTCGGGTCCAGCCCAATTTATAATAATAATAATAATAATATATTATATTAAAAAAATAAAAATAAAAACTCCAAAAATTTTCCAAGGGTCATTTCAAAATATTTATGATTTTCTTGCATGTTTTTTCAACAATTTTGCATAGTATCAGGTTGTATATTTACATTGTAAGATACAGATCCAGTATTATAATACCCGATTTTCTCCAAAACTCTTCTAAACAAAATTCAAAAAAATCTCAAAACAAATTAAATTAATTTCCTCTTTCAAAAACAAAAAAAAATGTTTTGTTTTCATGCATAAAACAAAATCCTAAAATTTTTCCAAGTATGTTTTCATATAAAAAAACAAAAACAAATTGCATATTTATCACATTTTAAAAATGCAAAAAAAAAAGTGAATATTGTAACTAGTTTATGATTATCCATTAGGATTTGGCCAAAATATTAAAAACTCTTCACCAATCATTTTGTTCATATTAGGGTTTAGATGTAGACTTTAATTTTTTTAGGTGTAAAACTACACGGTAGAGTATATCATCAGGTATTAAAAATACAAAGTTGAAATAAATATACACTGCTCAAATTTAAACTTTAAAACGGTTAAGATTTAGCCCGATAAGGTAGAAATTTTCTCACGAAGGGAAATCTGCCTTTGACTTTAGAAAAAGACCAACAAATAGAAACTTGACTTAAAATAACAATCAAATAACAATGCAGCTTACCTTAGCTACGGTGCACTGGAGGCGATGCGTTTTTCTCTTGAACAACCAGTCCCTTACCCAGACTCTTATGGACCATAGGTTTTCAAGCAACCATAATATTAGGTGGTGACTCTTGAATCTTATAATCATAATTTTATGATTAAACTCAAAACCATTTTTCTTTCCAACAACACATGTCTTAGAAGGCTCATAGTGTGTCGCCTGACATCGCCCCGCGACAGGTGGAACAATAATATCCTTTAATTTCTTTAAGGTTGATTTTGACCCTTTCCCATTGATAAATATATGGTACAACATGCTTGAGTTGGCTTTGACATGCTTATTCAAACATTAATTATGATATGATTAGATTGTTTATGTTCTCACTAAACCTCTCTCATCATTTAAGTTTATGTTTCTACTATCCAATCTAAATGTGGTGTCTTCCTCATTAACTTGTGAGGGAGTATTGAAGCAATATGATAAAATATAATTCTAGGATTACACCTAATTATTTGTTGTATTATTAGTAATGTATATATTATATTTGGGTCT
This sequence comes from Populus nigra, assembly GCF_951802175.1. Lineage (NCBI taxonomy): Eukaryota > Viridiplantae > Streptophyta > Magnoliopsida > Malpighiales > Salicaceae > Populus > Populus nigra. The sequence goes on along the minus strand of NC_084852.1, from coordinate 26,699,506 downwards.
ATTACACAAAGCCCATTAATATTAGCTAAGGTTAGTTATTTACATATGTATATACATGTAATGCATGTGTGCATATTTATTATTAAAGATAATATAAGGCAACAACTATAAAAGTATAGCTCATAACAATTTCTTCTCTTTCTCTCGAGCTAACTCCCCCAAGCTATTTCTCTTCATTGTTCTATTGTGTCAAATATTTTTTATTGGCACGTGTTACTTCAAAAAACAAATCTGAAATATACATAAAAGGCAATATATTCCACAAATAGTTCCATTCCACCCCTAGTTCAAATATGATAATATGATCTATTTATTTACTTTTATTGCGTTGCTTATATGCATTAGTAGAATGCATTTGATGATGAACGGCAAATAAATCACATGAAGAGTGACGAGGTCGAACTCTAGAGGATCAAGCATTCTCGAAACTTGCCTCGCTTACGTCGTTTCTTTGCACCTTTGTCTTTGTCTTTCTTGGAGATAGAGCCCTTTATACTAGCTTCTTGCCTCTCTTCAATTCTCAACCTTCTTTTTCTGTACGGCAATTAAACCAATTCAAGCTATTAGCTTCTTTAATATTGGGTAGAAAATACGTAGTTTTTTTTTTTTTGTCTAACCCCTTTTAATATGTATTTATTGTGTACTAAATTCTCCGGGAGAGGTAACAAGAGGTACGAATAATGATGCTTTTTTTCTTGTATAGTTGTATTGGATCATTGAAAAGAAAAGGCGAATTTTTTTAATGATAATATAGATTAAAAATCTAATTTTGAAAAAGGAAATCCTGCTAGGAACAAAAAAAATCAAAGAAAATGATACTATTTCAGGAAAAAAAAATCACTCTGATGCTGAATGCATATCATAATGTAACTACTGAAACCCTAATCACTATAAAATTATAGCAAGATTATTTTAGTGTCAAACACCAATTACAAATAAGCATTATTGAATTCTCTCTTATTCATCAAGGGGAAAAAAAACTCTAAGAATGCAAATTATGAGGCTTCTTTTGGGGGGCAAGACGTGAAGGAAAAGCATCAAATTAATTATTGCTAATAAGTGATATCTTGGAAGACATCATTTCCTTTTATTGTTCTAACTGTTCTCACGTATTTGTTGATTTAACTGAAGAAGAAAACATTGCAAGCAAGGTATAGAAATCATGACTCACAGTAAAGTTCAAAGAAAGGCATGCATTATCAGTTTATCACAACATAACGGGTTTATTTATTTATTTATTTAGATCCAAACCTAGCGTATTCCTTTTACTATTTTTTGTATTTGTAAAGTGAAAGGAATTGGATGCCAAGAACATGCTAATTTTCCAAAGGATGGAAATTTTGATAGCTAAAGCTTTTTTGTAAATACCAACAAAAGAAAAAAAGGATTTGAGTGACTGCAAAAATCCGAAATTGAACTTGGAAGATTCGAACTATGAACTATTTTTTAAAATAAAATAAAAAAAATTATTCTCCCTTTGAAACCAAATTGTTTTGGACAACGATACGCTCACTTTGAACATTCGTTTTTGAAGGGGAACAACGCAGAAAGGAGCACTAAATATTCCAGCACCACTCACCAAGAAACATCAAACCAGGGCTTAACTTTTAAATCAACAGAAAACCCAAGAGCAGGGTTTTCAACCAATTACGACGGGGTCTTTCAAAAAGAATTAGATACTTGTCTTGAGACAGACTCTCGGCGGGTCAGAAAAATACACCAGCCATAAAAAGGTAAGGCCAGGGTTTAGATAAAAAGTTATTCCTCATTCCGCTAGAGGGAACCAAAAATATCCTCTTACATGTGACTCCTAAGGAACCAGTGTCCTGTGACTTTGTGAGCTAGCGAATTTGTTTCATGAGCCCGCAGAGAAAAAAGGGTGTTTGGAAGCCAAACTTGTTTCATACCCTCTAAGAACAAGAATCCAGAGATACAAACAGGGATGAAAGGCCTGACCCAGCACGTAGGCAAGGATTAAGACTTTTTACATGCAGCCCAACTGTTAAGTTGGACTCGAAGAACTGTTGCGTACCCTAGTGGTTATTGGCCGAGGCCAGGCAACTGCACTAGCTGTCCAGACACCTTCTCCAGAACAAGATTTAATGAAAACTCAAAGGGCTTATAGTAAAAAAAAAAATAGTTTGAAGTAGAAAATATACCTCCAGGAAATGCCAAATACAGCAAATGGCTAGCAGAGAAACTCCACAGTCATGCCATCTTAGGCATTGTTGAATAGGGGGTTCAGATAATCATTCTTCGCTTATTGAACAGCTAGCGCGGTTGTCTAACCATGGTTTAAGAGATCGGCCCACAGCCATATTAAAGTTTGTTTCCATAGAGAAGGGGAGAGGGGCAAATGCAATTAAAGTCAGAAACGAATTGTCCTACCATATGCAGCTAATTTGTCTTTTAAATCGCAATTATTGCTGTGAAATTTAACAGATGAGCAACGGCACTACATCAGATTGCATGAAATTATGGCCAAAGACATTACAGCACAGAAAAATGTCCAAAAACGCCACATACATGAAAAATGACAATGAAGTTTGAAATATCAACAAAATTAGTCATCCATATGAAAAAAACATCCAATTCTCCCAATTGATCTAGGTTCTTAATACCAAAAGTAGAAAGAAAATGTCAAACACCAATGAAAAGATACTAACACGCCAAGCTACTGAACAAGAAACAGAGCAAACAAGTAGACATTATGGAAAAGTGCCACAAAACAATGCAAACAACAGAACGGACAACCCAATGAAGTCAATGACACCAAATGAAGATGTCACAAGGGGAAATGGAATTCTCATCAAACTTATCTGCCCCGTTTCCCTTTTTTGTTTTATGCATCAGATTTTGGGTTTTGGGTGAGTGAACCTCACTTGGCCATCATGACTTTGACAAATTCCTCATAGTTGATCTGACCATCACCATCCACGTCAGCCTCACGGATCATCTCATCAACCTCCTCATCTGTCAGCTTCTCCCCGAGATTTGTCATGACATGACGCAGCTCAGCGGCAGAAATGAAGCCATTCTGGTCCTTATCAAAAACTCTGAAAGCTTCCTTGAGCTCCTCCTCAGAATCAGTATCCTTCATCTTGCGGGCCATGAGGTTGAGGAACTCTGGGAAGTCAATGGTACCATTCCCATCAGCATCAACCTCATTTATCATGTCCTGGAGCTCTGCCTCAGTTGGGTTTTGACCCAATGAACGCATCACAGTCCCCAGCTCCTTAGTAGTGATGCAACCTGTGGTAAAATCAGAAACAATTATCATGTTGCTAGTGTTACCCCTTATCAAGTTCGGAAAATGAATACCATTCAAAAAAAAATCCTGATGTTGATGTGTTCATAGAGGACTCAGATACACAAAGATCAACAAATTGCATGTGGTATCGTAAAAATGAAAGGGCAAAAATCATTTGAAGTGAAAAGATGGAAACATATATGCATATCCACCACAAAGAACGCACATAAATCATAAAAAGAAACGAAAATAAGGATTCTAGCTGCATTTACAGCAAGATATACAAAGAAAAGCAGACAAATGCAGATCAAGTTCCAACCTTCTATTACTAAAAAAATAACACGGCAACGTTTTAATGCCATAAACATATGGGGTTATAAAACACAATAAACTTGGAAAGCCGCATAAGCACAAAACTTAGACAAAACGCCTAACATGATATAACAAGCATTGAGAGATATCCAAACACTATATGGCAATTATTCCTCTGGCTACTGCTACAATTCAACGATCAAATAAAGTAACGCCCACCCTCCACCACTTCGCCTTCGCCTGTCGACTCTCTGGCAACATTTGAACCTCAACTTTAATCATCAAACACAAAAATCCCTACAGTTCCAACAACGATTTGCCAAAGCAAGTTTACCAAAGTTTAAATCAATCAACATTTCTCAAACACAAAAGAAACAGCGCAATAAATGAACAGATACATCATCAGTCTCATCCCTACCGCAAATGCAAATGATTTCGCACAAAGCAGCAAATAAAAATTCCACTACAAAACACATAAAATCCATTTTCAAATTGTCTAAAAAAACAATCAATCAATCCGGTCAACCCGACCCGAACCAAATCAAAATATTAAAAAAAAAAAAAGATCGCGATCAAACCCTAGCACATTTCACAGCAGATCCCCAATGAAATGAAAAATTCTATAAAAATACAAGAAAAAGACCAATCGATGTGGATAAAACGCAGAAGAGAGACAGATCACGCTTAAAAAGAAGAAAAACTGCAATAAAACGAGAAAATAACAGAGGAAACAGATCTAAGAAAGAAAGAGGTGACGAAATAAGAAGAGATCTAAGAGAAGAGACCATCGCCGTCCTTATCGAATAGGCTGAAAGCTTCCTTGAACTCGGAGATCTGGTCTTCGGTGAGCTGATCGGCCATTTTTGTTTGGAGACTGGAGAGAAGGAAAATATCGGGGAGAGAGAGATGAATAGAAAATAGCAGGAAATGTGGTTATAATAATAGAGGATGATGATATTTGCTGGCTGGTTTTCTCGGTGCGTGCTTTGATAAAATCTGACTCTTGGCTTTGGAAAATAAATAGGCAATGGAGAGCGTCTACGTGGGGTTTATTTCTTTTCTTTTATATATATATAAAAAGGAAATGTGCCCTCGATGGTGGTGTTCCGCATCTGATTCTATCTCATCCGCACCTGATAATTCCTTTCCCTTCCCTCAACTCCTTCCTTTCTCCTTTACCACTCTACCCCTTCCAATTCTTCTTTCTCAATTTTCGCTTTTTCTTTTTTCTTTTTCCTTTATTTGGTGAGAATTAAAAATGGTAACTCTTGCAGTGACAAGACTTCCCAATTTATTAAAAAAAAAACTATCAATTTACTTTATACGGTGAATGAGTTTCTTTTTGAATTAAAATCATTATATATATTCTATTACATATTAATTTGGTTAAATCAGTGTATTTATATTTTGGTGATTGGGTTATGGGTTAATTAAATATTTATTCAAATAACTTTTTATTTTAAAGTAAAGAAAAATATTACTTGATAAATATTTTGGATATCTCTTTTACGATATTTAAGATTTTCGTAAAGTAAAGTCAATAATTTATATATAAAATGAGTAATAAATATATTAAAGAGTATTAAATTTCAAGAATAAAGTTGTTTTTATGATGAATATAAATGCATTTTTTAATGTTTAATATTGAACTTTTTACCTTGATAGTTTATAAGATATTTATAACTTATGAACCTTGTATTTTTTTAAGTAAAGAGGTTGAAGAGTCATTTTACTATGTAATATTAATGAGAGATAAAAATATCTTATGTATTAATGAGGAGAAAAAATAATTGGAATTAAAACACTTGCTAGACTATGAATATTAAATCATGTTATTGGGCTAAAAAAAGCTAGAGTCCAGAAAGACAGGCACATTCTATGAGGTTGGGCTCAGGTATTCTGCTCATGTCCACGATCTAAGCTAGGGTATGCAGCCTAAGCCCACAGGGTGTTGGATATGGATTTAGTAATTACACTCATGATTATTATAGACTTGTTTTAAAAATAAATATCTTCTATCAAATATTAAAATAAATATAGATAAATCTTGTTTCAACAATTTCTTATATGAAGTGTACCATTTTCATTTTATTTTCAATAAAATGAAAAATATGTGTCATTACTCACCAATTCATCAATATATATATATATATATATATATATATATATATATATATATATATTGTTTAAAATGCTTCAATTTATATGGTCAATCACTATAGAAGAAATTATATTATATTGATCTCTGTTATATGAACAATACCACCTTCAACATGTGTCAATCTATAATAGGTCAGTAGTTCATCAATGAATTTCTCTCAGTATAAAATGCTTTAATTTATGTTATAAATCACCATATATTCATATACATTTGGCATGTTTGGAAGTATGATTATAGTTGTTTTTTAAAGTATTTTTCATTTAAAAATATATTAAAAAGATGTTTTTTATTTAAAAAAAATCATTTTTGATATCAATATATTAAAATAATCTAAAAATACTAAAAAAATATTAATTTAAATTAAAAAAAATAATTTAATTTAAAAAAAAAACTCTTTTAAAACGTAAAAATAAAGTAATATAAACGCATTTATATGAAAATGGATAAAATTAACCTCTACTATTTTCAATCGATTTTCAGTAGAAACAGAATATGTACCCATTGTTTTAGTGATTTTTCAAAATTTTGATGAATTTATAATATGTTTAAAAGTGAGTTCAATGTGAATATCTAAGAGGATTTCAAATTTATAAGTTTTAAAGAAATGATCAGCATTCATTTTGGATTTCATTGCTTTGGCTTTCAAGTTTTCAACCCTTTCTCCTTCAGCTCTCCAAGTAACCATAATCAGGTTACACAAAATAATTTGATTGCAACAAGGAGAGCATCACCGAGACTAGAAGGAGGAGAAGGAGAGCGCTCTGATTACCTTCTCTTAAAACATACACTAAAGAGACTTGTCAATCTTTAGTTAATAACTTCCCACTCTTATTCACAATAATCTAACGAGATGCCAATGATTGCAACTCTTAAGAACTAAATTCACATCCTCAAACGAATTTTATTCAACCATAACCAATTTATAGTAATACGATCTAAAAAAGAGTTGAACAAAGAAATTTGAATTCTAGTATAATTATGTTTATTGTCTAGTTTTACAGCAACAATCATAATTCTCAATCCGACCATTGGATCAGGCTGCAAATTTATCCAGAGCTACCCGAAATATTATTCTATGTTGGGGTAAAAGTTTAGGTCAATCAGAATTTAGAAAGACCTTGCAATATATGGTAGAACAAAATGTACAGATTTTGTTATTTATTTCTTTTTGACTTGTAAACTTCTTATTTGGTAAGGATTGTTTTTCTAAAAGGATGAGACATCTTGTTTTTTTAAATTTCCTATAAGGAAGATCAAAGAAAGGCAACAAAGGTTTTCATGTTTTTAAAGCTACACAAGGAAAGAATGATTTTTTAAAACTACAATTAATTAATTATCTTAGATAAATAAGGAAACTTAAGGTGACACAACTTCAACAATTAATTTTCTAGTTTTTTATATATCTAAATGTGACAATAAAGATTATAGTGTTTCTAGAATGAGAATTTCGTTCATGACATTATTTAATCTAAAAAAATTATCTATCTTAAATTATTTTGATTAATTAGATACAACAGCTTTAGTTTATATGTCAAATTTATTATTTTTATTTTTTTCTTCATATTCGGGCTTAGTTAACATACTTTAGGTTCATTGTAAATGGATAAATATTAGCCCACAAGTTTTAGATCCATTAAGGTTACTAGTTGAACCATTATATAAGGATTTGTAAGCTGAAATTTTCAGCAACCATTAATTCATGAAATAAACTTGTGTTTTGCGTGATGCAACATATATATATTTTTTTTGCTCGGACAAAGAACAAATTGACTTATCAAGGCATAACCAATCTTGTGGCATTCTCCTTATACTTTTTATGTGCAAATTTGTATTCATTGGGTAGGGGTTTCTTATTCCAATAGTATTAGTGCTTTAGGATATATTATTATTATTATATCACACTCTATCAAATCTGATTTATTAGCTTTTCATGAGTTATATCATCTTCGTTGTGGGTCATTAGACCATATAATCAAGTAATAAAGAGCTTAAACACCATGTTAGAAGCATGCCTAACATAACAAGAAAAATTCAAACTACCAACCACCAAGGTGATTCCTAAATAAGCCATTGAAACCACCCCCTCTTGCCCGCATTACTAGGAGATCTACCATCCATGTTAAGCTTAACAAGACATGGAGGAGGGGATCATATAATAAGAGATCCTATAGCATCAAAGTCCAAAGTGAGTCTTCTTGGTACATGTAGTCTTTGTAACTTCATCATTTTTGCATTTATTTTCAAAGTCATTCATTTTTTTTTAGTTGTGGTATAATGACATATTATTTCATATTATCATCTTATTGGTGTAGCTATGAGCGCTCCGAGAAGTCACCATTACAAGTAACTTAATTGGCCAAGAATCACTACCAATGAATAGCAATTTAATCAGAAGATATTGATTCGATCCAATTTTAATGGGTGAGTTTTTTTTTTTTAGTTAACTTAACCGATGAGTAATTGATAGATTACAAATATTGTGAAACCCGACTTAAACTTAACCCGAGATATATATTTATATGATATAAATATACATGTATATATTTCAATATTGATGTAATATACATATATTTATAATATTGTTATTTTATTTTTTTGTTGAATAATAAATAAAAGTTGATTTATTTTTATAAATATTTAAAACTCAATAAATAAAATATAAATATCTAAATTTTTTACAATAAATAATAAATATGATATAAAAATAAAAAAAATTCATCCAAGATGAATACCCATTCCCATTCCTAGCCATTTACAACCGGAGGAAAGATGCTAAAGTCATCAACAATGATGTAAGAAAAAGAGAATACATTGCTGAAAACACCAGCAGGAAGTTTGTGGACTGAAATGGTCAGCTTCAGGCCAGCAATCAGCAAGTGGAGGGAATGACACTTTTTTTTTTGTGTTCCCCATTATCGGATAGATCTATGGCCTCTTCAAATTCACCGACGCATCGACTTCACGATCTTGAAGACCACACCAGCTGTGTAAGGCCCCTGCTTGGTGTTCCTTCCAGAGCAACCTGCTAGACTTGGGCGGAGGTGAGGATGATAGGCGCATTAAATTTTGGAACACCCAGACTGGCACATGCTTGAACTCGGTGGACGCCGGCTCATATGCTTGTGCTCTTCAGTGGAACAAGCAGGAGCGGGAATTGTCTAGCTCTCATGGATTTTATTTAATAAGAGAAAGATGAGGCCATTATGATACATTTTTCATTGATGCATCCTTGTATTTATAGTATTTAATTAAATGCTTGAGAAAGAACTTGTAAAATAATATTTTTCAACTTATAAAAGCACTTTGGGTATTAAAAAAATAATCATAATAGCAAACCTATAACATTTTACATTTTTTTTTCTGATTAAATTCACTTATTTTTAACTCGGTATATAATATAAAATCAACTATATAAATAATAAAATTTAAAGAATAATTTGTAAAAGTATGGTTGCAAAGTGTTATTGTGCTAAAATATTTTACATTACAAAAATTACAATGATTTTAGTGATAATAGCGGAATAATAATGATGTGTTATAGCATGAAGGTGGTTTGAGTGATATTGAAGGTGATGGTGGTTTTATAATAGCATATAAAATTTTAATTGATTTTGATATATTGTTTATATGTAATAAGTAGAAACAAGGGTGTATTTTTTTTTAAGTTACATCGTTTAGCACGATGTTTAATGTAACAAATATTAATTTTATTATTTTTGAATTGTATATTTCATGATATTATAACATCATGATATTATAAACAATTATTAATTTTTATCTATCATGTTAATAATCAATCATCAGTAAGCATTCATATAGACTACATACACATAAAATACAATAATATTATAGAAAAAAAAAGGTATATAAACATAATGTGCAAAATATAAAGTTTATCAACACACCATAATTTACATATCCTAAATTCAAATATTAATATCATATTGTTTTACAAAATACAAGTGGTTTATTCTTACTACTACACAAATTATTACATGATCATACAATTTCACAAGGTGCATATTATGAGATTGCTTGATACCATGGTCATGAGATGATCTTGTCACAAATTAAACTTAATGTAAGTGCATAAAAATTAATTATAGTATAATTGAGCAAATAAGCATGTAGTTGTGGTTAAGATTAATATCTAATGAGTAAGTTCACGTTAATAATTTTTTATTGGGTTTATTTTGAATACATTATTTCACATCTTCATGCAACAGTAGTCCACGTTACTTTATTTTAAGCTATATTCAACAATCAACTAATGATATGTATTATAGTCTATGAATCCTATATATACAAAATTATTCATTGCGTAAATGGTTCATCGTTAACTATAACCAATCTATATAGCTTTTTAAACATGATTTTTGGTCATAAATAATATGTTATAATTTTCCTTTCATCATATCGATGAATGTTTTCAATCGAGGCTATTCTCAATATATATTTTTGGTTATCGTAGCGTGTACACCATTAACTAAAGTTAATCTTATCCTTTACTTCTAACTATCCAACATGGATACCATTAAGCGGGTTAATCTTTTCATTTGTTCTCGGCTATCCAACATGGATATTATTAGTCAAGGCTAATCTTTGACATTTTTCGTAGCTATCCAACATAGAAGCCATTAGCCAAAACTAACTTATCATTTATTCTCGACTATCCAACATAGATATCATTAGCTGAAGCTAATCTTTAACATTTATTACAGGCTATCCAGCATGGATGCCATTAGCCAAAGCTAATCTTAAGATTTGTTAATCTCAATATTCCTTATAATTCAGGGTTAATCAAATAACAGAATTCAGACGATAATACCTTATAAAAAAATACCTTAAGAATTTAACAAAATTAGATGCAGATAGAAATCACATACCTACTTCCCCCGTAGTATGTCCTCGCTCGATCGAAGATCCGATTTCTATTGCCATAAAGAGACCATTAATTAATATATTTTATCTCTAGGCATCATCAAAGATTATTTTCACACACATATATATATGCACACACACATATAAATATATTTTATACGTGTGTATTTTATTCATGTCATTGCATGGTAATAATGTTATAATAAAACATTCATTCCAACTTTATTGAAAATTATCAACGAAAACTAAGTCATTACGACACTAAAAATCATTAACGAAAACTAAGTCATTACACTGAAAATTATCAACGAAAACTAAGTCATTATGATCTTTCTTTTCCCAAGTAATATCTTTCTATTACAATTTCACCCAATCATCAAATATTATTAAGGAGGATCTATTAATTACCATTACATTCATGAAAGCCCTTCTTTTCTATTTTCTTCCAAGATGGTTGAAGCCTATGTCTTTTCCTTACCAAGCATACTTTTGTGTGTTTTCAATATGATACTATCAAATTCTCATCTATTATAATATGACATAATATGTTCTACACATTTCAATTTATGAAGTTCTACTAGACATGTTCAAGAATCATGCTTATTTCCATAATCTCATTTAGTTTATCATAATGTTATTAAGTAGTATTTAATTAAATTCAAGTAGTTACATTTTAAGGATTTTCTTTCCTAAATCTTTATGGTGGCTGAAATATAGGACATTCTTTCTAAGTGTTAATTTCATCATTCTCAATCATTTCTATTTCAAATCATTAAACACAAGCTAATAACTATTCTCATATTATGTATAAATTCTTCTACTGTCTTGTTTGTTTCTTTAAAGATGATCATCATCTAATGAGACTTTCTTTATTTTCTTCTCTTGGTCGAACATGTTGTCTCTATTCCTTCAATTTTATTCATGTAAATTATCACTTTCACTTCAAATATGTCTATATTAACATGAAATAATCATATATCAATTCTCTAAGTTTACGATTAAAAAAGTTCTACAATTCATGGTGTAAAACAAGAATATTAGTACTTCTAAAATATTGTTTCAGCTTAGACATCTAATTCCAAGTACTAGTCAAAGTCACAAATTAACAAATTGTATCATTCCATTCTATTCTCCCTTCACTTCTTCAATAGACCAACCCTAGCTAGGGTTTTCTCTTTAACATGTACCAATTTCTTTTGTTATAGAATCTAAAAATATCATTTTTTTATTCCAACTTTTTAACCTCTTCATTTAGTCTTTCACAATCATGAGATATAAAAACCTCAAGTTACCTTATTTGGGGTTTTCCTCCTATTTTATCAAATAGTATCAAAACAATAAATGTAAGAGTAAAGGTCATTTTTATCACACGAAATTAAACATAATTTAGGGGAGTGTTTTTTTGATTTTTTTTTTATTTTTCCTTTACCATTCACTATTGTTCCAACTGGCCTCCTCCTCTCTCTCTCTCTCACTACTTCAATGTTTTTTTTTTCTTCACCTTACATCTACTCCTCTCAGTCAAGTATTTTGTATGGGTGGCATGCAAGGGATTTCTTTGGTGGAACTTGTAAGAGAAAGGGTTGCCATGGTTGTTTCAGCAGGCTACAGGGAAGGAGAAAAGTCCCCCCTCCCTCCCTCCCTCCCACAATGTATTTATATCCCCTCTTAAATGAGGGTAGGTCATGTTTGGATGTTGTATTCTCTTATCTTAGTGTCTTTTAAATTGTTTATTAGCTGGTTCCCTCATGTTTTTTTTTAAGTAGTTACCAGGTCAATTCTTTTTTTTTTATAGAGTTTTACAAGTTTATAATAGTAATGAAATAATGACAATAGTGTAAGTGATGACAGAGACAATAATAACAAGATAAGGTAAGAGTACAGGTGAAGAGATGATGGTGGCAAAAAATAATACAAATGGTGGTGGTGAGAAGGTGATATTAATTTATGGAATAGTGTATGGGTGGTGGTGGAGTTATAGTATTACTTTATCTGGTTTGAAATTATTAAATGACAATGTGAATCAATATTTATTTATAAAATATTTTATAAATAACTTTACAAGATAAAAATATTTTATAAAAAATAACTTAATTTTAAAAATTAAATATAAAATTTATTTATGTTACACAATTCTTTTATAAAATATTTGTTTAAAACAATACCAAAAAAGTCACACAAAATATTTTTACTAAAAAAAAACCTTAGTCATAATTAAAACTTGACTAATGTTCTTTTTACACCTCAAAATAATTTAATTTTTATGGTGTAGTATATATAGAGACTGTGTGTAATGTTGAAAAACAGAATCTTGGAAGGGTAAACACCTCGAAGGAGAAGCCTCTTAAATAAAGAACTTGTTTTTCTAATTCTTTGTTCTTCAAGCTTTTTTTTTTAAAAAAGAAACCATGTTTTGTGATTTTTATAATTTTTTTCTATATTTTTAAATTATTTTAATATATTAATATTAAAAATAATTTTTTTAAAATAAAAAAATATATTATTTTTATATATTTTTAAATAAAAACACTTTAAAAAATTCCACTTAAACATTCTAAAGTCTCAATCACTAACTTAATAGGAAAGCAAACTGCCTTAATATGAAAGGAAGCCCGACTTGCTTGCCATCCGCTTTCAAATTCGCAGTAGCAGGAAAGAAAATAAAAATGAACCTCCTTTCTAATGCGTTCTCTCTACTGGAAATCGACGCCGAAGACGATCGAGTAAACATCGCTTCCTCTTCAAAGTCTAAATCATCTAACAACAGAGGTACTCTCCACAATTTTGCTCCTCTTTTTCACTCACACACTGCACGCTTTTACATCTAGGTTAATCCGAAGGCTCGAAGAATTTTGACTTAATTGTTCTGATAATTATCTGATTAAGCAATAATTACAAGAGAAACACAAAAAGGTTTTGCTATTTAATTTTTAGTATTGATTTTCGTTGATTTAATTTTTTTTTCAACAGGAAAGAGCAAGAAGAAAGTGAGTGACTCTAATTTAGTGGTAAAAATAGAGAAACAGAATGAGGAGAATTTGGTTACATCTTCTTCAGAAGTTTATAAGATGCCGCTAGTGTGGATTGACTTGGAAATGACTGGTACGTTTGTGCCTGTTCGCGTTTGAAGGTTTTGAGTATTATCCGCGATTTGGGGTTGTGTTTTTTAGCTCATAGTTTTCTAGTTGTTTTGGTTGCAGGTTTGAATACTGAAGTAGATAGAATACTGGAGATTGCTTGTATAATAACAGATGGCTATTTGACCAAGTCAGTGGAGGTATTGTTCAACTTAAAACACTTTTTTTCTGTTATACTTGATTTGCGGCTTCGATTTGTTGTTTTGTTTTATTGTGTTTGTTTTTTAGTTTTTATCCTATGGAAGTGATTTGCTGTTTTTGCTATTAACTGGAGGTTATGAAATAGACAACTTGAAACTTAGAATGATAGAAGAATGAGTTGTGGATGTCAGGGTTTTAAACTTTTGATGTGGTTGGGAAACTGAGATGGCAACAGTATCCGAATCCAATGGGTATTTGAACGAACCGATCTGAATGGGTGGTTTTTTTAATGAAAAAAAATAGTCGTGGTTAGTATTTGGATAAAATCTGAAAAAACATTCGTGGCAATGGTTAGATCATGGTTTTCGTGGTATTCATACGGAAATCCCAACTGCAGTATAATCAATATGAAAACACATGTACTTATTATATTTATTTGGTTATATTGTGAATGGATGTGTTTTTAATTTTTGTTTTTGTTTTTAACTTAATTGGTTATTGTTAATGATATGTTCATATATTAATAATGCTTTTGTCTGCATATAGTCAACTAAATTTGTTAAAATTATTGATTCTAGAAAAATTTAAAAATGATTTATTCAATTAAGTCTTTTTTTTAAATAAAAAAGGTGTATGGGTCATGGATATCTAAATTCTGATGGTTTGGATATGGTTATTCAAAATCCAAATCCAATAAATGATGAATAGGTTATGGTTATGGTTATTGTTTTTTCATTTGCATATGGTTATGGTTATACTACTATCCGAATCTGTGGTTACCTATTGCTATCCCTGTTGAGAAATGGTGAATGCTGGTGTCTGAGGACCCAGTACAGTTTTAGCCTCTACCTCTTGATTTTACTGGCAATTTTTCTTAAAACTTTCAACTTTTTGCTTCAGAAATTCAATGTTTTAATTAGAGGGAAGTGGAGGAACTTATTTCGTTTGTTTAGATCCTCACTTCTTTTCAGCTCTTAGGTCAGATAGGATGGTTTAGAGTTGGGACTGACCTGGTGATTTTATATGCACAGCTTTTCAATAATTTTTTATCCATAATTCTTTCAGTTTAACTCTTGCCTATCATATTTGGGAGGCTAACCACCCTTGAAGGTCAATCTTTTGTTTGGTTGGTGGTACCCTATTACAAACAGTAGTAACTTGTAAGTGAGTAAAATGAGGAAGGTACTTGCATCTGATATTTGCATAATTTGCATTAATATAGAGATACAAACTATCTCATTTTGCGTTGTCATTTTATCTTTGTACACCTGTCTTTTGGTATATGCTGTGAACAATGGTTATCTCCATGATGGCTAGGGTTTTGCAATTGATGCTCTTCTCTGATTTAGGAGGAATACAAGAGAGGTGGAGTGCTGACAGCAAAGAGTTCAGACCTCTTGTATGGTTGCAGGAGTTGACTTTTTAACTTACTCATTAATGTTCTGGATCCTCTGGCTGCTAGTCAGTAAATTGTTACTGTTATCTCTCAACCATTCAATGCATTAGTGGGAGCGAGGCTAACTAATGATTGGTTCAGATATTATCAACAATATAACTTGGGTATAGAAACATCATACAATTTAATTCAAGGTTTCTCCTTTACATGTTAGAGAAATGGGTTTTGCAGAACAATGAAGGGCTTGAATTGCTTCGTTTGTTTCTACTGTTAGGTTTCTATGCTCTAAGATGGTTAACCTACTGGGATTTCCTTCAATCCCAGGGTCTTTGGCTATGGGATCTGCTTTAGCTATTCTTCTTTTCTGTTGAAACTTGTAATGAAAGCTTCAGGCAGGAGACTGGCAAACTTTCAGTTCTTCTACTGGATACTGTTGTTTTCAATCATGGAGGGGTACATGCAGAATGGAGGGCTCAAACCTCCTGAAATTTTCAAGTTTCAACTATTGCTAGTAGGATTTAATCCTTGTGAAACCTCTTCCTCATCTTGAAGCTTTCTCTACTGCAAGGATTTTGAGCACCTATCATCCACCTTTCCTAATTTCATAGACTCAATGATCTTAGACAAAGCTAGACAGATGTGCTCAACCAGGGCTTGTTTTCTCCTTGCTTATTTTGCTGTTTAAATTTGATGTAGCAGAGGATCAGAGCTCCGAAACAATGGTTTATGTGGATTTCACAAATTATTTGTTCTGAATGATAATCCAAGTCATAAAACTTGAAATGTTACTTTTGGAATTGTTTTGGCTATAATTTTAACTGTGGACTGACTTATAGAGAAGCTAGGCAGAAAGAAGAGTGTTGGACACTATAGTCAGATGTCATCATTTTGTTTATTTATAATACTTGTGGTTGGTACTGCATGGGAAATGGGAATGGAGTAATCCTGTTCAAAAAAGAGGATCTCGTGAAGCGTGATGTATAATGAAATGTTTAAATATATATACATATGGTTCTGCTGTATCATTTGCTCGTTATCATGCTGCACTTATTCATGGTCCTTTATTCCTCTTAAATAACAAATATTATGCATGTATGATTACTCCTAATCTTGTAATCCCTCAATTTCTCCTCTTTTAGGGTCCTGATTTGGTTATCCATCAAAGCAAAGAATGTTTAGATAGAATGGGAGAATGGTGTCAAAGTCATCATGCAGCTAGTGGTATGAACAGTTGATGATAAGAAAGCGAAAGATATGAAATGATTTCGAATGATTTTCAATAGTTGTCTTGACTAACAAGTCACAACATTCTAGGTTTGACAAATAAGGTTCTCGGAAGCAAAATTACTGAAAGAGAAGCTGAAAAGCAGGTATGAAAGAACTTTATCAAGTGGAAGTCATTGTTTTAACAAGTATTCCCAGTCAACAGTCTCTTGTGATGTGTGCTTTATTGTTATTCCATTGGCATGTATTTCACAAAGCAATCCTCGGAGAGTATTGAACAATTCTGTCTATTAACTCCCACTTGGGTCATACTGGTTCTCCTAACTTCTCTTTCACTAAATCTTGACCTTCAAATGGTTCTTCATGATTGGGAATGTTCTCGTGTGCTTCATACATGTAAATGATCATATATATTATTTTTATGTACATTAATAAAAACATATAACCTTGGCTATTTTGTTTGTTTTCTAGTTTATCTAAATCTTTCATCTTGTTTGATGCACATGAATTTTTTTTGAGATACCTCTTTCTTTTATTTTTTGCATTTTTTTTCTCATGCATTGTGATAGTGGGTAAAATGTCTATGTGAAAAACATCTCTTAAAACCTTGTTCTCTTAAGTTTTGCGTATTTTTTCTTCTCATTCATTTTTTACATGGATATAATGTCTTCTATGTGAAAAACATATCTTAAAACCCTATTTAACAATTAATCACATCTAATTCATAATCATGTTCCTCTTTCATTTCATTTTGACTCTATCAAAAATCTAATCCTTTCATTTTGATGTATAATGTGTTTACTCACATCTAATTCAAAAATATAATCCCGCAATCTT
The DNA here is from genome assembly GCF_951802175.1 of Populus nigra. Classification (NCBI taxonomy): domain Eukaryota; kingdom Viridiplantae; phylum Streptophyta; class Magnoliopsida; order Malpighiales; family Salicaceae; genus Populus; species Populus nigra. The sequence continues at coordinate 26,682,167 of NC_084852.1, read as the reverse complement.
ATAGTCATGTTCCTCTTTACTTATTCATGTAAGGTAACATCTATATCATGGCATTCTAGTTGAATGTTTTATTCATGTCTCTCCTGCACCTAATTATATGCTTGAATATTGCAGGTTATAGAATTTGTGAAGAGACATGTTGGTACACACACACCTCTTATAGCAGGAAATTCAGTTTATGTGGATTTTCTGTTCTTAAAGGTATCTGACTGTTTTACATTTTCTTTCCTACCCACCATAATGTGTATTAAAGAACCATTTATATAGTGCACTTCTTTAATATTTGGTTTCTGAGAGTTTTTATGTATGAAATCAATTTGTTTCATCATATGGGTGCTCATCAACACCAATTGTTAGCATGCTTAGTTTTGGATGATTGTTGTGAATGTTGGCTTGAGATCTTAAAGGCATGCCAAAATTTCGAAGCAGTTGCATAATCTAGTCCAAGTGGTTGCAATTGGACTGTTTTTTTTTTTATCTTGCTACACTCATATGAGAAATATTTTTACCCCTAGAACAGTGCATTGTCATTGGAGAATTGCATAGTTCTTCCAGCTCAAGGGATTAACTAGTGATTGCACTTTACTTGGACTCTTTTTTTTTATCTTGCTACACTTGAGAAATATTTTTACCCCTAGAACAGTGCATTGTCCCTGGAGAATTGCATGGTTCTTCTGGCTCAAGGGATTAACTAGTGGTTGCTTTCATTTGAGGACAAACTGCATTAATATTGTTAACAGTAATGCTGGTCAGGTTGTCATGCAGATCATGTGCATGGAGATATTCATGCATTCAGTTTCATTTGATACCCTGACCTCATATGTTTGATGTCTTCTTTATTCAAAATAACCTGTTGGCATTTTGTGATCTACTCTCTGTGCAAGATTTTGTTTCCTTGGTATTTAAACATCAATGCATGCCTGTAATATCAGGGATAAATTATGAGAATATGGCCTAATTTTGTTTGTTGAATGCTAATTCCGGGGCGAACTTGACTGGTGAGATCAGGTTGCAAAGACATGGGCCCAATATTGTATTGATTCGAGGAATTTTGAGAAACTGTAGATGTTAGGCCTTTACATTGGAAGAAAAGTTTTTGGAATATCAAACCAGATTCCCAGACCTTGGCAATCTTATAATGCTTTAGGGGGAGGCCACTAACCTCATTCCCATAATTTTTAAAATGAAATGCAGTTGCGGCAGAATATGAAATTTTTGGAATATTTTTTATGTTCAAAGTAAATGTGGTATCCAACATTCCATCGTATCTTTCTTGGAAATTCATGCAATTTTAATAAATGGAACACTACTTTAACATGTAAGGTGATTTCTTTAGGGATTTTTCTTTCCTTTTAACTCCAAAGAATGAAGTCAACAATTGCATGATGCATGTTTTGTTTATGTTCAGTGATTATCATCCCAATTTTCTGTGATACCTTGTTTTCTGTTTCTTCTTTTAGTTTCCCATATTTTTGCAATATTGAATGGGGATGATATCTTCCTTACTAATTGTTCTGTAACTTTATTTCTCTTATCGTGAGCTTTTTTTTTTTTTTTTGTCTCCTTTGCAGAAATACATGCCAGATTTGGCTGGTCTCTTCTCTCATGTTGTCGTTGATGTTAGCAGTGTCATGGCTTTGTGCATGCGCTGGTATCCTCAAGGTAAATGTCTAAAATTACAACATAGATATTGGAAGTTTGTTATGTATCATTCTTAGGGATAACTCAACACCATTGCTGCAAGTCAATGAGGGTACCATGCAAACCTTGCTTTCTCAGTTTTGTGTTTGAGGTGAATCACTCTCATGTTTCTCCAGGATTGTATCTTAACTCTAGAAAGCGAGTGGGGTTCCCAATTCCTAGAATCCCCCACCCCCCTCTCCCCCTCCCCGCATTCTCCTTAATGGAGGATGTCTTGTCTCCTCCCTTCCAACCTTCCAGGAAAGGTTAGACCAAAAGACAGAGATAGAAGAAAAGGTGAAGACAGTGTCACAAGTCAACACTTAATAGTGTTAAACTCTATTTATCTAGTTGATATTTCCTAAAATCAATAAACAGTTGGAGTATTATCACCTGTTCTTATGTCGTTTCTGTGTTGAAAGGTTTGTTTATCAATTAACATAACTTGTACAGATCGGAGGAAGGCCCCTCAGAAGGAAAATAAACATAGAGCCTTGGATGATATCAGAGAAAGCATAAGGGAACTCAAATACTACAAGGAAAATATGTTTAAACCAAAGGCTAAGAAGTGATGCGTAAAGGCACTGCATGCATTCCTTTGTGCAGGCGCTCTTTTTACAGCACCCCGCACACCATCGCCAATTTTTGCCAAAACTGCCTCTCGGTTGTTGTAGAAGGTGCATGTAATTTTAGCTGAAATGCTCAACTATTGAATGTCCGTTATCATTTAATCTCGAAGTATGGCTGGCTTTATGACATTACAACACTTGTGTATCTATCTATGATGAAGTCATGGTTGTGTTTTGAAAAAGTAGCTTTAAAAAAAGCTATAAATTGTAACTTTTTTTAACCAAGACTTTAAAAGGGTTTTTAGTGTGATCATGCAAAACTATGGTGTGTTGATTGATCGAATATTTTTAAATCCATGGTTGGGGTAAAATGTAGACGCGCACACAGAAACATTGAGCAAGGAAAAATGGAAATATGGCATACAAATGAAGAGTTTATCAACCAAAACAAACCTTCTAGCAGGAAATATCAGCAGCAATGGCAACAGAAATACAAGGATCGAGAAGCACATGATCCTGACACCAAGCAACATGGCAAAACATGACGATGAAAATGGAAGCAGTGCCCCATTACACGTTTATGCAGCAAGAGGACTTTGGGCCTACAATTTCTTTAGCCACACCCAACAGGAGCATAGTTGCAACTAGATCTGAGATGCAGAGTCCTTTAATAGATTGTTCCAACAGAATACTAAGGGCAAGGAACATTGTTGCTGCAGTCAAGATCGATTGCCACTGGAGTCTTTGTTGATAGATCACATCGCTGATGTGCCCTCCAGTTTCTTTTAATTCTACAATAGAAATTCCATTTCAGAAAACTAAACCCATTAATGATTCGTTCAAGAAGATTAAATCCATGTTACCTCGTTTGGAGAAGCGCGGTTGCCATGATGTTGATCAATGATTATAGGGTGGTGAACATTACGAGTTTTTTTTATAGTGTAGTAACAGTTATATTTTAAAATATATTTTTATTTAAAATAATTTTTTTTAGTTTTAAAATTTTATTTTTGATAACAGAACATTACGAAAACAATAAAAAAAATTTTAAAAAAAATTATTTTTAAAACACAAACAAAAACCATCTATATATCAGAGAAATGGATGTCTCGAATATTAGCTGCTACTCCTACGTATCGATTCAAATTATAATGCCAGTGAAAAGAAAAAGGATTAGTTTGTCGCCTTGCAAATTTTGCATCAGATAAGTTTAAGAGCATGTTAACCTTCAGTTGATAAGTCGCAAGAAGACAATTTAGCAGTAGACACTTGTGATTTTCTTATGAAGATCTCTGATTTAAATCATGGATTTAATGAATAGGACAAGAACCATGTATCCGTTGCATTCTTTGGTTCACTGGAGTTGAGCTCTTGTTGCCACAATGTCCTCACTTCCACCTCCGCCTGCGCTTCCATTGCTGTTCATAGTGGAGTAATATACCCAACTCGAGAATTGATAACAAATACTTGGGTTGCTAGATTACCAAGTAAGATTATATAGTTAATTATTTTTTATTAAAATGATAACACTTTATTCTGTTTTTGTTTATCTAATTTCAAATTAAGTTTAGGGGGTTAATAGAGTCATTAAAAATCTAACAAGATTAACCAAGTTTTATCCGATCATTATTTTATTAAACTTAACCATCTAGGTTGGTGGCCCAGTAGTAAAAATTTGGGATCAAGAGGTTTGCTTTCTCTGTGGTCTCAGGTTCGAACCCTGTGGTTGCTCATATGATGGCCACTGGAGGCTTACATGGTCGTTAACTTCAAGACCCATGAGATTAATTGAGATGCGCGTAAACTGATCCGGACACCTATATTAAACTAAAAAAAATATTTTATTAAAATCCACTTTAAATCAGTTTCAAGTCTTCGTGTTTCAAGCCAACCTGCCAGGTCAAGCATGTTTTACACTATTAGAGCAACAAAAATGATGAACACGCCAAGGTAATTACTAGTGTTTATTTACTTCCAACAATTATTGCATTGCATTATTTGGGTGGGACAAAACTTGGCAAAGACCATTACAACATTTGTAATGAGGGGTTTTTCTAGGGAATAATTGGAAAATGATAATTATATATTTCTGCCATTTAATAATTAATATAGACGTGCCCCCCTCCACAGCCAGAGGGAGGAATGTGGGATCCATTTTCATAAACAGGCCTCAACAGTGCCTTTCACTACGCACTTTAATCCCCAGTCTTGTCAGCAGCAATGAGCAGCCTGTTCTTGTGTAAATGCAGAGAACCCTAATGTGTTTTATGCAATGTTAGGAATTATTAAATATATTTGATCATGTGTAAATTATAGTTTAATTATACTATCTCCTTAGCCATGAATGTTTTTATTAAATACGATTATATATAAATCCTTTTTTAATATTTTTTTCTAGATTGAGAAGTTAGCATTTTAAATTAGCTAAAGTAAGATTTTAATACCAAGTATAAAAAAAATCTCATCTTTGATGGTAATAAAGATCAAGAGTAAAATATGTGCTGGCTATGAAATTAATCAAAGCAAATTAGCAAATTCCAGGCTTATTTTGTTTTGTTTAGTTCTTATATTAGTGGTGTCTATGAAATTAATCAAAGCAGACAAACGGAGGAAAACAAAAGGAAAAAACTTAAAATATGTGAAGATGACTAGTTATTAACATGTTTATTAAACTCGGCTCGGCCTATTAAATGGTTTAAAATCTGGCTTAAATTGTATTTTTTTTTAATTATTTTGAAAGATAACTTAATAAAATCTGAATGATAACCCTGTTTGTTAATATATTATATAGTTGACCTGGTCAAATCTAGATAAGATAGGTTAATGTTGACTTGATTTATTTTTTATTTTTTTACCTAAAATAGCATTATTTTATTTTTAAAAAACTGTATTATATATTTTGACATAGACCCACTAAGCCTGACGAGGAACTAAAGTTTGATAGCTATGGCTACTAGCATTCCAAATTTATTTTTTAAAATATAAGCCACATCGACTATATTTTCGGCAGTCTGGCTTTCTGCATGTATCTAAATTCTTCAACGACAACAACAAAATCTTCTAAATTATCCCCAAATGTTTCCAGCTAGAGAGAGATGCCATTTATTTTGGAGTCTTTTTGGAAGGAATTGATGGGATTTCTGTTTGAGAGTGTGGTTATAATTATTTTTTAAAATGTTTTTTATTAAGAAATATATTAAAATAATATTTTTTTATTTTTAATATCGACGCATCAAAAAATCTAAAAACACCAAAAAAAAAATTAATTTGAAACAAATAAAAAATAAAAATATTAATTTAAAACAAAGAAAAAAATAAAAAAAATTATTTTTTTTAAAATATTTTCAAAACACAAAAATAAATATATTTATAATTACAAACAATCACATATCCAAACACACCGTAGTGATCTTTTTCCTTCCAAGAATCCCAATTGTAAAATAAATAAGCTTACAGCTTATACAGTTCAGATGCTTTGCCTCTTCGACCAGTAACAGCTCCGTGTTATCTTGCTTCTATATTTTTTCTGCTATGGTTCTATCTCACCAGTTTTCTACCATGCATCATTTTGCCGTGCTCTATGTCGAACGAACTTTTTTAAATGCCAAAAAAAAAAGTATTAAGAGCGCATTGAATTTTTTAACTACATTATTAACCTAGTTTAATGTTCAATTTTAAAATCTCGCAACTTATTTATCTAACTTGAGTTTCCAACCAAATTATACAGGAGTTAGCTTAAATTAAATTAATTAATTTTATAGGTCTAAATACAATTTTTATGATTGGTAAAAATATTAATTGTTTTTTAAAAAATTATCTAGATAACAAAAAAATTATTGAGACAATGACATATTGGATCGATTTCAGTCCCTCAGCGACCTGAGTCATGGACTCCTTTGCATTTAATAATTTTTTTATAAACTATTTTTTTAATTATATGATAAAAATATATGGTCACAAAATTAAACACAGGCCTCAAAAAAAATTATTTGAGACCTTAGACTTGTTGAAAAGCGAAAAAAGACATCCCAACAAATCTATTTTGGCTTTATAATTGTTTTCTTAAACAAAAACAAAATTAAAAAACCGACAAAAATAAATCACAATATTTAATATTGCAATAACAGTAATTTAATTAGTTGTGTTTAATAAATTTTTTTATTAAAATCAATTTGAAATAGAAATTGATACATACATAAAATTTATTGAATAAAATAAAAAGAAAAATATATCATGCAAAGCTGCATATATTAAAAATATTATAATAATTTTTTTTCTAAAAATAAATTTAATATATAAATAAATAACAAATAAATCATATTAATATCTTCAAAAATTAAAAATATCTAATCTAATTAAAAAATAATCACTATTTTAAAAAAGAATAAATAAGCAAAAAAAATTCATAGAAGTAAAATACAAACTTAAAAATTATTTAAAATTTATAAAAGAAGCTTTAAATAAAAAAAAATTAAAACTATATATATTAAAAAAGAGGTCAAGCCAAGCATTATGGGCATGCACACGGACACCCTTTATATTTTTTTAGAAGGTAATGAGGTGGATAACAAGTTGTCCGTCCAATTTATTTTGAAAAAAAATAGATGATGTGTTGTTTAGAATTCTTAGATTCTAACCACTATGATAACTAGAAAATTAGAATATGTTTTTTTTCTTTTTAAAAACTTATTTTCAACTACAAACACTTAGAAAACACTTTAATAACCTTGTTAAACCAACCCTTAACCTTTAAAAACACAAAAAACCACTTCAAAACCCAAAATCAACATGAAATTTAATTTCTTTCCTATGTTTTTTAGGCACTTTCAAGGTAAAAAAAAAAAAAAAAAAACACTTAATTCAAACTCATCTCATTATATGAAACCATTTGAAATAAAAATCTATCATTTTGGTGACCGGAATCATAGAAATGACATCTTTCTCTTTAGGTTGAAATCATAAAAATGACATCTTTCTCTTTAGGTTGAAACTTAGTGATTCCTTCTCTCCTCTCACCCAATAAGAACCGAAAAATAATGAAAATAATGTATAATTTTGAAATTAATTTTTCTAGAATTAAAAGGGCCGAATCTTTCTCTTTAGGTTGAATTTTAGTGATTCCTTCTCTCCTCTTACCCAATAAGAACTGAAAAATAATGAAAATAATGTATAATTTTAAAATTAATTTTTCTAGAATTAAAAAGGCCGATTACTTAATAGCTAAAAATGATAGAGGACTTAAATGTACTTTCCAAATAAAATTGAAAAACATTATTTATTTTACTCGTATTTTTCACTTTAGTCATTTGTCTTCCAATTCAATCATATTAAAAAATACATTAAATTGAATGCTAATTTGAGTAAATAAAGATGCAATCATGCAAAAATTAAAAAAAAAAAAATAGAATGAGAATCAAATTAAATATTAAAAAAAAAACCACTCCTTCAATTCACAATAATATTCAAGATACGAGATGGTAAACAATGATTTTAGAATAATAAAAACACCACACCATTTAACTTTTATTGTAATAAATGAGATCACACAAAGTATTGGGTAGGAAAAAAGGAGGTGTTTCATTGAAAAATTATTCAGTTTGAGACAATTTATCAATTTAGCTTGATGGTTTTGCATACATCTGGAGTTGCTTTGAAATCTTGAAGCTATTCCATGGGCAAAAATGCAATATAATGAAATCTTCCTCAATCAGAGAAGGGGGAATACCGTGGACATAAAGCAGTTTTGAAGAATATTTTTATAAGGATAGTTTAATGATTCTTTTTTAAACTTGGATATTAGGCGAGCGGTTCATTTTCCTCGAACACCGCTTTGCCAAGCTGCAGAAGTAAATAGTTCATTTTGCGCTGAGAAACTCTTCGCAGTGAACATGGACTCAGCCAGGCGATTTTATAACAACTTGTTCTCTTTTGATCCTCTTTTCTTGGGTCCCTCTGAAACAAGGTAATTGACCGTCAAATAATAACTCCCAACAATCATAAACGATGCAAATCCACTGCGAGCCATTCGCAACCCCAGGCCACGAAACAAGATATTCCTGTCTGCAGGGTGGATCCCTGTATACCTCTCAAATCTATTCCCTGGTCGTGTCCATCTCAACAAGTTCCTCTCCATAGAAATATACTGCAAGAAAACAATATTGCCACATTAAGTTTTTTGAGGTAAATTCACTCCCTTCTCCGCTTTGCCTTTGTTTTTAACTCATGTCAAGTGAAAACCAAAACCAAAATGCCAAAACGTCAGAAGAATGGACAGAAACTCAAATAAATAATCCATCAAGATGATGCAGTAGTTATTTAAAAAAAAAATGAATAAGAAATCATCTATGTTAAACCTGCCAGTAACAAGAAGCAAACCTTGGGTAGCACTGTGCACTGTGATCGACATTTGGCAGTGTCAAAACAATGAGATGCAGCTGCAGCAATGGAACCAGAAAATCCAGCAGCAAGACTAACAGATAGAGGAGAGAGTGAGCCGACTTCTTCATTAGACCTAACAAAAGGCATAATACTATGAGAAGAAGAGATAAAAATAACACAGTATTGCTACAGAGTGCTGCACAAGAATTTACTGGTTTCCAGCAGGGAAAATATCACCCCCTTCCAAAAAAAAAAAAAGAGGGAATGAACAGGCTGTACAATGGCACTGAAATTATTGTACGGTATCTTAATGCAGTGCATCATTTTGAATTATATAACCGCAATAGAATTGAATAAGTTTCTAATAACTACCATGTCCCTTGAATCCTACAGTGTTTTTCTCATCCATTTAGTTTAGGTAGTTCCTTCAATGTCAAAAGGTTACTAGGAAAACTAGGTTTCAGCATAAACATAAAGTACTATAGGTCAAGCAAGTGTGCGAGTCCAAAAACTCCCAATGAAAGCAGCCATTCTAAACAGTTCCGTATTATGAGTGATCAATATATAATTTTCCAGTGATATAATCTATATAAGAACTGTCAGTTAAGTGGCTCTTTCAAGCATCTAATGCAAAAAAAGGTGGCAAAAGGCCTGAGATCTACATTTACAGTAATTAGAATCCCGAAAAGATGCTCAATCAGAGGAGATGGAATTCATTCAACAGCTCTATTTGGAAAGCATTCTCAGTTCACCCAAGTCCTATGCAATTACCATCTTGCAGCATTTGCATCTTATTTTAAAATGAGCTCAACCTAAAACATAAAATACATTGGAAAAAACAAAAAAAACTACATATTATCGGCAAAAAATTCTGTGGGACCTTTGATAAACAATGTGAGTAATCATTGAACAATTTCAGGTGCGATTTAGACAATACCTAGATATATTAAAAAAGAAAGAAAGAAATGAAAGAAAAGAAAAGATAAGATAAGGGATGGGTATGGTGGTAAATGGCTGGCTGTTATTTTGGCTTTGAAGGAGCTAAGGCTAGCATTCTTCTCTAAAAAAGGATATTGACAGACAAACATTAAATAATAGAGCAGAGAGGGGTTTAAATGAAACAAAAAAAGAAGCATATATAAACTGTATAAACTGACTGAATTATCAAACACTACACTTAACAACCTCCATGTAGGAGTTCTAAAGTAACATAAATGTTGAACATTAACTAATTTAAATATAAAATGCACGTATAGGCAACTGCCAGTCACCTTATTCTAGCATCCTTTACCTTATACCATATGCTCCAATAGTGTTGGTAAATATACCTGGTATTCACATAAAACCCTGTAGACCACTAGATACAGACACAATAACACATCACAATTTCACTGGCAAAACATGACTTTGAGAGCCACATGGTTGCAAATATATCTCAAACCCTTGATTACGTTGCTTCCAAAGATAGCAGCAGAAGACACTTTGAGACCAAGTTAGCAGATGTTTAGCAATGTTTTTCTTTTCTTTTTTCCTCTGAACAATCTTCTCAATTTCTTTAGGAAAAAATGCCTTGCCAACTTGGGAATTACAAAACTATTACAGATTAGCAACACAGTTGTAGGTTTCAAGAATATCATTAGAAGCACTTAACAGGGAGTCTTGCTCAGATTAGTAGATGGACATTTTTTTCAAACCTGGGTATAGGATCCATCCCAACTGCCTTCCAGTTAAGCATTACATCGTGCATAAATTGCCAGCCACTGAAGAATACCCCACCAAAAATAGAATCTCGAACAAGTCCTGATCTGATCCCTCTCCACAGTGCACCCCATCCTTCCAAAGAGATGATGCTTGATGGCTTCCGAACATCACAGACTGATGGCGCCTTCCCAGACCCAGTCATCATCCATGGGTAATCTAGCAAGGCACCAGCCAGATTTGGATGCTTACTGGTTAGGGTGGATAAAAGGGTAACAAAATGGTTCAATGCCTTCTTATCTGGAGTATGTCCAGGTAGTAATTTAGCAATAATGGGTGCAACAGCTCTATTTTCAGTAACAGGGGTTGATCTTGGAACTCGAGATGCAGATGTAACCTGTGCACGAAGTTTAATAAGTTCAAATGGAGAGCATACAAGTGATTCCAATGCACCAGCGACCATTCCAGCCATAAGGGCCTCAGAGACATACACGTAGCTGTATTCTCGACCATCTGCCAGAATGTCAATAGCTCAATCAAAATTCATATATTCAGAACTCGTTTCCATAACTAACATCAAGATATAAACTCGTTTGACTCAATACCTTAAACTGACAGGGAAGGGGAAATTCTGAATACCTTTACAATAAGCAGTTAAAATTTCATAGGCTCCAAACCGAGCTCCAAGGCCAAGAGTTTTGCCTACAGTCAACCACCCAAAACCGCTATACAAGCCTAGCATGTTCATTCAAAGAAAAGGGATTCAGGATTATGATACTACTCACGCATTAATCCGAGAAGAAATTCTCGTGAAACAGACAAAAAAATAATCGACTGAAGCAGAATTCGTACCTGAATTCCCAGATAAAGAACGAACTCTATTTAAAGCCTGAAGTGATGTTAATTGTTTACCAGAATTCGAACCAACCTGATCTCCATCTCCAACAAAACAATAATGCAAAATAAGTAAGTGATTACATTAAGAAAATGTAAAAGAAACGAGGAATAAAAAGGCAGAAGAAACCTGAATAAGCACTTTGATAGTATCAAGCGGGTAAGTGACAGCAGTGGCAACTGTTACCGATCCTACTGCTGCAATCGCATGGCTTACGAACAACTGGTTCTTCAACCACTCACCCATTTTCGTTTTACAGATAAAGATCACTCCTTGAATACGTTTTTGGCGTTTCTATGTAATGCATGGGACTTGTTCGATGAAATGCCTGAACCAAAAACCCTTTTTTATAGCAAAATTAAATTTGCAAAGGTGTTGTAAGTGAGGGATGCACAAGCAAAGAAGAGAAGGAAATTCAAAAGGGATAGTTTTGGATTTGATTCTACATGCAACCCAGCTATGTAACTCTGGGGTTTTGTAGTACTTGGGGCTTCGACAGAGACAAGTTCGGTTTTAGAGGCTTCTTCTTTTATGTTCGGGGCGAGGCAATTGATTTTTGTACCTGTAGTTTACAAACTGTACGACTTCAGTCCTTGATATTTATAATTTTTTGATTTAGACCTTTGATTTTTGAAATCGCTCAATTCCAACCCACTCACACATTTAGTCATTGATATTAATTAGTAGATACATTCATTGCACATAATCTCAATCTTGATAGAGTGTGTGTGTGTGTGTGTGTGTGTGTATATCGAGTTCTTGTGTGTTTATAATAGTGAATTTGTTCATTGTCTATTTTTTTATTTGCACCCAATTACAGGGTGCAATGAATTTTGGCTTATACAAAAATGAAGTTGATATAAAGATATTAATTTTAAATTATAAGGGTAACATTATACTCCCTTGTGTTCATAAAAGTCTAAAACCCTCTTGGTTTAGCGGGTTTGTTTTGCTGTCCTCAAGGCAAAACAATTCTAAAGGGACTTGCTATTTTCCCTTAACATTTTTTTTCTTTTTAAAACATTAACTTCTCTAAAAAAAAATCTATAAAATTATTTTACTATCCAAACCGTAAAATTTGATAAATACCGACCTGAAAAAATTTTGAGCTGGTTTTTTTATTGATAATTAATTAATTACTTTATTCAATAGGTAATGAATATAATTTAAATATTATTAATTTCGATCCAAATTTAACCTAAAATAAATATTTATATTTTTAAAATTCAATATAAAAAATACATATCTCAATATATATATATATATATATATATATCATTTAACAAACATGTATTACTATTTTATTGTTCTATTAAATAATAAATAGTCATAAAAAGATAGTTGAAATCCAATAAATAAAATATGAGTATCTAAATGTTTTACTTCATGAGTAAGAGGTTAAGTATGGATATTAAAAAACTTGCCCTACCCCATGACTATCCATTTCCATCCCTATAAATAATAGAATGTTCATTTTTAATTAAATGATGCAATTATAAATAATTAGTGACTAATAGTTAGGAAATAGGTATAGGATTTGTCTAATGATTATCGATGAAGTCTTTTTTCCGTACCTTTAGATTTCATTTGAATTTTTATTGGACATATAAAGTAAAAGAGTTATAAATTGATGGTCTACATGGAACCACTCGAGCAATTGGCAATGCCAAGTTTGCATTTGATTGAGTCGTATGTTTTTCTTTTTTCTTGGGAAATTTTTGCATTATGACTACAAGTTCAATCGTTTGCTTTGTTTATTGATCTTCAAAACAATGAGATAAGGTATATATTTTATGGATATTATGTTTTCAATAATAATTTATTTTTTATTCTTAAATTAAAACTATAATTTTGCATTTTAGTTTTCTTATAAATTTATCTTTTCTATTCTAAAACACTAATGAGTCAATATATTTGGTTAAGATTTTTATAGATAGAAAAAATCTTAAAAAATAAAATGGATCTGACAAATATATCAGACCCAAAACACTTGGACTTGATAGTTAGCCAAACTCAAAGTAGCGTGGGTCTAACAAATATGTCAGACCCAAAGCACTTGGACTTAGCAATCAACCAAATCCAATGTAACGTGGATTTGACAAATATATCAAACCCAAAGCATTTGGATTTAACCATTGCCAAGTTTTAAGGCTATATGTCTGATTTTAAACGATCTCCTAAAATAAAAGTATTAAAGACATGATAAATCGTTATGCCTCTTCATCTAGAATAATCATTCATATTGATGTAATGATTTCTTTATATTCATAGGTGTATATAAGGTCTCTTAAAGGACCTACTATATTTTTTGTCTCCTTAATGATATGTAAGGCGTATTTGTCTCTCATTAATGCCGCCGAAAGCATGGGACTTTGCAATCCTTCCTTTATATGAAAACAACAAGATTCAGGAAGTATAAATACCCTCTAAACCATTTAAGTAAGGGTTCATAACTTTTTATCTCTTAAAATAAACTCATATAGATTTCAAAGCATTAACCAACTTAAAACTCAAGAACAAACATCTTTGTTCCTTAAGTTTAAAGGTCTTTTAAGTCATTTATTGTTTTTTCCATAAATATATTGACTTCATCATCGGGGGTATTTAAATCCCCTGATTGAAATTTTTTTTACAGTTACTCAAGTTTTTACCATAAACCTAGAATTCCTTAAACTAAAGAGAAGAAATTCAAGTACTCAAACATATTGATTAAACATTATCCCAAACACTAAATAACTCATTGTTTACATATCTTGGATTTTAGGACATCATCAATGGTGATGTCTGTGAGAAACACTTACAAAAAGTCATAAATAAGTTTATTGTTTTACTGTTTTTCCTTAATTATCATTATCAACTCCTGGAAAGGTCGAGTTAATGATCTCCCCGTCACAGCAGATACTTTAGCCCTTGTATAACCAATCCTTCAATAACTTATAGAATATATACACCTCCTCACCCAAGCAGTGTTGAGAAATCAACAAGCGAGAGAAAATCCACTTCAACAAATCTCAACCTCTCCTTAGCAAGTTGCTACATCTATACACTCATCTCTACGACAGTAGGCCTCATCTAGTATTCGTAGATGATTACACTACTCAGAAGAATACAGGCAAAATGATCTAGTATAGGGTTGATGTAACCATATTATTCGATAGTTTCACCCACATCTACCTAATGTTTTGTCCATGTTTTATATATAAAATGCCTTGATATTCTTTGTTTTATGTTTTGAAGGCATTTTTGGATGAAAGATGCAAAAAGGAGTAAATTGGAGGTAATTGGCAGATTTGACCTTCAGTCGATGTTTTGTGCAGAGCGTGAGCTCTAAAGGTTGAAATGAAGTGATTCTAGTGGAATTAAAAAGGTAACATCCATACCTTTCTGGACATCTAAGGCAAGAAAATAAAATAAGAAGAGCATGGAAATCGCAGCCTTCAAAGTCAAATCTCGCAATCTGCCAGTATTGACCTTCGGCCATTCCAACTTGAATATCTGGAGCTACAGAAGTCCAATTGATGCAAACTCAATTTTGTTGGAGTCATGACTCAAAGTTATATAAATGCTCAAAATTGCAGCAAAAAACGATGTCATATGAGGGAGATATGATTTTTCAAAGATGACATCTAAATTCTGCCAGCAAACAGGTTTCGTGAAGAAACGAGTCCAAATTACGTTCTGAAGCATCTAAACCGATATCCAAGTTTTTATTTCAGCAATTTACCTCCTCTAAGTCAAAGCTTGAAGATTTCATGCAAGGCTATTTCTTATTTTTTAGGAAAATAGTTATTGAAGTACTTAAATGTAAACAGTCTACTTAATGGAGGACTATTTTGTAAAATAGAGACCTAGGGTTTCCTAGGATATAAAAAGAATAAGAGAAGAGAAGTGGGGCAGCCAGCCAAGGAGAGAAAAACGCCCCCTTCCTCTAAGAAACCCTAAATTATGCATTCTTCCTTCTTTTTGATTAGTTGTTCAACAAACATGCAAGGCTAAACACTTTTTCTTGGTTGCAAGGACACAGAAACCTTCGGATTTCAAGAACTGTGAGATTTATTTTACCTTTTCTTTTCAGTTTATATGATGAATATGTTTGTTCTCCTATGCTTATTTTTCCTATGATTGTTTATTTTAATTGCTAGAGTGGACTCTAAGTTATTATTGTAGACAATCTATTGTTAAGTTTGATATCAAAACCGAAGTTGTGATATATGAACTTGTGAAGCAACTGAGTTTAATAATTGTGGCGGATCTACGTTATTAATCTTAGGGAGAATATTCAATCAAATCAAACATAGACTGTGGACAGTTATGTTTTCTTGATTAATCAACTTATCTAGTTCTTAAGGCTGCCATTGAATTAAATTACTAGTGCGGACACTATGGTTGTTTGATGGTTAGGGCTAGTTATACGGCGGATCCGTTAACTAACCAATGTTAAGAAGAGATAAATATTCAGAATATAAATTGATGTTTCATTTCCATGATCAGTTCTGATTTCTGTAGGTGGATGCGTGCTTGTGACCAAGGTTTGTTCTCTTGATAATTTTCTGATTTTATTAAATTTAGTTTGATAGTTTTCTGTTTTCTTTTGCTTTAGCCTAGATAATGTCCAAACCCCCCCAAATTACATATCATCTAGCATAAAAATCTAACTTGAATCTTCCTCGTGGGATCGACCCCTTGCTTGCTCTATACTATCTTGTGTGTTGTGTTTGAAGCTAGGGTAATTAATTTGTGCGACCGCGACATCGCAACAAATTTTGGCGCCGTTGCCGGGGAAGTAATTTTAGTTGATTCTTGTGCTATTATTTTTATTTGCTGTGATTGTTATTTCTTTTTTTGAAAAAAAAAAAACAGAATTTTTGTTTGCTGCGGTACTGTTCATTACGGCAGCGGTACTGTTCAAAACATATTTTTTGGTGGAATTAGGTATTGACAATTTGTTTCCTGAAGGGAAACGACGTTCTAAACAGGACTAGTGGTAAACCACTAGCCCCACCCTATCGAGGCCAAATTCCACTGTTTTCTAGGGTTTTTAGGCAGTTTTTGTTTTCTACCGTAGGATTTTCGTACAATTTGCATTGTTTTCGATCTCTTGTGTGGTTGGTTTATTTTGAGTTTTCTTGATGATTTATGCCAGTAACCTGTTCTACTAATCAAAGTCAAGTGCATTTTGATCTCGAAATAGAAAAAACTTTACGCAGGTTACGAAAGGAAGCTCGCCTTAACACCATGGCTGTTGCACGACAACAAACACTCAAGGAGCTTGCTGCTCCTAACGTGGAAAATCAGCCATTGTGCATAAACATCAACAATAATGTAAACTTTGAGCTCAAATCTGGTTTTATACATTTGCTACCAACTTTCAATGGTCTTGCAGGAGAAGATCCTCATACTCATCTCAAGGAATTCCATATGGTTTGCATTGGCATGAAACCAAATGGAGTTGATGAAGAACAGGTTAAGTTGAAAGCTTTCCCTTTCTCTTTAAAAGGGGCAGCAAAGGTATGGCTTTTCTCCATTCTCCCAGGTTCAATTGGAACGTGGAATGGCATGAAGAAGATCTTCCTTGAGAAGTATTTCCCAGCATCTCGAGTTGCCAACATAAGGAAAGAAATATGTGGGATTCGACAATCTCATGGAGAGACACTTTCCGAGTATTGGGAAAGATTTGAGCAACTGTGCATTCAATGCCCTCATCATCAAATACCCGATCAGCTGCTCATTCAATATTTCTATAAAGGATTGATGCCTACTGACCGTAGTATCATTAATGCTGCAAGTGGAGGGGCATTGGTAGATAAGACACCCGAGGCTGCACGCCAATTGATCTCAAACATGGCAGCCAACTCGAAACAGTTTGGCACTCGTGGAGACTTCGCAAATAAACGAGTAAATGAGATAAGTATTTCTAACCTTGAGAATAAAGTTAATGATCTTACTTCTCTTGTGCGTTCTTTGGCTTGTGGCAATGTACAGCAGGTGAAAGTTTGTAGCATATGCTCCTTACAAGGACATGCTTCAGATATGTGCCTAACAATGCAAGAAGATTACATTGAACAAGCTAATACAGTTGATGGAGCATTCAATGGACAACCTCAGCGTAAGTATGATCCTTTTTCCCACACGTACAATCCTGGATGGAGAGATCATCCCAACCTATGGTATGGGAACCAGCCTCAACAAGGCAATCAAAGCCGACAATTCCATCCCCATGGATTTCAGTCCCAACAGAATTATCAAGCAAGACAACCCGCTCCATTAACAAACTCCAATGTTATGGGGTCGTCATCCAGTGATGATCTTCGTGAGATGATGAAAACTTTGGCTTCTAACACTGTGACCTTGCAACAAAATGTCATGTCTTTTCAACAGGAAACAAGGTCAAGTATTCACAACTTGGAGAAGCAAATGGGGCAAGTAGCTTCAAGTGTGGGGAAATTGGAAGCACAAATGAATGGAAAATTGCCCTCCCAAGCATTGAATCCAAAAGAGAATGTTAGTGCGATCATGCTGCGAAGTGGGAAAGAACTTGAAGAGAAAAGGTCGAAACAAATTGAGATGGAGGAAGAAGAAGAGATAGAAACTGAATTGAGTACAAAAAAGAAACATCCTTCTCCTTCACAAATTGAAACCACGACCAACACTCTAAAGGAAAGTCCTCAATCAATGACTTCCAGTTTTAAAACAATTCCACCCTTTCCTGTGAGTTCTTCTAGGTCAAAGAAAGAGGACAAAGAAAAAGAGATTTTAGAGGTTTTCAAGAAAGTAGAACTCAACATTCCTTTGCTTGATGCTATCAAGCAAATTCCCAAGTATGCAAAATTCTTGAAGGAGTTGTGTACTACCAAGAGAGCTTTCAAACTGAAAGGTCATGAAACGGTAAGTATGGGTGAAGTTGTATCTGCCGTTGTTCAAAAGAATCTGCCTTTGAAACAAAAAGACCCAGGTGCGTTTACTATCCCATGTGTTATTGGTAATGCTAGTTTTAAAAGAGCTTTATGCGATTTAGGTGCATCCATTAGTGTTATGCCCAAACATGTTTATGATTCTCTTAGTCTTGAGCCTTTGAATAAAACTAGCATTATAATACAACTTGCGGATCATAGTTTTGTTTACCCACTTGGTGTGATAGAAGATGTCCTAGTTAATATTGATAGTTTGGTCATTCCATGCGACTTTTATATTCTTGATATGGAACATGATTCTTGTGATTCATCAAACAGCACTCCTATATTGTTTGGGAGACCATTCTTGAAAATTGCCAATACAAGGATAGATTGTGGTAAGGATACTTTGTCTATGGAAGTAGGAGATGAAAAGATTGAATTTAATTTTCATGATGTAATGAAATATCCTTATAGCAATGTTTATTCTATCACATGCTATGACCAAGTTGATAAGTGTGTGCAGCAAGTTTTTGATTTTGATTGTGAGGATGGATTAAGCGTAGCTTTGAGCTATGGCTATGATTTTACCAAGATAGAAGAGATGGACAGGTATATATGTGTTCCCCAAAACATGCATGAATCAGCATTGGCTTTGCAAGCTTTGCAAACTGTTCCCCATGATGCAGAAGTCATTCACCCCATCATAGACAATGAATGGGTGGCCCCTATCCTTTTGGTGCCCAAAAAAATTGGAATTACATTGGAAGAAATACGAAATGATGCTTATGAGAATGCTAGGATTTACAAAGAAAAGACTAAGAATCTTCATGACCGAATGCTTACAAGAAAGGAGTTTCATGTTGGAGAGAAAGTCCTTCTTTATCATTCATGTTTGAAAATTTTTCCTGGAAAATTACGCTCTTGTTGGATTGGACCCTTTGTTGTTTCTAATGTTTTTCCTTATGGTGCAGTTGAAATTACAAGTTTAGAAACCAACAAAGTACTCAAGGTCAATGGGCATCGTTTGAAACCTTTCTATGAAGGTTGGACGGTAGAACTCACCGCTTCTATAGAGTTAGCTGAACCAATCTATGAAGAATGAGCATGCCATATGTCAAGCCAATGACATAAAATAAAAGCGCTTACTGGGAGGCAACTCAGCATAAAAAAAAACAGATTTGCTTTCTTTTTCCCTTGTCTTTTATTTTTCGCATTTTACTTTATTTTTGTCATTCTCCAATATTCCTTTTCTTTTATTTCAACATTGAGGACAATGTTGTGTTTTAAGTGTGGGGGTATTGAGAAAATTTTAGTTTTCTTTGTTGTTCAAAAAAAAAATTTTGTGTTTGATCTTTTTAACTCCCATTGGTTTTTGAGAATATGAGTATTATGTATGAGAATTAATTGAGATAGATGAAGATATAAATCAAATGAAGGAGTATGCATGCAAATTTTAAGGTTTAATTGGTTTAGGGATTGACTTTGAGAATATGCCATATTGACTTTATAGTGTTATACCAATGCAAGCTTTTGAGCCTTCAACATTATATTCTTTGATTGTGCCTTCTTTCAATGATATTTATCTTTAGAACTTGCTTCATATCTTGTTGAGATTACATTCATATTACATACATACATGAAGATGATAAAGGCATTAGGAATTTTAACCACTTGAGCCAAAAAGCCAACCTAAAGCATATTATCCTTAGTGAGTCCCTTTTGAGCTTGTTTATCTTTTCTTTGCTTTATCCATGTATAAGCCTTAACTTTCTATATGTTTTCCTTTTCCCCTGGCCAAGGATTAGTAGCGCATATACTGATGATATCTCATGGAATTATGGTTGGAAATTATGTGAAAAGAAAGAAGAAGTGATGCTTGATGAAAAGATGGGCAAAGTTGCCAAAGGTAAAAAAAAAAGGAAAGAAAAAGAAAAGAAAAAAAAGAAAAAGAAAAAGAAAAAAGTGTTCCTTTATGTTCTTAAGATTTTATATTGAAAAAGCTTGAAATCAAAAGAAGTTAAGCATTGGTGATTAAAGATGGAAAATTTATGTGCTTTGATGGAATATCTTGTTTGAAATATCATTTTTCAGAATGCTCTACTTTCTTTGGTTTGAACCTTTTTCTTTTACTCTCTTTTACCTCACCTTTACCTTAGCCCCATTACAACCAGAAAATAAGACCTTTTGATTCATACATTGTTTGTAATATGTTAGTAATGGAGATGAGATTGAAGAGCAAGTTTATGGTAGAACATATTCATTGATTGAATTTGAGAGATTTAAACACATAAGCCTTAAACACGTGAGTGTTGGAGTGTATATCAATGAGAGGACCTATCACTTTGGCATGGCATAGATTTCATTTAAATCCCGACGATTGATTGAGTTTTGAAGTTTGCATGTAAATGAATTCATGAGAATTATACTATTTATCCTTCATGATTGTATTCTTGTTTATAATGCATATATTCTTGGACATTGATGGGAGATTAAGAGATTGATCATAGCTATTTTCAATTTGATTTTATTTATCCTTTCTCGAGGACGAGCAAGAGCTAAGTGTGGGGGTATTTGATGTAACCATATTATTCGATAGTTTCACCCACATCTACCTAATGTTTTGTCCATGTTTTATATATAAAATGCCTTGATATTCTTTGTTTTATGTTTTGAAGGCATTTTTGGATGAAAGATGCAAAAAGGAGTAAATTGGAGGTAATTGGCAGATTTGACCTTCAGTCGATGTTTTGTGCAGAGCGTGAGCTCTAGAGGTTGAAATGAAGTGATTCTAGTGGATTTAAAAAGGTAACATCCATACCTTTCTGGACATCTAAGGCAAGAAAATAAAATAAGAAGAGCATGGAAATCGCAGCCTTCAAAGTCAAATCTCGCAATCTGCCAGTATTGACCTTCGGCCATTCCAACTTGAATATCTGGAGCTACAGAAGTCCAATTGATGAAAACTCAATTTTTTTGGATTCATGACTCAAAGTTATATAAACGCTCAACATTTCAGCCAAAAACAATGTCATATGAGGGAGATATGATTTTTCAAAGATGACATCTAAATTCTGCCAGCAAACAGGTTTCGTGAAGAAACGAGTCCAAATTATGTTCCGAAGCATCTAAACCGATATCCAAGTTTTTATTTCAGCAATTTACCTCCTCTAAGTCAAAGCTTGAAGATTTCATGCAAGGCTATTTCTTCTTTTTTAGGAAAATAGTTATTGAAGTACTTAAATGTAAACAGTCTACTTAATGGAGGACTATTTTGTAAAATAGAGACCTAGGGTTTCCTAGGATATAAAAAGAATAAGAGAAGAGAAGTGGGGCAGCCAGCCAAGGAGAGAAAAATGCCCCCTTCCTCTAAGAAACCCTAAATTATGCATTCTTCCTTCTTTTTGATTAGTTGTTCAACAAACATGCAAGGCTAAACACTTTTTCTTGGTTGCAAGGACACGGAAACCTTCGGATTTCAAGAACTGTGAGATTTATTTTACCTTTTCTTTTCAGTTTATATAATGAATATGTTTGTTCTCCTATGCTTATTTTTCCTATGATTGTTTATTTTAATTGCTAGAGCGGACTCTAAGTTATTATTGTAGACAATCTATTGTTAAGTTTGATATCAAAACCGAAGTTGTGATATATGAACTTGTGAAGCAACTGAGTTTAATAATTGTGGCGGATCTATGTTATTAATCTTAGGGAGAACATTCAATCAAATCAAACATAGACTGCGGACAATTATGTTTTCTTGATTAATCAACTTATCTAGTTCTTAAGGCTGCCATTGAATTAAATTACTAGTGCGGACACTATGGTTGTTTGATGGTTAGGGCTAGTTATACGACGGATCCGTTAACTAACCAATGTTAAGAAGAGATAAATATTCAGAATATAAATTGATGTTTCATTTCCATGATCAGTTCTGATTTCTGTAGGTGGATGCGTGCTTGTGACCAAGGTTTGTTCTCTTGATAATTTTCTGATTTTATTAAATTTAGTTTGATAGTTTTCTGTTTTCTTTTGCTTTAGCCTAGATAACGTCCAAACCCCCCCAATTTACATATCATCTAGCATAAAAATCTAACTTGAATCTTCCTCGTGGGATCGACCCCTTGCTTGCTTTATACTATCTTGTGTGTTGTGTTTGAAGCTAGGGTAATTAATTTGTGCGACCGTGACATCGCAACAAGGGTCTTTAACCTCAAGGGTCATTGAGCCATTCCATAAAGCATACACGCCCTCATGATGCTCGAATGCAAAATGGTTTTTCTAGTCATCCGTTTGGGTAGCATAAAAAAGAGGTTGTCCATCTATCACTCCATCCTACCCTAGACACATCAAGTTTCCCCGAACCCGATATGCGTAGGAGTAGAAAACAACTGGAAGGACTCATCCAGGAGGATGCTACACTCCTTATCAAATCAGATATTCTTCTCTATCCAAATATATGTTAAACATTTGCATACTCAAAGATTACATTGCCACCAAAATGACCCTGGATAACTATTATGGACTTATATATCCTAGAGAACATATATAAAATATACGCAGTAGTCTAGAGTTAGTTATTTAGGACAGTCATGTCATGTGCAAGATCCTCCCTACAACCTTCAGAGGTTCAGTAAGAGCTTGGTACAACAAACTAGAACCAAGTTCAATAGCTAGTTTCAGTGACCTCTGTGCCAAACTAATGGCATGTCTCAGTACAAGTATTCCAGCTAAAAAGAGTTCAACTGAACTCTTTGGAATCACCCAAGCAAAGGACGAGTCTACAAGGGATAGACGATTTAAGACTTAATCGAATCAGTAGCTTTAAAAGTCCTTATCAATAGGGTGAGAGAAAAAACCTTATGAAGGGAGTTGTATGCCCTACCGGATAGAAGGTTACTAAAAGTGAAGCAAACCATGAAGAGCCACATTCGGGTAGAAGAGGCAAGTACATTGCATCATAGTCCCTCCTGTTTTACCAAGGACAAACAGCCAGAAAAGTCCCCCAAATGAGGTCGTTCACCTAAGTTGGACCGCTCTCTCAGAATAGACAACAATCTCAAGAAGAGTCAGAAGGAACCATTCAAAGAACATCCGGGTTATCCTAAATCATGTGCTTCTCTATTGAACACCTCCCTCGCTGAAGTCCCACAGCCACCTAAGGAAAAAAGTTTGTCTGATATCCTTTGCCCAAGAAGTCTCCTCCTAGTACACATACATCTAAAAAGTATTGTCTTTTTCACAAAGACAAGACACATAAAACTGAGGATTGCTATGTATTGAAGAAGGAAATTGAAAGGCTGGTAGCTAAGGGCTACCTTCGTTAGTTTCTTAAGAAGGATTTTCTCCTTAAGTAAAACAGAGAAGAACATGGTCAATCTGCTACAGCTTTACATAAGATCAATGTAATATTAGGGGGAACCTCTATAAAGAGGATTCTAATAATGGAAAGAGGAAGTATAGGAAACAAGTCATCACCACTACTAAATCATTGGTTCAATAACACAAGCCAATAGTTTTTCCTCATAAAGATGAAAGTGTGAATTTTCAATATGAGGACGTTCTCATCATTTCTATTGTTATCTCCAATCACAAAGTATATTAGGTACTAGTAGGAGATGATAGTGTAATTAACATCCTATTCATGGAAGTTATAGTCCAAATAGGAATATCCTCTTCAAAACTAACACCGGTAAAAACTCCTTCATTTGTATAAAGGGTCCAGGCATGCCAGTGAAGGGTGCTTTAGAGTTACATGTTGTAATGGGCACCCCTCCGGAATGTGTCTCACTCTAGCAAAGCTTTATGGTGATTGATATGGCATTGGCTTATAAAGCCATTTTAGAAAGACCCCTTCTACATCAAATCAATGTCATCATCAGTACCCGGTACTTGGCATTAAAGTTCCCAACTCAGAAAAAGTAGCCACATTACGAGGAGATCTGGCAACCTCAAGACAATGAGCCACTATTTGTTTGAAAGGCAAGAAAGTGTTGATATCGGACCTGGTAGTCAGTCAAGCCCAATGTAGTGTGGGTCTGATAAACATGTCAAACCCAATACACTTGGGTTTGGTAATAAGTCAAGCCCAAAGAAGCGTGGATCTGGCAAACATTGTAAACCCTCGAATAAACATAGGATCGTAGAAAAAGAAAAAAAAAAGAGAAAGACCTCGATGTGTAATGGAGACTCAATATGAAAAGAAATGAATAAATAGTAGAAATAATAACAAATAAAATGTGTAAGGGAGAGAATGATCTTCATAAATAAATTTAAAGGTATGATGGAAGTCGAAATGAGGGTTATGAATTTTGGATTAAAATTTGTAATGTTAGCGGAAACGGAGAAGAGTCTCAATGGATAAAAGGATTATTTTTCATAAATCAGTGATGGATGTGATAATATTGAATTTATTGAGTATAAATTAAGGGGAAATGTTATGAGAATCTAAGTAAATAAAGTAATGCATGAAATTCAAATGTTAGCGTAAAAGACACTAATTGTTTAGTTTTACGGTATCAATGATATATCTCAATCCGACCATTGGATCAAGCTGAAAGTTTATAAGGAATCTCCAGACTTATTAGTTTATCTTAGGTTAAAATGTTATGCCAATCAGAGTTTGGAAAGGTTTTACGAGAGTACTTAAAATCGGGTAAATTAAAGAACATGACACAAGGTAGGGGTGAGCAAAAAAACTGATATTAAACCGAGAAAACTGAAAAAAATAACCGAAAAAAATGAATCAAAAAAAAAATTCGAACTAACCGATTAAAAAATCACAAAAAAGTTCCGGTTCGGTTCAGTTCGGTTTCCAAAGTCTGAAACCGATTGAACCGAATCGAACCGAACCGGTTCAACCAGGCCAGCACTAAAAAAAAAGCAAGTATAAATAGGATGTTTTTTCTAACCCTAAACCTAAAGTAGCATTCAACCGCCGCCCCCCTACTCTCTGCATCTCTCCCCTCCCTTTTCTCTCTGCATCTTTTATAACCCTAAACCTAAAGTAACATTCACCCCCCTTCCTTTGCTCTTTGCATCTCTCCCTTCCCTTTACTCTCTGCATCTCTCCTCTTTGATTTTTCTTCATACTCCACGATTGTTACTTGTTAAGCTCTTGCTCCATGCTCCTTCGGCTCAGCAGGAATCCATTTTGGCATTTTCTTTTAAAGTTAAAGTAGGTAATGAAGGGGACGGCAGAGCAAACCCTTCTTTTCGATGGATGGTGAGGATCTATATAAACTATTTGTAATAATGTTTTGATGGTTTTACATTTTAATACTTTTGTTCTTTCCTTTTGTTTTGTGTATTTTTTTGCAAAGTTTAATTTTTGGGCAAGGATCTAATAAAAAGAAAATTGAGGTTGAATTTCTGGATATCATGCATGCCCAACCAATTTCTGGATATCATATCATGCCATGCTTGTTGAGAAAGCCAAGATTTCTCAGAAAATAAGCACAGATCTGTGAGATTAAAAACAAGACGAAAATAGAATCCCTAAAAAAATATGAACAGTGAAAAAACCCAAAATAAAAACTCAATTGAAATAATTTCGGTTTAAATCGGTTTGGAATGGAAAATAACCAAACCGAACTTTACATGGTCGGTTCGAATCGGTTATTAGTTCGGTTCGGTTCGGTTCAAAAACTAAAAAAATAATAATTTCAGTTTGATTATTTATTTTGGCCCAAAACCGGAACAAACCGAAAATGCTCACTCCTAACACAAGGGGCATTAATAAGGGTATTTTGGTAATTTTATATAAAACAATATTCCCCTCTCCTCCTTTTAAGACAACCCACGTCCTCTGCAAAGGTAGAAAATAGGAGGGAGACCATTTTTCTCCTATTTTCTTCACCTATTCTCCATTTCTTCAAGCTAAATCAAAAGGGAGTGTTCTTGGGAGAATGATATCCAAGAAGACAAATCAAGTGACTATACTTAGAGAGTTATAAAGCTTGGGGGAAAAAAAAGAGTAGAAGCTAGAACTTGAAAGAGAAGGACATGAGTTTTGTAGATTTTTACAAGAACTCATTGAAATAAGTTAAAATAACGAAGGTAAGGAACATACCCTCAAGTAATTGTGTTTTTCTCTCTTGTTCTTGCATGAGGAGAAGAAAACCTCCAAGTTTAAAATTTTAGGGTTCATGTAAATATTTCAGGGGAATAATTGTTCTTGTGAATTTCAAGATTAATTGCATGATAATGGCTTGATTTGCAGGAAAAAAAAAAGAAGGAATAAGTTGATTTGAAACTATAGGTTTTGGGATGGCAACAAACCAGGAACTTCAGCAACCATATCTTGGCTTTCAATTGTTGGATTGGTCTGGATTTTGGATATGTTGTTCATCCAGATGTTATATAAATTCTGAACGGTTAAAATTAGAAACAAACACTTTTACTAGAAATTGTACTTCCCGAACAGTAGGTCTTCAATTTTCAGTTTAGTTCGGTATTGTTCTGATAGGGAGATTTAACAGTTGGATGTATGTTAATTTTGGATATGTTATTCTAATTATGATGATGTATAATTCCACCGATTGGATTTATTGAATTCTAAATTTACAGAATGATGTTTTATGTTTGGTTTGAGAAATATTGAATGAGAATATGATGTTTAACATAAAAAGTATGTTTTGGGACTAAGGATAATTGTAATGGGTTTAATGATGACGGAAGTGTTTGGGAATTATTTGTGTTGTGTTTGAGTCATGTTTGATGTGTTGATAAGTGATGGTATAGTTAAATTCTATAAAAAAAAAATAGTGGTGGATTAATACTTTGGTTGTGTTGGAATTGGAAACATGATATGGGAAAGTAGGTTGGGATAAATTGAAACTAACTTTGGAAAATTAACCCCTATTATGGTTGGCTATGTTAGTTAAATAGACGCTGGAATGTTTGGTAAATTACGTGTCTTGATGAAGAAATGGTTGTGTTGGAATTGGAAACATGATATGGGAAAGTAGGTTGGGATAAATTGAAACTAACTTTGGAAAATTAACCCCTATTGTGGTTGGCTATGTTAGTTAAATAGACACTGGAATGTTTGGTAAATTACGTGTCTTGATGAAGAAATGAATGAGAAATCATAGTAAGGGATGTTGGAAATTGAATTATGATATAAGGAATCATTTTGAGTATGCTTTGAAAAACCAAATTTGGCATGTGTAGTCATTACTGGAATTTAAGTTAAACTACATTGTTTGGTGATAGATTAAATGTCTTGGGACATTAGAAAATTATCAGTAATGAAAAGTCATGTCCTTTGGACATTGAAAATCATTGATGAAGAATTGAGTTAAATGGACGTTAAGTGTTATTATAAATGAATGCTAATTTAATGAAATGAAGTGATAAATAAAAAAGAGTTTATCCATGAACTTGTTACGAAACTAAATGGGTATGTGAATTAATAAATTTGATGAATGGATCAAAAAGACTTGAGTACTTATTCGGGATGTTTGATTGGAATGTAGGAGAAGCATTCGGAGTAGCACATGACTTCTCGAGAACATGTATAATAGGAGTTCAAGGTAAGGGTCGCCACCTTGCTTCTTTAAATCATTTAAGTTCTTGCAATGCTAGTATGTGATAGACATTATGCGTATTTTGTACTACTGTGTAACATGAGAAATATTGCTATGTGAACATTGCCTACGGACAGTATAAATATTGTTGCGTGAAAATTACCAACAAGTAGAAGAAATATTATTATTATGTGAATGTTGCCAGTTAGTAAGAAATGTTATCGTTGTGTGAATATTTCTAACAAGAAAGAGAATTATTATTATTATTATTATATGAATGTTGCCAACGAGTAGGAAATACTACTATTGTGTAAATGTTGCCAACGGGCAGGAAATATTATCATGTGAGTGTTGTTGATGGGAAGGAGAATATTATTATTTCGAGAACATTGCCTACGAGCAGGAAAAATATTATCGTGAAAATATTGCCTCCGGGCAGGAAAAATACTATCGTGAAAATATTGCCTCCGGGCAGGAAAAATACTATCGTAAAAATATTGCCTATGAGTAGGAAAATAAAATAAAAATAAATACTATTTCCATAAGAATGATTGATAAGATTAGTTTCGACTAATGACATCCAAGTTGGGATGACCGGGAATGATTGATAAGATTAGCTTCAGCTAATGGCATCCAAATTAGGATGACCTGGAATGATTGATAAGATTAACTTCAACTAATGACATTCAAATTGAGATGACCGGGACTAATTGATATGATTAGCCTCGGCTAATTATATTCATGTTAGGATGACCGAGAATGATTCATACGAAGTAGCTTTACATTCGTGTTAGGATGTCTAGGAATGATTCATAATAGTAGCTTTGCATTCGTGTTGGGATGACTGGGAATAATTGATAAGATTAGTTTGACTAATAATAATACCCACGTTGAAATGACTGGGTCTAAATCAAGATGTCAACTCCAGGCAAAGAGTTTAACTGATATAAATGAGCATCCAATTACAAAAATTAAGAATGTCTAAAATGATTCACGATGATCACCAGAAATTGGTTTTGGAAAATTAATGAATTCCTATAGAATATGAGGATGAGGATATATGTTAATTATATGCATGCCTTTAAATATTTAGATCTTATTTCTTATGTTTTGTATGCTCATGTAAATTAATGTTGAACATGACCTTCTTACACCCAAGACGCCTAATAATCTTCTAGGACATTACTTTTAGTAAAATTATGTAATATAAGCTAATTAATGGTAGTTATAGCAAAAATTCATTACATGTAGAATCTTGTAAAAATAAATGGAATTTACAATGCATGTCATGTATATTATACTTGTTTTATAAAGACAATGTACTTAATTTAATTTGTATATGTATTCATCAAGAAAAACATTTCTGTAGTTAATCTTTAACGTGCTTCTTATCCATAAATATTAATCATGCAAATGTGAGCAATTAATTGTGTGTGATGGTTGATGAGATACAATAGAAAGACTAATTAGTGCAATGAATTTACGATCCAGGATGATTGGATCGGGAATTGCTATGACGGGTGTTGTGTGAAAAGATGTTTATGAAGGGTTAATGCATATTCGATGATTAATGTGGATACTTGGAACGTTAAAATAAAAAAAAAATGCCCAATTTTTTTTAAGTACCAAATCATAGGGATTAATTATAAATGCTTACGAAATCGTCGATCGTTACAAACATGCGACCCAAAGCACTTGGACTTAACAATCAGTCAAGCCCAAGGTAACGTGGGTCTGACAAATATGTCAGACTCAAAGCATTTGGATTCAACCATTGCCAAGTTCTAAGGCTACATGTCTGATTCTAAACAATCCTCTAAAATAAAAGTATTAAAGACATGATAAATCGTCATGTTTCTCAATCTAGAATAATCATTCATATTGATGTAATGATTTCTTTATGCTAATAGGTGTATACAAGGTCTCTTAAAGGATCTACCATACTTTTATCTTATCAATGATATGTAAGAGATATTTGTCTTCTATTAATGCCACCGAAATCAGAGGACTTTGCAGTCCTTCTTTTCTTTGAAAACAACAAGATTTAGGGGGTATAAATACCCGCTAAACCATTTAAGTAAAGGTTCAGAACTTTTTATCTCTTAAGATAAACTCATATAGATTTCAGAGCATTAACCAACATAAAACTCAAGAACAAACATCTTTGTTCCTTGAGTTTAAAGCTTTTTTAAGTCATTTATTATTTTTTCCCATAAATATATTGACTTCATTATTGGGGGTATTTAAATCTTCCAATTGTGACTGTTTTTGCAGGTACTCAAGCTTATACCACAAGCCGGGAACTCCTTAAACTAAAGAGAAGAAATCCAAGTACTCGAACATATTGATTAAACACTATACCAAACACTAAATAACTCATTGTTTATATATCTTGGATTTTAGGACATTATCAGTGGCGCCGTATGTGGGAAACACTTATAAAAAGTCATAAATAGCTTTGTTATTTTGTTGTTTTTCTCTAATTATCATTATCAATGGCAGATAATTAGGACACTCCTGAAAAAGTCGAGTTACTAATCTCCCTGCCACAACAGATACTCTAGCCTCCACACAACCAATTCTTTAACAACTTATGGAACATATACAACTCCTCACTCAGGTAGTGTTGGAAATCAACAAGTAAAAGAAAATCCACCTAAGCAAATCTCAGTCCATACTCAGCAAGTTATTGCATCTCTCCACTAACATTCACGACAACAAGCCCCACCTAGTATTCGTAGATGATTACACTACCAATAAGAATGCAGACAAAATGATCTAGTAGAGGGTCTTCAACCTTAGGGGTAATCGATTGAGACTATTTTTGCAGGTACTCAAGCTTTTACCATGAGCTTGAAATTCCTTAGACTAAAGGGAAGAAATTTAAGTACTCGAACATATTAATTAATCATTGTCTCAAACACTAAATAACTCATTATCTACATATCTTGGATTTTAGGACATCATCAAACACTAATCAAATGTAACTAGAAGTCGCTCTCCATTGCCACATGTCTTCTTCGGTATTTGAGATATAAATCTGCGTAGAGACAGTGAGGATATCGGTGGTTGCATTCAAATTGAGAAATCTTCTAAATAAGAAATCGAGTGTTCATAGATTAAATGGAAGTCTGTTGTGTTTGAATATTTTACAAGATACTTATATTAGTGTTTAGTTACTTACTAGATATCGGCATATGCTACGTTATGGGTTAGATTATTATTTTTTTTAACATAAAAAGATTATCCAAGCAATGTAAATATGTTTTCTCATTAAACAAGTTAATCATAAACTTAAAATATAATGCATATTTGACTATATATTTTTTAAATATTGATACAATGGCATATTAAATGATATATTTTTTTTCAAATATTGAGATTAAAACATATTGGATCGACCTAATTAACTTGTCAAATCTATGATACGGGTCATAAGATTGTGATAACTATATAAAAATAAATTATAAACATCAATTCCTAATCAACCCAATGTTTAAAGATGGAATTGAAAAAAAAACTATTAAATTAAAAAAGGACTAAAAAACCTACTCGGGTTAACCTGTCGAACACACAACTTGAGTCATGAGATCGGGATAATCTCATATAAAAAAAACAATATAAAACTCAATTTCCAACCAACCCAATATTGAATGTTAAAATAAAAAAAAAATCAATTATAAAAGGTGGCTCAAAAAAATAACCCGAGTCAACTCGGGTTAACCTGTTAAATCTGTGATTTAGGTCATGAGATTAGGATAAATTCATAAAAAGCAAGTCATAAAAATTTATGAAGCCCTACTTCCAACATATCTAATGTTGAAGGTTGAAATACAAAAAAAATTAAATCCATGAGATTGATATATAACTCAACACAAAGGAAATAAAAAAAAAAGTTACAAAGCATAATTTCTTAAACAACCTAGTATTAAAGGACATTATTGAAAGAAAAAAAAGTTAAATAGAAAAAAAAAATTGGAGTTTTGAAAGGTTAAATTAAAAATTAAAAAGAATAAAGAAAAAACACAAAACATTATTATAATGAATAGTGTTTTGGGTGTGGCTACAATGATTTAGCCATACCCTTTAGATAGCGTATGGTTACTATCCTGTGATAGAAATAATAAAAATAGTGGAGACATAAATGTGTTTGGTTGAAAAGATAGAAACATAAAAATAAATGTGTCTCTAAGAAAATTTTGGAGTGAATTTTTATACTTTCAAAATAGGAGGTATAGAGAGAGGACATGTCTCTAGAGACAATATTCATTATTTTTTATTTCTACAATATTTGTTATAAAATCTCAATTTCAAAATTGTCCAACTAAGACATGTAAGGATAAAAATGATTATTATCATAGTTTTAAAACTTGACTTAAGTGTCAACTCAGGGCAAGTCACGGGTCACAAATCTGAGGGTCAACACGAGTTGACCCAGATCAATATAAGGATAAAAATTGTTATTATCATAGTTTTAAAACCTGACTCGGGGGTCGATCAGGGTAAGGCCCGGGTTACGGGCCGGGAGGGTCAACTCAAGTTGACTCAAGTCAACGTATGGATAAAAGTGGTTATTATCATAATTTTAACTCGACTTGGAATTCGACCTGAGACAAGATTCAAATCCACGGGTCAAGAGAGTCAACTTGGTTCACCCATATTTTTTTATAAAAAAAATAATCAGAGTAAACCTTATTTTGACCATAAACAAATTACAAAATAATTTAATGGTTGTTTGACCTATGTTTTATCTCGGGTCAACCTGAGTTTTTCATTGGGTCAAATAAAGTCAATTTTTTTCTCTATTTTTTTGTAAACTCGGACCAATCCAGACCCTAAATTAGCTTGATTCCAAGTCAACCTGTCAAGCTAGTCCTGGTTTTATAAGTATGATTATTATAATATTATTAATTTCAACTCTCAATATAAAATAAATTAAAAAAACAATATCTAGTTATTTTTTAAAATATACAAGTTTGATAATAATACATATTAAGAGCAAATTAGACTTATTTATATTTATTATGTCTTATTCATCATAATCAAACAGGATACAGAGACAATCACTCTGTTTTGTACATCACTACCAAATACAATTATGTCTCTGTCTTTTCTTTTTGCCTTGTCTTCCTTCTCTCCACTTTCTTTATATCTTTTGCCCCGGGATAGCAATAACAAGCTACCTTAGTGTTTTGTTAATATTGTTGGAATTCTGAGTTGCAATAAGTTCGTATGTAAGACAAAGTGCATGCAAGAATTATAAAAAACACTAAAAGGTGTGTTTTTTACTATAAATAAACATTGTTCACACACTAAAAAATTATTATGGAGTTATAATTCAATTTTTAATAATTCATTTTTATCTTCAAAGTTTTATTTTGGGTGATTGATCCTAATTGAAGATCAATTACTTTTGATTTCTTAGGTAAGGTTGGAATCGGAAGAAGAGAGACCAAAATGAAAAAGGCATCAAACATGGGTGGCATGCTAGAGATTTTATGAAAAAATACACTTAGGTCCTCCATCTTTAAAAATAATTCAATTTATACAATTTAGATCCCTTTAAATTTCAAAAATTCACTTTTGGTATAAAAGTTTATTTGTATTATTTTCCAGTCCCTGATTAGAAAAAGAAAAGAGAGGTTGTTGGATTTCAGTGATGAGAGAGAGTGCTTGTTCAAGCCATATCTGACCATAAAAATGGTTTTTCTTAGTGTCCACAGGCTCTATGCTATGAGAAAGGTTTGATGATAGTGTTTTAGAGCCTCAATATTTTCTAAAAAAAATTAAGTCAAGGAAAATAAATCTAACCCAGTTTGATTTCGGGTATTTGAACCCTTTTTTAGGTTTTTTCGGGTTTATGAATTGATTTGTAGGTGTTCTAAAAGTGTTGCTACTGGTTTTTAGGTTGAAATGACTTAAAATTAGGTTTTTTATTTAAAAAGAAACATTGCTCTATTTTTTTAGTCACTACAGTGGTGGCTAGAATTTAGGCTTACAGACAACACGTTGCCAGCTTAAATTTTTTTAAAAAAATAAGGGATGACACCTTTCAAAAATAAATAAAAAAAATAAATCAAGCTCAGGCACGCTAACTTGGGCTTGAAAGCCCACCCACACACCTAGGTTTTTCCTTGTAATGGCTTCTTTTTGGGCCCACGCTTATGGGCTCTTTTTTAGTTCTCTTTAGTTTTTTTTTATTATATTTAGGTTAAATATAATTTTTTTAAAAAAAATTTATTAACCTAGTTGAGTTCATCGTGCAGATCACAAATTTGATAAGTTAAAACACAACACTCATGCTATTTTTTTGTAATTTTGCTTTTTTTAATTAATACTTTTTAAGATCTTTTTTTAAATAATTTTAAAATTTATGTTTTGATTAATATCCCTTATCTGTAAAAAATTTTCTTATATAACCTTTTTTGTATAGAGATTTTTTTAAATTATTTTGTGCGTTTAATTTTTTAAAAGATTAGATTCATCTATAATTGTTTTTTATATATTTTATATAGATGAACTTTATTTCTAAAAATATTTTTTTTATTTTTACATAATACTTCTAATATATTCAGACTTACATAATATTTTTTTTTTTTATTTTATTCAATCAATTTAATGTATGTCTATTTTTATTATCACTTGATAGAATAAAAAAAATATTTTAATAAACAAATTCAACAAATATAACTGGATAAATATCTCATTTTGTAAAATTAAATATTTTAATATACATGTCTTTTAATTTTTTCAGTTTTATTTTTAGTTATTATTAATAACTTCTTTTTATTTATTAATACATATATTTCTTGATTTATTTAATTATATATATGTATAATTATTTTTATTTGCACTTAGAATTTTTTTTATCACAAGTGAAATAGATTTTTTTTTAATCTATAAAAACACATCAAAAAAATCATAATATACAATACTTTTATAAAAAATTATTTGACTTCAATTCAAATGACAAGTCAAATAGATAGTTATTACAATCACGGTTGCACGGATATAAAGAAACCTGACTAAAGAAAGGCCAAATAAAAAAAACCGATTTTTTTTCAAATTCAGAGCATAGGATAACTTCCATGTAAAGGGAAACATGAAGCAAGCTAAACCTAGAAAGAAAAATTTCACAGCACATTCTATGAGGGTGAAAAAAAAATGTCAATTTACAGAATAAAATACAAGTTGCATTACACACTGTCAAGGGTAGCCTTGAAAAGCAACCAAATTAGAACAATGGAAATATTGCAGTTCCAAGTATCTCAAACATGGAAAGGTTTTTGCCATCAGATGTGTTTCACTGGTCAAAATCAAGAAGGGCATCATCAACATGAAAACAGGGAAATCTCTCTCCATGACAAATCTGAATCCTTGGTCCTTCAAAAAAGCAAACTACTTGCTAAGATACTGCTCCTATTTTCCTTTCTGTCATGATAAAATTTCTGAGCTCCTCTAAGATGGACACTCATTCAGGGAGTTGGAAGAAGCCGATAAACTGTGATTTCTTGCTGCTTAAAATACCGTCGATCTTCTTCATCAACTAGAACAAGATTCAAGTAGTACTTCACACTGAATTTGTTATTAATGTTGCGATATGTGGGTGTCAACTCGTATGGACTCAGGAACAGTCTTACTGGAATCGATTCACCTGTTAGGGCATCAGTAATTGCATCAGTGTTATAATCCTCTGAAATATGAATAGAGACCAGTATTCAGCACACAAACAGAGATGAATAGATGCAACACATCATCAAATTTTCACATTTTCTCATCAAGACTTGGTGCATAAATCATAAAATAAAGGTATTATAGAAGCGGTCTGCATATGGATGACATGCAATCACATAATTCTGAAGTTGTAAAATAAAGCTTGCATGTGTATTTCATGCACAAGGTAACCATACTTTACAGTTTAGCTAAACTTCCAATAATGAGGTGCAATTCCTTTAATTTTGTTTGTCATTAAAATACGATTTGTTTTCTGTGTCTAGTTCCTACTTTTCAAAATTTTCCATTCTGGCATCTTTATTTCCTAGTGTTTCTACAAGTGTCCTTACTTCATAGGCAAAAAAAAGTTTGCCACATGGTAAAGGAGTGTTTGACAACCTTAAATAAACAAATAAGCCTCAAAGGCATCTACAGTGGTCCTACTCTGCTGCCAGAACATTTTAAAAATCTCGCAACACTGGTAACTTATAACAGATAACTAAATGTGAGGTAAAAGTTAAGCCATATCAAGATCAAGTTAAAATTCAAGCATGACAGGCATGATTTTAATGGTCTATAGGAAAGTTGAAATTCAGATGCGTCACTCAGATTTTCTGGGAGTGATTTGTTAAATGCAATCATGCATATTATTGGTGATAAAAAAAAAAAAAACTAAAATACTATGATGTACCTCTGACAGGAGCACCATCCATCAATTCAAATTTTGCAAGGGTCTCTGTCTCAACATATGTATTAGGCCCTGATCCCGTCGACTCACGGCGCCTGATCTCAAGCTCCATATTCTTAATCTTAATTCTCACCAGAAGAAAGTATATTTTGCCAACGATGACATCCTTCAAGTGGTACCTGATTCATTTGAACTCAATAAGACGACATAAAGCTCCCTTCCAACTTAACTCATCACGTGTCATTTTATTCACTATAAGCTTCATTTAGACTTACTTGCTTTTACTGTATTCAAATTCAATATGAAGACAGTCCTCAATTCCAACTTCCATCTAAAAGTACCACCAAGAATAGCACACAGGGATCAGGATCAATTTTTAGAATGAGCTTGAGTGCTAATTCATGATCAACAGCCATGTTTTGTAAGAATAATTCATATATGTCATGACTTGCCTTCACAAACATCTCAACCCAATATGTCAGGCATCTAGCTGAGTAATTTTCGAGTCAAACATGTGATGAGACAAAGGATGTCCTCAAACAACAATTAGGGAAAAAAAAAAGGATGAATTAAGGCTATGATTCATAATTCTCAAGGCCTAATAAAGCAGAAGAAGAGATGAGTTGTATTGACAAGATAAACAAACATTTGAAGGAAGTTTAATGTGAAAAAATGTGCTTTCCCAGATAGAATTATTACAAGTAAACTGTCCACATAAAGAGCAATCAAACAATTGCAAAGAGTTATTGTTTTGACATGTGGATGTCCACAAAATAATAGACATGCAGAAGAGGAATTATTTCAATCCTGACCTTGATGCTGTTATTGATTGATGGAAGCGGAGTGTAGTTGTGAACCTGAACAAGAGTATTAAAGTTAAAACAAAACAAAACAAGCTGTTATGTGACCCTCTCAAGACTATTTATATTGACAAGACAATCAAACAAATAAAAAATAAAAAGCATTAGAACAAAGACTTGCCTTTCAAGAACCTTACATCAAAAAGAAAAATGAATTATCAGAATACCAATTTGCAAGACTGATTTTGAAACATAAATAGATGATATCCTGTGTATAATTTTAACATGAATATGCAAAACTACCTATGCATTGAGCAATTATTTGACTAGCCAACCTTATTAATTGCTTCTTTATTAGTTGGACGTTGTCTGACTGCACTTAGTTTTTTCTTTAATAGGAGAACGACAATATCTACATAATTGCTCTATCCATTTGTATGGGAGTTTCTCAAACACTCTCACAGCATCCACTTCTGCGAGACCAATAGCAAGCACTGGCCCTTCTCATTCTGTCAGTGAAGATTCCGGAATACTAGTTAATTTATCAATCCTGGTCCTTAGCAGCAACCACTTCTGCTACAATGTCTCTAGCTACCATTCTCCACAATCAGGAAACCAGTAAATTCCTTTCACTGTTTAAATGATCCTTCATGTTACCATTATCGAACAAATTCACACCCTATTCTCCATATGCTTTACAACTATATCAGACAGCCCCAGAATTCAACATCCCCTCCAACACATTCCTCTATAAAACAATGACAGCTACACAGTAAAGATGTCAACTTTGTGAAACAGCTCACCTATTATTTCCAGTAGATACGTTTGCAACCCCCCCCCCCCCCTTTTTTTCCCCTACAGACTGCACAATAATGACGAATGGTCTAACTGATTAACTTCTTCCAACTTGAGGCACATGAAAGTGCTCAAGAAATATGAAAGAGGTGTATAAGACAGAAAATCCTACAAGTTGCTATTCGAACACATTAATGTCACATGTAATGCAAACCATATTCTTAAATCAAGAAATAACACAAAAGCATATATATATATATATATATATATATATTGTTTGTTGCATCACTTGTTAATATGACAACCGTAACAACAACAGAGCAATTATTCATTATTACCACAAAATCCTGGCTCTCGACAATGTTGCTGACATAATTTCGACTGATTGTCACTTTCAATATATACCTGTAAACAACAATAAAGCTTGCGTTGGATTTTATGCTTTTTAAAAAATATAACTTATTTTAGTTTCAAATTTCAAAATTATACAACAAAAGCCATTATAATTTCTAATACTGTTTGCAGTCTAATCTAAAAGTACAAAGAATGAAATGGTGAAAATCACTTTGAACTCACAGGGAGCACAAAAATCAAAATGGCCATATGCCTCTCACGATCTCAAAAAATTTCTACTAATATATTATAGTTTGTTGCCCGCATAACATCCAGCTCTCTTTAAATAAATAAATTCTGCTAAAAAACCTACAGGTAAATGCTCTAGCTCCAGTATTAAAACAGGCAAGATTGATCTTTCTAAACAATGTTTATATGCATAACCAATCAGCCAAAATCTGGTTTTCTTACACGTGTCCGTGTGTGTGTTAATGCCTGGAGAATCAGCAATTGTCCCCACTTTATAGAACTACTAAAAATCATTTAGTAGCAAATGCCAAACTATGAGAATTCTTTCACATTGAATTTATAACAAGAAGAGAGAGGGAGAGAGGATCAGGTAACCTTTGCAAATCATAAGAATCTATAAACAGTGAAGGTGAAAAAGCATGAAAGAAATAGGAAACAGATGAAGAAACAAGGGGTTTACATATCTAGCCTGACAACCATAGGCAAGAGTATTGCTGGGTGCAAGTTTGATCATTGGTCTTCCGATGAAAATTAGGGTTTGATTGCAGTGTTGGGAAACACCCCCAAGCATGCTTACAAATTACTATCAATTACATAATTAAACCAGTGCAATTCAAAAGGATACCCTACCTAAGCCTCACATTCACTCCATTGTAGGACTCATACGGCATTTCCACAGTTGAAAATTCAAAGGGATATGTCTTTCTTTCATATAATTCTCCAGGTACATCAAGTTCACGCACTGCACATGACAGGATAAGAGTTCATCATGGATAAAAAAAACTACCTTCACTAATTGATTAACAACACCAACCACAAAACTAATAGAAGGTACGACAAAAATTTTAACTTACCATGTATTTGAAAAATAATGAAACTATTATACACATATAAACTAAAAAAAAAATCGATGGCTAAACATGTTATACCATATATAGCCCTTCATTAAGTGACCAATTCTACAAGAATTAAAAGTTTAGGTGCACTCACCAAGAGATGTAAAATCATAATAGTTGCCTCGATCAAAATACAATTCTGCAAAGAGGGGAAGAAATATGTCATGCTCTGAAATGTGATTTCCTCATGTGATAAGCCAATAAATGTAGTCCTACAATTTAATGTTAGCTTGAATCAAAGAAATATTCACCCTATAACTACCCCAAAGGGAAACAATCAGTTACAAAGAAAACAAGAAAGGGAAAAGAGTTATATCAAATTATTAATTATGTCATTTTTTTAATCATACATAACGGATGCATTCTACCTTTTTATCTGCTATTTTTGTCTTCTTAAGTCTTTTCTTATATATCATTTTATATTCTTCTCCAAATCAAAATTCTTCACAGAAAAAAATATAAACAATCTTTCTTAAATATTACTATTTTGTGTTTGACAATAAGAGATAGCCACCATTCTTCCCTTGAGTCACCCAACCTTTGGTGGAGACAGCATTTAACCCAAAATCTCAAGTAGAACACAAAGAGACTCTGTTAGCATAAATAGTGAGACCAATGACAAGCTATAGAGATCAGTTATAGGCTTGGACAACTTATGCAGGAAGAAGAAGCTCTCAACACTGCTTTCTTTTCACTTCTCTTCTAACTTTTAAGGGCATTGATAATGCTTTCAAATCCTAAATTAGACACAAGCATTACAACTCCCAAATAATTCAGCATGTAGATTTCCAGCATTGCCTGCTTCCAGATCTTATCTTTACTTATCTCGTTTATGTTAGAATTTTCCACATAATTGAATAGATAATAATAATAACAATATGAACGTGATCTTCCAGATATAAAATACAAGATCTAAATATCAGAAATGGAAGCGAATTCAACACACCTATTTGACCAAGCAGCTCGATTTTAACACCATTGTGTTCAACCTTCTTCCCTTGAACTGGTTCTATGACAACCTGAATATGAATATAGCAATAATAAAATTCAATTTCAGTCTCAATGACAATATCACCAAATATGTAACTTGTAAGATTAAGAAAAAACCAAAAATTCAGTAATTACCTCCCCAACAATGTTTTCTTGACTTTGGAAGAGAGGAACCATGACCGTTTGGCCATTTTCCTTCTTTAATGGAACCTATTGAAACACATAGAAGCAATAGTTATATGCTTGACTAAAATGATTTTTAGACAGCCTCTCAACAAAATCCAATATTTCACTACATGCAAACATATCTAGGAAAAACTCATTAGTTCACTGAACCAAACTCCATGTTCTATCTCATAAAGAACACCACCCAATGTTGTCGCCCAATTGCTTAACTGATGTCTGACCACATATGATGTTTAGAATATCAACCCTTTCATTGAACTCAATATGTTAGTAGCCATTGATGTAATGGATTTTCATACGAAGTTACTTCAATTTTGGGGAAAAAAATATAACCAACATGACTGAAATGATAAACAGGGAAAAATAAAATTACTTTCAGACTTATTGCCCAAAAAATATTTGCCTCATATTTCCTACTATTCAGCATTCTTGCAATGGTGGTTGGATTCATGGGTCACCTAGAAATAAAGTGGCCCACAAGGCCCTTCTTTTATGTTCTTACATTCATATCCTAATCCAGACATCAAAAATCCTAGAAATCAAATTTAGTAAACACAAGGCTTTAGCCTCCATCTCTACACGAATAACAACAGAATTCCTCACATTATACTACAGTAACAATTAACGAAAACGTAAATGTTGGACAACAATAATAATACAGAAAAAGCAGAAGACTTGAGCAATGTTACCAGATTAACAAGGTACCTGTTTGCGTGTTCTTCCATCAGCAAAAATGATAGAAACACTACATGGTGGTTTAAAAGCTCCAACTAAGAAATTCTGAAGCACCAAAAATACATAGCTACTGCTTTAAAAGAAATTAATGCAAACCAAACAAGTACTAAGACAAAACCCAAAATTACTTTACCATGATGATCTTTTGGTCAAATTCAGCACCGTATTGTTACTTTGTCAAACATGAAGGACCTTAAAAAAGATAAATTAATTCCATGATTGAATCAAATCTTCTTATATATCTATTGAACCAGAACAGAAAAAAAACAAAAAAAAAACCTTTGAAACTCCATAAAAACTGAAGTGGTCAGTGAAAGTTGAAAGCTTTATGAGAATAGAAATCGAGCCCAGAAATTACCTGGACTTGTTTTGAAATGGGTTGATGTTGAATTCTTAAATTAGTAAATAAATACAGCAGATCAGCATCGATCCACTCAGCTCAGCTGCTCTTTTCTCTCTTCTTTCTCCCTCTCTTTTTTCCTTTCTTTCTAGCACAGTTAAATGTCAAACTGCTGGTTGCTTTGTTTCTTCCTGTTTAGCGGTAATCCAATCAAGATATTACACGTCACTGGCAAAGGTGTTCTTAAGGAACTAAGACTAACGCTGTTAAAAGAAAAAAAAAAGGTGAGGACTAACTACCAGTCTTTCTTTCTTTTCTTTTGTTTTTCTAGTTTCATGCTTTTGCTAGACTTGGAAAAGGGAAAGTTTCTGTGGGATGACTAGTAGCTTGATGATCCAAGCACTCAACTAAATCTTGCCTAAAGTTATATTTAATAATTATAGAGAAGAGAACTATGTATTGTGAATTTGGATATATATAACAATGTGGACATGTATTAAGAGAATTAGTTCAATTTGTCCTTAAATTTAGACCATGTCTCCAATTTGGTCCTATAAATTTATTCACTTCTAATTTGTCCCTAGATTGTGGATCATTCTCTAATGTATCGTTTTGTTAGGCTTTTCATTGAAATTGGTGAAATTACACTTATGTGAGAAACTCAAATCCCATTTGATTTATTAGAAGAAAAAAAAATGAATTTTAGCTCCAAATGAATATTCATTTTTTTCAATAAAAAATTAGGTTATGCTAAGTTTCTCAATATTTTTATCAAAGTAATTTTCAAAGGGATATATCGACATGTTGGAAGTATTTAGAGTTATCCTAAAACATTATGATAAATTAAATCAATTAATACGTTTTTAACAACAATTTCTAAGAGTTTAGGATACATATAAAATTTTAACATATTTATTCCATTATTTTTTATATATTTAAATGACAAAATTTCAAATAAAACAACTACATAACATATTACAAAGTATTTGCAAATAACAAAATCATGTTTTTCATTTTTAGATGGTCTAAACCTTCTTAATCCACTAAAACTTTTTTACATAGATCTCGATCTTTATTTTCTTCAATCTTCTTCTTTATCTTTAATTCAATAAAACTTTTCTACACGGATAATAAAACCTCTATAATATTGTTTTTTTATATTTTTAATTGATTTAAGTATCGAAATACATCAACCTTTCAAAATAACTTATTTTGTAGTTATATCAGTACTACAGTAATCATTAACGATGAAATACTCCCACGCTAATTGTTATGAGGAGCATACACTTATCTCAAATCTTGTCATGGAGTAGATAATATTATCTTTATAACAAAGTATGTGTAAGCTATTAAGAATATATCTAATATGATTAGGAATAGGGATTTTTTTCAGTGCTGATAAAGAATTATCACACGTTTATGTTAATATTTTCTTCTTCAGAGTTCAAGACACTAGTGATTGGTGATAGAAGACTCAACACCTGCAAAATAGTTCTTTTTGTGGGATTTGAGGACTCTCTCATTATGAAATTAGTGACTTTGTATAAAGAATTGTAATAAATGAGAGAATGAGATTTTAATTTTTTAAAATAAGAGTGTTTGTTCTTAGTAATGTATGATAAATGCTCTATAAAATAAGAGTATGAATAAAAAAATAGAAAATGTGTGAATCCTTTACTGAGGTAGCTTAGATGGTATATATAGCCTCTAAACTTTGTCATATTTCTTGAATGGAGGGGTTAAAACATCATTTTCTCTTGATAACATTAATAAGGGATAAATATCATTTACACAACATTAATGAATGATAGATATCCCTTGCAGAAAATTAATATTGATAGAAATACACTAGGTTATTTGGTGACTTCTATGCACCTAGGGGTGTAGAAAAATTATTATTCTTGACTTTTAACATTTCATGTTAAAAACCCACGAGAATGAACGAACAAAGGTCTAAAAAGATTATTATCTCTATATGTATTTGCATTTGGAATGACTTTAAATCCAGGGGTGATAAGTCTAGCA
This sequence comes from Populus nigra, assembly GCF_951802175.1. Taxonomy (NCBI): domain Eukaryota; kingdom Viridiplantae; phylum Streptophyta; class Magnoliopsida; order Malpighiales; family Salicaceae; genus Populus; species Populus nigra. The sequence goes on along the minus strand of NC_084852.1, from coordinate 26,638,777 downwards.
CCTAGCTAAACTCATATACATTTGAGCTCAACGTATAGCTGAACCCAAGGTAATTTGGCCCTGGCGTCTTGCCAAACCTATATGCAATTGGGTTCAACGGTAATTGAACCCAAGGGAGTTGGGTTTGACGTCTTGTCAGACTCACATGCATTTAGGCTCAACACGTAGTTGAACCCAATGCAGTTTAGTCTTGGCGTCTTGCCAGACTCATATCCACTTGGGCTCAGCGCATAGAAACCTAAAATAGTTGAGTCTGACACTTTGCTAGACCCATATACACTTGGACTCAACGCGTGGTTGAACCTAAGGATGTTTGGGTCTGGTGTCTTGCCATATCCACATATACTTATGATCAGCGCATAGTTGAACCCAATAACGTTAATGTCTAGCACATTCTGAGAATCATATGTACTTGAACTCAACGTATAGTTGAACCCAGTGATGTTAGGTGTTGCACTTAATCAGTCCCACATGCACTTGAGTTCAACACGTAGTTGAACTCAAGACAATTGGGTCTTGGCATTTTGTTAGGTCCAAATATACTTAGACTCGACGCGTAACTGAACTCAAGGAAATGTGTGTTTAGCACCATGCTAGACCTAGATGTAATTGGGTTCATCACGCAATTGAACCAAAAGATGTTTGGGCCTAACACATTGTCAAATCCATATGTCTTTGAGCTCAACGTTTTGTTGAACTCAATGATATCGTGTTTGATACCTAGCCAGACTCATATGTACTTGAGCTCAGCACATAGCTGAACTCAATGGTATTGAGTCTCGCATCTTATTAGATCTATATGAGCTGAATTCAAGAAAGTTGGGTTTAGCATCTCACCACTTATATATATTTGAGCTTAACGTGTAGCTGAACTCAGAGATATTGAATCTGAAAGTAATGCTAGGTCCATGATACTTGAACATCGTATCCTGCGAAGCTTAAATACATTAAATTATTATCTTGTTTTTAATCCTTTTAATTATGGGCTTTTAAACAAACATTAAAGATATATTGATACTGTTGATAAAATATTTATAGGCGCATGAAAATATTACTATTTACTAATTTCGTAAACTCTGAAGATATATGATATGTATAAGAAAATATTTATCATACACAAACTTAATGGATATTCAATAGTTTTGAAATATCCTTATTTCATAATAATAGTTTTGGTACACAGGAATTTTCAGATGACAAGATCGAATGAAATAGCTTCTCGAGTAGTTCTGCTTAGCGTGCACGCAAAACATGATAATAGTAAAAAAAAAAAAAATCTAATTTTTACCCATTTTATATTCAATTTTTTGTCTGGCATCTGTCAATCTCCAAGAAATAGCTTGTGCCCTTGATGGAGCCTATGTTTTGTCCCCTTGATATATAATATTAGACCCATTTTTGACAGAAATTATGGTCGACGGACATAGAGCTAGTGAGGGTGCACATTACCTGTGTTATTATTATATAAAATGCCTTTTAAAATAATTTTCAGTTTTAAAATATATTAATATATTTTTTTATTTTTAATATTAACACATCAAAATTATAAAATAAATAAATTTTTTTATATATATTTTTCTCATGTCGAACATGCTTTTAAAAACAATTTTAGACGCCATCTACATCTCGTTGAATGTGAAAGAATAAGGGTCGAGTTGCTGAGGAGTTATGTCAGCGTCGAGATGGCGCTGATCCGATTAATGGGTCTATGGGCCACAAACCAGCCCAATCACTCAGCACAACTCAAAACATCAGTTAATTTTGGGTCGGACCAGGTAGGAAAGCTCAAAATAGAATATGGGCCGAAGCCCGTTTCCCATCTAGGCCAGAGGCTAGATAATGGGTTAAAATAGAGGCCTGTGAAAGAAAGATCTAAGTACGAGGCCCAACCCATAAAAAATTTATATTTAGCTTTCCGAAAATGTTCTTATGGAAGGACTGCTTGAGGGGTTAAATCTCATTGTGCAAACTTCAAGAGAATAATTGAGAAAATCCCTATTAATTTTAGCAATCAAGTATATGTTGGAGAGTCTAGTGAAGAGTTTGGATCTCTTGATTAATTAAGGATTTTAAACTAAGGTTTGGCAATTTGGGATTTTTTTACCTCAAGATAAAAAAAAATAAAAAAAATAAATGATGATGATTTTGCTGCTTCTACCTGTGAATTATGAAGATTTTAAATAAAATATAAAAAATAATCTATGAATCTATGTACAATAAATAAATTTTTTAAAAAAATAATGAAAATAAAACACTCAACTTCATATATATATATATATAAAGAAAAACTATTTAATTAGACATCAAATGCTACTCATAGATGGTGGTGTGACACATAACCACGACAATAATAATAGTAATAAAATGATGTTGTTGGCAACCATATCTGCATGGAAGGAGTGTTTTAATTAGAGATAAAATAAATCCAGCCTGGGCTGAATTGCATGATTCATGTGGGTTAATTTAAGGGTTGCAAACGTCGCATCAGTCAAATCATGCTTTTATTCTAATTCTAAGTTGATGATTCAAAATTCAAATCCAATGGTAATAACATTAACTAGGGTTTTTATCTCTGGAATCTTTTGTTTAAATTTTATAATTACCCATTATATTGAAAGTTTATATAATTATTAATTTTAAAATTTATAAAATTAGTTAAAATACATTACATTAATTAAAAAAAATATCATTCAAAATTTATCTCTTGATTTTCTTACCGTACTTTTAATCAGAGATAAAACAAATCCGGCCTGTGCTGAATTGCATGATTCATGTGGGTCAATTTAAGGGTTGCAAACGTCGCATCAGTCAAATCATGCTATTATTTTAATTCTCAGCTGATCATTCAAAATTTATCTCTTGCTTTTCTTACCATACTTTTAATTATTCGGAGAACAATGCCCTTTAATATAAAATTTATCCATATTACCCTCATCTTTTTTTTTCCTCCCTATAAAGTCAGAGAAATGAAGAAAAAAAATGACTAGTTGTTAATTTAAAGAAAATCAAGAATTGAATTAAATCAAATAAGATATTTACTATTGATACTGTTAAGTTTTTATTAATATTTAATCAAAAACAAAACATTATTATTTTAATAAAATATTCAATATGAGTTCTTTATATTAGTCAACGAATAGGACATGGCACCCATAATATATATATATATATATATATATATATATATAGTGCATATTCTAGAAGGGATGGTGTCTTATTTTTCTTACTTTGCGTGAAACATGATGAATCCAGTATACATTAAATTATTATAGCTGATTGTATGCTGACTGTATGAGACCGGATATATCCTATACTAAAAATCTTGATTAGATTTTGATTTGAAGGTCATAACATGTTCTTGGATTTAAAATGGATTATTTAAGATCATAACTTTTAATACATTCACAAGAATTTATTATTTTGTTTACATTGTATTCTTGGATTTTAACGAATGTTATGAGACTTGATTAGAAGATTATTCAGTAGAAAAGGATGGATTTTTGGATCTCTAGGTTAATTTAGATTAATTATTTTTATTAAAACGATGTTATTTTATTTTTTTTAAAATATTAGAATTGACTCAATAAAATTTTGACTAGATACTAAAAACCAGACTAGATTAATAAAGTTTCATAAAATTAATATCTTTTTCTATTTAATTTAAAATTTGATTTGAATTAGTTTTTGGATCTTGAATTTCTTGGATCAACCTCCTCCTCCTCCTACTACGAGTAAAGCCGAGTTTAATATCTAACATTACAGGCAGCCATGAATGATAAATGTGGGAATAAAAACAAAGCAGGCATCTCAAAGTTATCCTGCATGCGTTTTCCAATTCGGTGTAGATCTATCCTTTAATTTTAATTAATCTGCATGATTAACGTGAGAGGAGGACTGCTGGAGAATTTTGCTCGCATCAGCCACAGACAATAACGATAACGTTTTCCATCCTTGCCTCTTCAGGTTACCATCTCTTCTCCTGTCGCTATTGCTTGGTCAATTTTTTGCATTAAATTGGAATCAATGCCTACACATCAAGGATATTATCATGCGTTATCAAGATCTATATATATATATATATATATATATATATATTCATGGACCACATGCTCTAACATGCTAGTTTGTTTTCCAACTTTTTTTCAAGTTAAACAATATGAACAATAATTTACAAGCTCCCCTTGGGCAAGCTCTAGCACATAGAAACTGGATGGCTTGAAATTTGGAAGGGAAAGAGTTGTACTAAGAACATCAGAAAACATGGAGAAAGGAAACAACAGTAAACACAGTCTTCTTCTGAGAAAAGTTTCCGAGAAAAAGGAGCAACAGGAATTACAGTACTTTCATCAATTTGAAATCTTCCTATCGAAGAGGAAAACAAACCACCCCATGAAAATAAGAAAAACAAACAGGACTATGAGAAGCATCCATGTTTCCCAACATTAATAACAAGGAAAACAAATGGAGAAGCCATGTCCGCCTAATTCTATGGGAATGAGAAAATATTTCCAGGGAAAGGGATGAAGAAAAAACTAAAGGAACAAAGATGTAGGGCACATATAGCACATTTGCATCGGTGCCGATAACGGATGTACTTGTACACTTCAAAATTGGCACAACTTTTACTTCGTTTCTTGCATGTCCTCCTCAGTTTTCCAGACAACATCATCAAGGCACGTTGAAAGGTTTTTATAGAACTGCAGAAGACAAGGAACAAGAAAGACGGAAATATAAATCGTTTCTAACTTGAAAGAGAGGAAAAACTGTAGATGTTCTGGTTAAGTACTAGCTCAGGATAATCATCCAAGACATTGTCAATATATAATTAAAATGACAAATCATGCATGCATCTATTGGTTGTTGGGTAGCATTTTGTTTAACGAGAGCAAAATGCAAATGGATGAATTAAATGAAAAGGAAGAGAGGGAAACTATACCTTATGGAACTCCAAAGTGTCTCCCTTTGCTTTACGCACTTCAACCATATGAAGGGAAGGTGCCACTTGAAATATCTGATTGAAATGTATGAAACTGTGAATTAATACCACAAAATGACTATGGACTTGACTTTGGCAGCATTAGTAAGTTTAATCAGTAGTTAGTCGCAGACCTCGGTAGCAACATTCAGGTTTCCCTTTCTCCCAGCCTTCACATTCTCAAGCCTCATCTGAGAAAGACAACGATAGCCTTAAGCATTACCTCAGACCTTTTTAATTTTTGTCAAACGAATAATGAATACTTTATGCATTTGTTACCTTGTAATTTTTCTTGTGGACATCAAAACCAAGGGGCTTGGCAGCTTCTTCGATCTTGTGAATTATTTCATTGGCAGGGCATCTAGACGTGAACCTCGTTTCCCTCTTAAATTCCTGCTGCAAGACATATAATCACAAACTTACGAGCTCCAATATTTAACGGAATTGCAAAAAAATTGACATTATAAACCTATCATATGGCCTATCACCTACAAAAGAAATCCTCATTTAAACAACTCAGATGCTGTTAGGTAGCCAATGCTACTTTGTTGATAGTGCAGAATAATACTGCTTCCATAACAGAGGCTTCTAATTTCACAGTCTATAATAATCTCTCACTGTAATTGACAAAGCTGGATATCTCTAATTGTCTGGAAGGAACTTCAAAAAATAATTAATGATCCATTTTCTTGTTTACGCCTTGAATGGATAAACACATGGACAATACTAGAGTCTCATTGCAGTAAGAGATCCTGGATTGGTTCATACTCTGAAACATTGATTAATCCCTTCATAGGTGATAACATTTATCATACATATCGATGATTGGTAAGTTGATGTATCTCTGAAATATTTAAATGACAAGGGAAACAAGGAAGGCATACAGCTGCATAAGCATGCAGACACAACACCAAAGAAACAGACATACTCCCCCGACTACCAGACCATATCCGCATAAGAATGTGACAATATGTCACCATCATCTCTTATTTCCACAGAAGCAGGAAGCTGATGTTTAATGTACTTGCATTAAAACATGCATCATCAACTGGAATACAATAAATCAGGTTTTAAAGGTACATAAAAGAAAGGCCTTTCAACAAACAAACCTGTTCTCCATCAAACAAATTCCCAAGATTTAGTCCTTTAGACATAGAAATTAACTCAAATGCATTCATAGCTGTTGGTTGCTCCTCTTCCTTCTTCTCTGTTACATGGTGTTCCTGTTGCAAGGACAGCAGTAAGATTTAATAAACAATATTGTCAAGAAGCGCAAGAAATTGTTAACACTTCCTTCAAACGGTGTACTACTCTTTTTTTTTGCTAGTTCAAGTATAAAAAGCTCGTCTTAAACTCACTTCTGAGTCCTTAAAAACAGCTTCAACATCATCCAAGTTGGTGTCCTCTTTCTCTTCAAACACAGGAGGCTTATAACCTTTCTTAAACCATTCATCTACCAGGATTTCAGGTATGGTGATGCGCTGCCATAAAAACAAATAGTAAATTGAGAAAAATTATAAAACAATATGAAGTTGTGAGTAATGTTAATATTTCCATGCATTGAGGCCAATATAAAGTACTTAAAATCCCAGACTTCTTGGAACATACTTAAAAAAAAAAAGAAGGTCTAACAGCATATGTATGATGCGGCCACTGCATAAGCAGTACACAAAGAATCAGGAGCAATATCTGACCTAGGTAATGCAAACATCATGACATTTTTTACACATCACTTGCAGATTAGAGAAGTTGTCCAGGCATCCTAATGATATCCACTGCAGTAACAACCTTTCAGTGTTCCAACCTTGCTACCTGATCAAATCTCTAGAAGATTTAATCTCAGTTATGCAACATTCACATGCTAGACTCTGGGAAGCTTTTACATAAAGTTCTATTTAAAGTATTGATGCAACAAATTAGCATGATAACTGGATAGGCTCTATTTGTCCAACAACAGTGTTATGGCAGCATTGGGATCAGAGCAGCTATTCCTTGTGCCAATTATGATGAAAAGAATAAACATAACTTAAAATGCACATGGCGTTCTTTGCAGTGATTCATCATATATAAATTTCTGACTCATTTGATGAAATTTTGGTAGCATCTAAGAAGAGAAATTTTGGTAGAATTCTCTCTTACTTTTTGAAAAGAAGAGTTGTCAACCACTAGTTAATGTAGAAATCCTTTCTTTTTTCCTCCATTCTAAGATGCAGGAAATGTATTATAATCAGAAGCTCAAGCAAGGAATGTTAATAAAGCATAACAACTCACAGTCATAGGGTTGGGATCCAAAATTCGAGTTATCAATTTCATGGCACCAAAAGAGAGCCAAGGGGGGCAAGTAAATTCAGCTGCTGAGATCTGTATTTGGCAGAAGTAAAGTGAAAACCAGATGGTACAGGCAAGGGGGAGAACAGTTCTATCAATTTGTAAAATGCTCACTTTTTTATACAGGTTCATAACATTTGAATCATCGAAAGGCAAATACCCTGCTAGCAATACAAAAAGTATCACTCCACATGACCACAAATCTGCAGTAGTCCCATCGTAACCTCTATCATTAAGAACCTGAACAGCAACACAGAAAATAATTAGAGGTATAAATGTGCCTAAGGCTTAAAAGGCAAACATATATGATCAAGAACTGTAGCTTATAAACCGTCATCCAAACCTCAGGAGCGACATAATTTGGAGTTCCACAAGTTGTATGAAGCAGGCCATCATCCTGCCAAAAAAACCGGTTAGTAAAAAAAATTGCTCTCCTTGCAATAGTCACAGAAGAGACTTTAAAAAACAACAAAAATATTATTTCCATGAAAAAAAAAGTAACTGTAAGGAAATAGTTCTTATCAGTAGCCTTAAACAGGATTAATTTCTGCCAGGCTTATTTTTAATGGCAAAGCTTGTATTTGAGAATAAGTATAGCATAGGCCTCTTTCCTTATTCATAAGCTTCAGTACATCCCAGCCTGCTTTAATGAAGGTCGTTATTTTGAACCAATCAAATTGATAATATCCATAATAGGGACTTGGTTGGCAGAATGATGTCTATAAGAAGACTTCAAATGAGATGAAGAATTGATGGTAATTACCCTGACTTGTTGGGACAGCGCGCTCAACCCAAAATCTGAAACTTTGAGGTTCCCATAAGCATCCAACAACAAATTTTCTGGCTGCAAAACCCAATAAAAAAGCAAAAGAACAATGAAGGTCATGATGAACAAAATATATACATAAACAACCTATTTACATGTTACAAGGTGATTAAAGTTCTGGGTACCTTAAGGTCTCTGTGAAAAACACCCCTGCTGTGGCAATAGTCCACTACATTGATAAGCTGCTGGAAATATCTCCGAGCTTCATCTTCTCTCATCCGTCCATGGTTTACCTTCGTAGAATTAAAACAAAAAAATTATACATGCAAAGAAATGCTCCGTAATTGGTATGAAAATAAAGAGTCAAAAGAAACTTCCAGTCCTTTTAATGTTTTGGTTCCAATCAACACAAGATTGCATTATTATAAACAAAAACAAATGCAAATATGATTACAACTAAGATTGTAATTGTCAATGATAAGGAGATAAGCCTTAACAGGTGTACAACAAATTTCTAGTACTTGTAATAGCATCCAACATATAATTCCCATAACTCTACCAAGGATATTGAGCCAGTAAAACTGGTGGAGCATAAACTAGTGGAAAAAAAAAGGTTTGATAACAATACAAAACTTACAATTTTGTCAAAAAGCTCTCCCCCGGTGACAAACTCCAAAACAATAAATATCTTTGTCTTACTTCCCATCACCTGAAAATCAACATTTGTTTTCTGCTAAAGCTTAGAGGAAGATTTATATCAAAATACTGCTTTACATAACACAATTAAGATAGCTACTGACTCTTTGAAATAAAGTTTAGTTCGAGGCTAAAATAGGCAAAAAGATCACAAGGTCAAACCTAACAATTATTTAGAAATCAAATGTCAGTTAAGGTAACTTTTACAAGCATGCTTGATTCCGTCACTATTTCTATACAAGACAATCCTTCACTCTTTACACTAATGCTAGAACTTAAACTCATATGGAAAAAATGGGACAACTGGATACTGAACAAAATTACTGTTCATAGTCTTGGCCAAAAACATGTAAGAACAGAACCAGAAAATCTGATGTTGCTCCCATTTGGTAGAGAAGGATGCAAAGGAAGACTAATTATAAGGATAAGCATAAAGCATATAGCTCCCATTTGGTAGAGAAGGATGCAAGGGAAGACTAATTTTAAGGATAAGCATGCAGCATATAGCTTGTAATAAATGCTGAAGACTAAGAGAGGGACCTCATATAATCGAACAACATTTGGATGCTTGATAAGCTTCATTGTCTCAATCTCCCGCTTGATCTGTCAGAACAACGGCAATTTTAGAATTCTGGGACAATATTGGAACACCTTTTCTGGTGGTAGCATATATATAAAATAAAAGAAGTCTATAGGATCCAAAAGGGAAAAAAGGGCCAGAATCTTCCAGAAGTGTACGAGAAAGCAATTGAAAAACAAACATAGATAATGCATATAGTATCAGTTTCTCTTGAGACATGTAAAGCAGTGAGAAACAAACAATTTGTCATAAAAAGAATTGACTAACCAGACCTGTTCAGCCATCTTGTGTTTGAGAACCTTCTCTTTATCAAGGATCTTCAGGGCCACAGGTTCCCCTGTCTCAGAATTCCTCGCAAACTTTACTTTTGCAAACGTTCCTTCACCAATTGTCCTTCCCACTTCATATTTACCCACTCTACGCTTGATTTTAGGTTGACTCATGCTTTGTTTATGGGTTCAACACTCTTATTCTTTCAGTTATGCAAACTTCTAACTCTTCCTGAAATGCATAAGAAAGTGTAAGTGCCAGACCAATACAGCAATAAAGTTCAATAAACATGGGATCTGTTGAGCATATCCCCAATTGTGAAGAAATGGTCAAAACTTGGCTGGTTCTGGATGATTTTAAGGTTTGCATTACATATTCTGGAGATTACAACAATCAAAAACCTTTCCATAAAGTATAGCTCAATTAATATAGCAAATCAACCAATACAAAGAAACAACAAAGACTAAAAATGCCATAAAACGTGAACACAAGGAACTTACAGCATGATAGAAAAAAACAAAAGCCATACTATGCAGAAAAGATCTACATCAACAACCTAATGAGAAAGCAAACAAACTAATCCAAAGTAATAATAACCAATGAGAAGCTAGAAAACACCCTGCCAAGTTGCCATTTTATCAGTACAGTGAATAGATCAGGTTGCCAAAACATAACCAGAAACAAAACCAGGAGGAGGTGAAACAAAACGACAAAAAACAAGTATCTAAGTTGAAAATCTTGAACTGGGAAAACAAAGAACTTAAAAATGTCTTCACCAATTAAGACAGATACTGAAAACGCAATCAAATCAAGATTTAGTGAATTAACCTCAAATCCAATTGCAACCAGAGCCACCAAAATGCCCACGTAAGTGGAATTTAGACCAGAAACATCTCAGTAGTCAATCAAAGACTGCTTATAAAAGCAACTAAATAAATACTTTATAGTTTATAATTAACAAATAAAAAATGAGTTTAAAACAACTAAACAGAATCTTCCTCTGAAACACCATGTTAAAAATAAGAAACTGTAGCTGAAGTTAAAGAAACTCAAGAGAACTCAAAGTTCTTGCCAACTTTACAAATTCCCACCTCCAAAAACAAAAACCCAAATCAAATTGTACAACAACTAACACATTAAAAAGCAAAGATAGGACCTTTTCCAAAAACAAAAGCCCAAGAATTATACTGGAAAGAAGGAAAGAAAAGGCCTCTTGTGGTAATAAATAGAAGGAAGCTTTTAGCTTCAGAGAGACCAAAAAAAAACGTAAAAAAGTCAAAGACGAGTTTCAAAGCAAATTCAACATAGAAAACATATCTTACACAATGGATAAATAATGACAATTAAAATAATAACAATGATTAGAAGGAGAGAGAGGATATACTTGAGCAAGACTTTTTAAATATGGGGACTGAGAGAGGCAGAGAGATAAGCAAGAAAGGCTGGAAATTATTGCTTTAGAATCGGCTTTTGAGATGACTGAAAAGGCAGGGTAAGGCAAAGGAAACGGCAATGATTGAGAGTGGTTTTGATGATTTATAGTAACCTTGTTGATGACGATCACCTCCTGGCCTCTGCAACCAGACAAATGGTTGCCTACTACTGTACTCTACTCTACTCTACCTGTCTTAATTTTACTGCCATAATTTACTTGCTTACAGCAACACAAGCACGTGTCTACTAATGGAAGGAGTGAGAGCAAATGGTTGGTGTTGGCTGGCTGGCTGGAGTTTAGAAGGAAAGAAATATACCTCCTATCTGTTGATGATTTTGCCTTCAGATTTTTGCTTAATTGGGTTTGCCTAAGATGCCGACTTGGGGTTTGAATCTAAATTATAATGGAAGGCAACGGGTGTCTATGACTCATGTGTATCTACTATATTTATATTCTACTCTTAGTCGTTAAGATGTTTAGATATATATTATATTCATCTCGGAACAAACTTTTTTTTTAACCTAAAAAAAATTGGGGGGGGGGGGGTTTGTTAATCAAATTATGTCTCAATTAATTTAATAATATAAAAAAAAAATAGATAACAACAACAAATAAACTAAAAAAAAACTTGTGACCCGTAAGATTAACAAAATCCTGATAATTAAAATGTTGAAAGGTGAGATCGAAAAAAGAAAGTTCTAATAAAAAAGGACTAAAAACAAAATAAATAACAATAAAAAAAATAAGATTAAATTTGATATAAAATAAAATGAACTAAAATATTGAGGGATGCAATTGAGAAAATGATTCAATTAAAAGAATGATATAAAATATTGAGAGATGCAATTGAAAAGATAATTTAATTAAAAGAATAATTTTAAAAAATCAAAATCAAAAGAATAGAAACTAAATTTGAAAGCCGAAAAAATCAAAGGAGGATTGAATTGAAAAAAAATCTCAATTATATGAATAATCTAAAATAAAATAGATAACAATAAAAAAAAAGCTAAGTTGAAAAATATGTAGGGGTTAGCTTTTAAACCAAGGAAGAGAGAGGAAGAAAGGAAAAAAAAGAAATAGCCACTGACACAAAACCCAACATATTTTTTTCACATGAACCGCTCAGGATTGGAGGTGATATCATGGGGATTAAAATGTTGTTGTGAACACTGGATTTTGGCTACTAAATAGTATTGTACATGTCTTTTCAAGACTGAAAAAAAACCCACACGTGTTTGCGTGAATGCCACTCACAATCAAATTTTTCAACTTAAATAATATCTTATTTATTCTAAATTGCTAAATTGCCTCTGATTAAACTCAATAATTATATATAAGAAGACAAACTAAAAAGAAAAAAAAAAACTCCTTGACCCAAAAGCAAAGAAAAATCTCATCCAAGAGCTTTGTGGTAATTTTATGGTGCAAATAAAATGAAAAGATCAAAACCATCCCTATCCGCCAAAGCATAATTTTTTTCATGAGTAGACTAAAAAAGGAGGGATTATTTAAAAAAAGATTGAGAAAGATAATTAGTTAAATATGAAAAAGTTGATTTTAAGTTATATCTATGGTTAAAAAAAGAGAGAAATTTAACTCAATCCAAGTTTAATTACAGAGAATTTCATGTTGTCAGCATTCTCCTCAGAATAAGAGTTTAAATAAGAAAATAAATAAATATTCTAAGTAGCTCAAAACTCACCAATCATCTTAATAAAAAAATATAAAAGTTTGCTCAGTGAAATCATGTTGGCTCCAAAGTGCAAATGAAACATTACAAGTTTTGCAGGAGTTCTTCTAATAATTATTCTGGTTAAAAAAAAATCAATTTAAATTAATTTAGTTTAATCAAGTTGGTTATGTCAACACCAGATTTAATTTTAATTTTTTTAAAAATGATATTATTTTAATAATTAAATAACTCAAATCAACCTAATACTATTTAGTTTTACTAACACAACAATAAGGGAATAAATACAATTTATTATTCATATCTCATCTTAAATTTTAAATTTTACAAGAAGCTAAAAAAACAAAAACTCACTCTAAAATACAGAATTTAAAACTGAATTAGTCTCATATTGTAAAACTAACCAAATGAGACATGGAATAAATATTTATTTACATAATAATAACAAAAAATGGATGCATGGTGTGTTACTCGTGCGATAAAAACAATGCAATAAAAAATTAAAAAAAAAAAACAACAGCACAACGGTTGACTCAAAGGCTTTTTTCTTCTTCGATTATTTTTTAGTTTGTGAAAGTAACGTAATGTATTAGTCTTATATGATAACATTAATTAAATTATCAATGGTGTGTTAATCGTGTAAATTGTAATGTAAAATGGGAGGCCGGACCACGTGGCCATGTGGTTGGTTTCCGTTGTTGTTGGAATTAGTGGATGGACTGAAACCGCTGCAAACAACCATTCATATATATGAAGTCATGACGACAAAGGCATTTCTTTATTACCGAACCTCTCGCGGTCATGTCTTCTTTGGGTTAAAACGGCATTCATGGCGGTCGTATGTCTATCACTCCTTACATTTGGGACCATTTTACTCTCACGCAATCCGACACCACCTAGGCGTATGTTTGGTAATGTTGTCTAACATCCGTGGGAAAGATACGTTTCGTATATAATAATGTAAATATATAAAAATATGGTGGTCATACAATCATTATAGAGATGTGAAGTGTATATTAAGTAAATATGTAAACTTGAAAAAAATATAGAAAAACAATCTTAAACTAAACAAGTATTGAAATTATACTTTAAAAAAAATAGTTTAGAGTATTTGTTTATTGAAATCCTTGGAAGATATTTAATCTGAAATTTTATTGTGGTCAATAATTAATTATTTATTATTAAATTATATTTTTTAAAAAATAGTTTAGAGTATTTGTTTATTGAAATTCTTAGAAGATATTTAATCTGAAATTTTGTTGTTGTTAATAATTAATTATTTATTATTAAAGTTTTATTATTCCTTACTTTGTGCAGAAAGACTTTCTTTAATAAATCTCTTGGGATTACATTAACTCATTCTTTTTAGGTGTACGTTTAAACAAGGTTTAATGAACTTAAATAAATAATAATCAACATCTCTCTATGAAAATTGAACTTAAGCTCTAGAGAAGAAAAAAAGAATGGAATGACAAGGCTTTAGAAAAACATGTAAAGAAAGAGGAAAAAAAGCTCAAAAAGATTTTTGGATAATTTCTCACTCATTTAAGACACCTCTTGATAGGACTTGTAAACCAAAATATTAATACTCATAATTCTGGAATTTTCATAATTCATGAATGTTTTATTAATGATGATAGATGTTCATATTTCAAGAATTAATATTTATAATTCATGAAAAGAATTCATGAATGTTTATAAATTCATGAAAGAATTCATAGTTCATGAATATCCAAAGCATTTATAGTTCATCAATTACTTATAATTCATGAAAAAATTCATAAATGCTCATCATAATAACAATAATTTTTATGACATAATTAATGGATTGCTTAATATACTAAATTTTTTTATATTTTAGGGATAAAAATTTTTATTGATCAAACAAGGACTAAATAACAAATGTTTTTTTGTTTTCCAAAACCAAGCCCAAACTCATAGCAAATATTTTCCTAACTCGTGTAATTTTCCCAAAACCTTTACCAAACTGTCATTTAAAAAGAATATATCATGCTTTTAACCCCAAATATATGTGGACCTCACATATAATTTTTTTTAAATAAACTAGTTCTAATAAGTAATGTGATGTAGAGTGTTTTTCAAAAATTCTTTTTAATTGAAAATATATCAACATGATTGTTTTTTAGAGTGTTTTTTTTTATTTTTCACATCAAAAAATTAAAACATCGAAAAAATCCTAAAAAACATAATTTTTATGTTTTTTTATGTAAAAGGCAATTGCAAAAGCATTTTTAAAAGTAAAAGCTATAGCAGTACCAAACCAACATTGAATCAACTGGTTATTAACAAATAGGATTTGCTTACTATTGTGTCGTATCTCAAATAGCGTGATTAAACCTGGCCTAACCCAATAGGTTAACCCGAGACTTGGTTTGCCTAGACCTCACTTGGATAGAGTTTTAAAAAAAATTCAGATGGTAGTTGACCTGATCAAATCTAGATGACCCAACAAGTTAACCCATATCCTAGTCAATCTGGTTGACTCGATCAAAATCCAGTTTAACTAAAAATAATCAAAATAATATTATTTTAATTTTAAAAGTAAAATTTTGAATTGATTTGAATGAACCTGCTATAACTTAGATCAAATTTAATAACTTTGATAACAAGTTCAAGGAAAGAATATAATGCACAACAGAACAATTCATGAACTTACAATAATAGTCTGAGTTATTCTCCTCACTATTCAAAAGATATTGATGGAATTACGCTGTAATTGAAGTCACGGTTTGAAAGTTCAAAATAGCTTTTGAATTTTAATAATTATTTTATAGAAATTATATTATTTTCTCTAAAAATAGATAAATTATACTATTTTGGATAAGCTTTTGAATCTTTATCCGAGTAAGTTGAAGAACATGTTTAGAATAATTAATTGTTATAATTTTATGTTTTGATAAAGAAATTAAATTGCTATAATTATGTGGATTTATGGTGTTAATTATTAAAATGATGCAATTTATGATTAAACTATATTATGAAGCATAAATCATTAATGGATAAGTGTTTAATTTAGAAATGGAAGAAACAAACCCCTCCTACTTTTTTCGTTATTGGTCTCGGCAAAAGGAGAAGTTTTAGGAGATTGAAGAATTTAATGCAATTATTTAGGAATTGTGGGAATTTATGTGCTTATAAATGTTAATAAATGAAATGGTGAAAGAAGTTACAAAAATGAAATATTTACCCTTTTTACTTGAAGGAATTTCAGCCATGACATATAAAAAGAAAAAAAAGAATACCAAATGTTCACATGTTATATAAATATATTGTTAGGTACATCATACCATCGAGCTGGAAAGTAGAAGCATAGATGAAAATCCTTGTTTAAGTTAATTTTTGTATTGGAAATATTAATATTATGTTTTATATCACTTATATGTTAAGAAATTTTAAAATGGTTAAATTATTCTTTTGCATAGTATGTAATTAAGAAGAATGTCCTTACTTTAACTGGTAATATAGTTTTATTGTATTTATATTTGAATGTGTTTGTGTCCTAAGAAATTAATATTATTGTAAATAAATTAGTTTTAAATATTGTATATGAAATCATATAATGTTAACTATATAAAAAAATAAATGAAACTACAGGGGATATGAAAATTGATGTGTTTAGTAGAATTGCAATGCTTATTTATATTGGGATGAGTTTGTGATTATTATTTACAGGTTTTGATTTTGAGTCGATAATTTGGTATTGAAATTACAAAGGAGACTCTGCCAAAATTTTTAAAAAATATTTACTTGAAGAGAGACCAATTAACTATTTTAAATAACCTTTTTTTAGGGTCTTGACAATTTTTGATATTCTTATAAAGTTTTTCAAATGATTAAGTTTGTCTATTCTATTTCAAAGATATTTTTCAATTGAAAATATATTAGAATGATATATATATATATATATATATATATATTATTTTTAATATCAATACATTAAAAATATCAAAAAAAAACATTTAAAAGCATCAATTTAATATTTTTTCAAACGAAAAATAATTTTAAAAACACTTTAAAAAAAAATAATTACCATATAATATCAAATGAATTCTTAAAATACGAGTTCATTAATTATTAATATTATTTTGGTCGAATGAAGATTGTGTTTAAGCTAGCAAACATGTCAATTGAAACTTAATTTTTTAATATGATTTTAATTATGTACTCTTCATATTAATCTAGTGTATAAACAAAATTAATAAATTCTTTTAAACATTTGCATTAAAGTTTAAATCTAGAAAATTAAAGAATATAATATATCTCCTTCACAACTAATCAATCTAAAAAGAGAAAAGTTGATGATTGAATGCAATGCTATGCTATTATGGTTACTCTCTTATGGTGGAAAACCTGATTTTTTTTTTTACTAAAATAAGGGTTATAATAAATTTAATGATGATAAATTTAGAAATTAACTATTATTAACTATTAGGCTAAAGTGTATTTTCACTATAACAATTCACAGTGAAAATCCCACTTTATTTTTCTATTTTTATTTTTTTTGACGCAGAGAAAAATAAGATTATCTATCTTCTAAGAAAATCTTACATAGTATTAGGTGACCTAATATTTATATGCTTGGCAGAAAAAATTCAATATAACATCTTTTTTAGTAGATATATGGGTAAAATGCTAGAATCAATATAAAAGACCTTTATTGAAACAAAAAGCAAAAATTTTGCCCATGAAAAATGTTTTGACCATCAAATTATGAATTTGACCCCCAATAATTATTTATTTTACCAATTTCATCATAGTAATTCTATTTTGATCATGAAAGGAAGGTTTTCACTAATTTGAAATGGAAATTTAGTTTTGACTAAAAAATGGCGATTTACCTTAGTTTTATCATAACATTACTTTTATTCTAATTTTGACTAAAAAGTCGGTTTTGATAGGAAAAATGATGGGTTTGGCAACCTCGGTTTGACCAGGAAATTATGGTCTTGGCCAATTTTGACAAGAAAGTCGGTTCTGATAGAAAAATAACGGGTTTGACCTTGACAATTTTAGTTTGACATGAAAAATACGGTTTTAGCCCATTAAAATAATATAAAAAGTGAGGAAACCACGATTCACCCACATGTATTGCACTGTAAATTATAATAGTAATTCATAATGTTTTGCTTCTTTTTATTATTGATTTTTTGTTATGATTTTTTTAAATTTATTTTTGTCGATCTTACCTTTTAATATTGGTTTGGTTGAGAATTTGGTTTTGTAATTTTTTTTTATTTTGTCTTTCTATAGGGTTTACTTGGTTTGCGGGTTTGTTAAAGTAACCAATGTTGCCCCAATTTACTAGTTTAATGGGGTGTTTTTTTTATTCTCTATTTTTCTCTCATATATTCTCGAAAAAATAGTTTCAGATGAAAACTATATTATTAAACTTTATAAAATCCATGAACCTATTTACAAGTTTGGCTGTTTGACCTGGTTCACAAGTCTACCAAGTTTAATCTTTTTTTTTTTTTTTCATTATTTTGTTTTGATTACATCCTTTGATGTTGGGTTAATTGAGAATTTAGTTTCATAATTGATTTTGTTTTGCTTTCCATGATATTAGGTTGGTGTGAAATTTTACGATCGTCTAGTTTTATTATCAGATAGTTAAATAAGACATGGTTTTGAAATAAAAACATATTATAATCTCAGTAGATTCCACAACTTGGTTCGCAAGTTTGGTGTGTTATCCTTGATTACTTGATTCATAGGTTTGACGAGTTTACCCACCGACCAAATAAGTTTTTTTTCTTTAATTGTTTTTAATTTATTATTTTTTAATTCCGTCCTTCAATATTATATTAGTTGAGAAATATAATGCATGATGTATTTTTATTTGCTTTCAATAAGATTATCATTATCTCAAATAAGTGTCTATTTTTAAGTTGATGCTTAATTTTGGTTAGCATATATTTTTATTATATAATTAAATAAAAATAGTTTGTAAAAAATATTATTAAACCCAATAGAGTTCATGACTCAAATTGTGAGGGGACCCAGGTATCTAATTTGTTATTGTCTTAATATTTTTTTAAAAGTTATTATTTTGAACTTTTTTTTTTAAGTTAAGTCATGTTTTTACCAGTTATCATGGTTGCATTTGAATCTACAAAATCGATTGATTTAAGTTGGGTTAGATCCCATACGGTTTAATTAAAAACTTGAGTCAAACAAAAAGCTAAGTCGGGAGGTTTCAAGATTAACCAACTTGGCTAAATTTAATAATAACATCAAAAAATTATGTGCTCTCTTAATATTTTTTTCACATTTGAAAAAAATAATCTGTAAACTTGTTCTATGTACCGGACGTGCAACTTTCCCTATCAAAAAATTTGGAAAAAGACTTGGAGCTTAAAGTTGACTTTGATTGCCGAGGCATGTTCGGGGCTCCGGAACATACTTACTTCCTTAATGTTTACCTCTACTTGCAAATTCCATGAGCATATTCTTTTAGATTCAACTTTTTTTTTTCTTTAATACAACTTATTTCTTTGTTGGATAAAGATATGATTAGCTTAGCTGGATGTCTAACTTTTTGTATAAAAAATGCCTTTCTTAATTCATCGAATTCATATTAATTGAGAAAAAGAAAGGAAATATGTTAATAAAAAAACCAAATACCCGTGCATTTTTTTTTAAAAAAGGATTTTTAATTATGGTTTTTAAATGTTTTGTTAAAATTATTGTAAAATTAATTTTTACATGTCAAATAAATTTTTACTTGTAAAATAAATAAAAAATATTTTTTTGAATAAAAAATAAGTTATTTTAGCTTTTACAAACAAAACCAAGATTTAAAATGTAAATTATATATAAAATCCAGCGTAGAAACCTAAACTATTTAACTAATTAAATATTTTTTCTCAAAAATGAAACTAAGTGATACCAAATGTTTTCTAAACATGAAAGGAAGAAAAGATATAAATATTTCCCCTTTATTATTACTAATTAGGTGACCTGCGCTACATCACAGGCTAACCTTTATTTTGACATAAAAATATTAAAAAAATAAATATTTTTTTAAAAATAAAAAATATAATATTCAAGTAATTAGCTCGAGTGAGTTTAATAAATTCTGTTAATTTAATAATATCATTAGAAAATAAGATATCAACAACAAACAATGCAAAACAATGATTCAATGCAAAAGATTAACGCTTGCCAATACTATGGAAATATATCTTCACAATATTCTAAAAACATCTTAATGATCTTATTTGTTAACAAAGTAAAAATTAAATGAGAATAAGATAATTTCATATAAAAAAATAAAAAAAATAAGACATAAAAGTCAATTATTGTTAAGCTTTTAAACTGTGACACATGTTATAAAACCGAAAGCACTATGTATGAAAAAATCATGAGGGTTAAAATCACAAAAAAAAACAACACAAAAAATTCAAAATAAATAAAAATAATGAATGCTAAAATTGCAATAAAAAATAAATCAAAAGGCAACAACAAATTTTAAATTTGAGAGTTAAATTGAAAAAAATAAGAACATTAATAAAAAGACAAAAATCAAAAGAACAAAGACAAAAAAAAACTTGGATTGAAGGACAAAAATAAAAATAATAAAACTTTCATAATAGATTCAAGGAAAAAAACTAAAAAAACATAAGAATAAACATCAAATTCTAAACATTAAAACATAATAATAATAAAAAAATATACATAATTCTTCAACGTGTTTTTTTACACTAAAAAAATACTCCTAGATGTAAATCAAAAAACTTATATACATATCTAATTAAACAACCCAATAACTATGGTGTTAAGCAATGAAAATAAAAATTCATCAACAATAAAAAAAAAAAAGAGAAAATCAAGATAAAAATAAAGACCAAGATATCTAACATTGCAATGCAAGTAATTTACCTGATTATATTTAATGAATTCCTCTATCAAAATAAATTTGTAATAGAAAAACATATAAAATTTATTATAGAAACAGATACACACATAAAATTTATTGAACAATAATTAAAAAAAACAATGCAAGTTTACGCATGTGAAAAATCTTATAAAAAATCAATATTTTTTTTTAATTTAATCTATATAAAATTAAAAATAAATCACAAATGAATCATACCTAACTCTCTAAAACTTAAACATACCCAATATCATTTAAAAATAATCACAATCTAATTAAAACATAAACCCAAAATTTATTTGAAAAATATACAAAAATAATGCATTATTAAAAAAAACTAAAAATAAAAAAGGAACTAGGTCAGGCGTTGTTGGGCCTAGTAAGCCAGGCTCCATGCCTGCCCAATAAAGCAATGGTCCGCACGCAAGCCTACAAGGCTAGACCCAAGTGCGGGTCTTATTTAAAAAAAAAGGTTTAATGAGGCGAACAACGCGTGCTCCCCAATTATTTTTTAAAAAGGACGTGTTACTCACGTTAGCAAATAATACATCGCCTGAGAAACCTAGAATTTGGCCACTATGGTGGTTGGAAAAATGAGATTTTTTGTTTTTTTCACCAAAAATCTCATTTTCAACCCATTTTGACCTCAAACACCTAGTAAACACCCTAGAGACCTTGTTAAACCAATACATGGCCACCAAAAAGCTAACGACTCCCTCTCTCTCCTTCCAACAGAAAATGACTATAAAAAGAAAAATTAAATTAGGTACCAAAATATATTATCTTCAAATTCAAGGGACTGATCACCTAATATTTAAAAAATATGAAGATTAAAATGAACGTTTTAACGAAACTTTCAACCTGCCCCCATTTTACCCGATATTTTCACCTCAGCTTCTTAGCTTTCAATTCAAACCTCCCTCCTAAAATAATATGTAATTTGAAGTTAATTTGAAGTCGAAAGAGTCAAATCACGCAAAGAAAAAGTTTAAAAATTAAAGTGAAAATTATCAAAAAAAAAAAAACTACTAGAGTCCACTATAATTCCAGTACAATAAAAGGCTGATGCCTTACAGTTAATTAATTTTTTTTTCTGTAACAATAGAAAAGATGGTTCCTTCAATCTAACAGAAAAAAGAAGAAACAAAAACCAAAGAATTAATTTCTTTTCACCGTCATGGACAGACTTTCGACAAGTGAATTTAGGTATCTTATAAAATTAAAACCTCAGGCGCAAGCTTTTTATTTTTTTTCATATAAAAAATTCAAATTAAAAAATAATTACTACATGACTTGACTACTTTACATTTTCAAGAAAAAATTACTAAATTCTCATCTTAGGTGTGAGCTGGATAATAGACCGACATGGATTTCATAACTTTCTCTCTTTAAATTCTAAGAAGGTTGGTGTAGATGGTAAGAAAAAGATGATTTTGTTGAGTCTCTTCACCAGCTCTGTTATTGGTCTCCCCTGTAAAATTACCTTATGTTTTGGCTTTCACACCGAAAGAAAAAGAACATCGCCTTCTTTTCCCTATTCCTATTGACGTTGATCAAGAACATTGTTAATGGAAAAAAAGAGGTTTTCGTTTTCGTTGCCTGATATTGTGGTAGTTTTTATGGTTATGGTTTAAAAAATTTATTTTATAAAAAATATTTTTGACTGAGATTGGTTTGATATTTATATATTTTTAGTTAAAACTGTGGTTGAAATTAAGATTGAACAAAAAGTAGTTTAATGCGTTTGGTTAAAAATGCTTTTTAAATTGAGGTTATAAAATAATTTTAAAAAATACACATTGATATTGATAGTTTTTAATTTAAATATTGTAGATGTAACTATGCTATTACATCATGAAATAAATAATACTTTATATAAAATAATTTTTATTGTTCCATTAAACTATCTATAATTCCATCACGTTTGAAATACATCCGACAATGACTACAGTTTTCTTGGTTTCTTAATGCACAACAATATCAGGTAAAATATAATCAGGAATAAATTTGGGATTGTGATCAAATTCTGCAAATGCTACGTCATCAAGCGATCTCCGTCTAATTTATGTAGTGATACTTTATAATATTAAACACTAGTTTTTCGAATAAAACACGATTAAAACATAATTAAAAATAAAAAATAAAATTTAATTTTTTTAAACACTAGTTTTTTGAATAAAACACAATTATAAAAATAAAAAATCATTTTTTTATTTTACTAGATCGAACCCGGTTCAATACATTTAACAACAGTAGAGTCACTCTCCACTCACAGAAAGAAGAGGAAAGCAGCGTTGAGATGCTTTTAACAGCCTTGCGTTTTAAACGCAATTAATTGTGGAGTCCATAAACAGTAATATAGTTTCACTTATTACCAAACACTGATTTTCTGTGGTTTGCACGCAACCACGAAACAAACGGTCACTTAATTCATGTGGCTATAGGACATGGTGGCCCAACAGTCCTCCAAGGGGACATGCCTAACCTTTCAACTAACGCCAGCAAATGCCATGTCCAAGCTTTTGAAGGATGGAATGTTGTTACCACAAGGCACCCCAAGCTTTCACAACCTAGCCTTCGAGAAGTTGTTAACAATAAATAAATAAATAACTTAAAAAAATAAATCTATGTTAAGATATTTAATCATATATTTGCCTCTTTATGTCTATCAAATTTATTTATAAAAATTAAAAAATAATATTGATCAAGATATTTGATCTTGTAGAACAATATATTTACCCGTTTGTATTTACCAACTTTATTTATTAAAATCAGTAAAAGATAATATAAATAGAAACATATACGAAACTGATTAAATAAATTAAAAAATTATTATGTAAGGCCAAATATATTAGAAATATTATTTTAAAATAAATATTATTTTATAAAATAAATCTCATTAGTATAAAATAAAAAAACATTCTTCAAAAATTAAATACAAACAAAATATAAAAAAACCTCTATTAAAAAAGGGCTTGTAAAACCCATGGTTTAAACCATAAGACCATGATAAATCAATAAAAAAGAAATTGAAGATAACCACAAAATTATTATTTTTTAAATAATAAAAAATGATAAAATCATAAAAGAAAGTGAGAAAAATAATTCTGAATCGCATGAACTTTTCAAATTTATTACGCATGTCATTAGATCAAAATCACAACAAATAAAAAAAATTATGAAACTCATTCTCCAACAAATCAAACGTTGAAAGATAAAACTTGAAAAAAAATCAATCACACAAAAAATTATGATTAAAATATTCAGGGTGAAAATCAAAATAAGAAATAAATTAGATGGTATAAAAAAATTTAAATTGGAGAGTTAAATTGAAAAGAAAAAAACTTTAACAAAAAAAAATTAAAAGAATAAGGGTTAAATTGAAAACAATAAAACATAAACTTTGATTGTAGGATAATATTGAAAACCAACAAAAATTTAACAAAAAAGCCAAGAAAAAAAATCAGAAATCAAGAGAATAAGGATTAAATTGAAAAAATAATATATGAAAAATTATAATTTAAAGACTAAATTGAAAACATAAATTTTTTATAAATGGAAAAAAGACAAAAAAAATTAATAAAAAATATAAGGATCGAAATTGAAAAATCTAAAAATAAAAAGGATAGACATATTTTTTTAGAAGAGAGAGAAAAAAAACAATTGCCGACTACAAACTGCCTATCATTTATCCTATAAGCATGTCTTGATTTTTGTCTTGTAAAAACATATTTTTATTGTCCTCTAATAAGTAAGAAACCAAAAACACTCTTGGTCAACGGATATATTTTGTTTAGATGAGAGGTAAATAAGTATTTTAATTTTTTAGAAGTTTTTTAAAAAACTAAATAACCCTCCATCAACAGCTCAAAATTTTGTTTACTTCAAAAGGTTAAAAACTAAAGAAACCTCATGCATCTCCTAACAATCTTCTAATACCCAATGTACCTCTACAAAAAAACTACACTACCCTCAAAACAAAACCTCTCAATTTTTCCATTTTTCCACTCAATGACATAGTAAAAATTTCACCGCAGTAATCTATAATGAACTATATCCAGCTGCAGTAAAACTCCTCTCTCATGATTCCCGAGAAATAAACAGGCCGCCTAGACTCGTCCGGACATTTGGCCGCATGATCAAACCACCTTGGCAGCAAGGAGAGTCGACTATTATAATTGCTGCATGCACCGGGGAAGGACAGGTTACCATCAAACTTTCCGCATCTCATCCACCACGTATACAGACTTTGTCCCCATCCATATCGACTCATCGGAAAGATACCGTGAAAAAGTATATTTCCGATGCAATTCTATAGGTTCCAGGAAAGGCTGTGCCTCAGCTGGAGAACGCCATTCCAAAGTAATCAAGCGTGTGTTTAGAGCAGCTGGTTGAAATTTTTACTTAATTTTTTATATATATTCTTGGATTGTTTTGATATGTTAATATTAAAAATAGATTGTAAAATATAAATATACTTTAAAAAACAGACACCACAAATTATACATCATCTTGCTTGTTAACTGTTTTATCACTCGATATTCATGCCCAAAATGGAAAACAGTACCCAGTTCATCCAAATCTTGAGCACAGGCTGCCTGAGCCTCTCAATCCGGCAAATCCATTATAGCTTATGAGATTCTTAAGATCCTCTACTTGGTCCCCAACACCACTGATATACAAATCAAGGCCAGCAGCAGCAATGTGATATTACGGAAGGAGATAAACCAATAAACCACCAAATAAATAATAATTAAAAGCTCTAAAACTGTCTGATAGCCTGATATGGTCATGCAAGTCTTGAATTTTCCCAGTTTCAAAATTATCAGTAAGCTATAGGTTTATACACTCTCCACTCGCATTTTTCTTCAAAATGTATCGTCATTAAACATAGAACTCATTCAGGGCCAAACTGAGGGAAATCACAAAAGAAATGAAAAGTTTGCTCTTGAATCCACCAAAATACTGATACAATCAGAGTGCTTAACTTGAGGGAAATCACACAACCTGCTAAAATCTCAATACACTCGGTTGCTGACAGTTCGGTAAAGAGACCTAAGCTGTGTGTTCCATTTCTCAATGGCAGTATACTTTTTCATTCCCTTTGACCTGCAAGACATTTGACAGTGAGGAGGATGGCTGGCAGAAATAAAAGCCTAACATTTTGAACAACTATAAAGAAGATGCAATTACAGCTGCCAAGCTAACAGGAAACCAGGACAGAAAGAAAGGAGAAGAAACTTTACCTGTCACCACGCTCTAATAACCTGTTCACTTGATCAATGTGTCCGTCAATACGATTATCCAATATTAGTGAAACCAGCAATTGTTCTACATCTTTTTCTGGCACATTGAGTTCCTGCCAGTCAACCAGATTTGTAACGGGCAATAGAAGTTTCTAGGGAATATATAACTAAAAAATTTCAATCAAGTTAAAATTCTCAGTCAATGTTAAAAGGTCCTAAAAAATAATAACAATAAAACATAAACAAAAGTATTGCAGTAATTGTGCACAATATTGCAACGCTAAGAAGAAACCACTGCCTTCACCTTTGATATGAAAGGAATCCTGATTCTTGTGTAAGGTTTAATAAGCTTAAGCAGAACTTGAGTCCTCACATTCTTCAACAGATCTTCAATATAATTTCTTATGAATGGATCATCCATTATTGTCCTTCTGTTACTCTGAAGAAAGCCCAAGTAGCAGCTTCAATGCAAGCAGAGGGACAACAACAAGGTTTACAACTGCGCAAGGATAAAGTTGCCATCAGAGTCCACTAACCATACCTTGAGAATTTTCTCGAACTCCAATATTTCATTTCGTTGATATGCAGCTATGAGATTTGTCATTGCCAAAATCTCAGGGTCATTTTTATATCTGAAGAGTAATTAACATTAGAGAATGCACAGATGAGCTGGAGAAGAATTAATAAGACCATATTTTGAAATTTTAGGGTAAAATATATGATGAATGTACTTACGGCTTTGCCTCTTGACCGTCAAAAGGATTAACTTCAGATTCCATCAGCATATTAGCTAGAACCAGGTATCTGTCAACCGTGAAGCTTAGATGGTTAAATGTTTGACAAAATGCATAACAGCAGTTCTCATCCAGGAAGAGATCTCATTGATGATGGACTATTGATGCAATGTAAAGGCAAGACATATCTTGTGAGAAAACCACCCAAATGATTACATGTCACATTGATGATGTATATAATCCATTTCTCAATCCACATTTTGTTACTTTATACTTGTATCCAGATGCTGCGAATTAGTTGGCAAGCCATGACAGTGCATATTGCAAAGTTCTTTTACTCCTCTGGAATTTAGGTGAGTTTTTCTAATTTGTATCTTAAAAGATTATTTAGGTGAGTTTTTTCCTGGAGGAAGTCCTTCAAATGTCTTGATGCATTTTGTTTCACTCAATAAACCAAATTTTGTTGGTAAACATAGAACAACAGGATGAAGAGAGCTGGTATAACTGAACCAGCTAAGCTTATAACTGAGACTTTGAAGAGTCAAGATGTAGATGATACCGAAACAAACTAACACTTTGAGCGAGGGAGAGAAGATGATGACATGACACAATAAAATAAAAGAAAAAAAAAACTAGAAGAGAAGGCAGACATACTTTAAGCATTGTATGCGTCTCTGGTTCCCAGCTTCATCATAGTTCTTAAAAGCTTCAAAAAAATCTGTTGCTGCCTCAGCCCATTGACGCTCTGCCATATGCATCTTACCTCCACATTCACGGATTATTCCCATGATCCTCGGATGTGGAATTGCTGACTTGATAGCCAGTGCCTTTTGGTATAATTGCTGGAAATTTTTCATAAACAATTACATGATAAATCAAAAGAATCTAATCCTCATGTTAAATCATCATAAAAAAGTATGTTAAGTCAACCAAACAGAAGAAATAAAGTGCATAATGTGAAAATTAGAGAAGCAATATTAACAATAATATGACTCTCAAGCAATCTCGACATCCTTTATTTTTCATTCAAAACAAGCAATATATTTACATGAGAAATGCCTAATGTACGTTAGTATATAATCCATACAGGATACCAAAATTGAACTATGTTAACAGAGAAACCCAGATACAAGCCACGTGCATGTTGAGTTTAGTATCAACACCATAGCTTAAGAAAACATAGTATCCTGTTCTTAAGACTCAAAAGTCCTGACAATTTTGTCAATTTGGCACTGCTAAATAATAAAAAACCATAGCATTGTGTTCGAATTCCACAAATACCATGAAATCCTCCTCAATCAGGTTAATATACAGGTTGAGGAGTACTTCCATTGCTGTTTTTTCAGACTTCCCTACAAGCTAAACATGCACCTTGAGAAATATTCATTAATGAATTATGAAAGCAGGACATTAGCTCATAAAATTACCTGTCCTCTAAGCCCAGTATAAATCAAATTTAAAATTTCACGTTATCAGCTGAAAAAAATAATGAATTTACTTGTTACATGAAGATGGCACTATACTTCACAAACTTCACAAAAGCATATGGTCAACGAAGCTGGTAGAAGGAAAAAGAAAACAACCCTCAAGGCTAGAAAATAGTTCAAACCTACATGTTTGTTTAAGTGGTATAAAACCCTCAAAGAGATCAGGAAAGCGCCATACAATTATTGCAGTGTAGACTATATCATCCAGTTCTAAATACACAAGCAGAAACACAAACTAAATACTGGAAAATCCTTACCTTGAGCTTTTTGTTATTCTTGGTTTCGGTATACATTTGAATCTCAATTGCATACACTTCCAAAAGTTGGCTACCTTTCTTCTGATCATCTGTACCATCTTCTCTTTGACAAGATTTGTGGAGTTCCTTCAGAATCTGTTGTGTACAATGAATCAATTACATAACTAATACTACAGATCAATGAAAAAGGAAAGCTAGAAAATGAAAAAGGAAAGCTAGAAAATGAAAAAGACAAGGCACCTTACTCATCCGCCCATATTCACCCATACCAAACCAAATCTTGCAAAGCTTAAGATTTGTCTTGAACCAAAGTCTCTGAAGAACACAAGAACAATGTAAACAAACATCTTGACATAAAGGGCACTAAGAAGATTATGATGAATTCCAACCTCATTTTTTGCCTCTTCAAGGGCCTTCAAAGTGGTCTGATAAAATTCTTGCAGGAGACTGAAGTTCTGACTAGCTGATCCAGAAACAAAGTCCATGATATTGTTTATACATTTCTCACTGTAATTTCGAGTCACTGCTGATTTGATGTATGTTAGCATCTCCCTGTATGCTTCCATCATTTCTTTATATTTCCCCAATCGATAATAAATCTTAACCGTTTGTTTTAATGCTTTGAATCCCCTGGTAACAAGATGAAGATTTGTTTTATTATCAAACATCGGCTTAAAAAAATAAATAACTCCAGGAAATTAGTGGAGCAGGCAAGAAAATATAAAGCAGTCTGTCTCATAAGAACAAAGAAACAATTTGAATAGCAGTACATAGTGAAAGGTTAATAACTACTTTCATGACATCTCTCCAACTGAGTAAAGTATTTTGAAATATCAAGAGCATTGACAAAATATTAGCAGACAAAGGAAGAGATGTGACTGTCCAGTTATCCATTCATGCCATTTCTCTTAAAAAAAACCCTTTCAACTTCCTCTAAAGTTAATTAGACTGCGGCATATTGAACTGGCATAATTTATTTATATTAAGTGAGAGAGTACATGCATGCATGACATATATGCACCTGTATATCACACTCAGTTAGAAGTAAAACCCACTTGGTCTCTGGATGGAAAGGAGTGTCTCTCATGTTTTTCTGAATACTACTTGAATGAACTCTCAAAGTGGTTTTCTCTAGAAAAGATAGCTTCAAACCCACAATACCTCTGTACAATTATGTATGGTGAATTAGTTTTAAACAAGTAGGTCTTTAGCCAAGTCATCCACTTGTCTGCTAGCTACAGAAAGCTCATGCTACACAAAGATTCTCACTTGTAGATATAAAGTACAAGAAACACCTTAGCTTGATAAGATTTCACTAGTGCAGTTGTAACACCATGCTAGGACAAGATCAACAAAACACAGGACTACGCTGATTTTTCCACATCACCAAAAGCTCAATTGCAGAAAATGTTTGCCAACTTGATTTGCACATGGGATTCCTCCATCCTTCTAATGATTATTAATTTTCTTACAAAATCTGAATTAAAATGCACGGGATAGAGTGAAAGGTAAAATGGAGAGCTAATGCTCAAAATAATTATAGCAGTATCAAAAACATTAAGTAATTGCATTCTGCATATAATATTGAATCCGATTTCATTCACAAGATGGTTCAAAACCACTCACCATTCTGCCTTCTCTGGTTCCATGCTAACTACCTCAGCAAAACCTGCAAGTGCTCCTTCTGGATCTGTTTCAACCAAACCTTCGCATGGAAACAAAATAAAGGAAAAGCAAAATTACAACAGGTACAAAAACCTGATGAGAACAACTAATAGTTGACTACATGAAGACTACTATTCACAAGTTAGCAGATAAAGCTACATCTATGCTACCTAATTAAACCTACTAAAGAATGTAAATATCATGCAACAAAGTTGTTCAACAAAGAAAACAAATAATAACGAGAAGGGAAAAAAATCATGGTTTGAAATACGACAATGATAAAACCAAAACATACAGCAACCACTTGTTTATCTACATACAGGCTGATGAGACTTTGTGACTATAATTACCCTTTCAGGACTGAAAAATCATCCCGAAACTTCTTTGAGACCCAATGGCTTAATTTAAACACAATAGTACCCAAAGAAACATCCTAAAGGTTATCACTTCGAAAGCAACCAAATTTCTACTAACCTTACCTAGAATTTTATTTTTTTTTTGTTTTTAAATCAAATCCAACCCAAATTTAAGAGATAAAAAAACCAATAATTTGCACAGATAAACTTCAACAAGCATTATCATCCAACATCAATTTCTCGTAAAACCAACGAAACCCATTACTGATTATCAAGAAAAACACTCGATTATGCACCAAATAACAATAACAACTAACAATAAATTAAAGACCCATGCAATAGAAAATATATAAAGAAAGGAAAAGAAAGAACCTTTAGAATTGTAGTATTGGTTCTCAATATCAACATCCTGTTCCTCAGGCTCTTCGTCTGAGTATTCGAACCCATAATCCTCCATATCTGCATCTGAAAATACATTCGCGACAATTAAAAATAAAAAAAGAACATAATTTATACATGGGGTTTTGCTAATTAAGTGACTTGGATGATATAAAATTGAAAACGCACCTGAACCCATTATTGATTGAGCAGAAAATTCCAAGTCAGTGTGGTTTTACTGGAAAGAAAGCATGCAGTTTTGTTAGATTTTTTGAAATCCAGCATAAGGAAGGGTACGGGGCTTTTTGTACGTGTTTTACTTTAACACTGACGAGCTCTTTTAAAATGTGAGGAGTTAATTATAACGTAATCCCTGTAGTTTTATAAGATTGGACACGTAGTCCTTGTAAGGTTTCTCATCAATTCCATATTCTTTTCTATTTTATTTTAATTTTTATCTTTGAAAAAAAAAGAGAAGTAAATAAGATGGGAATTTTTTAATAGGAAATAGGCAATTTTTGAAAGAAAAAAAACTAAAGGTTGAGGAAGCTTAATCTCATACTACATGTAATAATTAATTAATCCTCTAATAATAAAGGACCTGGTTATAAGTATCTAAATCTTAGGGATTGGTTTTAAAGGAATTAATTATAGCTTAGTCCCTGTAGTTCACGAAAGGTAATTAATAGTCCAAGTTGTTTCATCATTTAAATATATAATTCCTATGTTCTAGATACATTTATAATTTCTTTTCAGACTTTTTATTTTTTTAAATAAAAAAGAAAGTAAATAATATGAAAAGATTGATGAGAACTTTTTAATATAAAATGCTACTAAATTAATAATGAACATTACTAATAAATAATAAAAGGCTATTCAATTAATTTTTACTAAAATAATTTTTTTTAATTTTAAAAAATATATAAATATTGTTAACCTGTTTTCAAGAAGAAAAAAAAATTAAATCATGTAGAAAGTGATGGTCCAATCAACTTGACAAGACTAAAAATAACATTAACAATAAGAAAAAAAACATAGTTTCACTAAATGTTTTTTCTAAAATGACATTTTTTTAAAGAAAAATATTTTAAAAATAATATATTAGATCAATTAAAGTCAATCCAAGTTAATATGTAAAATCTGTGATCCAGGTTATGAGATCATAATAACTTCATAGAAAAAAAAACATATTGAAGTATAATTCTCAACCAACCTAATGTTGAAGAATAAAATTAAAAAAATTAATTAAAAAAAGAACAAAAAACCCGAGTCAACCTAGGTTAACTTAATAAATTTGGATCATGAGATCAAGATAACCCAATAGAAAAAAATCAAAATAAATTATGAAACTCAATCTTCAATCAATCCAATATTAAATGTTGAAATTGAAAAAAAATCAATTAAAAAAAGACCCGAGTCAAACTAATTTAACCTGCCAAGTTCTTAATTCTAGTCATGAAACTGAGATAATCTTATATAAATAAAATGAAAATAAATTATAAAATATAATTCCTAATCAACCCAAATGGTAAATGATGAAATTAAAAAAAATCAATTATAATAAAAAAACCGAGTTAACTCATAAAATTCATGACTTAGATCATGAGACTGAGAAAACCTCATAAAAAATAAATTATGAAACTCAATTCCTAAATCAGATAACCAAATACTAAATAAAATAATAATAATAAAGTACTCTTTATTTCGGGATTGTATTGTTCACACACACACACACACACATATATTCAACAAACATAATTCAAATTCAAGATAAATTAATTATAAATTATGCAATACAAACACAATGCTAAACAAATATAATTTCAAAATTTAAAATATTTCTAAATAGTCAAGATTAAATAGATCTTTAACTTAAAGTAATTCAACTTAAACAAAATATCAAAATATTATGAAAGTAAAATATTTTAACACAAATATTTTAAATATAAAATTAAGGTTAATGTTATCAAGGCTAATGGAATCTAAAGCATCCTTTATTTTTCTCAAATTCCTACAAAGTATAAACATGAAAAAAACAACATGAATATAAACCATACATATTACTGATAAATCTAATTTTAAAAAAGTTAATATCATTGTTAATGAAAATAGTAATAATAATTTTTAATATTATTTTTAATATCATTGTTATTGAAAATAGTAATGAAAAAAAGCTTTTTATACTTGGGTGGTGTAATTAATTAAATTGAACAAGGTTCAATTTGATTCAATGGCTTTTCAATAGCGAAACAGAACATATGGAATGAAACCGGAACATTCCGGCCGAAATTTAGCCAAAAAACCAGAACGGACCGAGATTTAAAATGAGATGAAAATTGTTATGTTTTGTTCCGTTTTTTGAATTGGTATGGAATGTTTCGGTCATTCCGGGCGAAACAAAATGAAATTGACAACCTTGGTTTGATCAATAAAAATGAGTTACTATGTCTAGTCACATCAGCTAAGGCTATGAGCTTAAAAATGGAGAACAACTTTGAATAAATTATACTAAGTTTTTGTATATTGACCTTTAATTGTTTGGGATTCAAAAGTGAAGGAAATTATTTTATCTACTAATAGCAGGTAAATTGATGTATTGTTTTTATTAACGTGTGTGTCCGGGCCAGCTTGTGCGCACCTCGACTAATCTCACGAGTCCTAAAGTAAATTGATGTATTTTGAGAATACATCTTGACGACTAATGGTTAACCATGATTTTGATAGGAGATTTCTATTTAATTTCTATTCTTTTTTTGCTTACATATTTTTCCTTATGAAAAAGAAAAGAAAAGAAAAGGAAAGGATTAGATTGTTACTTGATACTCATTTTCTTGAAATATCTTCCTCTTGCCATTATGGAAGTGCAAATTCAAATTCAATTGCGAATCAACAAAGACCTAAAAGTACTCATGTTATATAAAGCATTGCTACCATTTCCTTTGTAGATAAAAGTTTGAAAATATATGTCGCGGGGGGCGTGACGTCGTCTGGCGACGGTGGAGGCTTTTTGTCGTGCTTCCTGTGTGAGGGGTGTTGTGTGTTGAGAATGTTTTTTTGGATTTAATCATAAAATTATGATTACTGTTTAGGAGTCACCACCTAGTATTATGATCACTAGGAACCTATGGTCTGCGAGAGTCTGAGTAAGGGACTGGTTGTGCAAGGGGAAGACACATCACCCCCAGTGCACCCTACCTAAGGTAAGTTACATTGTTGTTTGATTATTTTTCTAAGTTGAGTTTCTATTCGTTGGTCTTTTCTAAGGTTTAAGGCAGATCTCCCTTTATGAGGGAGTCTCTACCTTATTGGGTTAAATCATAATCGTTCTAAAGTTTGAATTTTAGCATTGCATTTATTTATACCTTGTATCTTTAATACATGAGGGTGTACTTTATCATGTAATTTAACATCTCAAAAATATTAAAGTCTACATTTAGACCTCTAAAAAAAAGGTTGGAAAAAGATTTTTGATATTTTGGCCAAATCCTAAAGGATAATCATAAACTGGTCACGATATCCATTTTTGATTTTTAAACGTGAAAAAAGATGCATTTTTTTTATGAAAAATTTCGGAGAAAACTGAGTATTTTAATACTGGATTTGTATTTTACAGTATAAATATACAACCCGATATTATGCAAAATTAGTAGAAAAATATTTGAGAAAATCACAATTTTTTTGAAAGGATTTTTGAAATTATTATTATTATTATTATTATTATTAATTAATATTATTTAAACATGTGGGCTGGGCCAAACACATGCCCAAAAACAGGTGGGCTGTCATTGGCCCAAAAAAGTTGGGCCGAACTCGGCCCAACATATTGTTTTTTAATTTGGGGGCGGGCTGGACCCGGCCCAGCCAACTGGGCTGGGCTGGAACAGGTCCAGCCCAAAGCAACTTAGTCACTGACAGCCCAGTGACTAAGTTGCATGAGATAGTGCAACGTGAATTATAATTCACGTTGCAATGTTCTCATGCGGCAGTAGTAGAGAAGAAGAAGAGAGGAAGGAAGCTTATCTGGCGTTGAGGGAGCTGGTGGCCTGATTGTGGCTCACGGTGTGGCTGCGGTGGTGAGGCCGGTGGCTGGCTCTGGTCACCGCTGGAAGAAGAAGAAAAAACAGAGGCCTGCGAAGGAGAAGGGAAGCTCGCGGTTGGAGCTGTCAGAGTGGCTGAGGAGAGAGCTGCTACCCTAGCTGCCTTTGGAAAGGAAAAGAGCTTCTGGGCAAGGTGGTGGCCGCTGCTTCAGCTGTTGCCGCTGTTGTCGAGGTCACAATGGCAGAGAAGAAGATTTTTACAGAGGAGAGAGAGAGAGAGAAGTGGTGTAACCACCGCGTGAGATGGTTTGATGGCTATTGGAGGTGGGGATGATGGTGAGAAGACGGGTGATGAAGGTGGTGGTGGCTGAAGGCCACGGTGGAGACAGAAAGTAGAGAAACAATCGGTTGCAGGAAAAATGAGCAGGGAAGGCTGGTTTTTGGCCAACTTTGAGTTTGATTTTCTTCTCCCTCAGGCCATGAAATCCTCCTCTATTTATAGGCGGTGGAAGAGGCCAATCTTGTCTACACAGAGGAACAAATTCCAGCCCTTGATTCAATTAGGAAGGATCCCAACCGTTGGCTCAAAGTAGGCATGGTGCATTGTTAAATTGCTGTTGCAGGCTGCCTGAGGTGGCCTCTTTGGAGTGGTGCCACGTCCGTTTATGTGCCAGTGAGCCGGTGACGATCATACCCAGACATAGAGGGATGTCTGGTGATTAGTTTCATGCACGGTTTGACAAATTTGGTGGATGTTAAGTGCCTTAAATGCACCTGCAAAGAAGGTGACTGGACCAATTTTTCCGAAAAAATAAGGAAGATAATGAATAGTGACTAGTGGTCCTTTTTTTTTTAAAACTCAAAACGACGTTGTTTTAGGTTTTAAAAAGGGATTTCTCTGAAGTTCAAAGCAGTCCTCCAACTTTTACTTTTATGCAATTGTACCCCTAATTGACCCAAACTTTTGATTTAATGCAATTACACCCTTGCTGAATTTCAATTGGAACCCTGGATTTACGCGCTTTTTGCACATTAGTCCTTGGTCTCGGATTTTTGCAATTTAACACCTAATTGACCATTAAACTTTTAATTTCTTCAATTTAGTCCCTGGTTTTTGTCAATTAGGCCCCTATAGTCTGGCGCCTTCTGCAAATTGGTCCCTGGCTGCGAATTTCTTCAATTTAACCCCTAATTGACCCCAAAACTTCAATTTTCTTGCAATTTGGCCCCTAATTTCAATCAAATAACTTGGTAAAAATTAAATTTGGTCTCTTAAAATTCTAATCTTCTCAATTAAGCCCAAATTAGGCCCCTAAACTTAATTTTTCACCAATTAAGCACCAAATAAAATTAATTTGACCCATTTAAAGTATAATTAAGTTCTTGCACTTAATTAAATCCTTCAATTGGACCTAAATTGATTCTTAAGCATAATTAAAATTTAATTTGGCCCATGATTAAATCAAATTGGCCTATTAAAAATTTAATTATGTCATTAGACTTAATTTTTATGCAAATTCGTCTAATAATCATTTAATTTGACCTTGAATTTGTATTTTTTTTCATTTTTGGGCATAATGGGTTACAATTATCCTTGAATCTCCTCTAAAAATTGCAGCTTGATTTCCTGGCTTGCTTTCTCCACGTTATCAACCTTTATTTATTTTTTGATTTTTATTTTGAAAATAAATAAATAAATAAATAAATTTTTGGAGAATAACCCAGAATTGGGTTATGACAATATATTAGACTAGTTTGTAAATATACTTAGTTTACCATAATAAATTGTAATTAAAAAATAATTAGCATGGACTAGTAGTTTATTATCATAGGGCATGCTAAACAAAAAGATATTTTAGAAAAGACTATAGTTTATACATGTTTAAACTTATAAACTTAAGACAAAGAAACTTAAATTAACTATGCTTAACTTAAAACAAAAAAGGTACTTCTTTGTTAAAACACTTTAAAGTAATGAATCTTTTGTTGTTGTCAATGATGAATTCTTTGTCTTTAAGGGTTTATTGCTTCTCACTTGTGCAACTAAGATGTATGCAATATACCTCCCAAGATTTCAACACCACCACCTTGGTTTAGATATATTTCTAAACCAAGGTCTTTGAACCAAAGAATATGAAATCAAATATATCTCAATAATATGAACCTAAGCTTTAGATCTGGAAGGAAAATCAAAGCATAAAATGAGAATAAAACACTAAAATATAAGGTGAGGAAGAGTGTGTAAAAATCTGAAAAATTCTTAGTTTAAACTCTTTTTTCACCCTTTTTTTTATAGTGGATTTTGAAAGGTAAAATGTTGAAGAATTATTTTTCATCATTATCAACCATTGATTAGCCATCATAAATCAAGAATTAAATATAAAAAAACCAAGAGTTCTTTGAGTGGAAAAACCAAGGGTTCTTTGAGATTAATTTCTCATTCACCTATAATTTGTTTATTTAAAACAAATTTTCAACAATCTCACACATGAATGGAAATTGTCTTACCAGTTTGAAAATGACTCAAAGATTTGTTAAGAGATTTTGCTTTGGTAGATTACTACATCAGATTGGTAGCTTTTGGCTTTGAACCTTTCTTAGTGAAATAATATCAGATTTACTCAACTAAATAGTTAACGCAGTGTCTTGAACTATTGAACTTTTTATGTAAACCAAGATAATAGTACTCACATAATTCTCTACCTAGAGATTTCATTTGGTTCTCATTATTGTGTGTATTGTGGCCCTAGACAACTCATGGATTCATGAGTGCTTTAGAGAATTCAGCCTTTATCGAAATTCTCAAAGAAATGACCATATTTCTCACTCATATAGGTGATCTTTCATTAAGAGTATTCTACTATACTTCATTTGGTGTACTAAGATATAAAAATCATTAAGAGTTATCGCACGTGTGTGACGTCGCGACAATTGTTCACTCTCGTATGTATCTGATAAATATAGGGAAACAAGAATTCTTGTTTTTTATCAGTGGTAAGAGGGAATAAGAGTCGCCACCTAGTATTTTGATCACTAGGAACCCTAACTGATCTCAGAAATTGGGTACGGGAAGTACTTGCGTAAAGAAAAGGTATTAGCATCCCAAATACACCCCACTTAAGGTAAGCTGCATTGTTTGATTGTTTAATAAATGCTAAGGTATGGTTGTGTTTTCTAGTTGTTGGTCTATCTAAGGTTTAAGAAAAGTTATTCTTAGTAAGGAGATCCTTATCTTATCGGGTAAAAACCTAATCGTTCTAATGTCTATAAAAGAACTACATTTTCAATATTAGGAATATGTTTTACATATAAATTCATAATCCTAGATATGAAAACAAAACAAAATATTTTTTTTAGGTGTTTTTGAAATACTGGCCTAGTTCTCATGACTTTATTAAACTGGTTATTAAAGCCAAAATGCATGCTAAACATATTTTTGAATTTTCATTGTAGGAAAATACGATATGATTTTTTTTTAGAGACTTGACCATATGCAAGACATTTTTTTTGTTTTATAATTTTTTTTTGCAATATTTTAGAGAAAGTTGGACATTTTAATACCGGATTTGTATCTTTACAAGTTAAAAATACAAACCAATATTAAAAAAAAATTTGATAGAAAAAATACCGGGAAAGCCAGAGATTTTATTGGACGAGGCCGGACTCAACCATTTTGGTATGGGCTAAAGGTGTTCGGCCCAACAAACAATGGAGAAGCTCTCCATTGATCACATGAACAGTGGAGAGTGAATTAATTCGCAATCCATTGTTCACTTTGCAGAACAATGGAGATGGGGTAATGAAACCGAAGAAGAAGAAGAGCGGGGAGCTGACTTGCGGTGGCGGTGGTGGTGTTGTGGTTGTGAACTAGGGATCTGAGGGTGGTCGATCGACAATTCTTCTTTTTTATGTTATTCCTTTTTTCCTTTGTTCCCTTCTCTTCTCTGATTCTTCTTCTGTTTTTGATGATGTTTTTCCCTCTAACGATGGTGGTGCTGTCGTTGGTGGTGCTAGTGGTGGCGGAATGGTGGTGGTTCCAAGGGGTGGTTCTTCTTCTTCTCTCCCCTACTTCTCTATGTTTTTCCTTTTTCTCTTTTTTTTTTCATTTCTTTGTTCTCTCGTCTTCAATCTCTCTATTCATTCCCTCTATTTCAAACCGTTACCTCAACCCTCTCTTTAAGTCTTTCTTTGTAATCCCCGTCTCGTTTTTTTTCTTCCATCTGCTTTTTAACTCTCGTTTCTCTTCTCTTTATATTGTCGCCCCCCAAAATTTTCTCTCAAATCTCTGCCCCCTGTTCGTCTCTGTTTTCAACTCTCTCCTTTTCTCGGTTTTTTTCATCTCTATTTTTTTCTTCCCTTCTGTTGTTTTCGCTCTTCCTCCCTGGTTCTCAAACATACGTCCCCCTCTGTTTTCAAATCTTTCTCTTTATTTCCGCCCCCATTCTCTATGTCTCTCTCCCCTACTATTTATAAGGGTGAAAAGGGGGAGAGAGGGCTACTACTCCTGTCCAGTCATAACACGGGGGTAGAGTGGTTAGGTGGCCACTAGGCAACCGCTCTAGAGCCGCCACATGATTTGTCTCCTTTGCATTTTTGTCTTGGCAGTTCAAGAGGTGTGGGTTTTGTCAATTTTTCAAGTCTTGGGAAAATATAGGGAACATACCTCTTCTTCCCCTACCTTTACGTGTCTAGAGGAAGAAGCAGCACAGTACTGTTCAAAACGACACTGTGTCGTGTTCCATTCTTTTTTTAGGTTGGAAACAAAATGAATTTGAAAATAACCCAAAAATGAGTTATGACAAGAGCTTAGCTCACCCTTTATCACATTACAACTAGCACTTATTTCATCATAGAAATAAGTAGAAAATAATAATTTCCTAATGCTACAAAGAATGTTACATGACTTAATTTTCCATTTAAACCTTGATCTTGAGATCTCCAATCAATTAGGTATGATTATCATCATTACACTCTTTCATATTTTAAAAGCTTGAAGCCCATTCCCTTTAATGAATTATACACAAACTCTCTCAACAAATCTTTGGTTAGCGAACCTACAATATTTTTCTTTGACTTTACAAAGTCAATGTAAATAATTTCATTTGAGAGTAAATGTTTAATGATATTATGTCTATGATGTATATATCTAGACTTAACATTATACATACTACTTTATGCCTTTTTTATTGTTGACTGAATGTTATAATAAACATAAATAGCTGACACTGGTTTTGACCAACATGAAATATCCTCTAAGAAATTTCAAATTCATTTGGCTTCATTTATAACTTTATCAAGAGTAATAAACTCTAATTCTATCATAGATCTCGTGATACATATTTGTTTAGAGGATTTCTATGATATAACTAATTCACCGAGTGTGGAGATATTTACTTGTGGATTTCAAATCCTTAGTGTTGGATATCCAATTAACATCATTATACCCTTTTAGTACTGCTAGGTAATCAGTATAATATAGCCTATAATCAAGGGTGCACCTTTATTATTTAAGTACCTTTCATATTACTTTCTAATGATCCATAGTTGGATTACTTAAAAATCTACTCAATTTGCTAATTGAGTAAGAAATATTAGGTCTTATGCAATTTATAACATACATCAATCTCTTAATTATCCGAGAATTTTTTAATTGGTCTATTCCCTTGCTTTTATTTTTGGACAGATAGACACTTATATCCATTGATGTTTGTATAATGCTATTCTCACCTTTAAAAAATCTGTCGAGAACTTTCTCAATATAATGGGATAATACATATCTATCAGATGTCCTAAAAATAGTTATTCCTAGTATGGCATCTGCAACACCCAAGTTTTTCGTGTAAAACTTGTTAGTTAACATTTTCTTAGTAGACTTGATCATGTGATCATTACTACTTAAAATAAGTATATCTTCCACATAAGAATATATAATGACATAACCTTTATCTGTGTTTTTTTTTACATCAATATATTTATCAACTTTGTTGACTTTAAATTTATGTGACAACATAACTTTGTTAAGTTTTTTATGTCATTGTTTAGGTGCTTATTTCAAACCATATATTGATTTGACAAGTTTACAAACTTTCTTTTCTTATTCATTGACAACAAACCCCTTAGGTTATTTCATGTAAACCTTCTTATAAAGGTCATTATTTTAATAAAGTTATTTTTACATCCATTTAATGTATTTCAAGCTTATTAATAACTGTAATGACTATTAACGTTCATATGAAAGTTATTCTTGACACATGTGAATATATGTCAAAATCATCCACACCTTCTTGTTATTTAAAACTCTTTACAACAAGTGTAGCTTTATATCTTTCAATAGTGCCATCAACTTTCTTGTTTCTTTTAAAGATCCACTTATAACCTAATTGTTTATTTTTTGGAGGAAGATCCACTAGTTTCTATGTATAATTGATTATTCATAATGGATTCAATTTCACTATTAACCACCTCCTTCTAATAAGAAGCTTTCATATATGACATTGCCTTGAAGGAGGTTTGAAGTTCATTTTCTAACAACTATGTTAAAAAATCAAGAGCAATTTTTTTGTTATTTTTTCCTTTTTACTCTTTCTAAGCTTAACTTCATCATATTCTAATTAATGATGATTACTTGAGCTAACCTCAATCTTTCTCTTAAATAAATGATTTTCTCGTGTTTCTTTCTATGGAAACACATCCTTAAAGAATATAGCATTTCTTGATTCCATAAGAGTATTATGATGAATATCCGTAATACTTGACTTATGAATAATAAATCAATAAGAACTACTATTATATGCATATTCGATAAATACATAATCCACAATCTTAGGTCTTATGTTGACCTTTTTTGGATCATGTATTGCTACATTTGCAAGATACCCATACACTTTAAGGTATTTGTAGGAAGGTCTTCTACCTTTCCACAATTCATATGGTGTCTTATCTAACTTTTTATGGGGTACTTTGTTAAGTATATAATTAACAATTAAGATTGTCTCCCCCTATAAGTTCTGAAGTGCTCCTAAACTTATCAATATAGTATTCATAATTTATTTTAATGTTCAGTTCTAACGTTTCGTAATGCCATTTTATTATAGTGAATAAAGAGTAGTATTTTGAAGGATAATACCATTTTAGAAATAGAATTCACCAAATGGTGCTTTGTATTCTCCACCTCTGTTACTTCTTATTACCTTTATCTTTTTATTAAATTGATTTTCATCTTCATTCTTGTAATGTTTAAATTTTTTAAAAGCTTTATCCTTGCTCTTAAAAAAATAAATATAACAATACCTGGGTAATCATAAATAAAAGTAATATAATACTTTTTTCCACCTTTAGTTTGCACAAACTTTAAATAACCAATATTTGAGTGAATTAAGTCAAGAGGTTCACCACTTTTTTAATTATTTGAAAATAAAGTTTTGTGAATTTTGATTCTACATAAATTTCACACTTGTGATTTTTTCAAAAAATCATACTTGGTAATAATTCATGGTTTATTAACCTTTGTATATAATTATAATTCATATGACCTAACATGCCATGCCACACATCACAAGACTCAAACAAATAAAAAGAAGATACAATCTTATTATTATTCTCATCTATAATTATAATGGTCATTATATTCATTTTAAAGAGGCTATCACAATGATACCCTTTTTCTATAAACATCTTAGAAACAGAATTCACCAAATAGTGCTTTGTATTCTCTACCTTTATCACTTCTTATTACCTTTATCTTTTTGTTAAATTGATTTTCATCTTTATTCTTGTAATGTTTAAATATTTTAAGAGCTTTATCCTTGATCTTAAAAAAATAAATATAACAATACCTTGTGTAATTATTTATAAAAATAATATAATACTTTTTTCCACCTCTAGTTTGCACAAACTTTAAATAACCAATATTTGAGTAAATTAAGTCTAGAGGTTCACCACTTTTTTTAATTACTTGAAAATAAAGTTTCGTGAATTTTGATTCTACATAAATTTCACACTTGTGATTTTTTCAAAAAATCATACTTGGTAATAATTCATGGTTTATTAACCTTTGTATATAATTAT
Source organism: Populus nigra (assembly GCF_951802175.1). Taxonomy (NCBI): domain Eukaryota; kingdom Viridiplantae; phylum Streptophyta; class Magnoliopsida; order Malpighiales; family Salicaceae; genus Populus; species Populus nigra. The sequence continues at coordinate 26,595,913 of NC_084852.1, read as the reverse complement.
AATTTACATGACCTAACATGCCATGCCACACATCACAAGACTTAAACAAATAAGAAAAAGATACAATCTTATTATTATTCTCATTTATAATTACAATGGTCATTACATTCATTTTAAAGAGGCTATCACAATGATACCCTTTTTCTATAAACATATCACTCTTAAAGAGTATAAATTTATCATTCTCAAACACCATCTTAAAACTATTTTTGCTCAACAATAAGTCAGATACTAAATTCTTTCTAATGTCAGCAACATGAAGTATATTATTGAGGGCGAGAGGCTTTCTTGATGTCATATTCAGTATAACCTTTTTAACACCTAATACCTTGGAGGTTAATGAGTTCTTCATGTATAGGTTATCTCCATCCATTTCTTTTAAAGTGGAAATTATCATTTTTTCAATACATACATGTCTTATAACACCAATATTAACCAAAAACTACTTAATATTTTATGATTAGGTTGACTTTAAAAATAACAAACATTTTTATTTCTACAAAATGCATTAGCAAGGTAATCAATCTCATTGATATTGGCTTCAGTAGTTATTTCATTCTTGAGTTGCTTTATTTAGCCTTATCTTGTTCACCGTGATTTGTTCAATTATCTTCAGTTCACTTATAAACTATTCCATATACAAAAATAGTATCGTGTGAACAATAATTTCACTAAGTTCCTAGGAAATATTAGAGGGATCTCAAACGATTTCGTTTAAAACTCAATCTCTTTAGGCATAACTTACAAGATTGTATCTATTCACCACACTAACTTTTTATATATGTAAACAATAACATATACGTGAACAATATAGCATACATGAGCAAATCTTACCAAATAGCTTTTATGTCATTCTTAGATTTATAAATTTACCGACTATGAACCTTTTTATAATGACAACTTCAACCCTGAACTTTTTATTAAAAGCTTTTCAAAGCACCTTTGTATTATTGATTCAACTATACACATCATATTGTGTATTGTTTAATCTATTCAAAATGTAATTTTTTTAATGCATGAAATCACTATGATTTCATACGTTCAAAGCTATCATAATTATGAAATTAATTTTATTATTTGAAAACTTTAATATTTTTCTTACAAGAACTTAACCAAGTTCGAGGTCGGCACATAAATCAACACTTTATATTGTCACCATTTAAATTTCAATCTATTGAACTTTTTAGGTTTCTCACTATGCACCACAAAAGGCGATGGTGGAATTTTCACTACCGAAATAGTACTTCCTGAAGTAATATTGGTTGGAAAAACTAACTATCGAGTTTAAAATATGATATAAATTATAAAAATAATAGCCAATAATATTTATAAATAAATATTTCAGATCCAAAACAAAGAAGTAGAATAATATAAAATTTGAAATAAAGCAACTTGATTAGTCTTGGATAAAAAATAAAAATAAGAGGGCAATCGTCTGGTCGCTGATGATTTTCTTAAAAAAAGTCTAGCTCTATTGCCACTTTATAAATCCTGTTTCTCTCTCATCTCTTTCCCAAACAAGATAATAAATATACCCTTTCACACCTTGCATTTTGTACTCCTACCTAGATAAAACAAAGGCTCTTTTGCAGGTCTAAAGGTGCTGCTACAAGAAGCCAAACCCATACCCCAACCAACCAAGCTTGCCAGTGTACTCCCATTGTCAGCTCTGAAACACTATAAAGGCTAATCCTCAGCCTCAATGGATGGATTTGATTCATTCTTTGACGTGAAAGGGTGAGGATGATCCAGCTCATGGCCTCTAAATAATCCCTATTACCCTTTAAAAACCTATGCAAAAGACCATAAAAAAGGGAGAAGAAAAGGAGGAAACAATCTTAACAAACAAGATACTCTCATACTGCTAAACCTAAAAACCCCTTAGCCAAACCATTAATTAGCCAAGAAAAACAACAAACAAACCTTTGACAGGCCACAACTATAAGTCTAAAGCTAGTTTAGAAATCCCTATCTAAGAAGCAACTTTGTTGGACAAGGTATGTTCTAACTTTGATGAGGGGGTGAAGCTCAATAAGCATACCCTCCCCATATCTTGTCTTTTAAATTGCTTCTCAATATGTTTATTGGGTATCTTTTGAAGTTTTTTGTTAGTTTAAATGTAATGATTGTGTGTTTTTAAATGTTTAGTTATGCCATGATGTAGTATGTATATGCATTTTTAAATTTTGTTTGAAGTTTAGGACTGTTATTAAAATGATAAATGACAGTTTGACTCACATTTTAGCATGTCATTTTGGAAAAATATGTTGAAAGTTGGTTGCGGATTGTTTGTGATGTTCTTAGACCATTACTAGTTGTTGGCTAGGATTGCTTAAGCCAAATACATGTTGTTTATGGTTAAGGATGTGAAAAATAGCCAATGAAACAATGTTGAAATGTTTTTTTTGGTTTGTTGTCAGTGTATAGACTTTGCTTACTATTTTGCTTTTGATTTTTGTTCCTTGTTATTTTGATGGTGCAATTAAGTTATGTTGAGCATGTTTAAGCTTTGATTGCTAGGTTTAGGTTGTTTTATGAGCTCTTTATGCATTTGTTTTATGTTTAAGACACTTATGGATTTCTGGGTTGATGTTCATCTGTTGAAAATTGCCTTAGGTCACTGTTTTTCATGTCTTTTTGGTCGATTGATGGTTCTTACATATGTGTGTATGCTTTTTAATTATTAATCAAGGATCTTTATGGTTTTTAATCTTAAGTTCTTTCATTTTGTTCTTCACAAAAATCAAATAAGTATGATATTTGTTTGATTATTGTATTAATCCAACCCTAAAATCTTGTTTAAATGTTGTTTTTTCATGTTTCGGTGCCCTTAATTTGACATGATATGATCTGAAACGAGATTCATGTTGCTAGGTTTCTTTAATGTGTTCTTTGTGTTCTTTATGAATTTCTAGCAAAAACCTCTTGTTTGATCTTTATTTGTTTTGTTTCTATTTTAGGTTGTGTTTCTAGGCTCAGACCTCAGGAAACTCAGCCCACGTGGTTGGGATGAGCTCATTCTTGAAATAAAAACAAGTTTGACTAGTCAAAATTTTACCAAAGAAAGAAAGAAAATGTTTTTTTTTTGTGTTCTTAAGGTGTATTTGCCAAACATAACCTTAAGATAATTTTTAAACCTTTGAATTTTAGTTAATGACATATTAGGCAAACATCCCTTGCTGATTTTCCAGCATTACTTGTTTTATCTTTTTTTTTTTTATGTTTTTGCCAAATAAGCCCTAAAAAAATCTCTAAATATTTTGAAAAAATACAGGGACTATTTTAAAATTATTAGTGGGTCCATTACATGTTTTTCCAACAATTTCACTTAATATTGGGCTGTAGACTTACACTATAAAATACAGACTTGATATTAAAAATACATACTTTTCTTTGAAATCCCAAAAATTCAAAAAACATTTCTTGATTTCAAAAATACAAAAATATATTTTTGTTTGCGTGTATACGAAAATTCTAAAAATTTTCATGCATATTTTTATGAAAAATAAAAATTATATTTTTATCATACTTGAAAAAATACAAAATCAGTCAACAAATATAATAACCTATTTATGGTTATCCATTAGAACTAGGCCTACATTTCAAAAACACACAAAAAAAAATATTTTATTTATTTTAATATAAAGAATTATGAATTTATAGATAAGATTTATTCTTGATATTAAATAAAAAAAATAGTTTCTTTTTATGTTTTGACTCTTGAATGGTTAGACTTAACTCTTAAAGCTATGGTCCACTCTATTGAGATGGGTTAAATTTAATCATCAAATAGACTAACAATTAAAAAACAAAACATTAACTTAGTTTATATAAGAAAAATCTTATCTCAGATAAGGCATACTAGTGGTACAAATATTTTCTTTTTTATGCAATCAATCCTTATAATATCTATCCTCTTTCCACTACCTATTCTTTGAATAAATCCATCATGTAACATCTTTCAACCTTCCACAATGCTTCTCCATGTAAAAGATGGATTATGTCCTAACTGAGCAAATAAGAATGGTGTGTGAAGGAAATACTTGCCTTTCAAAACCTCAAAACATTAAAGAGTTTTTATTCTTAAACAACCATTAACATTGTTTAACTAACAATATCAAATTAAAATATTAAGGTCTTTAAATCCAAGGCTCTTTTTCTATTTGGGTTTTTATAATTGTTCCTATTTAAACCAATAAATGCGTTTCTCCTATGCTTTTATTCCCACCAGAATCTTGCTACCATTAAATTTATATCTTAATACATTGATTGAGAGATGGAAAACACTAATATCATAAATAAATATATATTGTTTAAGCCATTAACTTGATTAGAACCTTTCCATTAGCTTGAACATGGAATTTTTTTTTTTTTATAATCATCGAGAGTATATTGATAAGGCCATAAAGTGAATAGCTAAAGAAAAATACAAGAGATATATATAAAAAAAAAAACTGAACATGGAATTTCTTGTTCCAATATGTCATCTTCTTTGTAACTCAATCAAAACTTGCATATTATCTCTGGTCTTTAAAGCACAATGAGGAGTGCTTTATGGTAGCTTTTATGAGGTTCAATTCTGGAATTCTTCTTGAAGAACCCACTATTTAATTATACCTGAGTGAGAGGAAATGGGCCTCTATCCTCTTCTTCATCTTCTCCCATTCAGATATCTTGGGCTTGCCTTGTCTTTTACAGGTGTGCTTTAACTACTCTCACTGCACAAAAGCATAACCCCTCAATCTAGTGGTGATAAACTTCATATTCATCCTCTTTAGGAATTTTTCATACTCAAATATTCGTTATACATCATAAAGATAATTGATAAATCCTTGAATTTGCAGGGTACTTTTAAACTTAAAGAGTGTCATCTAGAAACCTAGGTCTTCATGGTGATCATCTTGAACATGAGGTTGTCTTCTCTAATTGCACACATGATACAGGCTCTCAAATCTAGATATAGAGTCACGACCATCCATCCTACGAACCCTCAAATCTTGATATCCTAAACGACAGGTTGTCAATTCTATAACCTGTCTTTGCAAATCCTTAATCATCATTAATTCTTGAACATAACGTTGAGGTAAAACCTCCTCAGTTAGAAACCATTCTTCTCCATCGTAAACGAATCATTCTAACTCAAACCATGTTTTTTCAACACCACATAAATAAAAACTATAAGGAATCATTGTATTTTGACGCTAATTAACACAACTAGAAACTTGATTGATTAGGATTGAAAGAAAACACAGGAAAGATTGAACAAAAAGTGCTTGAGAAAAATCAACTATTGGTTATTTTATTTTTTTTCTATTTAGGAATCTTTATAATGACTCCATAATTTATTTATTGATTAGGATTTTTTTAAGATAAACCTAAATTAATATAAATAAGGTTATTTGTCTTATATTTCAATAGACTTTGATAGTTTGATAAATTTTAATAAAGAGAATATTCTCTCACACTCAAAAATAAAATAAAATTACTAACCATAATATTTGATTTGCTAAGATAAATAAAAAAAAAAACATAAAAAACAACTAATTTCCTCTAAACCCTCTTGTATCAATAGTGGAGGCTTGAGAAGTTCAAATTAGACACACAAGATATCAAAACTTTTAGAGGAGATAAACTCTAAATTATGTGGATTTTTAACTTAAACCACATGCTTATGCTTAGCTCGAGCATGTGTTTGAGTTAATTATAAAATTTGTTTTTTTGCCTAGAATTATTATTTTTTACTAGCAATTCAGCTTTAAAAACAAAGGTTTGAATCCTTGATTACAACATTGTTGTTATTTTCTTTTGTTGGTTTGAAGTTCATCATCAAACAAATCTATAAATATTGTTGTAATTCTTTTTTGTTATTTACTATTGCAAATAATTTTGTGTATTGTTTTGAATTTTTTACTTTGCATCAAATAACTTTTTGTAATTTATTAATTTGATAAAATTCCATGTTATGTCAATGCATATAAAATTTAATTAAATGTATTCATATGTTAATCTTTACTCTTCTTATAATTATAAGTTTATTATTAATAAGAATTTTTATTCTTAACCACAACTTTGAATATATAAACTGGAGACCAAATTCTGTTGAATAACTGCTGAGAGCTTTATGTTTCACCCATGAAAGCCCAATTTGCAGATGCTAACATCTTTGACTTCAAATCCTGTTTAAGGCATTCAGGCATTTCTTGGCCTTTTAGCATCCCGAACCAGATTATCTTCAACCTTGATGTGGGAGTCTCTTCTAAGAAACTGCTTGAACCACTTGACTGATTTTTTAGGATATCGTTTCAAATCATTTTTGTAATCAACGTAGTAGAGGCCGAACCTCACAGCATAACCACTTCCCCATTCGAAATTGTCCATCAAAGACCAAGCAAAAAATCCCTTAACATCAACACCATGCTCACTGCAATAAATAAATATTGAATCCCAGTAAGATGGATCTGGTAACTTAATAATATAATTGTTGCTATGGATTAAAAAACTCATTATCAATGATCATTTGTTAATAAATGCTCAAAATTAACTCACTTGATGGATCTCAAGACATTCTTAAGGTGGTCTTTGTAAGATTTTTCTCTTATGGGATCATTAAGAGCTTCCTTTAGTGATGAAGCATTGTTATTTACGTCATCAACCCCTGAAAAAAAATCAATAAAAAAAAACATTAAGAACATATATATATACTTAGTGTTAGAGAAGTACTAAGAAACTTAAATGTAGCATAATGTATGATCGTTCATTTCAACCATACCATTCTCAGTAATGTAAATTGTTGGGTTCCCGTATAGATCTTTGGTGTAATTCAAAAGCCTGCTGATGCCTTCGGGATAAATATAAAGCCATTTTACACCAGCCTGTGGACCTATTGGGATTCCATTTCTCTCTCCTACAAAATTAAGAAATAACAAAGTAAATTAATAACTGATAATTTATAAAACATCATCTAATTGAAAAACAATAAGATGAATAATAAAGAAAAGATATCGATCATTGGTTACCTGTCCAATTAGCACGAGCATCTGACATGAATCCAACACTCTGATAATTTGCATCGATGTTTTGAGCATAATATGTTGTGTAGTAATTAATTCCAATAAAATCATACGATCCCTTCAACATCTTAGATTCCTCGGCAGTGAACTTGGGCAATCTTCCACCAACAAAGTCATGCATGTTACGTGGATAGTCACCATTAGTTAAAGGATCCATGAACCTGCCACCATGAAGAAAAACACTGATTACCTTCTGTTTATACATACATATCAGGTCTTCTCTAGCTGAATTCAGAATTCAGAAAGTACTTTTGAATTCAGAAAGTACTTTTGAATTTGATATATATAAAAAAATACTAACCAACCAAGCATGAAGTCGAGGCTTCTTTTGGTTGCATTTTGATCATCTTCACTGTTTGAGTAAGGTTCAAACCAATGAGAAACAAGTGTTATCCCAATCTGTCCACCTTGAGATGACTGATATTTTTCCTTGTATAGTTTCACTGCCGCAGCATGAGCAAGCAACAAATGATGGCTAACCGTATACACTTCAGTGGCGCCAGTGTTTAAGGATCGGTGTGGATCATTTACAACGACAGAAATCCTACCCGGTGCCATCGTGCCCATGTCATAACCTTGAACACTGAACATCCATGGCTCGTTCAAAGTAATCCACTTCTTCACTCGGTCTCCAAACTTTTGGAAACAAAGGTCGACAAAGTCTCGGAAATCATTTCTGGAAATCAATGTTTCATGTGATAAAATTTATAGGAATGTTTTGAATTTTAGAGAAGCATATGTCCACAAATTAAGTCTCCAAAATGACAGATTAGATTATAATATTTCGAAGCTACAACAAGTTTGAATATTTGAAGCATAATTAACGAAAGGTTGCTACTTACACAATGTTAGGACTTAAGAAACCACCATATTTATCTTCTAAAGCTTGTGGAGTATCCCAGTGAAAGAGAGTAACGTAAGGCTGCAAACCTATATATCACAAAACATCATATAATCAGATGGAGCGCACAAGATAAACCTTTTGTTGTATAAGAATTTTCGCATGAATTTTTGGCAAAATAGTATGATTAATTGAAGGGAAGGGAAAGGTTATAACCATTCTTCAGGAGGTCATCAATGAGATCGTTATAAAACTTGATGCCTTCTTCGTTTACTCCAGCACTTAATCTGCCATCTGCATTTTCCAAAAAAATAAAAATCCAATGGAAAGCTATTGTATATCAAATGGAAATTCACTCAGTCAAAACAGATGTCAAAGTCAAATCCTGTTACTGTCATTACTATTACTATGTCAGGAACAAATTTAAAAAAAATAAAAAACTTACGTGGTAATACTCTAGACCAGGAAATGGAGAATCTGAAAGCATCCATTCCCATTGTTGCTACCCAATTTTTGACCCATGTTTTGATAAATTTTCAGAAAAAATCAAAAATAGCGAAAAACATTGAAAATCCAAAAAATACATTTTTAATACATTTGCATCGTTTTTAGTATTTTTTAGCATCGTCTCAAAAGAATTTAAATTTTCAAAGACATTTGGAACGCGTTCAACTTTTAACGCGTTATTTTTAAAATCATTGATTTTCCACATTGAGTCGACGTTGATATTTGCTCGCTTTCAAAAATACAAAAAAAAATAAGAAAAATCAAAATTTACAAAAAAAAGAGGAAAAGAGAAGGAAAGGAAAAGTTGAGGGACTAATTTGAAAACCTAGCAAAACTTTTCCTATAAATACCATGCTACACTGAATTTTCAAGGGGGGGGCAATTTTGATATTTAAAGGAGGAGACAACACAAAAACAAACCCTAAATCTATCTCTTCTCCAAGCCGCCGTCAGCCCCCCCACGCCCCTTTGGTTTTTTTTATTTTCTCCTCACAGCTCCTCCCCTGAAACCGGAGCAGCCCCCCTCAACACTGCCTTTTCTCCTTTCCTCTCAGCAAATCGCCTCTCATCTTCCACCATTTCCCCTCTTCACCGTTTCCCCTTCTCTTTGAAACCGGCAACAAGGGAGAGCTCCCTCTCTTTCAAAACCAAAACCGGGGGCAGCCCCCCTCCCATTCCCCTCACAGCTCTCCCAAAACCGACACAGCCTTCCTTCTCCCTCTTGACAGCAATCAACGTCCAGAGCACATCCAACATTCCCCTGCATTTCCTTCCTTGTTGCAGCCTCCCTCAAGCTCTTCGATTTCCCTCCATCAAGCCACACAGCAACAGCAGGAGTCCCGTTCATAGCCTCCTCCCACCGAAGGACCCAGCGGCGGCCGACAGCAGCAGCTTCCCCCACGGACCCAGATCGGTCCGCCGCTCCTCCCTCCTCTGCTCCTCCAGCCGCTCACTGCACAGACCCGACGATCTCCTCCCCATCAGCACAAGACCCGCCGACCGAACCAAGCCTTCATCTCCCACAGCCGGCCAGACTCAACAGAAGCACAACTGCCGACAGCCCCGTATTGAAACAGAGAACAAAGGGGAAACGAAGAAACGGAGCTTGCTAAGAGAGAAGCAGATCTGCAATTGACTGTGTTGTGCGTTTTCTGTTATTGCAGGTAGTGGTGTTCTCACCGCCGTTAGGGAAGGGAAGAGAAGAAGGAGACGATCCCGATCCACCAGCTTGCTGGTCTTCGCCGGCGGCGGCGCGTGGGTCCACGCGCCGCCGCTATTCAGACGGCACCAAGGCTGTGCAGCACTGTTCCCGATGATTTCTTTGTGTTTTTGTTGTAACTTTCAGATGATGTGTATATTTAGATATTATTATATTTGATTTATTTTGAATGTTTGTTATTTGTTTTACATGTAAAAATTGTGTATGTAAAAAACAAAAACAAAAAAAGAAAAGGAAAGGAAAAGAAAAAGAAAATATAGTGAAAGTGTATGTGCGTGTTTGTATTTGTTTCATGGATGTTTTATTTTTGTTTCAGATAAAATTGTAAAGATTAAAGAAGAATTTAATATTTTGATTGGATCACGGTCAAGAATTATTAACTTACATGTAAGTTGTATTTCTAATATCCGATGAAAAGACAATTATTAAAACTTCTTTAACACATCAAAGTCACGAAGCAGCTTACCTCAGGTAGGGTGCGTTAGGGGTGCTAATACCTTCTCTAACCACAACCAGTCCCTTACCCGCGAATCTCTGACAAGACCAGTATATCCGGTTTCCTAGTAGCCTTGAATGAATTACTAGGTGGCGACTCCAACGAACCAACCAATCAAATCAAACAACGAACAACAGAAGATCGCCAAGCCGATGCCGCGCGGATTTTATGACGTGCGACAGAATGGCGACTCCACTGGGGAAGGTACTGTTTCTGACAATATTGGACTAAGCTTTGTGTATTTGATGTGTTTAAGTTTTTGCATTTTTGTCTTGTTTTATTTTTGTTTTATCCATGTATTTTTAGAATTGTTTCATGCATCACCTGTATTTATTTTTGAAAGCACACACAAGCTTCTAAGTTAGGTGGTGAATTAGCGATCTGCCCTATGACTATTGGTCAGGGTTCAGATGCGTGAAAAACCGAACTCATATCTGAGTGCCTGCTTGGTAATGGTGGGTAGACGTACCTTAACTATTCCTTGCAACGCCCCCATACTGTCTTTACGAAGAACGTCACTGGGCAGATATGAGACCCTTTTGAGACCAGGTAGAGAACCTACCCATGTTCACATAGTGAATAGAACCTGTCCTTAGGTTGTATGTGCTATTTTTATTTTGCATCAGGGCAAACCCTTCTTGAAGCATCTTGAACTCAAGACTTTTGGGTGACCCAATGGCCGTCACTCAGAAAATTTTCATTGTAGAGTTTGGGGCAAGAATCAAGATTCTTGTTTCATCATACAAGAGTTACGACCATATGTCACCCCTCGAAGGGCGGGTTCTTCATATAGATTACATGTTCATACATTTATCATGCATGTACCGGGAGGAAAAATAGGTTCCCCCATCCAAGCTGTGCTACACGCGATTGAAGATGGAAGCAAAGAAAGATGTCAAATAGAGGCTCATTATCAAAATGAAGTTGAGAGCATCAAAGGGGAAGTAGCTGGGCTCAGATCTGCCTGAACAAGTGTCAAGCGTCAAATTGAAGTCTGCACAGTCTTCTGTGGGAACACTGTTTGTCCACGTCCCATTGAAGCTGCACCTCTCCTTTTCAGTCATGAACAACAACAATGGCTTCAATCATCAACTAATGACAACTTTTGTTCTTGGTCAGCTGCCCTGTTAATTGTTAATCGCCTCCACATTTTTCAATGGCACCAAATAACTGCTAGCCTTCTGTGCATGGTGTGTTAGCCTTCTTTGACGTTACCCCAACTGTTAGCTCATTCTAGTTCAGTGGCACAAGAAAAAAAACCCCCGAAAAAAAGAAAAAAAAAACCATGATTCGACCCTGAACTTCTATGTTGCAGAGCTCTCTCTGTAGAGATTTGTTTGGAGATCTGCCAGTGGGGCATGCAAAAGGGGATGCAGTACTTTCACACGCCACAAAAATTTGTCTCATCAGTTTCAGCACCAAAACATTGGAGTAGGCCAAAGAGTCAGACCATGTCTGAAAACATGAGCAGTCATCGAACTTTGACGTGGCAGAGCTCTCTCTATAAAAACCTATTTGTGGCTCTGCAAGTGGGGAATCCAAGAGAGGATGTAGTAGTTTCAAACGATATGAAAAGTTACCCCACCAGTTTCAGTATCGAAACACTGTAGTAGGCAGAAAAGCCAGACTTGAGCTAGAAAACAGGAGCAAATATAGAACTTCACCGTGGCAGAGCTCCCTCTATAGAAATCTGTTTATGAATCTGCAAATGGGAAATTCAAGAATGAATACAGTAGTTTTAGATCCTCTATGATTTTCCTCCTTACAGCGTCAGTTAAAATGCAAAAGTAGAGAGAAGAGACATGCCTAGACTGAAAAACATGAAGAAGACTGAAACTTCAACAGAGCAGAGCTCCCTCTACAGGTGTCTGTTTGATGCACCGTCAGTGAGGGATCGAAGAGGAGACAAAGGAGTTTCAGATTCGTCAGTTTCTTCTCCAATAAAAACAATGCATCATTTCACACATTGACAGTGATAGCGCTGCATGATTCTATGCGCTGACAAGATTACCTAGCTGTTGGAAGGTTTCCAACAATCCACAAACGACCACAACAACATGGGGAGATTGACATGATGTTGTGAAGATTGTTGAAAGAATTGAACGAGCCATGAAGAAGTGAAAGATTGAAGGTTCTGCCATGAATTCCAGAACAATGAAGAGAGATGAATAAGAAGATAACTTTGAAGGCGGACAACCTTATTCATGTGGTTTAGCCAGGTCTCACTGTAGCATCCACTGCTCAAGTACTTTTGTCAGGATTGATTTCCCTTTGCCATTTGAGTTTATTTACCAGCATCTGCCAGATTCCAGACTTTTGCCTGACTCTGACAAATCCCATGCAACCACCGTTTTCTAGGTGGTATAATCCAGACAAGAGATGTGATGTCATGGTGGGATCCGCGACCATTTCAATTGAACAGTGGCAAGAATTTCAAGAATCAAGTCTAGAAGTTGGTAAGTAAGAGACAAGTAGAGTCTGTGAAGGAGGTTTGTCGTTGGTTATATTGTCACAGAACATTCTCAGAATGACAAGAGATTGAAATTGCTCGGCGAAACACAGATATTGCCAGAATAGTTGATCCAAGAAGGGCGGTGAACTGTCAATCATGTTGTTATGGAATTTTTGCCATTCTGCATTTTGTTTCGGGATCACATCCCACCCTTCAACGAAACATGTCTTTTCATTGTCTCTTTGTTGTTATGAAATCATGAGATGCTTCTTTCAAAGGGTATTTTGACAAAATATGTTTGATCAAACTCCAACATGCAAAGTTTAATCCTGAACATTAAAAGTATTTTGATTGCAAAAATGACTCGATGCCTGAAAATGACATGAGGTGACCAAACAATTTTGAACTCATACCTCCTGAAACTGAACCACACACCATGTAGCTAAATTTTAGCAGTATGCATAATGACATGTAGTGGATTCAGTAGTTATGGACTCGTGAATCATGATTCTTACAAGTCCAAATCATTACACTGGACGAGGTCAAAATTTATCGGTTCTAACCGACCTTGCTTGAAATGAGAAAAGGCCATCTTTGTTATCCCTTCACTTTCTAAAGATTATATCCCTTGCAGTCCCATTTTGAGCCTGATAAAATATTTTCTTTCAAAAAGAAACCTCGACTAGGATCACACCCCACGCTGGGGGCAATGAGAGATATGTTATTAGGAAGGATGAAGACACTGATAAAATCAATGATAAAAGAAAAGCTTAGAATAAAAGCCCAATGATTGAGAAAGGGAGAACAAGAAAAGCCATAGATTGAGGGCCATCCAAGAAAACTTTAAGGAAGGTTATGTAAAAGCAAAAAGTGGAAATGAAGGAGAATGCCTATCAATTCTAAGAGGGGCAAAAGAGGTTTCAATGGAAGAAAGACACAACAAATGTCAAAAGTCAACACCAAAAAAAATCAAGTTTCATGTCTTTTGGTGTGTCTAGGATAAAGCCTTTAGTGTCTTCAAATTTTTAGATTCATTATTCATCAGAGATAAAGTTGGATTAGCATTATGACCTATGTTAAGAGAATTCTGAATTTGATATTAACAAGGTTATATGTCACTTTCTCTACAATGACAACAAGAGAAAGAGAGTTGATGAATAGGTGATGTTGATCCTAAGTCTTTGAAACCCTCAAACACCTTTTGAGCCTGAATTTTCCTTTCTTTCATAAGCCATGAACCATAGCCTGCATTACGTGCTTTTAAAAGCCCTTTTTGATCAAGTAAGCAATCTAAACCGATAAATGACGATCTCAAAACTTGAAGAGTCTTTTCCATAAGGGCCGTGCCTTCATGAATTAAGCTACTGGTTATTATGCATGCTGATAAAATCGGTGCTGAAAAAGAAAACAATCTTTCTTGGTGAATTCTCAAGTTTTGACTTGAGTCTTTTGTTTCTTGAAATTCATAGAAGGTCACCTCATCATAAACCATCAAAAGATATACCCGAAATCAGAGTCTAAAATGGATACAAAGAACCATGAAAAAAAATCATTTTAGTCTTACAATGGGTCATTTCTGTTTTCAAAATACAAGACGATCAAAAGACTATAGTGAATAGTGTGTGTTGGGGTCTTTGACCAAAAAGCTTGATCTTCAAAAGATCTTTTCCAAAACTGATATCTCTTTGATTTCATTTCAACAATTAGACTTGAATTGACATGATCTTTGAAGTATGAGAGTTGATTCCAGAATAGAAAGATTGTCAAACAAGAAGAACATCGACCGAATTTGCAAAATCCTTGACAAGAATGACATCAACATTTCTCGACATTCCTTGAAAGTTGACCACACTGAAGACTGACTATGGGACAATTTGTTTTGAAGCTCAAATGCGCACTTCACCGTATGAATATGGGTGATAACATGAACATCATTGATGATGTCGAGACATTTCTTTCCACTATCTGATTTGACAAGCTGAGAGGAGTCCATGAGAAAGAACATTGAGCATACAACGATGAGTCTTTCACTGCAAGCTATGAGATGCATGTGTGGACGACTGGATGATTTCCATGAAGACTGGTGATAACATATACTTGAAGAGTATTGTTTCAACTTTAGGCAAGTTCATGACTGGTTGACAATCTTGATGGGTGTTGGCATGATGCACACAATCAATCAGAGGATAATTCTCAGAAGAATCCAAAAGACTAAATCCTTCATGATGAATCAAGCAACACCGCACTTGGGGGCAGAGTCAAGCTTGATAAACAACAAGAGCAGTAACCGTCGAAGACAGCCCAAGATGGGCACTGCACTTACAACTGAGTGAATGGCTAGCACATGAATGAGCCAATGCATCGAAAGAACCAATAAAGCTTTGGAATGCAAACAAAGGCACCCTATGACGATGGAACATCGAAGAGAGGGGGACCTATATTTCAAATCAGGTAAGGATGCATGCATGTCATCTAACGTTAAAACTTTGCACATATTTTTTATTTTTGTTGCAGGGAAAATCCTCAATGTAGTTTAGCAAGATTGAAAAAAAAAAACAACAAAAGAAAAAAAAAGGGAGAATCATTGAGCTGATAATAACAGAGAATCATGGTTGTGACCTTGAAACGGGAAGAAGATGAGATAAACCTCTCTGTTAGGAAAATCTCAAAGAAATGAAAAGATCAACCTTGCAATCAGGAAGCATTGAGTTTTCGAAGTCCTGCGATCAGGAATTATCAAGAAGCACCAAGTTTTTTGGCCCTTCTTCTATCATCCCTTCAGGACTTCGCCAGGTAAGTCCCATTTTTCACACTTGTCACATCACATCTTTCATTTGGGTAGGTCACCCATTACAATGAGACCATTCTCCATGTTTTTTATCTGGGTAGGTCACCCATTACAATGAGGCCATTCTTCCACTTGGGTAGGTCACCCATCACAATGAGACCACCATCTTCCATTTGGGTAGGTCACCCATTATAACGCGACCACTTCACATTTTTTCCTATCTTCCACTTGGGTAGGTCACCCATTATAACGCGACCACTTCACATATTTTTTCTATCTTCCACTTGGGTAGGTCACCCATTATAACGCGACCACTTCACATATTTTTTCTATCTTCCATCTGGGTAGGTCACCCATTACAATGAGACCACTTCATATTTTTTCTATCTTCCATCTGGGTAGGTCACCCATTATAATAAGACCACACTTCACATTCTTTCCATTTGGGTAGGTCACCCATCATAATGAGACCGCTTTCCATATTCTTTCCACCTGGGTAGGTCACCCATTACAATGAGACCACTTTTTACACATTTTTTTAGTTCCACTTGAATGAGGTCGCCAGATGGGATCTCATGTAGCTTTGGTTAAAGGGAATCGCCAGATGGGATTTCAGGTTGACCGAGCTACCACACATTTTTTAGTTCCAGTTGAATGAGGTCGCCAGATGGAATCTCATGTAGCTTTGGTTATAGGGAATCGCCAGATGGGATTTCAGGTTGACCGAGCTACCACACATTTTTTAGTTCCACTTGAATGAGGTCGCCAGATGGGATCTCATGTAGCTTTGGTTAAAGGGAATCGCCAGATGGGATTTCAGGTTGATCGAGCTACCACAGATTTTTTAGTTTTGGTTTAATGAGGTCGCCAGATGGGATCTCATGTTGGTTCTGGTTAAAGGGGATCGCCGGATGGGATCTCAGGTTAGCCCAACCACACACAAGATAATGGTTCTGGTTAAAGGGGATCGCCGGACGGGATCTCAGGTTAGCCCAACCACACAAGTTATTGGTTCTGGTTAAAGGGGATCGCCAGATGGGATCTCAGGTTAGCCCAACCACACACAGGATAATGGTTCTGGTTAAAGGGGATCGCCAGATGGGATCTCAGGTTAGCCCAACCACACACAGGATAATGGTTCTGGTTAAAGGGGATCGCCGGACGGGATCTCAGGTTAGCCCAACCACACACAGGATAATGGTTCTGGTTAAAGGGGATCGCCGGATGGGATCTCAGGTTAGCCCAACCACACGCAGGATTTTGGTTCTGGTTAAAGGGGATCACCAGATGGGATCTCAGGTTAGCCCAACCACACACAGGATAATGGTTCTGGTTAAAGGGGATCGCCAGATGGGATCTCAGGTTAGCCCAACCACACACATGATAATGGTTCTGGTTAAAGGGGATCGTCAGATGGGATCTCAGGTTAGCCCAACCACACAGGATATTGGTTCTGGTTAAAGGGGATCGTCGGACGAGATCTCAGGTTAGCCCAACCACACAGATTTTGGTTTTGGTTCAAGGAGGTCGCCAGATGGGATCTCAGGTTAACGAAGAAAAAAATATATAGAAAAAGAAAAAAGAGCAAGGTCTTTAGATGAGTGGATATTGAGCAAGTTAAGCAGACAGAAAGACAAGTTTTTCTTTACAAAACTTACTACGCAAAACATTGAGGAGTTTTGCTTCGTAAGCATTGTAAAGAGGGGGCATCTGTTGCTACCCAATTTTTGACCCATGTTTTGATAAATTTTCAGAAAAAATCAAAAATAGCGAAAAACATTGAAAATCCAAAAAATACATTTTTAATACATTTGCATCGTTTTTAGTATTTTTTAGCATCGTCTCAAAAGAATTTAAATTTTCAAAGACATTTGGAACGCGTTCAACTTTTAACGCGTTATTTTTAAAATCATTGATTTTCCACATTGAGTCGACGTTGATATTTGCTCGCTTTCAAAAATACAAAAAAAAATAAGAAAAATCAAAATTTACAAAAAAAAGAGGAAAAGAGAAGGAAAGGAAAAGTTGAGGGACTAATTTGAAAACCTAGCAAAACTTTTCCTATAAATACCATGCTACACTGAATTTTCAAGGGGGGGGCAATTTTGATATTTAAAGGAGGAGACAACACAAAAACAAACCCTAAATCTATCTCTTCTCCAAGCCGCCGTCAGCCCCCCCACGCCCCTTTGGTTTTTTTTATTTTCTCCTCACAGCTCCTCCCCTGAAACCGGAGCAGCCCCCCTCAACACTGCCTTTTCTCCTTTCCTCTCAGCAAATCGCCTCTCATCTTCCACCATTTCCCCTCTTCACCGTTTCCCCTTCTCTTTGAAACCGGCAACAAGGGAGAGCTCCCTCTCTTTCAAAACCAAAACCGGGGGCAGCCCCCCTCCCATTCCCCTCACAGCTCTCCCAAAACCGACACAGCCTTCCTTCTCCCTCTTGACAGCAATCAACGTCCAGAGCACATCCAACATTCCCCTGCATTTCCTTCCTTGTTGCAGCCTCCCTCAAGCTCTTCGATTTCCCTCCATCAAGCCACACAGCAACAGCAGGAGTCCCGTTCATAGCCTCCTCCCACCGAAGGACCCAGCGGCGGCCGACAGCAGCAGCTTCCCCCACGGACCCAGATCGGTCCGCCGCTCCTCCCTCCTCTGCTCCTCCAGCCGCTCACTGCACAGACCCGACGATCTCCTCCCCATCAGCACAAGACCCGCCGACCGAACCAAGCCTTCATCTCCCACAGCCGGCCAGACTCAACAGAAGCACAACTGCCGACAGCCCCGTATTGAAACAGAGAACAAAGGGGAAACGAAGAAACGGAGCTTGCTAAGAGAGAAGCAGATCTGCAATTGACTGTGTTGTGCGTTTTCTGTTATTGCAGGTAGTGGTGTTCTCACCGCCGTTAGGGAAGGGAAGAGAAGAAGGAGACGATCCCGATCCACCAGCTTGCTGGTCTTCGCCGGCGGCGGCGCGTGGGTCCACGCGCCGCCGCTATTCAGACGGCACCAAGGCTGTGCAGCACTGTTCCCGATGATTTCTTTGTGTTTTTGTTGTAACTTTCAGATGATGTGTATATTTAGATATTATTATATTTGATTTATTTTGAATGTTTGTTATTTGTTTTACATGTAAAAATTGTGTATGTAAAAAACAAAAACAAAAAAAGAAAAGGAAAGGAAAAGAAAAAGAAAATATAGTGAAAGTGTATGTGCGTGTTTGTATTTGTTTCATGGATGTTTTATTTTTGTTTCAGATAAAATTGTAAAGATTAAAGAAGAATTTAATATTTTGATTGGATCACGGTCAAGAATTATTAACTTACATGTAAGTTGTATTTCTAATATCCGATGAAAAGACAATTATTAAAACTTCTTTAACACATCAAAGTCACGAAGCAGCTTACCTCAGGTAGGGTGCGTTAGGGGTGCTAATACCTTCTCTAACCACAACCAGTCCCTTACCCGCGAATCTCTAACAAGACCAGTATATCCGGTTTCCTAGTAGCCTTGAATGAATTACTAGGTGGCGACTCCAACGAACCAACCAATCAAATCAAACAACGAACAACAGAAGATCGCCAAGCCGATGCCGCGCGGATTTTATGACGTGCGACACCCATTTCTTTCATTCTTTGCACATCTTCCTGTAACATTTATCGATTTTTTTAAGAACAATTACGATATTTAATTAGAACTGACATTGAATTAATGAAGAAAAACATGATGAACTCCATACCTTATAGCGATGGTAGAATTGAACTGCGACATTTCCATTGCTACGATCGCTTATTCTCTCTGCAATGTTGAAAATAATACTTCGAGACTAGTCAATATAAGGTTTTCAAAACATTATATTTTATGTTAATTTTAATCACCTACCTTCACATTATTAATTTTTACAAGTTTTGAGAGACGTACCTGTGTGCTCCTCAGTAAAAGTATCCCATATAGCTGGTCCTCTACCATGTTTGTTTGTTTCACCTTCATACTGTATATCATAATAAAATAATGAAAATGAAATAACGTAAGTACTGTTATTATAATTATTTTTTTTTTCTTGTCCCCTCCTAATTACTGCCCTAGAAGCAGAAAAATTTAGAGCACGTACCTGGTAAGCTGATGAGGATGTTCCGAAAACAAAATCATCCGGGAAAGAATAACGGCTGAAGTTATGGATGCTTTCCATTGCAGTCTGAGTTTTGAAGCTAGAACGTTGAGAATTATGATTAAATATTATAAGGGCTGGCTTGGCTTGGGCTTAGTGCGTGAAACCGAGGTTTGTTTGGATACAAAAGAATGTCAATGAGGCAGAGATTGTGTGCTTTTCCTTGATCGGAGAGATTGTTCGTAGTATGTACGAAGAAGGAGATATTTAATGCAAGATGGCATTGATCAATGGAACCACCTTTTTATAGGCACTTCCTGCATATACTAGCAGCGTTTCCTTGACTTTTTTTTTTTTTTGGGTTAAAGGATTAATTTCTTTGACTTTGACAAAGTTATCTCATAGTGCTTATCTTTACTCCAATTTTATAAGAAGTTTCAAATAAGTTGCCATCGAGGAAGTAGGGTTAGAGGAAAAAAGGTTTGTAAGAAAGAATCTCAAATAAGATGCGTGCTCAGAAGTTTCAATGCAGAGTCATTCAAGATAATTTGAAGGTATTTAGGGCATCTGTTCACGCATGACCCACTTAATGAAAATCCTGGTGCACAATCACTTGATCAATAGATTTGTTTTTACGTACTCAAATAAAAATTAATGATAATCCAAAAACTTAAACAATTTAGTTATATAGATTGCGGGCTGCTTCCTAAAATCTTTCCTTTTAAGTTTTTCCAGGAAGACCATAGACTAGTTTCCCAACCAAAAATCATATTCGAAAAAGTCCTCGAAGAAAAGCGTTTCTCAATTAGATCTCGAGCATATTCTTGGCCATCTTCTCACTATACCTCCTTATAACATCATTTGTACTCGTTAGCCTTTCACAGATTACTTCAAAGTCCCTCGAAATTGGGCTGTATTTATCATAAAGAGATTTCCATAAATGTAAAATTTGGGTTTTTTTTCTATTAAGAATTCGTGGTAATTAATATAAGAAGCGAGATTTGATTGAAATTAATATATATTTGATATCATATTAAGGATAGGTTTCAATCCAAAAATTTAAAGTATTGGATGAGATCTTAGAAATGATGTGATATTATTCTCTAAAAAAACTGATAAAAAAGAAAAATTAGACTAAAGATACTCTTAAAAGAATGCTCTAAAGGTAGTTGAGCTTGGATTCTGTAGAAAAGGCTTAATTCTTAAAATGAAGGGGACATGCTCACTTTAGGTATTAATGTTTTTATTTTATTTGTTTAATATTAACTACTTCCATATGTCCATTGATAAGACGGAATGATATTCCATTTATGGCCTTGCGGGTTTTATTGATTGAAAACTAACTAGATGAGTTAATTCTTAGGATCTACTCCATGGTCAGCACAATATTTCAACCATGAGCTGATGACTTGATGAGGTAACAACTCATATTAATTATAGGAAGAGTAAAGTATACTATGACGTTGACAAAATTACCTCATAAATACTTTTAGGGTTAGGCATTATTTAGGAACCCAACCAAATAACATTTTACAAAAAAATATTTTTTTTAAACTTAATCTGGCAGCCAAAATCCTAGCTTGAAGTTGAAATAAGATTTGTGATAATTTAGAGAGTAATCTAATTAGGTAGCCTCTTCTGCTATTTATATAATTAGAGCAATATACATGTATTATTGTGTAACTTACTACACAAGATAAATCTATACAAGAAAAACATAATATTTAGGAACCAACCAAATAACATTTTACAAAAAAATATTTTTTTTTAAACTTAATCTGGCAGCCAAAATCCTAGCTTGAAGTTGAAATAAGATTTGTGATAATTTAGATAGTAATCTAATTAGGTAGCCTCTTCTGCTATTTATATAATTAGAGCAATATACATGTATTATGGTGTAACTTACTACACAAGATAAATCTATACAAGAAAAACATAATATTTTCTATTTTACAACACATTCTATAAAACATCCCCTCAAGCTGAAGGTGGGTTATCCACGTGAAGCTTGAAATGTAAAAAAGCAGAAGCAAAGTGAGGGAGTGACTTCATAAAGATATAGACTAATTGATCTTTGGAGGACATGAAGCAAATCTGAATCTCCTTTTTAGCCACTCGATCACGAACAAAGTGATAATCAACTTTAACATGCTTTGTACGAGCATGAAAAATCGGATTGACAAACAGATAAGTAGCACCTAAATTGTCACACCTAATAATGGTAACAGAAGTAGGAGAGAAGCATAAATATGACAGAAGATAACGAAGCCAAAAAACCTCAGCAGTACCATTAGCCAAGATCTTATACTTTGCTTTAGTGGAGGTGCGAGAAATAGTGCGTTGCTTGCCAGATTTCTATGAAATGGGAGCGGTGCTAAGAAAGACAATGTATCTACCAGTAGATTTTTTATTACCAATACTTGAGGTGGAGGCCAAAAGAGGACGTACCTTTCAAGTATCGCAGTATGCGTTTAACAACAACTCAATAGCTCTCAGTAGCAGCATGCATAAACTGACAAACCTTGTTTACACCATAGCATATGTTCGGTCTAGTAAAGGTGAGATATTAAAGAGCACCAACAATTTGGCGAAAGCGAATGGGATTTGAAAATAACTCACTAGACTACAAGTTAACTTTGGAAACAGAGGCCAGTTTATCAACAGGTTTACACAACGACATACTAGCACGACAAAAAATATCAAGAACATACTTGTGTTGACTAAGTATGAGAACCATATTGGTGGGAGTGACTTCAACCCCTAAAAATAATAAGCATTACCCAGATCATGAAATTTAAACTCTAAACTCAATAAGGTAATAAGACATTGAATCAATGCAGAGTTATTACCGGTAAGTAAGATGTCATCAACATAGACAAACAGATACCAAATATCATGATTCACAGTCAGAATAAATAAGGAGGTATCAACCTTGGAAGCCCAAAAACTAATGGTTAAAACAAATCACTCAGTCATCTGTACTAGGCTCGTGGTGCTTGTTTTAAGCCATAAAGAGACTTGTGAAGGCGACAGACATGAGTCGACAGAGTGGAGTCGACAAAACCTGGGGGTTGTTCTATGTAAACAACCTCTCTAAGTGAGCAATTAAGGAAAACATTATGAACATCAAGTTGTCGAATCTACCATCCTTTAGATATTGCAATAGTGAGAACTAACCGAATACTAGTCGATTTAACAACAGGACTTAAGATTTCTGAGTAATCAATGCCTTCCTGTTGAGTGAACCCTCGCGTAACAAAGCATGCCTTATAGCGATCAATAGCACCATTAGCTCAATGCTTGATTCTATACACCTATTGATAACCAACTACATTCATAGAAGGCTCAAATGGTACCAAGAACCAAGTAGATTTGTCATGTAAGGCTGTAATTTCAGACTTCATGGTAGTATGCTAGCATAAAAACCGATCAGCTTCCTTAAAATTCAGATGCTTAAGAGTAGAGGGAGATGTTACCCGTGAGGTTGAAGATGGCGAAGAGGAAGCAGATGTTGAACTGATGTTGACAGTCCTATGTTGTTTAGGACGCAACACCATGTGGTGCTGTCATGATACTGGTGGAGTAGGGGATCAGTCAGTGGAGCTCTGCTGTGGAAGAGAATAATTGGAGAGATCAACGCATAGATCCAGGCCTGGCAAAGATGGAGCAGAGTGCCTAGATGGAGAGGGAGACCCTGATGGCGAGGTTGGAGACATAACAATAGAAGGAAAATTAGATGTAGATAAGGATGGAACTGTAGAACTTGAACCTGTAAAATGGTCAAGAGACATAGATGCGGATGATGGTGAGGGAACCGAAAGGTTAGTGGGGAAGGGTGGTGTGGCTGAGAAGGTAGGTGTTGGAAAGTTAGTGAGGGAAGGGAGGCTGAAGATAGTGGCAGATGGAGAGGAGGGACTGGTGGCTAGATGGGCAGAATGATGAGCAAACTCAAGAAAGGGAAAAAATTGTTCATGAAATCGAACATGATGGGAGATGTAGATACAATTAGATGACAAATCAAGACAACACCATCCTAGATGAGATGAACTATAGCCTAAAAACACACAAGTGGAGCGATAATATAACTTATAAGCATTGTAAAGGTAAAGTAAATGAAAGCAAAGACATCTGAAAGTATGTAAGAAAGCATAATCAGGCGGTTGATGAAACAAACATTCAAAGGGAGATTTGATTCACAAGATAGGTGTTGGCATATGATTAATGAGATAAACAGAGGTTTCAAACGCATAATTCTAAAATTTTAGAGGTGCCTTATAGTGACCAAGAAGTGTAAGACCAATTTTGACAATATGATGGTAATGATGCTTAACAATACCATTATGTTCATGTGTGTGTAGGCATATTAGATGATGATGAATATTGATGGGTTTGAAAAAAAATTTAATTCACGATATTCACTGCCCTTGTCATTCAATAAAGACTTGAAATTGTTGAAACACATTGAATACATATGATTTGATGGTAATAGGATAAAACCAAATAAATTTTGTATGTGCATCCATAAAAATGAAAAAAATATCAAAAAACATCAGAAGATAACATAGGAGTAGGGACCCAAACATTACTCAAAATAAGTTCAAGAGGAGCATATGTTTTATGACTCGTAAGCCCTAATGTCAAACAAGAGGATTTTCCTAACGGACATGCTTGACACTGAAAATTGAGATGAAGAGAAGTACAAACAATCTTTTTTATTGGATGTTATGAGACTTAGAATATGTGAACTTAGGTGCCTGATTCGATGATACCAAACATCAACAAAAGTAGGCAAGCTAGTAGATAAAAAAGCTTGAGGCATAAATGTGGCAAAAGACTCTTAAAGGATATAAAGGTCATCTTTACTCTGACCAGAAAGAACTTTCTTGGTGATGAAATCCTTGACATAGAAAACAGAAGAGTGAAATTAAAAAAACATAATTTTCACGACAAAATTGTTAAATAGATAGTTGTCTTTTTTAATTTGTGGAACATGTAATTTGTTAGACAAGGTAAAGGTTTGTTTTAGGGTATGCAAGATATTATGGGTTGTAATAGATATAACAAGTCCCTTACCATCACCAACATGTAATTGATCATTACCGAGATAGGGTTCGGTCAGGACTGACGGGGCTCAAACCTGCAGCTTCCGCCTTGATAGGGCGGTGCTCTAATTGATTAAACTATAATCCTGAAAAAGCCAAATTCTTTTTTTTTTCTCATCATTATTAAGTTTCTCTGTTACATTCGTGTGTTATACTAGCAATATCTGAAGTAACATGCTTATTCGCACTTGTGTCAGGAAACCTAGTGACATAATTCATTGCCAAAGCATCATTAAAGGAGAGGTTGGCCGAGGCTTGATTTCCATGATGCACAAGCTGTGAACACTACTGTGCGAAATGACCAATCATGTTGCAAAGCTGGCATCTAATCTGTCGTGGCCATTGGTTGGTTGTTGTTGACCTCTATTGCTGCTAATTGCCACCATAGCCACAATTGTTCTGCTAAGAAGAACCCCCATTGTTGCCACAATAAGACTGTCCACTGTACTAGTTGAAGTTGATGCAAGGATTTCTCTAGCCACCTCTTTTTCCTCTGCCTCGACATAGAGAGGTGGCATTGCCATTAAATCCTAAAAAACCATGCTGAGAAGCAAAGGTAGAGGGAGGCCGCGTAGGTGTGGGCAACAATGGTGCAATAGTTGGAATGGATTGGAGAGAGCTCTGGTGTAAAAATGCATGAGTAGACAAGTGACTATGGAGTTCAAAGTAAGGAAGAGGCTTAGCTTTGGTCGAAAAACTTGTAGCCAAATCATGAAATTCACCACGAAGGCCCCGAAAAACATATATGTTGAAGTTGGTGAGGAAGATAGGTCTACCTGTCGTGGCTAATTCTTTGCAGGTAGAGGGTGACAATATCATCACCTTGTCAAAGATCATGAAGAGAGCCATGCAATTGCATAAGCCTAGAGTTGGATTGAGAGACAAAAGCATGTTCTAGGGTGCTCCAAACATTGGCAGAAGTTGGAAAATCAACCATAAGATGGAGAACATCAATTGAGAGAGAAGACAACAGAACACTAAAGATGAGTTAGTCTTACTGTTTCCATGTCAAAAGTGTTTAGGAAGGACCAAAATTAAAGCTAGCAGAGGCAGGAGAAGAATTACTGGACAAGTCATATGGAGAGGGGCGTGGAGTCGAGCAGTCAACAAACAAGAAGACTCCTTGGTCAATCAGATAGAGCTTCATCTGCATATGCCAAAATAAGTAATTGGTGTTGGTGAATTTGAGATTAATGACTTGCTATGTGTTGGAGAGGGGAATAATGGCTACTGTTGTAGTAATGGGAGGTATGACTGTATTGATTGTAGTGGTTAGCCCAAGAACCAGAGAGAATGAGTTGGGAGAGGAAGGGCTGACATTGATGCCATCTGCAACAATAATTGAGGGATCCATAACAAAGAGAGAAGACTATGAGATATGTTAAGTAGAGTAATAGACTAGAACATGAATTGAGCATTAAGCACGAGTTTTAAGAACTAGAGAAGTGGAGGAAGAACCAGAACACTAAGCATAAGCTGATCACGGGGAAGAACACGGATTGATATCTGTAGAAAAACTTGAGAAGAAGCTGCGTTACTCTTTGTAAGACTTGAAGTGCAGAAAACCTGAGAAGAAGAAGTTGTGTTACTCTATGCAGAACCTGTAGTGGAGAAGATGCAAACCTAGAAGCACGTCTACGATAGAGAGGAGAAGAAGGAGTTGAGTCGTCCAGGTGAATGAGAAGAAAATGTAAATCTGTTTAGATAGAAAGGCCCTGATACTAAGTTGAAATAATGTTTGTGATAATTTAGAGAGTAACCTAATCAGGTAGCGTCCTTTACTATTTATATGATTAAATAATATTAACCTAATTAGACAATATACATGTGTTATGGTGTAACCTACCACACAAGATAAATCTATACAAGTAAAATATAAAATTTCCATAATATTCAGGGATGCTTATTTAACCTCATTTATCCATATAACCTCATATGTTGTGATCTTAGCCAAACTAGATGCCGACAAAACCTAAGATTTGATACTGAGAGTTAGGCATGTATGGAGGAGTGTTATGGTAAACTCACCCTACTTTTTTTCTAAACCTTTATCCAGTTATCCTTGTTCCATCGACTCTTGTTTGATTTCTTAAGTGTGTTCAAGGTCAAAAAAAAAGAAAATTATAGGCCTTGTTTTAGAGTGAATACATAAAAACCTAAAGAACAAACTTTTAGCTTATCCTACATTACATTGTTAGAGATATCTATTTATCAAAAATACAAAAATCTTTTCGTTTAATTTGAAAGAGTTTATGGGAAGCCAATTATTTATATACATGGTAGGGATATTAATTTTTGAATCCTTTTATTTTCTTCACCTGCTTTCTCTGATTATGCATGACTTAGTGTTGAGATGATCAAACTCTCCTGATTGGTAATGGAGATTAAATCACAGATGGGTGATATATATGCTTCCCTTTATTGGCCCAACGATCCTGGCAAAGATTTGCCTCTTCCTCCTCCTCTAGCACCCTCTATTCTAGATTAATTGTATTTGAACTTATAAATATTTAAATATCATAAAGAGATTTTCAAAAATGTAAAATTTGGGTTGGTTTCTATTAAAAATTCATGGTAATATAAGAAGCGAGATTTGATTGAAATTAATATATATTTGATATCATATTAAGGATAGGTTTCAATCCAAAAATTTAAAGTATTGGATGAGATCTTAGAAATGATGTGATATTATTCTCTAAAAAAATTGATAAAATAGAAAAAAATAAATTAAAGATACTCTAAAGGTAGTTGAACTTAGATTCTGTATAAAATGTTTAATTCTTAAAATGAAGGAACATGCTTGTCATAACCCATTTTTAGGTTCTTCCCGATTTCACTTTCTTTTCAAAAAAAAGAGAGAACTGCACGGTGCCGTTTTGAACGGCACTGTGCTGCTTCTTCTTCCCTTGCGAATGCAGAGACAGGGGAGAAGAAGGTTTTTAAAATTGCACAGTGCCATTTTGAACGACACTGTGCTGCTTCTTCTTCCCTTGCGAATGCAGAGACAGGGGAGAAGAAGGCTCTTAAAATCCTTTTCCTACTCACTTTCTCTCCCTCCCACTTGCATAAACCCTACCAAAACCCATACCTATAAGCCTATGCCACCATGATGAAGAAAACTAGGAAACCCATGCCTCAGCCACCATGCCCTGCCAGCAGCTCCCATCACCCACCTTACCCTGCGCCATGGTAGGGTTAAGGTGATCCTCTCCTCCTTTGCTTATAAATACTAGAGGAGGAACCAATAATGAGAGGGGGGGTTGGATTTTTGGTGAGAAAGACAGGAACGAACCGGGGGATTTTGAGGGTGGAAAGAGATTGAAAGAACAAAAAAAAAAAAACCAAAACCAATAAAGAAAAAAAGGAGAGGAGAAGAAGAACCACCAGCTGCTGTCTGCATAGCCGCCACCATCGCCTCCACCGTTCCTCCCAGTCACCCCCGACAACACCATCATCGTAAAAAAAATAGAAGAAGAAATAAAGAAGTGGGGGGGAAGGAAAATACAGAAAACATAGAGAAATAGAGGCTTGCGTCTTTGCACAAAGAAGAAGACCACTTCTAGCAAGACCCCAGACCATCACCATCGCCAACTGCCACCGTCCTCCCCGTCATCGATAACAACCCCTGCACCGTGAGAAACATAAGAAGAAGCAAAAAACAGAGACAGACAGAGGAAGCCATGCAGGAATAAAGAAAGAAGGAGAACCACCGTCTGGAACTACCGACCGTCGTGACATTCTTCCTTTTGGCCGTCACCAGCTGCACCTCCTGAGACCACTGCAGAGAGGGAAGAATATTGTTGACAGAATGAATGAAATAATAGAGGAAAAAGGAACAACAAAGTAGAGGAGAGAAGAAGAAGAATCACCGTTTGCCACCACAACCGTCCACCACGGCAACAACGCTTCTTCCACCAGCATCACGAGCCACCAGCACTGCTCGGTCAGTTTCCTTCTTTTGCTTCTTCTTCGGTTGCACTCCACTGTTTTACGTGAAAAGTGAAAAGTGCTCCATTGTTCACTAGGACGGCCCAACCCAAAATGAGCGAGTTGGGTCCGACTGACACGATCAAAAGGTTGATGTCTTATCCCAAGTGCAGGAGTGTCAAAGTAATAAATAACTCGGCAAGACCAGGGTCGAACCACAGGGAGGTTAACTGTATAAACTACAAATAAAGAAATAGATAATAACAGGAAAAGAGTTGAAGAGAGCTTTGAGATGTGATATTGATAGAAGGATTAAATAAGGATAAAATAATTATCAAGGTTAGAGGATCCACTAATGGTATTTGAAATAAGTATAGTATAAAATCTTTCTATTACTCAAATGAAAATCACACACAAAGGAGGTTCCAATCGGATTATAAATTGTTAACTTGATTACATTAGTTATCTTATTCGAATAATGCTAATAATGTTGTCAGGTATTCATGATTATAACTTATGTTAACAACAAATCAAGTTCCTTTCATATCACAGGTGTCGGTTATACCATACGGTTGGGCTATGAAAGTGCCAAGTATTTGTTGTACCAAGGGTTATACAACATAAATCTAGATTAACCATTTAACAAGCAAAGTATTAAAAGTGAACAAGATAACAAATACAAAACATGTTAGTATCAAACATTAAAGTCCATGTTGAGTTTATACTATACTTATTCTTACACCATTAGTGTAACCTTTTTCACCTTGACATAATAAACTTAGCTAAACATAATGAAAAAGAGAAACATAAATAAACAACATAAGAACATAACTATAGTAAAGGAAATGAAAAGCATAAACAAGAGATTAAGAAAAATATAACATGGAATAAAACTTGAACATTACAAAATACAAAGAAAGAAAGCAAGAATATGATCTTGATCTGAAAATGCCTAAATGCATGGCAAATGCCTTCGTTTATAGTATAGTAAAGAAATTTGAAACTATTGATTTGATGACTAATTATTGAGTGGGTGGCCACCTCTTGACTTGGTAACAATCCTTATCTTCTTGTCTGTAGAAAATGTCATTGTTAACATCAGAATTTGAACAGATAGTCTTTATAAAAGTTTTGGAAAATTATCTCAGCTTTCCAACAAAACAAGAATCAGTGCATTAGGACTTCTAGAACTCGAGATATGGGCTAAACACTAAATAGTGTCTGGGCTTCAGGACAGATTCTGACTTCTCCGTTGTTGCTACCATTTGAACTAAAAAATGACACTTTTTAATCTTGAACTCTTAATGAAAGTTTTAGGCCTATGTCTTAACTTTCCATACATATAAACCAGACCTAAATCCAAGTTCTACAGCTCCAGTTATGATCCAATAACCGAATGATGTTTCAATTTGGACTGAACCAACATTTTTTTTTAAGCTTAGCCCTCTCTTTGTCTTCTCAATTTTAGTTGTTAAACTCATCAATCAATCCTTTGATTTATGCGATACGCCTGTATTAAAGATGAACATTTACCATAAATTAAAGGTATCTTATATTATCAGATTTGTTATTATAAAACATGTTCTAGTTAAGGAGTTATTGATACTTCAAGCGCAAAATGATAATATAAAACCTTGATAAAAATACACTTTTAAGTACTAATCACCGGCCTAGTCCAAAAAAAAAAATTCATAAAAACATTTTCGAAAAAATTTGTGATTTCCTCATGTATTTTTCTACTAAATTTTGCTTAATATTGGTTTATATTTTTATATCGTAAAAATACAAATCCGATATTAAAATACCCGGTTTTCATCAAAACATCAAAAAAACATGTTTTAATTTTCATGTATACGACCAAGTCTCTCAAAGCAAAAAACATCATATTGTATTTTCATACAACAAAGAAAACTTCAAAAAAGATGTTTTAGCATGCATTTTGGCTTTAATAACCAGTTTATTAATGTCACAAGAATTAGGCTAATATTTCAAAATTTTCAAAAAAATTATTTTGTTTTCTTTTAGTATCTGGGGTTACTACCTTATATGTAAGACGTATTTCAGATATTAAATTCTTTTGTTGATGTTAGAATGGCTAGGTTTTACCCGATAAGATAAGAATCTCATTATTGAGGAGGGCTTTTCTTGAACCATAGACAGTCCAACAATTAGAAAATACGACAAGACCTTAGTTTTTTTATCAGACAATCAAACAATGCAGCCTACCTTAGGTAGGGCGTAGTTGTGGAGCTAATACCTTTCCTTTACGCAACCAGTTCACGTGTCTGATCTCTGAAACTAGTTAGGGTTTCTATTGATCAAAATATTATGTAACGACTCCCAATCCATTTCTCCACTGATAAGAGACAAGAATTCCTTGTCTCTCAATATTTTCCAGGTAGACATGTTACCTGAGAGTGGAAGATATTCGCCACAATGCCGCACACGTGCAACAATTCTCACTTTAGGTATTAGTGTTTTTATTTTATTTGTTCAATATTAACTACTTCCATATGTCTATTGATAAGACGAAATGATATTCCATTTATGGCCTTGCGGGTTTTATTGATTGAAAACTAACTAGATGAGTTAATTCTTGGGATCTACTCCATGGTCAGCACAATATTTCAACCATGAGCTGATGACTTGATGAGGTAACAACTCATATTAATTATAGGAAGAGTAGAGTGTACTTTGAAGTTGACAAAAGTACCTCATAAATTCTTTAGGGGTGAGGCTCTATTTGAAACCCTAAGCAAATAGCATTTTATAAAAAACAATAATTTAAAATAATTTTTTTTTTATGTTTAGATAGTTTTGCTATTCTAATATTAAAAACAATTTTTTTTAATTATTATTTTAATATATTTTTAAACAAAAAAATATTTTAAAAAATAATTAATTACTACCACAATACAAAACACTATCTTAATTGACTCTGGATAAGTTTGGTTTAGTTTTATTGCACACGTTGTCACCAGCATCCCATGTCTATCACTTTTATTTATTAAGGTTTTTTACTTCTTACATTAATTAAACATTGTCGTCTTTAATATAATGATATTCTAATTTTGAAAGCAAAATGCCTTTGGACATTATACCTCCTTCCTAATTCCTGAGTACTTTTAAGCTCTAACATTATACGTACATGGCGCACATGCTCGGCAACTTTGGGCAGTGACCTGCAGGCTAGGGTGGGCAAATCGCTATCTTAGCTTGAGTTTAATGTTCCATTACTATACTGGCATGTGTTATGGCTCTTTATAAATCAAAGACCATCCATCGTAATCCAACTATATATGCTGAATTAGTCAAGTCAAGCCTCTTGTACTTGAGATTTGTCAGTTACTTTCAACTTAATCCGGCAGCCACAATCCTGGCTTCAGGGATGCTAATTTAACCTAATTTATCCATATAACCTCATACGATGTGATCTTAGCCAAACTAGAAGCCGGTAAAACCTAAGATTTGATATTGTAGAGTTAGGCATGTATGAAGTGTTATGGTAAATCTGTCAACGTATATAGCTTCAAATATAACACAATAGAATCCACGTATATGAATCTTTACATATTAAAGAATATAAATAAATTAAAGATTGTGATTTGTTAATTCTTTTTTATAAGTTCACAAGGCACATTGATAGGTTTGTTTCTATCCCACTTTGTTTCTAACCCCTTATCCAGTATTATCCTCGTTCCACCGGCTCTTGTTTGAATTCTTAAGCGTGTTTCAAGGTCAACAAAAAAGAAAATTACAGGCCTTGTGTTAGCGTGAATACATAAAAACGTAAAGAACAAACTTTTAGCTTAATCTATACACAATCGAAAACACAAATAATCTTTCCGTTTAATCTGAAAGAGTTTATGGGATACTAATCTTTGAATCCTTCTATTTTCTTCACCCGCTTTCTTTTGTTCAACATATCCATACATGTATAGATTTTCATTCCCCTGAAAATTTGCAAAGCCTTCGAATTTCTGCACACGGTATGTTTTAATTAGTATTATTCTTCAATTTATTGCTGTAATAATTTATAAGTCAATTATTAAACATAAATCTTGTTCGCACTAACAATTTGTTGCTTGATTTTATCATTCCTTAACTTAGATCCAATAAGCTCGATTAATTTAATAATATGATAAGAAAAAAATTGGCAACAACAATAGATAAATAAAAAAATATATTTGGCCCCAGTCAACTTGGGTTAACCCGTGAATCGACACGTGAGATTGGGATAACACCATAAAAAGAAATAAAAATAACTCATCCTAATTCCCAACAAACTCAATATTGAATAATGGAATTAAAAAAAATCAACAGTAAAAAAAATCCTAAATCAACCTGAGCTAACCTTCTAAACCAATGACCCGGATCTTGAGATTCAGATTATCCATTATAAGGAAGACCAAAAACAATTCATGAAAAATTTTGATTAACAAAAATGTTAAGCGATGAGTGTGTGGCCACATCTTGACTTGGTGACAATTCTTATCTTCTTGTCTGCCAAAAACGTCATTGATGACGTCATAATTTGAACAAACTTAAATCATGAAAGTTCTAGGAAATTGTCTCATCGTTCCAGGGAAAACAGTTGAGATCATTTGGACTTCTAGAACTTGAGATATGGGTTGAACACTGAACAGTGTCTGGGCTGCAGGACAGATTCGGACTTCTTTGTTGTTGCTACAATTTGGACTTGAAAACAACCTTTTTAAATCTTGGGCTTGCATGAAAGTTGTAGGCCTATGTCTTATCTTTCTATCCATATAAAATGGACTTAAATCCAAGAGCTTTAGCTCCAGATATGACCCAATTACCGAATAGTGTTCTAGTTTGGACTGCACCAGCATCTCTTTTCTAAGTTTGGCCATCTCTTTGTCCTTTCAATTTCAGTACTTTAACTCATCAATCAATTCTTTCATTTATGTGATAGGCCTGCATTTAAGATGAACATTTACCATAAATTAAAGGTATCTTATAGTATTAGATATGTTATTACAAAACATGCTTTAGTTAAGGAGTTATTGATACTTCAAATGCAAAATGATGATATAAAACCTTGATAAAAATGCACTTTTAAGTACTAATCACACCCCCCAACCAGCTTATTACTAGTCCCTAGTAATGAAAGCGTTAAAATAGAAAAACAATTTGCAAATTTCCACAAAGCAAGGCATTCATCATTCAACTTCCATTAATCTATCCAGATAAACAAACTCTTATTAAATTTTATATATCTGCTCAATATCTCTTAAACAAAATATTAATAAACCTTCCTTGTTATGTGCTCAATGTATGAAACATAGATGATGGGGCTTTTATTGGAAGAAAACAATATTTTGTTCTAATGTTTAAGGTCAACTTCCTTGGGTTGAGATTATTTTATTTTATTTTACTCTTTTTTTTTTAATATCTATACATATAACTTAAAACACAATGCATCTTTAACCCATGTAACGAGCTTTCGGCTAATGACTCCCAGACCAGTTGGTCTTAGGGCATTAGGTGTTGAGACACCCATACGAGCTTAGTAACTCGGGTTGTAGATACTGGTACGTAGATAGTGCAATGTTTGATTCCCTTAAGCTTTTCTCCTTAACCCATGTAACAAACTTTGGGCCAATAGCTCCCAAGTCAGTTGACTTTAGGGTATTAGGTGTTAAAACACCCCTTCGGGCTTAATTGCTTAGGTTAGGGAGGCTACGAAATCAAACTTATCTATGTTTTTATTATCATCATTTTTTTGTTTTTTTTTGTTTTTTTTTTTTGCAAATTATAGACTATCCCTATCCCTTAGTTGTTACCTTTAACAAAAGAACATAAATAATGTAATAATCCAATGTGCAACCCACAATCATATGTTAAAGTGTGTGTGTGAAAATAAAGGTTTAAGATTATTTGTTAAATGAGTATATGAGCAGAACCAAGTGATAACAATGCGAGAGTTTATAAACCTAAATATTTCAAGAAGTATGCTAATAGGGCTTGTTATGAATATTGCAAATAACCATTAGAAAATGTTTACTAAGATGCGTCTCAAGAGTCATTCCCCCTTACTCTGCCATCCTAGTAATAACAGTTTTGCCAAATGGTTTTTAAAAACACAAACAGTTAGTTGGTTAGTTTTTTTTTTAATTACTACTACCCTCTCCCCCCAACCAAAATGAGACATTGTTCTCAATGTCCTAAGGTAGAAAGATAGAGTATAGAAGACATTACCTGAAACAACGAACACTGACAAACCTGAAACACACTTAAACAAATATAAGAAATAACAGAACAAAATACTATGCTAAAAATAAAACCAAAAGACACAAGGATTCACAAACGAAGGCTCAAATCCAATCTAAGCTTTTTACGGCTTTCTGTAGTTGACCAATTTATACGACTCATGGAAGGATCAATTACAGGGGTGAAAGATTGTAGTTTGTCGATCAATTGTTCAGTAGTAGCAGCAGATATTATGATTTGTCGTGCCGAATATGTTAGAAATTCCTGTTCCACAGCTTGATCAAGAAAAGACAACAAATTATCATAAAAACCATTAACATTGAGCAAACCGATAGGTTTATGGTGAATGTGAAGTTGGGCCCAAGAGGAAATATGAAAGATCTCTTCCAATGTGCCCAGACCACCTGGTAAGGCAATGACGGCATCAGCATGGTTAAACATTGTATTCATTCGATCAAACATTGTGAAGACATGTAGTTCCTCTCCAATTGTTCTTCCAATGATGTCCCCTCTTGTTAAAGCTTCGGGGACGACCCCCAAAACTTGACTACCTCCTAAAAATACAGCTATTGCCACACCCCCCATTAACCCAAGGCTGCCTCCCCTATACACTAAATGAATCTTTTTCTCAGCTAGTACCTGACCAAGATGATTTGCTGCTTCTAAAAAAGCTATTTCCTTCCCAGGACTGGATCCACCGAAAACACAAATATTTTTTATGTGATAACTTGAGGAACCTGCCATTTCTACGCGCTTCTATATCTGTCTAATGTAAGGGTTGAGTAGAAATGAGGGGAAGGAAGAGAAGATTTTATTGATGCGGAATTAAAAATGCAATCATATCACCTATATGTAGGCCAGCTGGAGTCTCACACACTCTCTCTTTATTTATTTATTTATTTGAAAAAAAGCATGTGTATGTACAAGTAGTTGTGATTGTGGCTCACATCTTTCCTTGGTTTTATGTCCAAGAATGGCTTAAACGCCCTCTATGGGTCGGGGATAGGCTTCCCATCTAGTTTTCTTAAAAACTGGCAAACAGGGTCTTTTTTAGTCAGATTCCTAAGACTAAGTCGATCATGTTCTTTATGGAAATGGGGTCATAAGTCTTGAAATGCACAATGCACATCTTCACCAGGATATGTCTCTAAAGTCAATAGAAGATTATCTAAAGATTCCTTATGTTTTGAAATAAATCCTGACTTTTGACAATTTTCACAAGCTTTGCAGAATGCATGCGTGTCCTTGAACATGGTGGGCCAATAAAATCCATTTTGAAAGATTTTTGCAATGGTATTTTTTGACGAGAAATGACTCCCACATGCTTCAGAATGATAAAATTTAATGACACTACTTACCTCATTGTCCGCAATGCATCTTTGAAATATTTGATCAGGACAATGTTTGAATAAGTTAGGGTCATCCCAATAAAAGTTTCTCACTTCGTTCAAAAACTTTCCTTTATCTTCGATACTCCAATGAGTTGGCAAATCTCCTAAGGCAAGGAAATTGATATTTTTAGCAAACCAAGGCATTGAACTAAGAGAAAGTAAGGATTTGTCAGGAAAGTAATCATTGGTTGGTATGATGTCAGATATCGAATCTGTTGTCACTCTTGACAAAAGATTCGCATCAATATTTTCAATGCCTTTTTCATCTGTGATTTCTTCCTGAGAATAAGTCATTTGCAAATCTTCAAATTCATCAAACTCAGTATTACTCAAAGTAGATTCAAGTTGATCATAAACCAATTCTTCAATAAAATCTACTTCTTGTAAATCATTATCATCTCCAGGTTGTTTGCAAATGTTGAAAATATTCATCTTCAATGTCATGTTTCCAAAAGATAGCTTCATCAGTCCATTCCTACAATTAATCAATGCATTAAAAGTTGCAAGAAATGGACGCCCTAAAATAACAGGAAATGAATTACATGTTTCAACAGGTTGTGTGTCCAAGACAATAAAGTCCACAAGATAAATGAATTTATCAACTTGTACTAACACATCTTCAACTATTCCTCTAGGCACTTTTACAGATCTATCGGCAAGTAAAAGAGTCACAGAAGTTGGTTTTAACTCACCTAGATTGAGACTTTGAAAAACTGAATATGGAAGTAAATTCACATTAGCTCCAAGATCAAGTAAAGCTCTTTCAATTTTATGTTCTCTAATAAAGCATGAAATTGTAGGACAACCAGGGTCTTTATATTTCAATGCATTATTGTTCTGAAGAATGGCACTTACTTGTTCGGCTAAAAAGGCTTTCTTTTTCACATTCAGTTTTCTCTTCACAGTGCACAGATCTTTCAAAAATTTAGCATAAGAAGGAACCTGTTTAATAGCATCCAACAAAGGTATATTGATCCTTACCTGTTTGAAAGTTTCAAAGATTTCAGAGTTGTGATTGACTTTTCTTTGTTTGGTCATGGCATGAGGAAATGGAAGTGCTGGCGGGGAATCGGTCTTTTCTTTGTAATGATCAGATTCAACCCCTTCCTTACCCTTAGAGATTGATTCATCATCATTCTCACAAGGTTCAAGAATGGGTTTTTCAATAACCTTACCACTGCGAAGAGTGATGACTGATTTTACGTGATCCATGTGTTGGCTTCCCGAATTACTTGCATTCGCATTGTATTGCCCCTTTGGATTTTGTTGTGGTTGAGAAGGAAACTTACCTTTCTCTTGGAAACTGAGAGCAGATGTCAATTTTGCAAGAGTATCTTTAAAATCTGTCATGCTTTGAGCAAGTTGAGTGTTAATTGCCTCTTGCTTTTCCATAAATACATGCAATGTTTCCTCAAGATTTCTTCTAGGAGGTGGAGCATAAGGAGGTGCATATCCATGAGAATTTTGGAAATTATGGTGTGCTTGAAACGGTGGCTGTGAAGTTTGAGCATTATTGTTATCACTCTTCCAATTGAAATTTGGGTGATTTCTCCAACCAGGGTTGTATGTTTGTGAATATGGGTTATGGTTGGGCCTTTGAAAACTGTTTAATGCATGGGCTTGTTCATGGAGACATTATTTAAAAGAAGGCAATGTTGGACAGTCATTGGTTGAATGTTCGTTAGTTTCACAGATTTGACATGCAATGTCCTGAACAGATTTTAGTTGACCACTCTTTTTTAATTCTAGTGCCTCAACCTTTCTAGCTAAAGATGCAAACTTGGCTTGGATGTCATGATCATCCCTAAGGTTGTACATACCCCCACTAGATGTATGAGGTTGGGTTTTACTTGGTGCCTCATAAGTACCTGTGGTGTCCCAATTTTGTGCATTTTCAGCTAGCAAATCTAAGTACTCCATTGCTTCATTAGGGTCTTTATCCTCAAAAGTTCCATTGCACATCAATTCAACCATTTGCCTATCTCTAGGAGTTAACCCTTCATAAAAATGTGAAACTAATCTCCATGTTTCAAAACCATGATGGGGGCAAGTATTAAGCAAGTCTCGATACCTATCCCAACATTGATAAAATGTTTCTCCTGATTTTTGAGAGAAAGTAATGATTTGTCTTTTGAAAGAGTTTGTTATGTGGGATGGAAAAAACTTCTTTAAAAATTGTTGTTGCATTTCATCCCAAGCATGAATGGATCCAGGTCTCAAATTTTGTAGCCATGTTTTAACTTTATCTTTTAATGAAAAAGGAAAAAGCTTCAATCTAATGGTGTTCATGCTACAATTTGAGTCCTTATACGTGTTGCAAACCTCCTTAAATTCCCTTAAATGCAAGTATGGATTTTCTAAAACTAAGCCATGAAAAGATGGTAAAAGTTGAATAATGCCTGTCTTAAAATTAAAATGAGATGCATCAAGAGGAAAAACTATGCATGAGGGTGCACTTGTTCTTATGGGATTCATGTGGTCTCTAAGTGTTCTAACCTGAATATTCTCATTATTCTCATCATAAAGCGATTGGTTATCTTCTTCAACCATATTTTCTGAAAATGATGAGGATACCCTACAAAGTCTACCACTTAATGTACGTGACCAAACTCTCATGCACGTGTAAAAAGAGAATAAAAGGAAGAAGAAAACAAAAGAAAAAGAAACAACACCAAAGAAACAAAGTTAAATACAAGAAAAGTAAAAAGAGAAAATAAAATAAATACTATAATTTGTACAAGAATTTACCTCCCCGACAACGGCGCCAAAAACTTGACACGACCAAAAGATTGATGTCTTTTCCCAAGTGCAGGAGTGTCGAAGTAATAAATAACCCGGCAAAACCGGGGTCGAACCACAGGGAGGTTACTTATATAAATTATAAGCAACAATAATACTACAACAATAGTAACAACAACAACAACAATAATAATAGTGATAATAATAATAGTGAAGAAGAAGAGGAAGAAGTTGATGAGAACTTTGAGATGAATGATTAACGTAAGGATTAAACAATGATAACCACAAATGTCAAGGTTAGAGGATCCACTAATGGTATTTCAAACAAGTATAGTATAAACCCTTATTATTCAATTGGAAACCACACACAAGGAGGTTCCAATCAGATTATAAATTGTTAACATGATTACATTAGCTATCTTATTCGAATAATGCTAATACTTGTAAACGTTTTCAGGCATTCATGATTATAACTTATGTTAACAACAAATCAAGTTCCTTTCGTAGCTCAGGTGTCGGTTATACCATATAGTATAGGCTATGAAAGTGCCAAGTATTTGTTGTACCAAGTGTTATACAACATAAATCTAGATTAACCATTTAACAAGCAAAGTATTAAAAGTGAATAAGATAACAAATATAAAGCATGTTAGTATCCAACATTAAAGTCCATGTTGAGTTTATATTATACTTATCCTTACACCATTAGTGTAACCTTTTCACCTTAACATAATTAACTTAGCTAGACATAATGAAAGAAAGAAACATAAATAAACAAGATAAGAACATAAGTAAGATAAAAGTTAACTAAGTAAAGGAAAGGAAATGAAAGGCATAAACTTGATATTAATGAAAGCAAAGCATAAGCAATACAAAGAGAGAAAGCAAGAGCATGATCTTGATCTCAACACCAAGATGCCTAAATACATGGCAAATGCCTCCTTTTATAGGCTAAAATTCAGAACTATTGATTTGTTGACTAATTGATGAGTGGGTGGCCACATCTTGACTTGGTGACAATTCTTATCTTCTTGTCTGCCAAAAACGTCATTGATGACGTCATAATTTGAACAAACTTAAATCATGAAAGTTCTAGGAAATTGTCTCATCGTTCCAGGGAAAAAAGTTGAGATCATTTGGACTTCTAGAACTTGAGATATGGGTTGAACACTGAATAGTGTCTGGGCTGCAGGACAGATTCAGACTTCTTTGTTGTTGCTACAATTTGGACTTGAAAACAGCCTTTTTAAATCTTGGGCTTGCATGAAAGTTGTAGGCCTATGTCTTATCTTTCTATCCATATAAAATAGACTTAAATCCAAGAGCTTTAGCTCCAGATATGACCCAATTACCGAATAGTGTTCTAGTTTGGACTGCACCAGCATCTCTTTTCTAAGTTTGGCCATCTCTTTGTCCTTTCAATTTCAGTACTTTAACTCATCAATCAATTCTTTCATTTATGTGATAGGCCTGCATTTAAGATGAACATTTACCATAAATTAAAGGTATCTTATAGTATTAGATATGTTATTATAAAACATGCTTTAGTTAAGGAGTTATTGATACTTCAAGTGCAAAATGATGATATAAAACCTTGATAAAAATGCACTTTTAAGTACTAATCAGTCGGCCACAGAGTTTGGCCAACACCATCCCAAAACAGGGGTTGGGCCGATGTAGGCCCAACAAATCTTCTTTTCTTTTATGGGATTGGGCTAGACCTGACCCAACCATTTTGGTCTGGGCTAGAACTAGTCCGACCAAGTAAATAGTGGAGAGACTCTCCACTGTTCACATGTTACATGAACAGTGGAGAGTGGATTATAATTCACTCTCCATTGTTCACTAGCAAAATAGTGGAGAAGGAAGAAGAAGAAGAAATAGGAGGAGGAGGGGGGGGGGAGGGGGGGAGGCTGACTTGGCAGTGACATTGGTGGTGTTGGTGGTGCCGATGGCAAAACAACGGTGGTTCCAGGCGGCTGCAGCGAGAAGATGGCGGTTGCCACTGCAATTTCTTTTGCTTTTATGTGTAGAGGCATAAGCTTCTTCTTTTGTTTCTTCTTTTATTGTTTTTTTTTCATCCTTGTCTCTCCTGTTTTTTCTTCTGGTTATTCGTTATGTTCCTCTGCTCTTCTCTCATTTATGTTCTTTATTTTTTTCATCCTCTCTGTTTTCCTTCCTTTTTTTTTCTCTCTTTCCTTCTGTTTTTTCTGTCTATCTTTCATCTTCCCCCTTCTTGTCCCCCCCTTTTT
Source organism: Populus nigra (assembly GCF_951802175.1). Lineage (NCBI taxonomy): Eukaryota > Viridiplantae > Streptophyta > Magnoliopsida > Malpighiales > Salicaceae > Populus > Populus nigra. The sequence continues at coordinate 26,554,788 of NC_084852.1, read as the reverse complement.
TTTTTCCTTTCTATCTCCCTCTCTTTTCTATCCCCCTCTCACTACCTAGTGAGGGGGTATTTAAAAAGGGTAGGGGAAGAGGGAGCTACCCTACCCCTGTCCAGTTAGAAAGGGTAGGGTGGTTGGGGAGGCATTTGTGTTGCCACCCAGAGCCACCTACGGGGCTTGTTTCCTCTACCCCTTTCATCATAGTGGTAAGACATAAGGGGGTGTGGGTTGTGTCGGGGTTTTTGGGCAAGTGGAAGGGATTGAGAGAGAGAGAGGGAGATACACTGTAAAGAAGGGGAAGAAAAGCCTTATTCCCCTGCCTTTGTGTGTCTAGGGGAAAAAGATGGAAAAAAGTGCCATCGAAATGACATCGTTTGTAGCTTTTTTTTAATGAACAATTTTAAAGAAAAAGGCACCAAAAAGTTTTTGTTTTCAAATCAGTCCTTAATTTTTGATTTGTTCAATCAAGCCCTCAATTGAGATTTTGATTTTAAGAATCAATTCAATTTCATCCCTGTAAAATTCAAATGCCAGCCTTAAAGTTGGCCGTCTTTTTTCACTTTGGTCATTGGTTTTGAATTTATGAATTTGGACCCTTAATTGATCAACAAACTTCCAGTTTCTTTAATTTAGCCCCTAATTCAATCAATTTCAGCCCCTATATTAGCGTGCTTTTTCCAGTTTGGTCCTTGGTTTCAGATTTCTTTCATCAAGTCCCTAATTGCCCATCAAACTTTAATATTTACACAATTAAGCTCTTGATTTGACCAAATTAACTCTAAAAAATTGTAATTCCATCCCCAAACTTTAATTTCTTCCAATTAAAGCCTAAATTGACTTAGAAATCAATTTTTTTTTTACAATTATACCCTTTATAAACTCAATTAATCTTTCAAGAAAATCTAATTGATTCCTTAAACATCTGATTTTGGACTTTTCTTCCTCAAATTGAATTTTCTTTGTCAATAGGGCCTTTATTAGTCAAAAATATATATTGTTAAATTTCAGTCTTTGTGTTTTTGAACTTCCTCAACCAATCATTGGCCATTTTCTAGGCACCCCTGTATGTTCTTCTTAGTGCTATGTATTTTTTGGTTTTCTTTCGATAATGTTTTTTTAGTGTGGGGACCAAAAAATAGGTAACAACAAGAATAAAAATTGTTATTATCATGGATTTTTTTAAACTCAATTGGAGGGTTGAATTGGGGCATGGTTGGGGTCACAAGTGGGGTTGAATATTGACTCAGGTCAATGTAAGGATAAAAGTGATTACTATCATAATTTTAAAACCTGACTTGGGGGTCACCCTAGGACAAGGTTCGTGTCATGTATAGATACGGTCAACTCATGTTGTCGTGGGTCAACTTAGGTCAACATAAGAATAAAAATTATTATTATCATAGTTTTAGAACTCGATTTGAGGGTCGACGAGAGGCATGACCCAAGTCACGAGTGGTGTTAATCGTTGACCCGAGTCAATATAAGGATAAAAATTGTATTATTATAGTTTTAAAATACGAATTAATGGTTGACCTGGGCAAAGCTCGAGTCACATGTCGGGAGGGTCAACTCGAGTCAATCTGGGTTAACATAAAAATAAAAGTGGTTGTTATAATAGTTTTAAAACTCAATTCAAGAGTTAACTAGGGGAGGCCTGAGTCACTGATCAAGAGGGTAAACTAGGGTTGACCTAACTCAATGTAAGAATAAAAGTTGTTATTATCATAGTTTTAAAACCTAACTCAAGATTCAACTAGGGCAAGGTTCGAGTCACAAGTCAATAGAGTGAACTTGGGTTGACTAGAGTCAATGTATGGATAAAAGTGATTATTATAATAGTTTTAAAACTTGACTTGAGAGTTCATCAGAGGCAAGGTTTAGGTCACGAGTTAGGAAAGTCAAACTGATTGACCCTTAACAATTTAAAACTAATAAAAGCAACCTTGTTTTGACCACAAAAAAATTTCATAAAAATTCAACTGGTTCTTAACTCCTGTTTTATCCCAGGTCAACTTGGGAATTTAATTGAGTCTAGTCAAATCAATCATTCATCAATTTTTCTTAAACTCAATCCAGTCTAGACATTGGGTCAACTCGGTTTCGAGTCAACCCACATAGGCATTCATGGTTTTATAACTAAAGCTATTATAATATTATTAATTTCGACACTCAATATAAACTAAAGTAAAAAAATAATATGTACTTATTTTTATTGTCACACCCAACATCGCGACGACCTTTAAAAATTCAATTGGTGGAAAAGAACAGATTTCCGACATTTTGTTCTATGGGAAAAGGTTTTGTTTAAAGAGTCGCCACTTAATATTATGGTCACTAGGAACCCTAATTGGTCAATAAAGATTCTATAGTACAAGACTAGTTACGCAAAAGGAAAGATATTATCACCCTTTAAGCATCCAACCTGAGGTAGGTTGCATTATTGGTTTTGCCTTAAATTGCTACAGGGTTGTTTTCTTTTGTTTTATTCTATTGGTCATTCTATAATATTCCCGACTTTGGTGTTAATGAATACTCGTCTATGAATATTTCCAACTCTGGCATTAGTAAATATTGTATAACCCAAAAGTTATGGTATTCCTGACTCTAACATCAGTGAATAAATCCGTAAAATTTGAATTGAAAGAAAAGGAAGCTATTTTTTTATTTTTTATTTTTATGTTTTGTTTTAAAGAAAAAAAGCATTTCACAGTAAAAGTACACATATCAGATATACAACAAAGCCAACAAAACAACATAAAAAAAATACGAGAAACCCATAAATAAATCAACGAAGATCCCTAATTTTTTCTGGAATTTTCTAATATATAAAATGAGCTTGTTTGCCAAATATCAAAATGAAGGAAAATAAAATAAAGGGCAAAGACATAAGGGTGTGCTTTGCCCAACACACCTTTGGCCCAAAGGAAATTGGGCCAGTTGGGCTTGAGGCTCAGGCCCAGCCCAATCTCAATTGTTTTGTTTTTTGGGGTCCCAAGCTATTGACCAGGCTTGCTGAGGCAGCCTGCATGCATGAATTTTTTGTGCATGCTCTGCATAGTGCGAAAGTAATTATAATTACATTTAATATCTTATTTTTCAATGTGTTTTTTTTAGAAATTCATTAAAATAATATTTTTTTATTTTTAAAAAATAATTTTGACATCAACACATCAAAATAATCTAAAAACACCAAAAAAATTTAATTTAAAATAAAAAATATAATTTTTTTAAAATATTAACATAAATACAAATAAATTCTAAAACCGGATTTGGGTACAACTAAGAAGTGAGGTGTTGCTTGTTGCAATGGTGTGATAAAAGCTGAGAGGTAGCTAGATTGTTTAGAATTAGTTTATGGCATTCTTGACTTGACAATATCAACAATAGCCGCCGGAGCCTGCTCATTGCCCACATATATAATATTCAAATAAATAATATTTATGCAAATAAAAGTTCCTTTGACTCTCTCTCCCTCTCCCTCTCCCTCTCTCTTTTTACCTAAATAAACAGACCTTTCCATAATATTTGCTTGCTTGTGATTTTTTAAAAAATAAAAAACACTATTTTTGTTTTCAGTTAGTATCTAGGATTACAAACTTATACATAAGACGTATTCCCGCTATTAAATGAAAAGGTAGTTTGTTTTGTTTTTATATTGACATTAAAATGATTAGGTTTTTTATTTGATAAGATAAGGATCTCTATATTAAGAAGGACTTTTCTTTGACCATAAACAGACAAATGATTAAAAAAACACAGCAATACCTTAGTTTATATCAGACAAATAAACAATGCAGCTCACCTTATGTAAGGCATAATAGGGGTGCTAATAACTTCTCTTTACGCAACCAGTCCCCGTACCTGAATTTTGAGATCAGTTAGGGTTTCTAGTGACCAAAATACTAGGTGGCGACTCATTCCCTCTTTCTATTAATAAAGGACAAGAATTCCTTGTCATTTTCACCTATACCATTTCCTCATTCCATTCCTAATCGAGGAGGATGATCACCGTGACGCCGCACTCATGCAACATTTACTCTTTTGAAGAATGGTGTGGGCCCTCTTTCTTGAAATTGGACTTTTAGAAACTTTTGCCTTCATCAACCATTTCTCTAGAAGTATGTTTTACTCTTAACGAGGTTAAAGATGCAATTTAGGACTATGATAACAATAAAGTTGTTGGGCCTGATGGGGTCAACTTCTTTTTCATTAAGAAAGCATGAAACACAATTAGAAGTGACATCTTTAATATGGTTAATGACTTTTATTTGATTGGTTCCCTTCCTCAACACATCAATAATTCATTCATGACCTTCCTAAAGTTGCTAGCTCTAACAACATTAAAGACTACATATACATATGAGTTTCATTGGATGACTCTACAAGGTTATCTCAAAAGTGTCAGCTAACATACTTAAGGGTGTTATGTGACACGACCAAAAGATTGATGTCTTCTCCTAAGTGCAGGAGTATCGAAGTAATAAATAACCCGGCAAGATCAGAGTCGAACCACAAGAAGGTTAACCATATAATAATAATAATAATAATAATAATAATAATAATAATAATAAGTTGAAGAGAGCTTAGAGATGTGATATTGATATAAGGATTAAATAGTGATAAAAAAAATTATCAAGGTTAGAGGATCCACTAATGGTATTTCAAACAAGTATAGTATAAACTCTTATTACTCAACTGGAAACCACACACAAAGGAGGTTCCAATCGGATTATAAATTCTTAACATGATTACATTAGCTATCTTATTCGAATAATACTAATACTTGTAAATGTTGTCAGGTATTCATGATTATAACTTGTGTTAATAACAAATCAAGTTCCTTTCATAGCACAGGTGTCGGTTATACCATACAATTTGGGTTATGAAAGTACCAAGTATTTGTTGTACCAAGGGTTATATAACATAAATCTAGATTAATCATTTAACAAACAAAGTATTAAGAGTGAATAAGAGAACAAATACAAAACATGTTAGTATCAAACATTAAAATCCATGTTGAGTTGATATTATACTTATTCTTACACCATTAGTGTAAACTTTTCACCTTGACATAATAAACTTAGATAAACATAATGAAGAAGAGAAACATAAATAAACAAGATAAGAACATAAATAAGATATAAGTTAACTAAGTAAAGGAAAGGAAATGAAAAGCATACACAAGAGATTAATATAAATAAAACTTAAGCATTATAAAAATATAAAGAGAGAGAGCAAGAACATGATCTTGATATGAAAACCAAGATGCCTAAATGCATGGCAAATGCCTCCTTTTATAGGCCAAAATTTGAAACTATTAATTTGATGACTAATTGTTGAGTGGGTGGCCATATCTTAATTTGGTGACAATCCTTATCTTCTTGTCTGAATAAAACGTCATTGATAACATCAAAATTTAAACAGAATTAAATTATGAAAGTTCTAGGAAATTATCTTAGCTTTCCAAGAAAAAAACAATTGAGGTCATTTGAACTTCTAGAACTTGAGATATGGGCTGAATAATGAACAATGTCTGGGCTGTAGGATAGATTCAGACTTCTCCGTTGTTGCTACAATTTGGCGGCCTTTTTAAATCTTAGACTCCTCATGAAAGTTTTAGGCCTATGTCTTAGCTTTCCATCCATGTAAAACAGACCTAAATCCAAGATCTACAGCTCTAGATATGACCCAATGATCGAATAGTGTTCCAGTTTGGACTGAACCAGCATCTCTTTTCTAAGTTTGGCCCTCTCTTTGTCCTTTCAATTCCAGTACTTAAACTCATCAATAAATCTTTTCATTTATGTGACAGGCCTGCATTTAAGATTAACATTTACCATAAATTAAAGGTATCTTATGGTATCAGACTTGTTATTATAAAACATGCTTTAGTTAAGGAGTTATTGATACTTGAAGTGCAAAATGATGATATAAAACCTTGATAAAAATGCACTTTTAAGTACTAATCAAACCCCCCAACCAACTTATTACTTGTCCCTAGTAATCAAAGCGTTAAAATAGAAAAACAATTTGTAAATTCCACAAAGCAAGGCATTCATCATTCAACCTCCATTAATCTATCTAGATAAACAAACTCTCCTTAAATTTATATATCTGCTCAATACCTCTTAAACAAGATATTAATAAACCTTCCCTTTGTGCTCAATATATCAACACATAGTTATGGGGCTTTACTTGGAAGAAAACAAAATTTTTGTTCTAATGTTTAAGGTTAACTTCCTTGGGTTGAGATTATTATCTTTTTCTTCTTTTCTTCTTTTGCTTTTTATTTTGCTTTTTTTTTAATATATATACATATAACTTAAAACACAATGCATCTTTAACCCATGTAATGAGCTTTCGGCTAATGACTCCTGGACCAGTTAGTCTTAGGGCATTAGATGTTGAGACACTCCTACGAGCTTAGTAACTCGGGTTGCAGATACTGATATGTAGATAGTGCAATGTTTGATTCCTTTAAGCTTTTCTCCTTAACCCATGTAACAAGCGTTGGACCAATAGCTTCCAAGTTAGTTGACTTTAGGTATTAGATGTTAAAACACCCCTTCGGGCTTAATTGCTTAGGTTAGGGAGGCTATGAAACCAAACTTATCTATGTTTTTTATTATCATCATTTTGTTGTTTTTTTTCTGTTTTTGTTTTTTTGCAAATTATATATTATCCATTTCCCTTAGTTGTTACATTTAACAAAATAACATAAATAATGTAATGATCCAATCTGCTACCCACAATCATATGTTAAAGTGTGTGTGTGAAAATAAAGGTTTAAGAATACTTGTTAAATGAGTATATGAGCAGAATTAAATGATAACAATGTGAGAGTTTGGAAACCTGAATATTTTAAGAAGTATTCTGATAGACCTTGTTAAGAATGTTTACTAAGATGCATCTGAAGAGTCACTTTAACAAAAGAACTCCTTTACTCTGTCATCCTAATAACAATAGTTTTGCAAATGGTTAATGAAATAGAAAACACAGTTAGTTAATTTTTTTAAAATTACCCTTCCCCCCCAACCAAAATGAGACATTGTCCTCAATGTCCTAAGATAGAAATAACAAAACAAAATAATATGCTATTAATAAAACCAAAAGACACAAGGATTTACAAACGAAGACTCAAATCCAATTTAAGCTTTTTACGGCTTTCCTTAGTTGACCAATTTATACGACTCATGAAGGGATCAATTACAGGAATGAAATATTGTAGTTGGTCAATCAATTGTTTAGCAGTAGCAGTAGAGATTATGATTTGTCGTGCTGAAAATATTAGAAATTCCTGTTCCACAGCATGATCAAGAAAAGACAACAACTTATCATAATAACCATTAACATTTAACAAACCTATGTGTTTATGATGAATGTGCAGTTCGGCTCAAGAGGAAATATGAAAGATCTCTTTCAATATGCCCAGACCACCTGGTAAGGCAATGAAGCCATCAACATGGTTAAACATTGTATTCATTTGATTAGACAATGTGGAGACTTGTTGTTCCTCTCCAATTATTTTGCCAATGATGTTCCCTTTTGCTAAAGCTCTGGGGACGACCCCCAAAATTTAACTGCCTCCTAAAAATTCAGCTATTGACACCCCTTATTAACCCAAGGCTGCCTCTCCCATACACTAAATGAATCTTTCTCTCAGCTAGTACCTGACCAAGATGATTTGCTGATTCTAAAAATTCTTTTTCTTTCCCAAGACTAGATCCACCGAAAATACAAATATTTCTTATGTGATGACTTGAGGAACATGCCATTTCTACACACTTCTATATCTGTTGAATGTATGGGATGAGTAGAAATGAAGGGAAGAAAGAGAAGATTTTATAGATGAGAAATTGAAAATGCAATCATACCACCTATATGTAGGCCAGCTGGAATCTCATTCTCTCTCTCTCTCTCTCTTTTTATTTATTTATTTATTTTGAAAAAGCATGTGTATGTACATGTAGTTGTGATTGTGGCTCACATCTTCCCTTGGTTTTATGTCCAAGAATGACTTAAACGCCCTCTATGGATCGAGGATAGGCTTCCCATCCAATTTTCTTAAAAACTAGCAAACAAGGTCTTTTCTAATTAGATTTCCAAGATTATGTCGAGCATGTTCTTTATGGAATTGTGGCCATAAATCATGAATTGCACGATGCACATCTCCACTAGGATGCGTCTCAAGAGTTAATAGAAGATTATCTAAAGACCCCTTACTCAGGCCATCCTTAATGAATTGTATTTTATCTTCACGGTTTATAGATATTGTTGTTACTCATTTTCGGACCCCACGTGCTAGAGACGGTGTATACTTTTTTAAGCAGAGTATAGGAGTTTAGCTCATATTCGCCAGAAGATTGACAAAAGCACAGAAAGAAATATTTTGTGTTTTGAAACCTTGTTTGAGCTGTTTTTTGCTCTTTTTATCCTTCCCCTTTACTACCAAAATCATCAGGTTTTCTTAGGTTGACCAGGAGTCTTCATAATGCTAAATTCGTTTTTTATCTGGTCTTTAAGGTTGAATAAGTCCCTCAGAATTTGCATAATAAATTGGTTCTGCTGCTGTCGCAATTGTTTTGTTCCAGCTTAGGCTCTGATTCTGACTTGTTTTCGTTCGATATCTAACCATCCTAGGTATATTCTGTCACTCATGACATGTTGAAAATTGACCTACACCTTTATTAGGTCCTAGGGATCATTGTTCTTAGGGCAGATTCTCAATCAGATCTGGATGCTTAGCATTGTCAGATCAAGAACCTTTTTTACCAACTAGATTACTGCCAGTTTCTGTTCTATAAAACGATTTTATCTCACTTCGACTCCTTCATCAAAGTTGTAGTCCTAGACGCGTAGATGATTTTGGCTTTTGAATTGCTTGATTTCGATTTCAGAAGCTCAAGATATTCCTGTTTGAATATCTAACGTGAAGGGAGAGAATTCTGCCGCAAGAAGGATATTGACCCGAGTCTGCACTAAAAAAATTCTATTTTTGGCTTAGTTTTTGTGATTTTTGTTCTTAGTTCATACTCTCAGTCATATCAGGATTCTTGGCATTCGTCAGTTTTTGAGTCAGACCTGGAAATCCCTTTTGACCAACTAGATTACTGCCAGTTTCTGTTCTATAAAACGATTTTATCTCACCTCGACTCCTTCATCAAAATTGTAGTCCTAGACGCGTAGATGATTTTGGTTTTTGAATCGCTTGATTTCGATATCAGAAGCTCAAGATATTCCTGTTTGAATATCTAATGTGAAGGCAGAGAATTCTGCCGCGAGAAGGATATTGACCCGAGTCTGCACTAAAAAAAATTCTATTTTTGGCTTAGTCTTTGTGATTTTTGTTCTTAGTTCATACTCTCAGTCATATCAGGATTCTTGGCATTCATCAGTTTTTGAGTCAGACCTGGAAATCCCTTTTGACCAACTAGATTACTGCCAGTTTCTGTTCTATAAAACGATTTTATCTCACCTCGACTCCTTCATCAAAGTTGTAGTCCTAGACACGTAGATAAATTTAGGCTTTTGAATCGCTTGATTTCGATATCAGAAGCTCAAGATATTCCCGTTTGAATATCTAGTGTGAAAGCAGGGATTCCTGACCGCAAGAAGGATTTTTGCCCAAGTTCGCGGGACTGATTCGAAGGATTTTTTTTGGGCCAAGGACTGAATCGAAATGTGCTAAATTGCGGGATTGAATTGAAGAAGGACATTGAAAGCTGGAGAGGGGGGTTGGATCATCATAAATGACAAGATTTTTACCACACCGAATAAGGAAAATAGGACCTTGCAGCTGCACCCTCCAGCTGATTTCTTTCCTTTTTTGGCTGCAAATTCCTGCTGTTTTTCCTTTATCATCATGCCTGAATTTTGGAGCTGCAACCACGTTTTTTCTTGCCTCATTTGAAAGGGAGCAGCTGGCCCTATGGAAGGAAAGAAAATAGCCACACCCTCCTCTAAAACTGGAAAGAAATCAGACGTAAAGCACCAGCACAAAATCAGAATATTGCAGCTTCCTTTTTGCGTTTTTTTACTGCAAATCAGTAGGGATTTACGTCCTAGAATTAATGCATTAAATCTTTCCTAAATAGAGATATTCTAGACTATATATAAACCCCTCTAATGACCTAGCAAGGGGCGGCAGAAAGAGAGCAGAAAAATAGGAAAAGAGAGAAAAAAACACAGCAAAAGAGAGACAAAAAAACGCAAGATAGGCAGAGTAAAAAAAACACAGTAAATAGAGGGAGTTTCTTTCTTGCATTCGGGTGTTATTGTGAGGAAAGAGGAGAGAAGAAGACAAGACGGACAGGAGAGATTTGCTGCTAAACCTTGACAGCAACGTTCGTCTGGTTTTCCATTTCATCTTTTGCAAAAAACGTTGAGACCTGCAGGTATAAGTCTGAACTTTCTCCTCCTTTGCTGCTTTTAAATCTGTTGTGTTGACGTTTTGGAAACCAGTTTTATCTGTGCTCTGCACATTCGTTTTTAATTTTAGACTACAATGAACGCTTGCCTTTTGTTGTTCCTGACGTTTTAAAAACCTGTTTCTTTTTTTTTTCGTCTTTCCTTCGCTGGTTCATAAGGAACCATGGGAGGGGGGCTGTTGTTTCTTCATCATCAGCCCCCTTCTCTGTTCGTTCTTTTTTCCTGCTTTTTGAGAGATTAGCCGGCCATGGTTTTGTTTTTCCTATATACATGAATAGAGCATTTTTTTTTCTTTCTTTCTTTCTTGCTGTCTGCGTGGGGAGTTAAAGCAGGTTTTAGTTTTGTCAAAGAAAGGGGTTTTGTGGGTATGAACACTGTCACTAAAATGGGTTTATGGGGATGAACACTGTCACTAAATTCTGTTGTATTTCTCTCCTGTTATTTTTTTTTAGTTGCTTTAAGCTTTCTTGTAAATTTTAGAATATATGTGACGATTGGTTTCCTTTTATCGATTCTTGTATTTAATTGTGATGCTTGTGGTTTTTTTAAAAAAAATGTTTTCTTGTGTGTTGCATACGGCCAATACCCTAACATATTTTGAACGTTTTTTTATAAACAAAAAATATTGGAAGTTTTTTTTTTAAAATGTGTTTTCGCATGGATTTCTTAAACACCAAAAATTGTTTTCTTGCATTTATGGATTTTACAACATGTTTGTAAAACTCCAAAGGGTATTGGCCAATATTCCAAAAAATATAAAAATCTTATTTTGGTGGGAATTCATCTATTATTCACCACTAATGTTTGGATAAAGAAATCCTTAAAGGACGAATATCCAAAATATTATTGGGAGTAATAAATCCGCACAAATCCTTGAAAGAAGCCTTGATTATAATCGAGGACATTTCAATTTTTTACTCCACGGTTTACAACACTAAGACAAAAAAATAGGTTTTTAAAGCACCCAAGATTTCTAAATTTTTGTCCCTCCTCCTTGCGATTTACGAGTCGCAAACTCTTGAAAAACTAAGGGGAAAATGAGCTTTTAAAGCACATGGAACTTCCTTGGATTTCTATCCTAATAATTTTAGTTTGAATCAAAACCTAGAAAACTGATGGGATTAGAAAACACCAACACCATAGCAATTATAAGACAAACCAAACACCAAGCAGCTTACCTTAGGTAGGGCGTACTAGGGGTGCTAATACCTTCCCTTTACGCAACCAGTCCCTTGCCTTAGAATCTCTGAAAGACCAGTTAGGTTTCCTAGTGACCATAATACTAGGTGGCGACTCCCTTATTCACAACAAAACAAAAGACCCCGAAATCAATCGAGGGTTCGCCGCGACGCCGCGCTCCGCTCGCGAGGGTGCGACAGATATCATTCCTAAAGAACGACATGTTGCATTACAAGTCCATCTGGCACATCTGTGACAGACTTTCAATCTTTTTGCATGACGTTTCTTTGCAAAAGTGCTTTTACCTGTCCCAAGTATGTCTAAAATGAAAGAATTAGAGGACTCACCTGATAATTGGACCTTCGCTTCAATGAGCCAGCGAATATCTTCAGGAATTCGATGATTCATTAACAACCTCAATCTTGCACACCTAACACAGTAAATTTTTGCAATCACATTTGGAGGCAAAGCGGGAAAATACTTTTTCAATTTTTCAAGAGTGGTGTCAATTTTCAAATGAGAATTGGAGAAGAGATTCAAAGAAGGGAGAAAGAGCAAAGAATTGCACAAATATATATACAAATATCAGCTATTATGGGAAACTGAAAGAACCGACTTAAGTCACGGAGTACCGTTATCCGCCATTTGACCAGGGTGAGAGAGACTAGCAAAACAAAATTCACACCAAATCGAAACATAAAACAATGTGAGAAAAAGAATCAATCTTTATATACAGGATTACTCAATTCAATAGAATCATTTTCAACTGAACAATTATCAAAGTAAACTTTCAAACGATATCCATTTACCTTGAAAACATTGCCATTTTTTGGATTCTTGGTATCACAGGCCCCATATGGATACACATGTTTTACAATAAAAGGATCGCTCCATCTTGATCTTAGTTTTTCAGGAAATAAATGGAGTTAAGAATTATAAAGCAAGACTTTTTGACCAACATTAAATGTTTTTCTTAGTATTTTCTTCTCATGAATTTCTTTGATTCTTGCTTTATGAATTCTTGAATTTTCATATGTATCATTTCTTATTTCCTCAAGCTCATTTATTTGTAATTTTCGCAGCTGACTAGCATCATCAAGGTTAGAATTGAAAGCTTTAATAGCCCAATAAGCTTTATGTTCAAGTTCTACAGGTAAGTGACAAGGTTTTCCATAGACTAGTCTATAAGGTGACATACCTAATATGTTTTATAAGCAGTTCGATAAACCCAAAGTGCATCATTAAGTCTTAAAGACCAGTCTTTCCTATTAGGGTTCACTGTTTTCTCCAAGATCTGTTTGAACTACCTATTAGCAAGCTCTACTTGTCCACTGGTCTAATAGTGATAAGGGGTGTCAACTTTGTGTGTGATTCCATATTTCTTCATTAAAGACTCGAATGACTTGCTGTAGAAATGTGTTCCACCATCACTTATCATGGCTCGAGGGATTCCAAATCGACTCAAAATATTTTCTTTCAAAAACTTTATCACTGTTTTGTGATAATTGTTTCGACTTGGAATTGCCTCTATCCATTTTGAAACATAATCTACTATGACTAATATGTACAAGAAACCAAATGATGGAGGAAATGGACCCATGAAATCTATACCTCAACAGTCAAAGATCTCAATGACAAGAATAGGATTTAAAGGCATCATGTGATATTTTGAAATAGATCCCAACTTTTGACAATTTTCACAAGTCTTGCAGAATGCATGTGAGTCCTTGAACATGGTGGGCTAGTAAAATCCACTTTGTAAGATTTTTACAGTTGTCTTTCTTGATGAGAAATGGCCCCCACATGCTTTAAAATGATAAAATTTAATGACCCTACTTACCTCATTGTCAGGAATGCATCTTCGAAATATTTGATCAGGACAATATTTGAATAAATAAGGGTCATCCCAATAAAAGTTCTTCACTTCATTCAAGAACTTTCTTTTATCTTGAGTACTCTAATGAGCTGGCAATTGTCCTGAAACAAGAAAATTGACAATATTAGCAAACCAAGGCATTGTAGAGACAAAAAGTAAATATTCATCAGGAAAGTAGTTATCGATTGGTGTGATGTCAGATTTTGAATTTGTTGTCAATCTTGACAAATGATCTGTGACAATATTTTTGGTGCCTTTCTTGTCTTTGATTGTGATATCAAATTCTTGAAGTAACAAAATCCACCGTACCAATCTAGCTTTAGAATCTTTCTTAGAAAGAAGATATTTTAAAGCTGCATGATCACTAAAAAAAACAACAGGTGAGCCAACAAGATAAGACTTGAATTTTTCATAAGCAAATACTACTGCAAGTAATTCTTTTTTAGTGGTGGTGTAATTCATTTATGCACTATTCAAAGTTTTACTTGCATAGTAAATTACATAAGGTTTCTTATCTTTTCTTTGTCCCAAGACATCACCCACGGCATAATCACTAGCGTCACACATTATTTCAAAAGGTAATGACCAATCAGGAGGTTGAATGATAGGAGCAGAAGTAAGCAAGTTTATAAGTTTAACAAAGGCTTCTTCACAATGTTCAGTCCATTCAAAAATATTATCCTTTGTTAGAAGGTTACTCAAGGGCTTAGATATTACACTAAAATCTTTGATGAACTTTCTATAAAAACAAGCATGTCCTAAGAATGATCTAACATCTTTAATAGATTTTGGTGTTGGCAAGTTAGCAATTAACTCGGTTTTAGATTTGTCAACCTCAATTCCTTTCGATGAAACAATGTGACCAAGTACAATGTCATTTGTTACCATAAAGTGATATTTTTTCCAATTCAGTACAAGATTCTTCTTTTCACACCTGCTCAAAATCTTTTCTAAGTTAGTCTAACAATCATCAAATGAATTACCAAAAATAAAAAAATCATCCATATAAATTTCAAGAAAACATTCAACCATATCACTAAATATACTGAGGAGGGTCCAATAATCATAGGAGGCACAAAATCTGGTAATATTCATGGTTACAGCTAGGCTTCAGTTGGCAATTGTTTGAAATGGTCAGTTTCCTTGATAACAATAAGGCTGATGGTTTCACAAAACAAAGTGCGACATTTGGTTTATCCAATACATTTGTATTTGTTTATACTATAATCTATTTCTTTAAAAAAACTTTTGAGAGTCAAATATTACGTTTTCTTTCTGAAAAAAATAATATTAAACGAACCATAATGAATGTTGGTGCAGAAGAATTGTATTATTATTAAACGAATCATAATCAATAATCGAATGAGAAAACGATACAACAGTAAAATAATCAAATTAAATTCTAAAACCATAATTAAACAAAAGAAAGGAAAACTAGAACCATGAATTTTTATTCTTAACCACAGCCTTGAATGAATGAAGTGGTGACCAAATTCTGTTGAATTAATGCTGAGAGCTCTATCTTTCAGCCGTGAAAGCCCAATTTGCAGATGCTAACAACTTTGACTTCAAATCCTGCCGAAGGCATTCAGGCATTTCTTGGCCTTTTAGCATCCCGAACCAAACTATCTTCAATCTTCGACGTTTCATTAGAAGTAATCAGAGGATACGTATGTGGAATAGGACTGTGGGAGTCTCTTCTAAGAAACTGCTTGAACCACTTGACTGATTTTTTAGGATATCGTTTCAAATCATTTTTGTAATCAACGTAGTAGAGGCCGAACCTCACAGCATAACCACTTCCCCATTCGAAATTGTCCATCAAAGACCAAGCAAAAAATCCCTTAACATCAACACCATGCTCACTGCAATAAATAAATATTGAATCCCAGTAAGATGGATCTGGTAACTTAATAATATAATTGTTGCTATGGATTAAAAAACTCATTATCAATGATCATTTGTTAATAAATGCTCAAAATTAACTCACTTGATGGATCTCAAGACATTCTTAAGGTGGTCTTTGTAAGATTTTTCTCTTATGGGATCATTAAGAGCTTCCTTTAGTGATGAAGCATTGTTATTTACGTCATCAACCCCTGAAAAAAAATCAATAAAAAAAACATTAAGAACATATATATATACTTAGTGTTAGAGAAGTACTAAGAAACTTAAATGTAGCATAATGTATGATCGTTCATTTCAACCATACCATTCTCAGTAATGTAAATTGTTGGGTTCCCTTTATAGATCTTTGGTGTAATTCAAAAGCCTGCTGATGCCTTCGGGATAAATATAAAGCCATTTTACACCAGCCTGTGGACCTATTGGGATTCCATTTCTCTCTCCTACAAAATTAAGAAATAACAAAGTAAATTAATAATTGATAATTGATAAAACATCATCTAATTGAAAAAAAAAGATGAATAATAAAGAAAAGATATAGATCATTGGGCTACCTGTCCAATTAGCACGAGCATCTGACATGAATCCAACACTCTGATAATTTGCATCGATGTTTTGAGCATAATATGTTGTGTAGTAATTAATTCCAATAAAATCATACGATCCCTTCAACATCTTAGATTCCTCGGCAGTGAACTTGGGCAATCTTCCACCAACAAAGTCATGCATGTTACGTGGATAGTCACCATTAGTTAAAGGATCCATGAACCTGCCACCATGAAGAAAAACACTGATTACCTTCTGTTTATACATACATATCAGGTCTTCTCTAGCTGAATTCAGAATTCAGAAAGTACTTTTGAATTCAGAAAGTACTTTTGAATTTGATATATATAAAAAAATACTAACCAACCAAGCATGAAGTCGAGGCTTCTTTTGGTTGCATTTTGATCATCTTCACTGTTTGAGTAAGGTTCAAACCAATGAGAAACAAGTGTTATCCCAATCTGTCCACCTTGACATGACTGATATTTTTCCTTGTATAGTTTCACTGCCGCAGCATGAGCAAGCAACAAATGATGGCTAACCGTATACACTTCAGTGGCGCCAGTGTTTAAGGATCGGTGTTGATCATTTACAACGACAGAAATCCTACCCGGTGCCATCGTGCCCATGTCATAACCTTGAACACTGAACATCCATGGCTCGTTCAAAGTAATCCACTTCTTCACTCGGTCTCCAAACTTTTGGAAACAAAGGTCGACAAAGTCTCGGAAATCATTTCTGGAAATCAATGTTTCATGTGAGAAAATTTATAGGAATGTTTTGAATTTTAGAGAAGCATATGTCCACAAATTAAGTCTCCAAAATGACAGATTAGATTATAATATTTCGAAGCTACAACAAGTTTGAATATTTGAAGCATAATTAACGAAAGGTTGCTACTTACACAATGTTAGGGCTTAAGAAACCACCATATTTATCTTCTAAAGCTTGTGGAGTATCCCAGTGAAAGAGAGTAACGTAAGGCTGCAAACCTATATATCACAAAACACTATATAATCAGATGGAGCGCACAAGATAAACCTTTTGTTGTATAAGAATTTTCGCATGAATTTTTGGCAAAATAGTATGATTAATTGAAGGGAAGGGAAAGGTTATAACCATTCTTCAGGAGGTCATCAATGAGATCGTTATAAAACTTGATGCCTTCTTCGTTTACTCCAGCACTTAATCTGCCATCTGCATTTTCCAAAAAAAAAAAAAATTCCAATGGAAAGCTATTATATATCAAATGGAAATTCACTCAGTCAAAACAGATGTCAAAGTCAAATCCTGAAAGCATCCATAACCAAAATTTAAAAAATAAAATAAAAAAACTTACGTGGTAATACTCTAGACCAAGAAATGGAGAATCGGAAAGCATCCATTCCCATTTCTTTCATTCTTTGCACATCTTCCTGTAACATTTATCGATTTTTTTTTAAGAACAATTACACTAAATTAATCAGAATATAGTTATTTACATCATATAGATAACCACAACCAAAATATGATGAAGAACTCCCATACCTTATAGCGATGGTAGAAATCAACAGCTACATTTCCGTTGCTATGATCGTTTATTCTCTCTGCAAACGTTGAAAAGTTAATAATGGTGGTTTTCTTAGGTCATTAACATAATTCTATTCAACTTTTAGCGAGGGAAATACAAATTTTAATGAGAGAGATTGGTACCTGTATGTTCCTCAGTGAAAGTGTCCCATATAGCTGGTCCTCTACCATGTTTGTTTGTTTCACCTTCATACTGCATATCATAATAAAATAATAACGAAAAATTAATTAACATAACTAGTATATTTTAAATAATGTTCTGTTGTCCCCTCCTAATTACTGCACTAGAAGCAGCAAAATTTAGAGTATGTACCTGGTAAGCTGATGAGGATGTTCCGAAAACAAAATCATCTGGGAAAGAATAACGGCTGAAGTCATCAATGCTTCCCATTGCAGTCTAGGTATTGAAGCTGGCACTTAGATAAATAGGATTAATAGATATTATAAAGGCTTGGGCTTGGTGTGTGAAACAGAGGTTTGTTCAGGTACAAAAGAATGTAACGCAAGTTTGTAAATGAGGCAGAGATTCTGTGCTTTTCCTCGATAGGAGAGATGGTGGTGAGTTACAGAGCTCTAGAATGTATGAAGATGTAGAGATTTGATGCAAGATGGCATGGATGGAGCGACCATTTTATAGGCACTAGCTCCCAGCGTGTACAAGCAGCATTTTCTTGACTTTTTCTTCTTCTTTTTTTTAGTTTAAATTAAGAATTAATTTCTTTGACTTTGACAAAGTTATCTCATAGTGCTTCTCTTTTTCTCCATTTTTTTTATTGTCCTTCTGAGAACGCATTACTTCATAATTTCTAAGAAGTTTCAAGTAATCAAAATCAAGAAGTTTCAAATAATCAAAATAAGTTGGAAAAATTTCAAATAAGATGGCATTTGAAGGTATTTGAGGAAAAAAAAGACGGGTAAAATCAAGCAGCTTCTGTAGGGTCGCATGACAATAGACTCTTCGTTTTCACCCATCCACTCGGGGGTGGCTTCCTAAAATCTTTCCTATTCAACTTTTCCACGAAGACAATAGATTAGTTCCCCCAAATAAAAATTATATTAAAAAAATTTCTCAAAGAAAAACATTTCGCAATTAGATCTTGAGCATATTCTTGACCATTTTACGTCTATACCTCCTTGTAACATCATTAGTAATTAATATTGATATCATGACAAATCATGATATTGTTAGTATGATATGTGATACGTGTACGGCATCGCGATAATCATCTTTTTAGATCGGAAATGGTGTGAATGGAAAGGACAAGAAATTAAGAGTCGTCATCTAATATTTTGGTCACTAAAAATTCTAATTGGTCTTAGAGTACTTCGAGTAAGGAGACTAATTGCGTAAAGAGAAGGTATTGATTAGTACTCCGAATACGCTTTATTTGTGGTAAGTTGTATTGTTTATTTGTATGATATAAACTAAGAAAATATTATATTATCTAACTATTAATCTGTTTATGGTCGAAGAAAAGTCTTCCTTGTAAGAAAAAAATGATATTCTATTAATATTTTGGTTTCTAGAAACCTTAACTCGTCTCAAAGTTCGAGTAAGGTGATTGATTGCATAAATAAAATGTATTAATACTCTTAAATGTATTATCTGTAATAAACTGTATTATTTATTTATTAAATATATACTAAGAAAATATTATATTTTCTAATCATAAATATATTTATAATCAAAGAAAATAAATGATATTGCATTGATGAGCTTGTGGATTTTATTGATTGAAAACTCTAGATGACGTAATTCTTAGGATCTACTCCATGGTCAGGACAATAATTCAATCATGAGCTGTGAGGTAACTACTCTTATTATTATACGAAGAATGAAGTGTATTCTGACGTTGACAAAAGTACCTCATAAATACTTTCAAGGTTAATCTTGTCTGGATAAGTTTCCTTTGACTTTTATTGCACACGTTGTCTCCAGCATCTTATGCCTATCTCTTTCATTTATTAAGTTATTTACTTAATTAATTAATTGATTAAGCATTGTCATCTTAAAACTAATGACACTCTAATTTACAAAGCAAAATGCGTTGAGATATTGTTTGTTAAAAAACCATTGTAGCATTTTCCATTGGTCATCGATTTCGAGCATTCAACTAGTTGAGACTGAATCTTGTCATAAAGCTCCCTTGGCACTGGAGGACATCCGTCGTAATTTCTTTGTACTTTCAAGCTCTGACATTATCCGTAGGACCACTTTCGACAGCGACCTGCAGGGTAGACGAATCGCTATCGTAGCTTGAATTCAATGTCCCATCTCTAGATTCGATCACATAACTTTCAAACAAAGACCCTCCATCGTAATTAAATTCTGCTGAATTCTACTTTCAAATTAATCCAGCAGCCACATCCCAATTGAATGTGTTTTTTATAATCTTTGGTCATAGCCAAATTAAAAGCAGGTAAAACATGAGATTGGTATTGTAGAGTTTTTTTTGGCACGTATGGGGTTTTATAGTAAATCCGTTAAATATTACACAATCGAATCCACATATAGTATATAAATTCAAGGTTGTGTTAGTGTCATTATTGTTAGTGTGAATTCTTGTTGGAGATATTTATCTATACACAGGATCGAAAATACAAATAATCTTTCAGTTTAATTTGAAAGAGTTTAGGAGAAGTCAAATATTTATATACTAATCTTTCAATCCTTCTATTTTCTTCACTCGCTTTCTTTGATTATATACAGCTCACGGCTGGGATGACTGAACTCTATTAATTGATAATGAAGATGAAATCACAAATGAATAATACATGTACTTCTTTTTATTGATCCCACGATCCCAATGAAGACCCACCTCATCCTTCTCCTCCTCCTTCAGCACCTCTATTCTAGATTAATATTATTTGAACTTCTAAATTTTTAAATTTATTATAAATATTTTATTTTTATATTATTTTTATTTATTTATATTATTTTGTACTTTTGTTTAATAGATTTTTTTTAAAGTTATATATATTTTTAAATTATTACTGACGGTGTTACCGACATATTTAGTATATTAGTATATTCTAGAGAGTTTGAAAAGAATTACCGCAAATATCACTTCCACTACTTAATCACCGACAAAATTACATATGATCTTTTTGTCGATTATATGTCAAATTTACCAAGAAAAATACCGATAGAAATAATTTCATCTCTACTTCTGTCGGTATATACCGATTGTATTGTCGACGGATTATATAGGTTTTTTGAAAAAGTTCAACAGTGTGATGACGCAAATTTTTTTCAGACGATTTTACCGATGGAATGGTCGAGGGATTCAAACCAGGATCTTCGTATAGTGACGTTGCATAGTCAATGGTGGACTCATCGACGGGTATACCGACGGAAAATGTTCATCGGTGATTCCATCGGTAGTCGCCAGTATATACCACTCTGCTAACACTCTCTTCCTTTATTTCTCCTTCTTCTTCCCCATCCCAACTCTTCCATCCCAAACTGTAGCCAAACACCCATGTCCATGATCGACAATATAGGAGCGGCGTCAAAGGACACCCCGCCTACGCTAAGCCTTAGAACAGACATATCAAAAGAACAAGTTATTTAAAAATATATAGCATTTCATAATTTTAAAAAATATTATATTATTCAAAACCAATGAAACCAAATAATAGTTCAAAACTTCTCATTAGTAATTAAAACAAAAACAATAATCCATAATACTCATTACATTGTCAAAATCCAAACTTAATTAAAATAAGATAACTGTGGAATATCTAAGACATTGAATCAAATCCAAGCTTTCCTCTTCCTTTTCTTCTCCAACCCCCTTGTCATAGCCATTTGGATGCAGAATAAATTGTGCATGCAAATGAAAAAATGCCATTAACAAGTTTGGCTATGCATATTTTCTAAAGAGAGATAAAAATCATTTTTATCATGATTTAAAAAATACAAAATGGATATCATAACTGATTTATGATTATCTATTAGGGTTTGATCAAAATACAAAATATCCCATTATAATTAGTTTGTCATTCGGAATGCTATGACTTAGCTTTATCCAAGAAATAAACAAGTTCGGCCATTAGAATGGTCAATATTTAACCCAATAAGGTAGAGACTTCCTCATGAAGGGAGATTTACATTGAACCTTAGATAAGACCAACGAATAGAAATGTGACTTAGAATAACAATTAAATAACAATACAACTTATCTTAGGTAGGGTGCGCTTGGTGTGATACGTCTTCCCCTTGCACAACCAGTCTCTCACCTGAACTCTTGCAGACCATTAGGTTTTCTAGTAACCATAATAGTAGGTGGCGACTACTGAACCTTATAATCATAATTTTATGATTAAATTCAAAACCCCTTTCCAACACACTTAGGAGACATATCCGCCAATTGACGTCGTGCACGCCACAACAATAGGCTTCTTGTGTTTGTTGTTTCTCTTTCTCCAACTTGGCATGGCATTGTTTCGACTTTCTCCACAAGAAAAAGCATAGCCATTCCACTTAAGTCAACCATTTGGTTCAAGGTAGGTTATGACACTAACATTTGGTCTTAGATCAATTCTTGGCTAGGTACTCCAACTCCTCTTCATAATTTATTTCCTAGACTATTTAATCTTTCTTTACAGCAATCAATTCGCCTTGCAAATGTGTATAACCTAATTGATAATTCAGTCATCTTGACTTGGAGGAGGAATCTGAGGTCTCATGAGCTTTGTATGCGAGAAAATTTAATTGCAGAGGTGGAGCGTGGTTTAGTGCTTTCTATAGGTGAAGAAAGTAAGGTATGAAAATTTGATAGTTCCAACACTTATTCAGTGTTGCAAATTTCTAGATAACCTATATGGTTCAGGGACTCCTTCTTTTTTTGTTTTGCTTTGGAAAGGTTTTGCACCTCCTAAAATTGATGTGTTTATATGGTTCCTGCTTAAAGGTAGTCTCAACACTAGGGGATTTTTAGCTAGGAGGGGGTTTGTTAATTATGAGGATGCTCGTTTTCCTTTTTATTGTGAGGAGATTGGGACTAGTAATCATCTATTTCATCACTGTACTATTACGTGGAATTTTTAGGGTAGATTCATGCATTGGTTTGGGTGTTTAAGTTGTCTATCTAGGGACCCTGAACAAAATCTTCAAGAATGGTACAGGCCGGTCAGAGACAGTTTACAGTCTCTCCACTTTCTTTCAGATTGGTATTCATCACCGTCTGATATGCCCTCATACTCACAAACAAAATGGAATAGTAGAAAGACGTCATAGGCATATTGTGGAAACCAGCCTTACTCTTCTAGGCCAATGTAAAGCTCCGTTTTGTTTTTGGAATTATGCGCTTGACACTTCAGTTTATCTCATTAATCGCATGCCTACTCTTGTTCTTGATAATCAATCCCTATTTGATTGTTTGTTTCAATGGTCTCCTGATTATCATTTTTTGCGTACTTTTGGATGTCTATGTTTTCCTTTTTTTGCGTCCCTATAATAATCATAAATTGGATTTTTGGTCTTCTCCATGTGTGTTTTTTTTTCTACAGTTCCTCTCACCTTGGTTATCGATGTTTTGACATTGAATCTCATCGCATGTATATCTCCCGTCATGTCTGTTTTCATGAACATGTTTTCATGAACAGATTGCACAAGTCTCCACTAAAACCCACACACCATCTCCAATTACCATCCTCCCAAATTTAACCCACTCCCAATTGTTCATCGCTCAAACCACACCCCATCCCGTCTCTGCTTCTGCCCTGCCCTCACTTCCTACCCAAACACCACAGCCTCCACCTTTCCCTTGTCGTTCACCACATGCATCTTTATCTCACCATACTGTTGCAGGTACAGGTTGCAGCTCAGTGTTCCCTACTCTCCAGCACGATGTCTTTGATAGTAGTGGGACATCCTCTGGTTCCTTCTCTACTTCTTTTTATTCTGCCAGTCACCCGGTTTGTCCTTTGCTACAGTTGATAGAGCTGCCACCCGGGTATTGCTCTCTCCTTCCTCTGAACCTGTTGCCGTTTCTAATGCAGATAAATATGTTGCTTGGCATGATGCTATGTGTGATGAGATCAAGGCTTTACGATCCAATCACACTTGGTCCCTAGTGCCCTTTCATCCTTCGATGAATGTTGTGGGCAGCCGATGGGTATATCACATCAAACATCATGTTGATGGCAGCATTGAACATTATAAAGCTCATCTAGTTGTTAGAGGCTTTACTCAACAGGAAGGCATTGATTATTCTGAAACTTTCAGCCCAGTTATTAAACAGACCACCATCCGATTAGTCTTTTCAATTGCAGATTCCCGTAATTGGAAGATTCATCAGCTTGATATTCATAATGCTTTTCTCAATGGTGTTCTTACTGAAGAGGTTTGCATGCAACAACCTCCAGGTTTTGTTGACCCTACTCTTCCATCTCATGTGTGTAGATTGCACAAGTCGCTATATGATTTAAAACAGGCACCAAGAGCATGGTACACTCATCTGAGTGATTTTTTACTCTCTATTGGTTTCCTTGGCTCAAAGGTTGACACCTCCCTGTTTATCTTATCTGATGGCAGTAATATCTTTTATCTCCTCGTCTATGTTGATGATATTCTGCTTACAGGCAGCAACTCTGCCATGCTTCATCGCCTAGTCCAGTTACTAAGCTCTGAATTCAAGCTTCGTGACTTAGGTGATATTCACTACTTTCTGGGTATTGAAGTTCAGTCTACAAGTATGGGTCTGATGTTGCGCCAACACAAATATATTCTTGACATCCTCACTCGGGCTGGTATGACTTCTTACAAACCTGTTGATACTCTAGTTTCTCCTTCTAAGCTTGTTATACAGCCGGATCATCCATTCTCTGATCCCACACGATTTCTTCAAATTATGGGTGCTCTTCAGTATCTTATATTGACTCCTCTAGATATATGCTTTGCTATTAACAGAGTCTATCAGTACATGCATGCTATACATTTTATTATAGTCAGGATATTATTCTTCTATGCAAAGGCTTTTATTGATCTATCTAGTTAGTTTGCAATCGACTTATCTTCGAGTCCAAGGTCTATAATTGGGATATGATTTTTGATCTTACCTTACATTTGGCCTTTTGGCTGAAATCCTCAGTTAGAAACTTTAGTTACATAGGTTTTGATCAGATTAGAAGTCTTTAATGTACTTTGAACAAGACTAATTAGTTTGATTTTTCTTTTTTTGCTCCTTCTTTTAGATACTTATATTGTAAGTTTTTATTCCTTCAGTCACTATCTTCTTGGATGGTGCTCCTTTAATTTAATTCTACTCGATTACTATAAAGAAATAAATTAAAGATACACCTATATATTTTATACAACTCCTATTTATAATCCTCGTATATGGAGTAATGCATGGTGTCGCACGTGTGCGACATCGCGAAGATCGTTCTCCACACTCAATTGTGTGTATCTGAAAAATATGGAGAGACAAGGAATTCTTGTCTCTAATCAGTGTAAAATAGAATGGGAGTCGCCACCTAATATTCTGGTAACTAGGAACCCTAACTGGTCTCAGAGATCGGGTACGGAGACTGGTTACGTAAAGGAAAGGTATTAGCACCCCAAATACGTCCTACCTAAGGTAAGCTGCATTGTCTTATTTGTCTGATCAAAATCTAAGGTTTGGTCGCGTTTTCTAATTGTTGCAGCGAAACTAGCAGGGGAAGAAGATGGCAGGAGGCTGAGGAAGAATGACGGTGGCAGTGTTGGGGATGGTGGCAGTGCTGGTGTTGCTCCTGCGGTGGACGTTGTTTCATAGCTGAGGGAGCAGAAATGGTGGCTGGTAAGGAAGGTAGTTTTCTTCTCTGTGTAGAGGCGTAAGCCTCTTTTTTTTGTTGCTCTTCCCTTCTCCAAAAATGCCCACCCCTAAAAGCTGTCGTTGGTTTCTACCCCTCTGGTTTTTATATGCAAGCGGAGAGAGAGTCCCCACTGCCTTGTTCCATCAGGCATGGCGCAGCAGGGAAACAGGGTTACCTTACCTCTGCAGGGTAAGGTGGCCGGCTGTATACAGGGCATGACGCCCCTTTCTTGGCAGGGTATGGTTGTGTGGGTATGGGTTTTGGCAGGGTTTAATGCAAGTGGGAGGGAGAGAAAGTGAGCGGGAAAAAGATTTTTAAAAATCCTCTTCTCCCCTACCTCTGCATTTGCAGGGGAGAAGAACTGCACAGTGCCGTTCAAAATGGCACCGGGTAGTTTGTTTTTTTTTCTTTTTTTTTTGAAGAAAAAAAAATGAATTTGGAAGTGATCCAAAAATGGGTTATGACACATGGTAGCAGAATTATAGGTTTTCGACTTACAACCTTTAAACTAAAGAAAAGAAAAAAGGTCTATAAGCATCTTGCAAATGTTCGGAAATCTCAATAATGAAGTACAATGACAATAATTACGTGAACTTGAGGCACTATACTGTGGTGTGATTTGTATTCTGTGTTTAATCGTGCCTAGATAATGGGGGATAGTATGATAAAAATGGTAATCTAATACCGCTAATTGTTAAGGAATTCGTTGGAGGCTTGAAGAGGATGCTTGAATTCCGATAGAAGCAAATCGCAGTTTGTTTCTCCTAATCAAGTTGAAGTTTTCGCGCGGATAAACTTTCTTGGAAAATAAATTCCAGACAGTTGTAAAATTGAATTCCAGGCTGATGACTGGTTGATGGCTTCAAAGCCAAATGAATTCCAGGCCGATGACTGGTTGATGGCTTCAAAGCCAAATGAATTCCGGGCCGATGACTGGTTGATCGCTTCAAAGCATTTCTTGCGCGAGTTAGAGATGGTTGTCAGTTTGGGATTGAAGAAAGGTCATCTTAGCGATTGATCGTAATAGGTTACTCTCCTAGGCTTTTGGTTAAAAGATCATGTATTATGCTTGACTTGGCTAATTCAGCGTAAAAAAATGAAAATTGTTTCATGCAAAATTTCTAACACGTGATTGGTAATGTTTTTTGTAGCTCAGAACATACACACATCATGAATTCACCATTTAAAAACTCTTCTTGGGCTGGAAACCAGTCAAACAAGAAAATTAATGTCGTTGAAAATTCTTATGTTGACGATCCGGTTGCTGAATTCATGTTTCAACACCATGAATTCCTCAAATGACAAATATCCTTATCCAATTTGAAGTTCCAAATTGAATTTTCATTGATCGGTCAACTGAAACAAATAATAAGAATTGACCACAATTATCCTTCTTGGCTGTTGAGGATAACCTTTCAAAATGATGCCTATAAATAGGCTCTGGCATGTCGATGTTCTTACAAAATCCATACTTCATACGTTCATTTATTTATTTTTTCACTGCTATCTCACTATACATTCTTTATTCTGATCACCCAAGAATCTTTAGTACTGCTCAAGCTTTTATTGCTCTTCTGCAAGGCTGTTCAACAAAGACTTAGTGTATATCATGGGGAGTATTGCCAAGTTGAGTCGTAATTCTTTCCCAGATGGTTTCGTTTTTGGATCTTCTTCGTCAGCTTACCAGGTACAACATTGCTTCAACTACTCTGGTCGAAGAGAGAAACGCCTCAATTGTTTGTTCTCTGATAAAGTCTAAATTATATGCAGTTTGAAGGCGAAACAAACAGGAGAGGTAAAGGGCCGAATATATGGGACACCTTCATCGAGGAGCATCCAGGTATCTCTTTATTCAATGCAGGAGTTCGTTACAATGCTTTCCTAACTAAAACAACGAATATAAATCTCTCAAGTAATATATATTCAACGGAATTTAAGCCCAAATTATGAAAAATTGCAGAGAGGATAAGTGACCACAGCAATGCAAATGTGGCCGTTGATTTCTATAATCGCTATAAGGTACGATGTTCATCTTATTTTACTTTTAGTTGCCTTTTGTCGATCTGATCACCATTACACTTGTTGATATATTTTACACAAAATGTTATAGGAAGATGCGCAAAGAATGAGGGGAATGGGAATGGATGCTTTCAGATTCTCTATTTCTTGGTCTAGGGTATTACCACGTAAGTGTTTTCTCATTTTGTTTTACCCTACTTCTCTTTCTTTTTAATTCATGAGGATGGGACGCGACTTGACTTTCGAAGTCCCACATTTTTCCTCACTTTGATTTTTCAATCATCGAATTGATTTCATCAGATGGCAGACTAAGTGCTGGAATAAACGAAGAAGGGATCCAGTTTTACAACAATCTCATCGATGAGCTCATAAAAAATGGTTATAACCCTTTCCTTTTCCTCCATGACTGTGTTTCATAATAATGTTACCGACTAAAAATAAGAATCTTGAAGTGGCCGTGGTAAATGCAGGGGCAATCTTACTTTGCTTGAATTTCGAAAATTTCAAAACTTTAGTTTTCTCATATTAGTTTTTCTTTGAAATGTACAGGTATACAGCCTTATGCAACTCTCTTTCATTGGGACACTCCACAAGCAATTGAGGACAAATTTGGTGGTTTCTTGAGCCCTAATATTTTGTAAGTAATTATATTCATATTATATAAACATCTCACTTTAATTTAAATCCTCCATGCTTGAATCTAATAATTTCAAAACTCATATAGAAACGATTTCCGAGACTTTGTGGAGCTTTGCTTTCAAAGATTTGGAGACCGAGTGAAGCACTGGATCACTTTAAATGAGCCTTTTATATTTAGCGTCAATGGTTATGACACGGGCACATTGGCACCCGGCAGAATTTCAACTTTGGAGAATTATCCAGGCCAACCCAAAATCTCTGGCGCCACCGAGGTTTACATTGTAACCCATCATCTATTGCTTGCTCATGCAACGGCTGTGAAAGTATACAAGGAAAAGTATCAGGTTTGCGAAAGCTAAAGCTATAATTAATTTGTGGTTCGTTTCATAACATATTTCACCAAAGTTTCCTGTGTGACTGTGCTAATTTTATCATTGACAAAATCTCGTCAGACGTGTCAAGGAGGTAAAATTGGGATAACCCTCGTTTCTCATTGGTTTGAACCTTACTCAACTAGTGAAAGTGATCGGATGGCAACTGAACGAAGCCTTGATTTTATGCTTGGATGGTATGCATTTTGCTAGCTGATTTGGATAATATAATAATTTGAAACATTAATTAATTTGGATTCTTAAATTCTATGGAGAAGAAACCAGGATCTTAAATTCTATGTTTTTGGCAGGTACATGGATCCTCTAACTAAAGGTGACTATCCACAGAATATGCACGACAACGTTGGAGGAAGATTGCCTAGATTCAGTGAGGAGGAATCCAAGATGCTGAGAGGATCTTATGACTTTATTGGGGTCAATTACTACACTACATACTATGCTCAGAATGTTGAGGATGTTGACTATAAAAATATTGGGTTCATGGAAGATGCTCGTGTTAACTGGACAGGTGAAATATTTATTTCCTTGTTAATTAAGTGATTAAAAAAAAAAAAAAACTCTCAGAATAAGAAGAATACAAGGTCTAAAACTCTACACTACTTTCTCACTTATGTTGATATTATTTTACGTACAGGGGAGAGAAATGGAATACCAATAGGCCCACAGGTGAATGTAATTCTTCATTCTTGTTTCAACAAATTAGTAATTGATATGTAGAATCTTTCTGTTTTAATTTCCCCTTGGTATTGAGATATATAAATCAAATTCGCAGGCGGGTTCAAGTTGGCTTTATATTTATCCCGAAGGTATTCGTCATCTCTTGAATTACATAAAGGACGCGTATGAAAATCCAACAATATATATCACTGAAAATGGTAAGAACAGAGTCAACAACCCTCGTGTGTTTATGGTTATAGGTGTCAAGAAGCTCTGATTTACTGATTTGTTGGTTTTTTTTAAATTAGGAGTTGATGACGTGAATTCCTCGTCATTAGAGGAAGCCCTCAATGATGCCATAAGAGAGCAATATTACAAAGACATTTTCCACAATGTTCTGAAATCTATCAAGTGAGTTTGCTCTTTCCAAATTCATGTTCTCGCTTCCTTTCTCAAACAGTCCTAGTTTTTTCTTTCTCAGTCCGATCTGCTCTAAAAACTTGACTTTTGCAGTGACCATGGTGTCGATGTCAAGGGGTTTTTTGCTTGGTCATTCTTGGATGATTTTGAATGGGGATCCGGTTATGGTTCAAGGTTTGGTCTCTTCTACATTGACTACGAAAACAACTTGCAACGATATGCCAAAAATTCTGTGAAGTGGTTTAAGCAATTTCTGAACAAGGACGAATGTACTCAACTCAACGATAACATGTAAGGCCTCTTTTCATCTCCTCTTATTATTATCAAAAAAACCTCTCAACATTTCTCATAACACAAATGATTGCAATAACAGAAAATCAAAATCTCGAATGGAGGAGGCATCAGCTCGTAGCCGTAAGAAGTCCAGAACTGATTAAACATTGGCATGAAATATAATAAGGTATTATTGTATATCATCTTCCAGAACTACTAATTTTATTGTATTCATTTTTCATGCTTAACAAACTAATTTATTAACAATGCAGGAGCCCTTTTCGTATGATCAAGACCTACTTGAAACCACATCGGAATAGCACCAAACGCTGAAGTCAAACTTTGTTGCAGCAAGTTAGGTTTCCACGTCTGATAAATTCTATTCCATGCATGTTTGCGTCCTTCTAGTTTGTGGACATCAGTGGATCTTTGTCTTCGAATTCTCATATTTTCGTCTAGGATCGATGCTGTTCTTGTTGTCATAATAATATTTATTTGTATTTTCTTATTTTTTACATGTATTGATTGGTTATTAATCAAATTCGATATTAAATAATAACTTGCTCTGCGCAATTTCTTTTTCCAGTAATATTTTGAAGGATACTTCTATTCATGCATAATCCTTTTCACTAGAAATCGAGGAATGCATTGTCAAACTGCAATTTATCAAGATCAAGTGAAAAATAAATAAATAAAACCTATGGAAAATTATTAGTTCATGAGGATGCAAAATGTAGGGTCTCTTTGAAATAATCCTTAAATTCAAGGGGAGACTTGCTACTTTCACTCAAAAATCAGGAAAAACATTTTACCAATATTAGTATTAAGGAAAGAGATCCTATACAATGTAAACACTCTTATATAGGAATAGTTATTGTATGTAATACATCCCACCATTATATTATAGACAACCCTACAAGTATCAATAAAAAGGATGGCTGCTACCCTTATGCAACCTACACAATTATACAAAACTATCTCTCAATTAATCTAACTTGGTATCAGAGCTGCGGTTATTGTTCAGCAACCTTCTTCCGCAACAGCTGCAACTCTCCTGCGTGATTGTTTCAATCAGCAGCCATTCTTTCTTCTTAGCAGCCGTTCTTCCTTTATTATATTTGCCAGCAGCAGTTTCTCCTCAACAGATATCAGTCATCGTCTTCCTCTGTTACTTCTCCTCAGCATCCACGAAATAAAAACTGCAACTTCTCCTCCCTAGAAACATGGACAATCAAGAACTTCAACAGTCTGCTGGCGCTGCATCAGCTCTTCAATCTTCTTTCTCTCCTGTGGCGCAATCCGTTATGTATGGGGCATCACCTACTGCCTCCATTATTTCTCTTCCTAACACACACTAGGTAGTCTCTTTAAAACTATCCAACCATAATTTCATGTATTGGAGGATGCAGATGAAACCTTTTCTCTTGGGCCAAGGCGTTTATTCATTTGTTGATGGCACATCATCATGTCCTCCTTCACATCTGGCAGCAACTGAGACGTCTACATTCTCTGTTAACCCTGCATATTTGTCATGGAAGCAGCAAGATCACCTAATCATGAGTGCCCTCCTATCTTCTCTCTCGGTGGAAGTTCTGCACTTGGTTGTAGATTGTAACACTTCCCATGCAATCTGGACAACACTAGAAACAACTCTTGCATCTCCCTCAAATTCCAGGATGATGCAGCTCCATGGCTCATTCCAGGATTTACGATAGAATGATGATTCTGCTAGCATTTACTTGCAGAAGGCAAATGCCTTGTTTGATGAACTGGCTACCGCTGACAGACTAATCTCCCTGGCAGAATTTAACTAGTATGTATTTCGAGGGTTACGAAGTGAGTTTAAGGATCTTGTCACCAGCTTATCCACTAAAGATGCTCCCATCACCTATATTGATCTCCATAGTAGCCTTCTTACACATGAGTTTCTTCACAAAGCCTCTCTCCAGCCATCTGTAACAGCTCCTCTGTTACCAACTCCAACGCAGCAGCCAGCTGCGTTCTTTTGCAGCATCAATCTGGCAAACAGGGTCGTTTTCGTGGGAGCTGGAGACCTAACAATCGCAACAATTTTTATCGTGGCAATGGACCAGCTCACAGTTATATTTCAGGATAACAATATAGCCCACATGGAAACTGGTTCTCATCTGGCACTTCCTCATGGCCAACAGGCAGTTTTGGGCAGCAAGGAAATCGCTTTTCTGGCTATACTCGCAATATAAAATGTCAGCTGCATTATGAATATGGGCATACTGCTCAACAGTGTTCTCAGTTGGCTACTCATCATATGCAAGCTAATGCTAATCTTGCATTTAATACTGCCTTTTCCACTACTCCTGTTACTTGGTTTCCTGATACAGGTGCAAATCATCATGTCACGCCGGACCTTGTAAGTATGACGAGTTCAGAACCTTATCTTGGAAATGATCATCTGCATGTTGGTGATGGTAAGGGCCTTGTTATCTCAAATATTGCTCACTCTAAAATTCGCTCACCAAACCGCATGTTTACTTTATCCAATATCTTACATGTTCCTACCATTAAAAAACCTTTGCTATCTGTTCAAAAAATTTGTCTTGAGAATAACATCTTTTTTGAATTTCATTCCTCTCTATTTTATGTTAAGGATCTCATGACAAAAGAAGTTCTTTCCGGTTAGAGTAGAGATGGTCTATATGTTTTGTCCGAATCGTCCGCAACGTCGTTGCCTCAAGTTTTTTTTCTCTACCTGTCTATCTACTTCAGCTGATGTCTGGCACCGTCACCTTGGACATCCTAGTCCACGTATTCTGCATTTACTGGTGAAAAATAAAAAAGTGTCATGTACGTCCACTCAGTTTAATCTTCATTGTCCTATGTGCCCTCTAGGCAAGTCATCACGTCTGACTCTAAAAACTACGGGTCATCAAACTCGAGCTCCTCTTGACTTGATTTTTAGTGATGTTTGGGGTCCATCCCCTATGCTGTCATCTGATGGTTTTCGCTATTTTGTTATTTTTGTGGATGCCCATACAAAGTTTATATGGTTTTATCCTTTGGTTGCTAAGTCTGATGTTTTCGCAATTTTTCATCAGTTTCAGGCGCTTGTGGAGCGCCAATTCTCCTTAAAAATTAAGTCTGTTCAAACCGATTGGGGTGGTGAATATCGAAAACTAAATACATATTTTAAAACGATTGGTATTTATCATCGTGTGATCTGCCCGCACACTTATGAACAAAATGGCATGGTTGAACGCCGTCATAGACATATTGTTGAAACTGGACTAACTCTCCTTGGGCAGTGTCACGCTCCCCTTAAGTAGTGGAGTTATGCTTTTGAAAGTTCTGTTTATTTGATTAATCGCATGCCCACTCCAGTTCTTAATAATAAGACACCGTTTGAATGTCTTCTAAAATCAACAACTGATTATGCGTTTCTTCGTACTTTTGGGTGTCTCTGCTTTCCTTTTCTTCGTCCATACAATGCTCACAAGTTAGACTTTTGGTCCACTCCTTGTGTTTTTCTAGGATATAGTACCTCGCATGTCGGTTATCGATGTCTTAATTTGTCATCCAAACGAATTTATCTTGCTCGTCATGTCTGGTTTCATGAAAATGTTTTTCCTCTTGATAAAACTGAACAGATTGCAGTAACACCCAAACAGCCCTCTGCTCCCTCTATACCCGTCACTTTACATCCTCTCATGCAACCCTCTTCAGTCCCTTCACCACTGCCTACACTTCCTTCGGCTCACTTACCATTATCTGCATGTTATTATGATCATTCTTCAATTGCAGGTTCAGATTCGTCACACTCACAGGCGTCACCCTATGCTGCTGCCAGCTCCCCTGGTTTATCCCCTGTTCGTGCCCCTATTGTGGGTGCTTCTTCTACTGGGTCTCCTTCACGGTCTGCGCCTATATTGAGTTCTTCAACCACAGGTTCTTCCTCTCTTTCCCCTCCTGGTATTACCGTATGTGTTGATCTGTCTAAGTTCAATCTTCAGCATGTCCCTGCCACTGTCTCCTCTCCATCTCAGCGGGCTTGCACCCATCCTATGGTGCTTCGACCGCGGCCATAAAAAAAATGCTAATCTTAGCATTGCGACTGTCTCACGAGTAACGACCTTACCTCAGCAGGAGCCATTGTCATTTAAGGACGCAAACAAGTATGTTACTTGGGACTGTGCCATGCAGGAGGAACTTCGGGCACTTCACTCTAATCAAACTTGGACGTTGGTGCCTCCCCATCCAACTATGAATGTGATTGGCAGTAGATGGGTTAACAAAATAAAAAGACATGCTAATGGTCAGGTCACCCGATATAAAGCACGATTAGTTGCCCGTGGCTTCACTCAGCAAGAAGGGATTGATTATTTGGAGACTTTTAGTCCAGTGATTTAGCCTATAACAGTTCGCCTTGTGCTCCCTATTGTTGTCTCATATGGTTGGACCATTCATCAGTTGGATGTTCATAATGCTTTCCTAAATGGCATTCTTCAGGAAGAGGTATACATGGCGCAACCGCCTGGGTTTGTTGATCCTGCACTCCCATCTCATGTGTGTCGTCTCCATAAATCTCTGTATGGTTTGAAACAAGCCCCTTGTGCTTGGTACAACCGGTTGAGTGAGTTCTTACTCTCTATTGGATTTCAGGCATCCAAGGGTGATACTTCTCTGTTTATTCTCTCTCACGATGGTGCTATGATTTACTTGCTTGTGTATGTTGATTATATTTTATTAACCAGGAGTAACTCAGTTGTGCTTCATAGATTGATTACTTTGCTACAATCAGAATTTAAGCTTCAGGATTTGGGCTCTGTTCATTTCTTCCTGGGCATTGAAGTTAAATCTACTGCTGTCGCACGTCAAAAAATCCGCGTGGCGTCGGCTGGCGATTTTTTATTGTCATTTGATTTGATTGGTTCGTTGGAGTCGCCACCTAGTAATTGATTGAGGGCTACTAGGAAACCGAATGTACTGGTCTTGTTAGAGATTCGCGGGTAAGGGACTGGTTGTGGTTAGGGAAGATATTAGCACCCCTAACGCACCCTACCTGAGGTAAGCTGTTTCGTGATTTTAACGTGTTAAAAAAGTTTTAAAATTTTGTCTTTTCATCAGATATTAGAAATACAACTTACGTATAAGTTAATAATTCTTGACCGTGATCCAATCAAAATATTAAATTCTTCTTTAATCTTTGCAATTTTATCATAAATAAAAACATCCATAAAAAAAAAACAATAAACACACCCATAGACTTTCACTATATTTTTTCTTTTCTTTTCTTTTCTTTTCTTTTTTTTTGCTTCCATGTTTACCAAATACAAAAACTCAAAACTAAATAAATATTACATTAAACAAAAAATTTACATTAAACAATTCAAAAATTATAAAACAGCCATTCAAAAATCCATAACAGTGCTGGGACCAGTTCTGTGAAGCCAAAGGATAGCAAAAACAGTGGTGGCGCGTCTTCCCACGCGCCATGCCACTCGCGGCGCGTGGGTTCACGCGCCGCCGCGAACAAGGCTGGAAAACGAGTGAATCTGGCTCAGCTTCCTTTCCTTTTCCCTTCTTTGCTGGTGGTGACACCCACCATCACCTACAAACGAAGAAGAGAACACAGGCCATCGATTTTTATTTGGTTATTTTTCAGATCTGTTCAAAGCCTTCTGTTCTCTCTTGGTTTGCCATTTTCTCCTTCTTCTTCAAGTGGTCGGTTTGTTCTCGGTCTTCTCCTACTTCTGATCTGGCGGCTATCGTTGGTGGCTGCTGAAGCCGCAGTGGAGATGGGCTTGCTATCAATGTTGAGGCGGAGGAACGGACAGATCGGGGTCTGTGAACGTGCTGCTGGTTGGTCTTCCCCCTGTCGGTGATAGCGGCGGTTGGACTCACTGCTGTCGTCTGTGAGGCCTGTGGATCTCCGGTGAGGAACGGCACTGCTGGAGGCAGTGAGCTGGGTCTGCTGCCGATCGGAGGAGATGACAAAGAGAATGGTTTTGTCTTGGCCAGCGGCTGGGGGGAGAAAAGTGGTTGTGTGGGTTGTTGTTGCTTGTGGTCAGATGAAGGGAAAGGGAGCAGCGGCTGGAGGTTGGAGTAGAGAGGGGTTGAGGGTGCGATGGCCGGTCGGTAAGGAAGTTGGGACGGCTGGAGAGAAGGAAGATAGGTGGTTGAGGGAGAAGGAAGGATCGGTCTGTGGGGAAGAGGGAGCCTTGCTCTTGGCTTGCGAGAATAAGGGGGGAAAATTGAAAACAGGGAGGGGGCTCAGCGGGGAAGGAAGAGGGACTGGGGACCGTGGGTCCCTGCCCACGGTTGTGGGGAAAAAGAAAATAGAAAAATCCTCGGGGGAGAAGAAAAATGGCAAAATCCCCCTCACTGGTGTAGCTGGGGATGAGAAGAAATAGGGGTTCCTTCCTGGGGCGGGGCCTCTGTTGTCGCTGGAAAAAAGGAAAAGAAGTGGGGGCCTGAATTCCTGATTTTCAGCCGAAATAGAGGGATCAAATGGTCTTGGGCCAGGGGGAGCGGCTGGTTTTGGGTGAAGAAAAAAAGTTTTCAGGGATTCCTTTTTTTGTGTTGCCTCCCCCTCCAATATTCAAAATTCTTGTATAGGCAAAATATTGTTTGGGCATCAAAATTGGTCCCTCAACTCTTTTTTTTTGTAAATTTGATTTTTCTTAATTTTTTTTGTATTTTTGAAAACGAGCAATATCAATGTCAACTCGATGAGGAAAATCAATGATTTTAAAATTAACACGTTAAAAGTTGAATGCGTTTGAAAGACCTTTGAAAATTTAAATTCTTTTTAGACAACGCTGCAAATGCTAAAAACGATGCAAATGTATTAAAAATGAAATTTTTGGGTTTTCAATGCTTTTCACTATTTTTGGATTTTTTCTGAAAATTTATTAAAACATGGGTCAAAAATTGGGTAGCAACAGATGCCCCCTCTTTACAATGCTTACAAAGCAAAACTTCTCAATGTTTTGCATAGTAAGCTGTGTAAAGAAAAACTTGTCTTTTTGTCTTCCTAACTTGCTGAATATTCACTCATCTAATGACCTTACTTCTTTTTTTTCTTTTTCTATTTCTTTCTCTTTTCCTTCTCCTGTCCTTTTCTTCTTTCTTTCTTTCTCTCTTTTTCTTTTTCTTTCTTTTTTTTTAACCTGAGATCCCATCGGGCAATCTCCTTGAACCAAAACCAAAATCTGCGTGGTTGGGCTAACCTGAGATCCCGTCCGGCGATCCCCTTTAACCAGAACCAACGTTTGTGTGGTTGGGCTAACCTGAGATCCCGTCTGGCGATCCCTTTTAACCAGAACCAACATGAGATCCCATCTGGCGACCTCATTGAACCAAAACTAAAAAAATGTGTGTAGCTCGGTCAACCTGAAATCCCATTTGGCGATTCCCTTTAACCAAAGCTATATGAGATCCCATCTGGCGACCTCATTAAATCAAAACTAAAAAATGTGTGTAACAAATGGTCTCATTGTAATGGGTGACCTACCCAGGTGGAAAGAATGTGAAAAACGGTCTCATTATGATAGGTGACCTACCCAAATGGAAAGAATGTGAGGTGCGGTCTCATTATAATGGGTGACCTACCCAAATGGAAGATAGAAAAAATATGGAGTGGTCTCACTGTTATGGGTGACCTACCCAGGTGGAAGATAGAAAAAATGTGAAGTGGTCGCGTTATAATGGGTGACCTACCCAAATGGAAGATAGTGGTCTCATTGTGATGGGTGATCTACCTAGAAAAAATAATTGTTTTTTTTTTTCAAAAAAAAATGGTCTTATTGTTACGGGTAACCTACCCAAATGGAAAGAATGTAAAGTGCGGTCTCATTGTAATGGGTGACCTACCCAGATGAAAGATGAGAAAAAATGTGAAGTGTGGTCTTATTATAACGGGTGACCTACCCAAAGAAAAAAGAAAGAATGGTCTCCTTGTAATGGGTGACCTACCCAAGTGGAAAGAAATGTGAAAAATATGAAATGGTCTCATTGTTATGGGCGACCTACCCAGAAAACACATGTGAAAAGTGGTCTCATTATAATGGGTGACCTACCCAAATGATAGAATGTGACTTACCTGAAAAAAAAAAAACTTGGCTGGAGCAGTCTTGACAGGATAAGGCGGACAAACCTGGCACTTTCTAGTTGCAAGTTAAATTGAAGACTCCTCTTGATGACGGGGTTATTCTCCTCGTTTCTTTGAGATTCTCCTACTAGCAGGGTTCATCTCATTCTCTTCTCATTTCAGGATCTAAACCGATTCTTTGTTATCATCAACTCAAATTCTTTCTTTGTCCACAATCTTGCTGGGCTTCATTGAGGATCTTTCTGTAACAACTCACAAGTATGTGCAATGCTTTGAGGTCAGATGACATGCATGCATCCTTACCTGATGTGAAATATAGGTCCCCCTCTTTGATGCTTCATCGTCATAAGGTGACTTTGTTTGCATTCCAAAACCTTCTTTGTCCTTTCGATGCATTGGCTCATTCATGTGCTAGCCATCACTCAGTTGTAAATGCAGTGCCTATCTTAGGCTGTCTTCGACGGTTACTGCTCTCGCTGTTTATCAAGCTTGACTCTGCCCCCAAGTGCAGTGTTGCTTGATTTATCATGAAGGATTTTCTCTTTTCGATTCTTTTGAGAATTATCCTCTGATTGATTGTGTGCATCATGCCAACACCCATCAAGATTGTCAACCAGTCCTGAACTTGCCTAAAGTTGAAACAATACTCTTCAAGTATATGTTATCACAGTCTTCATGGAAATCATCCAATCGTCCAGACATGCATCTCATAGCTTGCAGTGAAAGACTCATCGTTGTATGCTCAATGTTCTTTCTCATGGATTCCTTTCAGCTTATCAAATCAGATAGTGGAAAGAAATGTCTTGACATCATCAATGATGTTCATGTTATCACCCATATTCATACGGTGAAGTGCGCATTTGAGCTCCAAAATAGATGGTCCCACAGTCAGTCTTGGTGGTGTGCATCTTTCTGACATTCATTCCAACGCAACTATGTGATAACATTTGTCATAGCCATGTTTCAAAGGGTAACCCCAAGATGAAGATACGAGGATATCCCTTAATTGCAGCGTTGTTTTCAATTGCTGCTGGAGTTCACTAGATCATGGAAATTGTTTTGAACAATATTGCCCCCGGTGTGATCTGAATGTGCTCTTTCATTGATTATCTTTCTTTGAACCACATTGTCCTCTGTTCATCGGTTCTTCATTTAATCATCTTTCTTTGCCCCCCAACTAATCTGAATACTGCTTGTTTTCCTTCTCGGGATCCACTTTATTGCCCCCAAAGTGTCTCAACTTTTCAAGGAGTATTGAGAAGAATTGATGTCATTTCATGTCAAATACTTTGCAGACTTGATCGATGTTCTTCATTGTTCGACAATCTTTCTTATCCTGGAATATCATATTTCAAAGGTCATGTCTATTCAAGTCTAATTGTTGAAATGAAATCAGAGAGATATTAATTTTGGAAAAGATCTTTTAAAAATCATGCTTTTTGGTCAAAGACCCAACACACATCATTCAATGTAATCCCTTGATTGTCTTGTATTTTGAAAACAGAAATCAACCCGTTGTGATATTAAAATAGCTTTTCTCGGTTTTTTTTTGTGTCTATTTTAATCTTTGGTCTTGGGTATATCTTTTGATGGTTTGCGATGAGGTGACCTTCTCTTAATTTCGAGGAAAACAAAAGGCTCAAAGTCAAAACTTGAGGATTCATCAAGAAAGATTGTTTTCTTTTTTAGCACCAATTTTATTAGCATGCACAATAACAAGTAGCTTAATCCATGAAGCCACGACTCTTATGGAAAGGCTCTTCAAGTTTTGAGAGCGCCATTTATCAGTTCATATTGCTTACTTGATCGAAATGGACTTTTAAAAGCACGTAATGCAGACTATGGTTCATGGCTATGAAAGAAAGGGATTTCACAAGCTCAAAAAGTGTTCGAGGGTTTCAAAGACCTAGGATCAACATCAAACTATTCATCAACTCTTTTTCTATTGTTGTCTTTGTAGAGGAAATGACATATAACCTTATTAACCTTAAATATCAAAATTCTCTTAACATAGGTTATATGCAAATCCAACTTTTTCTTTGATGAATCACCAATCTCAATCATCTGATAACTTCAGGGGCTTTATCATGGATGCAAAAGGTCATGGCTTTCACATAGCATTTCTCATAGTTTTCTAACACGCCCCCAGTCTAGGTCTTCTTTCTTTTAGCTCTCTCTCCAACGTTGGACTTTTGTTCTAAGCCTTCTCTTTCACTTTTGTCTTTTCTTATTTGCCCCCAGTGCGGGGTGTGATCCTAGTTAGGGTTTTCTTGAAAAAATATTCTATCAGGCTCAAGTGGGGACCGCAAGGGATAATATTTCAAGAAATGTGAAAGGATAACAAAAATGGCCTTTTCTCATTTCAAGCAAGGTCGGTTAGAACCGATAAATTTTGACCTCATCTAGTGTAATGATTAGAACTTGTCAGAGTCATGATTTGAGTCCATAACTATTGAATCCACTACATGTCATTATGCATACTGCTAAAACTAGTTATATGATGCGTGGTTCAGTTTCAGGAGGTATGAGTTCAAAATTGTTTGGTCACCTCATGTCATTTTCAAGCATCAAGTCATTTCTGCAATCAAAACACTTTTAATGTTCATGATTAAACTTTGCACGTTGGATTTTGATCAAACATATTTTGTCAAAATACCCTTTGAAAGAAGCATCTCATGATTTCATAACAACAAAGAGACAACGAAAAGACATGTTTCGTTGAAGGGTGAGATGTGATCCCAAGACAAAATGCAACATTCCACAACAATATGATTGACAATTCATCGCCATTCTTGAATCATCTTTTCTGGCAATATCTGTGTTTTGCCTAGCAATTCCGATCACTCGTCATTCTGAGGATGTTCTGGTGACAAAATGATCGAGGGCATCATCTTTCATAAACTTAGCTTGATTCTTGAAACTCTTGCATTTGTTCAACTGAAATGGCCGAGGACCCCACCATGACATCCCATCTCTTGTCTGGATTATACCACCTAGAAAATGGTGGTTGCATGGGATTTGTCGGAGTCTGGCAAAAAGTCTAGAACCTGACAGGTGCTGGTAGGCCAACTTGAGCGGCAGAAGGATGTCAATCTTGGTAAAGACACTTGAGCAGTTAATGTTACAGCAAGACCTGGCTAAACCACATGAATAAGGTTTTCCACTTTCAGAGTTATCTTCTTATTCATCTCTATTCATTGTTCTGGAATTCATGGCAGAACCTTCAATCTTTCACTTCTTCATGGCTCGTTCAATTCTTTCGACAATCTTCACAACATTATGTCTGTTGTTACTCAATTTTGGACCCCACGTGCTGGAGACGGTGTATACCTCTTTTGAACAGAATTGAGGAGTTTAGCTCATATTCGCCAGAAGATTAATAAAAGCACAGAAAGAAATATTTTGTTTTTTTGAAACCTTGTTTGAGCTGTTTTCTGTTCTTTTTATCCTTCCCCTTTACTACCAAAATCATCAGGTTCTCTTAGGTTGATCAGGAGTCTTCATAATGCTAAATTTGTTCTTTTTTTATCTGGTCTTTAAGGTTGAATAAATCCCTCAGAATTTGCACTAAAAAATGGTTCTGCTGCTGTCACAATTGTTTTGTTTCAACTTAGGCTCTGATTCTGACTTGTTTTCATACGATATCTAACCATCCTAGGTATATTCTGTCACTCATGACATGTTGAAAAATTGACCTACACCTTTATTAGGTCCTAGGGATCATTGTTCTTAGGGCAGATTCTCAATCAGATTTGGATGCTTAGCATTGTCAGATCAAGAACCTTTTTGACCAACTAGATTACTGCCAGATTCTATTCTCTAAAACGATTTTATCTCACTTCGACTCCTTCATCAAAGTTGTAGTCCTAGATGCGTAGATGATTTTGGCTTTTGAATCGCTTGATTTCGATATCAGAAGCTCAAGATATTCCTATTTGAATATCTAACGTGAAGGCAGAGAATTCTGCCGCGAGAAGGATATTGACCCGAGTCTGCACTAAAAAAATTCTATTTTTGGCTTAGTTTTTGTGATTTTTGTTCTTAGTTCATACTCTCAGTCATATCAGGATTCTCGGCATTCGTCAGTTTTTGAGTTAGACCTGGAAATCCCTTTTGACCAACTAGATTACTGCCAGTTTCTGTTCTATAAAACGATTTTATCTCACCTCGACTCCTTCATCAAAGTTGTAGTCCTAGACACGTAGATAAATTTATGCTTTTGAATCGCTTGATTTCGATATCAGAAGCTCAAGATATTCCCGTTTGAATATCTAGTGTGAAAGCAGGGATTCCTGACCGCGAGAAGGATTTTTGCCCAAGTTCGCGAGACTGATTCGAAGGATTTTTTTTTGACCAAGGACTGAATCGAAATGTGCTAAATTGAGGGATTGAATTGAAGAAGGACATTGAAAGCTGGAGAGGGGGGCTGGATCATCATAAATTACAGGATTTTTACCACACCGAATAAGGAAAATATGACCTTGCAGCTGCACCCTCCAGCTGATTTCTTTCCTTTTTTCCTCTGATGTTTTCCTTTCTCATCACGCCTGATTTTTGGAGCTGAAGACCACGTTTTTGTTGCCTCATTTCAAAGGGAGCAGCTGGCCCTATGGAAGGAAAGAAAAGAGCCACATCCTCCTCTAAAACTGGAAAGAAATCAGACGTAAAGCACCAGCACAAAATCAGAATATTGCAGCTTCCTTTTGTGTTTTCTTACTGCAAATCAGTAGGGATTTACGTCCTAGAATTAATGCATTAAATCTTTCCTAAATAGAGATATGTTAGACTATATATAAACCCCTCTAATGACCTAGCAAGAGGCGGCAAAAAGAGAGCAGAAAAATAGCAAAGAGAGAGTAGAAATAGAGGAGAAAAACAGAGAGTAAGGGACAGAAAAACACAGCAAAGAGCGATAAAAAAAACAAGAGAGGGAGAGTAAAAAACACAATAAATAGAGGGAGTTTTCTGTCTTGCATTATGGGGTTATTGGCAGAGAAGAGAGGAGAATAGAGAAAACAAACATTCGCTTAGTTTCATTTCATCTTCTGTAGAAAATAAAACAGTGAGACCAGCAGGTAAGTCTTAACTATCTTCTCCTTTGCTGCCTTTAAATCTGTTGCACCCGTTTCTTCCTTGTTGTGTACATTCGGTTTATTTTTTACTATACAATGAACGCTCGCTTCGTTTTGTTTCTGTGTTGGCTTTTGAGTTTTAGATAAGTGACTATGTTAAGAGGGCTAGCCTTTGGTGTTCCGTTTTTTTTATTTCTTTCGCTGTTTCAGAACTGAGGAACCGGGGAAGGCGGCTCTTGTCTCTTCATCATCAGCTCCCTTTTCTGTTCGTATCCTTCCATGCTTTTAAATTGAAATAGCCGGACAGGTTTTCTTTAGTTTTTAGTCTGTGATATAATGGTGTTATAAGAGCATGCCGTCCCAAGCTTTTCCTTTTTGTATGAAACTAGTATGCCAGTTTCTCCCGGGTGGGTAAAAAGAAAATAGGTCATGATTCATGGACCCATGCAGTAGGATTTGGATTTCAAAATTTCAGTTTCAAAACTTTGGCTCCCTCATGCATATGG
The DNA here is from genome assembly GCF_951802175.1 of Populus nigra. Classification (NCBI taxonomy): domain Eukaryota; kingdom Viridiplantae; phylum Streptophyta; class Magnoliopsida; order Malpighiales; family Salicaceae; genus Populus; species Populus nigra. Next base: position 26,511,430 of record NC_084852.1, on the reverse strand, counting down.
GCTTAGTCCTTTCAGTGTACAGAATTTTAAGCTGATTTGGCTTTGAACGATTTTTGTTACGAATTGTTTCAAGTTTCTTGTAATATGAATGATGGCTTGCTACTTTCCATTTTGGTGTTTATGTCTAATTGTGATGTTTGCGTTTTGAAAAAACAATATAAAAAAATATTTTCTTGTGTGTTGCATACGGCCAATACCCTTACATGTTTTAGAACATTTTTTTATGTACAAAAATATTGGAAGTTTTAAAAATGTGTTTTCGCATGGATTTCTTAAACACCCAAAAAATTGTTTTCTTGCATTTCTGGATTTTACAACATGTTTGTAAAACTCCAAAGGGTATTGGCCAATATTCAAAAAAAATATAAAAATCTTATTTTGGAAGGAATTCATCTATTATTCACCGCTAATGTTTGGATAAAGAAATCCTTAAAGGAAGAATATCCAAAATATCCAAAAAATGTTTGTCTTATTTTGGAAGGAAGCACCCTAGATTTCTAAATTTTTCTCCCTCCTCCTTGCAATTTACGAGTCGCAAACTCTTGAAAAACTAAGGGGAAAATGAGCTTTTAGAGCACATGGAACTTCCTTGGATTTCTATCCTAATAATTTTAGTTTGAATCAAAACCTAGAAAACTGATGGGATTAGAAAACACCAACACCATAGCAATTATAAGACAAACCAAACACCAAGCAGCTTACCTTAGGTAGGGCGTACTAGGGGTGCTAATACCTTCCCTTTACGCAACTAGTCCCTTGCCCTTTAGAATCTCTGAAAGACCAGTTAGGTTTCCTAGTGACCATAATACTAGGTGGCGACTCCTTTATTCACAAAAACAAAAGACCCCGAAATCAATCGAGGGTCGCCGCGACGCCGCGCTCCGCTCGCGAGGGTGCGACAATGTCAATCTTCCCATGTTGTTGTGGTCGTTTATGGATTGTTGGAAACCTTCCAACAGTTAGGTAATCTTGGCAGCGCATAGAATCAGGCAGCGCTATCACTGTCAATGTGTGAAATGATGCATTGTTTTTATTGGAGGAGAAACTGATGAATCTGAAACTCCTTTGTCTCCTCTTCGATCCCTCACTGACAGTGCAGTAAACAAACACCTGTTGAGGGAGCTCTGCTCTGTTGAAGTTTCAATCTTCTTCCTATTTTTCAGCCGAGGTCTGTCTCTTTTCCCTACTTCCGCATTTTAATGCTGACACTGGTAGGAGAAACTTGTAGGTGATATGAAACTACTTCATTCCTTGGATTCTCCACTTGCAGAGCCACAAATAGATTTCTACGGAGAGAGCTCTGCCACGGTGAAGTTCTATGACTGCTCATGTTTTCAGAATAGGTCTGACTCTTCGGCCTACTCCAGTGTTTCGGTGCTGAAATTGATGAGACAAATTTTTGTAGCGTGTGAAAGTACTGCATCCCCTCTTGCATGCCCTACTGGCAGATCCAGAAACAAATCTCTACAGAGAGAGCTCTGCCATATAGAAGTTCAGTGTCTAATCATGGTTTTTTTTTCTCTTGTGCTGCTGAACTGGAATTAAGCTCACAGTGAGGGTAACTTCAAAGAAGGCTAATGCACCATGCACAGAAGGCTAGTAGTTATTTGGTGTCATTGAAAGATGTGGAGGCGATGAACAATTAATAGGGCATTTGACCAAGAACAAAAGTTGTCATTAATTGATGACTGAGGCATTGTTTTCGTTGTTCATGACTGAAAAGGAGAGGTGCAGCTTTAATTGGACTGGACAAACAGTGTTCCCACAGAAGACTGTGCAGACATTCCCTTTCCATTTGATGCTCTACACTTGTTCAGGCAGATCTGAGCCTAGCTACTTCCCCTTTGATGCTCTCAGCTTTCTTTTGACTATGTGTCTCTCTCTGGCCCCATTCTTTATGCCTAGTAATCTATATGAAGAACTCGCCCTTCGAGGGGTGACAATATGGTCGTAACTCTTGTATGATGAAACAAGAATCTTGATTCTTGCCCAAACTCTACAATGAAAATTTTCTGAGTGACGGCCATTGGGTCACCCACAAGTCTTGAGTTCAAGATGCTTCAAGAAGGTTTTGCCCTGATGCAAATAAAAATAGCACATACAACCTAAGGACAGGTTCTATTCATTAGGTGAACATGGGTAAGTTTTCTACCTAGTCTCAAAAGGGTCTCATATCTGCCCAGTGACGATCTTCGTAAAGACAGTATAGGGGCGTTGCAAGAAATGGTTAAGGTACATATACCCACCATTACCAAGCAGGCACTCAGATATGAGTTGGGTGTTTCACGCAACTGAACCCTGACCAATAGTCTTAGGGCAGATCGCTAGTTCCCCACCTAACCTAAAAGCTTGTGTGTGCTTTCAAAAATAAATACAAGTGATGCATGAAACAATTTTAAAAATGCATGGATAAGAAAAAAAATAAAACTAGATAAAAATACAAAAACTTAAACACATCAAATACATAAAGCTTAGTCCAACTTTAATCTTTGCAATTTTATCATAAATAAAAACATCCATAAAAAAAAAACAATAAACACACCCATACACTTTCACTATATTTTTTCTTTTCTTTTCTTTTCCTTTTCTTTTTTTTGCTTCCATGTTTACCAAATACAAAAACTCAAAACTAAACAAATATTACATTAAACAAAAAAATTACATTAAACAATTCTAAAATTATAAAACGGCCATTCAAAAATCCATAACAGTGCTGGGACCAGTTCTGTGAAGCCAAAGGACAGCAAAAACAGTGGCGGCGCGTCTTCCCACAAGCCACGCCACTGGCGGCGCGTGGGTTCACGCGCTGCTGCAAACAAGGCCGGAAAACGAGTGAATCTGGCTCAGCTTCCTTTCCTTTTCCCTTCTCTGCTGGTGGTGACACCCACCGTCACCTGCAAACGAAGAAGAGAACACAGGCCATCGATTTTTATTTGGTTTTTTTTTCAGATCTGTTCAAAGCCTTCTGTTCTCTCTCGGTGTGCCATTTTCTCTTTCTTCTTCAAGTGGTCGGTTTGTTCTCGGTCTTCTCCTGCTTCTGATCTGGCGGTTGTCGTCTGTGGCTGCTGAAGCCGCGGTGGAGATGGGCTTGCTGTCAATGTTGAGGCGGAGGAACAGACAGATCGGGGTCTGTGGACGTGCTGCTGGCTGGTCTTCCCCCTGTCGGTGGTAGCGGCGGTTGGACTCACTACTGTCGTCTGTGAGGTCTGTGGATCTCTAGTGAGGAACGGCGCTGCTGGAGGCAGTGAGCTGGGTCTGCTGCCGACCGGAGGAGATGACAAAGAGAATGGTTCTGTCTTGGCCAGCGGCTGGGGGGAGAAAAGTGGTTGTATGGGTTGTTGCTGCTTGTGGTTAGATGAAGGGAAAGGGAGCAGCGACCGGAGGCTGGAGTAGAGAGGGGTTGAGGGTGCGATGGCCGGTCAGTAGGGAAGCTGGGACGGCTGGAGAGAAGGAAGATAGGTGGCTGAGGGAGAAGGAAGGACCGGTCTGTGGGGAAGAGGGAGCCTTGCTCTTGCCTGGCGAGAATAAGGGCGAAAAATTGAAAACGGGGAGGGGGCTCAGCGGGGAAGGAAGAGGGACTGGGGACCGTGGGTCCCTGCCCACGGCTGTGGGGAAAAAGAAAATGGAAAAATCCTTGGGGGAGAAGAAAAATGGCAAAATCCCCCTTACTGGCGTAGCTGGGGATGAGAAGAAATAGGGGTTCTTTCCTGGGGCGGGGCCTCTGTTGTCGGTTGGAAAAAAGGAAAAGAAGTGGGGGGTTGAGTTCCTAATTTTCAGCCGAAAGAGAGTGATCAAATGGTCTTGGGCCAAGGGGAGCGGCTGGTTTGGGGTGAAGAAAAAAAGTTTTTAGGGATACCCTTTTTTTTGTGTTGCCCCCTCCTCCAATATTCAAAATTCTTGTATAGGCAAAATATTGTTTGGGCCCCAAAATTGGTCCCTCAACTCTTTTTTTTGTAAATTTGATTTTTCTTAATTTTTTTGTATTTTTGAAAACGAGCAATATCAACGTCAACTCGATGAGGAAAATCAATGATTTTAAAATTAAGGCGTTAAAAGTTGAACGCATTCGAAAGACCTTTGCAAATTTAAATTCTTTTTAGACGACGCTGCAAATGCTTTAGACGACGCTGCAAATGCTAAAAAACGATGCAAATGTATTAAAAATGTTTTTTTTGGGTTTTCAATGCTTTTCACTAGTTTTGGATTTTTTCTGAAAAATTATTAAAACATGGGTCAAAATTGGGTAGCAACAACTGCTATGGGTATCTTATTAAGCCAACATAAATATGCCCTCGATATCATCCAACAAGCAGGTATGACTTCGTGCAAACCAGTTGATACTCCTCTATCTGCCTCCTCCAAATTAGGACTCATACCGGGTACTCTCTACTCTGATCCCACACGGTATCGACAGATTGTTGGGGTATTACAATATCTTACCTTCATTAGACCTGATATCTGCTATGCAGCCAACAAGGTGTGTCAATTTATGCATGCCTCCACTGAGGATCATTGGTCTGCTGTTAAACGCATTCTGCGTTACCTTCATGCTACAGCCACTTATGGTCTGCACATCATTAGGGATTCTCCCTTGTCTCTTCATGGTTTCACAGATGCTGATTAGGCTGGCAGTATTGAAGATCGAAAATCCACACGTGGTTATCTTGTGTACCTTGGCTCTACCCTTATCTCATGGAAATCCAGGAAACAATGCACTGTTGCGAGGTCTTCTACTGAAGCAGAATATAAAGCCTTAGCTGATGGTACTTGTTGTAACCCATTTTTGGGTCCCCACAAAAAAATAAAAATAAAAAGCCAAAGGAGGTTAGAAAAATAACAGGAGGTAGAAGCGCTCAGAAAATGGTCGGAAAATTGGCCAAGGAGGTTAAAAATACAAAGATTTGATTTTTGACAGTATATTCTTGAAGGATCAGAGCCTTGTTGGGAAGGAAATTTGAATTTTGAGGAGAAAAGCCCAAATTTGGATGTTTATGGACTTAATTGGATTTTTATTTTTGAATTTATAGAGGATTTGATTGCAAGAAAAATTGATTTTTAAGTCAATTTGGGCTTTAATTAGAAGAAATTAAAGTTCTAGGGCCAAATTATAATTTTTAGGAATTTATTAGGTCCAATCAGGGGCTTAATTGCATAAATACTGAAGTTTAATGGCCAATTAGGGACTTAATTGAGAAAATTCGAAACCAGGAACCAATTTGGAAAAGGCGCGTAAATCAGAGGGGCTGTATTGGATTTGATCCGGGGCCAAATTGAAGAAATTGAAAACTGGAGGACCGATTTGAAAATGGCGCAGGGAAACCAGGTGACACGTCGCCTGTTACTGTTCACTTTCTTCCTCAAAAAGCTGCCCGAGTGGCTGCTTTCCAGGCGCATTTTCCAGCTCGTCTGGCCTTCAAATTCGACAAAACGTGCACCAACATGTCCACCTGAAACCCCTTTATCCCGGAGAATGGTCCGGTCGGGTCGAAAAATTTAGAAACGGCTCCGTTGAGTGGCTCAAAGTGGCCACCTCGGGCAGTTCACAGCTTTGAGCTGCCAAATTTGGCAGCTCGAGGTGCACACTCTGAACCAACGGTTTGGATTCCTCGAGTCGAATCAAGGGCTGGAAATTTTCCCCAATATAGACAATATGGCCCTATTACACCGCCTATAAATAGAATCTCTGTTGAAGACCTAGAGGGGGGGGAAATGGGGTTGAAATTCAGCCAAAAAAACCAGCATTTTCGCCAAATTCCTAAAGATTTCTTCCTTTACTTCCAACGCCGGCCGCCAGCTCCAACCCCCCCTGGGCTTTTAACTTTTTTTCTTCTTCCCCACAACAGCTGACCGAAACTCTCAGCCTCTCACCCCACCTAAACCAGCACCGCTCCTTCCCTCTTTTGCCTGACCAAAGCCAAACCAGAGTAGCCATTTTGTTCCCACTCCATTTTCCTCCCAAAACCGACACAGCCCCCTCTCTTGCAAAGCCAAACCAGGGCAGCCCTCTCCCTTTCCTCTCATTCTCTTCCAGCAGCCCCAGCACTGTCCCCTCTCCCTCTCATCAACACAAAGCCAGCGGCAGATCTTCACCTCAGCTTCTCCTTCACTGGAGCTCCAACAGCCCCAGCAACACCTCTGCAGAAGGGAAGAGAGAACAGCTGCTATCCCCGGTTTCCACAGCCATCGACCACCATCTTCATCCCAGCCATTCCCTACCACCTGCACCTCCATTAAAGTTGCTGTAGAGAGGGAAGAACAGTTGTTGATAGAGGGAGCAAAGGAAACAAAAAGAAGAAGCAGTGCCAAAACAGTAGGGAGGAGGAAGAAGGCCGCAACAACGCCACCGCCAAACCGGCCACCAGCACCACTGTCAGCCCATCTATCCAAGCTCAGCATCTCAGGTAACCCTTTCCCTTATCTCCGTTTAGGGTCCTCTTCTTGCATGTAGAATGTGCACTCTGCACATTCTGCAAGCCACAAAATAATTAGCCGGTTACTATGCGTGCACAGTAACCAGCTAATTAATTAACGGGTTACTGTGCTGTGTACAGTACCAGGTTACTGTTCGTGTACAGTACCAGGTTACTGTTTGTTTCGGGCTGGAATATCAGCCCAGTCCATGCTGCTGGGCTGAGTCCAGCCCTGTAGAAAGTAAACCCATGCTGTTGGGCTGATTTCGGCCGATTTTCTGCAAGTTTGTATTTTTGTACTATAAAGATACAAATCCGGTATGAAAATACCCAGTTTTCGTCAAGACATCAAAAAAAATATAAAATAAAAAAAGTTTTGTTTTCATGCATACGGCCAATACCCTAACATTGTTTTTACGTTTTTTTATCTAAAAAACAAATATTTGAAGTTTCAAAAATGTGTTTTCGCATGGATTTCTTAAACACAACAAAAATCATTTTTTTGCATTTTTGGATTTTACAACATGTTTGTAAAACTCCAAAGGATATTGGCCAATATTCCAAAAAATATAAAAATCTTATTTTTGGGGAATTCATCTATTATTCACCACTAATGCTTGGATAAAGAAATCCCTAAAGGACGAATATCTAAAATATTATTGGGGATAATTTGTTATTATTCACCACTAATATTTGGATAAAAAAATCCTTAAAAGGACGAATATCCAAAATATTATTGGGGATAATTTGTTATTATTCACTGTTAATATTTGGATAAAGAAACCCGAAGTGGTAAATATCCAAAATAATTTTCTAGGAATAATAAATCCGCACACATCCTTGAAAGAAGCCTTGATTACAATCGAGGACTTTTTAATTTTTTTTACTCCATGGTTTGCGAGCTGTGAAAGTATAAAATACTAAGACAAAAAAAAAAGGTTTTAAAGCACCCTAGATTTCGTTCATCAGAGCAGACTTATCCTAGGAAACTGATGGGATTAGAGAATATCAACACCATAACATTTATAAGGCAAATCAAACACCAAGCAGCTTACCTTAGGTAGGGCGTACTAGGGGTGCTAATACCTTCTCTTTACGCAACCAGTCCCTTGCCTTAGAATCTCTGAAAGACCAGTTAGGTTTCCTAGTGACCATAATACTAGGTGGCGACTCCCTTTTTCACAATAGAAAGACCCCAACAATCGATCCCCGCTATGGAGGATGGGTCGCCGCGACGTCGAGCTCTCGGGAGGGTGCGATAGTACTGCTGAGATTTTATGGATTCACTCATTATTTACAGAACTTCGGGTCCCTTCTTCAACTGTGACCACGTTATGGTGTGATAATTTAGGGGCCACTTTCTTATCTGCAAATCCAGTATTTCACGCTCGTACTAAACATGTTGAAGTTGATTATCACTTTGTCCGTGATCAGGTTACTAAGCAAGAAATTCAGGTATGGTTTATCTCTTCCAAAGATCAACTAGCCGATGTCCTTACCAAGCCTCTTCCTCCAATCTTGTTTGATTACTTTCGATCCAAGCTTCGGGTGGAATCTCCACCTTCAGCTTGACGGGGTGTATTAAGGAAAGAGACCCTATACAATGTAAACACTCTTATATAGGAATAGTTATTGTATGTAATACATCCCACCATTAAATTGTACACAACCCTACAAGTATCAATAAAAAGGATGGTTGCTACCCTTATGCAACCTACACAATTATACAAAACTATCTCTCAATTAATCTAACTGTTAGGACAGGTATCGAGACTTACTTAATACTTGCTCTCATCATGGTTTTGGAACATAGAGATTGGTATGACATTTTTATGAAGGGTTAACACCTAAAGATAGACAAATGATGGAATTGATGTGCAATGAAACTTTTGAAGATAAAGACCCTAATGAAGCAATGGAGTACCTAGACTTGCTAGCTAAAAATGCTCAAAATTAGGACACTACAGGTACTTATGAGACACTGGGTAAAACTCAACCTCATACATCTAGTGGAGGTATGTACAACTTTAGGGAAGATTATGACCTCCAAGCCAAATTTCCATCTTTAGCTAGAAAAGTCGAGGCACTAGAATTAAAAAAGAATGGTCAATTATAATCTGTTCACGAAATTGTGTGTCAAATTTGTAAAACTAATAAACATTCAACCAATGATTGTCTAACTTTACCTTCTTTCAAGGAATGTCTCCATGAACAAGCCAATGCTTTAAACAATTTTCAAAGGTCAAACCATAACTGATACTCGCAAACATGCAACCCTGGTTGGAGAGATCATCCAAATTTTAGTTGGAAGAGTAGTAACAAAAATTCACAAACTTCACAGCCACCGTTTCAAGCACACCATAATTTCCAAAATTCTCATGGATATGCACCTTCTTATGCTCCACGTCCTAGAAGAAATCTTGAGGAAACATTGCATGCATTCATTGAAAAGCAGGAGAAAATCAACATTCAAAATGCTGAAACCATGGCAGATCTAAAAGATGCTCTCGCAAAATTCACATCTGCTCTCAGTTTTCAAGAGAAAGGTAAGTTTCTATCTCAACCACAACAAAATCCCAAGGGGCAATACAATGCAAATGCAAGTAGTTCTGAAAGTCAACACATGGATCAAGTCAAATTAATCGTCACTCTTCATAGTGGTAAGGTTATTGAAAAACCTATTCATGAACCTTGTTAGAAAAATGATGAGTTAATATCTAAGGGTAAGGAAAGGGTTGAACCTGAACATTATAAAGAAAAGACTGATTCCCCACCAGCACTTTCATTTCCTCATGCCATGACCAAACAAAGGAAAGTCAATCACAACTCTAAAATCTTTAAAACTTTCAAACCAGTAAGGATTAATATACCTTTGTTGTATGCTATTAAACATGTACCTTCTTATGCTAAATTTTTGAAAGATTTGTGTACTGTGAAGAGAAAACTGAATGTGAAAAAGAAAGCCTTTTTAGCCAAACAAGCAAGTGCCATTCTTTAGAACAATAATGCTTTGAAATATAAAGACCCTGGTTGTCCTACAATTTCTTGCTTTATTGGAGAACATAAAATTGAAAGAGTTTTACTTGATCTTGGAGCTAGTGTGAATTTACTTCCATATTCACTCTTTTAGAGTCTCAATCTAGGTGAGTTAAAACCAACTTCTTTAACTCTCTTACTTGCTGATAGATCTGTAAAAGTGCCTAGAGGAATAGTTAAGGATGTGTCAGTACAAGTTCATAAATTCATTTACCCTGTAGATTTTGTTGTTTTGGATACACAACCTGTTAAAACATGTAATCCAATCCTTGTTATTTTAGGACGTCTGTTTCTTGCAACTTCTAATGTATTGATTAATTGTAGGAATGGACTGATGAAGTTATCATTTGGAAACATGACATTGGAGATGAATATTTTCAACATTTGCAAGCAACCTAGTAGATGATAATGATTTACAGGAAGTAGATCTTATTGAAGAATTAGTTTATGATCAATTTGAATCTACCTTGAGTAAAACCGAGTTTGATGAATATGAAGAATTGCAAATGATTTATTCTCAGGAAGAAATCAAGGACAAGAAAGGCACCGACAATGTTGTCACAAATCATTTGTCAAAATTGACAATAGATTTGACATTTGACATCACATCAATCAATGATTACTTTCCTGATGAATCCTTACTTTGTTTTAGTCCAATGCCTTGGTTTGCTAATTTTGTCAATTTTCTTGCAATAAGAGATTTGCCAACTCATTGGAGTACCTAAGACAAAATAAATTTTTTTAACGAAGTAAATAATTTTTATTGGGATGACCCTTACTTATTCAAATATTGTCCTGATCAAATATTTCGAAGATGCATTTCAGACAATGAGGTAAGTGGTGTCATTAAATTTTGTCATTCTAAGGCATGTGGGGGTCATTTCTCATAAAAAAGAGGACTGTAAAAATCTTACAATGTGGATTTTATTGGTCCACCATGTTCAAAGACACACATGTGTTCTGCAAAGCTTGTGATAATTATCAAAAGTCAGGATTTATTTCAAAACATAAAGAGTCTTTAGATAATCTTCTATTGACTTTTGGGACATATCCTAGTGGCAATGTGCATTGTGCATTGTGCATTTTATGACTTATGACACCATTTTCATAAACAACATGCTCGGCATAGTCTTGGGAATCTGACTATAAAAGACCATGTTTGCTAGTTTTTAAGAAAAATAGATAGGAAACCTATCCTCGACCTATAGAGGGCGTTTAAGCCGTTCTTGGACGTAAAACCAAGAGAAGATGTGAGTCATAATCACAACTACAATTTAAGTCTTAGTTTGCAAGAACGTGTGTCTTTTGGTTTGATTAATAGCATAATATTTGTGTTTTGTTGTTTCTTATATTTGTTTAAGTGTGTTTCAGGTGATGTCTTCTATATTCTATCTTTCTGCCTTAGGATATTGAGGACAATGTCTCGTTTTGGTTAGGGGAAGAGGGTAGTAGTTGACAAAAAAATTATTACTTAAAAAAAAAGATAATCATCCCAACCCAAGGAAGTTATCCTTAAACATTAGAACCAAATTTTGTTTTCTTCTAATAAAAGCCCCATCATCTATGTTTTCATACATTGAGCACATAAAAAGGAAGGTTTATTAATATCTTGGTAAAGGGGTATTGAGCAGACATATAAATCAAATGCGAGTTTGTTTATCTGAATAGATTAATGAAAATTGAATGATGAATTCCTTGCTTTGTGAAACTTGCAAATTATTTTTCTATTTTAACGCTTTGATTACTAGGGACTAGTAATAAGCGGTTAAGGGGTGTAATTAGTACTTAAAAGTGCATTTTTATCAAGGTTTTATCATCATTTTGTACTTGAAGTATTAATAACTCCTTAACTAGAGCGTGTTTTATAATAACATGTCTAATAATATAAGATACCTTTAATTTATGGTAATGTTCATCTTAAATGCAGGCCTATCATATAAATGAAAGGATTGATTGATGAGTTTAAGTACGGAAATTGAAAGGACAAAGAGAGGGCCAACATTAGAAAAGAGATGCTGGTTTAGTCTAAATTGGAACACTGTTTGGTCATTGGGTCATTTTTTAAGTTGTAGATCTTGGATTTAGGTCTGCCTTATATGGATGGAAAGCTAAGACATAGGCCTAAAACTTTCATGCGGAGTCCAAGATTTAAAAAGGCCGTTTTCAAGTCCAAATTCAATGGAGAAGTCTAAATCTGTCCTGCAGCCTAGACACTATTCAGTGTTCAGCCCATATCTCGAGTTCTAGAAGTCCAAATGACTTCAACTTTTTTTTCCTGGACAGCCAAGGCAATTTCCTAGAATTTTCATGATTTAAATAGTTCAAATTATGACGTTATCACTGATGTTTTTGGCAAACAAGAAGATAAGGATTGTTACCAAGTCAAGATGTGGCCACCCACTCAACAATTAGTCAACAAATCAATAGTTTCGAATTTTGGCCTATAAAAAGAGGCATTTGCCATGTATTTAGGCATCTTGATTTTCAGATCAAGATTATGCTCTTGCTCTCTCTGTATAGTTTGTAATGCTTAAGTTTTGCTTGTATTAATCTCTTGCTTATGCTTTTCATTTCCTTTCCTTGTTTAATTATGGTTCTCTCTTTCATTATGTTTAGCTAAGTTTATCATGTCAAGGTGAAAAGGTTACACTAATGGTGTAAGAATAAGTATAATATAAACTCAACATAGACCTTAATGTTTGATACTAACATGTTTTATATTTATTATCTTGTTCACTTTTAATACTTTGCTTGTTAAATGGTTAATCTAGATTTATGTTGTATAACTCTTAGTACAACAAATACTTGGCACTTTCATAGCCCAACCATATGGTATAACCAACACCTGTGCTATAAAAGGAACTTGATTTGTTGTTAATATAAGTTATAATCATGAATGCCTGACAACATTTATAAATATTAGCATTATTCGAATAAGATAACTAATGTAATCATGTTAACAATTTATAATCCGATTGGAACCTTCTTTGTGTGTGGTTTCCAGTTGAGTAATAAAAAGAGTTTATACTATACTTGTTTCAAATACCATTAGTGGATCCTCTAACCTTGACAATTATTTTATCCTTATTTAATCCTTACATCAATATCACATCTCAAAGCTCTCTTTAACTTATTTTTATTGTTGTTGTTGTTGTTGTTGTTGTTGTTATTTATAATTTATATATTTAACCTCCCTGTGGTTCGACCCTGGTCTTATCGGGTTATTTATTACTTTAACACTCATGCACTTGGGAGAAGACATCAATCTTTTGGTTGTGTCAAACATCCATACAAATTAATATATCAATTTACGGAAATTACAACTCCGCAATACCATTGATGATAAAAATTAAAATGAACCCATTAAACAAGCTATTAATAATTTCAAAAAAACACATGTAATTCGGTAATTCAATAAAGTTTCAATAATTTCCAAACAAATACAATCTTACAAAATCTAAAACAAACCATAACAAGTATAAAATTATACATTCATATACTACAAGTTTGTTTGAGAAATAACAATAAAACATGTACATCTATTAACAAAATACATATACTAAAAACACAATAAAAACCGTGACATTTGAATGTTAAAATTTTAAAAGACATAATTACTTACAAAAACTAATAAAAATTCATCGGTAAATCAGAACACGGATGCTGTGACAAGAAAACTTCAAGATATATGACTTGTTGTGCTGAGAAGAGGGATTTTTTTTTACGGGGGGCGCTTGTTGTTTGCAGTTGGGGAGAGTTGAGATGAGGAAGAAGAAGGAGAAATAGGGGAGGATAGGGTCGAGTTTGAGGGGATATATTATCTTTTACCGACGGCTTCCCCGACGGATTATTCCGTTTGTGAAGCCGTCGGCTAATCTATCGACAAACAGGGCACGTCACCATACGGTGCTGCCGTTTTGAATCTATCGGCATTTGCATCCGTGAATCGGTCACGTCACCATACAGATCTGATGTTTTGAATCCCTCGGTGAGTCCGTCGGCATTTCCATCGGTGAATCGGTCACGTCACCATATGGAACTGATGTTTTGAATCCCTTGGTGATTTCGTCGGTACAAAATAACCCCAAAACCTCCACGCCAGCGAACCTCCCTTTTTTTTTGAATTCTCAACATTTCGTCTGTAATTTCATCGGTATATATTGACAGATGTTGGTCATTGGTAGTTACAGATGAAATTACCGACAAAATTATTCCGTTAGCAATTCCGTTGGTATTAAGCGAATTTTTGGTAGTGCATTAATGACATCTAAAAACAAAGCTTGAGAAATTGATAGAAAAATATAGATCAAAATATTGAATCTTGAGAAATATGACATTAAATTGATTGAATAAAATAAAAAGAAAGAAGGAATAACATCTAACGCAACACATGTTAAGAATATCATCTAAAAATAAATATTTTTTATTTTCAAAAACATAGTTTATCTATATAAAAGATAAAAAGAAAACTATAGATGAACTAGAAAAACCACTATAAACATTAAACATATAACAACAAAATCAATATTTTTAAAAGAGGCCCCTGAACAAAATAAAAGAGATGAGGTTTTGTCTAGTTTTTTGGTTTTTTAACCGGTCACATCATTTTATTTCCTTTTAATTGTATTCTATCGAGTTTTTATCGAGTCACTTGAGTTCCAGGTTAACCGGCGGGTCGACCGATTTACTCCAAGGCAATTGCAGGCCTGGATTTTGAATGAAACAGACTCACTCAAGGCCTCGGGCCACCCAGAAAATTGTTGTAAAAGTATTTGATGTTTTATTATTTTATATGAAAAACTTAAGAAACAATTTATGTGAATATAGGCTACACATGTTGTAAACAATTAAGTTTAAAAGATTATTTCAAAATATTTTTTTATCCCACATTGAAAAGAAACTATCTTATTCTTATAAGTTGAAGTATTTAAACCAAATTTTTTTTTTTATCCCACATTGAAAAAACATAACGTTTTTCCCTGTGAACATAGACTATATATACTAAAGAGCTTCAAATCTCACATTGAAAAAATAAAATATTCTTCTAATATTTATATAGTGAACTTTGAAATGAGTTAGTAACTAACTAAAAATATAAGAAAAGAGGGGTCTCTAGGTAGGAGAAAAAACATATTTGAAAGAAAAACAATGGTCTCTACCGGGTTTTTGTCAAGTCATCCAAGTTTCGAGTTGACCTAGCAGATCGACTGGTTTATTCCGAGACAATTGCAGGCCCAAATTTTAAATGAAACAGACTTGACCAATGCTAATGGGTCTTGGTGGAGTAGGGCCCACCGTTGTTGGGCAACGGGACCCAACTTTACTGGGTCCTACAAGCAGTAGGGTCCTCCTGCCCAGTAGGGCCCAATGTTGTCGGCTCAGCACAGGACCCGATAACATAGGGTCCTGCTGGGCAGCAGAACCCATTATCATTGGATCTAGCAGCGTATCATGAAAATATTATCGAAAATAATATTATATTATAATATTTATGAATTGTTTTGTAATGGATTTTATTTTTTAAAAATTCTCAGATATAATACAAATATATAAAGTATATGATGTGAATAAAAAAAGTATTTAGAGCTCTATCAACTTTGATAATATTAGAATTATAATTTTTCTGAATGCTTTTATTTTAAACAATTCATTGCGATTATACATGAGGTATGTATTAAAAATATGCACATATAAAATTTTCATGCCACTATTTAACTATTTTTTGAATATTAATAAAGTTTGTTTAAATATATAAATCATTTAGTCTAATTTAAAACAATAAAAGATAACACACTACAATTACTAAGATTTGTTTTTTTTTAAATAATCTTATTAAATAAATTCCCTTTTTATATCCATTAAAGACAACATAATCCTTTGGAACAACTTTCCTCCTTTTTTTGTTATTTCTTTATTTTTTATTGAAATATATTATGCATATACTACATTCATCACCATTGTTAATGTGCAAGCATTTTTGAAATGCAAAAAAAAAAATATTTTAATAAGAAAATTCAACACAACCTCAAATGAAAAAAAAAATTATCATCACCTAATTTTTATACAATATAAAAAGTCTCATCAATTTATTTTCTCTCTACTATTACATAATAGAAAAGGAAAAAACATTCAAGAGAAAAAAAAACAATAAAAATATTAATTTGAAATAAAAAAAAATTAAAAAAAATTATTTTTTTTAAAAGTATTTTTGAAACGTATAAGAAAGTTCAAAACAATTGTGTTTGAAGAATTAAATGTTTTTACATATTCCTGAGTTCTATACACATACTGATATATATAACATTACATCAACAAATTCTAATGGGTATATTATTATAGCTGGTAACAGCTGTAGACTTTGAATTCACAGGATCATATCTTCCTCAATTAGTTCCAGTCATTCATCTGTTGTTGCATTCATGGAGGATTGTGATATGTTGAAGTTCTTGCTGCTGCAATCACGGGTGGATCAGATTCCTGATCTTCATGGGTGGATCAGATTCCTGATCAAGTCTCGTAAAAGCTAGATACTGCATGCTGCCTACTACATTGCAGTAGAGGCTGATATCTTCACATGGAGTACCATCTGTAGAATTAAATCGACAATTGGAGGCCATTGGACTAGTGCAGGGCTTAGCATTTTCCATCTTGCTTCTTTTAAGCAAATCAGCAATATATTTACGCTTTGTCAAGTACATGCCATCTGTGCACCAAAGTGCTTCAACGCCAAGAAAATAAGCAAGACTGCCTAAATCTTTGACAACAAAGATGGCTTGTAGAGAATGGATAATATTGTTGATGACAGATGCACTTGAGCCAGTTATCAATATATCATCAACATATATAAGAATATAGATCACAAAATTAAATTTCTAAAGCACAAAGAGAGATGTATTTGCCTTACTTTCACTGAACCCTAAGGATCGAAGCTTGGTGGAAAGGTTTGAGAACCAAAAGCGGGGAGCTTGGCGTAAACCATAAAGGGACTTGTGTAGTTTGCACATATGATTTGGATACTGAGGATGAACATAGCCTTGTGGTTGAATCATTAACACAGTTTCATGCAGGTCACCATGCAAGAAAGCAGTTTGCACATCTAACTGTTTGATAGGCCAATTATAGGTCATTGCAATAGAGATGACTAACCGAATGGTGGCATGCTTGATGACTAGACTGAATGTTTCAGAGAAATCAACTCCCTCTTGCTGGTGAAATCCTTTAGTTACTAATTGAGCTTTATAACGCTCAATGGTTCCATCCGCCTTCCTTTCGATTTTGTAAATCCATCGGCATCCAACAATATTTGCTTATGTGGGAGGTGATACCAAGGACCAAGTGCCATTGTGTAGTAATGCTGGGAATTCCTTATTCATGGCCTCTCCTCAATGCACTGATTTGGAGGCTTGACTGTATGATGTTGGTTCTGTTGCTGTAGGAACATGTGATGTTGTCAATCCTTTTGGTAATGGATAGCGAATGAAGTTGTCACTTGATTGTCTAGGGCGATGAATATTATTCTTGGACCTTGTGACCATAGAGTGAATGTTAGTAAGAACTGACTGTGTAGCAGCATGTGGAACTGGAGCCGTAGCTTGAGAAACAGTGGGAGATGGAGCTGGTTGTGTTTCTGTAGAGTTTGCTAGAGGTGGAGTCTGATCTGTTTCTGCAGAAATCAACACAAAAGGTGCAGGTGGTGTGCACGTAGAAATATGGTTAGGTTGCAAATCTGTGGGACATGGGGATAATGGCATAGTGATTTGGTGGGGAAGGGAAACAGACGTGGAAGGAGAATTTTTATCACTCATGGAGACAATGTTTTGTGAGTAAGGGAAGAGAGTTTCATCGAATATAACATTGCGAGAAACCTAGATTTTACCCTTAGAGAGATCTAGACACTTGTACAGTTGATGACAAAGACTATAACCAATGAAAATGCAGGTTTTAGATTTGAAATTGAGTTTATTCCTATCATATGGTCTTAAGTTTGGCTAGTAGGCACAACCAAACACATGCATAAAATGATAGTCTGGGATTCTACTATAGATAATTTTGAAAGGGGATTTGCGGTGTAAAACAGGTGTTGGAAGTCTGTTTATGATATAGATAGTGGTTTGAGATGCATCTTCCCAATATATCATAGGTAAATGCAAATGAGCTAACAGGCTCAAACCAACTTCGACAATGTGTCAATGTTTGCATTCAATAGAGCCATTTTGTTGGCGAGTGTGTGGACAAGCTAGGCGATGGTTAATGCCATTTTGGTGAAAATAAGTGTTTAGTCGTCGACACTCCCCACCCCAGTTTGATTGGATTGCTTTTATTTTCCTGTCGAACTGTTTTTCAACACATGTTTGAAAATTTAAAAAGACATATTCAACATCAGATTTAAGTTTAATAGGAAATAACCAAAAAAACTAGGAATAATCATCAAGAAAGCTAACGTAATATTTAGCACCGGTTGTGGAAGACACGGATGCAGGCCCTAACACATCGGTGAAAATTAAATCCAAAGGGTTCAAAGAAACAGACGTAGAAGTTTTATAAAGCAAATCATGGCTTTTTGCCATTTGACATTCAGGGCACACATTATGTGTGTTATTTTTCTCTACGGGAAAAGGAAGGGTGGATAAAACTTGATTGATCACTGGAGCATATGCATGGCCAAGTCTACGATGCCACTTATAAGAACAAACATAAGAAAAAGCTTGAGGAAGGCTAGATTTATTGGTGAATTGATAGAGTCCATCATGAAGATAGCCTCAATGAAAGACATTCCCCGAGTAATCCTTCACAAAAAAATAATACAAGTGAAACTCAAAATACACGTTATTGTCAACACAAAACTGGTGCACGGACAGTAAATTCTTTTGTATTTCAGGAACAAGAAAAACTTGATTAATAACAAAGGTAGAAGAGGGAGTGGAAATTTTGGAAGATCCAATTTTTGAGATTTGCGAACCTTGTCCATTTCTGACTTGCACACTATCTGCACCAGCATAGTCGGATTTCTGAAGAGTTAGATCATTAGCATCATTGGTAAAGTGATGTGTGGCTCCTGTATCTACATGCCATGCAGTTTCCCACAGATATTTGGAACTGTTAAATTAATTGAGATCAAATAGAGAAAGGAGGCTAGAATTCTGAATAATCTGTTTATTATGAGTGCTTAAGTTAACTTAAATACAAAGAAATTATATATAGGTTAAACTGAAAATACTATTCTACCCTTAATAAATAAAACTAGATAAATATTACTTAACATCTCCCCTCAAACTCACGATGCAACATCTACAAGCATCGAGAGTTTACCAACTAGAAAACAAAAACGAGATATGGAATGCGTCTTGGTAAAGAAATCTGCAATCTGTAAGGAAGAATGAACAAAAGGCAAAGTAATGGTGCCATGCTTAAGATGATGACGAGTAAGATGATAATCGATCTCAATGTGCTTAGTTCGCTCATAAAAACCGAGTTGTGAGCAATCTGAATAGAACTCTGGTTGTCACAATTCATAGGAGTAGGATGAGAAAAGAAAACTCTAATATCAGCAAGTAACCAACGTAACCAAACAATCTCTTTGGTAGTAGATGTCATGACAGAAGCTGAAGGAAAGTCGAAATACCAGATTTTGCAGAAGCGAAAGACAAAATATCACTCCAAATTTTTTATTTTTCTTGCAAAAACTTAACTCAAATACCAAATTGTAGAAACTGAAGAGAAGATGAAATACCAAAACAATTGCAGAGACAGAACAGAAATACCAAATTGCAGAAGCTGATACCAAATTTCAGAACAGAAATACCAAATTGCAGAAGCTGAAGAGAAGACGAAATACCAAAACAATTGCAGAGACAGATTAGAAATACCAAATTGCAGAACAGAAATACCAAATTGCAGAAGCTGATACCAAATTGCAGAAACTGAAGAGAAGATGAAATACCAAAACAATTGCAGAGACAGATAGAAATACCAAATTGCAGAAGCTGATTCCAAATTGCAGAAGTTGATTCCAAATTGCAGAAACTGAAGAAAAGACGAAATACCAAAACAATTGCAGAGATAGAACAGAAATACCAAATTGCAGAAACTGATACCAAATTGCAGAGACTGATGAGAAGACGAAATACCAAAACAATTGCAGAGACAGAACAGAAATACCAAATTGCAGAAGCTGAAAAATCTAAAATAAAGTTTCAGATATTAATCTTCAGCTGCAAGCACAAAACTTGATCTTCATCCTCCATCTTTTAATAGGTCAAACAACTCATGTCTGATGTTTTGAAAAATGAATCTGAAGTTAAGCTTCAAAGGAATGCATTAAGCATGCTGGAACATCCTACAGGGAATGAAGTGGATGATGATAACAATTTTGATACGAGCAGTGGCTCTAACATTGGTGAACATGATTTCTACAAGGGCAGCGAGTTCCATAAAATTAACAAGCTAAGGGTTCGATCAACTAGGCTCTGATACCATGTTAAAGTAATTCATATCAAACATAAAAGGAGGCTAGAATTCTCAATAAGATGTTTATTATGAGTGCTTAAGTTAACCTAAATACAAAGAAATTATATATAGGTTAAACTGAAAATACTATTCTACCCTTAATAAATAAAACTAGATAAATATTACTTAACAGGAACCATTACGCATAGCGACCAATCCATGTTTTGCTTGTAGAGGAGGTGCATACTGGTAAGATAAATCAAATCAAAAATTACATTTCTTAGCAGAGTGTCCGATTTTACCACATAACTGGCAAACGACAGAAGGTTGATCATGATTCCTGTTGCTGGAATTATAGCCACCACGATGAGCATGCCCCTGTCACGAAAGCCACCACGCCTTGGAAAGGTGTATTGTCGTTGTGCAATATTTGCATAAGGTTGCTGGATGACAGGGGTGAGTTGATGTCAAGACAGGCGGGCTTCAGAAGTCAGTAATAGAGAATAGATTTCCTCAAGGGTAATGTCATCAGTGCGTGCTAATATGGAGGCCACAAAGCTGTCATATTCATGGGTGAGACCTGCAAGTATATATGTTATGATATCATCATGATTCAGTGGTTGTCCAGCAACAGCTAATTCATCAGTGAGCCTTTTGATGAAATGAAAATAATTAGTGGTTGTCTTGCTGCCTTTTGTTGCAGTTGCAAGTTGTGTGCGAATTTACAGAATGCGAGCAGGAGATTGAGAGGAGAAGGTATCATCCAACGCATTCCAACCAGCCTTGGAAGTTGTATAATTGACAACTTGAACAAGAATTGGTTCAGACAAATAAGTCATAAGGGAGCTGAGGATGAGATTATCTTGACGAACCCATTGAGAGTAGGCTGGGTTTAGACGTTCAGAAACAACAGAAGTTTCAGGGTGAGTAACAGAGATGATTTTAGGTGGTTTTGGAATGCTACCATCTATATAACCAAATAGATCTTTTCCTCTAAAATACGGTACAAGCTTTGCTTTCCGAGAGAAGGAAGTTGTCCTGGTTGAGTTTGACAATAGCAACAGAAGGTGTTGTTACTCAATTTTGAACCCCACGTGCTGGAGACGGTGTATACCTCTTTTGAACATAGTGTAGGAGTTTAGCTCATATTCGCCAGAAGATTGACAAAAGCACAGAAAAAAATATTTTGTTTTTTGAAACCTTATTTGAGCTGTTTTCTGCTCTTTTTATCCTTCCCCTTTACTACCAAAATCATCAGGTTTTATTAGGTTGATCAGGAGTCTTCATAATGCTAAATTCGTTATTTTTTATCTGGTCTTTAAGGTTGAATAAATCCCTCAGAATTTGCACTAAAAAAATAGTTCTGCTGCTGTCGCAATTTTTTGGTTCCAACTTAGACTCTGATTCTGACTCAGTTTCGTACGATATCTGACCATCCTAGGTATATCCTGTCACTCATTACATGTTAAAAAATTGACGTACACCTTTATTAGGTCCTAGGGATCATTTTTCTTAGAGCAAATTCTCAGTCAGACTTGGATGCTCAGTATTGTCAGATCAAGAACCTTTTGAACAACTAGATTACTGCCAGTTTCTGTTTTGTAAAAAGATTTTATCTCACTTCGACTCCTTCATCAAAGTTGTAGTCCTAGACGCGTAGATGAATTTGAGATTTTGAATCACTTGATTTCGATATCAGAGGCCTAAGATGCTCCCGTTTGAATATTTAACGTGAAGGTAGAGAATTCTGCCGCGAGAAGGATATTGACCTAAGTCTGCACTAAAAACACTCTATTTTTGGTCTAGTTTTTGTGATTTTTGTTCTTAGTTCATACTCTGAGCCATATCAGGATTCTCGGTGTTCGTCAGTTTTTGAGTTAGACCCGGAGATCCCTTTCGACCAACCAAATTACTGTTAGATTCTGTTCTGTAAAAAGATTTTATCTCACTTCGACTTCTCCATCAAAGTTTTAGTCCTAGATGCGTAGATGAATTTGGGCTTTTGAATCACTTGATTTTGATATCAGAAGCTCAAGATATTCCCATTTAAATATATAACGTGAGGGCAGAAAATTCTGCCGCGGGAAGGATATAGCCCAAGTTCACGGGACTGATTCGAAGGATTTTTTTTAGACCAAGGACTGAATCAAAAAGTGTTAAAATGAGGGATTGAATTGAAGAATGGTATTGAAATCTAAAAAGGGTGGTTGGATCATCATAAATGACAGAATTTTTACCACACCGAATAAGGAAAATAAGACCTTGCATGCACCCTTACCCATCTGATTTCTTTCCTTTTTTTCCTCTGCAAATTTCCTGCTGGTTTCCATGTTTGTCTTGCTGATTGGAGAGCTTGAGACCACGTTTTTATTGATTCATTTCAAAGGAAACAGCTGGTGCCTCATGTCCCAACTATGGAAGGAAAGAAAGGAGTTGTACCATCCTTTGATCAATGGAAATCAAGTGCTGAAAATCAGAATAGGAATAAGAATATTTCAGTTTCCTTCTTGCGTTTTTTTTACTGCACATCAGCAGGGATTTGCATCCTAGAATTAATGCATTGAATTTTTCCTAAATAGAGATATGTTAGACTATATATAAACCCCTCTAATGACCTAGCAAGGGGCGGCAGAAAGGGAGCAGAAAAATAGCAAAAAGGGAGCAGAAAAATAAGAGAAAAAGAGAGAATGGGAGAGAGGATAGGAAAAGAAAGACAAGAAAAACGCAAGAGAGAGGCAGTAGAAAAAAAAAGCAGAAAAACAGAGAGAGTTTCTTTCTTGCATTCTTGAGTTACTGTGAGGAAAGAGGAGAAAAAAAGACAAGACAGAGAGGGAGCTTTGCTGCTAAGCCTTGACAGCAACGTTCGTTTGGTTTATATTTAGCTGCTGCAGTAAAACATTTCAGTGAGACCTGCAGTGCTTTGAAAAAAGGAGAGGCGTGAGTCGGGTTTTGCTCTAAACTCTGTCAGCAACGTTTGTTTGGTTTATATTTCAGCTGCTGTAGTAAAACATTTCAGTGAGACCTGCAGGTACTTGTTTTTGATGTTTAAGAAACTGTTTTGTCTTCTGGCTTTGCACCTTCGTTTTCTATCTTAGAAACAAATTTGCATGCTTGCCCACTGTTCCTCCCATGTCTTTGAGTTAAGATTTTTTTTGTTTATGTTAGAGCTGCATTTGTTTTGCTCTCTTATTGAGAGGAATTTTAAATTTTAAGGGTCTTCATTATTCCTTCATTTCTTTGTCCGAGTGCTCTCTGTTAGAACGTTGCATAGGAATAGTTGGCTTATAGGCGCATGCAGTTTGGGTTTTTAAAACAGACAGAAAAATGAGTCAGGGGTTTTGCTATAGGATTGGGTTCAAAGGGTTGTTTTTTTTTTATGTGATATGGACTCTCTTGTTTTTTTTCTGTCGAAAATAATAGGTAATGTTATGTTTAGGCTCTGAGTGATTTGATGGATCAAATTCTATTTGATGAGTTTTGGCTTTAGAGTGCTTTTCTTTTTTTTCTTTTTCTCCTGCTTTATTTTAACTGAAATGTTTAAGGCTTATGATTTTTTTTTGAAATATATGTGATGACTTGTTGTCTTTATTTGTGATTACCGTGATACTTATGTTTCGATCCAATAAAAAATATTTTCTTGCGTGTTGCATACGGCCAATATCCTAACATGTTTTGAACACTTTTTGTTTTATACAAAAAACATTGGAAGTTTCAAAAATGTATTTTCGCATGTATTTCTTAAACACAACAAAAAATATTTTCTTACATTTATGGATTTTACAACATATTTGTAAAACTCCAAAGGGTATTGGCCAATATTCCAAAAAATATAAAAATCTTATTTTAGGGAGAATTCATCTATTATTCACCGCTAATGTTTGGATAAAGAAATCCTTAAATATTATTGGAAGTAATAAATCCGCACACATCCTTGAAAGAAAGCTTGATTATAATCGAGGACATTTCAATTTTTTACTCCACGGTTTACAAGTCGTGAGAGTGTAAAACACTAAGACAAAAAATAGATGGGTTGGGGTTGCAGGAGAATTTGGGGAAGACATTTAGACGTTTGTCTTTTATGGCTGTGATACTATATAAGAAAGTTCAAAACAATTGTGTTTGAAGAATTACACGTTTTTACATATTCCTGAGTTCTGTACGCATACTGATATATATAGCATTACATCAAGAAATTCTAACGGGTATATTATTGTAGCTAGTAACAGCTGTAGACTTTGAATTCACATGATCATATCTTCCTCAATTAGTTCCAGTCATTCATCTGCTGCTGCATTCACGGAGGATTGTGATTTGTTGAAGTTCCTGCTGCTGCAATCACAGGTGGATCAGATTCCTGATCTTCATAGAATTGTTTGGTGTAATCTTTTGGAGTTCCTGTTGCTGTATTCACGGGTGGATCAGGATTTTCATCCTTGAATTTAGTAATCATTACTTGATCTTCTATAAAATATAAAAACAAACATGTTTTAATAAAAAATTCAACCCAACCTTAAATAAAAAAAATTATTATCATTCAATTTTTGTTTAATATAAAAAAACTTCCATCAATTTATTTGTTCTTTATCGTATGAAAAAATAAAAGAAAACAAAAATTTTAGTACTGGTTCTACTGCAGCTTGTAACTCGAAACATTTCAGAGACTGAATAAGTTGTAAGTGTTTAAGTTGTATAGCTTGTAAACCATTGTTGCTGATGGGTTGAAGTTTCCTGCTTTGATTTTTAACAAACAACATGCTTAATGGTCTTCCTACCTGGGCCAACATGCTTAATGGGCTTCCTACCTAGACCAATAACTCGATGCCACATGTCTATCCTACAGCGTAAGACATTAGATTAACATCCTATTAATGCAAGCTTATATGCAACTGTCTACGTAATTTCTTTTTAATTACTCCATTGCCTAGGTCGGAAATAGGATATAAATTATACGTTCTTTTGTCAGTGAAATAGTATAAAACTATTCTTGGGAATTTATCAAACAATTTAACCTTTTGGACACTCTTCAATATTAGACAAGGTATGGCGATTTAGGGATACAAATTATCATGATTTAGTGTGTTCTACAGCTTTTTTTCTTAGTTCATTACATCCCTTGATTAAGCATACAACAAACCATAGTTAATGTATAACACGGTTTATAATCTTGTGGCACCTACTGTAATTTGTAAGCTTTTATATTGTTGAAAGAATTATTATTGCATTGTTAATTAATAAAATGATCTCCTTTCCATCTTCAAAACCGTGTTCCATATTAGGCCTTTTCATGGTTCGGTTCAGTTTGAACCATAAAAACTAACCGAACCGAGTAACTTAAATTTTTGAAAATTCAAACCGAACCAAACCGAATTCCCGTTCAAACCGAACCGGTTCGGTTCGGTTAAATTTGGTTTTTTGGCTTTAAAACTGGGAAATCTAATCACCTGAATTCCTAAAATCCATAATGCCAAACATGAAAATTATACAATAGATTTCTTTCACGGAAGGATATTTTGCATCAGATAATCCCTAATAGCTCCATTTCAATTCTCAATATATAATAATAAACAAAAACCAAACCCAAGGAAATCCCAGCATAATTTTATACGATTTCTCAGCAACATGAACATAATTATTATAAAATTCAATCCTCTAATGAAATTCTAGTTACAGAAGAAAGTCCAACAAAATCAATCACTCAAAATCAAGCAGATCTAACAACTCAATCAAAATGGAAAAGAGAAAGACGACAAATGAACTTTGTACTGAAAATTGAGCTCTTCTTTGAGCTCAAGGATTTCACCCTTCCTAGTTGTCGAGAAATACTTTGAATCATGACCGCTCATGCTTGCCTGCTTGTTTGGCTCTGCAAATTTATAAATGGTGAAAGACAGACGTGTGAGCGAGAGATAGAACAGAGTCTGAAACGTGAAGTGAAGAGAAAAACCAAGGAGATGGAGATGTGGGTTTTTGTTCGGCTAGAGAAGAGACAAATGCAGGGGGTAGAGACGTAGAGTAGATGAAAATTAAAAGGGAAATGAAGAAGGGAAAACCAGTCTCTGGTCTGGGTGGCGGCAAATGTAATGTTATTAGGGTTAGGTTAACTGTAGACTAGTATTTATAGTATTTTATGGTTGGTGACTTGGTTCGGTTCGGTTCATCGGTTTCTACTGTAAAACCAGAACCGAACCGAACCGGCAAGATTTTATGGTTTTAAAAATTAGTTTAATCGGTTTTCCATCTCGGTTCGGTTTTCTCGGTTAATTTTTCATCGGTTTTTTCGATTTTCTCGGTTAATTGGTTTTTTTGAACACCCCTATTCCATATATAGGGTAAGCTGAATTATTATTTTTTCTCTGCTCGACAATGCAAAAGATCGACATAATGGGAACAAAAGATCATGCTGAATTACATGAACAAAGACTTGACCATAAATCTTAAAGATGCATTATTACTTCGCAATGCTCAGATTCCGATTGGACCCAAGAAATGTAGGGTAAGATATCAGCTTTTGGCCTCCATACTGATGCTTTAGCTTTATTAAATGCAAAAGATAAACATAAGATGCTGAACAAAGACTTGACCATAAATCTTAAAGATTCCAAGGTTCAATCATAGAAGGCATCACCTTTATTACTTCCCACGGTTCACATGCCGTGGGTCCAACCATTGATGCTGAACACGGGCAAAGATAAACAAAAGACTTGACCATAAATTTT
Source organism: Populus nigra (assembly GCF_951802175.1). NCBI lineage: Eukaryota > Viridiplantae > Streptophyta > Magnoliopsida > Malpighiales > Salicaceae > Populus > Populus nigra. The sequence goes on along the minus strand of NC_084852.1, from coordinate 26,484,822 downwards.
AAAAATGCATTCTTACTTTTCCATGGGTTCAATCATATGCATTATTATTTTTCTGACAACGTCACAAAATCAACTCATTTCATGATGATGAAATCATTTTACAGAGCCGTTTGCTGGGCATTGAAAAGACAGAAAAGACCTTTATTACTTCTCAAGGTTCACATATTGGACCCAAGGAATGTAGAGTTAGCTATCAACTTGTGGTCTTCGTACTGATGCTTTAGCTTTTATTAATCTTTCTCTGCTTGACGAGGCAAAAAACTGATGCTGAACACGAACAAAGACTTCACCATAAATTTTAAAGAGGCATTATTACTTCAGATTCCATGGTTCCAATCATTTACATTATAATTTTTTTATCAATGTCAAAAAAAAAAATCAATTCCACCATAAACATATTAATATAAAACAAAATAATGATAAATGTTCACTTGAAAAGATGTTTTTGGTTTATTTAAGGTTTAACAAAAATCTTCTCCTCAGTAAAGAGGTTCTTATCTTATCATGATAAAACCTAACTATCCTAACAGGAAAAAAAAATAAGAAAAAGGTTTCTATTTTAAATTTTGATATAAAAAAACCTTTTTTTTTACAGTCCTACCGATGAAGTCAAATGCAATTGCACTTATGAGCATAGTTTTGAAACCCAGCTCGGTTCGGGATTGGAACAGGTCGGGTTGAAGAAAAAACAGGGGCAGGAAAAACTCAATATGACCTGGTTGACCCGGCAAGACCCAGTCAAAAATCTGATTGCAACCCGTTGATGTTTATTTTGTTTTGTTTTTTTACTAAAACGATGTAGTTTTGATTTTAAAAAAATTAATCCAGTGACTCGGTCAAAACTCGAAATCTGGGTCTTGCACCGGACTGGTCATCAGGCTGGATATAAAAACTATGATCATGAGAACAACGTCATTTGTCACGTCACCAGCATGTAAGTTCCTCATCAACTTCATCCAATTCTCTTTTATTTTTGTAAGGGAATGCGTCCTCTCTAAAACTACTGGTTTCTATGTTAACGCCTTTTTTTGGGTGGTGGAGAACTCTCAAACCGCGAATTAGACGGACAAATCCACGCTGAAGCCATATGACATGTGATGATGATATATAATTCGTGGCAAACTAACAAGTTTTCTTTTTACAGATCAATATCAAAATCTTGCGATAAACAAATCTCATTTTTAGAAGATTAATGATAATTTTTTTTCATGAATAACTAAAATAATATTTTTAAAAAAAGATTAAAATCAATAAAATAAAGATTAAATCTTGTTACCAGGTCCGAACCTGACTCCAAATCATTGTTTAGGTCTTAATAATATTTTATCTTTAGTAACCAATATGTATATATTAGTTTAGACAAAAATTTTAACATGTAAGTATAATAGATATATTTATGATTAAAAACCTTTGATATAATATACGTGATGATTATTATATTCCCAACTGTCATCATGATCTTGGCCTTCACAGTATGGTTTACGTGTTATCCTCTACATGTATCACAGCAATGACTGGCTACTGTGTTTCTGCTCAAAAGTCCTAACTCCTAAAAACTATAGGATAAGCTTATCTCAATAAACAGTCCAAGCCGGTGCCATAGTTGACCACAAAAACTTTTGCAATCACAAATAAAGAAATTTATGTTAGAAATTATTAGTTTGAATTTCACGGATCTTTCATTAAAAATTTATATGATTTTTAATTTTAAAACCCGGAAAATTAATCATAGTATAAATAAGCTAGCCCAAATATTTATATTAATAATAATAAAAAAATTCTTTAATTTTTCCTTTAAAAGCAAACACATTTCTTACAATTATATCCAACTTCATTCCTCCAACAAAGTAGATGCAAGAACTTGACCCACGCAAGCAATATTAAGAAAAAGGTTTTCTACTTTTTCATGCTAGATGATTCGAGATTGTTTCATATTATAATATATAGTGTTTTTATTTAAAAATATATTAAACTTTTTTTTAATTTTTTATATTAATATATTAAAGCTATTTAAAAATACACAAAAAAAAATAATATCAATTCACTCATAAAATAAAAGTCACTGCAATCCTAAACATTTCAATTGATATGGTGGCCGGTCTATTCAAAGAAACAAAAGATTCCACTTTTACATTATTGCCGTGAAGAACACGAGCCTTCGATGGATTTTGATATCACTTCTAATTAATTAGTATTTACCTAGACTGGTGCCAGCCCTATCCTGGTGCCCGCTCTATCTTATTAGATGGTATTGTTTTTTAGTAAAATATTTATACATTGCAAGTACATGTTTTTTAAAAAATAAATAAATCACGTTATAGTCTCAATCAACTAAATAAATAAATTTTATTTAAATTATACTAATAAAAAAAAAATATAGATAGCAAATGAGAAAATACATATATAAAAAAAAACTATCGTGATAACATAGAAAAAAAAAACTTTATCTAAAAGTTAAAAAAGAGTTATTTATATAGTTATATTTAATAAAATTTTTAAATTAATTTATAATAAAAATCATACACACATAAAAATTATTAAATAAAATAAAATAAAATAACTACTTGACATCTCTGAACAGCAGCCATTTCTTTACTGAATTCCAGATCAGCTAGAGGTCTTCTGTGAAGTAAACAAAGTAAACTAAAGATTCTTTTAATATTCGACAAGCTGTCCACATGCTCACAACTAAACAATATCGCGTCATTTAGCTTACCTAAGCATACTGATGTCTTGCAAATAGTTTACCTCTGGTGAAAAGGACATCTCAGTGATATGTCATTTAGCTTCCTGGCAATTAACGAAATCCTATTAGTTTTTCAGATATTATTATTAAGGGTATTATTTAATAATAATAAAAATTACTATATACTTCCTACTTTAATGTAAATTGCTTTGTTACTTGTTTTAAAGATTAAAAACATTTGTTATGCTAAGAGATTGTCTGAAGTGATATGTTTTTATTTTAAAACTAAACTAAGAGAGTGGTCTGAAAATGGCCTCGTCCCCAATGTGATAAAGACTTGCAGAGTTGTGAGCAACTGAAGGGCTTGAGCACGATCAAGATAATATAGATTGAAATGAATATGAAAAATAGGTCTCCATAGGATTTATCCCAAATTCACTTACTGTATCAAGAAAATATATCTTAAAACAAGTAAACAATCATTCACACACATTCAAACTAGACATAGAAAATTCAAATATTAATGAATAAATATTTATAAATAATAATTATAATTAAAAAAAATAATATTAATGTTTTAAAATATTAACATTTATAATTAAAAACAATGTTGTCCCTATAAGTGATTTTCCTGGTTAGATTATGGTTGACTAGATAACTAGAATAATTTTTTGGAAGCACTACCAGAAAATCAGCAAAAACCAACGGAATTTTTTCATCGGTAATGATATCGGTATATACCGACAGACCATTTATGTCTGCAATATGGTTGGTATAAACCGACGAACATATTTCGTTGGTATATATCGACCGTATTGCAGACGAAAATGGTCTGTTGGTATATACCGACATCATTATTCTGTCGATATATATCGACTGTATTGCCGATGGAGTATATAGATTTTTGAAAAGTTGCAACAGTATGATGAGATGGATTTTTTGCAGATGATTAAACAGTCAGAATGATCGATGGATTCAAAAGGGGATCTCTGTACAGTGATGTGGCATAGTCATTGGCGGCCTCACCAATGGGTATACCGACGGAAACGTTTCTTCGGTGATTCCATCTATAAAAGCCGATATATATCCACTCTGCCTATTCTCTCTTCCTTTATTTCTCCTTCTTCTTTCCCATCCCAACTCTCCCCTCCAAAACTGCAGCCAACCACCCATCCCAACTCTCCCTCCTTTATCAACATAAACACTCAAGTTTCTTATACTTTTGTACGTGGACACAACATTTGTTCGCCGAGCAATTTATTGTGGATTTTATCATATTTTGTAAGTAAATCTATCCATTTTAGTTTTAACATTTAAATGTCAATTTATTATTTTTATTTATTTATTTAGTATATGTATTTTGTTAACATATGTACTTGTTTGATTGTTATTTGTCAAAGAAACTTGTAGTATGAATGTATAATATTTGTAGTTGTTATAGTTTGTTTTAGATTTTATCAAATTATATTTATTTGTATGTGTTATGATGAAATAAATAATAGCTTGTTTAACGGGTCCGTTTTAATTTTTATCAATTATATAGCAGAGTTATGATTTTCGTAGATTTATCTATGTATATATTTGTATGGACATTGATAATTGATAATTGATAATGAATATTTAATATAAGTGTTTTTTTAGTTTGCATGTTGGATAATGTCGGAGCAAACCAATGTTTTTGCAAATTTATTTACGTAATATAGTTAATTAATACATGTTGTCATCATAATTTTATAGAGGTTCGATAGAAGTCGTGGATAATCGTTTATGGATGTATCAGGACTCACCTCAAGGATTGCGGAGGATGAATTATTGTAACGGGCGTTTATGGATGTATCATGACTCACCTCAAGGATTGCGGAGGATGAATTATTGTAACGGGATTCAGGGTTTTATTAATTTCACAACATACCCAGAAATTCGCTAAATACCAACGGATTTACCGACGGAATATTTCTGTCGGTATTTTGAGGTCGAAATTACCGACGGAAACTTTTCCGTCCGTAATTCAGTCGGTAACTACCGACGGAAATTTTTCGTCGGTAGTTACCGACTGAATTACGAACGGAAAAGTTTTCGAATTTAAAAAAAAGGCAGGTCGCTAACGTGGAGGTTTTGGCGAGTTATTTTTTGCCGACGGCATCACCGACGGATTCAAAACGACAACCCGTACAGTGATGCGACCGGTTCGCCGTTTAAATTTCCGACGGACTCACCGAGGGATTTGAAATGGCAGATCCGTACGGTGACGTGTCTATGTTTCCGTCAGAATCACCAACGTAATCACCGATGGAGTTTCCGTCGGTGAAACCGTCGGAAAAAGTTAATATATGACAGCTCTGCCGACCCTCTCATCCCCTATTTCTCCTTCTTCTTCCTCATCCCAACTCTCCCCATCTGCAAACAACCAGCCCCCCTTCCCTTCAAAAAAAAAATCTTCCTCATATCAGCACAACAAGTTATATTTCTTGAAGTTTTGTGGTCACAACATCCGTGTTCTGATTTACCGACAGATTTTATCAATTTTTATAAGTAATTATATCTTTTTAAATTTTAAGATTTAGTTAAATGTCAATTTTATTGTTTTTTTAGTATATGTATTTTGTTAGTAGATGTACATGTTTTATTGTTATTTCTCAAACAAACTTGTAGTATATGAATGTATAATTTTGTACCTGTTATGGTTTGTTTTAGATTTTGTAAGATTGTATTTGTTTGTAATTTGTTATTTATTTATGGAATTACCGAATTACATGTGCTATTTTGAAATAATTAATAGCTTGCTTAATGGGCCCGTTTAAAGTTTTATCAATGGTATTGCGGAGTGGTAATTTCTGTAAATTTATATATTTTAATTCGTATGGACGTTGATAAATGATAATGAATATTTAATATTTATGAGAAGTTGTGAATGGTTTGTTGGATAATCTCGAGGTAAAGTAATATTTTTACAAGTTTATTTACCTAACTTCGTTAATTAATACATGATGTCATCATAATTTTATAGAGGTTCGATATAAGTCATGGATGATCGTTCATGGATGTATCGAGATTCACCCCAAGGATTGCGGAGGATGGATTATTGTAATGGGGTTCAGGGTTTTATTAATTTCGCAACATCTATTCCCAGAAATTTTACCGGAGGCGGTATTAGGTGTCCATGCAGGAAGTGTGAAAATAAAAAGTATCTGCATCCAGATGTTGTAATGATTCATCTTCTACACAAAGGGTTTATGGAGAATTACCAGTGTTGGTATGCACATGGAGAAGTATTTGTTAACGAGAGTGAGAGGAGAATGGAAGAAACGGTGGTTGGGTCTACTTCTAGTGCTAGCAACGTGCATGTAATGGCAGTCAATGTCCAATCGTAGAAGAAGAACCTTATGTAGATGCAGCTAGGTTTTTTGATTTGTTGAAAGATTCTAACGAACCATTATGGGATGGCTGCACGAACCATAGTAAATTATCGGCCGTAGCATAGGTGTTCACCATCAAGTCAGATCACGGGTTGAGTGAGGCCGGGTATGACAAGATTATTGAATGGGCAAGAAGCATTTTACCTGAAGGGAACAGGCTGAAAGAGAACTTCTATGCTGCGAAGTCCATGATGAAACCCCTCGGTTTAGGATACCAGAAAATTGACATGTGCCCTAACTTCTGCATGTTATACTACCTTGAAAATGCTGAGATAACCGAGTGCATGACATGCGGGCATTCCCGTTACAAACCTAGAACTGGCAGGGGAAAGACTCTAGTGGCATATAAAAAACTTAGATATTTCCCGATCACACCTAGACTGCAGAGGTTATTCATGTCACCAAGGACTGCTGAGCACATGACATGGCACCAAGCACACCATGCGGTTGATGGAGTGATGGTTCATCATTCTGACGGCGAAGCGTGGAAATGCTTTAACAGTGTTCATCCTCACTTTTCAGCTGAATCAAGGAATGTGCGTCTTGGGTTGTGTACAGACGGATTCAACCCATTTAGGTCATTTGCTGCTCCTTATTCTTGTTGGCCGGTCATACTCACAGTTTATAACTTGCCACCGGGAATGTGTATGAGGCTGGAGTTCATGTTTTTATCTACTGTCATACCCGGTCCAAGAAGGCGGAATATAGATGTTTGTCTTCGACTGTTGATTGATGAGTTGGCGCAGTTGTGGTCCTCCGGAGCTCTGACTTATGATATATCGAGGAAACAAAATTTCCTTATGAGGGCGGCATTGATGTGGACTATCAATGATTTTCCAACTTATGGAATGCTTTCTGGTTGGAGCACGTATGGGAAACTCGCATGTCCATACTGCATGGAAAACAACAAGGCATTCACGCTGGCAAATAGAGGTAAAGCTTCTTTTTTTGACTGTCACCGTCGCTTCTTGCCACTTCATCACAAGTACAGAAAGAACAGAAAAGATTTCTTTGATGGCAGAGTTGAAAAAGATGTTGCATCCCCGCGTCTTTCTGGTGAAGAATTGCATGATGTTGTCTCAGTTACGGTGACATTGTGTTTGGCCTTCAATCAGGTAAGCAAAAGTTTCCTGGTTTTGGTTTGACCCATAATTGGGTAAAGCGAAGTATCTTTTTTGAGCTTCCTTATTGGAAGACCAATCTGCTCCGCCATAACCTTGACATCATGCACATCGAAAAGAACATGTTTGAGAACATTTTCAACACCGTCATGGATGTGAAGGGGAAGACAAAGGACAACATCAAGGCTAGATTGGATATAGCTTTATACTGTAACCGTAAAAATATGGAGTTGGTTTATGATGAGTCACGGGTCGCAAAACCAAGAGCAAGCTTCGTGTTAGAGAAAAACGCACAACTGCTAGTCTACAAATGGCTTAAGAGTCTGCGTTTTCCGGATGGACATGCATCGAACATATCAAGGCTGGTTAATATAGAGGACTGCAGATTGTATGGAATGAAGAGTCATGACTGCCACGTGTTTATGCAAACACTCATCCCATTAGCTTTTCGTGATTTGTTGCCAAAGGGAATATGGGATGCACTCACGGAGATCAGTCATTTCTTCAGAGATATATGCTCCAGCAAGTTGAATGTTGATCAAATTGAGAGGCTTCAAACGAATATCGTCGAGACACTATGCAAACTTGAGATGATATTCCCTCCATCATTTTTTTGACTCAATGGAGCATCTCCCTATACATCTACCATTCGAGGCAAAAGCTGGAGGACCGGTCCAATATAGATGGATGTACCCATTCGAACGGTTAGATATTACAGTTCCAATGTAATTCATATATAAAAGTATTTTATATGTTTTTCTTAATTGAAAATACTTGATTAATATTTCAATGCAGGTACTTGTTTAATCTCAAGAAAAAGGTTAAGAACAAGGCACATGTTGAGGCTTCGATATGTGAGGCCTATATTGTTGAGGAGATCTCAACATTTATCTTGTACTATTTCGAACCTCATCTGAGAACGAGAATCAATCGCGTTCCACGACATGATGATGGCGGTGAAGTGCCTTCCAGTGGGAACTTGTCAATATTCTCCAATACTGGACGACCCACACCTAAAAATGTCGTAAGAGGAAGATATTTGTCTAAAATAAAGTTCAAACAAGCACACAACTATGTTCTATTTAACTGTGATGAACTGAGACCTTTTATTCAGTAAGTTTATACTAATTAAACTTTGTTAGTAATATACTGTTAATTATATATTGTAATATCATACACTCATTATCACTTGCAAGCAACATCGTCAATATTTGCTCTCCAATAACTCATAGCTGACCGAATCCCAGATCTTTCAATTACAAGATGAGCAGTTTGCCACGTGGTTCAAAACACATGTAAGCACTATCACAAACTCATTCTAACTTGCAAAATTACTGTACGTATGCATGTCATTATGAGATTCTCGTTCATTTACTATTTATTGATGTACATTACATACAAGGTTTATCAAATGGGAAGGAGTGCACCTAAGTCATTGTCTTCACTAAGCCTGGGGCCTGAAAGAAAATGTAAGTGCTACAACGGGTATTTTTTCAATGGATATGTTTTCCATACTGAAGAATATGGGCAAGGAAGAAAGACATACAACAACGGTGTTTATGTTAAGGGATCCACTAGTAGTGAGTTAGAAGTTGACTACTATGGTAGATTAGAAGAGGTCGTCGAACTGCAATATCATAACGAGAAGAATATAGTGTTTTTATTCAAATGCTATTGGTATGACACGACTGACAGAGGAATCAGAGTTGATCCGCACCATGGTCTGGTCGAAATCAACTCAAAAGCTAGACTCCGCAACATAAACGATGTCTTTGTTTTCACAAAGCAATGTCAACAAGTTTATTACACATACACCCCTTCATTTAGAAAGGATCGATCAAGAGTGGATTGGTTGTCCGTTTTAAAAACGAAACCCCGGGGTCGTGTCGAGGTTGTTCAGGATGAGAACGAAGACACAAGTGTGCGAGATGAAGTCTTTCAAGTTAGTGAGGTGGTTGAACCATATTGAGTTGCTCCTTCGATTGAATTCGAAGAAAATTCAAATTTTCGTGTTTTCGATGATAGTCTTGTTGATGTTGATGCAGAGGAGTTAAATTTTGTTTTGAGCTCTAGCGGACAACCAAATATCGATGAAGAAGATGATATTCATATTGAAGATTGCGATGAAGGTGATGACAATTCAATTGATGACGAAGAAGAAGAAAATTCTGACTAACAACAAAAATGAAGCCCTATGTAAAACCCTTTTGTTCATGTAATTTAGATTATGAATGATATATATATTTTGAAACAAAAAATATTTATTACTTGAAATAATTAGTTCAAATGCCACAATTATGAGATAATTACTTGAAATAATTATTGATCATGGATGATATATTTTGTGACATGAAATAATTACTTGAAATGCCATCCGATCACCGACGGCGACACCGACAGCCTTAAGTCCATCGGCATTTCACAGAGAGTTCGGAAATAATTACTTGAAATGCCACCCGATCACCGACGGCGACACCGACGGCCTTAAGTCCGTCGGCCTTTCACAGAGAGTTCGGAAATAATTACTTGAAATGCCACCCGATCATCGACGGCCACACCGACGGCCTTAAGTCCTTCGGCATTTCACAGAGAGTTCGGAAATAATTACTTGAAATGCCACCCGATCACCGACGGTAAATACCGACGTATTTAAATCCGTCAGTACATTGTCGGCGGGTCAATTTTACCGACAAAATTACCGACGGACCGCACAAATTTCAAAGGGTTGCGCATTAAATGCGCCTCTGACCGCGTAATCTTGCCGACGGAATTACCGACGGACCACGGAGGGGCATTAAAAATATTGGTGCGAAATTCAAAATTTACCAACAAAGTTATAACACATCACCGATGAAATAAATTAAAATAATAATTAATTTTATATCCGTCGGTGAATCCGTCGGTAAAACTGACTTCTAACCTACCTCGACCGCCTCTTCAGTTCATTTTCTCTTCTCCTCAGTTTTTCACCATCTTTTCCCTCTCCGTTCTTCATTCCGTTCTTCACTCCGATCTCAAGCTTTTTTATCGTGAATCTCCATTAGATTAAAAGGTTAGTGTTTTCTCTATTTCATTTTACTTTCATGGTTTTTTTTGCTATTTTTTTGGTTATTTTTTTTGTTTTGGTGTATTTTTTGTAATGTAGATAAAGTCTATAGTTTTTTTTGCATAATTCATTGCTAAAGTCTATAGTTTTTTTTTTGAATTTATTGAATATTTTGTATTGTTTTTTTGGCATAATTATTATTAGTTAATTTGTTGAATATTTATTGTTAATGTTGAATTTACCATAGAATTAGTAATTGAATATGTTGGAATAATTATTAATTTTACTTTATTATTGCATGATTTGTGTTTAATTTTTTCCATTTATTTTGATTGTTATTCTAGAGTTTTTTTTTAATTTATTGTTTTGTTGTATTGGCATATTTATTGAATAATTACTTGAATTGTAATTCTTAATGTTGAATTTACCTTAGGATTAGTAATTGAATATGTTGGAATAATTAGTATAGATTAGGTAAATTAGTTGTGGCTATTGTTAATATGTGCAGGTTTGTGGATTTAGGTAGTATCCGGTATAGGGGAGCTGCTGTCGAATTTTTTTTTAACATTTGAATTTAATTATATAATTATTTGTATAAAATTGTGTAGATGCGTAGAATGAAAAGCAGAGGTGGTCGCTCACGTACGGTCGCAGCTAGTTCGTCTAGCAGCGATGATGATATTTCCTTAGGTGCCTCTCAAGAAGAGGCACCTACACCACCTGCGCCATCAACCTATGCTGCCTCTTCCAGCGGTACTTCACAGCGCAGAGTTCACAGCGGAATCAATTTACCCGCAAGTACGAGGCACAATGGAAGGACAACCTTTCAATGTAAGTTTTTTTTTAAACAAATTACAACATAATGTATGAAGTAATCACTATTGAATTTATTTCATTTATTTTCAGGTTCACAAACATTGAAGCCGCCCGAGTAATATCATCGGCGTTTAAATCGTCGATGGAGATTCCATTGTTTCAATGGAGTCAGATATCCAAGCATCCTGAATGGATGCCTCAAATCAATGTATGGTTTAACAGGTTTGAGGTTGGTATTAATTTATAATTTTCAGCTTATTAATATAATTGTAAATAAATTATTATTTTTATTTAAACTTGTTTATTTATACAAAGCACAAATTCTGCTGGGACATTGAGCATAACACTGTTGTGAGGAGGGTGTGGGAAAATCACGCGGCAACTAGGTAAGATCGAAAACAATACAAGATTTTTTTAGACAAAAATTTATGTTTCGAAATGTAATTTTTGGTTGCGTGAAGTAGGTTGCGTGATTTTTGGTATGAAGCACAGAAAAAGGCAAAAAAAAACGCGAGGGATAGGGGTTTCCAAGGCTGGAACGATGTTGCGGTTTGGAGGGATTTCAAACCAATATACATCCCGGAAGATATATGGCCGCACTAGCTTGAGCACATGACGTCTGAGCGGTTCACACGACGCTCACAGTCCGGTGCTGGCAACCGGAATCGGCCAATTCATGGCAGGGTGACAACTCACACTGGCGGCTCCGTTCTGTTTGTTGCACATGCGAAACGGATGGTAAGATTAATTTAAATGAAATATATCGTTAAATTCAGTTGTTGTTAATATATCTTTTTTCATTATAGGCTGCGTCTCTTGGACGTGAGTCGAGCCCGATGGAGCTGTTTGTGGAGACGCACATGCGGAGTCAAGACCGCCAGAAGGGGGCGCAACAGTTCGTTGATAACCGTGCTTAGCATTTCGTGGTATGTTTGTTCAACCATTTTATTTTGTAAGTTATTATGTTTATTGTATTGAATATGATGATTACTTTTTTTTTTTTCAGGAGACCTATAATAATCAGTTGAGGGAGAGATACGGGGACGATACTTTGACCCATCCGGAATTCAATCCGGATTTGTGGATGGAGGTTGGCTCGTCAGGTGGACCCGATAAAAATCGGGTTTACGGGCTCTCCAACACTACGGCCGACAACTTGCGGTCGACCCGTAGTGTTTCAACCGTTGGGAGCTCCCAATCAATATCGAGCTCCCAATCTAAGGAGTTCATGGCTTTGCAGCAACTCGCCGAGAAATACGATAACCTACAAGCGGAGTCTGAGCACTTCAAAGCGTCTCAAGCACAACAAAAAGCGGAGTATGAAGCGGCTCATGAACAGCAAAAAGCGGCTTATGACCAGCTTTACGAAATGATTATGAAATTATCAAATAGCGGAACATGTGCGCCTAATCCTTTTTGGCCGTATAACCACCAGCCTCCGCCAGGATCTCCTCCTCCTCCTCAAGCTCCATCAACTTTATATTAATTTGTAATCAACATTATTTACCTTTAAAACTTCTTTTATTATTTTTCTTGAAACATATTCAGTTTGTAATGAATATTATTTAACTTTGTTTTTTTATGTTTAATATAAATTTTATTTGCATAATTGGTTTGTATTACAATTAATTTATATAGTTTTATATTATATATCCTAAATAATTTTTTAAAAACAAATTAAGAAAAAAACTATTACCAAGGATTTTACCGACGGATTAATTCGGTCGGTATTTTAAACACTCACCGACAGAATTACCGACGGAATTAAACCGTCTGCATTTAACAATAGCTTCCACAATCACCGACGAAGTTACAGACGGACATATTCTGTCGGTATTTCATACATTCACCAACAGATTTCCCGACGGATAGTTTCCGTCGGTTAATCACAATATACTGACGGACTAAAAATCCGTCGGTATATTTTAAGCGGGAATATTTTTTTTTGGCGCGCAAATTCCGTCTGTAAAACCATCAGCAAATGTTTTTTTTGTTTTCCAACCGATATAGCGACGGAATGGGGAATCACCGATGAAGGGAAAGCTGACGGACGTAATCCGTCGGTAAAAAAATAACCGATGAACTTCTAATCACACACCGACGGAATTTTTCCGTCGATAAAACTATGAAATCTTGTAGTGACATCTATTCCGAGGATTTTTACTGATGGCGGTATTAGGTGTCTATGCAGAGAGTATAAAAATAAAAAGTTTCTGCATCAAGATGTTGTAACGATGCATCTAACCAAAGGGTTCATGGAGGATTACCTGTGTTGGTATGAACACGGAGAGCTATTTGTTCCTAATGAGAGCATGGTAGAAAGGGTGGAAGGTCAACTTCCTAGCAACATGCATGAAGTTGCAAATAACAAAAGTAATCCTTACAAGAATATGATTATGGATACAATGAGAATAAATGAAGGTAATGTCAGTGAATGTCCAATCATAGAAGAAGAACCTAATGGAGATGCAACAAGGTTTTTTAATCTGTTGAAAGATTCTAACGAACCATTATGGGATGATTGTACGAACCACGGTAAATTATCGGCTCTAGCACAAGTGTTCATCATCAAGTTAGATCACGGGTTGAGTGAGGCCGGTTATGACAAAATTATCGAATGGGCGAGAAGCATTTTACCTGAAGGGAACAGGATAAAAGGGAACTACTATGCTACAAAGTCCATAATGAAACCCCTCAGTTTAGGATACCAGAAAATTGACATCTGCCCTAACTTCTACATGATATACTACCTTGAAAATGCTGAGCTAATTGAGTGCATGACATATGGGCATTCCCATTACAAACCCAAAACTAGCAGTGGAAAGACTCTCGTTGCATATAAAAAACTTAGATACTTTCCAATCACGCCTAGACTGCAGAGGTTATTCATGTCACCAAGGACTGCTGAGCATATAACATGTCACCACTCATATCATGCGGTTGATGTCGAAAAATTTGGAGGGATTTTTAAAATTGTTATTGCGAAATTCAAAACATACCGATGAAATTTAATGCCACTGCCTAAAAAAAATATTATTCTATGTTCCATTGGTAAAACTGCAGTATAAATCTAACCCCCCTTCCGCGGTTCATTTTTTCTCGACTCCCCTCATTTCTTCTCTTCTCCTCCTGCAATTCATTGGCGTTTCTCTTAGTATTTTTGTTGTTTTGATTGTAGTTTTCAACATATTAAAAGGTATGATTCTCCTTTCTTTATCTTTGTATTTTTTTTAATTTTTTTATTTTAATTATGATTATTTTTGTGGTGTTCTTTGTTTTGTGTATTGTTTGTAAATAAAATCTTGAAATCAACACACTATTAAGGTGAACATTTTTCATTCCTAAAGTCTTTAGTTTTTTCTTTTTATTTTTTCAATTTATTTTATTATTTGTATTGCCATAATAATTGAAATTTTTTTTAAATTTGAATTGTTATTGTTGAATTTACCTTTAAAATGTTAATTGAAATATATAATTAAATTTAATCAGTTTAGCTTAATTTAATTATATTATTCCTTGTTATGTTTTTTAATATTTTGATTAATTTTAATTGTTATTTATGAATTGTATAGATGTTAGTTGAAAATATATAGATGTTGAATCTCTATAAATGTTAGGTTGTATAGAGTTGATTTTGCAATATTTGTGTAATTATCAATATTTGTAGGTATGAAAATTGTGGCTAGTCTCTAATATAAGGGAGGTGCTGGCGAATTTATTGTTTGTATTGTAATAATTATTTGAAAATTTAGTCTCTTTTAATTGTTATTGTTGAATTTTCAATGGAAATGGTAATTGGAAATGAAGAATTAAATTGCATTGCTTTATCAAAATATTATTCTATTATTGATTGTTATGTTTTTTTATTATTTCCATTCATTTTAATTGTCATTTATGCATTTCTATAGATGTTAGTTGAAAATATATAGATGTTAAATTTCTATGGATGTTAGGTTGTATATAAGATTTTCCAATGGAATCAATTGGTTTGTGGTTATTGTAAAGATTTGCAGGTTTGAAAACTATGGATAGTCTCTAGTATAGGGAGGTGCTGCTGAATTTTTTTTAAATAATCAAAGTTAATTATGTAATTATTCGTATAAATTTGTGTAGATGCGTAGAATGAAACCAACAGCACGTCATCGGCAAACGGTTGCAGCGAGGATGACTTATCCTTAGGTGCTGATCACAAAGAGGCACCTGCGCCAACTTTTGATGCTGCCTCTTCTAGCGTGGTTTCCATTGTAAAAGCGATGTGCTTTCACAGCGGGGTCAATTCACCCACAAGTACCAGGCACAATGGAAGTGTTGTTACTCATTTTTTGGTTCCCACACAAAAAATGAGAAAATACAAAAAAAATATATTCAAAAAAATAAAAAATAATAGAAGCAAGAAAATGATGTTAGAATGCCGAAGAAAGGTCAAAATTGGTTTAGGAGGTTCAAAAATACAAAAGGTTAAAATTTGACAGTAAATTTTTTATTGATGAGAGCCTTGGGGACAAGGAAAATTCAATTTGAAAAAAAAAGAAAAGTTCAAAATCAGATGTTTATGGACTCAATTAACTTTTATCCAAGGTTTAATTGAATTTATAGAGGGTTTGATTACAAGAAATTGATCTTTTAAGTCAATTTAGGCTTTTATTAGAAGAAATTAAATTTCAGAGGTCCAATTATAATTTTGAAGAGTTGATTTGATCAAATCAAGGGCTTAATTGCATAATTATTGAAGTTTGATGGCCAATTAGGGACTTAATTGAAACAATTCGAGACCAAGGACCAAACCAGAAAAGGCGCTAACATTAAGGGATCCAATTACAATTTTGTCGGGGGTTTGATTACAAAACTGTGAAGACTTCAATGGCCAAATCAGAAGAACCTAAGCGGTGTCGTTTCCACCATTCACTATCTTCAAACAGTTGTGAATCTGTGACGATAATGGAAGGAGACGTTAGCAGCAATACTGGAGATATTCTCAAATCAATAGGGTGGGTATCGCGATTGACATCCCTCGCCACCGTGATGCACGCCGGCTTATCAAAAATGCTGGTGTCCTCTGGCTATAAAAGCCAGAGGAGGAACCACACCAAAGGAGGAGAAAAAAAAGGGAGAGAGAGAGAGGAGAGGCTACAAAAACAAAACGTATACAACTTAGGAGAACAAAAGAAAATAGGAGAGATTGGAAAACTAGTGAAAGAGCCAAAGGGAGAGATGAGGAAGCAAACCAAACGGAAGTAGAGGACACGGTGAAGAGATAGCGCAGCACCACCATCATCTTCATCTTCTCAAAACCAGGTATGTTCATTGCCTTTCTCGGTTCCTATATGATGATGCATGTTAATATGTAGAAACGAAAAGAAAATCATAAGGAAACTAACACCTGAAACCACCATTTGCAACACTCTGTTTTTACGTTCTTTTTTTATGCACTGCAATGCAAAGGAAAGTGATGAACAATGCAAAGGTAATTTAAATACCTTCGCACTGTTCATGCACGCGTATAATAATACGCGTGCATGTGCGGAAGGGAGGGGTTGGTCACTGGCATGGGCCAGTGACTAGGCTAGGCTGGCTAGACCCTACCCAGCTATGAAGGCTGGCTAGGTCCAGCCAGTCACATGAGCCCGACCAGCAAAAAAAAAGAATTATTTCAAAAAAAATCTACGAGTTTTCTACAAATTTTTTATACTGTATTTTAATCAATAGTGGTTTGTATTTTTATACTGTAAAGATACAAATTTGGTATTAAAATACCCGTTTTTCATCACGGCAAAAAAAATTGTTTTCATGCATACGACCAAGTCTCTCCAAAATAAAAAATCATATTGTATCTTTTTTTTTTAAAAAAAAGAGGGTTTTAGCATGCATTTTGGCTTTTATAACCAGTTTATTAAAGTCACGATAAATGGCCAATATTTCAAAAATTCCAAAAAAATTATTTTGTTTTATTTTAATATATGGGGTTATGACCTTATACGTAAGACGTATTCTGGATATTAAATTCTTTTGTTGACGTTAGAACTGTTAGGTTTTACCTAATAAGACAAGGACCTCTTTACCGATGAGAACTTTTCTTAAACCATAGACGGACTAACAACTAGAAAACATGACAAGACCTTAGATTTTATCAGACAATAAAACAATGCAGCCTACCTTAGGTAGGGCGTATTTGGGGTGCTAATACATTCCCTTTACGCAACCAGTCCTCGTACCCGATCTCTTAGATCAGTCAGGGTTCCTAGTGACCAAAATACTAGGTGGCGACTCCTATTCCAATTTTCCACTAATAAAAGACAAGAATTCCTTGTCTCCACACATTTGCCGCATTAGATACCAATTTTGAGAGTGGATGTTTTCGTCGCGACGCCGCACACGTGCGACAGGAAGGATGACCTTTCAATGTCAGTTTGTTTAGGTTTTAGTTTTTTTTATATACTTATAACATAATTTATGAACAACTAATTAATATTTTATTAATTTTATTTAATTTCAGGTTCACAAACATTGAGGCTACCTGAACAATAACATTGGCGTTTAAATCGTTGATAGAGATTCCATTATTTCAAAGGAGTCCGGTCTCTAGACATATTGAGTGGAGACCTTTTATCGATGCATGGTATTGACGATTTCAGGTAGGTGTTAACTTTTAATTTCTAGCTTATTTTCAATAAATTATTTTTATAATTTTATATCTTGTACTATTTTAATTTTAAATGAATTATTTATACACAACATAAATTTGAGTGGGATAGCGCAGACAATAATGTTATGAGGAGGGTATTGGAGAATCACGCGACAACTAGGTAACATCAAAAATAATATAATTTTTTATTTTGTAATTTTATGTTCTAAATTCTAATTTGTTACTATGGAAGTAGGTTGTGTTATTTTTACTATGACACATAAAAAAAGCAAAAAGATATGCGAGAGATAGCGGTCTTGAAGGATGGAATGAAGTGGCGGTTTGGTGAGAATTCAACTGTCATTCATCTCGGGGGATATATGGATGCAATATATTGAGCATGTGATGCCCGAGTGTTCTCACAATGCTCACAGTCCGGTGCTAACAACCAAAACTGGCAAATTCATGGTTCAGTGACCACGCACATCGACGACTCCATCCCGTTCAGTGCACATGCGAAGCAGATGGTAAGATTAATTTAAATGAAATATATCATTAATTAATTTGTTGTTGCTTATAAATATATTTAACTTGCAACCTTTATTTCCTTACAAGGTACATCTTTTGGACGTGAGTCGAGCCCAATTGAGTTGTTTGTAGAGACGCACGTGCAGAGTCAAGACCGCCAAAAGGGGGTGCAACAGTTCGTGGACAACCGTGCTCAACATTTCATGGTATGTTCGTTCAATCATTTTATTTTGTAAGTTATTATTTTATTGAATTGAATATGATGATTTTAAAAAAAAATTTCAGGAGATCTATAATAGCCGGTTGAGGGAGAGATATGGGGACGATCTTTCGACACATCTGGATTTCGATCCAGATTTGTGGATGGAGGTAGGATCGTCTGGTGGATCTGATAACAATCAGGTCTACAGGCTCTCCAACACTACGACCAAAAACTTGTGGACAATCCGTAGTGTCTCAACCATTAAGAGCTCTTCATCAATATCAAGCACCTAGTCTGAGGAGTTCATGGCCTTGAAACAACAATATGAACAACTCTCGACTGATTATGATCAGCTCCGTCAAATGGTCATAGACATTCAATCAAGGATGGGTGATGATACATGTGCAACCCTTTTTTGGCTGTATGATCCCGGGAACAACCAGCCTCCTCCTCCTCCTCCACTAGCTTCGTCATTATTCTAGTTTATTTTTGTTTTTGAAACACATTAAATTTGTAATGAATATTTGGATGAATATTATTTAACATTATTTTTAATGTTTAATACAATTTTACTTGGTTAATTAGTTTTTTTTTAATATTAATAAATAATTTTTAAAAAATATTTTAAATCAATACTGAAAGCCTTATAGACAGAATCAAGCCGTCAGTATTTTACCTAGCGTTGCAAAAAAATTACCACTAATGCCACAATCACCGACAGATATATTTCGTCCGTGTTTACCGTTGTGGTTACCGACGAACATATTCGTCGGTATTTTATAGAGAATTCTGAAATATTTATTACCCATGCCACAATCACCGATGGCTATTCCGTCGAAAATACAAACGGAATAATTCCATCGGTAACTTTCTCGCAAGAATTGTTTTTTGGTGCGCTCCTCGTCTGTAATACCATCGGTGGTCCATCGGTGTTGGTCTTTTTATTTCTGACCCAATTAGCGACGGAACGAGAAATTACCGACGATCAATATTTTGATAGACGAATTCCGTCGATGATGCCTTCGGTACAAATTTTACCAACGGATTGTGTGTCTGACACCGATGGAATGAATCCGTCGGTAAAACTATTAAATGGTGTAGTGATTGCTGAGGAAATTCCCAAGCTCACAAATCTAGATTATAGCACAATATGAAAATAACATTTTGTATATAACATTAGTTTTTTTTACTATTAATCTTGATATAGGATAACCTGTTGTAGAATCAGAGGTGGCTGCAGTGACAGACCTAGAAATATACAACTTTGAAGGAGGTGAACATGTTCCTGCATAATGATCATTAGAAGAACATGTAGATGGTGGCATAGGGGCAGAGCTGGGTGGTGTTGGTATAGTGGCACACAAGGGTGGGGCACGGTAGGGCTGTTTGGGTGGAGATGGAAGGGCGACAAATCTATTGGGTGTGGTGCATGGTGGGTCAACAGGGAGAAAATTTTAGGAGGTAATCAAGGTGGGAAAGTGTATGGGTTGGGAAAAAGTGGTTGGTTGTTGGGCTATTTGTTCAGATATTGCAAAAGGAAACACATCTTCATGAAAACAAACATGACAGGACACATATATACATTGAGATGCTAGATCAAGAAACCAATAACCAAGATGAGAGGAACTATATCCTAAGAACACACATGGAGATGAAAGAAAATCCAACATATGAGCATGATATGGATGCAAAAAGGGAAAACAAAAACACCTAAAAGTACATAGAAAATCATAATTAGGAGTACAATTAAACATACATTCAAAAGGAGACTAATGTTGGAGGAAAAGAGTAGGCATACAATTGATGAGATGTACTAAGGATTCAAATGCATAATTTCAAAATAATAATGGAGCACTATATTGGCCTAAAAGGGTAAGACTAGTTTCGACAATATAGCGATGACGACATTCAACACTGTCATTTTGCTCATGCGTACGAGGATAGATTAACCTGTGATGAATACCAATAGTTTGAAAGAAACTATTTAACTTACGATATTCACCACCCTAATTAGTTTGAACATATTTAATTTTGTGGGAAAACTGACGTTCAACAAGCAATTAAAAACGTTGGAATATAGAAAACACATTGGATTTTGCAACAAGAGGATAATACCATATATATTTTGTATGCTCATCGATAGAAATAACAAAGTAATGAAAACCATCAGAGGAAAACATAGGAGCAGGGACCCAAACATCACAAAATATTAAATCAAGTAAGGCAATAGTTTTGTGATCCATAGATCGCAATGACAGTCGCAAAGACTTGTCAAACGGACAAGCTTGACATTGAGCAAGAGAGCGTCTAGAAGTACACATTATTTTATTTTTGGAAACTAAGAAATTGAAATTACAGGAAGTAGGATGACCCAATTGACGATGCCATAGATCAGTAGTTGCAAAGACGCAAGGAGACCAATCACTACAAGAATTAACAGTTTTACCGACGGAATTTTTCCATCGGCATAAGACACATGCTCCGTCGGTGAATCTTTCGTGGGTAATTTTTTTCTGTCGGTAAATCCATTGGTAATAAAAAAAAAATTTATCCGTTTTATTTCGTCGGTATATCCCCTGGTAATAATTTTTTTATTACCAATGGATTTACCAACGGAATTACCGATGGAATTTCCATCGGTAATTATTAAAAAACATTTTAAAAAAATTCATTTTATAAAATTATAAAATTAACATAAATTAACATAAATTAACACTGTATAATATATACTCAAAATGCTTGGAAAAAAGAATAAGAAAATCAATTCAAACAAATTTGCAACAAATAAATAAAATAAAAAAATAAATTCAACTAAAAAAATTCATATGAAAAAAATGAAGTTGCAATTGCTAAAAATTTAAAAATCCTATAAATAAATCTACTAAAAATTGATCTCATATGAAAAAAAAAATCTCACAACAACATTTATACAATTATTAAGAACAAAAACAATTAAAAATAAAATAAACAACAAATATAGTGAAAAAAATCATGAAGAAAGAAGAAAAAAGAAAACTCTTACCTTAATGTAGTTGCAAGTGAAGCTAAGGAGAGAAAAAAATTTTCATTAAGCATATTAATTAAAAAAAAAAACTAAGAGGGTAAAAGAAGAAAGAAGAAGAAGACATACCCAAGCATGGAGGAAAAGAGAAGGAGATGAGGAGAGAAAATAAGAGAAAGAAATAGATAAGAAATGATATTTTTTACATATAGTGAAGAAGAAGAAGAAGAAGAAGTAGAAGAACAAGAAGAAGAATAATAATAATAAGAAACAGGTCTGTCTCTTGTGAAATAAGGGCATTTAGACTTTTTATTGGGACGCTTTACCGACGGATAATTAAATATTAATATTGTTTAATTATTCCGTCGGTAATTCCATCGGTAATATTTAATTTAAATTTTCAATTTTGTAAAAATTTTTCAGAAACTGCCAAAAAATTACTGACGATTTTTCAATCCATCGATGATTCCGTCTGTAATATTTAAATGAAAATTTTAAATTAATTGAATTTTTTCAAAAAACCGCCAAATAACACCGACGACTTTTCAATCCGTCGGTGATTTTGTCCGTAAAAAACAACAATTAACAGTGCAAGTGGAAAGTGAACAATTCTGGAGCTCTCTGGAAAATACCGACGGAATTTTCCGTTGGTGATTCCCTTTGTAATTAACATGATGAACAGTGTTCACAATTTACCAACAAATTTACCGATGGAATAAATTCTGTTGGTAATTCCATTGGTAAAAATGGCACGTCATCATTTTTTTTGCTTTGTTTTAATTTTTTTCCCACAGTAATTCCCTCGGTATTTCCGTTTGTATTTATCAATTTTCTGGTAGTGAATAAGCTTGAGGAATGACGGTAATAGAAGACTTACAAAGAACATATAGACGATCATTGCTCTGACCGAAAAGGAGCACTGCTTTTTGTGGTGAGATCCTTTACATAAAACAAAGAGGGGTGAAATTCAAAATAAACATTATTATCACAATAAAATTTCTAAATAGATAGCAATGGTTTGGTAATATGAGAAACATGGAGAATGCTACATAATGTAAAGGTGTGTTTAGGGGAACGTAACATGGTATGCCCAATATGGGATATGGAAAGACCTTTACCGTCACCAACAAGCAAATGATCATTACCAAGATAATGTGCAAAATTGGTCAGATTCGCAACATTAGGGGTAACTTTTCTAGGACAAAGTCCAAGTGTTTCTCTAGTTGGCAGTCTAGGACAAAGTTAGTACAAGAGCTTTTCTCCATCACTGGAATGTTTTGTTTGTCGCACAAGTTTCGTGTGTCTTTTGCAGCTCATATTTGAAAACTTTAGAGCACCTTTTTATCCACTGTAACTTTTCTAAGAGTGTTTGGATGAAAGTTTTGGATTGGTAAGGTATCCAATGTTGTTTACCAAGCACACTAGACTCGCTACTTCTACAATGGTCCAGAATGGTGCAAGAAAAATTCCAAAGATTAGCTTGGAGACTAATCTCTATTAGTACTATTTGGGGTATTTGGTTGTTGAGGAATAAAACTGTTTTTGAGGAGGGAACTATAAGCTTCTTTGATTGTTTCTCCACCATCCTTCATCGGGTTGCTATTTAGTTGCATACTCTAGATTCAAACTTTAATTATACAGGAAATGACCTCTTAAGATCTTTTGATGGCATCAAATTATAGTGTAATAAGAAATCTTAGGTAATCTTTTAGTTTTTGTTGTAGTAGATTAATTTTTTTTCTAAGTCTTGTTTTTTTTTTTATCATGTCCCTGTATTTTTATTTGGCTATTGGTTTTATGACCTTTTCAATATACTCTCAATGATTATAAAAAAAAAAAAACAAATTCTTGGGAGACGCTAGTAATTACATGAAATGCTCTGCACATGATTCACTTAAAAAAAATTGATTAATAAATTATTAATATAAAAGATTATTTGATAATATATCAAGTTTTAATAAAAAAAATGAAAATTTTAATAATTGATTTTATAATAATGGTTATTTTTGCCGGCAATTCCACTGAATGACTTTTGTATCAATTTGTTTTCTAATTTAAATCTTACATTTTGAAAGCAATCTTCATTTTAATTTTTTATTATTATTGCTACTGGTGTTAGTTTGTATATACAATACATTCTTTTATATATATATATATATATATTAAAAGTTTTTTCATTAAATTTAATAACTTCTAAAATGAGAAATCACACCTCTTCCATATGAAAGAATAATATAAATTACATATTGGGATTTCACTTAACAGCTTAAGTTTTTATAAGTTGAGATGATTTTTTAATATGGTATTAGAGCATTGTTAATTAAAAAATCACGAGTTCAAATCTCACCATCCTTATTATTTTTTAAGATCAAAATTAATTAATAGCACAAAGTAGTTTAAGCATGTGAAAGTATCAAACCCATAAGATTTTTACTTGAGAAAATGTATTAGAGAATAATATAAATTATATTTTAAAACCTTATCTAATAGTTTAAATTTTTAGATTAAGATGATACTTATTATTACTTACAATGGTAACAAAAGATGTTTAACATGAACAAAGACTTGACCATAAATTTTAAAGATGCTTTATTTCTTCTCAATGTTCACTTTCCGATTTGACCCAAGAAATGTAGGGTAAGCTATCAGCTTTTGGCTTTTTTAAATGCAAAAGATTGACGAAAGATGCTGAATTACATGAATAAAGACTTGACCATAAATCTTAAAGATGCATTATTACTTACTTCTCAATGTTCAGATTCCATGGGTTCAATCATGTACATTATTGTTTTGCGAGAAATCCCCGTTAATTCAAGTTATTTTAGTTAAAACAACATTGTTTTATTTTGTTAAAGAAAATTCTTTAAATTGACCTACTTTAGTATAATTGAATTAATAAAATCACTAAAAATCTATTGGACTTCACCGAATTAATATTATTTTTTAGTTTATATGCTCGAGTTTGGACAAATCAGGTCTGTATATACATACAGGGTCAGTTACATAAATTAAATAAGATAAAAGGTTTTAGTTTATATGCTCCAAGGAACCTACTTGACTTCTTTGTTCCGCAATCTTGTTATTTATTTATTTTAAATTAATATTTTTTATTATTATTTTTAAATTATTTTGATGAGCTAATATCAAAAATAATTTTTAAAAATTAAAAAAAAATATTTTAATATATTTTTAAAATAAAAAATATTTTAAAAAATAACCCAATTACACTGTCAAATAAACCTAAATCACTTGGGCAGAGACAATTCTTGGACAAATACATGCGAGAAAACTAATTCTTGCACTTTAGAAGCAGTGGCATGAATTTTCATAATTTTTTAAAAATTAATAATGTGTAAGTTTAAGATTAATTTCACTATTGTATTTTAATTTTCTTATTATCATGAATTAATTATTTGAATTTGATTAGTAACTAAGTGGTGCATAGATAATGTTTTTAAAATGCTAAAATCATATTTAGATTATTACAACGATTTAGGAAGGTTTATTAACTTTAATTGATATTAAAATTTATCTTCATTTTTTTTATTATTTTAAAGTATTATCAATTTTATCAATTTTAATTCACATTGAGAAAATATAATTTAGAATTAAAACAAGATTATAATAATATTTTATTAATTAAACATGATTTTTTATATATTTTTTCAATACTAAACCCTTAGGCTATGTTTGTATAACATCATAATTTAAATAATCTTTAACAATTAAATAAGTGACTAAGCTTTCATATATATATAATTTTTGATAATAAAGATCAATAAACTAAAAAATCTACAAAGTCAACAAAGATAAATGTTTAAAGAACCATTTCAATCTAAAAATTTAAATTATTAGATAAAATCCTAAAATATAATTTACATTATTCTCGAATACAATCTAAAATTTTTATTAATTAAACATGATTTTATACAATCTAAAAACAATAATTTTTTACATGATTTTGTTTTTAAGGGCATCAATGTATAATTATATTATTTTGAAAAAAACTGAAAAAACCATAATGTCATTGAGCAATAGGCAATATTTTTTTCTCTAGGATTAAACTAATAAGTATACTATGCAATAAAAAATAAAATGACTATTCAAAATTACCCTTTATATTTAAGGGGGGTAATTTTATCATTACACTATTACAACGAATATTATTTTGTTCCTTGAGGGTACATTCACTTCCTTTCCTCTTTTAATTTATAATAATAATAGTAACAATAATGTAGCAGCAATCAAATGAGTTATCATATTAACACTTATCTCTGCCATAGTTTGTGTGGTAGAGATTTAGAGCAGTGTAGTGTAAATTAATTTTTAAAATAATTTTTATTTAAAATATTTTAAAATAATATTTTTTTAAAAAAATTATTTTGATATCAGTAAATTTATTTTAAAATTAATACAAAAACACAAAAACATAACAGTTTTCATCTTAAAATTAACAATGTTAGATTATTTTTCGGATTAATGTTACACAAATAATTTTTTAATACAAAATTCTCATTCAATTTAAGTGATATTTTTTTTTGTGAGAGAAAGAGATGAAAGGGAGGGGTCTGGCGGTTTTTTTTTTTTTTTTTTTTGATGTGTTGCTTGATAGTTATAGAGGTTTGAATGTTTTACAGTAGTGGAGGGCATAATGTTTCTAAGGGAATTTAGTTTTTTTTTTCTTTAGTAGTGACAGTGGGGAGCTTGAAGATGATGAGTTGGTCTTGTTATTTTTATTTAAATGTGGGTGTACTGGAGGGTGTGATGGGTCATGGTTTTTTACTCTCTATTTTTAGAGTGTATTTTTCTCATTTTTTGTTTTTTTTTAAGATAGAATGTTTAGTATTTTTTTATGCTAATTCTGTCCAACTAATTTCTCCTTTTTTTTTTTTAAGTGTGACCATATTTAGGGTGTGTTTAGAAATATGGTAGCGATTATAATATAAAGTGTTTTTTACTAAAAAATACATTAAAATAATATATTTTTTATTTTTTAAAAATTATTTTTGATATCAGCATATCAAAACAACATGAGAATATTAAAAAAATAAATTTAAATAAATAAAAATTTAAATTTTTTAGAAACATGATTTAAAGCGCATTTCCAAACACACACTTATACTAGTAAAAAATATTCATTTTACTCTAGGTCTCATAACCCGGGCTCTTGGGTATAGATTTTGGTTCATTATAAAATAATTTTTTGGCTTATAAGGAATTACTTTATCCTAGAACATTTTGAACTTGGGTTTGAGTTTATTGTAAAATAATTTTTTGATTTATAAAAAAATAATTTTTTATGAATCCCCTTTATTTATCCAGCTTATGAATGAAGAATTGGAATAATTACCTTTCACTTCATAAATAGTTTATTTTAATTAAAAAACATCTGATTTTTTAAGCAAAAAATATCAGGTTTATTTAATTCTTTTATAGCACACAATTAAGACCACAGAACCAAAATTATTTCCGGCAACCACTAGAATTAATTATGTATCAATCTCAACGTGAAAAGAATGCATGGCATGCAAGTTACTTTTCTCGGGTATTTTGGTATTTGGCCAGGGACAATTTGGTAATGAGAGGTAATTGATTCAGAGTTAATGAGATTTTGAACGGTAAAACAATATCTTTATAAAGAATGAATGTCTTAAGGGAAGCGCGGTGCAAGCTAAAGTAATGGCTAAGCTTTATCTCAAGCTCTTTCCTAAGCTTGTTTCCTCTCTTGCCGTTCTTCTTCTTTGTCAATTTGGCTATGTAGTCTGTATAGCAACAAATTTCTCTGACAGCTCGCGGTTGCCTGTAGATGAAGGTACACAAGATATACTTTTCCATCTACTTGTATATCCTTTTCCTACTATATACAAAAGAAGGAAGAAAATTTGTTTATCTGTTAAATATGAGCTTTTCCTTCAATGTCTTCTCCCTATCCTAGCAGATCCTCTTCTCTTTCAGATGACCCAATTAATAATAAGTTATGAACAAAAAGGGAATTTTTTTGTGGATTTCATGCATGTCGCATTGCAAGCTAAAGTAATGGCTAAGCTTTATCTTAAGCTCTTTCCTAAGCTTGTTTCCTCTCTTGCCGTTCTTCTTCTTTATCAATTTGGCTATGTAGTCTGTAAAGCAACAAATTTATATATATGACATGCCTTCACTGCCTGAAGATGAAGGTACACACGTTTTCATGCTTGTTGTTGACAGTTCAATTTGCATTAGTTCAATTTACATCAATTATGAGATTTTTAATCACAACCTAATTAATGCATACTACCTGTTTGAATTTTGCTAAAAAATATGATGTTTCATTGTTGAAAACGTTTGGCAGGAAAGGCTTTGGATGACTTGTTGAAAACGTTAGAGTGGGGTTTTCATCCAAACATCTCACGCTGGGCTTGTTCCTCTAATTTTGAATACATCAAATGCGATTGCACTGATGAGAACAGAACAGGTTGTCATGTCACCCGCCTGTAAGTTCCTCATCAACTTCATCCAATTTTCTTTTATTTTTGTAAGGCAATACATCCTCTTTAAAACTCACTGGTTGCTATGGTTTCTATGTTAACGCCATTTCTGGGTGGTAGAACGCTCCCAGACCAGGACTTAACTGGACAAATAAATGCTGAAGCCTTGGCTAGTCTCGTTTACCTAAAAGCAATGTGAGCATCATATGACATGATGATAATAATTCGAAGTAATTATGCTGACTTCAATTCATTGATAACTATCCTATTACCATAACAGTGATTTGTCCAAGAATCAACTTCATGGTAGCATCCCTGATCTCACCTTGGGGAACTTGACCCGTCTGTAAGTGATCCAGTACCATATATGATCATATACTACTACAGCGGTTTATTTTGTTGCCAATGTTCGATAAAAAAAACATTCTAACTGTTATTTAATTGATTTTTTTATAGTAATCAAGGAAGAATATTATTAAGATTTAGTCGGTGCCTCTTAAACTAGAGTTGTAGAATGGGTGTTAATGTAATTGGAGAAAATGGAATGTAAACATTTAATTTCATGAAAATAGGATTGTAGAATGGGTGTTTTTCAGTTAGATAGTGGTGGTTACAACCATTATATTTATTTATCTAAAAGTGTCTACTCGATCAGCAAAAATTATTGAAAAAAAGGATGTATAGTAGTTGAATGACACGTCGTTTAGGCTAAATCCTACAAATTAGAGTTTTTAATTTAGAATTTGAAAAAATTCAATTTAATCCTTATTCTTCCACTTAAACCCCTGATTTGACCAAACTAACTTTTTAACTATTGCAATTTAACTCCTAGACTTTAAATTCTTCTAATTAGAGCCTAAATAAATGCTTACTAGTGTTAAGTGTCTCTTAAACTAGTTTTCTATAATGAAAGGAGTATCAGAGAGTAAATAATTTCACTAATTAAGCTAGTGTTACTTAGTCTTGAGTAATGATAATAAGGATTGCTCATTTGATTAGTCTTTGAAAAAATAAAATTATTTTCTATTTATTATATTTTAATATAAACGTGTCACATAGCTAGCAACTAGAAAATCTTAATTAATCTCAACTAGAAAATCACATAACAATTATTCTATCCAAAAATACCAGCAAAGAAATCAAAGCATTGTTCGGATCAAGCTCGTAAGGGCAATCTCGAAATTGTGATCCATCACAACCTATCAATGGATGCATCAGATGCTTAGCTTTTGAATCATATACAATAACTAATTTCAGTTCTTAATTAGTATGTCTTCATAAAATTTATATTATTGGTTCTTATTTGAGTAATAATAAACTTATATGGTAATACATATGCATAGCGATCTCTCCACAAACTTTTTCAATGGCTCCATACCTTCATTCTTGGGGAATTTATCGTCCCTCCAATATCTGTAAGTATCATGCAATCACAGTCTCTTCAGTATCATATAGTTATAAGTATCATCTTTAGTGTCAATTTAATTCTTTTGCCATTGCTGATGCAAACTTTGTGCTCTTATTCTTGTGGGTGTTTATATGTACTTTATTAATATTAACTTCTATTCAGAAACATTCCATGTCCAATTTTTAAAGATTCTCATTTTCTTCCTAGTCAAAGTCAAGTATTTAGATTTCATGCTTTAAAATTAAATTTATTATTTCTAATATAGTTAAAAGCAAACTATCCATCATCAATTTTTTTTTAAATGGAACTAACCAAAAAGTTTGACTTGGGTATCAAAGAACATCCTTTTTTATATGAATTATAGGAGAACATCTTGGATATTTGGGTTTGATTTTATACCATTGTTGTTCTCTTAAAAAATAATATATAATGGTAAGAAAAGAGCATATAATTTGTAACTTCTGTTATCAAGAGTTCTATGAAATTATAGTCTCAGCATGCATTGTCAGAATATATATACAAATCTAACATTTTTGTTTTCTAAAATCACTTCTTTTAAATTATATTCCATTAAAGGTGCTTTTTTAAATGTGTTTTTTTTCCTAACTAGGGATCCTTTTTTTATATATTTTTTAGTTGGTTATAACCATTTTCAAAATTTAGTATATAAATACTAAAAGAATATTTTATTTTTTTAATGTCGGATTTGAAATCTTTTAGTATATATAATCTATGTTTACAAGAAAAAAAAGTTAAGTTTTTTCAATGTGGAATAAAAAACCTTTTGAAATAATCTTTTAAACTTCATTTTTTATAACATGTATAACTTATATTCACATGAATTGTTTTTAAATTTTTTCATATGAAATATTAAAATTTTAAAATTTTTTAATTTTTCCGGGTCAATTCGAGTTGATCCGAGTCAATTCGGGTTGACTCGAGTCAACTCATGTAACCTCGGGTCGGGTCTTATAACTATGGTTAATGGTCACAAAAATTAACTTCTAAGTTCCGTTTGGTTCTTTTCTCTTATATAATTAGGATAATAGCCTTGTATGGCTAATTGCTTAACTATGTTGAAGCTTGTTTGGCTGTCTGCATGGTTACGAGCAAAGAGCTGCTTAGCTTTAAGATCATATATAATAACTAATTTCAGTTCTTAGTTGTCTTGATAAAATTTATAATATTGGTTCTTATTTGAGTAATAATGAACTTATATGGTATTACATATATATGCTTAGTGATCTCTCCGAAAACTTTCTCAATGGCTCCATACCTTCATCCTTGGGGAATTTGTCGTCCCTCCAATATCTGTAAGTGTCATACAATCACAGTCTCTTCAGTATCATATAGTTATAAGTATCATCTTCAGTGTCAATTAAATTCCTTTTCCATTGCTGATGCAAGTTTTGTGCTCTTATTCTTGTGTGTGTTTATGTGTATTTTATTAATATTGACTTTTTTTCAGAAACATTTCATGTTCAATTTTTAAGGATTCTAATTTTTTTCCTAATCAAGTATTTAGATTTCATGTTTCAAAACTAAATTTATTATTTCTAATATAGTTAAAAGCAAACTATCCATCATCAATTTTTTTAAAAAAAAAATGGAACTAACCAAAAAGTTTGACTTGGGTATCAAAGAACATCCATTTTATACCACTGTTGTTCTTTTACAAAATAATATATAATGATAAGAAAAAAAAATACAATTAATAACTTCTGTGAAAATATAGTCTTAGTATGCATTGTCAGAATACATACATACATACATACATACATACATACATATATATATATATATATATATACATACAAATCTAACATTTTTTTCTTTCTAAAATCACTTCTTTTAAATTATATTCCATTAAATAATAGTTAAGATCTCATTTTCATTCGGAGAATAAATTTAAGAACTCAAATTTGCTTCATTAAATTAAAGAAGAAGTTACTGAATAGACAATTTGGGATCTTGATACTTATAAATGTTCATGACAAGGTGTTAATGGCATAATTATTAAACCCGAACTGGATCGACCCGTTGATCCGGGACCTGATTGACTCTGTTGTTAGACCGGTCCTGGTAAGACAAAAAACTAGAATGAGTAAAAACCCGAAAAAACGCAGTTGAGACTCATTTTTTAAAATGTGTTTTTTTTCCCAACTAGAGACCTCTATTTTTATATTTTTTAGTTGGTTATTAACCATTTTCAAAGTTCAGTATATAAATACTAAAAGAATGTTTTATTTTTTCAATGTGGGATTTGAAGCCTTTTAGTGTGTGTGTGTGTGTGTGTGTGTGTGTGTGTGTATACTCTATGTTCACAAGAAAAAAAATCATGTTTTTTCAATGTAAGATAAAAAAAAACCTTTTGAAATAATCATTTAAACTTCATTATTTATAACATGTATAACTTATATTTACATGAATTGTTTTTTTCTAATTTTTTTCATATGAAATATTAAAATTTTAAATATTTTTAAAATTTTTCTGGGTTCGTGTAACCCGAGTCAACTTGTGTAACTCGGGACCGACTCCTTGGCCAGGTCAACCCTGGGTCGGGTCTAATAACTATGGTTAATGGTCACAAAAATGAACTTCTAAGCTCTATTTGGTTCTTTTCTCTTGTATAATTAGGATAGTAGCCTTGTTTGGCTGGCTAATTGCTTAACTGTGTTGATGCTTGTTTGTGTTGGTGGGAGAAACCACTAGTGGTGGCTTTGAAACACTCGGAGAAGATAAAACACACTGTTTTATTTCAAGAACAAATAGCTTACAAAAACTTGAAAAGCTTACAATACACACCCTCTCTTTCTCTCTAGTGTTTCTCTCTACTCTCTTCACACAGAATAACATAAGCTTAGCTACCTATTTATACACGAATTCAAAACAAGATAATTCAACCTTCAAGTGTGAAGGCGGCTGGCGGCATGCAGCTGGTGGCTGGTGGCTGGCGGCTGGGCGGTTGGCGACTGGGCGGTTGGCGACTGGGCGGTTGGCGACTGGGCGGTGACAGTTGGTGGCTGCCTTATTTGACCTTCTAGATTGATTGAGTTTAAGATTGATTGAGTTTAATACAACAGTTTGGCTATCTGCATGATTATGAGCAAAGAGCTTCTTAGCTTTCGGATCATTTTTTAATAACTAATTTCAGCTCTTAGTTTGTCTTTATAAAATTTAAATTATTGGTTCTTATTTTATCTATTGAGTAGTAATGAACTTATATATATATATATATATATATATATATATAGTCGTCTCTCGAGAAACTCCCACAGTGGCTCCATACCTCTATCTTTGGGGAATTTATCGTCCCTCAAATATCTGTACGTGTCATCTAATCACAGTCTCTTCAATATCGTATAATTTCAATTAAATTCTTTTTTCATTGCTGATGCAAATTTTATGCTCTTATTCTTGTGGGTGTTTTCAGGAGTTTGTCGTATAATATGTTATTAAGTCAAATCCCTAAAGAATTGGGCAACCTCTCTCATCTCCTATATATGTACAGAAACTCGCTCGCTCGCTCTTTCACTCTCCTTGAATTTCCTTTTAACTTGTTGAGTTTGGTTTGGTTCTTATCTCTTATTTAATTAGGTACTTGGAATTCAATGAACTCACTGGTCAGCTTCCACCAGAACTTGGAAGATTGGGATCTCTTGGTTATCTGTAAGTTTCAAAAAGAAGAATAATAATGTCATACCACCTTGTAAAACAAAGGAAGATTGTAATAGGAGAAATAAAATAGAAAAAGGGTGGATTATAATCTTTTTGATTTGTTGTTGTAGAGGGTTGAGCTCCAACAATTTGAGTGGAGAACTGCCTGGAAATTATGCCAACTTTACGGGATTGCAGTCGCTGTAAGTGCAACTCATCATATTCTTTCAACCAACAATCTGTTTAATTATTGTTCCAAGGAAAAGCAACTAACTATATATGGCTGCAGTCGCGTAGCTGGGAACCGTTTGACCGGTCAAGTACCAAGTTTCATTGCGAATTGGACTGAACTCAATAGGCTGTAAGAAATTACTTGTACTTTCTGTAATTATACACATTTGAATGTAAGCACTATTAGTTGATTGAGTTGATTTCTCAATGCTGAATGTCTACCATTTGATTGAGAAACTGTCGATGATCGATGAATATCATTCAATAATTTGTGTTTTTGTGTACTGATCACAGGTCCCTCTTCGGAAATGATTTTGAAGGAGAGTTTCCTCTTGAAAGTATTTTTAACTTGCAATATCTCCGATACTTGTAAGTGTTCTATAATTTTCACCTGTTTGAAATAAATGCATGTTTTATTATGGATTGTTTTTCTTCCAGGTTTGTTAGTGATGTAAAGAGCTCTGGTTCCCCTTTCCCAAAAAATGCAAGCATGAAGAGAATAAGATACCTGTGAGTTTTTCCTTCCTTTGCTTTTCTTTAAAGCTCACACTAAGGGCAAAAGCTCACATGCATAACTAACTTGAGATTTGTAATTAAAAGGAAAAAAGAAAAGAAAAGAAGAACGCTCAAAACTTCCTTAGTAAGGCAAACTTTAACATTGCTATAGTACTTAATTTGCATCCTTACCACCTAATCGGTCAACAGATGAGGAGTAAGCCAATGAGCTATGGCATGAATTCAAATTGTGGTCTAAAGACTAATTTCACATTGAATAATAAAAACCATACACACTTAGAATTATATTTGTCTAGGAGCGTTATAGTTGTAGAATTTAGATTATGACCGGTCTTTTACATAAATATCTTTTTAAACCTATTTTTCTTTATATGATCTTGAGTTTTTTTCATGAGCTATTACATGCAGTGAAGACTAGCTGTATATGGGATTCAGGTTTGAAAATTTTTGTAAACATATATATTAATTACAACTATAGGCATAACAGAATCGTGAAGTCACAATATTTATGTATGTGACTCTTAATGATATGGATGCATTGGATAAATCCAAACACCAACTTCTTCAATGGTTTGTGTAGGATGATAAGGAATTGCTTAATAAGTGGTGAAATCCCCCTGTACATTGGTGATTGGTCATCGTTAAAATACCTGTAAGTTTCATTTCCTCTTTTTATGGAGGATTTGTAGTTCTGTCATGGCTATTTTGTTTCGTCAGCTCTATAAATGCTCATTGTTTAGGGCCTTTAGGCCATGCATAGAAGTGTTAATGATTTTGACTATGTGTTTACATAATCAACTATGCAATAATTGACCATAGCATAACTATATATCAAATATGAAAAAACTAACGTTTGCTTTCATTTTTTTGATCCTGCAGAGACTTGAGCTTTAACAACTTAACTGGTGGAATACCAGATTCCATGAAAAAGCTAAAATTAAGTAAGATGTATGCAAAAGAGATTCTTGAACTCGATGTCTTATAATAAGTTCGTTCTGCCACTCTGTTAAAAAGTACATGGGATGGTTTTCATAGTGGTTTGTTTTGTTTAGGTTTCTCACAAGAAATATGCTTAATGGCACAGTACCTTCCTGGGTTCCTGATACCATTGAAGACAAGGCGTATGTTATGGCTTTGTGCTCTTTGCTCAGATGGGTTGTTTTCCCTTTTGTAGATTTGCTCAATAAAATCTTGATATGTAAACAATAATGTTGCAGGGACTTGTCATATAATAATTTTGATGATGGTCCGAAGAAAGGAGAACAAAAGCTGAACATGTAATAACAGCAACTTCATTTTCTTCTTCCTTTTGTTTCACTTGCAAGAATATTATTGTCTATGAAATCCCAACTTCTGATCATTTTGTATCATGTGCACCAACTGAGTGCATGTTGTTCCTACTCAAGCAGTCAACCAAACAGGTATGATAATATCCTCCATATGGTGTCATTAATTTAGAACAAATGATCATGAGTTTTTTCTTACCAATTTTGTTTGCTATTTCTAGGAATTCTATTCGTGATTTGAAAAATAAATGTCGGGGAAAACCAAAGTGTAAGTTCTATTGAGAAGCTCTATAATTTTGCGCAAAACAGATTTTCTGTACTGATTATCATTTTTTGCAGACAATTCCTTATATATAAATTGTGGAGGAGGAAAGACAATTGTTGATGGGAAAGTGTTTGAAGCAGACAATACAACATCAAATTACTATAAAGCCCCAAAAGAAAATTGGGCTTATTCTTGTTCTGGAGACTTCGGATCGAAAACTTACGATTCCAGTGATTACATAAAAAACGTGGAATGTGAAGTTTGTGATTCTGCTGGGACACAGTTATACAACTCAAGTCGCCTCTGCCCTCTTTCTCTGACATATTACGGCTTCTGTTTATTTAAAGGAAATTACACTGTGAAACTTTACTTCGCTGAAACTGTTTACCAAAGTGATGAAGATTATTCGAATTTAGGGAAACGTGTTTTTGATGTATATATACAGGTAACCGCTATATTTTTCTGCAGCTTCTTTCAATAATTTCCATCGTTTAACATCCACTGTTTGATATAGGGGAAGAGAGCACTAAAAGACTTCAACATAAAAGAAATGGCCAGCGGCACCAATAAGACATGGACTGCAAATTTCACAGCATATGTAGGAGATGATTATCTATTGACTATCGATTTTTTCTGGGCTGGCAAAGGAACTTTCCAGGAGCCAAGTTTTTCCTATGCACCTGCTGCACTGTCTTTAAAGGGACCCCTTGTGTCCGGCATTTCCGTAACTGCAAGTAAAGAGTTGCATTCTCTTAATTTTGTTGAGCAAATATTTATGTTACACTTTATCTAGATAAATGTTTTTTCTTGTTGTCTTCCACTATTTGTATTCAGACTCCAAAGTTGGCGGCAAGAAACTATCTCCTTCACAAATTGCAGGGATTACTGTAGGTTCAGTATTTGCTCCTCTAATTCTGTTGGCTTACATGTGGAAAATGGGCTGGTTGCAGAAAAGCGATTTGGATGGTACCTCTCTATGCTAATCTAAAATCAGTATGCACCATACAACCTTAAGAACTCTTACTTTGATGTTTTCTTCAAATAGATATAAATATAGAGGTCCAAGGAAAATCTTTCACCCTCAAACAAATAATCAATGCTACTCGAAAATTTAGCCCCAAAATGGAGATTGGCAGGGGACGCTTTGGAATAGTATACAAGGTCAGATTTTCTTTTTTGAAACATTATCTTTCTCTTTTAAAGTTCTGGTAAATTGATTTCACGTGTATCCAGGCTGAATTGCTGAACGAGATAAAATTAGCAGTGAAGAAGATTTCTCTTCATTCAAAGCAACAAGGAAAAGATGAATTACAAAGGAAAATATTCAACCTGAAATCTTTGCATCATGAGAATCTTGTTCAATTGTTGGATGGCTATTCTAATAAAAACCTGCATCTGCTAGTAAATGACTATATGCATAAAGGCTCCCTTCACCGTGCGTTGTTTGGTAATACTGCCATCACCCAATTTTCATCCTGCTCTTTCGGTTCTCAAGTTTTATCTTAATTTCCACCTAATCCATTGCCTTGTGACATTCATATAATTGTTGAGAACTAAAACAGTGGAGTAAATAGAATTCCCTCACTTAATGGTTGTGAGAGCTTCTAATTGTATATTTAAATCTTCTGTTAGTGCAAGGATAGTGTACTTGAAAATATCAATAACTTAATATCAATAATCTTGATTTGTAGAACCAAATTCCACAACAAAACTTGATTGGAAAGCTAGATTTGATATCTGTCTAGGAATAGCGAAAGGTTTGAAGTATTTGCATGAAGAGAAAAGGATTGTTCATGGAAACATAAAGCCTAGTAATATTATGCTTGATAACTCTCTTACGGCCAAGTTGTCTGACTTTGGATTGGCAACGCTTTGTGATGAGGAAGATCCATTTATGGCCATCAAAGCAAAAGGGTCGCGGTAAGTATTATGATCATTGATTGACAACTACTTTTATTCTTTTAATTACGAGCTAACCAATAATTAATCTCTTATTGCAGAGTTTACATGGCACCTGAGTATTCAATGGGAAAAACAATAAGTGCTTTTAAAGCTGATGTTTACAGTTTCGGAGTTGTCCTACTCGAAATAGTTAACGGGACAGTTAGTGCAAAATACACACCCAACCAAGATCAAGAAGCTGAGTTTCTTCTAGATAAAGTAAGTGGATCTGACAGAATAAACCCTCTTAGTTTTTTTTGTTGTAGTTATTATCAAACCAAACATGTTCTGCCAACATTAAATGACTTGTGAATTCTACAACAAGCTCACAGAAGAAATTTATAACAGAAAAGGATATTATTATTTTATAATTTGAAATATATGTTATACTCAACTCAAGCAAGATTTATATAATCATATAACAAGAAACATAAAAAAATAGAATAAAATAAACTATAGAAAAATATATTTGATTAGATGATTAAAATTATTTCTTGATTCAATTACTTGATCTCTCTCTTTTATTGATTATTTTCTTAACACACCCTCTCAAACTCATGACAACTTCTATTGTCATTTAATGCTTATCTTTAATAATTGTATTTTTCTAAACATATCTATTATTAGCTTTTTTTTTAATTCTCTTATGATTGTTGCTATACTTCTCTAGCCAAACATTTTTTATTAAAATTTGGTTTTTCAAGTGCTTATTCTATTTTGACTCACTCTTCGTCAAACTAATATATTCTTCTTATCATGCCTCCTTAGCCATTTTCTATCTCTTTTGTTAGGAAGAACTATCTCTTTTTATTATTGTTATTATTATTGGTGGTCTCTTTTATAATATCTCGTGCAAAAACATATCAGCTTGCACTAAGTCTCTCTTCTTCTTATTATTATTAATTTTTTTTTTAGCATTTCTTTTTCTTGATGTAGAATCTCAATTCTCTTGTTGGACTTTATTGCACCTCCTTTTTTTTTTATTCTTTGAATGTTATTTGATCATCCACATGATCTTGAAATAATTTCTCCTTATCATGAGTTGATTTATCATTGAAAAGAAATAGTATATTAAATATTTGGTAGATAATGAAGAGTTTGAAAACAAAGTGCTTTAAAATGATAGGATGGATGTCATAAAATTGTCCATTGAAAAAGCAAAAGTTAATATTTAGAGTAGTATATGATCGACCTGCTCTGATACCAAGAAGAAATTTAGAATAGAAAAGGATATTGTTAATCGATAATTTGATATATGTGTTACATTCACCTCATGTAGAGTAGAGTTTGAAAACAAAGTGCTTTAAAATAATAGGATGGATGGTATAAAATTGTCCATTGAAAAAGCAAAAGTTAATATTTAGAGTAGTATATGATCGACCTGCTCTGATACCAAGAAAAAATTTAGAATAGAAGAGGATATTATTATTCGATAATTTGATATATCTGTTACATTCAACTCATGTAGAGTTTATATAATTATATAACAAGGTATATAAGTAAATAGAATAAAATAAATTATAAAAAATATGCTTGATCATCTCCTTTAATTGGATGATTGAAATAATTTCTTGATTGCTTAGAGTTATTTAATTCCTTGATTTTTTTTAATTGATTAGAAAATAATAAGTGATAATTACTTGATTATTTCCTTAATATTAGGAGCTAAGCTAATCTTGCTTTTCAATTGCAGGCTGGTGTTTTGCACGATAAGGGAAGAATTCTTGACTTGGTGGACAAGAAATTAGCATCCAGTTACGACAGGAAGCAAGCTCTCACTGTTTTGCTCTTGGCGATGAAGTGCGTTAATCTGTCTCCTACTCTCAGGCCTAAAATGTCCGAAGTCGTCAGTGTACTTGAAGGTGAGAAAAGAATTGATGAGATTTCCGAAGGCGATGTTACTCCATCAGCAAATATTGGAGGACTGTTCGGTGCTTCTTCCACCGTGGAAATAGATCCAATTTCTTAGCCAATTGGTAATGTTAAGTTTGATGATGAAAACCTTCTGCCTCTTTTTTATTTTGCAATTACTTGGGTCTAATAATGTGGTGGTGACAAGAGACCATCGATGTGTGCGTGAGAGACTCCATATGTGAGAAAATATGTATGTTTGCTTTGTGTGCTATTATTTATTTGTCCTGTTATTATGTGAATTGAATAAGATTATTATTAGATTTTATGATAATGTTTTTAAACGCTTCATTTCCCTCCCTTTTAGAGAAATTGCTAATAAGAAAGGCAAATTACCATAATTTGAAAAGCTCATTTAGAGGTGCTTGGAGAGATAATTTTAATGTATTTTTAAATAAAAAACATTTTAAAAAATAGTTGCTATTATAATACTAAACATCCTTTTAATATAATTTATATTAATTATAGTTGTTATTATTATTGTATTGTTTCTATCTACGTTATAATTATAATCTCTGGTGATCATTCATGCTCTCTCAAACCTTGGGCATTTGTTTTCCTAGATCTATGCTTTTTAGCTATACTTTGGTAACTTTTTTAGACTTAATTTTGAATAGATTTTCATTTCCATTTCTGGTTTCTTTTTTTTTTTTTGATTAGTTTTTAATTGTATTTTTAATTTTTATATAATTGAAATTTGTTTTTTTTCTTATAAATTCTCCAACCCTGACAATTTAAGCCCAACTCAAAATAAATACTCAAGGGATTCTTTCTTATGCACAATTTTAGTTTTATACATTTTAGTTTTTTGAAAATATTCTTTTTTATGCACAATTAATCATACTCGTAGATAATATATATATATATATATATATATATATATATATATATATATAATAGACGGTACTTTCTATGTGTTTTTTTATTTAAAGTCAGTGCTCCTAAGCTGATGCTGATCTAAGATACATGACGTTTGATTAATTAGCTTTTAGATTATCTTTGATGCTTAATTTAAATTGTAAATAAATCTTAAGATGAGAAATTCCAAGTTGGGAGTCAACAGATGCTCGGAACAATGCAGATGTGGGACTTTAACATAAAGTCATAAACTAATTAAACTCTCAAGACTTCAAATCTTTCCCTTGAAGTTTGGACCTTCCACTAACATGGGAATGCAATGCAATTTTATATGTGAAAAGAAATCTATCGAAGACCAAAAATGCATGTGAAGTCGCAGTCTGATTTATTGTTTTCATACAAACAAGTACAATTCCAATTTTATAGAGAAGAAGATTAAAACTCGATTTAAGACTACAATTTGATTAATCCATTGTGGATTCAAAAGCAAAAATTTGTGATAATTTTTTGTAATGGAACGTTTTGAGGTTACCAATGCATCTTGGACCATTCCTAAAGCCAGGTTTCATAGTTAATCAATTCAATGATGCATGAATAAAATTGAATTTTCTTATCTAGGCAACTTTAGCTTAGCTTAAATGTCCCAATCATATCATCGTGGTAATTTTTATTTGTTTGCTTGATTTGGTTCGGAAACTCGTCACCTAATATTTAATTAAAGGTTACTAGAAAGCTCATCATCTAATATTTAATCATCATCTAATATTTAATTAAGAATTACTAGAAAACCTGAATATACTAATCCTTATCAGAAATTCAAGGATAAAAAACTGATTATGATTATGAAAGATATTAATGGTAGGATAAAAAACTGATTGTGATTATAAAAGATATTAACACCATACCTAGAGTAAGCTACTTTGAAATTTGATGTGATTTGAAAATTTAAAATATTAGTTAAAATTTTAAAACTTTAATAAATTAATTATTAAATTCCAAAATATATTTAGAAACATGTTCTTATATTTTCATGGAAAATACAACATAATTTTATTTATCCTTTAGATACTTGACCATATACAAATTAAAACATTAAATTTATTTTTGTCTTTTCAATTTTATAATTCAATAACATACATTAAAAAAAAAAAGCAAAAAGACACTTACACATCACTTTTTACTATGTTTTTCTGCTAAAAACATTTAACAAAAATTTAAATACATATTCAAGCATGTAAAAATTACAAAAACAGGTCCGTAAAAAGTACAGGAACTGCAAAAGAGGCCCTCAGGAACTGTGGAGCTGTGGCGGCGCGTCGCCTCCACGTGCGGCGCCACTAGCAGTGCGTGGATTTACGCGCAGCAGAGGAGATCATAAACAACTTCCTCCCCTCTTCATTTTCCTCGCCGGCATTGACCTGCAAAACACTCAAAAACGCAACAAGCAGGTCTGTTTTAGTCCAGATCTGCTCTCGGATTTTTCCCTTTAGGTTTTCTGTTCTTTCCTTCTTCAGGTGGTAGACCTTGCACCTGAGGAAGGAATGCTAGAGGCTGGAGGCGGACAGATCTGGGATCTGTGGGCGCCGCTGTGTCGGGCTACTACTGGAGGCTCTGATTCGGTCTGGGTGAGCTGGCCAATTGGCGGTGAAGGAGATTGGCTGCTGCTGCGGTGGGATACAGCGAGGACTGCCGCTGTGTTCAGTCTAGAGATGAAAAGAGCGGTGGCCTGCCGACTTGTTTTTAACAGAGGGTAAGAGGGCCACGGCCGACCTCTGGTTCTGGGAGAGCCGAGAGAGGGTAAGTGAGCTTTTTGCTGGCAAGAGGGTAGGTCTCTGGTTTGTCTTTGGCAAGGCAAAGGAAGGAAGGACGGCGGAGAGTGGCCGCTGGGTACAGAGGGATAACAGCTTCGGTTTCTTCAGGAAAGAGAGGCGGCTGCCTGCTCAAGGTTCAAGCTCAGATAAAGGGAGTCGGCGGCCAGGTCTCTGGTTGGCTGGGAGAGGGGAGAAGGTAGTCTGAAATGGCCGGGTCTGTGAGAGGGAGGTGAAGGCTTGTAGAGGATGAATAGGGAAGGGAGAGTGGCGGCTTTGGAGAAACAATTTAGGTTAAGGTTTATCTTTTTGGCTGCCCTTTTTCCTCTCAAATTTTCTCGGCCTCCATGCCTGTAAATTTTTCTTCCCGTGAATAAGTTTTTCTCTCCCTCTCTTTTTTTTACTGTAGACTAGTATTTATAGGCAAAATGTTGTTATATTTTCAAATCAGTCCCTCAACTTTTCTTTTTCTTTTCTTTTCTTTTTTTTTTTTTATAAATTTTGATTTTTCTTATTTTTTTTTATTTTTAAAAGCGGGCAATATCAGCGTCGACTCAATAATAAAAATCAGTGATTGTCAAATTTATGCGTTAAAAGTTGAGAGTATTCAAAATACCTTTAAAAATTTAAATGCTTCTAAGATGACGTTGTAAATGCTAAAAATGATGCAAATATATTAAAATGCATTTTTTTTGGGTTTTCATTATTTTTTTGCTATTTTTTATTTTTTCTGAAAATTTATCAAAAACATGAGTAAAAAATTGGGTAGCAACAGATACCTCCTCTTTATAATGCTTACGAAGCAAAAATTCCTCAATGTTTTGCATAGTAAACTTGTAAAGAAAACAAAAGGCCCTCCTGGCTTACTAAGTGATCCATTCAGCCAAGGATTTCGCTTTTTTAAAAGAAAATGATCTCATTATCTTAGAAGACCTGTCCATTTTGAAAAAAAATGATCTATTTTCAAAGGCGACCTACCCACACACTCACACTAGTCATGTTAGAGATTCGCGGGTAAGAGACTGGTTGTGATTAGGAAAGGTATTAGCAC
Organism: Populus nigra; assembly: GCF_951802175.1. NCBI lineage: Eukaryota > Viridiplantae > Streptophyta > Magnoliopsida > Malpighiales > Salicaceae > Populus > Populus nigra. The sequence goes on along the minus strand of NC_084852.1, from coordinate 26,441,988 downwards.
CCCTAACACACCCTACCTGAGGTAAGTTGTTTCGTGACTTTGACGTGTTAAAGAAGTTTCAAAAATTTTATCTTTTCATCGGATATTAGAAATATAACTTACATAGTAGTTAATAATTCTGGACCGTGAGTAAATCAAAATATTAAATTCTTCTTTATTCTTTATAATTTTATAATAAAATAAAATAAAACATCCATAAAACAAATACTAACACACACATTCACTTTTACTATATTTTTTTCTTTTTCTTTCTTTTTCTATTTTTTCCTTTTCTTTTATTTCTTTTTTTACATTCACACTACAAATTATAAAAATTCAACAACTAAACAAAATTAATTAAACAATTTAAAAATTACAAAACAGCCCCTAAAAAATCCAAAGCCTCTTGGAATTTGGAGGGAACAGTGCTGAGGAAGGTTTCTGGGCCTTTAAACAGTGTTGGCACGTCTCCTCCACACACCACCGTCATTGGCGGCGCATGAGTTCACGCACATGGGTTCACGTAGGGGTCAGTCACAGCTTCATCCCCTCTTCTCGTCCTCACCGGCGGTGAGAAACAATATCACTTGGAAAGCCAAGAAAACACCACAAACAGTCGATTTGTTTTCTATTTTAGATCTGCTTTTATTTTTTGTTTTCTGTCTGCTACTCTTTTCTTCTTCCCCGTTTTGAGCAGATCTGTTATGTTCCTTCTCTTTCCCAATCTTCTCTGTTTCAGGTGGCAGCAAGATCAAGGGGCCGCCAATGACTAAGCTTCTGTCGGCTCTGGTCGGTGCTGGATGAAGAAAGCGCTGATACGGCTGACGGTGAGACCGTGGGTCTGTGGGTTGTTTAAGGGGCGGCCGACGGTTGCATTTCTGCCATGTCTGTGCAGCTGCTGGTGGTTGAATGGAAGGGAGGCCTGATTCAGTCGATGATTGGAGAAGAAAAGGCTGAAACGGCCAGCAAGAGGAGAGATTGAGGGGGAACGGCTCTGCCCCTATTTTGGCCTTGGTGAGCTGGCGGCTGGAGAAGGGAGCAGCTGAGAGGGAAGATATATGGAAATGGGGGCTGTGAGAGGAGAAGGGGAGCTCTGGTTTATGTCGGGTGTGTGGCTGAGGGGAGTGGGAGAGTATGGCAGGGGTTGTATTGTGGTCGGTTGTTATCTGGTAAGGGAGAAGAATGGGAGGAAAGGGCTTGAATGGCTGGTTTCGGAGAGAGAAAAAATCCAGCGGGGTGGGGGGCAGCTCTTTGGGTAGATAGGTTTAGGGTTAGGTTTTCCTTTTTTTGTATTTTTCTTTTAAAATTGCCCCCTTCTTTTGTGTGTGTTGAAGACTAGTATTTATAGGCAAAAAATATTGTTAGGTTTTCAAACTTGATCCCTCAACTTCTTTTTTTTTTTGTAAATTTTGATTTTTCTTATTTTTTTGAATTTTTCTTATCAACATTGTCTTGAGTGAGGAAAATCGGTAATTTTTAAAAATAACGCGTTAAAATTTGAACGCATTCCAAATATCTTTGAAATTTTAAATTCTTTTGAAACGATACTAAAAATGCTAAAAATAATGCAAATGTATTAAAAACGTATTTTTTGGATTTTCAATGTTTTTCACTATTTTTGGATTTTTTTTGAAAATTTATGAAAACATAGGTCAAAAATTGGGTAGCAACAGATGCCCCCTCTTTACAATGCTTATAAAGCAAAACTCCTCAATGTTTTGCCTAGTAAGCTTTGTAAAGAAAAACTTGTCTTTTTGTCTGCTTAACTTGTTCAATATCTATTCATCTAAAGACCTTGCTCTTTTCTTTTTCTTTTTTCTGTTCTCTCTTCCTCCTCTTTTCTTCCTCTTCTTTCTTTCTTTCTTTCTCTCTTTTTTTTTTCGTTAACTTGAGATCCCATCTGGCGATCTTCTTTTCCAAAACCAAAGAATGTGTGTAGCTCGGTCAACCTAAAATCCCATATGGAGATTCCTTTAACCAAAGCCACATGAGATCCCATCTGGCGACCTCATTCAATTGGAACTAAAAAAATATGTGGAGCTTAGTCAACCTGAAATCCCATCTGACGATTCCCTTTAACCAAAGCTACCTAAGATCCCATCTGGCGAATCCCTTTAACCAAAGCCACCTGAGATTCCATCTGGCGACCTCATTAAACTGGAACTAAAAAATGTGTGTAGCTCGGTCAACCTGAAATCCCATCTGGCGATTCCCTTTAACCAAAGCCACTTGAGATCCCATCTGACGACCTCATTAAACTGGAACTAAAAAATGTGTGTACCTTGGTCAACCTGAAATCCCATCTGGCGATTCCCTTTAACCAAAGCTACATGAGATCCCATCTGGCGACCTCATTAAACCAAAACCAAAAAATATGCGTAACTCGGTCAACCTAAAATCCCATCTGGCGATTTCCTTTAACCAAAGCTATATGAGATCCCATCTGGCGACCTCATTAAACCGAAACCAAAAAATGTGCGTAACTCGGTCAACCTGAAATCCCATCTGACGATTTCCTTTAACCAAAGCTACATGAGATCCCATCTGGTAACCTCATTAAACCAAAACAAAAAAATGTGTAAAAAGTGGTCTATTGTAATGGGTGACTTACCCAGGTGGAAAGAATATGAAAAGCAGTCTCGTTGTGATGGGTGACCTACTCAGATGGAAAAAATATGAAGTGCAGTCTTATTGTAATGGGTGACCTACCCAAAGAAAAAGGAAAGAGTGGTCTTATTATAATGGGTGACCTACCCAAGTGGAAGAATGGCCTCATTGTAATGGGTGACCTACCTAGGTAAAATATCATGGAGAATTGGTCACGTTGTAATGGGTGACCTACCCAAGAAAAAAGGAAAGAGTGGTCTCATTGTAATGGGTGACCTACTCAAGTGGAAGAATGTCCTCATTGTAATGGGTGACCTACCCAAATAAACAAAACATGGAGAATATCATGTTGTAATGGGTGACCTACCTAGAAAAATATTGGTGAGGGCTCAAAGGCGCACTCGAAATGTGGTAGGTTAGAAAACGCACTACCTGAGAAACAAATGGCACAAAGGCGCACTTTAAAGGAGGTCGGGTTGGCAAACACACTACCTAAGAGATGGTGGCTCAAAGGCGCAATCGAAATGAGGTAGGGTTAGAAAACGCACTACCTGAGAAGTGAGGGCTCAAAGGCGCACTTAAAATGTGGTAGGGTTAGAAAACACACTACCTGAGAAATGATGGCTCAAAGGCGCACACAAAAGGAAGTGAGGGCTCAAAAGCGCACTCGAAATGAGGTAGGGTTAGAAAACGCGCTACCCCAAAACTTGATGATGAAACACCGATATGACAATGTTGAAACCAATGCATTATGATCAATATGCATGTATACTTACTTGAGAAATATAGGTCCCCATTTCTTCATGGTGTCTTTCTTTTCTCAAAAGTTGGAGTGTTGGTAGTAAACATCGATGGCTTCCTCGTTCTTGCTTACTCGAGTCATCTCTTGTGATCTTAATCTCTAGAAAGGACTTGATATCATCATACTTCTTCATCCTTCACCCTTAATCTCAAGGGTTGCCAATTTTGCCCGACATTTTTCTTAGAAAGGGAACCATGGAGCCAGCCTTACCAGGAGCTTTTGATTGCCCTCCAGTTTGATCATGCCCCCAAGTATTCAATTCGGGTTTAGGGATGAGGATATGTGGAAAAAGGTTTGACAAGGAATTGTTTTCATACAGAAATTTTGGAATTTCAAAGCAATTCCAGACATAGAAATTATTTTGAAATTGATTCAAAGCAAACTCATTCTGAAGAAATTCAAGTGGTTCCTATAGAGAGGTTTTCAGAAGTGATGAAAACTTTTTGTTTTGATTTTGGTGAAAAATATAAAGTGACATTTGGTTGGTCAAAATGGTTCAAGATTTAAAATGAGAGTTTCAAAAAACTAGTCTTGAAAGCATTCATTTTATTTGCATGAATAATGATTTGGTTCGCATGAGAAAGTATTACCTACTGATCCAGATTGCTTGCCTTTGATTAGAAAGGGCTTGATTAGGCACGTAATGTAGGCTTGGGCTATTGGTTATGAAGAAAAAGGATATTTACAAGCTCAAAATGTGTTTAAGAGGTTTCAAGACTAAGGATCACTTGTGCTTGTTTGCTAACCTTTTGTCTTTGAAATGTCTTTCCAAAATGGTCTATCGTGCCCCTTAGTGTTGGCCTTGGGCTCTTTCCCTTTGTTATTGTTTTTTTCATTTGATTTTGAGCATCATTGTATTGGTTTTTTTTTTTTTGCTCAAAATTTTTGGATCCTTTTGGATTTTTCTTCATGCCCCCCAAGCTTTGTTTGGGCATTTTTGATGATTGAGAATTTTCTTTTATGCCCTCCAGTGTTGTTTGGACACTTTCAATCATTGAGGTTTTTTTTTCCTCTATGTCTCTTGCACTTGCCCCTAGTGTGGGGAGTGATCCTAGCCAAGGTTATTTATCTCAAGAAAAGCATTAGGCTCAAAAGGGGACTACAAATAATATATTTTAGCCTCATGAACGGATTTTCAAAAAATGGCCTTTCCTCATCTCAAACACATTCACTTTGGATCGGTAAGCCTTGCTTTCATGCGAGTATGCAAAGTAATTTCTCATTATTCATTCAAATAAAACTCAACTTTGGAGTCACTTCATGGTGTTTTTTTTGTTTTTTGTTTTATTTTTTTTCAGGTTTTCTATGTGTATGGTTACCTTTCTAAGGAATCACCTGAATTTTCAGAACTTGTTTGTTTGAACAAACACCAATATGATTTCTGTTTTGTACTTAACTTTGAATTCCCAAAAATCCTTGTGAACATGTATGATCATGCATAGCTTTGGAAGAAAAGGGAAACACGCCCAAAGATTCTTAGCGCAATGGTTTCATGCTTAAAGGTTATGTTCAATGTGTTATTTGCATGAAACAACAAAAAAATGAAGACATAATCAAACAGAGATGGTTATTTTTTGGCAGAACAAGAACATGCTCCATTCTGCAAATGTGGTGCAATTCCCCTTCGGCCAGCCTTCCATAAAAGCTTTTGCAGAAATGTTGAGTTGTGTTCAGGCTCTTGACCATGTTTGCCCCCAATTTCTTTAGGCTGAGTCTTTGTTGGGGTTTGAACAAAGATGATAGGTCAGTTGGAAGGAACTTCCCTAGAGTTATTTCTCATTATTTGCTCGAGTAAGCTAGAGGCGAGTCAAGCTTTTGTTTAGAGACTCCAACTCTTCTTGAAAATGGACGCTACGACCAACACGCTCTTTATCTCCCATGATTTTCACTCAAAATTAGGTGTTGTAGACTCATAGAGGACCCACTTTTCATTCTGGTGCATGCATGAAAAATGTATGAACATGAAATCTATATGATGAACTCGCCCTTCGAAGGGTGACATATGATCGTAACTTTTGCATGATGAAACAAGAATCTTGATTCTTGCCCAAACTCTACAATGAAAATTTTTGGAGTGACAATCATTTTGTCACCCATAAGTCTTGAGTTCAAGATGCTTCAAGAAGGGTTCGCCTCGATGCAAATAAATGATAGTACATACAACCTAAGGACAGGTTATATTCATTATGTGAACATGGGTAGGTTTTCTAGCTGGTCTCAAGAGGGTCTCATATCTGCCCAGTGACGATATTCGTAAAGACAGTATAGGGGCGTTGCAAGAAATAGTTAAGGCACGTATACCCACCATTACCAAGCAAGCACTGATATATGAGTTGGTTTTTCACGCATCTGAACCCTAACCAATAGTCATAGGGCAGACCGCTAATTCACCACCTAACTTAGAAGCTTGTGTGTGCTTTCAAAAATAAATACAAGTGATGCATGAAACAATTCTAAAAATGCATGGATAAAACAAAAATAAAACAAGACGAAAATGCAAAAACTTAAACACATCAAATACACAAAGCTTAGTCCAATATTGTCAAAAACAGTACCTTCCCTAGTGGAGTCGTCATTCTGTCGCACGTCACCTGTGCTGCGTCGATTGGCGATCTTTTGTTATGTTTGCTTGATTTCTTTGTTGGGGTCACCACCTAGTAATTGATTGAGGGCTACTAGGAAACCCGGATGTATTGATCTTGTCAGAGATTCGCGGGTAAGGGACTGATTGTGATTAGGGAAGGTATTAGCACTAACGGACCCTACCTGAAGTAGGCTACTTCGTGACTTTGACGTGTCAAAGAAGTTTTAAAAATTTTATCTTTTCATCAGATATTAGAAATATAACTTACGTATAAGTTAATAATTCTGGACCGTGAACAAATCAAAACATTAAATTCTTCT